>NC_050451.1:64777057-65977057 GCF_903995425.1 Onychomys torridus | reverse complement strand
ATACATTACAACCAATTTCAACAAGGGACTTTAAAAATATAAAGGAAGCAGTAGTTACATATGGGATACACTCCACATACGTAAAACAGATGTTAAATTCATGGTCTACCTCACATAGAATCATTCCAGATGACTGGCATCAGTTAATTTCAGCTGTTCTAGAATATAGCCAGCAGTTACAGTGGAAAAGCTGGTTGAGAGAAGAGGCAAGAAATTTAGAACAACAAGGTAAACTCAGAGGTTTTGAGATCTCCCAAGATCAAATACTTGGTGAGGGATGTTTCGCTGACAGGAATGTACAAGCCATTTATGATGAGCATACAATATCCCTATGCCGTACAGCAGCTCTAAATGCTTGGGAAAAAATTCCAGAACCTGGAAAAGCAACTGAGGTATACACAAAGATATTTCAGGGACCACATGAATCCTTCACTGATTTTTTACAAAGGCTGAACACAGCTATAACAAAAGCTGTATCAGATAAAGAATTAAGAAAAGTATTAACTGAGTCCTTGGCATTCGACAATGCTAATGCAGAATGCAAAAGAATACTTACACCATTAAAGATCAGATCAGCTCCTTTGGAAGAATGGATTCAGTATACTAATAGTGTTGAATCTCTTAACTACAGTAATGAGGCTTGGATAGGAGAGACAAATCCCAGGGGTGTAAGAAGGCCCCGTGGTACCAAATGTTTTAAATGTGGTACACCAGGTCATATAAGTAAAAACTGTACATGGGGTAATCCTAGAAGTAATACTCCTTCTAGGAATAGCCTAAACAGAAGACCCCAACTACCTCCTGGATTATGTAGAAGATGTGGCAAAGGCCGACATTGGACCAGTGAGTGCAGATCAAAAATAGATATACGAGGCAACCCTTTAGTAGCGGGAAACGCCTCAGGGGGCCTCTTGCAGGCCCCCAAATCAAATGTGGTAAGAACATTCCCAGCTACTGTGGAAGACATTCCTCTCCAGGACAACTGAATAAACCAATGTCTAATTTAAAAACGGATACTGCAATGGATGATAAAACAGCTCTGATAGATGAATCACAGTTTACAAAGAACACAATAAAACAAATATTTTGGCAGACTTCCATAAATGAACAAAGGCCAAAGCTTAGAATTCGAATTAATGGCTTGGTTCTGGAGGGCCTGGTAGACACAGGTGCGGATGTGACTGTAATTACACCAAAATCATGGCATCCAAATTGGCCTCTTCAAGAGGTAGATGTCCAACTTTTAGGAATTGGCACCCTATCTCAGATAAAACAGAGTTCGAGATGGGTTGAATGCATAGGGCCAGAAGGACAGAGAGGAATGCTGAAGCCATATGTAGCAAATGTAGCAGTAAATCTATGGGGCCGAGATCTGTTACAACAGTGGAATACCCAGATTAAAATTCCTACACTCTCAGAAAAGGAATACAGGCCAATGCATGTTTCTAGGAATAATATCATAACATGCTATAAAAACCAGTCACCAAACATTCAGGCTGTACACAAACAGAGCACAACTGCTGTTGAACTCTCAGAAGTACCAACTGCCTTACCTTTAAAATGGCTAACTAATAAACCTGTCTGGGTTGGACAGTGGCCTCTGACAAAAGAGAAGCTACAAGCTTTAGAACAGCTGGTTCAAGAGCAGTTAAATGCTCAACACATTGAAGAATCTACCAGCCCTTGGAATTCTCCTGTATTTGTTATTAAAAAAAAGTCTGGTAATTGGAGAATGCTGACAGATCTGAGAGCTATTAATAAAGTAATTCAGCCAATGGGCTCCCTACAGACTGGGATGCCCTTGCCCTCTCTGCTACCCAAAGAATGGCCTATAATAGTTATTGACTTAAAAGACTGTTTCTTTACCATACCCTTACAAGAAAATGATAGAGAAAAATTTGCCTTCACAGTTCCTAATTATAACAATTCTCAGCCAGTCAAGAGATATCAATGGAAGGTCCTCCCACAGGGAATGTTAAACAGCCCTACCTTATGCCAATACTTTGTGCAAAAACCATTGGAGTTAATTCGTGTAAAGTTTCCACAATCCATAATTTATCACTATATGGATGATATCCTATTAGCTGATCCAAAGTTAGACACATTAGAAAGCATGTTTGAAGAAGTAAAAAAAGTTTTGCCTCGCTGGGGACTGCAAATTGCTCCTGAAAAAATACAAAGAGGAGATTCTATTAATTACTTAGGATATAAGATAGAGTTACAAAAAATTAGACCCCAAAAGGTACAACTGAGGAGAGATCGATTAAAGACTCTTAATGATTTTCAAAAGTTGTTAGGAAGCATTTCCAACTTATTGGGTATCATGGGAATACCCAAAGATGGACTACAAAATTTGGCTAATACTCTAGAAGGGGACAAAGAATTAAATAGTCCAAGAGAATTATCAGTTGAAGCTGAGAAGGAATTGGCTCTAGTAGAAAAGACAATTCGAGAAGCACATGTGGATCGTGTGGATCCAGAACTTAAATGTATTCTTGTCATATTCCCCTCCAGACATTCCCCCACAGGTATTTTGATGCAGAGGGAAGATATTATATTGGAATGGATATTCCTACCACGTAAACCAAATAAGAAATTAAAGACTTATATAGAAAAGATCTCTGATTTGATTCAAAAAGGTAAATTAAGACTTCGTCAGTTGACAGGAATGGACCCAGCAGAAATTGTAGTACCTTTAACTAATGAGGAAATTTCGTCACTATGGAAAGATAATGAATACTGGCAGAGAGCCTGCAGTAACTTTTTGGGAGAGATTAACAACCATTATCCCAAAAGCAAGAGAATAGAATTCATAAAGAAGACTGAATGGGTCCTTCCTCACATTGTACGACACAAGCCAATTTCTGGAGTCCTCACATTCTATACAGATGCAAATAAATCAGGGAAAGCAGGATACAAATCAGGAGACTTAAGTAAAGTGGTACAAAGTCCATACAGCTCTGTACAAAAGGCAGAACTGTATGCCGTTCTTATGGTACTGATGGACTTCACAGAACCCCTCAATATAGTCACTGACTCTCAATATGCAGAGAGAGTTGTTTTACACATTGAAACTGCTGAATTTATTCCTGATAATACAGAATTAACTTCATTATTCATACAATTGCAGGAAATCATCAGAAAAAGGGAACATCCTATATATATAACACATATCAGATCCCATACAGGTCTGCCAGGACCTCTAGCACAAGGTAATGATGAGATTGATCAGTTACTAATAGGTAATGTGCTAGAAGCCTCAGAATTTCATAAGAAACACCATGTAAATAGCAAAGGTTTGAAGAAGGATTTCTCCATTACTTGGCAACAAGCTAAGGATATTGTGAAAAAATGTCCTACTTGTTCCTTCTATAACCAAACTCCATTACCTGCAGGAAGCAATCCAAAGGGTATACAAAGAAATGAAATTTGGCAGATGGATGTGTTTCATTTTGCAGAATTTGGAAGATTAAAGTATGTACACCATACCATTGACACCTATTCAGGATTTCAGTGGGCAACTCCTATGAGTTCTGAAAAGGCTGATTCTGTGATTACACACCTATTAGAAGTTATGGCCATCATGGGAATACCTGTACAAATTAAGACAGACAATGCCCCAGCATATGTCTCCAATAAAATGAGACAGTTCTTTGCTTATTACAATATAAAGCATGTTACAGGTATACCACACAATCCCACAGGCCAAGCAGTCATAGAAAGATCC
This sequence comes from Onychomys torridus, assembly GCF_903995425.1. Classification (NCBI taxonomy): domain Eukaryota; kingdom Metazoa; phylum Chordata; class Mammalia; order Rodentia; family Cricetidae; genus Onychomys; species Onychomys torridus. The sequence continues at coordinate 65,973,330 of NC_050451.1, read as the reverse complement.
AATCGAACTTTAAAGGATATGCTAAATAAACAGCAACAGGTAACAATGACTCCTAGAAATAGATTGCATAGTGCTTTATTAACCTTGAATTTTCTCAATGCTGATGAGAAAGGAACAACAGCTGCGGAGAGACATTGGACGACAGACAAAACTCCTGAGCTAAACCAACCGGTTTATTTCAAAGATGTGTTGACCTCAGAATGGAAACCTGGATATGTCCTACGTTGGGGAAGGGGTTTTGCTTTTGTTTCCACAGGAGAAGAAAAGCTATGGATACCAACAAAATTAATAAAAATTCGATTCGAACAGGAGAAACCCCTTGATGAGGAGAAATAAAAGATCATCCACCAATATGACATCTCTTCAGGTTGTAAGAAAAAATTAACAATCAAAGGTTGGGGTAGGGTTCTGTTTTTGTCTTTCCAGGATAATGGAAATACCCATCTTCCAGAAATCATAAGGCCTTGGATATCCGGATGTTTACAGCAGAAAGAAAGAATCTATTGGTACCAATCTACACAGGGTAAGATATCACTGTCTAACATCTATATCTCTATCAATCTAGAATAGTTGTGGTTCCAATTTAATCATAAACCAAGCTGGCTTTGGAGATGGAACTGGCTCACTCCTTCTCTAAACCCAAGCATATTGATAAAAGAAAAGGTTGAGAGATTCTTCAGTCCCATATCAGAAGAGCCCTCTGGTGTGAGACAGAAGGAAACCAATTATAAGGGACCATTATCTTCAAGCTTCTAATTCTCTCCATGCTTACTCTTGCTTTCTTGGAATCCTTTCTTACATGTCATGACATCTTTAAATCCAAACCTTCCATTCTGATAAAAAATAAGTTTCTTCCAATAGCAATCTCTGAAGTCTCCAGAAGGAAGATGGGGCCCCAACAACAACAACTCTACCCAATCCAGAATGATGCCATGGTAATCATCATCATACTACACTTCTTGCCAAAATTTCAGACAGTCTTACCCATTACTCTGAGAGTTGCTGCAGAATCTACAGTTAGTCTAACTGAGATTTAACTATCTGAGCTTTCTCACAATACCCAACAGAGATACCATCGCTCCCTAAACAGCAGGAAGCAATTCTAAGAAAACGACGCCCCTTCTCCCTAAGGTTCATATTTCTCAGGGTTATGGATAATGGTTCTAGGGTTGGGGGTGGAAGAAACTGTTAAACTCAGTACTCTCCTTAAGGAAAGAAAATATGTCTTAAAAAAAATGGGAAAAGAAGAAATGGAATGGATAGGTATAAGATATTATGGTAGACTGTCATATACATTAGTAAACAAATTTAGTAATATAGCAGCCTTTGCACTGTTATGAATTCTTATATGTTGATAAAATTATAAAATTTTTACATTCCTATTTAAGATAATTTGTATATTGATACAAATACAGAACTATGTTTGTTATATTGTACACATATTTTTACTCTTATGTGAAATATTTGTATATTGATACAAATGTGAATTTATATCTGTCATACTGTATGTATGTTCTACTTCTGTTTAAGATATTCTGTATACTGATATATATTTAGGATTATTATCATATTGCATATTGCACTATACATTCCTACCTCTGTTAAAGTTATTTTGTGTATTGTCACAATTTAAAGTCATTGTCCTTTTACTGTACATTTGCTTACAGACTGTTTGCCTTATTTATAGGAAGCTTAGTCCTTAGGTTGTTTAGGTAGATAAGACTTACATAGTTATTGTCACCTATGCTTGTCATCTCTATAATTATGTTAGTTAGGTTATCCAGATTTATAAATACATAGGTCAGATGGACAGGTAATCTTCAAACACTTCATGGACCTAGAGAACATGGCATTTAAATAACTTAGAATTCTGTTGACATGAGACATAATTGCTCCTGGCAGCACCAATTTGATCCCGAGAGAATGTTGGGCTTCTAAGACATTTCCATTTGGAAATTTGTCTTTGTCTTCTTGGCACAAAATGGCCTACTGGGCAAAGAACTGCCCTCGCCTCAACTGCTGACAGTACAAATGCTGTCCTTTCTGGACAAGCGGGACACAAGGAAAGCGACCACTATACTTTGCCAAGACAGGGTAAGATGGTCTTTCAGAATTCCTGCTTCTGAAAATGGTCTGCCAGATACTCTAGGCCTGTAGCCAATTTGAATGCACCAACGATACTGAGAAACGTTAGGTGACTGTCCAGGCTGCTAGCTGTCTCTGTCTACTCTTGCAAGACTCCCGAAAGTTGCTTGCGTCCTTCTCCCATTTCTCAGATATTATTATATTCCTTCTCAGGTCTTTGATGAGGTTGGAGATTAGCAGTTATAGTTACAACTTAGTATATATACATATATAATATCTTAGATAGGATATATTATGTATTAGACTCAGGTTCTTTAGGATAGGACACCTTTTGGAATGATCTTTGTAACACGCCACCTACCCATGCCCTAGACTTCCCTGGATTTTACTATGTGTTTTTTGCTTGATATTGTTTGTACTTATCGTAATTCCAACTTATCTAGGTCATTATCCCTCATTACTCCTGGACAATATTTGACAACCATCTCTTTGTATATAGTCTTGTATTAGGTTAGAACTTTCTTATTTAGACAAAAGGGGGAGATGTAGTGGGTAGCCATCCCAGCATTGGCCTGGAAGTTCCAACCCCCACTGAGGCTTTGGTAATGGTCACGCCCACAAGGCGGGGCAGAGGAGGAAGCGGAAGACGAAGGATCGGGAAGTACTCACTCTCTTGGTTCCCGGACTCTGGACGCTGGAGGTAGACCGAGCAGAGTTCTCCAGAGAACAACGCCGGATTGTGCTATACCCTTGCCAGACCCTGTAACCTACCCCCTCATTTGTAAGTACCCCACAAAATAAACCTCCCTTTTAACTACGTGGAGTGGCCTTAATAATTTCACCAATAAATATGTCTATATACACAGACTTAAAAGCTTTAATCAGAGAAATTTCTCCATGGAGAAAACAGGGGAATACAGAAGCTTGTGGTCCCAGAGATGCTGAGAGTAAAGGACAGCTTAAGGCTTAGACATTTAGAGTACCCTTCATCACTCAGGGAACACTACGGAAGATGAGACAGAAAAAATGTAAGCGTCGGAAGACAGGGAGGAGGGCTGTGTCATTCCGTCTGTTATGCATGGCACAGGCATTGCCATCATTATTACCTCATGGCAACTGTGCCCACTGGCACTGGGCCTATGAAAGTCTGGCCCGCCCTGCAGCTGGTTATAAATGGACAAGGGGCTCATGGGGCCCTACCACTTATGCTGATCTAGTAGCAACTAACAGATTATGGGAGACAGGGAGGCATAGGGTCTAGTTGTATATCTACTGGCGATCCTACCAAGCTTTGGTTAGTTCCACACCCAGCATCACACACAAACTCTTTAGGGGTACAAAACCAAACCAAACCAAATGAATATGAGAAAGAAGTTTTTTTTTTTTTTCCCCCAAAGGGGCAGCTGAAAAAGATAGAAGGGAAATATGAATGGGTGAGGGAGAGAGTAACCAAATGTATTACACACATTAAAAAATTGTGAAAGAACAATTAATAATAAGCATCTGATTTTTAAGATTATGTTTTAAGAATATGGTCTTTTGTGCTATGATGATGAGTAAAAATGAAAATGCTGTCTCAATTTAGATATGGGCCAACCACAACAAGACACTACAACCATTTACTACAGTGGCCAACAGCAAACTGACTTATTGACTGTCAAGGGCACAGAACACCTGGACTACTCCTGCAGTCTCACGGGAATTCATCAGGTACAGGCATTCTGGAAAACCCAATGGCACTGTCTTAAGAAGGATGCTTTCTGTGCCATTCCAATCACAGGTAGTTACCCAAGTAAAAAACGCAAAGTTAGTTTAATAGAAGGGTTGTAAATGAACATTCACAGCAAATTTGTGCAAACAACATAGATGTCTGTGAACCAGGGACTAGATATAACCTGTAGCTTTCACTTAACAATAGAATTCTACTCAGCAGGAAATGGAACGATGGGGCATAGCAATGCAGAGGAACTTCAAATGCATGCTAAGGGAGAGCAGCCAGTCTTAACAGGTTGCAAACTGGAAGATCCTGGAAAAGGCAAGCTGTTAAGTGTAGATTTCAGCTCAGTGGATGCTAGCAGTGGGGTTGAATAACAAGGGGCCCGAGGGGATGGCTATGGAAATGACTAACATATTGATGGTCACATGATGCTCATGCAAGTGTAAGCATTTGTCAACACTCATAGAACTAAATGCATCTACGGAAGAAATTTTATTTTACTAGATCTAACAAAACAACTCAGTGTATCAGTCTGAAGATGAACAGAGCTTAAAATGTTTATTCTTTATTTGTATACCTAAAGATATAAATGAAAGCAAAAAAAAAAAATGGTACTAACCTTCTTAGCCTTCCAGCAGAGAGAGGCTAACTTAATTGTTGTCATATGGCTTGGTAAAGGCGATCATGTTACCATGGCTACAAGCTGTTATTTCCTCAGGTATGAAATGTCTAATATTATTAAATTATGACTCATGTGTAGCGTAGAGTCAAACTTAGAAACAACAGGACAAAGCCACCCTAAGGCGTTTTGTGTTTAAGAACTCTGCTTCTTAATGTTTTTTTCATAAACATGTAAGAAAGGGAGTGATGTTGGTGAACATATTGGCAAGGGCTTAAAAAAGGAAAAATATCAGAAACTTTTGGCAAAATTTGAAGGCAATTCTAAAAATTGTCTTGCTATTTCTAAGGCCATTTAACACTCTTTATTATGGTGTGTGTGTGTGTGTGTGTGTGTGTGTGTGTGTGTGTGTGTGTGTTTTGTGTGTGCTGTTGTTGTTGCTGTAGCAAGACTCTCTCAAATGTAGATGAATTACAGAAATCCCATATCAGAGTTGTTATGGTTTGAAATCTTGTATATCCTCAAAACACTGATAATGCTGAACACTTGTATACTATCAGGGTCTGATGTTGGAAGGTGGTAGATCCGTTAAGTGGGGCCTAGTAGAAGGAATTCAAGTCATTGAGATGTGCCCTGGAATTGGGGAGATCTATACCCCGACTCCCTATTCTCTCCTTTGCTTCCTGACTGCCTAGAGGTGGTCAGTTCTGTTTCCCCACACACTCTCCACTATGACATTTTATACAGCCACAGGGCCAGAAACAACGAACCCAACTGAGCACGCACAAAATCCTCTGAGCCCATGGGCAAAACACATAAGTTTACAAGTTCATTTATCTCAGGGATTTCTTACAATGACGAATTGACTATGTATTTTACATAAGTGAGGATGCTTTGTAGTGAGATCCAAATTGAGCTGGTTGTAGTAATTTATCCCTATATGACAGATCATGCGAGAAATATGAGCATTTAAAAGAATGTACATTTTAAACATGTGTTGCCTCAGAGTAGCCACGTACCTGCTTAACAACCAATAAAAATGAAAACCATTGTAAAGGCCATGGGCAAAGTGCTTCTACGTACTAAGGAAGCATCACACACATGGTGTGCTGATGCAGCTCTGATCCCACCTGCCTTATTCTTTATGATACCATGAATCTCACACAAGCCAGAGCCCCAGAGGTACCATGCTGTTCATGACTCTTAGCCCCGGTCCTTTCATCCTCTACTTAATACATATCTTTGGTTACCATGTACTTGTTAAGATTCTTCAGACATTTCATCCTGTCTGTATATTGACGTCCCAGCCTTCCGAACCACAGAAGGTAAGGTTATTTGGGAAAGGGGTCACTGCAAACACGATTAGCTACAATGAAGTCTAAATGGAGAAGGGTAGACCCCCTCACCTTGTATGAGCTGTGTTCTTATGAAAAGCAGAAATCTGGACATGCATACAAGGAGAACATCATATAAGAACAAAAGTAGAGAACTGAAAACAAACAAACAAATAAAGAAATAAACAAAAAAAAAAACAACCTAGTTTGCAAACTAAGGAAAGATCCAACTGTCTGCGATTCACCGGCAACTTGGAAGAACAGCTTCTTCTTCACAGCCTTGGAAGGAGCCAACCTTATTGATGCCTAGATCTTGAATTTGTAACCTTCAGAATGTGAGGTATCAGTTTTGATGTTGAATTCAAACCCACACTACAAGAACAAGTGAACTTGTGTTAAAGTGAATTTCCTATCAACAGAGCAATCTTGCAAAGGAAACTCTACCAGCCATTGTTCCTCTGGAGGACTAAGGAGTCCCAACACTGCCCTTTGTAGAGATGATACATGGCTCATGTTCCAACCCCAGCAGGTGTCTCCCCAATGTAGAACAATCTTGCACGCTGCAACAAGCCTCAAGGTTTTATCTACTTTTAAAGAAATTAGAGACATCTTTTCAGGAGGCAAAGAGGGCCTGCTGCCTGAAGTGTGACAGTAGTTTGCAGGCTGTATCTGCCATCATGTTCTTTGGGGAAAATGGGACAGATTATCATGCTGGCAAGCTTCATCCCCATGCTCCTTGTTGGGGCATATGGACAACCCCAGGAACCCCACACAGCAGCTGTTATATCAGCTTTCCAAGTGCAGGGACCTGAGCAATGACTGCAGTGACATTTTCCTGGCTGGCTCTGACCTCCGAATCTCACTGATTAGTCTAACACACACTGTGAACATCAACCAGTTAGGACTCTGAGCCAGGACTCAAAAAATTGCTTCAAAATGGCAAGAGATGTTTAAGACAGTCTCTATGACCTGACCACTGCTCACTTCCCAACATGCTATCCTTTTTTAAAATCCATTTTTTTAAATACCCTTCCTTCTCAATTATTTTTCCTGGTCTGACTCGTGTTTCTGTGGTAGTCACTCCTAATCATAAAAACACGTTTGTGGGCAATTCATGCTCCTGGTTTGAGAGAACAGCCAGTGTGACTATGAGGAATTCAGAAATCTATTCACCATCATCAAGCTTCCCACAAACCTAATAGCTTTCTCTGGTTCAAACAAAAACAACCCCCCCACCCCCAGAAAGCATTGGTTGGTTTTGTATCCTTAAAGGAGTAATTAAAAAATGCCCATGTGCAATGGTGACAATTTATGCTCTATTATTTTAAATTAACTCAAAGACCCCAATGCCTGGAGAATATTATTTATCAGCTGATGTGTTCAGATACATACCCATCTATGAATCTTTTTTATTCCGTTTCCCTAACTGTCCATACTTGGGTTTTCCTCGCTCCACATTTCCCATAGCACATGCTACCCTTTAGCCCTCAGATCACAGCTGCCTCCTTCTTTTTAATGACAGCCACAAATTCTCCAGAGTCCAGAGGCCTTTGGATGGAGTGTGCCAGACTGCAGTCTGGTATTCTTCAACAAAAGCACAGCTTTTTTCTTCTATATCTCTGTAGCCCCAACTCAGGACTCATCCATTCCATCAGCAATCACTTCGTGTGTGTGTGTGTGTGTGTGTGTGTGTGTGTGTGTGTGTGTGTGTGTGTGAACACCACATGAACATTCATGCATGTAGAGCCAGAGATCTATGTTTGGTATCATTCTTTAGGCACCTTGGGTTTTTGAGACAGAAGCTAGCCAATTAGGCTAGGCTTGGGGGCCAGCAAGCCCTAGGGCTGTGCCTGTCTGTACCTCCCCTGTGCTGGGATTGTAAGTATAATCCTGCCAGCACACTCAGCTTTTTGACATGGGTTCTGGGGATTGAATTCAGGTCATTAGGCTTGCCTGGTAAGCACTTCACAGACTGAGCCATCTTTCCAGACCCAACAATCAATTCTTAAACACGACTAGACCCTAAGAATAATCCAGAGGAGGGAAGAATATACTTTGTATTAACGATGATCTTGAAAATGAACAAAAACCCAAACACATAGCTTTTGAAAGATCAGCTGTCAAGCTTTGAATTTAAGACTCCTCTAAGTATAAAACATGTTATTAGAGTCAACAAGAATTTGAGCACCCCCCCCCCTCTCTCTCTCTCTCTCTCTCTCTCTCTCTCTCTCTCTCACACACACACACACACACACACACACACACACACACACACACACACACACATTCATATACCACTTTTTAACCCTCCAAATCCTTGCCCTTTATTTCCTATCCTCAGGGTGATTCTCAACAGATTCCCCTAGCTTGGCTTTTCCAGAGTCTAGCTCTCACACTAGCCTTCAGTGCTTTCCTTTGCCATGGACTTAGCTTTCTGGTCATCCTTTCTCTTCCTTCACCCTTATCCAACCAACAGCTGCCTTTCACCCCCACGCCAATGCACACAGACCCATTCTCTCAGGCCCGCGTGGCCAGTACCTGCTGCATGCCTTGCATAGTCTGCTGCAGGAACTGCAGCTGCTGGTCCTTGGTGAGGTGCTCCTCCGTCCGGAAGAGCTGTTCTTTCTCCTGCTTTAGCAGTTCCACCTCGTTTCTGTAGGCATCCAGCTGCCACCGGAGACTGTCATTCTCCTCTTTGAGGGCATAGGCCTGAGCAGCCAGGGCTGTATGGGAAACAGAAGAAGTGTGGGGAGTCACCTTCCTGCCCAGACTGAGGTGTCCTTTGGTAGGAAAGTCTCTCCTAAACTGGGGTTCATATCAACTCAGAAGTTAAACCTTGATTGCCTTACCTCAGGGCTCTTTGTTTAACACCCGGTGTGGACCACCTAAGGAATTGATTTTTGGGGGATGGCATCTATCATATGCTAGACAAAAAGCTGGACACCTTCCCAAAAGCTGGTCTGCCATGCTCAGTGCTGAGGATGCTCAGAATTCTTGGCAACCATCCTATCTACTGCTTGACTGTCCTCTCGTGCTGTGTGACTGCTCAGCCTCTGGGCTACTTCTTTCTTTCAAATAAGTGGCTGTTTCACAGGCTGAGGCATGCAGCAGCCTCCCGGGGGAGGGAGGAATAGATATGCACACCGCTCCTTCTTGCTCTATTGCTGGGACAAATTGTACAAATTGTTTTCTCTAACTGCTATCAGAATGGAAACCTAGTTCCACCTGCTTCACCAACAGATTAAAATTCTTTTCTGCCTACAAGGCTGAGTGGTTGCTCTGCTCCTCCCTGAAACTAGAAAGTCTCAATGTGTTGACAAAGACTTAATTTGTATAATCTCCCATCTCCTTCTCACTGAGAAATCAAGGCAGTTTGCTCAGGGTCTTACATGCCTTGAGGCTCCAGAAACATCTAACCCTGAGTGATAGGGTAGTATGAGACAGACAGAGGGGAGGAATCTCTTGCCCTGCTTCCATTCCATCTCATGCTTTGTGGGCTCTGCAGTATAATGATGGTCTGGCTACTGCCACAGGAAAGGTCCCTGGATCAGGGGCATCTTCATATGAACTAGCCCGCTGAGTCACCCCATCAGGCCTAGATGTGAGTCTACTGATCCCTATTTCAACAGGTGATGGCCATATGAGACGCAAAGATATTGATCACCAGTTTGAGACAGACTGTCAATCCAGCCTCTAGTCAGTCAGCCAAGCTCTAACTGACATTGCTGTGTTAGTTCATGTGAGTTCAATTCTTAACAACTGTTCAGAACCAGCGTCTCCCACACACTCTTCAGGTAGTGGCCCACTGTCTCTCTCCCCTTATGGAAGCCATTGTTTACTTTGGAAAGAAAACATAAAATAACACTTGCAAAGCTGGTTACTAGAAGTGTCTCCATGGATTTTGAATTATGGTATGCAAAGGTATAGTGTAGCGCCCCTTGTGTTCATGTCTATGTCCCACCTGCCATTTGCCATGACTTAGGGCCAGAATGAGGTCAGCTAGCAACCTGAAGGCGCCACTGAACATCTGATGACCATAGAGCTTTATTCAGGCACTCTGAGGCCCCAGCACATTCTCTCCCCAAAGAGCAAACATCAAACTATGTTAATAATAGCTTTACAGTTTAGTGTTATACAGTATTCCACTTTGCAAAAATGATAATCTATGTATAGTTCACACTGAAATACTAATCAAACAGAACATGCAATTAATCAGGAAACTCCCAGCATAAAGCCATTGGGGATCAATTAGTCAACAAGCATTTACTACATACTTCCTTATGCCCAAGTCTGTCTTGGCATCTTAGATCACAAAAGAGAACAACAGAACATATCACTTTCCCCAAGTCCTATTGAAATTCAATAAGAACTGACACTCCTAAAGGAAACTAATATATTTAAAGGACAAAAAGGGTAGAATGATGTTTTGCATAAAGTAGGTACTCCATAAACACTGGTTGAATAAATGAATAAGAAACTTAGTATCAAGGTATATGACAAGTGAAAATACCCTAGAGGGGTTTTGAAAAACAAAAGGAGACTACAGATTGATAGAATAAAGGTGTGCTTTGTAATATGTAAATCCTAGAACTGGGGAAGGCACTCTCAGGAGCAAGACCATAAGCAAAGGCCCAGGAGTGACCATTAGAGGGAGACCATTCTAGGCAGTAATGAGAAACACTTGCTTTAAAAGGCGATTAGCAGCCTAGAGGCAGTGAGCAAGAGGTGGAGCCTGGGACAGGATGGGAGCATTCAGACCCAACAGGGTGAGACGCGCTCAAGGTGTTGGGGGGTAATGGAAGCGCCTGATGAAATTGGTCATTTAGGAAGATTATTAGTTCGGCAACGGTGTGTGGAATGAACTCGAGGCTGAAGAGAATGAATGGAGGAAATTTGATTTGGTGTGTATGGGTGTGCAGGGCCAAGGAGTAGGTGCTTTTATACTTTACAAGGACTTCTAAAATCAGAAACAACCCAGAGCTTCCCTAGGAGCATGGGTTGAGCTTTCTAACATTGGGTAGCGGGACCTCAAATCTTGCCTGCACACTGAGACACCAGGGTTTCCTGAGCTATCAGCTCACCACTCCCCAAGGCAAGGGCTATGAGGCATTATTTCAAAGAGAGATGCTGTAACATGGCAAAATCACTGAGGATGCAAACAATGAAAAAAGTGTTGGCACTACATGAGCACATTACTACATTTGGTGGCATTCAAAGACACTTAAGTCATTTCCTTAGGAAGCTCTATTTGGCCCCTTTTCGATTCAGAGTGGCATTTTTATTATCATAACTGATAGCAGGTGTTTGTGAAGAAATCGATTAGTATGCAGGGATGAAAATTACATTTTCCAAATGAATTGCATAGTCTGCAAGATATCTTGAAATCTGTGTAGCAAAAATGCAAGCAGCTATAAAGCATGTGCCAGCAGCATTATTTTAATAAATCATCTGAACATAAATACATACAGAGAAAGTTCCATCCGTTACTTTAGGGCTTGTCTTATGAGCCTATGGAGTGGTCCAGCTGAGAGTTCTTATTCTTGGTTAAGCCATGACCACTGTGCCTGGCAAGCAGACTATAGTGCTGGGTTCACTCCTGGAACAGGAATGCAAGATCATTATGTTTACTAGAGGGGAAAGGAAAGGAAACAGCTGTAAATTTCCTCACCCTTCAAAAAATCAATACCATAACCAGTCCCATCACTATCTTCATAATTAGGGCACATAACTGATTTATGTTCCTGATTAAATAATTTCAGGCTTAATATTTACAAAAACCAAATTTGGTCATACCCATGGTGGGAAAGTTGTTATTTTCTAAAGGGTGAGGAATTGTGTATTGACTCCAGTTGACTTGAGGCAACCTGTTTCCTGTTCGAAAACATTATTCGGCATCATGCAGTGGCCCCACATGTACCCTTTGACAAGGCTGCCTGGAAGAGGCTGTGTTATGTTTCTTGGACTAGAAGTCTGAAAGAAAGCAAGTCCTAATAATGCCCGTCAGTTTTTGGTGTGTTGGAAACCCAGAAACACAAAAGGTCAACTCATTTTTCTCCTTTTCTGCTTGAATTTTTTTTTCTGGGACATTGTACTAAGTTAAACAGTCTTGCTAAATGTGTTACCAAGCTTCTACAGTAAAATTTACCTACAGAGAGCAAGAAATCCACTACTCAAATACGTGTGAGGATTAAAATGAATGACTATCTACCTCTGAATAAAAACGTCCATAGAGTGCGCTGTGTTCCAATAAATTTGAAATATTTAAGAAGAGCCATCCATGTGGATCACCAAATTTCAGTTTTAAAAAGAATCCCACACAACAGCCAATTGTAAACCACAACAAACACAACTAAACCGACCACTGGCAATTTTAAAGGCACCGCTGAATCTAGTGATGTCTGGGTTATTACCTGTTAGTTCTCCAACCTACTATTTATTGAGAAATCAAGGCAAGGGGCCATATTATATACAACTTAGAAAGGGTAAAGTTGATATATACACTCGTTTATTATTACTTGTTGTGTACTTCAGAAAATTCTAGATACTGGAATTGTCTGAAACAAAAGAGCAACTAAAAGCACTGGGTAAATTCCCGCTGAGGGAAACTGTGTTGTGTTTGGAGAATTAGCACTGAATTAGTTAAAATTCTGAAATGTCACTGGTCTGAGGGAACAGATCCAGAGATTACATTGCATTGCTGAGAAAAAGGTTTAAAGGTATTACATGGCCTCTCATTGTATCCTTTACCAGATTCTATATAAACCATTATTTTCTATATTAATTATGGTCAAAGTGACCTCCTCCTCCATTGCCTGGATTACTGACTGGGTTTCCATGGGAACAGATAATGGCATGCTTAACTTCTTTAAGTAAATAATCTGGTGAAAGCCTTGAAATCTCTCTCTTACCAGCCTGAGCCAGCCTCAGAAAAATAATTAGCAATATATGAAAAATGTAAGTTATTTTGGGTTATGTCCCAGTAAGCTGACAGTGTGTTAATATCTTTTTCATGCTCAGGCAAGATGTAACTAAATAATAAAATGCTTTAACATATTGTTGCTGGCAATATTTGCATTTCTCTGCAACTGTTCGTCTTTGTGTCTTTGGGGAATGCTGTATTTAACATTCTCTCTCTACATTGCCAGTTGTACCCTGGAATGCTGGGAGGCTGTGGTTAAACTGTGTATTTCGTTCCCATGTACAAAGGAAGTCTTTTCCTAAGGATTTCACTGGCTGCTGTCCAGGTAGGCAATTGTCCTTATACACAAGGAGGCAGGGTTAAGCTGAAGGCCTGGGAGATGATCCTACCCTATCTCTGAGCCTCAGGGGCTCCCTTCTCTGTCAGAAGTTTGCCTTCTGATGTCTAAAGAAAGGGCTGTACTTAAGACTCGGTGACCTGAGGACTTTTTCATAGGTCTACCTGCTTCTCTGTGTAAGTATGCCTGTGGGGTAACCAAGGTCCTCATCAGTTGCTCTATGGCAGAGACCATCATGCTGTGCACCCAGACTCCTGCTTCTCTTCTCAAACCTGTTTCCCGTTTGAAAACATCTGGCATCATGCAGTGGCCATACTAGGTGAGAGGTGACCATACTAGGCGGTGTGCTGGACTAGTTCTTACCAGCAGAATGCAAGCTAGGACCCTCCATGACACCTACACAGTCCCTAATGCTCTTCTTGCCTCTGAGATAGCTCTGACATAAAATAAGACTGTTCTGGGATCAAAAATCAATTTTTTTTTTCTGTAAAGCCGTGGAAATTGTGACCTTATATGGCCTCCAGTGTTAGCTTAACTTGGTGCTCTTCAAATATTAGTCCATATTAGAATCTCTTTGTTGACTGATTGAAACACCTATTTCTGGGCCTTCTACCTTGTATCCTGTATCTGGTCTGAAGGTTGAACACACCAGGTCGCCAGGTGGTGCTAATGAACTAGACTGATGTTGAGGCCACATCTGGAAGCTTCTGCTCATTCCACTCCATTTCCTGAGCTAGCCTGGGTTACTCTGTTTGGACAGTTCCTTCAGAAGGAGCAACATGCCTGGCTGGCCAGTTTGGTTGTATTTCTTGGTTAATTCCATATATCCCCTGCCCCTTTCACGCCCGTGAAAGCTCAGCCCTACCCACCATCCTCAGCACCTCCCTAGCAGTGAGGGGAGACTTGGACAAATGCTACAGTCACCAATCCGCTTTCCTGCCACACTTAGTCCCCCAGGTAACAGCAGTGACTTAGAGTTCTAGTACGAGCGGTAAACACAACTTTCACGACTAGGTTTGTAGCTGGCTGGCTGGTGGAGCACTTGCTTTCTCTTCATGAGGCCCTACATTCAATATTGTTAATGCTGCTGCCGCCGCCGCCGCCGCCGCCGCCACCGCCACCGCCACTGCCACCCCAATATCAGAAGAAACAAAAACCCCACCCAAATCCAAACCCAAACCCAACATGAAAGCTGAACACACCATCCACAGTGTTTACCCCCTCCCACCCTCACGAGAACGTGACACTGTGGACAAGATTATCAATTCTATTTTACAGGTGATGGGACCAAGTTTCAGCGACGCTGAGGTGACACAGCTAGTCCATGACTGTGGCCCGACGGGTGACCCCAAGCCAGCTAAATGTTGCGGTCTCAGAAAGGTGGGGATAGGGGCTCATAATGGAGTGGCCTGTTTGTAATGGAGGTTAAGCAGTCCATTCTGGCTGTTTGGGGGAGAGTTCTGTTGCAGAGGCCTAGCTACAAAAACAGAAGGGATGACCCTAGTCTAAAATATACATATTTTCCACAGGAGAAAACCGGGGTTCATCCATGGAGAAATTACCCCCACCTCTCTGCAATCCAGAGCCCTCACACAAACCATGTGGGACTCCTTCCTATGCCCTCCGTCCTCTGGGAGGGCTAGGGGTGCTCACTGGTCTCTGAGCTCATGGAGTCTAAGTTGTTAACGGGGTTCCCTTGATTGTGTCGGCTCCAGAGACCAAGTATCCTGGCCCCTTCAATAGCCCGAAGGTGATACACGTTGCCTGATCATTGGAACTCGCCCATCTGCTGCCTCTGTTGTCTGTGGCCTCCAGTCAGAGGAGAAACGACAGAGAGGCTCTTCCTGAAGCTCTGACCTCCCAAAGATCTATCCCCTGGTCTACTGCTGGTGGCAGATGAGGATCGGAGAAAAACACCAAACACCTCCATGAATGCCCATGCCCCTGGTGGCCAGGCACAGAGCTGCGGGCATAGTGGGGTATCTGCCAACAAACCAATCTTTTGCTACTGAGCCTTTTCCGGCGTCAGCAGAATGCAATTGGTCTGCTCCTCAATAATACCTGTATTCCCTCTGAAGTAACAATCGTCCTCAAATTGCTCATGGAGATTCCTTATGCTACATTTTTGCGGGATTATTATTATTACGGCTTAGCACTGACATAACATTTTATGTTTGCGGTGCGCATTATCGCCTGCACATTAGCTATTATTAGGGAGAGCTAAACAGACGCACAAGGCAGTGTCTCTTTCCATCTTTGTGTGAGGCCGGTGGAATAAGGGTAATTTGAGGAGCGCAGGTAAACTCGAGCCTGACATTATGATGGCTTAAATGTGAGCCCGGAGGCGGGAGCGGCAGCAGGTGAAAACACATTCTCTGTCTCTCCGCATCTTTGCTCTTCCTAATGAAGAAGTCTGCGGCAGGGGGCAGGCCCGGGAGGTGTGGCCGGGCTCCTGACACTGCTGAGACATCAGATTTGACCACTTTTCCAAAGGCAGGCAGAGTTGGCCGTCACCAGTGCTGAGGCATGTGCTGTCAGGTCAGTGCAAACTTTGGGGTCCACTCTGGGCTAGGCTGAGGCAGGGCTGGCCCAGGGAGCGCGGCTCTTACCCCAACTGTCCTGACCTCAGAGGCTAGCAGGAAGGAGAGAGCCTGAGGAGAAGTTAGTGAACTTGGCTCTTCCCACAGTGGGTGGTGGCCAGAGGAGAACTGTTGTTTGAGGGCGCACTGGGGAGGAAGCGGAAGTGATGGAGGAGCAGAGAGTGCAGAGTAGAGGCTGACTTAACAAGGATCCAGGAGGAGGGGCCTAGGCCAGAGGTTCTCATCCTGTGGGTCGCAACCCCTTTGACAGACCTTGATCTCCAAAAATGTTTATGATCCATAACAGTAGCAAAATTACAGTTATGAAGTTGCAATGAAAATAATTTTAGGGTTGGGGGGGAGGTCACCACAGCAAGAGGAACCATATTAAAAGGTCACCGCATTAGGAAGGTTGGGAACTACAGGCCTAGGCAGATGGGCAAGACCAGTGGAGGAAGGAACAAGCCTTCCTAGCTGAGTCTGCCTGGCACAGAAGCAGTCAGTGCTCCAACCCACAATTGTCTCCCCTAGCAGATGATGACTCAATGTTCTTCATGAATCTTCCCCCCTAAAAAGCATTATTTTTCTTTTCCTGATGCACATACTACACACACACACACACACACACACACACAAATAATGATGATGATGATGACGACGATGATGATAATACCATTTCCCAAGAAGCACAGGCATCCTGCCCTGGGTGGTCCAGCAGCCCTCTGTGCCTTTTCTCAAGTGCTGCTTACGGAACCTGACCTCTGGCTCAGCCCAGCTGCACCTGTGCTTTGAGAAAGGCGCCCCACTCTCCATGTGTAATCGCACCCCAACTTACTGCGGAACAGCCAGACCTCACCCTCCTTCTCCACCAAGTACTGTAAGCTCTGTCACCTTGTGTAGCAGGGTCAGGGGAGCGGAAACCCAATGCCACCTATAATGTGCTGCCGGTCTTGTCTTTCAGTAGGTTTTGACACCTAATCTCTTTCAGTGCCTCCTAATGGCATCTCTGTCAGGGAAAGAACCTTATCCCAGCTTTAGTCTCCGGGCATGGTCTTCTAGGTATCTCTGCTGTCTGTGGTATACTTCTACATTTCCTTAACCTCTTTCCTGTTCTACTCTGGATGCTGCTGTGACTGAGTGCTTCTGCGAATCTCCCAGGCTAAGTCTCCACTCTTCTGATCCTTACACTGCTTTTCTTAGCAGCTAGCTTCCTCACCGTGGCTGGCTTGTGGTTCTCACTCTGAGGTCAGACTGAATGTTAAGAACTAATCACCCTTGAACCTCAGCCTCTGGCCCGGCCTCTGCCACAGGAGAGGAGGTCCTTCAGGTGGGCAAGTTCTTCCCAGGCCATTCACGGGCTGCAAACATGTGACTCCCTGGAAACTGCCTGGCATGCCTGCTTCCTCTCTGACCACCAACACAGGGGAACAGTCTTGGCTGTTTTAGAATAGCATAAAGGCAGCAAGAACTCTGGCACTGGTTCCAGGTCTTTCTGGGCCAGCTCATCCTGCTTCCCTATTCAAGCAGCCCTTCCTACACTAATCAGTGAATACTCTGAATGTGCTGGCACAGGCAAGTTCTTCACCAGGGCCTTACAAACTAGATGAACACCACTTTCTCTTCATTCTCTTTCCTTTGGCCCAGCCACTTTCTGTCCATCACACATGTTGACCTTTGTCCTTGGTTTTAGTATCTCTCATATTCTATTACCTTGTCTTGTCTGTTCCTTCCTTTCCCATCTACTACCACAAACAGCCATCAACCCTAATGTTATAGGCCCTCTCTTCATCCTTTGTACTTCAGACTCGCCTGGGACGTGTTTTAGTAACAGATGACTGGGTATTAACCCAGGGCATGGGTACCTGTAGCAGGTCCCCAGGTGATTTTTATGTATAGCCCAGACTTGGACACTCATTTCATTTATACCATGTTTAAACCTTCTGCTATTACTCTCCATTACAGCACAGGATATTTTCAACTTGCCATAAATCCTTTCATTCTTTCCCATAATCTTATTAAGGAAACAAAGTAGGAACACATGCTGCCTTTAAGAAAGCTGATGGCTGGAGAGGGGACACCCTTTGGCAAGCTGTCCCAGAAACAACACTAAGCTGCATCTAGGAGTCTGGCTTGGTCTGACTCCGTTATTTCTCCATGCTGGTCACTTCACTGGGGACCCCAGTTCTCAGTCTCGTGTGTCCCTTTCTCAACTGTTGGAATGCTTTCATCACCTGAATAACATCCTCTTCAAAACAGCTTCCGGGGGAGTCTGGCCATCCTCAACCTCACAAAGTGGAAAGCCTAGGCCGGAGGCGGCCAAGGGTGGCTTCTCAGAACGCTGAGTATTTCATCCACACCAACGGCTCTGGTCCCAGACTTCCAATATTCTCTCGTGTTACTTCTTTCCAGCCCTGGAGTGTGAGTTCTCTAGAAGCCTGATTTGGGCAACTTGGAGCTCATCTTTTCAGAGTCCTCAGGCAGGAAAAGCACCATGAATTTTATAAACTATCCGTGTGGCTACATTATAGCCCTTTTTCCACTGGAGAGAAGTTCAGACATGAAGACCCTTTCTATACTGAGCACGATAACCTTCCTCACAAACTTCACTCAGCCAGTTTTTTGCTTTGCTCATTAAAGTGATTTGTTTTGAGTTTCTGATGAGTATAATTTTCAGGTATGAATGTTTCATTCTCCCCAGCAGCTCCTCACAAAGGCCCTGCAAGTACTGAATCCCCAGTTCAGCACTATTAATCACACACTAAATGCTTCTAAACTGTGCTATCTTTTTCTAATTGAGAAATAGAGCTGTTTGGGCAAGTTTATTAGGTGACCTTGATTAAATTAAAGAGGTCAGGGATGGAACAGGCTTCAAGCCCATAGTCAATGATATATTTTTTTTTATAAAAATGACTTCCTTCCAATTAAGCAGGAATTAGCATGAAATATTTTGTTCAGAAAGGTTAAAGGAATTCCTCGGAGGAGGTAGTTCTCTTGTTACTCACTTCTTACTTGAACTCGAGAGAGAAAGTGCTGTGGAGAGCTTTCTATAAAGCGCTTTGTTAACACAGTGCTGATGGTCTGGCATCAATTATAATATTCCTTAGGAGTCTAAATGTTACATAGCTGAAAAAAAAAGTCTAATTTAAATGTTAGTTTCTATTTGAAAAGCCCCAGGACCTAACAGCTTTCACTACTAATAATAAAAATATTAATAATAAAAAATAAAGATGTATTTTTCATCTGCAGTAATTTCAACCTAGTTCTAATTTCAAATGCTCTTTCTCTTAGCTTTGTTCTTTACCTGTCCATATTTCCCCATGATTTAATAATCTGTGAGAGGATGTCTCATCCCTTCCACCCTAAAGAGTTACACATGAGTCTCTGATACATAAGCAGGGAAGCCCAATTCCACAGATAAGAGGGGAAGTGTCCTGGGGGGACCACCCAGGAGGTCATGAGAGAGATGGTGTCTCTGTACCTCCATAGTGCTGTTCCTGTCAACATTGGAGCCCAGTTGACATGGACTCTGGGAAGGACTGGAGAAAGACAAGGTGAGGGGACAGGATGAAGGTTCAGGTGAAGTGCTTGCCTTGTACGCATGAGGCCCTGACTTTGATCTCCCAGACCTATGTTAAAAGAAGTAAGGCCAGGTGCTACAGTGCATGCTTGGGACCCCTGCAGTGGGAGACATAGGCAGTTGGATCCTTGGATCTCACCAGCTGGTCAACCAGCCCTGCCTGCAGGGTGAGTTTTAGGCTGGTGGGGGAGAAGATGGGCAAACAAACCCCAAAGGTACCTGAGAAACAATAGTCAAGGTTGTCCTCTGGCCTCCCACATGAACACACATACAAAGACAGAGAATGGGGGGGGGGCTTTGAATTGGTGCCAATTCTCAGACTTGGAACAAATATCTCAGGGTCCTTATCTGAAAAATATGAAAATGTTGTGAAGCAAAGGGAAATGAGTCTTTGTTTTCATGTGTGGCTCCAAATGAAGAACAGAAACATCCCCCAAGAGATGAGAAATTAGTTCTTCCGAGTTGTCGTTTCTTATCTATCCAATGATCTATCATCTGCCTACCGTGTACAATGCTGAGCATTTGGAGAGAAAAGGGTCTTGCCAGGGGTGCAAGGGTAAGGGGCTCTCCCACCTCAGATGTGTTCACCCCATCAGCTTAAAGTACACAAAGGTTTCTCTCAGGTTGCTCACAGTTGAGATGAACAGTTGTTTTTTTCTGGTTCTCTCATCCTTTGCCATTCTTTACATCAAGGGTTCTCTGCTGGCCTTTGGTGGGGACGGTGAGTGTGCAGCCAGGGGAGACTGTGTGGATCCAGGACCCGATGCTATTCTAGGAGAAGGAGGACTGATCACAGGCTGGGAGGGCTTTCTGGAATTTACGAGCAATACTTCCACTTCAGGGACTGAGTCTTAATTAGACTTACAAGACTTTAGCAATTTCCCCTTTAATCTGGCACTTCCAGACAAAAGCCATGGTCCCAGACACATTGTAAGGATTCAGCGAATGTTGTTCAATTTTGTCACTGCTTTGTACTGTGACAATGCTTAAGATGATTCACATAGGCAAAGAGCTAAGGCCAGGGAAAGGGATGGTTTAGGAATGACACAAACTACACTAGAAGAGTCTGGTATGAAGATAAAAACAGAAACTGACTGGTAAGTCACTAAGAGAAGAGTGAAAGCCCTACCCTGTCCTCCAAAGACTAGCCAGATATATTACAGATTGAGCCTTACAACTTACAATTAGAACAGCGCAGCAAGGTTCACTACTGACTCTTTATATTTATTAAGCAATTCCACTTATAATTGGGGGTACAAAGACTCAGTTTTGGTCCTTGTTAAATTCAGAATATTGCAGAAAGAGGAAACACGGCTTTCGGCATCTCTTCCAAAGTCAACCTTCCCTGGGTGTGGGAACTGCAGTGAGATTGATACTGTGCTGTGTGTTCTCCCTCAGACTTTTATTTTAAAGATGTATTTAGAGGCATATCTCATAAAGAAAAGCCCCGGGGACAGGGCAACAGGGAGAGGCACTTCAATAAGTCCTGGAATTAGATGTTGAGTTGATACACTGATAGTCTTGTGGACTCTTCCAGGCCCTGGGGGTGCAAAGAAAATGAGGAACACGATGGTAAGTCAAAAGGCTGATATTGCAGCTTAGATCACTCATCTAGTGTGTGCTCATGTTCAGAGAGAAGTAGCCTTATTTTTCTCTTTATCACTTTGGAGACTCAGGTGACAGAGAACATTGGTCATGACTGTGGATGTGGTTCATCCATTCCCAACATTTCTTCAAATTGTTTCTTCTTTCTGCCTATACCCAGATAGCATACACTCTTTAAGAAAATGTCATTCACCCAGAAAACAGATTGTGCCAGTTTCCTGAATATCTATTTTTGTTGGAGTGGACTTAAGAACAGTTTACTGGGTGCACCTTTACAATGCAATGCTTACGGAATTGTTCAGCTAACTTCCTAAGGCTCCTTAAACTGTCAACACCAAGATGACTTACCATTCCAGGAAGCATTTCTGCTATAGGTTTAGTGTCTGCAGGACCAGTAAGGCCATGGTGTTACTGGAGAGGGAAGCTTGGACTTTGGGATTGTTGAAATGAATAGCTGTCCCATCACCTTCACTGTTCTATACCAGCTACATTATTCACAGCCAGTTTTTTTTTTTTTTAAATAAAGAGAACTCTGAAGCTCTCTGTCACCAACTGTAGCTTTTCTATGTACCCTTCTTTCTGCAAGTTATACCCTCACTCCATGCAGAGTGAGTCTGGTGTCTAGCTAACATTTCTTGATTCAGAATTTTAAACTTAATGTGCCTCATAGTATTATTAAGATAACACCACACAGCTCTTGTAGACATTTTGGAAGTACACAAAGAAGAAAAAAACAAACAAACCAAAATCATTTATAATAAAAAAAATCAAATCATCATCTTTTACAGATATACACTCTAAATATTTTTTTACCCATTTCCTTATAGATCTCATAATATAGATATAAAATTTGAACATAACACATATATAAGCACACATTTGGAGTTACATATGCCATTTGGTAAGTGCTTTTTACCATTTAGCAACTACACTGAGAATCTTCTATTGTGCCATTTAAAATCTATAAAACATGATTCCTTTTCTAGATTTGATCAGATGCCTCACTAACCGATACTCTAGTGCAGTGCATATTGAGTACAGTGAGATATTTACAAGTTTATAAGCAATTCTGGGAAATGAAAATTTCTGTAACTGCTTCAAGCTGCAATGACTCAACATGCCCCAAGTGGGAATGCAGGAGCTGGAGAATCAGGAAGGCCTCACTGTGGACTTGGCAATGTCCAGCTCGAAACTCCGCAGTTAACACCATCATGCAACTGTTGCCCCAGATATGATTCTCTCCATGTATCTGCTACTGGTTGGAGGTTAAATAAATTTTTTTCTTCCTTAAAAATTTCTCAGGAGGTTTTACATGCCCTGAAACTAGGATTCCCCAGCTGCTGAACACATTGTCTGTTCCAAGTATCAAAACTACTCAATCGATACAAGAGAAGCATCTAGAAGCCACAGAAAAGCATACTATAACAACAATTTGTAGGTTGCTTTAAACATTGATTTCCAGGGCTTCTAATTATAAGATAAACATACACTGGCAAGTGGAATTCCTGAAAATAAGAAAGAAAACAATTATGTTTTTCAAGTTCCGTTTCCACCATTATGTGGCTGGCTCCCTGGTCAGGATGATGTCTGCTCAAGGTCTAATAGCTTCATGCCACCAACTGTGCTTAGATGAACAATGAAATAGAAAAGCAGAGGAGGATGAGGACATCGATGCCCATCAGCAGTATATCGTGGTGCTAAGATGTAACAGCGTGTGCTTTAATATGGTCTGATATTGATTCTTTTGGCCACTGTCCCATTTTGACAGCCTTGGAGCCACACTTTTAGATTTTAGATGGAGAGACATAGAAGAAAATCAATGGATATGAACTTTTCATTAGTAACTGGCCTACATATCTATGGCTTCTCAGCTACATTCACATTTAATGAATCTGAAACATGGTGTTGGAGAGATGTACCAGTAATTAGGCCTCAAGAACCTCAGGTGTTCACTATGACCAAAGACTCATGGTAGCTTCATTTCCCAATGATTTGTGAGGAAAAGCCAGGAGCCAATAGGGAACACAGGCTTGCTCTGCATTTTTTAATGTCATGAACATATCAGAAGGCTTTTAAAGATGTGTTATATAAGCAGGCTTGTCTGAAACCCAAATAATGTAACATTACCTCTATTGAGCTTTACAAAATACATTGAAATAGATAGTTCTACTACACAGAAGGGCAAAATATTAGAAATCCAAGCTTTTTCTATAGCACTGTACCATAAATATTTTCTGCTATATTCGTCATTCTTAGCCACTGATTTCCTTAAGAGACTATATTTTGTTTGTATATGAAAAATAGTTTTGCTTTTAAACAATGCTAGCTGCTGCTTCTCAAGGTGAGGGCAGTGCGCTAACATGCTGAAAATATCTTCTAGGAGCGTCTACTGAAATCACAGGTGAGCGAGCCCTTGCCAGCACACAGCAGTGTTGATAACAAGTTCCCTCTTCATGATCAGGCATTCCTCTGTATTGCTTACAGAGTAAAGGGGGAATCAGTCATTAATGCAAGGCAATCTAGCCCTATGTTTAGCGAAACAACAGAAATCTACAAACTCACCCGGGGTCTGCCATCTGACCCCTTCCAGAATTATTCTGATAGCTTTTTCCAGAAGTCAGGAAGACTACACTGAAACTCCAACAACACTGTGTTAATTTTGTTCAAACTTGAGCTGAAAACATATTTTAACATCCTGTCAGGTTGAGATACTAAGAGTGTCGATAAAATGACACTCCCGTAAATGTAAATTTAGACTGCTGTTACAAGCCCCTGCCGGGCTCCAGGAGGTGTTAGGTTGCTATAGTATTTTCCATAGCAACTTTGCATCTTATTACATAAATACTCCCTCAGTGTCCTTAGAGCCTGATAAGGAAATGGGGGGGAAGTTTCTTATGAGCCTTAACACAGTGACATGCCCCCCAACCACAGGAAGTTGGAATAGAGATGATGGTGTTCTGGGAAGTGGAAGAGACCAGGTTACTGTGGGCTGTATGCAAGGGGTGAGGCTGAGACCCCATTGTCTGAATCCTTCACAGTCAAGCCCTCCTTGGCTCTCCCTTGCAGACAATGATTTAACTTGTCTCACTCCCTTCTTTTGCCTGCTAGCTACCTAGTAGTCCAAGCCTTCTGCAGGGTTCAGAAGTCTCACTGTGCTTGGCAGGAAGCCAGAGCCTCACAGAGCCCATTTTTGTAAATATACCTGGGAGTACTAGGCTGAGTGACCATGAGAGGCCACTGAGGGAGCCTTCCTTGCTCCAGGCTGAGCACAAGTGTTAGACCCAACAAGGGTTCCACTCAGTTTTAAGGAAGGGCAGCAAAGCAGGGGAGTCCTGGGGAGTTCCTTAGATCCAAACACACAGGGCAATTTTCCTGGAAGTGGTCAGTTATGTAAAGTTTGCTTATTACGAGAGAAGTCAGGAGCCAACTGTGGCATTGCTAGGTACCACAGAACAGTAAGGGCATAAATTTACAGTAAGATCAAGAATTTACAACCCAGATGGTCCATTTGGACAGCTTCCAGCAGAAAGAGCTCCCACAAGACCCACTTAATAATATCTGCCTCCAAGTATTTAAAAGGTAAATCAATTTTCAAGGAGAAATGGTTTTTACATTTTTTAAGAAGCCTGTCCATTGTGGCAGAGAGTTGTAACTGTACATAAAATCAGGGAACTGAAAAAAAAATTGACTGAAAATAAACATTTATTTGAGGCCCGTTAGTAAGGTGTGCACAGTGTATAAAAACAAAACAAAACCATTCCATGGTTGGCACTGAGGTTCCCAGAAGACATGCAGCTGAGCCCGAGAAGCATGTGCTTGTCTTTGACTCAGGAGTCCTTCTACATAGGTGCCAGCGCTCTTTTAGGAGATGCCCAAGGCTGTCAGGACACAGGAAAGCAGCTTGTCCTTCTACCTTCTATTCAACACCGCCCCTGCCTCTGGGAGCATGGGCCCTGGCATGTGGCTATCAATGGAGCCCTCCCACTCTTCACAGCAGACAGCTCTTGTTCTGCCGGGTACTAAACCTCTGTGGTTAGCTGCCCCAGAGCACAGTCCAGGCTTCCCTCAGGCAAGCTGCCATCCCTACTGCCATCTGGGGTCAGACTCTAGCTGTGCTTGGCTGGTGTAGGGCTGCAGCGAGTCTCTTCTCCAACGCCCTGTGGGGCACCCTCACTGGGCTTTCAGAAGGTAGTCAGGAGGGGAATGCAGTAACAGAAAACCAAAGGTAATCTTGGAACTCAAGAAATCAAGGGGACAGCTGAAGACAACCTTAACATTCATATTTTTAAATCCAAGGCATCCTGCTACGGACAAAACTATTCAGATCAAATACTGCTATTCTAATTAAAATTGAGTCCCTAATTTGACGTGGCTGCTGGAAATCACTGTTCAACTTCTTGGTGAAATTAAAAACAACAACAATAAAACAAAATAGTTTTGTGAATTTCTATGGGAAATTGACAACACAGAGAAAACTTCATTGTTTGTATTTGTGGTAGGGAGAGGCTCAGTGGGTAAAAATGCTTACTGTACAATCCTGAAAACCTGACTTTGCATCCCCCAAACCCACTTTAAAAAGAAGAGAGTGGGGGAAAAGTGCTAGATGTGGTCATTCCATCAGTTAGACCTAAGCAGGGGGAGGTGAAGGGAAGGGAAGCGCCTGGAAGCTTGAGGTCCAGCTCGTCTGGAACATGCAGCACAGTGGCAGAAATAACAGGAGATGCTCCGCCTTACCCAAGCTGGAAGGTGAATGACTCCAGAAAGTTGTCTTCTGCCCTATATACTCATGTGCATGCCTACGGACGGACGGATGGACGGACGGACGGACGGACGGACGGACACGGACACACACACACACACACACACACACACACACACACACACACGTTCATATAAAGAACCTTGTCATCCCACTTTTCTAAAATTTGTGTTTTCTGAACATGCACGGAATGTTGGATGGATGGCGTAACCTTGAGGCAGGGATGGATGATACCACCCTTCACTTCCTGGCTTTAGGACATACCTGTTATTCAGCCTGGTGCCTTAATTAACATACCATGCTTTACTTCTTCAAAAGGCCTCCATCACATCCCCTGGAGGGCAGAGTCATCAGATCTAACTCTCCCTCTCTTTGGAGCCACAATGCCTTCACCACGCCACTGTGGAGATTTACAAATGCCTTTGGTAATCAGAAAGACGCCTATTCAGCCAATGACACTGAGTTTTTGCCCAAAGTTCTGAATGTTTTGGCAAAAGGAAGCATCCTCATTGACTATGCATCTTAACATGTGCCTTTTAAATGGAATCAGAGCAAATGTTCCCAGTGTTCATCGTCTTGTGAAAGAAAGACATCAAGAAAGAACGTTACGATTAGATGGCAGGGCAGACACAAGGGAAGGATGTGCGCGAAGGTCAACATACTTTAACTGTTGGGAGAAAGGCCTCAGGCCAGGTGCTGGAGAGCAATGGAGACCATAAACAGAGTACTACCAAGTAATTATTTTGTACTCGGCATTATTCCTAAAGACACAAGTCCCTAACATACAATGGCTTGCTTAACTCTAAAGATTCTAAAACTTACTGGGTTCTACCACACCAAGCCTTGCAGGTGCGGCTTCCTCCCCGTCCTCTTTGTATGCAGCTGCCCCACCTCCACTGTCCACTTGGAGAGATGACCAGGGACGGACAGAGACAGGGAGGGGACCAGGGGCTGACAGAGGACTAGATGGGGATTTAAAGGTTTGGCTTGATTCCGGCAGGAGGCAAACTAAGCAATAACCCATTTACACTTTCTCAAGAGCCAGCTTCACAGGCTCTGGAAGACGGTGCTCATCTTCCTCAATGGATGCTTTGATCAATCCGTCAGGGTTTTCAGTTATTAGCAGAATCATTTCCATTTCCACCACCATCTTAGTTTTGCTCCAACGAATGCCTTTTCCCTCTTAAGACCAACCAGTGAGGGAGCGCGAATGGTCTGCCTAGAGCTGTATTAGAGCAGAACCAGGGAACTCCAGCCAAAGACACGCTGTTCATCATTTCACACAGAGAAAAGTCAAACATAGAATGGCCGAGTCTCTACAAGCAGAAAAGCAGAGACACACTGAAATATTTTGGTTATTAAGGAATAAAACCCAAAGTATCATACAAGCCCTTAAGTACATAATCGATTGTGCTATCTCTAGACACAAAGTCAGTTTGCCCTGTCTCACTGGAAGACGCCCCTGCCTGCTGCAGTTATGAGTGTCCTAACAGGGAGAGGGTATGCCAAGCTGGCACTGGGATCTCCAGCCTGACCACCCTGAGGAGTACAACTTCACCATGTCCTCCTATCACAGGTAGATGGTCCCCGAGAGGGTGTTCTTTCCTGGAATTTCTAAGAATTCCTGGGCTGGCTATTTCCTTAAGATATCTGAGGCAAAGAAAAGAAAAAAAGTTTCAGCTGAGAGGAGCTGGGCCAGAGATGGCTCCTGTAGAGGATCTCTCTTCTCATTTGCATGTTTGGTAGTTCCCATTGGTTCATCAGAGCAGGGCACTGTGGGGAAGCAGCTCGCATGTGGGTGACAGCCAGCTACACATTTGTACCTAAACACGAGTGGTGGGAAAGAGCTGTTTCCTTTAGTCTATGAGGTCTCTGCCCTCCTCCCTTTGCTTCATGCTGTTATTAGCATGGTTTAGTCCAAAGGGCAGATGGGAATTCTTGCCATCAGGCAATGCCCCTGAATACTCAGAGCTGAAAGGGAAACAATGGCCTGCTTGTGGACAGGATCTCCAGGGCCCGGTGGTATAAAAATGGTCAGCAGCTTACTCATCCCTTTAATCAGTCCTCTGCTCTCTGCCGAAACCACATGCCACGTCCTCTGGCCCAGCTCATTTGAAGAAACACGAAAAGGACTTTGGACTTCTGGGGCCTGGCAGTTGAACTCCAGCCCTTTCATCTCTTCCCCTGGTACATGGCAGCCAACACGCACTGCATTTGCTCATTAATTCCACTGGCCAAGTAACATGCCTGGGGAACATCTTCATTGGATGCCTGGTGCATCAGCCAAGAGAGGTCTGAGAAACTGCTCTCCAGACCTTTAGGGGGGACTTCTGGTCCCTGAGGAGGGCACAGGTCCTCGCTGCCTCTGTGAACATGTCTAAAACTAAGTTCTGGTATCAGTCCTATGGATGTACAGTTGCTGATGTGATTTCCCAGATCAACTCAGTGAACCTACTGTTTATTCATCCTTATGCTAGCCTACCCCAAACAAACTGTGAAATCACATGCATTTTTCTCCCTATGGAAATTGACAGATTGTTTAAAAAGAAATGTTACTGATGGAAGCAGATGCAGAGATCCACAGCCAAGCACCAGACTGAGCTCTGGGAGTCCAGTCGAAGAAAGGGAAGAGAGATTATATGAGCAAGGGGGCGGGGTGGTCAAGATCATGATGGGGAAATATACAGAGACAACTGAACCAAGCTTATAGGAACTCACTAACTTTAGACTGACATCTGGGGAGTCTGCACGGGACTTGGCTAGGCCCTCTACATACAGGAGACAGTAGTGTAGCTGGGTCTGTTTGAGGGGCCCCTGGCAGTGGGATCAGCATCTATCCTTGGTGCATGATCAGGCTTTCTGGAGCCCATTACCTGTGGTGGCACACCTTGCTCAGCCTTATGCAGGGGGGAGGGGCTTGGTCCTGCCTCAGTTGAATGTACCAGGCTTTACTGACTCCCCATGGGACTCCTTACCCTTTTGGAGGAGGGGATGGGGGGGGGGGTCGGGAGAGGAAGGCTAGGGGTGGAGCAGGAGGAGGAATGAGAGCAGGATCTGTGATTAGTATGTAAAATGAATTAATTTAAAAAAAATAAAAAAGAAATGTTACATATACAAAAAGGCACAGGTTCAACTCAGAGTTCCAGACTGACTCAATTCTTTCCCACCTTACAGAAGGATAACTTTCACCTTCAAAAATGATAAAACCATTTAGAAAAGAAACATTTTATAGCAAGATCACATGGAATTTCAGAAATCTTTTCATATATGAAGACTTACAGAAGTGCCTGTGAAGACACAGTTCTCTTCAAATAACCAGATTCAAACCTTCCAGTGGGACAGTCCTGAGAAAGGTAGTTTCCATCTAATGAGAGACGGAAATGCTGGGCTGGCTTTCAGACAGCAGATTTTGGGAAGTCCCTGAGATACAGTGTTTGCTTGTGTGCTCAGCTTCTAAAGAACTTCAAGGATGGGATTCAGGGGGAAAGCGAGATTTTCTAGGGCAATGGTTCTCCAATGTATCAAGTGGGCTTCCCCAAAGATCTTTGATTACAGAATGCCAGGTCTCATTCCCCTGTCCTACAAGTTTGTCTCAGTGGGTCCTGATAGTGTCTGGAGAGAGAGGCTGATGTCTGTTAATACGGCTTTGATGCCATTTAACATTCCACAGAGAACCATTTACCATCCATTGTCTGCTCTGACACCCTGGTGATTTTGTCTAAAGTCAATGTCCCATATTCTCCAGGCTCATGGAGTACTACTAAAAAATCACTTACTATTATGCAGAATTGCCCACAGACCTTACCCTGTCTCTCCCCTAGGAAAATAGCATATACGCACTATGTCATGTTGGGTTGGTGAGTGATCACACTGTGTTTAACCACGCACATCATCAATGACTGTATCTCTTCTACATAGTCTGCCTACTGTCATCCCATCTTCAGAGGGCAAAGGAGGGGGGTGTCTTTGCTTCTACCCCTACACTTCTACCAACAAATTAGCCAAGACCCTCTATTTCGGTCGCCTGCAGTTTTTCAGTTAGAAACCAGAGGCAGGTGTGTGTTTTATTCCCTGGTCCACACAAGAAGATGGAACTTACTACCTTTCTCTAATTTTATTTTCTGGCCGTGGTGGTGACTGTGGGTCTTGGCAGGTCCACTGGACAATATCCCTTCCCTCTCACAAGCTCCCTTCCTTTGGTGCCTCCAGTCTGACTGGACCTGTAAGCACTAAGAACTCACGTGTGAATCTAGGAGATAGCTTTAATCAGTCTCAGATAAGGCAGAGTGCACAAAGAAGCTCCACTCCACTCAAGGAGTCGATGACCCTCACTTGGCACCATCTTGATGAAAAGTTGGGTGAACTGTATTGGAGGGAATGTTTGATTTTTTAGCATGCTGGCTGGCTAGTAAGCTTCTTTAGGGATTAAACATTTCCTAAGAAGTACATGGACTGAAACCAAACTTCATCTGTAATTCAGCATCAGCTGTGGCTGCCACACTCTGGAAAAGGGGTTTTATGGGAACAGGCACAGGTCCCTGAAAGAAGGATAATGGCCCCAGATCTACATGTGGAGAGACAACTGGAGCAATTTAAATCACCGTGTTCCCAAGGAGGAGTTTAACGTTCTATTAATAAACTGTCGGCATCAAAAGATGAAAGTTTAGTGCAACTCAAATGAAAGTGAGTTATGTGGCCATTTGCTGGCACTTACTCCCCATGTAAGACGCAGTGCTCGCTAGGATACCTCGGGGAGCTTGCGGTCACCACATTACCTGATTCATCGACTCGCATTTTTTTAGTTGGGCTGTCACAGTCCTCATCATCAGACATTTCCATTTCCTCCTCACGGCGGATGCCCATGAGCTGCTCACTTTGAGCGTTCCGGAGTTCCTGGAAGCACAGGATACATGGACATCAGAAACACGGCCATATGTCATCATACCATCTCCCCACGGTCTCTGGTAGATTACGGCTCACACATCAACATTTAGAGTCTAAAGCTCCTGCCCAAAGTCTAGAATAGTGCTGTGAGGGGAAGGGGTTAGAAGAAAGACAGGAGGCTTCACTGTCAGACTTGGGAGAAATCCTTGCTCATCCATGACTGGAAGGGCTCTTTGTAAA
Source organism: Onychomys torridus (assembly GCF_903995425.1). NCBI lineage: Eukaryota > Metazoa > Chordata > Mammalia > Rodentia > Cricetidae > Onychomys > Onychomys torridus. Next base: position 65,942,675 of record NC_050451.1, on the reverse strand, counting down.
TTCCTTGGTATCACTGCCGTCTAAGTTTTCTGATTTATAAAAATGAGGCTGTGTCTGCTCCAGCAGGGCTGCCGAGAGGTTACAGAGACATAGCCACTAGCTGCATAGATGGCACACAGAAGTTGCATCAACTGCTGGTAAAGATGTGGGCAGTGGGATTTGAAGGAGGCTGCATTTAGACTGGTCCTAGTACAGCTTTAAGAATACTACTACATACCTATTTGCTCAATTTGCTTACTGGAACATTGTGGTACTAATGGTTTACAGGAGGAAATAAATTAAGGCATTTAAAAGACTTTAGTATATATGTGGCATACACGTGTGTATGTATGTACACACGTGTGCATGTGTGTATGTGTGTGTGTGTCCAGAGATTGAAGTAGGTGGTTTTCTCTCTCTTGTTCTTCACCTTACTTTCTTCGTACAGGGCCTCTCACTGACTCAGCTAGACTGGGTAGCCATAAAGCTCCAGACACTTCCTGTCTCACTTCTCCAGCTCTGAATCACAAGTGTATGCCAATGTAGTTATTTATAGAAATGCCAGGGATCTGAACTTAGTTCTCATGTTTGCTTACAGACTGAGCCATTTCCATGGTCCTGCCTGTAAAAGACTCTTGGTCTCATGCTAGACACTGTGTTGAGCTGGTAAGTATGTGCCTGAATATGATTTATCCAAACATTCATGCCATTCATATATTCATGACATAAAATTCAAAAGATGCTGAATCAAATAAATACAGAGAGGCCTAATCTTTATAGCCTGTTATCATGTTCATGGGACTGTAGTTTTGTGGTAGTGATGGCTTAAGCATTGGTTTTATAACCACAGGTCTGAGGACATGCCATGTCTAGTGACTAGGGCAGTGGCTGAAATCAAGTCAGGAAATTTCACTGAGCTTCTGCCTACTCACCCATAAAAGGGGATAATATTAAGACAAGGGTATTTGGCTGCAATGGTATATTAGGAAATCCATTGTAAAAGGTACCGAATTACACATAAAATCCTTACCAATGTTCCTAAAAGTAGACTGATGTAATTGTTTACAGTAATTGACTATATCATTATTTTATACCCTGCTGTGTGTAACGGAATTGTGAAGCCTTCTGTTCTCAGAGCATGTACTGTTCTCAAAAAGACTTGGAACAGAGAAAGGCCTCCATTGTTCTGTTTTCTTCTTTTAAAGGCCTCTAATTAAAAGTCAAATACTAAGATAATTTTACTGTATCATAAGTCTATGAGTAACAATAAAAGTAAATGATTCCATCAATTTATTGGGGCATGACTACTGCCCACTTAGCGGACATGCATTTGCTGCCCTGGCTTTGGAAGTCTTTCCTTAGCTCACAGATTTGAACTGCAGCAGGGTGGAAGGAAACTCATCATTGTTAACGTATGCTAATGCACACCTCTGCACCCAAGAAATTACCCTTGTGGAAGACAGGGAAACAGGAAGGCAGACAGCCATAGAACAGTCCCTAGAGACACTGGGACAATAAACACCACCTCTCTTTGTAACCATGCCATCTAGGAGAAGAAAGAGGGGCTGAATCTGTCTACCAGCTCTTGGAGGTAGATATCACAGGTGATTAGTGGGGACATTTCTGGGCAAAGGACAGCTAATTTTTCTACTGATGAAGAGCCCAATTCCCAAAGAGGCAGCTTGAAAGAATCCAAACAGGGAAAAACCAGGTGGAAAGAGTAAACGAGGCTGTAAGGGCAGATGCATAGTTCTGCAATTAATGACACGCTGCCACATGACAGTTGTTTTGTGGTGGCATAAAGGGGAAATACTGGAGGGAATGGAATGAGGGTGTTTCCACAAGGTGCCTGTGGTTCAGCAGTAAATCACTAACACACTCTAATAAATCTGTAGAGGTGTTGCAGGTAATTAACAGATGCTGTACATGGGAATGCGGAAAAATCAAGCCAATTATCAAGCTTATATGCCAACTGAGAAATCATCCACAATGTTAAATTACTAGCTAGTATTTAATCAATTAAGCAACATGTAGGAGAGAAAATAAAAGGTAATCTAGAATTCTGTTTTCCAAATGACAAGGTTGGAAGTGGCAGGAGGGACTTTTGAGAGTGACATTATGTCCCTCTGGAGTCTCCATTCCATCCCCAAGGACTAAGGAAGCAAGCAAGGAAGAGGCAGGGAGCGTGACATGTCCTGCTCTAAACAGCACCGGAAATGGGATGGGGGGGGAGACGGGAAATGGAGTGGGACCAGGCAGGAGGCAAGACCAGTATCTGATGTCCACTGAGACACACAGAGAACAGCCTTTCTGTGCCCACATAGTTTCAGCATCCTGGCACTTATGGGTAGCTGTTAAAATATCCTGAGTTACATTTGATTTTATCTGGATTTTTAAAAAATCCAAAGGTTCACCATTCCCAAATCTGAATCATCACTGAATCATAGTTTAGACTCCAATTTGAGTGTTCATAACCCTCAGTGTCTTTACTGTACCATAAACAGAAGCCTCTTTTTATTTCCCCTTCTCAAAAATCAACACTGACTTGGGTTGCATTTTGGTGTCAGAGAAAATCAACTACACACACCCTTCCTTTGTTTTGGGAGCCCTTGAAAAATTCAAGAGAAATCCTACCTCCTCCTCACAATCCTTAAGAGTGGACGTGAGCTGGGATCAGTCACCAGCCACCTTCCTAGGCACTAGTGAACTCCACTTGAAAATGCCCTTACCCAGCAACTACACTAGTGTTTCCAGCAGCCCACTGCTGCGAGGTTATTTGCCATAATAACAGTGACAATAAAGGATCTATTTAGTATTCATATGGATATTACATGTAGTGCCATTGGTATTCAACTGCAATTTAGCATTAGTTAATGGGCACTTAAAATGCTACCCAGATGATTGATGTCACAGGACTTTGTGTTTCCTCAAACTCTTCATAAAACACTTATTTCTCCAAGTGTGAGCCAAAACCATTACATAAATAAACCTTACCTTCTATAACTTTGTGAGTTTTGAAAGAGGGGAGTGTCTTTTAGAGAACTTCAATATTAACATGCTAGGAATGAAGAGGCATCCAAATGAAAACCATTCTCTCATTTAAAAGGAAGCAAAGGAAGACGGAATACTTACTTTCACATTACAGGTTCAAAGCGTACACTACAGGTGGAGTCAAAATTAACAGCTGGTGACCAATGACTAAGAACACAGTTGGGACTGTCTAGCTAGCAAGGAAAGTCAAGCTGTGACCTCTTTCCTTGGCAGGAGACACTCACACTTCACACATGCATTGATGCTGTGAACTCAGCTAGCCTGGACACTTGCCCCCATCGTGAGCTTTTGCTCCGGGGAGAGATGTGACAGAACCTCCTGGCATGGCTGATGACAGGAAGATATGGAGGGGAAGGCATACTTGCCGTTTCAAGCCCAAAGAGCCAACTGTCATCACCACATAGATCGTGGAAGAAAAGCTCTGTACTTAACGATTAGTTTTCTAAATTGGCTTATACATATATATTTCAATCTAATTGTAGACAAAGTGTCTTGGTTCGTTTCTGAGCAAGCTCTTTACTATGAATGGGAAAGATGCTTCTCTCCCTTGGAGAGGAAGGAAAAATGTTCTAAGTGTGAAGCCAGCTGCTTTTCTGGACGAGAAACGAAGTAGAGCTGGCTATGGAGGGGACAGTGAGACAGGGCAATGGCAAAGGACTGCCCGCTGTAACAAAACCATTAACGGCCACAGCCACTCTATTCTCTGCCAATCCAGCTGTGTGATGGTGGTTAGAAAGTAACAGTAAAATCACCAACCTCAGAATGCTTTCGCCAAATGTCTATGTTCTTGCGCTGAGCTTTCGAGAAATGGTCCCAGGCTTTTTGTCTGGTAGAAGCGTTGAAAACGGCCACAATCTGCTCAACTTTGGTGAACAAGGAAGTCAAACAAGACAAGTAATTTATGTTGTGATCACTATAGGGAAGCAAAGCAAAGACACTAGGAGTCTATGGATGATGTCACAGTAGAAACAACATCATCAATATCCATCCAATTTGTGCCTTTTTGTACTTACATTTTAGCAAGGTTGGGGATGTCTCCCTTCAAGTCTGTCTCCATAACTTTAGGTTAAAACAAATTCTATAGATGACTGGGGAAAGGATCATGGGCATCTACCTCGGAGCATCCTTTACCTGTTGTTTATAAATCTGAGAGGGCAGATTACAGACCTAGATCTATAGATATATAGACCCTGCAACTGTCATACAAATAAAGGCCATATAAAGTCCTGCCTGGCTAGGGGCTTCAAAGTAAAATCAGGGTGGAGCATCTGAAGACCAAGAATCAAACACATATTGTTTTTCTTTGGTCCCCATCTCAAGGGCTTAAGTACAACCCGCTGAAGACACTACTGTGTCCAAGGTCCAAACTGGGGCCATGAATCATTGTGTTATAACTTTCTCAGCCTCTGGAACCATCCCCAACCCTTCTTTGTTTTCTCTAAGGACTGAAGCCAATTCTCCTGCCCATTGGCTGGTAATAGGTGCTACTTATTTCTTGTGAAGACCAAGCAAAGCTCACCTGAGCAGCAGCTCTAGTCTGTGGGTCTGACTTCAGTACCATAGGTGATTCTCCATTCTTTATTGAGATCATCTCCTATCTTCTGATGTCCCACAATGACTTTCATAAGCATCTCTTCCTTTCTCTCACACCATTTGGGGTTTTAATTCTATCACCCTGACTTCATCAATTAATTCTATTACCTCCAGGAACAGTGCTATTTGGATCATAAATGTTGAGGGACTGTGAAAGGGATGGGGTCTTAGAGGATGTTAGGTATGGAGCTAAGCAACTATAGACTCAGTCTTGCTTGAATAGTTATTGATCTGGTAAGCATGGGATTAAGGAAACTAGTGCTTTGAATCAGTCACATGATTAAACCTGAACTTCGAAATTTATTTCTTTCTTTCTTTATTTATTTATTTATTTATTTATTTATTTATTTATTTATTTATGGTTTTTTGAGACAGGGTTTCTCTGTGTAGCTTTGTGCCTTTCCTGGAACTCACTCTATAGCCTAGGCTGGCCTTGAACTCATAGAGATCCACCTGCCTCTGCCTCCTGAGTGTTGGGATTAAAGGTGTGCGCCACCACTGCCCGGCTGTGAACTTCTAAATATTGAGTTCGGTTCTTATGAATGCTAGCACAGATCCCATAATTCCTAAGTGATTCTGAGGCTCAATTATAAAAAAGAGGGTCTCAATTCACTTCCAGATCTTTAGGCGTCTAAAAAATGTCACAATAGCAAAGCCCCCAAAGGTGAGTGACCTTCAGTGGCAAAAAATTAGCACACAAAATGAGCAACACAATGTGCTAGAGCAACAGTTCTCAACCTATGGGTTGTGACCCCTTTGGGTTGAATGACCCTTTACAGGGGCTACATATCAGATATCCTGCATATCAGATATTTACATTATGATTCATAATAGTAGCAAAATTACAGTTATCAAGCAGCAATAAAAATAATTTTATGGTTGGGGATCACCACAACATGAGGAACTGTATTAAAGGGTCACAGCATTAGGAAGGTTGGTCTAGAACCACTGTGCTAGAGGGAAGTAAGGTGTGTTTCATTCCCATGATGGTGTGAATATTTCCTACAATGCTAATAAATACTTCTTGGCCTTGATCTCCATGTATTTTCACATGGGATGTTTGTATTTGCTGTTTGTCCCTGAGAAGAACCTCAACTGTAAACTTATCTAAAAAATCCCATCCTCATATTATACTGAGTCTGTTTCTCTCAGTTTTAACAAGAACATTTTCCACAGAGGTGGTTCACATTCTTCTGGTGCCTCTGTGGCATCCCTGCTCTGCCTCACCCAGACGAATAAGCTTTTAGACTTGTCACCCAGAGCTACCCTAAGTGCTGGCTCCATCTGGCCTTTGCCCTCAGTGTGCAGCATGCTGTGGCCTCCCAGGCGCCCCTCTTGCTTTATCTACGTGCAGGCTGGGATTCTGGTACTTCGGCTGTCCCTTGCAGTGTCAGCCTGCAGAAGCTAGTAGTCATCTCAGACAAAGTCAACCAGCAGAGCTGGTGACCACGAGGCTCCGTGGCTTTCAACAGCAAGGCTCTTTGACTGGCATCATTTAGAAGGGGAAATGTTATGGTGTTCAGAGGTAGAATTTGGGTGGTGAGAATCAAAATTCTGCTGCTAGAGAAGACATCTTAAGGAAGATGCTACAATAAAGAGTAAAGGATGCATATTTATAAATGGAGGGGGGTTTGAAGAAGAGATATGCCACCAATGAACATGGAGGACAGAATAAACCAGAAGCTAAAGTCTGGTTCACTATGGTATAGGTTAAGGGAGAAAACACTGCGTATACTCAGGTAGGTTTGCTGACTGAAGAAGGTATGTGCCTTAGTCAGTGAGAGGACTTGATTACTTTATTTGAGGCCATGAAGTAAACTCATTCATTCATTCATTCATTCATTCATTCATTCATTCAACAAACACCTGGGAAGCTGGTCAAGTACCAGGCAGCTGATTACTAGAAATGTACACATCAGATATTATTGTTTTCTGATGTGATCCAAGTCTTGAAGATGATGAAGAAATGAACGCAGACAACAATTCTGTACAAGAGAAGTATGTTGGACCACTTTGAGGAAAACAGAGTAGAGTAGCAAAGTCGGGATCATGGAATAAGAGATCCTGTCAGGAAGAAGGCAATTATTTTCCAGGCCTTAGCTGGTGACTTGCTCAGAAGAGAAATCTGCAAGGTTGGAGCTGTGAAAGGACTTTCCATGGAAGTTGCTGGAAGGAAGGAGGCTAAGGCCATGAGAGAAGAAATGGGGAAGGACTATGTGTTAATCCCGGCCATGCAGTTGCTGCCAGAGGTCAGGGGACACCTGCCACTGTGAGTGGGAGACATGGAGAGGCCTGAGTCAGCAGCTCTGAATGAAGGGAGGTGTGAGCAGCCATCTGATAGGAAGCAGCATGGGGGCGACTTGCAAAGAAGAGGATGTGGTGGGGAGAGGGAGGAGCCAGGCTGACTCAAGCTTGGGATGAGCATCAGAGATACAGAGAACAAGCACAGATGGAGGGCTGAGGGAAAAAGACAGGGAACTGGCTCTGGGACGCTTTGAGCTTGAGTAGTTGCTGAAGGCTACCCAGAGGGGGCTGAACTATGAATGGAGGTTCAGAAAGATGCAGAATTCTAAGATAGGCTTCAAATTCTCTGGGCATTCTCTCAATCTCTTATAGGATAATTAATTAAAAGGAAAACTAGATGGAGTTTAATTATATCCTTTTCTTGTGAGATTTTTTACATTTCCTACCTCATAGTCAGTCTCTCTCTCTCTTTCTCTCTCTCGCAGGCACGCACGCACGCACGCACGCACGCACGCACGCACGCACACCACCACCACCACCACCAACAACAACAACAACTCAGAAAGGTAAAAATGGTGCAGCTCAACTTAGGTTTGAAAACCACTCCCATGGCATTTACATTGCACAGTTCAGTCTCCTGTTTTTGTAGATACCTTCTGAGCAAGATATCTGTCTTATACACAAAAGTGTTCAGGCCTATGAAGGGGAGCCAGGGTGAGTATGAATCCACCATTAGGGGAAAACATTTCAAAGAGAATGTCTCAATGAACGTGATGCAAAGATAGTATGGCTTTCAAATCACAAACCAGGATGGTGCTAATTTTGATGTCCCACGCGAAGACCATATGTCGTCCATTGTCTCTGGGAAAGACTCAAGAAGTCCGTGATCCACATGACTGCTTAATGCTTTCCTTGCTTTGTTCACACTGTTTATTCTACGCACAGTGAAGCCACAAGTCATTGCTAACTAAAGGGTACCCACAACTTCACTTCTCAGAGGAAGGGATACAGGCAGCATAGGATGGCTGGCACTTATTCAACACACTTGGGTCGGGAAACTAGAGAGTGCCTTTGCCACCTTGGCAGCCTGTAAGGCAAGAAGGAATCCAGGCTTCTGTTTCAGCCAAGAAGCTTAAATCATGTACCATGAGTGCTACTTATTTCAAACAAACAAACAAACAAAGCATATCCCAGGTACTTTGGAACTATTATTGACACAGCTTTCCGTCAGAAAATGGAGATCTGCCAGGCCTGTCTTGTAGCTCTTGCCTACCCTCTGTTTTGTGTTCTGTAGAAACTGGGTTTTCTGAGGACCATGAGGGAAGTCAGTGATGAACCCTCCAGAAGCTTGTAGGGATGCCAGTCTTCATTAGATGCGATCCCAGAGTGCCCAGCAGGCTTACACAAACAGAAGAAAAGGGCACATAGCCTTAACAACACTGTCAATTACCCTGTGTGGCTGTAAATCCCTCTTGTAATTATCCCATGGGCTATGCATGTGCACGTGTACAAACACATTCACAACATGCACACAGACACAGTTGTACTTCAATGTTAAAAAAACACTTCTTGGGGTAAGAATTGGCCCCAAGATCACTGGCTGCTCTTTCAGAGGACAAGGTTCAATTCCCAGTACCCACATGGTCCGTAACTGTCTATTACTCCTAGTCCAAGAGGATCTGACACCCTCTTCTGGCTTCCATGGGCACCAGGCATGCAGATGGTACACAGACATACATGCAGGCAAAATACATATATATGCATATACATACATACATACATATAGACACACAAATAAGAACATTTCTTCAAAACTAAATAGTTTATAAACCTTCTCTTGTGCTTTCCCCTATCCCCAGATGTTTAGACATCTGCCGGGTGTAGAACAGACTTCTTTCTTGATAGAGTAACTTAATTAACTACTTTTAAAAAATACTGATAACAACCTCACTCAGAATACCCAAAGAGAGTATGAAAGGATACGAAGTAACATATTAATTGGAAAGTGGGCATACCACAGTGTAGAACAGGAATTCACGGGAAATCATGAAGTATTGATACTTATTACAGGACAGACGTCCCTTGAGAAAACTATGCTTGGTTAGTAAAGTCAGTCATCAAGACAACAGGTGACAATTCCCTCCACACAAATGTCCAGAAGAAGGAGCTAAAGGGAGGTGTTTGTCTCTGGTTTGGGAGAAGGATATAGGACAGCTACAATTACCATGTTTGTTTAAACAATTACAATGAATTGTTTAAAGAGATGACCCTGTTCTACAACTGACTGATGGTGATTGCAAGCCTAAGGGCATACACCGAAAACACTAACTTACACATGCTAAAGGAGTCTACTGGAGGGCATGTGCACATCTCAGCAAGCAGCTTCCAAGAGAACTGCATCAGAAACTTGACCCAAAGTCTTACGCATTTCATTTCAATGTCACGGAACTGTAATGAACTTCAGTTAAAATACCCGCGTTGGGCCACTGAGCAGCAGTCTAGCAGCATGGCTCGCCCACTATTCTTCCTGTGCCAGCCACTGCCATGGTAGGATTGATTGGTCGCACATCATAATCGGTGATCTCCAGTGGGCCAATTTAAGGTGACCCCACCAGGCAGAAGATAATTTCCCCAAGTAAAAGTGTCTTTAATTTCGGAGGCTTTTCTGTGTCATCTTTCCTGCTGTGATATACATGGTTGTCCTATATATGTACCAGACAAACTGGAACTGGCAAAGGATATGTGTTTGTAAATCCAGTATGTGGTGCTTGAACCTGGCTGAGCCCAGAAGAAGCGTCCTGCCTCCAGGTGAGTGGTCGGCAGTCCAAGTCACTGTTCTCTCTTCTCAGCCCTCTGTTCTTCCAGAGCAGCTTTTGGGTTACCTGTGGCTGCTGCTCTAATCCGAGGCCTCCATCTCTCAGTCTCTACACCTATCTTCATGTCTCTTCCACTCCGTGCATCTTGGGATTCCTCTGGCACCACTTCATGTTACATGAGGTCTTGCTGGGTCTAGAACCCACTTCCAGAGTCTTGGCCATCTAGCATCCTCCCTTGCAAGGGATCTCCCTGCCCCAGGGCAGGGGCACTAGAGAGTGATGGTGGCATTCCCCTGGGCCTCCTCGGCAGGAACAGAGTGTAGTCTCGAATTCCAAGATTCCCCCCAACCTCCAGCTGAGGACCGAACCCAGGGCCTTGAGCTTGCTAGGCAAGCACTCTACCACTCAGCTAAATCCCCAACCCCAACTCAAGATATTCCTTATAAACTATCATGAGAGGCACTTGTCTTTAGCCTTCCTGAGGAAGAGGAGCTTTGCGTAGACAGGACATCCATGTATGGAGACACAGACTCCATTTAAACAAACGCTCTGGAGGAAAAGCAGAACATCCAATGCAGATGTCAGATGCTGGGGCTGTATGAGATCTTTGAATTTTTAGCATGGGCAGAGAAGTATTGAAAGCACTGAGATGGGAAGGCAGGTACCTAGCAAGAATATAGTTCTTTCTCCTTCACTGCATTCTCCCCCAAAGCCCTGGTACCTCCAATATCCCGTGCTGCAGCTACACAGCTGTGAAAAGAACTTAAATCCATTTAGTGGCCCAAATATCTGGAGCAACTGATTACATTCTTCCCGGCAGCAGGCTTTCCTACATAAAGCACCTCAAACAAATCTTGCAAGCCTAATTTTTGTTTTTAATGCTATCAGGCTCATGATAGAGCCTTAACTCCATAGGTTTCAGAAGAATTCCCTTTTTGGCTTTTAAGGGATAACATATTTCCAAATCCTCCATGAATAGCTCAGAAGGGATTTTCAAAGGCATATATCAAATGAAATAGTTGACCTCCCTCCCCTAGCTTGTTACTGTTGTCTTTAAATGCTAAAAGCTGGGGGCGGGGAATTCTAAATGGGAAGGAGGGACAAAAGAAGAAATGAGACTTTAGACGGAGTGGTAGAACTGGTGTGCATTGGCCATAGGTGGGAGACTTGCCAGAGAGAGAATGCCATCACTGATTGCGTCTCACCACTGGCACCCAGAGGTCTACCAGATGCCCAAGGATAGCAGGAAGCACTGGCCATGTGGAGGAGGTCAGGTGTGGAAACTCCTGACTCCTTCATGGTCCCAAGACCTGAAGTGCCTGAAAGGAGGAGCTGCTTGGATGATAGATAGCCAGGGAAGCAGGAGACCATGGCAGCAACGTGCAAAAGAGGCCTGGACTGAACTTACAAGCTGAGGAATGACAGGGCAGTTAGGGGCTTTGTCTTGCGATGACTCAGAAAGCCATCATGTGACACTGAATTCACTTGAACCCCCAAATCCCAGCCTCAAACTTGATTTCTCAACTGCCTGGTTAGATGAGGCACAACAGCAGTTTCTTTTAAGGAAGGGGATACTGAAAAAATATTTAAAAAAACAGGAGGATCTTGGTTTGGCAAATTCCAAGCAAGCAGGAAATGGTCAAACTGCTCAGATAACTACAAAGATATTAGGCAGACAATGACATAGAGATCTGCACAAATCCTAGTTCAGTAAGATGAATTTCAGGGCCCCTGTGTAGGGAGCAGGTGAAGTCTGAGTGTGAAAGTGCGCTGTTGACACAAGGATGGCCATGTCAAAGACCTCTGTGCCCCAGCATCTTGGGAGCAGCAAAGTCTTTCCCGTGTGAGGCCGAGAGGGATGGCAAGGACTTTCTTCTGAGCACCAATGTTGATGGTGTGTACAGAAAATGTCCACCATAGCTTTCTCCTCCCAGAAGGCTCCTCCCCTAAAGAGCCTGCTCCTACTGTGATTGTTCAGCTGTATATAAGAATCCTACCTCCTTGTTTATCAGTAAATAATAACTCTGCCTTCTGTTCAGTGGTGTATGATACCACCCCCTCCTGTTCAACTGCATATAATAAACACGCTGAGATTCCCAGGTGCTGTGGCTCTGTCAGGGAACCCAACCCACAGGCTTCCAGCTTTCTCTGTGTCTCTGTGTCTGCTCTTTCTTCATGCCCTTACTATCCCATTTCGGTCAATCCCAGAGGCTGTGTGATGGTGTGGCACCTTTGTAATGCACACATCCAAACACTGTGGGAAGCACCAGAAGAAAACTGCATAAGATTATAAATGCAATGGGTCCTTACAACGTATAGCATTTTCAAGGCTTTATAAATCCAACAAATTCTCTGACTAGATTTCCACTATTTACTCAACAAAAGTAATATATGTACATAACACAAAGGAAACAAAATGAGTAGTAAAAGACTACCTTCTGAGCATGAGCCCCTTCACCAGCTCCTCTTTAACAACCAAGGATGTTGGAAGATTCTGGCATAGGTGGCAAGATAAGAAAGCATGCATACAGTGTACAGGTGTGCGGCTTTCTAGCCTGTTCACCAAATGCTAGCACTGATCCTCTGTCACACTTTGTTTCACTTACACCGCATCCTGGAAGTGGCTCTTATGTCTACATTGATAAGGTCCCAATGAGCATGCTCAGACGTGGCTTCTGACATCTTGTAGGGAGAGGACAAAGCTAGATTCTGAGAGCATTTTCATCCTTGTGACCCCCAAATAGTGATTCATTTTTCTTCTGGGCCTCCACTGGCTCTGAATGATTCCATGAGACTTGAAAGGACACTTGCCCACTTGAGCATGTGGCTCTGGCAGGCCTTGCCCTTCTTCCCCATTCCCTCTGCCTTCCTAATGCTACAACCCTTTTATACAGTTCCTCATGCTGTGGTGACCCCAACCATAAAATTATTTTTGTTACCACTTCATAACTGTAACTTTGCTATTGTTATGAATTCTAATGCAAATATCTGTGCTTCCTGATGGTCTTAGGACACTCTTGTGAAAGGGTCGCAGACCACAGGTTGAGAACCACCACAGTAGGTAATACTAAATCTGCTGTCCAGTGCTGGAAATCTCTGGCCCAGGGTCAGCAAACTTTGTGCCACATGGGTTCTGGATCTGCTGTGTTTAAGTCTCAGAAGAAATCCACTCACATTCCAGCTACTCCCACACTCCTCCTGGGATGATTTCTTCCTTTGGCAAAAAGCTGCAAAGATGCACTCTCTGCCTCAAGAACACATCATCTCTGTCTCACAGTGGCTTGTTCTCACTTTGAATGTCTTCCTTTTAAACAAATTTTGCAGAAAAACATTTTGTATGGCTTTTGTCCAAAGTAGCCAAGATCTGTTCTCTAAGCCACTAACAGATAGCCCCGCCCACACCTGACAGAGCCTTTTGTTCAGTCCCCAAGACTGGGGACCTATCCAGCTACCAGGTTTTAGTACTAGATAAAAGCTGTCTATCCTGAGTTGCTTCGTTAATGATAATGAAGCACAATGAATCTTGAAATGGAGCCTTCCTTAGTTCTAGAGGGTAAGGCTTATTTGTTCTCACTGTGTGTGTGTGTGTGTGTGTGTGTGTGTGTGTGTGTGCACATGCATGCGTGCACATGATTTAAAAAGTTGGTTTTTTCTTTTAACTTAGGATTGTATTTTTGGTAAAATTGAAAAGAAAGATACTAAAAAAGGGCCCACTCAGTTGTGGCAAGCTTTTAGTATCTTCTGTCAGTTTTGGTACTGTAAGAAATAGAACATTCGGTGCTCCTCCTTCATTTGGAAGCCTTCATACATTATTTTCTTTGGATATTTATTCCCTGAGATCAAAGGGTGTGTTTTCTTTTCTTCTATTTTCTTTTTAGTGGAAATAATATTTTGAGCATTTAATGCATTAGTAAATAATGGCTATCAGCATGATTTTGACGAGGAATGGAAAAGCTGTCAAGTTGCTAAGGCATTACAGAGATTTTTTTTTAACCCCCTTCCCTTGGATGAGCTATGGCAATGACTTCTCCAGACATGGGAAAACATTTTAACACTTCATAAAATTCTTTTTCGACAGCAGGGGACACAGCAACCAAATTTCCCTGGGTGGAAATAAAAAACATTTAGCCCGAGATGTTCCTGAGAAGTAAATGATTTCAGAGAGAGCTTTTGAGGCAGAAGAAATGTGGGGGAGGAGACCAATCTGCCTATAAGGGGGACCACGTCTGCACGGAGGTCAGAAACCCTCATACTTCATTCAGGCACTTAGCATATGACCTGGCATTTAACAGCACTCCAGCAAATATTTGTGGGATGATTTTAATCATTTATTCCAACAGCAGAGGCTTTTACAATTTCAGCCAGGAAGACAGATGAGGACGTGACAGGGGGGGATGTCAGGGTATTGCAGAGCCATTTCTGACAATAACTCTGACCAGCTTTGGCACCTGCAGGGCTCTGGGCACATGTTCTCATGGTGGAAATGTGGCTTCTGATACTCACAGCCGCTCCACAGAGGCAGCCACCAGAGCTAGGCATTGGTGCACAAGCAGGGACAACTACCTGTCCTCTCTTCTCCCATCATCTGAGCTGAACTGGTCATCACGTGGGCCCTGCCAGCCCTCTTGCCTTTAGATATCTGGAAACGCTCAAGGATCTAAGTTGTTCGTGTGGCAAGGGCTAAGGGGCTTTGACGGAACCTCAGGGAATTATCTGGGCAAACCTTTTCATCACAGAAAGGAGGACACAGAGACTCAAGGGCTTAGAAGACTTTCCTGATGGGATATGGCTAATTACTGCTTGAGCTGAGATTAGAGCCAGGGTCTCCTCAGACCCAGTCAAAGGCATCGACATCATTTGCTGTTTTGAAGACCGAGGATGTGACTGGTGCCACTTTCTCTCCTAAGTGTACACAGCTAGGCTGCATGGTGGTTGAAAGTGTTACCATAGCAAGGCTAGAATAAGACAAGTAAGAACAAGATAATCCTACTATCTTATAACTTACATGTATTTTGTGTGCTCTAGTTTAAAGAGAATCCATTTTAGTGCTAAGTCAGTTGAGATCACAATTTACACACACACACACACACACACACACACACACACACACACACACACACACCAAAACTAGAAAACCTTCATACTATGTTCTGATGTTACTAGTTTTCAGCCCAATTTCAAAACGCCAGGTTCGCCTCCCTCTATAGCTGGTCAATGATGGATGATGGGCACTTGTATTCAGGACACGTGTATGTGTGTGTGTGTGTGTGTGTGTGTGTGTGTGTGTGTGTGTGTGTGCGTGCGCTTTTACAAACAGTGCTTCCTCTATAACTGGTCAATGATGGGCACTTGTGCTCAGGACTTTTGTGTGCTTTTACAAACAGTCCAAGCTCCAGAGTGCTGTGGTGAGGTAAGAAGAAAGAGGAGGGTAGGTACACACGGCTTGCATCTCTGGCATGAAATCATTCTAGAAGAACACAAATAAATTTGATGCACATAAACTAATCAGCAGTTGTTAAGGACTTATGTAGAGAGTATGGCTGAGGGTCCTAACGGACTGGACAGGCTTCAAGGAGGAAGCCTGGATGGCAGTGGGCTTTGCATCTGGTTTGGAGGAGGAAAAGTCCTCCAGGCAAGGAGACAGCAGAGCGTGTTTGGAGTGGGGTGAAAAGGGGGCATGCTGGAAGTATGTATTTCAGTTTCTAACCAGACAGTAACATTTATATTTCCTCTGCTGCTGGTGTCGCCCTTCATCTCTTCCTGAGAGCTTGAGTTCACAGCTATAATCGTATCCTCCCTGAGCAGTTCCAGTTTTTATTAAAACAACCAAACAAAGAAATCAGACATGGTTCTAGAAAACAAACTATCCAGATGGCCAAGGGTCAGAGATTGAAGGACAATTAGAAGTACGGCTCTTGGCCTTCGCTGACATTAGAGTTTTCCTTCTCACGCATACGTACATGCATGGCATGCTTTCCTCATGGACTATCAACAGGCCCCTTTCATTGCTGTCCGCTTTCTCATTCCCTCCTCTACTCTGCCCCTGTGCTTTTGCAGCAGGAAGCTTGTAGGAAAAGTCGTCAGGAAGGAAAGCCATACGTGGAATGTTTAATTGGTTAGATGGCTGTGTGTTGTAACAAGGTTTGCACAACTGATCATCTTGGCATGTATATTATTAATATGTGAATGTGGTGGCCCATGCCTCCTGGACTTATAAACTGATTCTGTCAGATCTCTGAAACGACAAGCTTTGCTTGGGACTGATAAAACTCAAAGCGGGCAGGCCTACTGGGCATCCCTAGGAAGCATCCGTCTTTCAAAAGCAAAGATCAAAACCCCAAAGTCTACGAATAGGAAAACGTGGGCAAGTTCTACCAAACAGAAAGAATAAGAGTTGACAACCAGGTAAGACAAATGTGGCCTGAGGATCAGATGACATGTGACTAGACTCACTAAGCCTGCTGCTTTCCCTTTTTCTTTTATTACTACTCTAGCTGGTTCAGAAGAGAAGAGAGAGCCCCAGTGCCATACCAGGATGGACCAAGGTCCTCAACTGATAATTGCACATTCATGGTCACAAGTCAAGGACAATCCCCTAGAGAAGGGAAGAAATGTCACAGACCTCAAACTCTGGGCTGAGTATAGCTACTGATTCTTGACACTTTGAGGCAAAGCCTGGGTGGAAACTGTCTACTTGACTCCAAAGCAAAGCGAGACGACATGCAAATGCTGACAGAGTGGAACACCAGCCAAGCTAGACAGCAGCCGCAGGTGTTGGGTGTACACTTTTCCATTTTCTATTAAAGGCTCAAAGTCAGGACGTGTCACTCATTTCTTTCTTCAAGAGGGCTAGCTGGCAACAGAACCAATCCTCTGAGCGCTTGCTTTGCACATGAAGAAAAGACAAGGGCAAACAAACCAATGAGTTGAGTGTATGCATCTTGTCCAGTGTTCTGGACTCCTGTATGAAGTTCCTTTCTCGGCTATTTCCAGCAACATACACACAGGAGCCCACCACGCCTTGAGTTCTGCACTGGACTCTCTTGGAGGCTGCTAAGCAAACCCTCCTATCGTGACATCAGGTCTGCATTACTTGCTGTAATAAGGTAGCCTGTCAGTACATCTGCTTCCATGATGTCTTAGAATGATTTCCCAGCATTCCTGGCTGCTTCTTGTATGGGGCTGCAGTGGGATGCTATGAAGAAGGGCACCGGGGACCTTGTACATGGGGGAGGGCACTTGGGATTACTGCCTAATAAGGAGACCATCTAGAAGAAAGTAAGCTTTGGTGCTAGCCCTTGAATATCAGTGCTCCACAACCCCAACCGCATTCTGTGTGAGAAAGCTAAGTGCAATTCATGTGGAATTTGCCAGGGATATTATTAATACAGATGAATGGGTTTGACTGGTTCTGCTTTTGGAAATCTCAGCAAACATGTCAATCGGCAGTTACAGTCTTAGAAACAGTCACGTGGTATTAACACCAGACTCAGGTCCCCATAACTGAACCAAGCCTGGGAAGCTAGGAGGATGATTGCGATACACCAACAAAACCCCAACAAAAAGGGGACAGCTCAGATCAGGAGATGTGATAGACTCATTCACAAGGTGGAGGGAGCTTGTGAAATCCCATGTGAGTGTGTTGTTGACATGGGCAAGGCCTTGTTAAGGGCCCCAATGCCCCATGGGAGTAGCAAAGCCTTCTTCTGGTCCAAGTGACTATGTTGAGTGTGTGCAGAAAATGTTCCCCATAGTTTCCTCTCCTTATCTATGAGCTGAAGACTGCTCTCCTACAGAGCCTGTTCCTACTGAAATTAGCCCAACCTGCCACTTTGTTCGGCTGTACACAATAACTCTGCCTACTGGTCCGTCTGTATATAATAAACATACTGAACTTCCCAGGTGCTATGCTTCTGTCAGAGAGCCCAGCCCACTCAGTTCCAGTTTTTCTACATCTCTGTGTCCGTCATTTCTTCATCCCCTCCCTGCCCCAGTTAGGTCAATCCTTGAAGCCACACAGAGCGAGGCAACAGAGTGCTGACATGGCCACATTGCCTACCATGCCAGCAATGTCACTGCTAAGATTTTCACAGTGGATGTGAGGTTTACTTCTCTTGGTATTCAGGGAGCGGTCATTGTTGTACAAAGCACACACGGGAGACTGGAAAACGGAGATTGTTAATGGAGCCATGCAACCCTCCTATTCTGCTTAATTCGAGCACAGGCTGCACATAATACCACTTCTGTCTTCAAGTCATCCTGGAAGAGTCTGGCTTTCATGGATACATGTGAAGTCCTCCATGCTCCAGATGGGGCATGTACTCCTCAGCCAGCACAGAGCTGTCAGCATCAGCTGGGGTTTTCACAGTCTGTTGACAACTGTCCAGAAAATACTGAAATACTTCTGAGAACCAAACTGCAGAGCTAACAGGAGCTTCCCAGAGGGTGGTGGGTAGGTGATAAACCTAAATGTGGTTGGAAGGTTACACAGGGAAGAGTCTAGCATCACTTTCTCTGGCGAGGTTTGCTCAGCCCTCCTAATAGCCCCTAGCCTGTTAACTATGGTCTTGCGTACTGATTTCCAATAAGACCACAGCCAGCAAGCTTTCTTTGATTTATCTGATTCATTACATGTGCGGGTTGAAACCCTGTTACCTATGAAAAGTTTCCCCTTTCCTCTCCCCTCTCTCCTTTTCTGTTTCGACACTGGGTCTTATCTAGTCCAGGCTGGCCTCATACCCGCGCCTCAGCCTCCTCCGTGCTGGGGTCCCAGCTGTGTACCACATACGGCTATGAACAATGTGTGAATGTGTTGTTTCAGGCTTTTTTTTCCCTCACCTGTTTTCCAGTTTAGCCATTGCTTACTAATTCACTCCCTCCCCAGTCTGTCTCTACGACTCTAGTGTCCCTTCTTATGACCCTTACCAAAGCCCGGCAAACTGTCACCCACGTGGGTAGGGGCTGCAAACGTACTGAGATGGAAACTCCATCAGAAGAAGGGGGACAAGAAAGACCTTCCAGAAAGGGGGGGGGGCTTTCAACTAAGGCTTCAAGGGTGAGAGAGATTCCAGCATGCACAGCAGGAGGAAAGCATGGCAGGCAGAGGGGACCAAATGTATGAAAGCTCTGAGGTGGGAGATGGCTTCACTGGACCCAGGAAGGATGAGGCTGAAGGGGTTGACTACAGTAAGTTCAGGGCCAAACGATGCTGAGGCTGGAGAGCTGTGATGGCTAGGGAGCGTGAGAACTGCTTGGAGTACAGGAGGAAGCTACCTGAGGGGGCCCAGCTGTCTATCAGATGGTATGTTTTGAGAAGGGAATTGAAAAGGAAAGGTAGCAGGGCCTCCCAAGAGCTACTTCCTTTTCCTTACTGTAAGCAACCCCAGATTATTCTGGATATCAATGAACCAGCTAGGAATTATATCTCCCACTTTTCTCGTTGTTGGGCGTGGCCATGTGTAGCCTGTTGGGCCCAGTGAGGCATGCAGGGTGTGGTAGATTGAATGTCATTGGAGCCTATAATCTCATAGGCAGTGGTACTATTAGGAGGTGTGGCTTTGTTGGAGTGGGTATAGCCCTTTTGGAGCACGAGTGTCACTGTGGGGACAGGCTCTGAGGTTTCCTATGCTCGGGATACTGCCCAGTGTGTCAGTTGCCTTCCTGTGGCCTGTAAGATGTAGGACTTTCAGCTACTTTGCCAGCACCATGTCTGCCTGCATGCTGCCATGCTCCTACCATGATAATAATGGACTGAACCTCTGAACTATAAGCGAGCCACCCCAATTGAATGTTTTCCTTTATACGAGTCTCCAAGGTCATGGTGTCTATTCACAGCAATAGAAATCCTAAAAAGTTGGTACCAGGGACTGGGGTATTGCTGTCATAGGCCTGAGCATGTTTTTGTTTGGAGTAATGTAGACTTATAGTTGTTGGTGACTGCGGTGATGCTGCTGCCTGGGAGAAAGGGTTTACTGCTGCTGGTTCAGAGAAGAATGGCCAGGACCATCTGTTACAAGAAAGCATCGGCAAAGGTCAGTTTGAAAAAGTTTGCCAAGACAAATGGTGGGGAGAAATTGCTATGAAGATATTTTCTTCTAGGAAAGAATATTCATGGTTCCGAGAGATAGACATTTATCAGACTGTGATTACTCCAAACCACAGAGGAGGCACAAAAAAAAGAAAGAAAGAAAGAAAGGAAGGAAGGAAGGAAGGAAGGAAGGAAGGAAGAAAGGAAGAAAGGAAGAAAGGAAGAAAGGAAGAAAGAAAAATGTCTGCAGGGAACCATGACCACGCCTAACAGTGACTTTGAAATCTTCAAAAAGATGACAGGATCCCACAATGATTCCACATGGACTATGGTAAAGCCATTAAGCTGATTAACACCACGGAAAGATTGACTCTGGACTACAAACTGGTCAGGACAATTTTGAGATGGCTAACTGAGATGATCCAGCCTGACAGACTACTTGAACAAGAACTGGAAACAAGCCCTGCACTTTCTCATTATGCAGCGGGTGGACAAATGATACAGGACTTGACAATTAACCCAAAAATAGAGTTGAGGCTTAAAAAAGAAAAGGGGGAATATAGATATGACATAGATATGAATCTACTCTGGGGAGAAAAAGATAAAGAATAACAGGATAAATGGATAGATCACTGAATCTACTGTAAAAAGAAAAAGAGGAAGATATAAAAATGGCAAAAGGTAGATTATTGAGACTTTTATGAAAAGAAAAAGAGAATATGAATATGATAAGAAAAAAAGATCAATTTTTGAATCTACTTTTAAAAGGGAACTACTTGTTTTAAATAGGATAAGTAATGAAATTTTTTTTTTCTGAGTTTATCAAATGTTACTGGACTGGACATTGTCAATATATATATAATGGAGTTTTTTGTCTGAATCTGTCAAATGTTAATGGACTACACATCATTAATGTAATCTTGACTGTGTATATTGTATATACTTATTGGATATGATTTTTCTTGCATTAGTTATAAGCTTTTTTAAATTTTAGACCAAAACAGGGGAAATGTGGTGGTATTGTGTTCCCCAAAATAAACTTATCTGGGGTCAGAGAGCAGTATGGCCACAATATTAAACATGAGGATAGGCAGTGGTAGCACACGGCTTTAATCCTAGCATTTCAGAGACAGAAATACCTCTGGATCTCTGAGTTCAAGGCCACATTAGAAACAGCCAGGCATGGTGACACACACCTTTAATCCCAGAAATCCAGCCTTTAATCCCAGGGAGTGACGGCAGAAAGTAGAAAGATATATAAGGTGTGAAGACCAGAAACTACAAGCATTTTGGCTGGTTTCGCATTTGGCTGGTTAAGCATTCAGGCTTTGGAGCAGCACAGTTCAGCTGAGAGCCATTGGGATGAGTACACAGAAGCTTCTAGTCTGAGGAAACAAGACCAGCTGAGTTGGAGGTGAGGAAACTGTGGCTTGTTCTGCTTCTCTGATCTTCCAGCATTCACACCAATAACTGGCCTCAGGTTTGCTCTTATTAATAAGACCTGTTAAGATTCCTACTACAATTTAAAATAAATTTTAAAAATAAAAAAAAATGCAAAAAAAATAGTTCAGTTAAGCTGAGGTGCTAAAAAACTATCTTGACAGCCATCCCCACTTGGCATGGGCTTCCAGGATGGCAACTTCACTGACTCCTTGGGGATGAGCACCTGTCCTAGTGTGCTCCTCTCAGCTCAAGCATCCTGGTGGAGACTCCAAGGCTGGACGGCCCACCCTAAGCTTTACCACCGTGAGGCCCATTGATGCCACACATCACATTCTGTCTACCTCTCCGTTGTTCAAGTATGGATGTCTTTCACCTGCACAATGGCAGGAAGGTATGTTTTCCTTTTTCAGCCCCAGTTTAACTGGTCCCTACTTAATATCATTGCCAAGAAAAGCATGGTTCTCTCCTATGCTAACCCATGGCTGTCCCCTCCTCCCATGGCCTCACTTGTCAAGGGCCAAGTCCCTGCAAAAGGAAGACAGTAAACTGCACACAGATGGGAAGTTGCTTGGAATTGAGTCCCCTGAGCAAAAGTAAGTGGGCAGTAACCATGCTGCTGTTTGGGCACATGGCTTCCCACCACAGCCCCCCAGGAGTTGTTCTTTTGAGGTTGTATATAGCCTTTCATCTCTCCTTGTCTCTTCCATCAACCCACTCTTACCTTCTCTCTGGCTACTCATCCATTATTGTCTTCCCTCCTTCAAAGCTAGAGTCAGTATTAACTTCCTTTATTCTCCACCTAGTAACCCCAACTCTAGCATGGTTGGACCTACACAGTTGGGTCAAAGCCATTGTTCAATGCTGCTGAGTTGTGCTAATACAGTACGGATTGGTGAGAGGCAGAACACTCTTGTTTCCCACAGTCCTTTTCTTTAGAGGCAGAGTGTTCTTACACTGGGCATTTGACTTACCGGTCTATGTTTGGGGATTCATTGCATGGCACTTACTCTGTGCTACTGCAAAAACCGTCTGTTGGCAACAAAGTCACGTAAGATGCTTTCATATGTAAGATCCTGTCTCATCATCCCTCTCTGTCTGCCTATCCTAACAGACACATTATCTCTTAAGTTTGCACCGATCAAAGGGGTGACAGGCATTTTGGCACACTAGATCACTGCAAATAACACTTATCTTCAGCATGAATATGTAAAATGCATGTGTTGCTGTCGTGTGTGGGTCCCTGCACCTGGAATGGAATGGAGCATAGCCCCCTCACAGTGTCACTCAGCAGCTTTTACCAAGCGACAGACCATCAGCAGCTGAGCTGCACTGTGTGGCCGTGACATTAACTACAGATGCAGAGTGCCATGGGAAAAGTCGACGCCCCTTTTTTGAATAGAGCCCGGGGTAATTACCGTGACTATTGTTCTATTAGAAAGCTCCATTTATGCTCCTTCATCAATTCAGGATCTAGACATGAAAAATCACTGGCATTAAGTGTTTAAGGCAATTCGCTTTCCAAATGAAGAAAGGACAAAAGCCTATTCCTGAGTCACCCATGCAGACAGCCAAAGCTCACCTCATAAGGGCCCTGAGGAGGAGGGTTTTAGCAGATGGTACCGTCTCCCTAAACAGAACCCCTGGGACATGTTCAAAGCCTACTCTCTGATATCAGCCCCCAAGTGGACAGACATACAGGTCTGTGTGGACAGCCTGCGGGTGGGAAGTGGCTGCTCTGCAGGTGTGCGTGAACCGAGGTGGAGCCAGTTTAACACGCGCACCTGGCTGCCCCGTCCTGGGGGCCAGGAACGGTGTTCTGAGGAAAAGCTACAGAAACGTCGCTCACCTTGAGAAGTAAGCTCTCGGGGCAGGGTCCGCGCTCTTCCACATGCCACAGAACATGAATCGGTTATGAGGTGCACCGTTCAATATGGAGTAAAATGGGAGACTTCTGAACTACTTACCCCCACATGAAAACATAAAATGGGTGCAAAAGAAAAGGCCAAGTCATACCAGAAGAGATGACCCCCAAGGTTTTACTTACATTGAGTGAGGATCCCGGTTAAGGCATTTTTAAAATTCTCCTTGGCCTCCTCCATTTCCTGTTCGTGGGTGGCTTTCTCATTCATGAGCCTGCGCACGTGGCTGTTGGCCGACTGCACCATGGAGTAGAACTGGTTTGCAGAGCGCCGGTTCACCTCCCCGCGTTCTATCCAGGACAGCAGCACCGTAATGGCCTCCGAGAACTTGCTGTCGTCTGGAACGGAAGGTGGAGGCAAGAAAAAGCCACTTCATCCAGGTCCTCGAAACACGCAGGGTCTCCCCAGGCAGCAGTTTCCAAACTCGGCAAATTAGCATTCCTTGGAAGACTGCTCTGTCTCTCCATAGCTTGTCTTTTTCTCTTCTTCCTCTGGTTCCATGGAACTACCTAGAGCTGCTCACTCAGCTGCCTTTCCATGAGCACAGCTGTACAGGGCATTCTTGGCTATAATTCGCCACCCTATTCTCATCAAATCTAGATTAGGCTTTCAAAAAACTGTTATTGGACCGATTTGGCCCTCATTCTATTTCTTTATCAGAAATACGATATGATGTATATTATTTTTGTCATTTATACAGATAGCTAAGTTAGTGTCAATGTGTGGATGACAGGAAGGTTATCTTAAAACTTTTTGTAATACAGGATACTGTACCCAAAGCAGGCAAGAGAAATAAGGTCGTTTCTTGTTCTACTGAAATTCCAAAGTAATTTTGTTTTTCAGTTTAATATAACAGATTTCATTACAATGAAAAAAATTGAGTATTTCTTTGTTTTCCACACATGGGTGTGTGTGTATTCCCTGAGGGGGTCAGCCTTTGTCTTGGGTGGCTATTGGAAAGCCCGATTAACCTTCATCTGAGCCTCAGGTGGGCATAGGAAGTGGGAAGGAGGCTACATCTGTAAATAAATGATAAAACTTCTTTCAAAGACGACAAACAGGCTGGTGTGTTTGGGAATGGCTCGACAGCTTGGAGGTGGAGGAAGGCAGGTGTGAGGGTGCTTCAGTTAATTACAACTGGAAGTTGTATGCCAGCCATTACAACATTAATCGATGTGGCCACTGCCGAAGGTTCCTTGTGTACTTTCTAAACTAAATTGAGGGAGAAAGCTTTCATTTGCATGTTTCTCCTTCTAAGCAATGTAATAGGGAAAATGCCTTTGTTTAACCAAGGGAGAAAGATTCTTTAATTCTCAACATTGGGAGCCAAACTAGACCTCACTGTCTGGATACCTAAGACAAGATACTTACTTGTCTATCCAGGCCCTGTCCGTGCCACGGAGGACTTGCAGAGACACCTCCTGTATTGTTCAGATTTATAAACATGTACACACTCTAGGTGGACACAAGGTGACTTGGAAGGAAATTTTACTTTTATTTAACATGATTAAAAGAAGAATCAATCATTGCCTGGTTATTTGTATGCTGTTTGAGGAGTGCTTTGTAAACCCTACAGTATGCTGTTTAAATTATCTTCAGCTCTCTTTTTCTGAGACCCAGGTACCATTTCCTTAGAATGGCTGTTGCCCCAGGACATGTTTGGCACATCAGGGCAGGCCTCCCCTTGCTTGGGATCCCATGGAGGAATGCAGTCTACCTTCTCTACATTCCAAGCTGTTCTTGCTGATGTAGGACAAACCAAGATATGGTGTTTCCTCCTGGGCTTAGGGATCAAAGCTCGCCAGCAACCCTCCTATCAAAGCTGTGCTCACCCTTGAATAGGAGGAGATAACTGGCTGAGGCACACTCACAAGGAGACTAGGGTTTCTTTGTAACTTTTGCTCCTGGAGCACAGAGCACCGTCTTAATACCCATGCTGACTCATGCAATTGTGTTAACTCTGGGGTTTCAGTCCGAGTTCAACCCTCTGTGAACTCCAGCTGCCGTGGTTTCTTATCTCATTTCATGGACCAAAGCGGCCTGTGTAAGATAAAATCCATCATACAACTTAACATTACACTCAGCCCATGGAGAGGCCCATAATTTAGCATTATGTTTGTGAGAGGCCCACTGCGACTCTTAGAGCCAGAATAAATTCCGCCTCCCTCCACATCCTCCCCTCTCTCCCTGCCAATATATGTTAGGAGAATGGAGCTTGGGACAGACAGCAGGAATAAACCTGATGCTTATAAGAAATCCTTTTTTCCCCTTAAAAAAGAATAACAACAGAAAAGAATATTGACTTCATGTGCTATTTTTTACCCTTGCTGTGACTTAAGCCTCCACATAGCACCGAGAATATGGAGAATCCTCAACTTTTTCTTTTCTTTTCTTTTCTTCTTTTTTTTTTTTTTTTTTTTTTTTTTTTTTTTTTTTTTTTAGTTCATAAAGAAAAAGCAGAAAGGAAAGAGTGGGATTGCCCATCTTGCTCAGTTCTCTTTCCTGGGCACATAGGTACTCCTCCCCAATCTCACCTCTGGTTCTTACTTCCTAAATATAGAAACTTCTATCAGAAAGAACACATTTATATGGTAAAATTCATGTGTTTGCTCAGTGTGAAAACCATGTCTCAGTGGCCCTTAATCTTAAGACTGATATACAAGTTGATCTGAAATTACAAGGAGCAGTTAATGGATAGTTTTCAGAGGGCTGAGCAACAGAAAACCCAGGATTGAAAACGCAGGTAGCCAAGAGGCTTTCCCGCTGTTCGCAAGTATTGGTAGGCAGAATCCCCTTAATTTAAGGGAAGTATATAGTTTTGAAAACTCCCAAGTTCATCCAAGTTTGCCTTTGAAACTGGCAGGCTAATAATGATTGATGTACTAACATTCACATTAAATTTAAAACATGTTAGTTGAGGCATGCTTAGAAATGCCAGTCAACATTTGTTACCATATTAGAAGTGACTTTAATTTATACTTATTAACACCGACTCAGTCACTCCTTCTGGATGGCTACTGGAGCATATTGAGGATGGTCATTTTCAATTCACAACTGTAAATTCAATTTTGTATTCAGTGGAAAGATCACCAAGAAAGCAGAAAACAATATAAACTAATTTAAACAGGATTTAGATTGCAGCGTTATTAAAGCTATTCATGTGGAAGGAAATTAACGCTGCCCATAAAAATCACATCAAAGACGCACTTAGAAAACTTCCAAATGCTCTCCTTGTCCATGCTTAGGCAGAACTCAGTAGAGTGAAGTTTAGAAATTGGAGTGTGCACATGTGCCTTTCCACAGCACCAACTGGGGAAGGGCTGTGCTGAGGAGGGGTGTGGACGGACCATTTGCCAGATCCAGGTTACTCAGTGTTTTCCAAGAAGGGTCCTTCCCACATCACACCCCCTGCCTGTGTTACTGGAAACATGCTTGCCGGCCTCCCTCCCCAGGTGGCATTTTCCTTCTAGAATATTATTTCTTCGCCACGCCCATTCTGAGAGGCACTGTGGGCATGGCCCCTGTGCTTTGTTCTAGTGCCTCTGGTATTCTCCATCCCCTAGGCTGGCCGTCACTCCCTCAAGATTCAGCTTATGTCACCTTCATAAAGGCGATTTCCCTGCCCCCTGGGTGTGAACCAAGTGCCTTTCTGCTGAGCTTCCGAGATTCCCTATGAACTCCACTGACACAGTCACCCTGTGCAGTGATGCTCGCCTACTCTTTACCTCCAGCTCCAGGGGCTGTCACTATAAGGAAACTTCCCAAATACACTGCAACGCTCTGGTCCCTTTCTGTCTGCAGTCCCTATTTTATCTAGTTTTCAAAGATATGTAGCAATTAATGCTAGGCAAGTCACAAATCCGATGAGTAAAAGGTGGGCAGTTCAACTGTTGGTACTAGACATTTAATTTTGTATTAAGGAGGATCTTCACATGTCATTGTCCACATATGCCGTGACTGAGAAGCAGGCCTCTGAGGTCATGAGCACTGGAGACAGAGTTAAGAGTGATGTCACACACTCGAGGACAAGCCGAGAGTCCTGGCAGCACCAAATAGCTAACTGGATTCTCAGTCGATTAAACATTTTTTTTTTTGAAAGTGTATTTAATTTAGGAGAGGTAATAACTATTTGTTAGCTTTGGAGGGCTAAAGAAGTAACTATAATGCTCATCTATTGCCGCTTAATGTCCCCAGCTGAAGCCATGCCATCTTGTTTGTCATTGGGTTATTCCAGACCCTGTGTGCCCTCTTCTCACGTTTGACAAACACCTGCTATACAGTAGCCATTAAAATTGCCAGCAGGGTAATGTGCTCTTCAAAGTCCACAAGTCAAGGTGTCCTTTGAGAGCTTGTTAAGAATGCCAACTCAGCTTTTCTCAGATACCCCTCCCCAACTGTGACTACATGTCACCCCTTAAGTTATATACACTTGGAAGCCTCAGACACACTGCAAGGAATGATTGGGGAAAGCCAGGTAAAATGGTTAGAAGCTGATCTAAGTTAAGAGATAACACAAACCTGAAATGGAAAGTAGTAACTAAAATTTAAGTGAGTTTTGAAAGGATTTGATGTGATTTTTATGAGCTTGGCAAGTATCTGTCTCTAAATCCCCACTTTCAATAAAAGAATGATCATCACTGCCAGCCAGAAAGGAAGAAGGTATCTAAGACCTGGAACTAGCATAGAGACCACTGTGGACCTCTCAGGAGATACTAGACCACACCTTGCACCCCACTTTCACCTTCATTGGGGCGTGTACTTTTGCTCGTCAGACTAGGCTATTTTACAATTCTGAGGGGGAGAACACAAATTGTGGAAATGAATGATGCAGATAATTCCTCTCTACAATAATGCAAGGGGTTTTTGTTCAGTAAAAGTCGATATCTTTGTAAAGCAAATTACATGAGGAGTTTCCAGCTACCGTCTTAGCCAGAAATCAGTATGTGTCTATTTCCTGGAGAAAAACAAAACAAACAACATGGTGTTATGGACTACTGTAGCTGGAGTTTTTCTCTCTGGGTCCCGCCAAGCAGCCCACTTATAAAATAAACACACAGACTCTTATATTATTTAAACTGTTTGGCCTAATGGCTCAGGCTTCTAGTTATCTAGTTCTTACATCTTGAATTAACCCATTTCTATAAATCTATACCTTGCCACATGGCTCGTGGCTTAACAGTATCTTACATGTTGGTACTCATGGTGGCGGCTGGCAGCGTCTCCTGACTCAGCCTTCGTGTTCCCAGAATTTTCTTCTTTGCTCGTCCTGCCTATACTTCCTGCCTGGCTACTGGCCAATCAGCATTTTATTTATACAGAGCGATATCCACAGCAGACTATCTTTCTAATTTTTTTCTCTTTTCTGTTCAACCATGGAACCTCCCCTATTATCCTTTTATAGACCCAGCCATAAACAAAGGCCTAACAGCCCACCGAAGTTCTTACCTCATGCTCACAGACTGCCTAGTGTTCTGAATTTCCCTTAGCACATACAGGAGAAGAGAACTACCTCTTGGTGCCTTTCCTCCATCATTAGCATCTACCAGTCTGATTAAGATTGACCAAGTGTTAGCACCTTCTGCAAGCTGGGGGTTTTAGCTGTGAAGATAGGGTCTATTGACTATTCCTCCAAGAAGGTGCACTTTTGGGGTTATTAAAGAATCTGTGGCAGAGAAATCATGACCATCTTGCAAATACAGATTGGGCATGTTCCAATGATTTTATTTAACTCGTTAATTAATGAAGAAACAGTAAGATGCTAAAACTAGTTCAAAGGAGAATTTGGCCCAGAGAAGTGTGTGTTTCTTAATTGCTTAACTGTCTGCATCAGTTAACCAGAATGGCACATAAAGGCTACGTAAGTGGTTAATGCTCCTCTCTGCCCCAACACATAATCTCCTCAATTACTCAGTATTTATAAAATGGGGAAATTAAGAGGGCAAAACAAAAGTGTACTGATTATTTCCACTGTGGGGCCAAGCAAAATGTTTCTAAATGAAATGGCCTCTCTTGCCTCTGTGAAGGTCAATAATACCCAAAAGGTGCTTCTCCAGGAGGCTCCCCGTGCTTCATATTTTCCTGGCCTGAAGGAGGAGGTCTGGCTGCTAGCTAATGGAATGTCTACTGGGCTCATAGCATTATTGATTTTTACTTCCATAGAGCCATAAATATTGACAACCATCTACAGAGTGCCAGCACCACTTCCGCTCCTGTCTACTCATGCTAACCACACTCTATGCAAATATGAGCCCAGTTCTTTGAAAACTATGAGCACAGTCCCAGAGGGCTCAGTTCTCAGTGGCACAGGAGGGCATCCCAAGGGCACTGGTTGGAGACCTTTGTCAGAAATCTCCTCGATACAGACAAAGACAAATGGGAGAGAGTACTGGAAAACTTTTAAAGTGTTCTCGCCCAAAGAAATCTCCAGTGAGTGAAGATATAATGCTTCCTCGTGGTCGAATCAATCTCTTCCTTGTGCGGCCCAGACCCTCGGCCCCTTCAGGGCTGCTTGGTCTGTGTTAGAAACCCTGGAATTCATTATCTCATCCGCCTGGTGCCACTGTTTCCAATAAAGTGTAATTATGGTGCTATTGAGCGCCTTCTCGCTTTCCCAAAGCCATGCCATAAACTTCAGGTCTCTGCACAGTTACTTCCCAGTCAGTCTTCATTAAGTTGAATTGTCTCACAACAATGTCTATTTAATCAGCAGGGCGCCCACTGATGTTCTGTTTTAGAATTTGTATTAATGAAACCGATGCCTGGTGACTCTGTGCCTCAGACACTACCCAGTTACAACTCTGTTTCCTCTTGCTTCAGAAAGCCAAGCAGCCAGTGGATGGGGAGGTAAGGTCTCTGAAGATGTCCCCTTCTCCCATGCTAGCGGCTTCAGTGGTTTGGCTATCTCTGTAGAGAAAGCATCTTGCATGATAGTGCACACTGCTGCTAATAGAATCATAACCCATTATTCGAAATAGCAAGTGCAGGGTGATTTATCCTTTCCTTTATTGCCCAGAACACCTAGATTCTATGAGGCAGAAGCTGGCATGGTGTTTTTCTCTTCCCCCAGTACCTAGCACCAGTACCCAGTGTCAGGTAGTTGTAAACACTTAGCAAATGCTTCTTCCGTGATTGGCAGCAGGCTAACATAATCACTTCTCTCATCTGCAGCCATGCTTAGTAGCACTTTTGGCCAGAAATGCAGTATGCCCACATATTCAAATACTTGGAGAAGAAAGAAAGGAATTAATTTGCCAAACACACCTACTGTGTTCAACTATGTGGAAAGCCTTGAAGGTCATAATAAAGACTTGATTGATACAGATTTTGCTGAATGTGGATGATATTCAAAATCAAAATGACAAAAATAAACATGTATGGTGTCAAATGGGAGAAAAATAGCTAATAAACCTAAGATAACAAGGTTTCTCAGAGGAGAAAAAAAATCTAATCCAATCAGGCATTTTCAGATTGCATTTCCACTTCCTTCCTGACACGGGTTTCTGTACCTTCCATCTTGACTGCATTTTATATCCCTACATCAGTGAAATCATCTTCAGAAAAAACAGTTTCCTTGGCTCTTCCTGCCAGCCTTTACAGGGTTCTAAGGAGCAGAGAGTGGATTTCCTCTCAGAGGCAGCCAATTTCCTAAGCAATTAAATGCTGTTTATATTCCAAACTCTGTGCTTGGGTTGAAATCGTCAAGCCTGGTATTACCTGACTCTTACCTAAGATGTATCTGCAGCCCGTTCATTCTACTGTAAGCCTTCTATTAAAATTTCCAATCTGTTCTCTCCTCAAGGGATCACACGCGGTACTTGGCAAAGATATAGCTTCCGAATTCTGCAAATTATACTCATCTATATAAATATACATTTTTGAAATGGCAAAGCTCACAAATTACTCTAGCAAACTGACATCCCAATCTGCTATCCTCCAAAAGTAGAGGCAAATGTCATGTACCTTATACATGCAATTGGCACTTTTGATGTTCGCTTCATAAAAATATCATAATGTAGATGCCAAACCTTCATGAAATTCCTCCACGTAGTACAGACCTGAGGCGTGGCCATGATTGAACTCACCTTGAGAGTCTCACGCTCTACTGACTGAGCTAGCTGGGCTTAAAGACAGGTCATGGAGACCACAAGGTGGTACCACAAAATTCACTTGACGTTAACAAAAAAAAAAAAAAAAAAAGGTATTTATTCCGATGAGCACTCTTGGTTGTAATGTTCTTTCTCATTCTGTACTTTCCTAATACCGTTCAGCCTGAGTTTGCATTGCTTATGTGTCTTATTGAAGGAACAGTCTCTGCATATTAATGCCTAGACTCTGGGCCTTCTCGAAGCGCCTGGGCAGCTACCAAGAAAGGCAGCAGGCAACACTCAGTAGCTGGAGAGGGGCAGTTCCGTGGCAACTGTAGCTAATTAGGAGTCCTCAGATCTGACAGGAGTGGTGGCTAGAGGCACATGCCCTGCTTTTTAGACAAAGCATCGAATGCCATTTCCAATCTTCCTAAAATTGGTGATGGGCAGCTTTTTGTTCATTTTCTTCAGTAAGACCATCCCCTCCATTTAAGACACTGCCAATAATACATGAGCTAGGCTCTCAAACCCCAAGAACCAATCACAGCTGTCCTCTCATCAGATATCTGTGAAACCCTCTCTACTGTTTACAGAAAAAGGCCAGCAACAGCCTTGGGCTTCTGGCTGAGACACTCACTCTCCAGCCTCACCTTGCTTGAGGAACGCAGTGCCCACACCAAGTCCTCTGGGTTTCCTGTGCATCTTTGTTCTTGGGGCTCCAGCCTCTGGTTAGGTTGCCTTTAGGAACCTTTCTAACTTGGGAGAAATCTTGTTCATCCCACCAAGTTCAAATCCTGCCTGCTCTGTGAAGACATTCCTGATCCCTTTACCCACTCTGTCCACACTCGCCGCCATTCCCAAAGCATGTTGTACATGTCTGGGTTGACATTGAGGCCATTTGCTTTTTTTTCAGTCACTCATTTACTTGTGGACACTTGCCTGTGACAACTGTGATCCGCCGCTATGGCCCTAACAGCACCTGGCAACCTCAGGAGCTCCAATCACCACCTACCCCTGGTCTATAAAATGCCTAGATGTCATCCCGCTCACTCATTTTGGTCACTAATAGACCCAAGCACACCCACAGACGTACATAAATGCCCCCCTCACCTGTCGGGGCGTGGGGGTGGGGACCTGTCTACATTTTCTCTCTTCTCGTCCACACACCCTCCCTGGCACTGTATGTAAGATGTCTTGGGAAAGCTTTTAGTGGACCTGTACGCTCCACAGAACTCAGAGAACCCTAGGAAATGCTGGCTCATGGGTGAGGCCTCTGTCTGGGCTCACAAGACACAGGCTGGGAAACAGATTGCTGCTGGCACTGGGCCTGCTTGCTTTCAGACAGTTCCACAGAGTAACAGCTCTGACCTAGCAGGTTGATGGAACCCGGGGTCAGTCTGCAGATTCCAGCGCGCTCCCACTTACAAGCCGCCTGCAGGGACAGGACACACTGGTATCTGGCCTGCACAGACGATGACCTTTTTCCTTCCTTGGTTCATGGCTAAGCAGGAGGGGCGGGCTCTGGCGGGAGTCCCCCCTTACCTTTCAGTTTTTCGGCCAGCAGGGCGGCTTCGTGCTCTGAGTAGTGCATGATGGCAGGTGGTGAGGGTGGCCGTAGCCGGTCCTCCTCCAGTTTACGTCGATGCCGCTCTTCCCGGGCACGCATCCTCTGCTTGCATTCCCACTCGTAAAAGTCATCCCTGGCCTGGGCAAAGTCGACGTGAAGACGGCCGGAGTCCTTCTTATCCGTGCTAGACCCTAACCGCATACGGTAACCTAAAAGCATTGGAAAGCCAGGTCACCTCAGCTCAGGGGACACGGACACACACTCTGGTCCAGGCTTCCCACAGGGTAGTCAACCATGCACTTGTTTCTCTGGCCTCTGGACAGGAGAGATTACTTTTCTCTCCTTGGAGATGGAAGGCGGGTATCTTCCCAATCAGTAACATGAAACACAGATGTGGAGATAAAGACACACCTGGAGAAGTTTCTCAGAGGGACCCTCACCATCACCAGGTCCAGCATCACCAACTGAGAACCCAGGCACTAAACCCTGGGCACCCCTTCCTCCTTTTGGCTTCTAGGGAGTTCAGAAACAAATTTGGCATGTATTAAGTTTTTTTGGTCTTGCTTTTTTTTCTTCAATGTATTATAACTCTATTGCATAGGCATTCTCTGAAGTTCTTTTTGGAAAGAGGCAGAGTACGAGCAAATAAAGAACATCTCTGATATTTAAAGGGGTCTGCAAAGTAAATTCCCAAACTTTACTCACAGCCTTTTGCTTCATTCCCCTAGCAAACACTGCCCGCTCAGCTTCCCCTCAGCTGCTAGAGAAGCCACAATTACCCAGGCAATTTTGTAGTGTGGTTTTATTTCCACTTATCCTCTGGGGGCATGCAGGAGAATATTTTACCTTCAATCAAGAGGCCCCATAGCACCTCATCCAGCCTGTAGTACCACACAAATTGTCCATGCAATCTTTGCAGGCCACAAGAGGCTTGGGCAAGAGCCCAAATCTGTTTCTCTCTCTCTCTCTCTCTCTCTCTCTCTCTCTCTCTCTCTCTCTCTCTCTCTCTCTCTCTCTCACACACACACACACACACACACACACACACACACACACACACACAAATTGGAATCCTTGGGGGTTGGAGGTTACTGTGAACTACCCAACTCATAAAAATTGGGTAGTGTGTGAGAGAGGTCAACCCAGGACTGAATGCAACCAGCTGGCCTAACTTCAAACGAGCAAGCGTTGACTGTGAGGTTGCTCTTCAGTTTGGAGTACTCAGATTTTTCATAACATTAATTCCAGTCTTACTGGGAGCACATCTGCCAGGGTCCGCTAGAGGAGAAAGCAAAAATAAGCACCTTTGCCGTGCAGGGGCTTTGCAAGTGACATGCAGCTGGAAAATGCTGTGCTGTGCTGTGTGGACCTTGTCACGGTACATTTCAATGGGCAACGGTGGCATTTGGGGTAAAGCAGAGCTATAAATCCCCATGGAAGCTGGACTGTCCCCTGCGGGGCACTTCACACTTTTGAGAAGTTACAAATCTGCTACAGAGCTCATCTGATTGAACCCTCTTCTAGGCTTCTGCAGCAGCATCTAAAAACCTGGAAACGTAATAATACCCATCAGCCACGCAAATGGCCACTCACATGGGAGCAGAATTAATGCAGAAGCAACCTATGTCTTAGTGGTGGGCTGTGGAAAGTTACACCAGCAGGTCAGGTACTGGCCAGCTGTCCGGGCTGATCAAACAACTTTCCCTGCTTGTATCCAGAGAATCACTTTCTAAAACAGTTCTGGTCCTCTCTTACATCAGAACATCATCATTATAGCCTTAAAAGAGACTCTGATGAGGCCGAGGCTAAACTTAGCCTGGCCCTCAGATGTGAAAGTGGTCCTAAAATTAGGCCTTCCAGCTGGCTTGGGCTTGCAGTAGATTACACAGAGGAGGGGCAACCTTCTCTCCTTCCTGCCCCCACCCCACAATTAGCTGGGATTTCAGACCTCCTCAGCTCTGCTCTGCAGCTGAGGCTGTAGATAGAGGCCACCCTAGCAGAGCCAGAGACCTCTCTGCACCTAGGCAGGGGAGGCTTCAGGTGGGGTCTCTGCTTCCTCCTGCTACAAGAGCTCCCCAGGAGAATCCGAGCTTGTCTGTTCCTCCTTCTATGTCTATGTTTGGTCATCTTTGTTAGCATCTTTTGAGTTTTTCATTTGGTCTAAAAGTTGAATTGTGTTAGTGATGAAAAGGACCAGTCACCTACCCCCTTCTTCAATTACCTGAGATAAAGTTACTGTCTTATGCATGAGTAGCAATAGTTTGATTGAATGTAGGGACTAGAAGCCAGATTTCCAGGTAGGCTGATGGGAAAGAAGTATCTGTCCTTCTTTATCCTGGCCAGGATTGTTTTGTTAAAAAAACAATCTCACACCCAGTGGCTCCCACATTGCACTTCATGTGATTAACCCATCTACGCTTCCTGGTTGGTAAACTGGCTATTCTGCATTTGAGGGAGATGGAAAGCCAGCACCCTACTCTCTCCAGGATCCCCAAAGGTTTAACAGTTGGGTGTGCACTGCAAAATACCTTTGCTCTGGGTCTGCCTTGCATTCCCACTGTGGAATGGTCAAACTTGATGTTTTCACTTCTATGGCTGAATTACAGTAAGGGTCTTAACATTCTTTGGATCCCCATCTAGGGCAAGAGAGCCTCTGCTGAGGTAACCTCAAGGCTTCTGGCTCAAGTATGAGCAAAGGACAGTGAGTGGAATCTAAAAAATAAATCCTTCTAAAGTCACTGTCAATATTAGTCCCAGCATCTTTGTGATTTGACTGAGTTTTGTACATCGACTCTACATACTTGTCCAAATTAGTACCCAAAGTGGAAGGTGGTACTAGGCTTCCTTTTAACATACCCCAAACTCTCCTAAAACCTGGTCCTAAGGCTAAGGATAGTAGAGCAGGCTGCTAAACTACCAAGTGTGTGATGACAGACTGAACCTATCTCAGGCTCAGGAACAAATTCCCTACAAGGAGGAGGCTCTTGCTTCACTGTCCCTGGGGTGAAGATTGTAAACGCACTTTTAAAAAACCGAAATTATTCTGAGAGAGTACTTTACTCCCCCAGAGGATTACATCCAATAATAATAATGGTCCTCAGTACTCAAAATATTGCTTTTCATCTAATACGCACTTGAGAACATTAATTAGAAACTCCGTGGAATTCCTCAAGACTGGATGGTAGGAAATCCTGCCTGTGGAGAGGCACAGGGCTTAACAGTAAGCATGTGGCAGCCAAGCTAAAAGGCAACTACCTCCTTCTCCTGCCCCAGACTACTGGAACTTACAGTGCATTAAGGCAAAAGGGAATGAGCTCATATTAACATCACAAAACAGGACAAAATGCCTAGCAAACCCCTTTTGTAAAGCGAAGTACCAGAAAGGTAAATGGCTTTATCAACCATGAATTCCTCTGCAAAGCGGATGTGACAGAAGTTCTTCTTGCTCTTGCGGATGGCTGTGATATCTCCACACTGCTCAAAGACTTCTTGAATAATTTCTTCCGTGGCGTTTTCTGGTAATCCTCCAACAAACACAGTCTTACACCCTGGAGGTCGTTCTCTTGTGGAAGGAGGCGGAAGATCTAATACACAGTGAAACACAGAGTTTTGTCTGTTATTGATCAGCTCCTTACCACGTTCACCGGGCAAAAATTAGGCTGGCACCATTCTCTCCAGACTGAGGCCCAGTCAATTTTCACACCAACTTATATTCCCGCACCCCATCTCACCCCTTGGGTGTTATGTTTCCTGACCTTCTCCCATCCTTCTCCTCCCAACCCTAATTTCTCACGTTCATTTCCACACAGAGTTGCTATGCTTGTCCGAGAAAAAGATAACACATGTTAGCATGATGTCATCTCTTTCATAAATCAGATACCCAGAAAAATAAAAAAAAAAAAGATAAAAGATAAAAAGGGAGGGGAGAGAGCTTCACAAAGTACAGAACCCAATGAAATGACATCAGGATTAAAAACTCTGGCTTGTCACTGCATTGTCTTTTGGCCAGATAGAGGGGCAGCATCCCAGAAAGAGGGAAACCCAGCCGGGAGAGCCAGGACAATACCTACCTGGCTGCAAAATGCTGAGTCTGAATAAAACCTCCATTATTATTCACATTTAAAGGAGCACACTATTATATTTGAGGAGGCCGTATGAAAAGATAAAGCATATGCTGCCACAACATTTTGCCTGGTTTATATGTAGATTACTAAAGCAATCTCCTGAAAACTCCACTTTGAACAGGCAACACTGATTAATATGAATTAAAAATTCTAGCTATTTAAGCCTATAAACTTAGTATCGGAGGCTAAATTAATCAAATACATAGGTCGTTTAAGTGAGTGTGATTTGGCCCAGAAGTTCTGAGCTGCATATTCCTCCCACTTCTCCCCTTTCTCCCAAATTGCCAACTGCCAGGTTAATTCAAATTTCTGTCTAACAAAACACACTTCAGACTCCCATTTGTGAACAGCTAGAAAGGGTGATAGGTTTCACATGATGCTTTCCAGAAAATCCTACTTCACTGCACACAGAAAAGATTCTTAAAGTTACACATAAACTCTCAGAGCCCAAGTCCTGGCTTCACAGTGTTTATTCAGCTGCTAGACAGATGCATGGACACGCCCTTGTGGACCTCTCCTAATATGGAGTTAAAGGCCTTGTGTAGAACATCTCACATCTGGAAATGAACACAATACCATTTCAAAGGGAAAAAGCAAATACTTCTCACTTCTACTTACTTGGATTTTGGGGGAAAAGGGTACAGCTTTTGCAGTGGATTATTTCTTTGACAACGGCCACTTCTGTTGGGGGTGGGGGTGGTACCAGTCCCAGGCCTGGTATCATCGGGTTAATGGGGGTGATTCCAGTCATCATGTTGAGGCTTGGCTCGAAGCCTGGCACACAGATTGAGTCTGCAAAGCACACAAGACAACACTTTGACTAGCTGATTTTTCACCCTGTGGTTTCTGTTTGTGTTACTGTCCTGCACAGATTAGCCGACTTTCCTTTTTCTCTTTTTCAAAGTTTTTTCTTGGCACATAATGTAGCATTATAGAAAGCTATTCTAGAAGGGTAAAGGGAGAGAAAAGAGGAAAATGAAGAACCTGCAACTATACAAAAAGGAAATTATATTCCTTAAAATAGTAGCGCGGCAGAACAGAAAACAGCGTATTAAAAGTGTGGAACCATGTGCCATGAAGCTCTGATATTACAGGGGATGCAATTTTCTGCTTCTTAATGTTAGGCTATTGTTTACACCGTCTTATGCTTTAGAGTGCAGAAAGAACGTTGAGCGTTGAAGTGCCCTGCGAATCTAATGGTCAGCCTAGTTTTATCAGAAGTGCCTTCTTGCCCAAGTGACCTACATTTGGGGAAGTTCAATTTATATGTGCATGCTTTCTAACAATCACTCCAGCCCCACCTGACCCATTTCTCCTAGGGGAAGGGGCCTGACACGAAAGAGTGGTTATAAGCGCACAGGTGTAAAATTAGCTATATATATTTCTGAATTCTATATATAATTACACTTACTTCCTTTTATTCTATCAATAAACAGCTGGCCCACCCTTCTGAGATTTTTATGCCTTGTATCAAAAACAACTACAAAACTAAACAGAGCCATGGAGGATAGATTTTTTTCCATATAAGATGCTGAATTGATTTCTAAGTGTGACAATGAAGCAAATAATGTCAAAGGTGATATAAAAGGATTTTAAAAAGATACTAAGTGTTGGCAAGGACATAGAGAAAACAGAGTCCTTGTATAAATAAATGCAGCCATTATGGAAATCAGTACAAACAGAACTTTCATGGGCCCAGTGATCCCACTGGTAGGTAGATATTCAAAGGGAACGATCAAGAGACATCTGCACTCCCACATGCACTGCACCAGGGGTCACAACAGCCAGGATGGAGAATCAACCCAGATGTATGAGCAGATGGACATATCAGATAAGTATGGTGTGTGAACAGAGGAGTACTAGCCAGCAATACAAAGAAAGGACTCGTGGCATTATGGATGGCTGGTAAGTGCAATAAACCAGACTTATAAATACAACCAAGTGCCCTATGACAAAATGTAAAAAATAAAAATAAAAATAAAAGTAAAACTGAATTTATAGAAGGACAGAGGAGAATGGTGTCTGCCACTCTACTGGGTGGGGCTGGGTAGGAGGTTGGTCAAAGACAGATAATTACAGTTGGATGGAGGCAGGTCCTGGAGCCTGCTGTGCATGTTAATGACTATAGTTTCTAAGGATAAACATTTTGGCAAACGTGGGTGAGACATGGAAAGTTCTTACCATGTATGAAAACAACAGCTCCATGAGGCAATTCAAGGGTAGGTAAAGGGACCCACTTCCCCATGGTACACATACTTTAACACTTTAAGGCATCATTCTGCATGTGACAAATGGATCTGATTTATCTGTCATTAAAAACAAATAAAGTAAGCCCTTTCTAACCACAGGGATATGTGCAAAACTAGGT
Source organism: Onychomys torridus (assembly GCF_903995425.1). Taxonomy (NCBI): domain Eukaryota; kingdom Metazoa; phylum Chordata; class Mammalia; order Rodentia; family Cricetidae; genus Onychomys; species Onychomys torridus. Next base: position 65,903,460 of record NC_050451.1, on the reverse strand, counting down.
ACAAGGGGCATCCCTCTCTCGGGGATTTTTCTCTTTGTAGAGAACACTCTCTCCAGTAAGATAAAGTTACTAAGCAGATGATCACACCAGGAGAAGACATGACGACCCTCTACCACGCTGCAAGCATGAAATTAAACCACCTCTTCATCTCCTGTCTTTCTCTGTCTCCTCTTAGGTATTTGCCCTTTGACCTTTATGTCTCCATCTCCTGTTGAGTTCTCATGGACATAGGAACCTTGGCCAAGTAAGGCTTTATTCTTTGCTTAGCTGTGCTGAGCAGTTAGATAAACCCAGCAGCAAAAGCAATGATGGAGTTTGTAGAGAAGCTTGAAGATATGGAAGGCCAGTCTTTTCCTTTTAGGGAGAAGACCCAGGAGTCCTCTAGCTACTGCAAACATGTCCACCTCTCCCTGGGTAGAACAGCCTAGGCAGGGTAGCCCTGATCCACAACCCCAGTGTACTAGCCTGGCTGTAGTCAGATGCTTTTATTTTGGGTGTGTGGCATGTGTGTTGCACTCCAACAACAACAGTATTCCAGGATTCCATAATTCTGTGACAACAGGCTCAGAACAGTGATATCAAGAAGTCATAGAAGTTTAGAAATGGGCAAGGATGAGACCAAACTGGTTTATTTACAAGTTCATCATAAGATTTCACTGCATCATGATACCTCATGTGCAAAGAAACAGACATTTAAAGCATTTAAGTAAAATGTCCTACATCATAAAGCAGACAAATGACAGAGTTGGAACAAGGGCCCAGATCTGGCTCCATATTTAGAGAGATGATGGTTTCGATGTTCTCATTTAAAAATGATCCAACTTTATTCATTGCTAGATTAGTTACTTTTTTATAGCTATGCTAAAACACCATGACCAAAAGCAACTTGGGGAAGAAAGGGGTTATTTCACCTTCCAGCTCACAGCGCATAATGGTGGGAAGTCAGGGCAAGAGCTCAAAGCAGAAACCTGGAGGCAGGAGCTGATGCAGAGACCATGGAGTGATGCTGCTTACTAGCTTGCTCCTCTTTCAACTGATGCTGCTCATTCACTAATGTCCTCTCCTGGCTTCTCATGGTGCCGAGCCTCAGCTGTTCTCCATGAACCTTTTATGCCTTCAAAACCAGTACCACACGGGAAGTTCTTACACATTACCAAGTTTGGCTGCCAGCACAAGGTACAGTTTTGGCCTTTGGTCATCTAATACTGGATACTACATCTAAAAATGTACCCATAAAATTAACACACACATGCAAACATGCATATACACATACACACACACACTCACACACACACACACACACACACACACTCACACTCACACACAGACTCACACATACAGTCACACTCACACACACAGGCTCACACACACAGACACACACACACACACACACAGACTCACAACTTCTTCTGCTCATATAGATGACAATTATAAAGTAGTTCCAAGGCACAAAGGCTTTCAGTGTCACAGTCCCTGCAACACTGTTTCCATAGGTGAGTGCATCAGCCACAGAGGTCAGTGGTGGGAACGCTGGCCTGCCTGTGCTTCCCCTTTAATCTCATCCCATACATCTGTTTCTCTCCTGGCCTGGCCTTCGCTATTGTTTGCCAACACAGGATGATTTAAGGCTGGAGCCACTCAGGACTGCAAACCCTGAAACTCGAGCCCTGTGCATTATAATAAACAGATGTTTCCCACAAATGAGATGGGAGCCTGGTGCTCGCATTTGCCTGTAGTTCGAACAGAACAGACGCCTGTCTGCTTTCTATCCTGAGGCCAAATAGATAAATACTCAGCAATGGAGACAGAAGACAGTATATTCCTGAGCAGAATGTTTAGTATGTAACAGGAGTTGCTTTGCCTTTTCTGAGGCATCAGTAAGTAGGAAGAGACTATGAGGTTTAATGAAATCTGCATGGTGAGTACAGGGGCTTGAAAGGGGCTTAGAAAGGAATTAACACAAGTTATGCTGGACCTCAAAGGATCCAGGATTCAGCATGTGAGTGGGAAAGGAGGAAAGGATTAGTCATTTCATTTTTTTTTTGAAAAAGAAACCATTATTTTTAAACAATATTTGCATAAATAGGAATTATTTCTCAAACAGCATAACAGCATATTATACAGTAGCTTATTAAGCTGAAGTAGAAGTTCTAAAAATCTAATACAACACTCAGCAGCCACAGGTAAAGGCCACGCGAGTGCTGGGCACCAATTCCCCCGCCTGGCGGGTAAGAGCTACCCCTGTGAGGTCCATGAACCAGGAGCTGCAGGGAAAGAGGAAGCCAGCTCACACTGCAGCATGGAAGGTCCGTCCATTCAAGGATGCAACTGTTAGGATCCTGTACATGTGCAGCTCGGGGTCTTGTGTCTTACATCATCAGCAGGCACTGGTGACTACGTGGTCATGCCTTTAAAAAAGCCAGACGCAGACCCCCGCTCGCTCGCTCGCTCTCTTCTTCTTCTTCTTCTTCTTCTTCTTCTTCTTCTTCTTCTTCTTCTTCTTCTTCTTCTTCTTCTTCTCTCTCTCTCTCTCTCTCTCTCTCTCTCTCTCTCTCTCTCTTCCCTCTCTGCTCTGCTCCCGCCATCTCCCCCTCCCCCCAGGCCTGGCTCTCTTCCCTTCTATCCCCTCCTTCCTTCTAATAAAGCTCCTTGTAACTCTGGGAGTTGTGGCCGTGGCCCATGACATTTCCGCTGGTCACCAACGCTGCCTCCGGTGCCATCTATCTTTCAGCAACGGCACCGCCTTTTAGAAACACTGCTCACTGATGAACCAAGGGTCATTCATACTGTGGTCCTGTCTGGCTCTTCTCTGTGTCCCTGGCTCCAAAGACATGGTGGCAGGAAGCAGGAACTCAGCAGTGTTTCTTGTTTCAGTCGGAAGGCTGAGTGGCGAAAACAGGAGTCTGGCTTTGGGGTCTTATGGTCCGGGGTTTTACTTCTGAGATGAGCTTGTATATTTTCAGTACCGGGGACTGAACCAAGGGCTTGGCACATACCAGACAAGCGCTTACCTTCCGCATTCTTTTCCCTTTTTATTTTGAGACTCACTAAGTTGCCCAGGCTAGCTCTGAACTCATTTCATGGCCCTCAAACACGCCGTAGCTTCCATAGCTGGTGGCACAGACTGGACAAGATGGACATCTGTGTGGTTCAGAGAGTTTACATTTAGGGTTTTAGTGGGATGCCAGCTCAACTGATTAGCTTCATTCATTCATTCATTCACCAATCCATTCAGCATTTCTTTAGCCCTTACTACTACTGCAATCTACCAAGGATAACTGTATAAAGTCTTCACGTGGGGAATCACAGGGTTTGATGGGCGCCAAGCCCAGAGAAAAGGTTGAACACACGAGCCAAATCTAAGAGTTCTCCAGGAAAGAAACTGCCATCAGCAAGTCTCGTAAGCATGAGGAATTCCAAGTAACTTCCCCAGCTCTACCATGAGGTGCACAGGACAAGCGACCATGGTGCACTGAGAAAGCACAAGGCATCTTGCAGACCAGAAGGGACAGTGCCATGCAAGCTGGTGAGAGCCCTCATGCTTCTTGCTGGAGTGGCAGTTCCCTGCATGCCAGACATCAGTCAGCTGGATCCTATGCTGGGTGACTTGTCCCATTCCTCTTCTCTTTGCAGACTTTTCTCAAGTAGCGGCTTGATCTTGCTCTGTCGTTTTTTCAGTGGACACCTTAGTAAAGAGAGGCCTGTTTGAGGTGAGAATTTTTCCTCATTGGGGGAAGAATAAAGGCAGCTGGGTCTCTCCTAGATCAAAGCTGCATATAGCTAGGTCAGGTGTGAACAGAGAAGACAGGCTGGGGCTGAGGATGAGGGGGACAGAGACAAGCTGTGGGCGCCAAAGCAGGTCTGGTTCAGAAGGCAGAACACTGTGTTCCAAGAGAATAAAAAAGGAGGGAGCCATTAGAGTAAATGGGAACATTGCAGGTTTCCCCCGAGCCTGAGATGTTGATGAATGACTGAGCATACGGACTACCAGCAGTCCACAGACACAGCCCAGGCAGGGCAAGCATACTAAGGCAGGATCCCTGTCCACACGTTACAGAGCACAGGTTACTCTGGTCCAGGGCTCTGACTCAGCCCATCGGGAATGGGTTTAGCAATAAGAACTCAGGGCCAGAGGTTAAGAACTGCTAAGCATCTGGCAGGTTAGCTCTGCTGAATCTCGGGCTGGGGAAGCAAGATAGGGTTTAGATGCCAGAAGCAAGGCCTGGGCTTTGTCAAACAAGGCAGAGGCAGAGGCAGAGGCAGAGATGACACCCTACTTCTCAGGCATACAGCGCATGATAGAGGGCGGGGCTCTGGGCCTTTTCTCCTGCCTAAGGCCAGGGTGTCTATAGATTCTGACCTTGTGCTAGGTCCCAGGACTTGGAGAGGGGCAGAAAGACGGGATAGGATAGAGAGGCCTTGAAAAACAGGCAGCATTACTTCCCCTTTATAAGATGAGTTACTGACTTCAACTAAGACTCATAATCAGGCTACTGGGGGGCCTGGCGATACACAAGGCATTCTGTTTCCTGGGAGTTTTGAATGAAGAGACTTTCCATTTTCAGCTGATGGACTCTGCTTGTCTATAATGTCAGTACGTATACTGTAGTGGTTTGAATAAGAATCCCCCCATAGGCTCATACATTTGAATATTTGGTGAAACTTAGAAAGAAATGTTAGAGGAGGTGAGTCACTGGGGTGGGCTTTGAGGTTTCATTCCCAGTTAGTTCTCTTTGCCTCAATATTGTGGATGAAGATGTCACTCGGTCACTGCTCAATCACTCTGCCTGCTGCATATGAAAACACAGAATAACTATCTATTGTTTTAAGCCACCTGATTTGTTATGGGAACGCTGGGAAACCAGTACAAGAAGACAGTGTCAGGGGAAAGACCCTAAGGTGGTTAATAGTTGACTTTCCCTACCTTTTATTTTTGAGACAGAGTCTTGCTATATAGCTCAGGCTTGCCTAGAGCTTTCTATGTAACCCAGGTTGATTTGAAATTTACAATCCTCCTGTCTCAGCCACCTATGTATGTTCTGAGATTACAGTCTCAACCTATTTCTTTAGAAATGATTTCTTCTAGTAAAGTGATGGGCATGTAAAAAAGTTATCTCAAAAATATATTTATTGGGATAATAGGTACAAAGATATTTCTAAGAATTCTCTGAGAAAGAAATGCTCAGACCAGTTCCCTGGAGGCAGAACTCCCCTTAGGTTTTCCCTTTGTGAGGGAACAAACCTTGAAGATTGCTTCGGAGTTGCTGGGAACAAATCAGCTACACAGATTACATGCTAAGGGAACAGTGTACTTTAGAAGATAAGTGAATGCCTATAAGCAGGGTCTTTAGGGAAGTGAAATTGAAAATGTGCCTGTGATCTTTCTGAAGGCATCCAAAGGTGGAGAGGTATGCTTCCCATTTCCACCCAAGATGCATATCCAGCAGGTGCCCCTCCAGCCTTGCTGTGGACACTTTATAAACAGAGACCTCATTTCATCAATAAAGCCTGGCTCCCTGACCGGGACTCAGTGCGGCCAGAACGGGAGTACAGCCGTCAGCAGCTGCTTTAAGTACTGTTGACTTGGGCGAGGAGATTGGTGTCCATGTTTGAAAAGGGGACATGACAGGAAGTGCAGACCATTTCAAAACTCCTGACCAAAACGAGCACAGAAAACCGACTGTTCAAAAATGCCTGACAGATCCTTCCAGAGACCTGTGTCAGAAGCCTGCATCTAAAACACCAAACATGTTCTGAAGGAGGCAAGGGCTCACGAATGGTTGAGTGAAATGTGTCTGCACTGGGGGCCAGGCCATGAGAATGCAGTACCCGAGCAGATCCTGTGCACAGACCTGAGCTGCCATGATCAGAATCCACCACACCACAGTGCCTAGGCCTGCTGGAACTCAGTCTTTTTTTTTTTTTTCATTTTTAGGTGACAGAAATAGAAGCAGTTTATTAAATAGAAAAAAGGCACCACCCTCCCACTCCCCCCACCCCCCCCCGTGGGTAGAAGTGAAGTGGGTTAGTGAGTAGGAAAGACATATGCTTCAGAAGCCTAGACTGAAGACACGGTGTGCCCCAGACTCACAAACCGTGCTGGCCAGGAAGAGCTGACAGTGGAACTGAGGTTCTAGACCCAAGGAATATGACAGTTTGAAGCTGAAATGGGGTGGTCCCTCCTCCATGGTCCTGACTGAGTGCTGAAGAAATTAATTTCCAGAGATGTAAAGTGACTTTTTTTTAAAGCTTTTAAAAGAAGTATTTATTTGTAGTATGTACATTACAGGAAACACAACACAAGAAGGCAAGAACAGCCCCACCACCACCCACAGTCACAAGCAGCTCAGCTTGATATGTCCTTCTAGATGGTGCAAGTGTACATACATTTGAGGAAGTGAGATTATACAGTATATATCATGCTTTCCCCCACATTGTGAATATTCACCAACTAAAAACCCCACGCTACATGAGTAATTTGATAACCAAGAATACACTTTTCTAACGTTATGAAGCCAGGTGACTGTGTGGAGGGAGGGAGAACCCAGACTACCTGTGGACGTGTCTAGGGACAGTGCATTCTGTGCGATGTCCTGAGGGGTTTCACACGTGAAACAGGTCCTCTCACACTGTTCAAGACCTAGTAACCTGTGGCTAAATCCATTTTCCTTACTCTGAACTCTGGGCTCCTGGGACCAGGTCTAATTTTCTTTCCCACCACTGGTTTGTTCCAGCAATGGGCACATCTGATTTCTCATTCGCTCTTCTTATGCTCTGTTCTTTTCTCAATTAGCCCCTCCTGGTCCTCATTCTGTATAAAATGCCTAGATGACTCTTCCAGAGCATTCTCACCCCTTCTCATTCACCAGCAAGCTTATCCTTGCAGGCCAGCTGCAGACACAGAGGCAGACAAGGCCCAGTCACCGCCCTATTTGGAAGGGACATTATCGTCTGCTTTTCTGTTGAAATAACTTCTGAGGCGAGTCCACCTGAACTCCCTTCCCCACATTTATTTCCTCCCAAACTTTTGCTGTTTGTTGACTTCCAGTTTGAAGGATTGTTGTCTCAGAGACACGTGTGGGATTTCACTGAGGTCCTGGCATGGGGACCTCACGTGGACGTGGACAACCTTACTTCCCAGCTCCCACCACCTACCTTGTTTCCGTATTCCCCTCCTGTGGTCTGCAAACTCTCCCTAGGGCCAGATGCCTGCCCTCCTCTGTCCGAACAACCCAGAGAAGGTTACAGAACTTCCTGTAAGGTCATCACCCTTGCGCTCAGCTACTGCATGGAAGCTCCGCAGATGGTGACAGGCAGGCACATGCTACGCCCAGTTACAGCCTGCCTTTGCAGGGATTTCGGGATCATTTTGTTCACTCTCCTTCCTAATTTCGGTTCTCATCAGCCCATGTCCAAAGCACTGTAAAGGCCTCTTTGTAGCTCCGGCATCTCCTTTCCCACCTCTCCACCCTCCCCGCTTCCTTCCTCCACTTTCTGCTCCCGCGTCCCCCTCAGACTCATGGACCTGAGATCAGCAGCAACGCCCATGAGGGACCCACTCGAAGAAGGCCTAATTGGGGCCTCTAAATTACTTCTTTCCAACTTCTTTCCACATCCCCATCTCATTAGCTGATGATTAGTTTTCTCTCTGTATGTTGTTATGTTAAGTGACTTTGTGCAGTGGGGCTGTTACATAAGGACAGGAAAAAGAAAAAGAAAACCTAAACAATCTCTTGATGTGCTCTCTGCTTTGTCCAGGCTAATAAGCTTTTGGTGCCAGAGCTGACAGCAGAGGAAAAAAAAAAAACAACAAACAAACAAACAAACAAAAACCACTGAGTTTTGAGAAATATGTTTGAACACTTAGTCAAGCACCTAAGAAATATTTTAAATTATTACATACCTATTTTTACATTATTCTATCTTTCTAAGGGGTAAAGACACCCCACCTGTATACTGAAAGATAAAGCAAGCCATGCTAAGATGTTTCTTTCTGGTGTGCAACATGCCCTTGTCTTACAGGGCTCCTCCCTTTGTTTGAAATCAGGCAAAGAGCCTGCCAATGCCCTGGTGATGTACAGCAGTTAGCTACTCATGGCAGAGAGGTAGGCCTCTGCAGCATGTGGGTATCTAGAGAGGGTCTCCCCTTTGAAGTCTGAGTCTTTCCAAGGCAATGTGCATGGGTTAGCTTTGTGACTTTATTTATCAACCTCGCTTTCAGTTTATGGAAGCAGCTTACAGATAGATAGCATCTCGTAAGTTAAAAAAAAAAAAGAACAAAGGAAACCTTGTTCAATATTTAACTTAAAAATGTATAACATCGTCTAAGTAATTTATATAGGTTTCAATTTCAACTTCCTATCATAAAGGGTTAAAACAACATGGAAATGATCTCTTTAAATGACATCAGCATATGGCTGTGGACTTGTAGAAAAAATGTAAACACCAAGTGAACTTCAAATCATAGATAAGTATCATGCTGCTGTTCAAAGGCATAGCCAACGAGAGCTAGGTAACTGAGCTGCCACCCTATCTCAGGGCCCAGTACAATCCTTGCCCTATGGTGTCGCTTTCTGTAGCTTATTGGTTAAGAGAATGAAAGAGATGGTGACATTTACAGATTCACAGGGTTCATTCTAAAGGGACAATCAAAGGCATTATTTGGTTGTTCAGTCCACAATGTCACTTGGTTGTTCAGTCCACAATGTCACTGATTCTAAACAACTAACATCTGGCATTCTTTACTTTTATCTTGATCCTCAGAGAGCAAGAATGGTAAGGGCTCTGTTAGCCAGTCATCTCCCTATCGCCGTGGGAGGGCAGCTTTACAGGGAGATGAGGGGCACCAAGAGAGTGTGGCCAGGGTCAGAGCGCAAAGGTGGACGTGGGCGCTGCACGCTCAGCAGTATGACACCCTGAAGTCAGAACTGCTCCCCACCCCTGGAGCTCATAGCTATAGCAAGGAGCACTTGAACTTACAGTAATGAGGCAAGGGAGCAGGAAGGTAAGGAGAATAACATTTAAATCCACTGGAAGAAACCACTTAAATCCACACAGGGCGTCCCCTGTCCGTCAGATTGGGGGGGGTGCTTAGAACACTTTGAAGAGAACAGCTCTCCACACCACATACGACTTAAGGAGCCTACACAACATGCAACTTAACCAGAAAAGACTGAATGGAAAATCTTGGAGTAGAGGTCAGTGGTGGCTCACCAGCTCATACAAGGCCCCATGTTCAAGCCACAAGGCCACAATAAATGAACAGACATAAAAACAAGTAAGAGTTTACATGTCTCCTGTCAAAATTGTAACTAGAGTTGAGGATGGAAAGACAAAAGAGAAATCAGAGGGAAAGATGCCTTAGATAGGTAGTGAGGTCAGGTCCAGGTTCAAGGACAGATTTTCCTGCCTCACTATCTCTCTGTGCTGTAATTACCTCTTAGTCTGCAAAACGAGCAAAGAAATATTTAGCAGACAGAGTCATTCTGTGGGTTAAATGACTTAAACTATGCAAAGGGTTTCACAGCATGCCTGACACACAGTAAGCACCAGATAAATATTGGCTATCATTTTGATAATGAACAACAGTGCATGTGTATCTGTGTGTGGAACATGTGTGCATACCACATAACATGTATACTCTTTCAGAAAGGTTAGAACCAGGCATCATTCCAGCAGCTGTGCTCATTCTCAGGTTCTACATTTCTGTTTTGCTAAGAAACTTGGATTTTCCTTAGTAATCCCAGTGGTATGAGGCTGTGTGTGTGTGTGTGTGTGTGTGTGTGTGTTATGAGTGTATGTGTCTTACAAATTGCTTCAGTGTGTGCTCATATTTTATGGTGTACATTGGGAGATTTATTAAGACAAATCCATGTAGTTAAAACGGAGGTTTATTTTGGGAGGTAACTTACAGCCCATAAAGGGGTTGGTTCCAGGATCCGGGAGAGGTGAGGTGCAGTCTAGCGGTGTTCTTTGGAGAACTCTGCTTGGTCTACCATCCAGCATCCCAGATCATCAGAAACCAAGAGACCTGGCACATCTGGACATTGGGTCTTAAGGGCTCCCATCTTGGCCCCACCCCAGGGGCAGGTCATAGGTAGGCGTGGCAGTTACTGGAAGCCTCACTAGGGGCAGTACTTCCAGGTCAAAGCTGGAACAACTACCCACTACAGGTGTATACTAACATTAAGAAGTAATTGAGAGGAAGTCTGAAAGTCTTGTAGGAAAACAACTGAAAAGTCGCTGTCATTGACTTTCCCTATAGCAAAAATCTCTCCAAGGGATGAATATTAAAAATTTCCTTTTCCCAGGACCCAAGCTATCTCTCTGCACCTGGGATGTGATGTGCTCTTTCCTCTAGATTCTCTCTAGGCTTTCTCTGTCAGAAAGATTAGAAGTCACAACCAGACACTCCAGCTGCCCTCATTCCCACGTTCTGCATTTCTGGTTTTCCCAATAAACTTAGGATTTCCTTTGTAATCCTATTTTATTCATCTAAATGAATGCCTACATTTGCATATGCATACCTTTATACTAAATTAAAATTGAGTGGCAGCAGACGTAGAAAACACTTTGCCATGCCTCTAGGCCTGGATGGCTTTAATATATATGCAGTGTATCTTACTGTAGATGGTACCAGTGGTAACTAGTTACCTCTTGTAACATCCTGAATATTCCCAGTGGCTCAATTTCCAGAGAAGTAAAGTAAGATGGAATAATGTAACGAACACACTTTGCCATCACAGCTGAGGAGTAGTCTTCAGTGTCCCGTTTGATGGCTCTTTCTGCCACAGCATGGGTCAACTGCTACCCAACACTAGAAATCTGAGGTGTAATCTTTCACATGAAAGACAAACTCCAAACATTTTTCTTTTTTTTCTGGGCATTTCAGGGTTGAAAGCAAGGATTATCACTGAGATGTCCATTTTGAACTAATCATTTTCTCCCCAGTGGTGAATGTGAAGAATCTTTTTGCTCTCCATTCAGAGGGTTCCATCTCATTCTCATTTAGTTTCGAATAGGTCTTAACCCTGTATGCAATGCGAGATTTTCAGAATCTGGGCATAGTCATTATGTGTGCTGGTCTAGAACACATTTCTCCAAGATCTTTCCTTCTTCTATAGAGAAATAAGGAACCTGAGATTGGAAAGACTGAAGGCATTTGCTCAGTAACCTGGAATCACAGAAGGGACAGCATATGGTCCACTCCATCCTGACCACAATGAGTGTCTACCTGCCTTTGGCTTCTATGGAGAGAGGAGGCAGTGTGCAGTCAGGAGAAGCAGGAAGCTTCATCCCTATATCCACCTCAGGCTGCTTGGTTCAGACGTAAGGAAAAACCCCGCCCTGCCTACTTCACAGCATTTATGTGACTGTCAGATTTGTATGATGGATATTTATGTGCCAGCAATTTACAAACAGTTAATCAATACAAAAATGTAAATTATAGTTTGGATTTTTTTTTTTTCTACTTCAATGTCCTTTGGGATGCCATAGTACTGCTAAGTGAGTGCCTGTCTTGAGCAGAGACAGAATTCAGTATGTTATTCTGTATGTCAGTGTGATTTAAAGAGTATACAGAGACATGATGAGTGGAAATGTAGAGCAAATGAAGGAGGGGAGAAAGATTATTTCTCATTCTTCTCATTGCAATCTGTGGTTCTCAACAGAACTGTGCCTTTGTCCATGGTAGGGCTCACTAGAAAGTTTTGTGTTAATAGCTGGGAAACTAAGGAGCATATCTTTTTCATTTTATTGCTCCTAAGTCTTTCTGAGATACTTGCTCATTAAACATAATCATTTATCCATAATCTATAAGTTCTAGGTCATGTGCTAGAGGTACACAGGCAGGCCAAAATCCAGAGTCCAAGGTGTTCTAGGTCCACTATGATACAAACACACTGGCACAGGGCTATGACAGAAAGTGGTGACAGAATCAGGCAAGCAAACACCCATGTCATCACTAAGAGAGAAGGATGATAGTATTGAGCTACAAGGGGCCTACATTGGTGCACGTTATCCATGTAACCAAGCCACTGTGTCTGTATCCAAGCACAGAGCATTCTGTGGATATATATCTGGGTCAATGAGAAGCTATGCCTGGGGCTTCAGCCACCCTCTCAGAAGCAGCCATCTTCACAGCATTTATTGAATGCCCTTTCAAGGCAGGGGACTGCCCAGCACTTTGTTACTTATTTTTCTTTATCTGTATTATTACATGCCTTTCTCTTCTTCTCAACACAGGGGCATTCTGGATCAGAGGCCCTCTCAGACTGAGTCTACAGCAGACGCGCCCATGGGTGCAGGGCAGAGGCTGCAAAGAGTACACTGTCAACCTTTCTTCTTTGCAGAAACAGAACAAGGGCTAGCTAATCTCTAGCTGCTGTTGCAACTGAATGGGGGTTTCCATTTGCCAGAATAGAAATGGAAGCTTGGGCGTTCACGCCTCTGTTCAATTACGTTTTCTTGACTGTAACAAAACCAGATCCTCTTACTTTTTTCAAATACATTTGGCCCGTCAGTCAAAAAAAACGTTAAAAACCCTATCGTAAGTATTTAACTTTCTTCCACAGAGTGATGGAGCAGACACAAGGGAAGTGAATTCCTTTCGCATTGGGCTTTTGTTAAACAGAGCCAAGTTAGGCTGAAAGAAAAAAGGCCCCACTGGTAAGGTAAAATGAATGTGCACTGGGGGATCTGCATGGGTCTTTCTCTGTTCAGTAGCTTTTCCCCTTATGTTCCAAGCTAGGAAGCCATAGGCACTCATTGCTTACTGTCTTCAACAGATACCGTGTTCAATGCATGTTTGGTGGTAGGAACACAAGCAGGTAACTATGAGTAAACACCTTCTTTGTTGAAAAAGAAAATTAAAACCAAAATCCCAAAAAGAGACAAAAGGGCTGTGTATTGGTTACAACTTGACCACATCTAGAATTAACCAAAACCCAAAATTGGCAGGGCACACCTGTGAGATTTTTTTTTTTTTTTAATTTTGCTTAATTAAATCATTTGAACTGGGACGATCCATTCTAACCTGGATCTTTGAGGTGGGAAGACACACCTGTAAGCCAGATCTTTTGAGGTGGGAAGAACAAGTCCAATCTGGGCCATGCCTTCTGCTGGCAGCCTACATAGGAACAGGGAAGAAGGAGGCTCTTTCTCTTTGCCTGCTTGCTCTTGCCCTCATTAGCAAGTCCATTCACTGGCATTAGAATATACTTCTTCAGGATACCAGCATATACTGAAGACCAGCTGAGATTTCCAGCCCCGTGGTCTGAACAATTACTGGATTCTTAGATCTTCCATACATAGGCAGTCACTGTTGGATTAGCAGACCCACAGCCTGTAAGTCATTCTAATAAATCCTTATTTATATGTATGTATCTCTCTCAGTCTGTCTCTATCTCTCTAGATTCACACTGTAAGTTCTGTTACTCTAGTAAACCCTGACCAATACAGGGTGTCATCACCAGAATGAGAACAAAAGCCCATGTGGAAAGCCTAGGTTTTAATCCCAGAGGACAATGCCATAGAAATCAAGTCCTACAAAGTCTCTGTCACAAAGTACCCCCTGCCCCTGACATTATCTGTCCGGACAGGACCAGGCCATCACTGCCATGCTAACACCCTAGGAGCAAACAGGCCTGAGTGGGGAACATGAAGGTCAGACCACTCCTAAGCTCAACTATCTGAGTCCTGGCCACCTTTCCTTTGCCTCCTCTCCTGGACTGGTTTGCCTTTCTCTGGCCTCTCCTGTGGCTCCCTCCTGAACAGATTCCAATTCAGAAGGACAGAAGGACAGCTATAAGGCTCACTACTCAGGTTTGTCCTCCCTTCCCACTGTATACTTGTGATTCTTTTAGATTACCAGCTTCTGGCTCCGGGATGAATTATCTTCTAGGAACTAGTCTGCCATTAGCAAAACCCCATGGCTAGCCCGAATGCCTCCGGATGGGTCACTGAGAAAGGTATGGAGAGAAGGGAGTCCTCATTTCTACTGAGTGTTCCAGATGCCAGGCAAATTTCCAAACTCTATCCCACCTAAGGCTCATGAAGACCATGCAGGAGAATTTAAAGAATGGAGAACTTTAAAATCACTGTAAGCTAAAAAGGCAGAGTCCGAGGACTGGAGACGCAGTTCATCAGATAATAGCATGAACTACTCTTGCAGAGGATTTGAGTTTGGTTCCTATTACCTACATCAAGCTGTTAACAATTGCCTGTAACTACAGCTCTTGCACGCGAGCATGCACGTGCAAGGGTTGGGGATGACCCTATGCTTCATGGGCTCCTGCACTCACTTGTATATATCTACACACAGACATACCATACATGCATATAATTAAAATAGTATAAAGATTAAAATACGGTCTGTCAGAGTCAGAACTCAAATGTAGACCACGCCTTTTGCCTTGCTCTTTCTGTCTCATTAGGGTTGTCAGTGACAAAACTCTGAGCTACAAGGGTTATGATATTTGGCCACTACATAAGACAGGAGTGATCTTTACCTGGTAAATACAAGTATGACTATATCATTGTTTTCAGGCCAGCATCTGTTCTGTTTTGTCAGTACCCAAGACCTATCAGTTTTTAAATATTTGGGCATCATTGTTGCTATTATCAAAATGGAATACATGTCAAATAACAGATGTTTGACTTCTACTTCCAGCAAGAAGAGAGTAAACTGTGCTTGGATATACTCTCCCACCTGCATCCACAAGAACCCAGATAAAATATATGACACATGGTTTTCAGGTACTGGACACCAGACAGTGCAAGGTGATGATTACCAAGGTAAGAGGATCAAAGAAAAGGACTGTGTGAGTGTGCAGCATCCTGCCCGAACTGTCTCCTCTAACACAGGAGGACACAGCCCCGAAAGAACACAATAGTTCCCCCCAAGTATAGATATAATTGCTCATCTTTGCAGTAGCCAAGGTATTTTATGGGTCAGGATATCAGAGACAAAGGAACACATAAACACACACACACACACACACACACACACACACACACACACACACGATCAGAGAAAACAATTCATTAAGACAATGAAGATCAGGAGGAGCTTGTGTCTCTGTCATCTCCACTGGCTACAGCACAGAGCCTTGCAATCCCTGGGTTATCTGGCAGAACACTGAGAACTCCACTGCCTAAGTAGCAGGGCCCTGATGAAAGCCGCTCTGACCTCACCTAATAAAGCTTCAAAATGTCACACTGCTTTGTACTGACTTAAATGTGTTGATGTGCTCTGGAGCAGACCTCAAGTATATTTATAGGGCTACAAAAAATATCTAGCTCTCAACGTGATAAAATTTACAGCACCTGGCAACCAATGAAACATTGCCAGATGTGACAAACTAAGCCTTGGCTCTCTGAACATCTTCTTTATATGTCAAACAGAATTAGGCTGCAGGTGGCACTAATCAGCTGACCTTCTGATAGATTAATTCTGGGGTATCTCAGTGGACTTCATATTACAAATTTCCTCAAAAAAAAAAAAAAAAAAAAGGAGACAAAAGGGAAGAATCGAATGACTTGATATGAGAAAGGGCCTGTGCTGGCCTTACAGGTGGAAAGGCCATGAGCCAAAAAAAAAAAAAAAAAAAAAAAAAATCGAATGCTCATAGACTTTAGAAAAGGTACAGAGACAGACTCTAGCCTGGAGCCTTCAGAAAGGGACACAGCCGGGGTTGGGGATTTAGCTCAGTGGTAGAGTGCTTGCCTCGCAAGTGAAAGGCCCTGGGTTCGGGTCCTCATCTCTGAAAAAAAAAAAACAAAAACAAAAACAAAAAGAAAAGGACACCGCCACGGTAATGCCTTGATTTCAGCCACATGAGCTCTACACAGGCTTTGAACCTACAGAAGTGCAGGGTCAGTTGGTGCTGTTTGAAACTACCAGGTTTGTGTTTACTTATTCTAGCGTCAATTTAAAAGGAAGCAGACTCACAAGAAAGCAGGAAAACACAACCTAGGATAGGGAGAAAAAATAAATCACTATAAATGTTGAACTACACACTGAACAGCCTTGGTACACAAATAAATGGTAATAATGGTGTTCGGTATGGTTAACAGGGCAGAAGACAGACAGGAAACGTTAGCTAAAGTTAAAACTTCAAAGAGAATGTACAGACAATGAGGGTACAAAGCAGAGGGTAGTCACCTGCTGAAATGGAAATGCTACAATTAAATGGAGAGCAGACATTTTATTTAAAAGTTAGTGAACTTGAGTAACAGCAAAAGAAACTATCAAGAATGAAACAAAAATAATAAACATGCATGAACTAAAACATTAGTGAGTGAACAGAAAACTTCAAGCAGTCTAAAGTATTTGTTCAGGAAGTTATCTGAAGAAAGATGATTGAAGATTATTCAAACTTGATAGAAACTATATTCATACATCAGAAAAGCTCTAGAACACTTAATATAAGACACATGAGTAAGAGTACGTGAAGATACACAATAATCAAGTTACTCAGAACTAACAGTCAAGACAAAGTTCTGAAAGCATCAAGGAAAAAGACACACAGACACATTTCTTGATGGAAACTGTGTAAGAAGATCCTGGAGTAGCCCATCTAAAGATGTACAAGACAAGCAAAAGAACAACACACGTAAGCCCAGGGAAAAATCTGTCAGAAATCAAATCAACAGAGTGCTGTTTCCAGAGATGCTAAGTTCAAAGAAATCCACCATCAAACCCATAAGGAGTATTGAGGAGGAGCTCCCAAGAGACAAATTATGTAAGCCAAGGGATGAATTATATAAGATACGTCTTGACCTACAAAAATAATGAGTAACAGAAATGGTAAATATGTGTGTGAGGTTGATTATATAAAACTTTCAGTGGGCAAAGGTATTTGCTGCCATGCCTGAAGTCTTAGTTAGGATTTCTATTGCTGGGATAAAACACCATGACTAAAAAGCAAAAGGGGGCAGGGGGAGGAGGGTTAATTTGGGTTACACATCCATATTGCTATCATATCATTATTGAAGGAAGCCAGAAAAGTCAGAACAGGAACTCAAATAGGGCAGGATCCTGGAGGTAGGAGCTGATGCAGAGGCCATGAAGGGGTGCTATTTACTGGCTTGCTCCTCTATGGCTTGCTCTGCCTGTTTTCTTTTCTTTTTTTAAAGAATTATTTATTTATTATGTAAACAGTGTTCTGCCTGCATGTATGTCTGCAGGCCAGAAGAGGGCGCCAGACCTCATTGCAGATGGTTGTGAACCGCCATGTGGTTGCTGGGAATTGAACTCAGGACCTCAGGAAGAGCAGCCAGTGCACTTCACCTCTGAGCCACCTCCCCAGCCCCAGCCTGTTTTTTTATAGAACCCAGGACCACGAGTCCAAGATGGCAACCACCACAATCGGCTGGGCCCTCCCCTATTGATCATTAATTGAGAAAATATCTTACAGTGGATCTTCTGGAAGCATTTCCTCAACTGAGGTTCCCTCCTCTTTGATGACTTGAGCTTGTTTGTGTCAAGTTGAAGAAAAATAAAAAACAACAACCAGTGAATACACCTGCTGATGACTGTAGTCTGATTCCTGGGATTCACATGGAAATGGAGAGAAATGACTGCCACAGTTAGCCTGCCCATAGCTATCTATGAATCATGTCATTCATGTGCATGTGCAAATGTGTGTGCATGTATGTGTATACACACAAAAAAATAAATAAGTAAAAGATAATTGACTGAAAATATAAAACTAGTATTATTTGTGGTTTATAATATATGCAAAAGTAAAATGTATAGGAAGAGTAACAAATAGAATAAGAGCGTGATCATTCATGAAATAGTCAAGAAGAGAGACAGTTATAATCACACATACTACAAAACAAGGAAGAGCTGGGTGGTGGTAGGGCACACCTTTAATCCCAGCACTTGGGGAGGCAGAAGCGGGGCAGGCAGATCTCTGTGAGTGCCAGGCCACCCTGGTCTACAGAGTGAGTTCCAGAACAGCCAGAGCTATACCGTGAAACCCTGTCTTGAAAAAAAAAAAAAAGGAAAAAAGAAAGAAACACTGGAATCAATCATGGAATAGACAAAATCATTCAGTAAAATAAAATTTTAGTGCAGTCATACTGATGATCATGTTAAAAGGAAATGGTTTAAAAATCCCAATTAAAAAGCAGGCCTCATCAGAGTGAATTTAAAAACAATGAGAGCCAGTTATATACTGCCTAAAAGAAAACATTTTGAATATGACATCACAAACAGGTTAAAAATAAAAGAACTAAAAGACTATACCATGCTAACACCAGTAAATAACAGGCTAAGTTGGTTTCAGACAAAAAAAATTATTACTATATGTAAATAATCATTTCTTTGTGATCAAAAGATGAATTATCAAGTGAATATAAGTATCTCAAACATTCTGTACTGAATAATAGAACTGCACTTAAAACTAATAAATAGAAAAGTGAAATATACAAATCAATATTCTATAAATATCATCCCCTCTTAATAACTGCTAGAATGCATAGACAGAAAATCAGTAGATATAGAAAATTTAAACACCACTGGCAACTAAGTCAACATAACTGACATTTATAGAGTGCTTGAGTCAACAGCAACAGAAAACATTATCTGTGTTTTTTCTTTATTTTTTACATACACATGGTACACTTATCAAGAATGGTCACTTCTAGGCATAAATAAAGTCTTTATAATATAGACACAAATCACACACAGAATTCATATTATTGGTCTACAAAGAGATCAAATTAGAAATTAATGATAAGAAGATATCTAGAGAATCATCAAGTAATTGGAAACTAAACAACACATTTCAGAATAACCTGTAGGTCAGAAAGAAACCAAAAGGGAAATTAAAAAAGCATTTCACACTAAATGAAAATACAACACACACACACCCTTGGGATGCAGCTAAGGAAGCATTAGCAGAGAAGTTCACAGCACTGAATGGCTCTGGGAGAAAAGCAGGAAGGGTGTGGAGCATTGGCAGTGCTTCCTCCTGAGAAAAAGAGAGAGAGAGAGAGAGAAAGAGAGAGAGAGAGAGAGAGAGAGAGAGACAGACAGACAAACCAAACCAAACCAATGCAGTGGGAACCAGGAAATGATAAAGACAGCAGGAGTCAGTGGACTATGAGAATAAATACCAAGAAAAATCAAGCCAGGCACTAGGTTTTGTGTGTGAAGATCAGTGAAATGAATAAACTTGTAGTGAGCCATCGAAGAAAAAGGGAGGATCCAAATGTACCGATATTAGATTCGAGAAAGGTGACAGAGCTAAAGACCCTATATTACCAAGTATAAATGAATGCTATGTCAAGAAATATGACAAGTAAAATTAATTCATTGAAATACACCAAGTACCAAAGTCATTGGAAGAAATCATTTATGTAGCCAGTTATCTATGAAAGAAGTTGAGTTTCTATATATAACTGTTCATATAAAGAAAGTCTAACTTAGATGGCCCCAGTAGGAAATTAACCTTGGAAAAAGAAATACTGATTATATACAATATTTTCCAGATACATGAAAAATTGTGTGTGTGTGTGTGTGTGTGTGTGTGTGTGTGTGTGTGTGAATGCATGTGTATTACCTGACAACTGACTTTAAAATTCTATCATTCTTCTGATACCAAAATCAGGCAAAAACAGAAGGGAAGAAAATTATAGGCAACATCTATCATGAATTTTTTTTATAAAATTTGCATCTAAGCTTTTGGCAAATTGAATCTAATGATCTATATAAATGATAATGTCTCATGAACAAATAGAAAATACAAGGCTAGTTTCACATTAAATACAACAACCACCACAACAAAACCAAATGAAATGTACACCACACCAGACTAAAAAGAAAAGATGTACATCATCTCAATAGGTACAGTGAAGCATCTGACAGAGTACAGTGTCCTTTTTCTTAGCTAAAGACAACTTCCCATGGGAAACTCCCTTGGTGTGATGAAGACACACCTTCCCTACCTGTCAGTATGTACATACCTGAAGACTAGACACTAGGCAAGAATGTCACCTCTCAACATGCATATTCAACTAGTGGCATACAGGGCAACATGGGTCACTCTCAGAATAACTCTAATAGATGAAAGAAGTCACGATTTGAGTAAATCCCATTCATATGAAAGTCTGTCATAAAAATAATTACAGACAGCGAAGAGAAGTGGTTCCCTAAGAATGTGATAGAGTGGAGAAAGAGTATGAGGCATGAATATTACAGAAGGAACTGTGAACTTTTTGGCATGACTACTAAGTTCCTTATTTTGAAGTGACAATCTCACCGGCATCTATACATAGGCTACAATGGATCACATGACACAGCTTAGGTGTGCTGCACTCATCATATGTCAGTCACGCTTCATTAAACTATAAACAGTAACTTGTCCCTTAGGTCATCTGTAAATTGAAATCACTGCCACAATAACAAGTAAGACCCACACAGGTCTACGTCTCAGGGTGTAATTTATTTATTTATAGGCAGGCATCACTATTCTAACACCAACTTAAAAACTATCAGATGTGTTCAAATAAAGCTTCTTGTGTACAGTAAAGGGCACTTAATAGATCTTGACAGAAACACAGTCAGCTACATGCCAACTCTATAATCTTACAAATCAGTAAGAACTGCATTTTGGATTATGAATGAGCAGAACACAATCTGGCATGGAGGATGGTCCCCAAACCTCAGGAGAGTTTGGGAACTGTAGATGATTTGGGAGGGTTAGATTAATTCTCACCTTCAACTCAATCCAAGAGAGAAAATGTCTCTCAAGTAACATAAAAACTTGCAAGACTTAAGATGTCACTGTACATTTGAATTTATTCCATAGAAATTCTTCTCCCAATGTGCTAAATTTCAAGACTTTCTTGGAGCCGTGAGCAGAATGAGAAAGCACAGATGGCTGAAAGTCACAGTCATAAAGATTCAAGGCAAGCAAACCTAAAACTCTATTCGTGACTAAAATACAGTTGAGGCAAGAAGCATCATTCTCCTAGGCACACAGGTGAGTACAAAGCTTGAGCTGCTCTAGGGACAGTGAATATTTGAATATTGTCATTTTGGTTGACAACCCATTGGAAGCTCTGATGTTGCCTTTAGAAGACCTCAAATAACTTCGAGATGCCCAATAAATACAGTCTATTGAGGTATTACAAAGAAACAGTTTCCATGGCATTATCCACAAAGGCTTCCCTCTGTCTCCTGTGGCCACTGTTGCTAGGATTGCAATTACAGGAAGGGTTCTAGGCCAAACAAGAAATGACACTATGCCCAGGGACAGCAATTCTCCTGACACTGGGAAGCCAGTCTGTTATTAGCAGATCACATGGATTTGTTTGTCAATGGCTTTGCTCCTTCTGGAAACCCCCTGCAGGTTGACGGCACTCAACTGAGAGCACCCCTCTTCCCTCCTTCCAGCAGGCATTTTTACATCATGCTAAAGTAAATGTCCAAGAATGTAGAGGCTTCCACTACAGGAAGGCAGAAGGAGAAAAAGACCCAGGGCTGTCAGCTGTGGAGCCAGGGTGCCTATGTTCACATTCCAGTCATGCCAATCTCTGTGTGACTTGCAGTAGACTCTGGAGCACCTCTGGGCCATCCTGTACTTACTTGTAGAGGCGGGGCAATCATAGCACCTACTTCACTGGGTGAGGATTAGACGGGGTTATAACTATAAGACACTTAGAAAAATGTCTGGATGGTAAACAACATACACAATCAATGCTTCTTATCCACAGAGCTCTACTGCCCCACAGCATGTGCGGAGCCTGGGTGACGGTGGCATGTCTATGCTGCTTCCTTATGGCAAGCACACAAACAATACAAAGGAGCAGCATTTGCCTGAATGATGCAGCAAAACCTTCTAGAAAGGAGAACTGGACATGACTGGTTTCTCCAATATCATGGTCTACAGTTACAGCACACAGGATTTGGTCCTTTCTGCATACACTACCTCACAGAAAGGGTACCATGTACAGTATCTTATTATAACATCATGCAGAGGATACCAGACCTCACATTTTGAAACAAGGAATCTTAGGCCAGAGAAGATTAAAGACAAATCACTTGCCTCAGCCCTCATGGCTGGGAAGAGCACTTCTGGATGGAACTGTCTGGCTCTCAGCCGATAGGCTTCCTGCTATGTTGTGTGGCTTTTCAGTCCAAAAGGAAGTGGTATTTTCTGAGCAAAGGCATTTACGAGGAAAACAAATCTGTTAGGAGGCAGTCTTTCCAACAATGCACAGACTCTGAAGCCATTAAAAGAAGGATGGTATCAAATACTGCTGGGCAAAAAACGGTTCCTTGTCCCATCTGAGCATGGAGGGGTGATCAGCATTGCTGGCTCATCTCTGAGTAGCAGGGTAACACTCCTGGAATGAAATCGCTTATTTCTGGTGCTTCCTTGGCTGGACCTGGTAAAGTGAAGCTACTTGGCACTAACTTCTTTGAAAAGAATATGCCTCACAAAGCTCAGAGAAAAGGGGGAAAAATGGCCTGATGGTGTCATGGTGTTCCTAGCTACACTGTGACATCAACACTTAGAGAGAGGTTCCCTGCTTCTCAGATGAGAGGGAAGGAGTAGATGCCCAGATGAATGAGTCTACTTTTGTAGGCATTTAGACGAATTCATGATAAAAGGTGCTAAGACAAAGAATTGGTAAGAGGAAATTTTATTTCATAATATCAACCACTGATGTCTACCAGAAAACTCTCAAGATTTGTTTTGAAGGGAAAATGTAAGATTGACATTCATATTAAGTAACAATTCTCAAGAAATATAGACTAAACCAAACTTGAACCTCTCTTTAAAATGATTATCTGTGACACTATGAAGGGGTGAAATCCTCAAAGTATAGAAAACTTGAATAAGCCAATAGCAAAATGTTTCAGAGGGAGATAAATAAGACAAACAAGCAGGGATTTCCATTGCTGCTGTTTTTGAGCTAGCCCCCACTATGCAGCTCAGGCTAGCCTGAAACTCTCTGTTGTCTAGGTGAGACTTGGACTATGCCCTTTCGGCAGCCTCCTAAAAGCTGGGACTACAAGTGTGTGCCACCATACTTGACACACAGTATTTACAAAAGACAAAATCAGTGTGGCCATTTAGGATTTAAAAGTTTCAAACCAGATCAAGATACTCTGTGCAGATATCACTGGCAAATATTTTTGTGGTAATAACTATTTTAGCAAATATCTGAATGGGTCAACATGATATATATAGTGAAACACTCATTGACAATGAAATCATGCACTCAACAGGTTGGGAAAAAGTGGGAAACAACTATATATCTGGTATACAGTAAGCCTGTACAATTAATTGCATCTGTCTGTGTATTTGTAGACAAGGCAAGTGCAAGGCAATACACCAAGTTCCATAAGAAAGTTATTTTCAAGTTCCTAAATTATAATATTGGTGTACTACATACTTTCATGTACCCAAAAGTTTGACAATAAAATTATCTTACTGAAAATTTCCTTCATACATTTATTCCAAGTTCTTTAGACGATACTGTCTTTGGGGGGGGGGGAATGAATGAGACAAGATCCATGGCACTTTCCTGATGTCACTGAGACATACTGATGACACTTAAACTTTCTGTGTAAGAATTTTATTGTGGTTTTCCCTTGGAGATCATTGAAGACGAGATGGTTAGATGTATTAGAAAATTTAACTTTATATAACATAGTTTTCAGAAGCAAAAGTTTACTTCAGCATGGGCAGAATTTTCCATGATAAGAAGAGAAGAAAGCATAAATCACAAGACCATAAAGGCTGTTTTCTAAAGCAAATGTTGTGTTTGATAGTTGCTTCCCATTCAGAATATACATAAGGGGAAATGTCAACCAAAACTAATGCTTACTAAGGACCATTGTTTAAAACCACTCTTTGGATGTAAACTGTTTAGCTTTGTTTGAATAATTAAAAAACTAAAATTACTATTTGATATTAGAAGCTAAGAGACTCAAGAACATGGTATCATGGGGGGATTTCTTTTTGAGAAATTAACTTTGAAATGTTATTTATTTCATAAACGGAGAATGTACCCTAGGTTTTCCTTTAATATATTTAGAACTGATTTCAAAACTATTCTAGTTTGTTATTTGCAGTGACCTCTCACCTATGCTTTCAGATGCCTGCTAGGAATCAAGTTCAAGTATCAAAGCACAGCTTAATTACATTGACTGTGGGGCGGAGGAATTTGTGAAGCATCTTTAAAATGGAAACTCTAAAATGTGGGCACCAGAGAGTTTAGAATTGAACAAACACATATCAACAAACTTCCAGTTTTCTTTCTCCCAGCAGGAGTTAACCAGAACTTTCTGTGAACCAGGCAGTGGTTGAGAACTGTAGACAGGACCCAGAACAGGCTGATAGTTCAGTAGAAAAAGATTGAGCAGAAACAAAACACAAAACCTTTACCTTTGCTCAGTAATAGATGCCTGCTACAGAGATGCATGTGGTTCCCTGGAGTAGAAGGAAGCATTCATTCCTAAGGACACACTGTCTGGAAACATGGATGCTGGGTTGAACTAGTGACAGAATTCATCCATGAGAGGAAGATTGGGATGAAGGGATTCCAGGGAGGATGTGGATCCAGAAAAAGGCTCAACAAGCCGAGTGAGTATGCTTTAGGACTGAGAGCAAGTCAGTGTGGATACAGCCTGGTGAGTCAGGGTGTACAGCAAGATGTGAGACTGAACAGGACCTCTCTAAGGGCCTCTTCATCGCCACTATTAAGCTGATAACTACTATCTTGTATGCCTATTGACTTTCTGCTTAGGCAGTCATTCATTTGAAAAGCCAAAAAAGACAACACCTGTACGCAATTTTCATTTTATTCCAGTTGTTAGAGGATATATGCCTACAACCATGATACCGATATAAATGTACATATACATGCATATAAACATATAGCATATATAAAATATTGACATATATAAGATGTACACATACAGCTTTTTGAACACAGGTTGAAGATTTGTACTGGCAAATTAGTGACTTGGAGATCATGGCACATAATGAAAATGAACATGAGTGATTTGCTCGAAGGCTGTGGAGGCAATGTTAGCCATAGGTGGGTGGAAGCTTTTCCACAGCTGGAGAAGCCCAGGATGTCAAAGACACCAGCAGTTACTAATAAAAGACACATGAATGACATGCACAGTTATATCCTGAAAGCCACAGAGCAGGAAAATGCTGGCATTAGAGACAGAGTCAACATCAACAATGAAGGCTGATGGAATTTAAGTGGATTGGTGTCACTTAGGAAACATGATCTAAATAGAAACTCAACCTGCTGTGTGAGAATGCAGAAAAGGTGTTTGTTTGAATAGATCTAAGCTTACTCACTGAAATAAGCCAGAAGACTAAACAGGAAAAACAAAGTATATCATTGGGTGAAAAACATCATTAGGGAAGGGTTCCTACCAAAGCACACTGGAATAATATGAACAATATATGAAAGCCAAATTTAATAATCAATTTTTGCCTCCTTGCTGAGAGATATAGAAATGATTTTGTCAGAGGAGAGCATCATGTCCATTTTACTCATTATCCTTTAGGGTAGAATCTGTCTAAGAGATATAAGTGTGAGACAACTGACGCTGATTATGTATATCTACATGGCTGGCATGGTGCTAGGGTGCATTTCTGCTTGCGAAGAGTAAAGCAAGTGGAGAGAAAAGGCTTGATGTTAATGCCATCTGGCATGTGGAGAGGCTTCGCTTTACAGAATCCTATCAACAGAGCAAATAATGGGAACAAATTGACTACAATCCAGGTCAACCCCGATGGTAAGAGCAAAATTGCCTGGAGGTGAGTAGGAAACAGCATTGTTAAAACTGGCCAGAATTAACTGAGTGGGCTACTCAAGTTAAAATGGAACTTAAGGACACTCAGAGGTGCTGGGAGAGGGAAAGAAAGGTATTTCTGAATGAGTAACACTGATCAAAAGTAGTTCAACCTTACCCAACTGTGAGTCTGCCTCATTATTAACTAGCAGGTGAGAGAACAGAAAACAAACTACATGTGACATTGCCAGGCTTCCATCTGGGACCAATGTCATCAGGATGCTCTTTATATAGTAGATCCTGGGAGATACAAAGAAGGCATTGGCTTCTTTCTTTCTTATGTAACTAGAAAACTTTTTTAATGATGCATGAATTTTGCAAGAATATTAAAGGGAAAACATGTATTCAGGCATCTCTAATGAGAGTATAGGTAGAAAAATCCTTCTGGAGGTAATTTGGGGGATGCCTTAGATGAACTGAGATGACCTTATCTTCAGTTGACCTGGAATTGATCTTAAAGAAACCGTTCAAATGGGAAACAGAAGGCCAAATGCACTAATTGCAGTTATTCAGATGATCTGCAAATTGGGAGCAGCTCAAAGTCAGAGGAGTCAGGTGAATGGGGACAGATGGATGAGAGCATTCACCATTGAGATGGGAAGGTGTAACAGGATCTTAAAGACCCATTATTAGTGTGAGTGCAAACAGGTTGAACTTTTAAAGTGGGCAACCAGGTAATAATAAAGCTGAAAGTACACACTCCTCTGGGTCAGATCGAGAAGCTTAGATAAATATTTGTGATGGTTAATCCTCAGTGTCAATTTGACTACCTTTGGAATCCCCCTGGAATTGGTGAGGCTATGAGATCATTATTGGTAAGGACTAACAGAGGGTATATCCTGGCTGTGGGCAGCAGCACTGATGGTCTGGAAAAGGGAGAACATCATCCGGTCACCAGTGTTCCCTCCTCTCTAATTCCTTTCTGCCATGCATGAGCCGTTCACACGAATGTTCCTGCCATGATGAATCCTCTGCACCTTCTGTGAGGCAACAGAAATCTTTTATCACTTAAGTCGCTCTGTCGGTATGTGATCCTGACAGGGCAAAAGTAACTAACACCTCAGCTGGACCCATGGATTGGGCTGCTGCTGTGATTAAAACGGACTGACTCTGAGGCCTCTGGAACTAGTCTGCAGGAGGAGTGATGAAGGACTTAGAGGTCAGTGAAGCCCTCACATGCGAAAAGCAGAGCTTACTGTGCAGCTCTGGCTGGAGCTCAAAACATGAGCATGTCAACCAAAAACTGTGGACCATGAAGACTGCGCTCATGACGTTTCAGGTGGGACTGGACAAGCAGTCTTTCATGTTACGTTCTGTCAAGGAATTTGCCTCTGTGTTGTCCACATCCAGAACTCTGCGGGAGGCAGAATTTAAGGGTGATGGACTAGTTAATCTGGCAGAAGAAATTCCAAAACACTATAGCAGTGAGGCTGTGGCATGGTTACTGCTGACTGCTTTTAGTCGGGTGAACAGGAAGCAAAAGCAGAGCCCAAGCATTTGAAAAACACGAAGTCTGGCCAGATACTGACAGTTGTTGACAAGGTTTTTTTTGTTGTTGTTGTTGTTGTTGTTTTGTAGGTTTTTGTTGTTGTTAAAGAGAACAGTTTCAGTAAAAAAAGAAGCTAGTAATTTTGTGTTGGGGCAAGAAAGCGTTTTTATACCAATCGGGTTTCATGGTGTAAAATTCTAAATTCATTTGAAAGAATTTCTCTTGAGAAGAGAGAGCCAATGGAGTATGTTGTACATAAGGGGTGCCCAGGGAAATATTTCCAATGTTCAGCTGTGGAGGCACTCAGACCACTCCAGGCATGATCCAAGGTGGACTAGATATTGCTTGAGCTGATAGTTGGCTTTGTACCATTCATATATTATTGGTTTTTCTAAGCATTCATCATGCGAGTGTCACAGGGTCATGAATCCTTCTACCTAGATTTTTAGAAGGAGTCCAGTCGATGTCTTGTAGGCTCAACATCTTTGCAAGGAGCACTAAAGAGGACCAAACATTAAGCTGAACGGGTAGAGTCTTAGCTGCAGTGGAAACTACAACGAGCTAAACATGCAAGGAGTGTGGAGTCAGTGATATAGAGAGCATGGTTAGTAAGTAGAACCAGCTCAAAAGAGGGGCTATGTGGGAGACAGACAGCAAGGCTGAAGTGAGACTGCCTTAGCCTCCTGTAGCTCCCATCAGGGCAGCACAAGCTCTGACACTGGACATAGGCCTACAGGATTCAATGTTTGCCTTGCTGGGATTTGATCCTGTTGGGGTTGCGTCTTTTCTAGCTATTATTTTATTCACACTTGAAATAGCTGCACTCTGTGCTTTATTAGAAGTATCTAGAAGCAAGGGACTCACAAGAAAAAGCCTGCCTTTAGTTTTAGTGGAGATATTGAACTTGGGCTTCTCCATACTGTTGGAGGTGTTAAAGACCAGGGGCTCCTGGATATGGACAGGAGTGTTGTGAGAGGCCAGAGGTCGGCTTAAAGTGATGTGTTTGGGTGTCAAGTTCACGAGGCATAGACTTGTGACAGCTTTTATTCATGGGCCATTTGAGTAGATTTAGACTCACTGAAGGGATTGGTGAAGCATGCCTCTTTGTGTGTGTGTGTGTGTGTGTGTGTGTGTGCGTGTGCGTGTGCGAGAGAGAGAGAGAGAGAGAGAGAGAGAGAGAGAGAGAGAGAGAGAGAGAGAATGAGAATTTCCAGGCATGCTTAAGTGAGGAGAAAAACTCACTCTGAATGCCCCATGGCCTAGGTACAATGGGCAGTAGGTATTGTTATAAAAGAAACCTGAGAGAGTGTGCCAAGAGCTGGCATACTTCTCTTGGTTTCCTTCTGCCATGGTGTGTGCTGTTCTGTCAAACCCTCCCAGCCACGATGGACTGAACCCCTGAGGTTATAAGCTAGAACAGTTCTTTTTGCTCTACAACCCTTTCTGCAAGCCATTTGGTCCCAGTGACTAAAACAGTACTGGATATCTAAAGTCTACAAGGCTTTTGTCAATTCTAAGACATCTTCGAGTTTTCTTTTTAAAAAATAAATAGGTTTTCCATAATAGACCTGATTCTCTCTTTCAAGGATCAATAATATTATGTAGAACATATTTTTTTTTTAAAAAAGAACATCTGAAGATGTTTTAGAATTGGCCCCTTTTCTAATGAGGAACTTGAGAGTCACAGAGATTAAAAAACTGAGCCTTTATTAAGTCCATATGCCTAATCAGTAAAAGTTGTTACATTAGGCCACTGGTGGGAACTTCACAAAGGAAAATGCAGTCATCTGTTTATGCAAAAATACCTCTTTCTTTAGGCACAGACCCCATTCCATGAAGGCACTCTACTAGAATCTGGGGAAACAATGGACGGTCTATTATATTAAGGATAACACTATTTCTAGGAAGCCTTGGAGAAAAAGGTGGAGTGAGGATGATTTGTTGATACTCTGACCTAGCTTGTGTGAAAGAATAAATAAAAATAACATATGTTCAAATAGAAAATGCAGTGTGACTGCTCAAAGGAAGGTGTGGATGTTTGGAAGGTCTGTTCCTCTAATGGATTGCTTGTACCCACAGAGTAGGTCAAAGAGAGAAGGGAAGCATTATTATTCCACAGCAGAAGAAGTCACAATTCTAATTATTAAGAGCTATGTGGACTTCTATGAGTTGTACAATAATCAGTTAATTAACCAAAGTAAATATTTAGACTGAGTTACCACACAAGGATATGCAGTCATGAGCATATAAATGAGCATCACACTTATAAACTTACTCTTTAGAAAAAGAAGCTGTTCACGTGGAAGAAGTGGCATTGTATCCATAGCTGTTCCCAGTCCTCATTATTCAGTGGGCACATATCATACTTGTTCAATTATTTATCAAGTATAATGTCAGCAAGTCTATAAAACTCTGGCAAGTCCATTTTGAGTTTTCCAATTCCCTAATTTTGTTAGCTAATTATTTGGTCTGGTTGGTTGGTTAGTTGATTGTTTTTCCTATGTCTCAGTTGCACTATCCCCATTATTGGCTGAAAATTTTTTTTATCTAATCCAGCAAGTTTGGGCATCTATCTTCTCAAGAACTTTACTTTTTACCCATGCCCCTCTGTCCTCAGTCAATAACTCTTTCCCAGTTATAAATTCATTTCCAATAGAGTATCACCTGACTCTTAAATTGTCTTCATTTTCTCTTGATTTCATAGCTTCCTCAACTTATCTTGCAACACACCAGCCTGGCCTTGGAAAAATACCTTTAAGAGTTGTCTGATTAGGTGTTCTGAGTTTTTGTTTCTCATTATTCTCTTTCCTTTTTAAAAACATTTTTAAAATAACTGATCCAAATTTAATCAGCAAGCAGAAAGGAAGAAAAACTAACCATAGGTATCCCGGGGTGCTTCTTCCACTCGCCTGTGTTCTCTATGGACCACTTCTGCCTCTTCACAGCTCCTCCCTGGGTACCATCTCACTGGATACTTCTGACATGGTCCAACTTTCAGCCCTTCATCCTGGCTTCCATGCCCACAACCCGACTGTAACAATCACCACTGGCTTCAGAACCACCTTCTCCAACTTTTTGTTTGTTTGGAACTTGGCTCATCAGATGGATGAAAGAAAAAAAAAAAAATCCATCCTGCTAGCTGCTACATGGCTGAAATCTGTGACTCGCCTTCTGTAATTCTGCACATTCCTGCTTTCTGGGTGCCTGCTTCTTCTCCATCCCCTTTGCAGCTTGTCACTTTCTGAAGCTTTAACTGCAACATCTTCAGAGCCACCTCCAGCTGCCTCCCTTTCCTCTACTGTGACTATGTAATTCCTATCATGTTCACGGCACCCATATGGTCTTCACTACAATCAACACAAGTGTCTTTATACATGCTTACTTCAGCTTCCCTTGGCTCTAATTCCAGGGCCACATATCTTTTGCCCTTTAACAGTAATATCACTATTTAGACCTCCCACAGAGGGCCAAGGCTTAGCTGCACAAATCCGAATGCTTGCTTCTCCCCGGCTTCCTTCTTTCCCTGTTTCTCATTTCATGAAATGCCGTCGCCTACCCAGTTGCTCAAGTTAGAAAGTGAGGATTCATCTTGGTTGCTGTCTTTCTGATTTCCTTCTCATGGAATCCATCACAGAATACTAAGTCCTCTATCCCAAAGATGTAGCTCAAATTTGTCCTCATCTCTCCAACTCACTACCTTGCCAGGCCACAGCTGTTCTCAGCTCTGAACACACAAAGCCTCTTAGCTGAGCCCAGCATCCTCCCTCCTCTTCCTTGACGCCTGTCCCCTTTCAAAATTTAAATCTATCATGGAATCTATTTATGATAAACTGAATAAATAAACAAACCATCTTCAGTTTACCCTAGAATTAAGTCTAAGTTCTTTCCCAGGACCCACAGGGCTTGTGTCTACCCCTTTAAACTTTGCTCCTAAATGTCCCCACCTCATTCATCAAATTGGCTCTCTAGGACTTCTTCGAGTATGTCAAGCTCTCCACCTGTGGTATCCTCTCAGGTTCTTTCCGTCCACTCTCTCTAGAGCTAGCTCTTCTCATTCATCATAGTCACAGCCTAGGATTTGTCTCCACGGAGCAGCTTTGCTTGACCACCAGATGCTCTATGGGATTTCCTCACTCTGTGTTCTCGTAGTTCAGTGCTGGATCATTTCCATCATGGCTGACAATTTGCACTTGTTTGTTTGTCCTCTCTCTCTACTATCAGAATAAGATCACCATGGATGGAGAATTAACACGTGTTCTTCATGGTGAAAATAGTTTAATAAATGTAGGAGTGGCCGAGGGAAGGTAGAGGGAAAGGATGCTGGGGATATAACTCAGCTGGCAGGGTACTTCCCTAGTGTGATGGCGAACAGTGGTCATCAGCTTGACAGGATCTAGAATCATTACGGAAACAAGTCCCTGGAAATGTCTATAAAGGTTTATCTAGATCAGATTATTGAGATGGGACAACCCACTCTAAGTGAAGGAGCACCATCCTGCTGTGGATATCACTCTGTATAAATAAAATGTTGATTGGCCAGTAGCCAGGCAGGAAATAGAGGCAGGACAAGCAGAGAAGAGAATTCTGGGAGGTGGAAGGCTGGGGAGGACAGACACCGCCAGCCTCCGCCATGAGAAGCAACATGTAAAGACACTGGTAAGCCACAAGCCACAAGCCACGTGGCAAAGTATAGACTAACAGAATTGGGTTAATTTAAGATAGAAGAAGTAGATAAAAAGAAGCCTGCAACAGCCATACAGTTTCTAAGCAATATAAGTTTCTGTGTGTTTACTTGGTTGAGTCTGAGCGACTGTGGGACTGGCGGGTAAGAGAGATTTGTCCTGACTGGGTCAGGCAGGAAAACTCTAACTACACCATCCTATGGGCTGCAAGAACATAAGAACTGCTTGCCGAGGGCACCAGCATTCATAGTGCTCTGTTTCCTGCTTGCAGAAGCAATGTGACTAGTAACAACATTCTGCTCCAGCCACCTATACTTACATGATAGACTGTATCCCTAAAACTGTAAGCCAGAGTAAATTCTGACTTTGTGAAATTGCTGCTGTTAAGTATTATGTCACAACAATGAGAAAAATGACCAATACTGATGGGCACAAAGTCCTGAGTGTGATCTTTGGCACTGTATGAAATTGGGTATGGCAATGTATTCTTGTAATAAGAGGTAAAAAGCAAGAGTATCAGAAATTCAAGGTCATCAGTAACTACATACAGAATTACAGGCCCAGCCTGGGCTACATGAGGCTCACAAAAAGAAAAAGAAAAACTTCCTAACTCAAGTTATGAATCTCTGAAGTTGAGAAGGGAATAGAATATTAACTTAAAAAAACCTATTGGTTGGGACATGGGAAGATGGGTTAGTGGATCAAGTACCTGCTAGTAAGTATGAGAACCACATCTCAAATCTCTAGCACCCACATGCAAAGTCGAGCAGGTAATCTTAGCTGCTGCCTATATCCCCAGGGTAGGGTAGCCAAATCAGTGAGCTCCAGGGTCAGTGAGAGACCCTGCGCCAACACAGTGGAGAACAACTGAGGAATATTCTTAATTCCAAGCTTATACACACACATACACATGCAACCATGCATGCAAACATGAATACATACATGCATGTATACCATATGCACATCTGAAAACTATTTCTAGGAAGAACAGAATTTGTTTCAATGTTTTCTGAAATTTTCTGGCTTTATTTAATATACACACTTTTAAAAATTCCAGTATTTTTTCATTAAAAACTATTAAGTTCTTTGAAAATCTTGGGTTTTTTTCATTCCAAGTATAACATGCATGCTTTTCTATGTGTTTTTCCTGCATCTTCAGGAGCTCTATAAAAAAATAAAAATAAAAAAGCATAGTCCAAGGATGTTGAAGTAAGAAGAATCCCTTATCATGATCACTATTAAGTTGGTACCTAAAAGAATGAGGCAAGACCAGACGCAGCTCTGCAGGCATTTCAGCTACTATACACTGGTCATTATAAATAATTCACATAAAGAAGATGAAACACAAATAATAAGAGAAAATAATGTGAAGCCCTGTATGTTTTTGAGTTACTGCAGGGAAGAAGTTCATTTGCAGCTAAAACACAATACTACTTCAACTCTTTGACATGTACTTGGCTGCAAGCACCTGTAACTGTTTCCAGGAAGCTGATGTATAAATTCTTAGCATTACCTGCTGTGGGTACTCAGGCCTAAAACCCGATAAAAGATACTCGGGAGCTTTCAGGGAAGGTGCATTCCAATTTCTTTTCTTTTTTGCAAAGCAAAGGGGAAAATGGTTTGCATGGTTCTAATAAAAAGAGATGGCCCAAAAAAAGGTAAACACACACACACACACACACACACACACACACACACACACACAGGCAAAAAGATTCTTTTCAATACACATTGTTGAATACAAACTGTGCTAGAGTTTTTTTTCTTTTTCTTCATCATGACAAACACTTACAAAAAGCATTAGAAGGGAGGAAGGGTGACTTTGTCTCGCAGCTTCAGTGGTGTCCATCATGGTTAGCTGGCCGAGGTGAGGGTGGACATCACAGTGGAGGGAGAATGTGGAGGATCAGAGTACTGACCCCCCGGTAAGCAGGAAAGTAGAGAAGAACACAGCAAGAAGGGGAAAGGACAGGACATCCTTTTCAAAGGCCTATCCTCCAGGGACACTTCCTCCAACGGGGTTGTGGTGCTTTGAATGAGAAAGGCCACCCCAGAGGTTCACGTGTTTGAGTTCTTAGTCCCCAGTTTGGGAAAGTCACTGAATCTTTGGGAAGTGGAGCCTACCAAAGGAAGCAGGTCATGGGTTGGGATAAGGGTTTGAGAGTTTATAAATTCATCCCACTTCCAATTTACTCTCTCTGGTTTCTGTTCGTTTGTTTTGTTTTGTTTCCTGTGTGCTTTCAAGCGCACTCATGGGTGAGATGCACTCTCTCAGCTCCCTGCTCTCGCTGCCTCCTGCTACGCTCTCACCTATTGTTATTATGGACTCTGCTCCAGGAACTGTAAGCTAAATGAAACTTTCTTCCTGAAGTTGCTCATTTCGTCACAGCAGTAAAACAACAACTCATACAAGGCCTCTGTATTCTGTAGTCTCTACCTCCCTCCAAAGGAGCATGTTGGAGATGAAGCCTCAACACACACACACCTAACGGAGACATTTCATATTCACATCATGACACCGATTCACAAGGCAAAAATGGCACATAGATGAATAAACATTGTTCATTCTCTTACGAGGTTCATCACCCATGAAGATTATATTGCTCCATGGATACCCGGATGGAGAGATGGATGGATGGGTGGATGGACAGATATAATAAAGATAAGGATGGGCAACTGAACATTGTGTCATAACAAAAAGAAAGTAATGGGGATTTAAAATGACACAAGGCAAGCTTAGGGAGATTGATTATAAATGCAAAGAAATGAGCATGGCTCATTAATTTGATCCCTATCTCAGAGGCTTTGTGAAATAATAATGGTTTTTTTTTCTTGTGTATTAGATCTATAAAATGCTTATAATGAATGCACGAAAAATGTAGCTTCCTCCTGGTCATCCAGACTTTTGATTAAGAAAACATGGTTAAGGTTTTAGTTGTCTTTTTATGTCTAGTAATTCAGAGAAAGATTTAAAAAAAAAAAAAAAAAAAGCCTGGCATGCATGCCCTTCATCTGGCACCAGGGAAAGGGCAAGAATTCCTGGAGGTTTCTCTACCACTCATCAAGCGTTAAGGCACGCTCTGTAGGACTTACCACACTCTCTTCAGACTGCCTTGTGAAAGGGTACCACATCCACTGGAGAGCAGTAGCCAACCATCAGTACCCTGGGTCTCAGCAAGGGCCCTTGTGTGACTAAGAACACAAGAAAGCCCAGCCCAGGCACAGCCAATGTTGCTGACATCTTACCAAACCTGGCAACTTCATGTGCCTTTGCCCTGTGGAGTTCCCCCATGGAGCCACTAAAGGTCACTGAGAACAAATAGGTTTTCAACGCCATCAAAAAAAAAAGGAGGTCCATGTATCACTCATCTGAAGAAGGGGACAAACTCTAATCACCACCCTAGACATCATGAGGGAAGTGGTAGCTGAGTACTGAACACCCACTTAAAGATATTAAAAAAAAAAATATTTGCAGGAAAACAAACAAAAAGAATGAAAAGTCTTGACAGGATCAGGATTAACAGAAAGGTCTCTCCCCAGGAGTCCTGGTGTTGGCTGCCTGGGGCATCACACTGAGACATGAGGATGCATCCTATCTCAGGAGCAGAGGCCCCCTGTCCAATTAACAGGGTCTGCTCTGAGCACAGAAATAATGGGAGACACTCCCACTTTGAGGCAGCTCATTAATGTTTTAAATGATACGCTGCCTCTCAAATGTCTTGGAAATGATTAAAGCACTGAGTGCCAGTGGGAGATATGCCTATCAGAAGGCCTCTCTAGCTCTCCATCTGATGCTTCCAGGAGCACTCAGTTAGAGCCGTCATCTGTCCTCACAGTGGACACCCTATCACAACACATTTCCATTGTTTTTGCCCCAAATCTTGCTTTCAGGTGCCCAGTTTCATGAGAAGAGCATCACAGCCTTTCCTACCCTTCCCACCCAGTCATAAGCCACTTGTGGAACCCATCACACGCACCTTGGATCCACCCCGCAGTTCCCTTCTGAGCGTGGAATTAATGAGTGCAAGAGTATTGTCAAGGAATGGGGGATTATAATGTGCATTTCTGGTTCTTTTATGACCATGAAGTCTCTAGTTTCCTTTAAAGATGAATTCAGAAGTCAAATACAGGGCTGGGAGGCACTCACTGGCAGAGTTCTCAGCCTGAAGAGGCCCTGGGTTCCTTCCCTAGCACCAAATACAAAGAGGAAAGAAACCGATACCATCATGATAAAAACTGATCACAAAAGCACACAAGGCTAGTGAGGTGGGATCTCAGCTATGCATTCCCCAGTTTCCTTTCACCTAAATAACAGACCAAGCAGCGTTCACTTTCCTGCAGTTGCCTGAACTGAGACTGTAACACACTGAGCATTTAAGCTACTGTGTATAATCATGGTTGCACATTTTCACATTTAAGCTCCAGTATTGCTTTACTCAGCATATTCCACTGCGAAGTCCAAGGCCCTGAAGCTGGCAGCAATCCTTCCTGCTCTTGGACTTGGTCCTTCAAAGCCATAAGAGATTAGAGTTATTTCTTAGAGTGATTTTCCCACATCACTCACACGGTTACAGGTGTGATTAACTCTGCAGGGGCTCTCTGGATCCATTAGAGAATAAATGCACAAACAAACAAAAGACACCATCGCCACCAAAAAGATTATCTTAATTACAGGCACACTGTGCTTGTGGGTACTGTGTTGCTATGTTGCTTTATTTCCTGAAGGTAATTAACTGGATGCAAGTTGTTTTAGCATCAGGAGTATTGATGTCTTAAGTTCTTGATGGGGTTGCGGGGGGTTGGGGGGGGACTGTTTTTCTAAATAACTAAATAACAGATCTTTAAGGGAATTGAGCATCCTCTTTCAATGGCAGGCCTAGTGGGACCTTGGAAATCTGTGTGACTTGCTATTACCAGACTCTTCCTGGGGGAAGTATCAGCAAATGTCTACTTAGTCTAGAGAGGGCACTAATGACAGGCCAAAGGAACCATTCCACCTAAGTCTGGCTTGTTGAACTAATGGTTCATTAGACTTAGTTACAGAATATGGGTGGGGGATAACTTGCAGGAATGTGGGCAACCTCAAAGCATTACCAAAACATCCCACCCCATCATGGCTTACCACTTCCTCATGGCTACACAGAGTTCCCTTCTCTAACCTCCCTCCATATCTTCCTTTGTGTTTGCACTTTACAAACCCAATCCACATGCCAATCTAAGTTACCCAGATCCTCCAGGACTGCCCCTCCTCTTCCAAATCATCTTCCATCATGTGTACCATGAATCTTAAAGAGTCTTATTAATGAAAACAAACCCAAGGCCAGTTAATGGGATGAATGCTGGAAGATCAGAGAAGCAGAGCAAGCCATAGCTACCTCACCTCGCCAATTCCTCAGCTGATCCTGTTTCCTCAGACTGGAAGCCTCTGAGTCCTTATCCAAAAGAATCTCAGCCAAACTGCTGCTCAAAAGCCTTAAAGCTTAACCAGGCCAAAAGCTTCTAGTTTCTGGTCTTCACACCTTATATACCTTTCTGCTTTCTGCCATCACTTCCTGGGATTAAAGGCATGAATCACCTTGCCCGGCTGTTTCCAATGTGGCTTTGAACTCAGATCTGGATGGATCTCTGCCTTAGGATTGCTAGGATCAAAGGTGTGTGTGTGTCATCATTTTCTGGCCTCTGTATCTAGTGGCTGTTCTGTTCTCTGACCCCAGATAAGTTTATTAGGGTGCACAATATTTTGGGGAACACAATATAACCATAATCACGAGGTTTAATAAAGCCACAAAAGCCCCACCCCAGTCAGCAGGCACTTGCTAAATCAACTCCTTTCTTTGCTCTCTGGTGAATACAGCCCTGCCTCACTTAGGGAACTGGGCATCACATACCACCTGTCACAATCATTTCCTTCACTATCATCATAACCTCATTTCCTCCTTCCTCATTGTTACCATCATGGGCTCCAGGATTTTGGACTGTAGGAGGGATTATTTAGCTACTTGTAATTTAGTTATTTATTATTTATGTACTTAGCTATTTGTTATTTAGTTATTTGTAATCTCTTTCCTCTTAGTATTCTTAGCTTTAACAAAGAGCAAGCACACACCTCCATCTCATCCTCCCTTTCCAACTTTTGATGTCATTTCAGATGACAGTATGGAGGAATGCATCCACATGTCTTTTTCTTGTTGTAATTGTCCCATCTAAGTACTATCCAGGCCAGACTCTGCTTAGCTTCTGCAATCAGACTAGAGGGGGGCACATTCAGGGTAGTATGGCCGTAGATGACTTCTTGTAATTCATCCTTTACTTAGGTCAATTCTTTCTGGGTATAGGTAGCTCAGCCTCACTCACACAGCCTCATTCACAACAGTGCAATGCAATTTACAATCCCATTCCCTGTGCATTACTTTCAGAGACTGCAACATGCTCCCTGGATCCATCAGCCATTCTTGGCATGTCTCTATATTCCTTTGGTGGACCACATTCATGATGGAGGCACACCACACCATAAAAGAAAGGAAACTGGCCTCAACTGACTTTCCTTCTGAGAAGACAACTCAATCTTAGCTGAATTGTCTTATCACCTTAGCAAGTACACCGCAACTCAGAGCTTACAGAAGGACACCATCTATACAGCTATGGGGACATAGTTAACTATCTAGGCTGGAACATTTTGGTGATGTGGATGTTTTGGGGTTACTCACTTACTCTCCTGTAAGTGAGCCTGATAAAAATTCACCAAATTATACTTGGGTGGGATTGTTATGCTGTCTGTGATTGGTGCCCTATTTGGGGTGAGTAAACGCTCACGTTTTCCCTAGGAAAGGTGAGTGATTCTCACACTTGCCCACAGTGTTTGATAGCAGCACAGGGTTCAATGTCTTGTACCCAGGGCCTGTGGCACTCTGCCTTTTGTTCATTCAGTGCTGTACTCAGGTCCTTTTCTGCACTTCTGGACTCCTGTCTGTCTTCACTGTCCAGCCAGGGCCTTGCAATCCTGGGATCCTCCATGCTTTGCAGAATCTCTGCTCTGCCCCTATTCTAGCCAAGTCCCCATGGGATAGCATAGAGACTCTAGACAAAAATGAAATCATCTTTTTCTTCTATTGTTTTTCTAAATTGCCTTTTTCCTACCCATGACTAGGCAGTATTTTCACACAGCTGGGGATGAACAAATTCAAAAAGATGTTCTCAAATTCGTGGTTTCCAAAAGAGGCCACTAAGTCTTGCAAATACAAAATGAGCATTTTGAGTGATTGCACAGCTCACAAAAATGTCTCTGGTTAGCATCTCATCAGTGATGGCTCACTCAGGGCAAGGGGTCCCCTGTGGCGGCTTTAGTCAGCTCACATTAGGGCACTGCGGCCTATTTTTCCTGCTGAGATGGAGTAAATGGCTAGGATGCATTCACTGATGGAAGTCACAAACGTCCTATCCACTGATGGGAGGGATGTTTCTTTAAAGATGCCTCCGTGGTCTGAAAGACTTAGTAGGCTTGAAGCCTATGCTGTTCCTCCCTCTCCTTAAGGATAAAGTCTCATATCCTTCTGCAGGCAGGGACCTTCAGAAGAAAAGTCTCAAGGTCAAAATTATAGCTTTTATGATATAAGAAAATGCCCTGGATGAGGAGGAAAACAATGTATTATATACCTCGATGATGTTCAGCTTACTGCCTAAGACATCTTTTTCATTTTTTAATCAAGGTAAAAGTGTGGATTAGAAGAGTATACGCCTTGTGCTTTAGTCTTCTAAGTCCCTTGTAAGGAACTAACATAGACTGGATAGCTTAGAAACAACACAAGTTTATTTTTTTTCATAATACTGGGGATAGAAGAACCTAATATTGAGGGGCTGACAAATACAATGTCTGCTAAGACCTACTCAATGCTCCATGCTGGCTCCCTCTCATTGCATCCTTACATGGTGGATGGAGACAGGTAGTCTCCCAGATCTCTTTTACAAAGACATGAATCCCAGTCATGAAGTCTCTGGTGTTATGGCATGGTCAGTTAACAGTCCCTCTTCCTAAAACCTTGGTGACTAGAATCTCAACCTTGAGTTTTCACAGGATACAGACATTCCAATTATGGTACAAGTTTTCAATTTGTATCTGTAATCACCTTTCAGGCACTTTTCAGCTCATCTACTTTTACAAAAGTCAGTTACAACTGTAGAATTGTGTTGTAATTAAGACAATAAAAGTGAGCATCCATGCTCAGGCCCCAAGGGGTGCTTCAAGAACTTAAACTTCAGTTTTGATGGTTTCATGTTTCAAAACAATCTAAAGCATGCCCAGGAATGGACAGCCCAAGCAGTGTTGACACAAGCCACTTGTGAGACTTGTTCAGACAAGTCACCTTCTAGCTGTAAATGTGCACTGAGAGCGCACTGTTTGCCTTCATTTGGCCTGTATAGGACCAGAATGGGAGAAATCAGGAGAAGGGAAACATTTTTCACAGAGACCAGTTTTTCTGTTTTTATTCACTTCATAGGAAATCTCTCAAGATCACTGTTTCTCCTTCCCTTCTCCTTCCTCTATGGCTCTCTACTGAGAGTAAAGAAAACTAACATGTGTGGCTCCCTCACATATGACTCATCCCCTACATTAGCACTCCTGGACACGGCAACAATTCCATGACATCGACTTTCACATCTCCGTCTATGCAAAACGTAAACACCAACACAGCCACAAACCCTTGGCTTGACAATGCTGTCCTGCCAGCAAGATGTGATAGAGGAGTGGTGGCATGAAGCTTGTGGGAGTAACAAAACAACAACTGATTCAAGGCCCACTCTGTGAGATGGAACCCTACACAACACTGCTCGGGTGACCAAGGACCTGCGACTGGATAGCCCAGGGCCTGGGGTAAAACCAAATACTACCATACTAAAAAAAGAGCAACAGGATGACTCCTAAGGACATTCTGCTGCACTCATAGATCATGTCTAGCTCAGTCGGCACCAGAGAAGCTTCTCCTGCAGCAGATGGTAACAAACACAGAGACCCACAGCCAGACGTTATACAGAGAGTGAGAGGCCTTGGAACCCTCAGCTCTAAACAACATCCTTCCCCTCAGGAAACCCAGCAGAAGAGGAGGCAGAAAGAGTGTAGTGGGGATGGAGGACACCAAGGAAATAAGGCCCTCTAGATCAACATGATCAAAGTTCATATGGACTTACAGAGACTCTGAGGCAGCATGCACAGGGCCTGCATGGGTCTGTACCAGGTACTTTTCATATATGTTACAGCTTATTTGTATGGGTTTCTTGAGTCTGTGAACAAGAAGGTGTATGTTTCTTGTGCCTTCTCTTGGGCTCTTTTCCTTCTGTTTGTTTTGTCCGATCCCAGTGTGTTTTTTGTTGGTTTGTTTTGTTTTATTCCATTTTAATCTTACTACTATCCTTTAGAAGCCTGTTTCCTAGTAAGACCCAGACATGGAGTGAATCTGGAAGGGTGAGGAGTTGGAGAGAAGCCTGGAGGAGTGGAAAGGAAGGGAAGCCACAATTAAGATATACTATGTGAGAAAAAAAAATCAACTTTTAATAATAGAAAAAAGAACCTTCCCTCCTTCTATGCGGATACACAACCCAGACAGGTTACATAATTTACTTGAGGCTATACACCTGAGGGAAAGAACACAGATTCAAACCAAAACTCTAAAGCTAATATCTGCATCTTCTAGAGATGACATTTCACTGTCTACTGGCAAAATTATTACCAGCAAAATCCCAATCTATTGCAGTTGCAGGCTAGTGCCCTCCTCTGTCTTCACCCTCGCTTCCTCTGCTTCTCACTGTTGTATGTTCCTTCCCTTCTACACTTTCTCCCCACAGTCACCACCCCCCTTTCTTCATGGTCATCTCTACACTCTCATAGGAGAGTCTGCTCCTATCTTTGTGTCCCTATCCTTTGATTTAAATTAGCTGTTCAGTCTAGTCCTGTGTGTAACCCACATTCTCTGGCCCCCACGAAGAGCCACTCTTCAAGGGAAAGCTGTGTAGGGTTCTCAGATTGCAGTTAGCAACCTTGCTGTCTTCTCAGTCACCCCTCTTTGGCCTACCCTGGTGAGGACCTTAAAGGCATTCTCCCCTCTCACATTTTCTAGTTCTCAGCTTCCAGCTTGCAATCAGATGTGCCTGATTCTCCTTGTTTTCCTGAGAGAGGAAATCCATCTTGGTACCTGTGTTACCAGAGCAACACACACATCTGTCTGCCTCCTGCATCTTCCATGCAGTAAAGGGTTAAGTTGACTTGACCTATGTCCATCTTATCTGCATTAACCTTAAAATATTTGAAGTATATTTTTATTTGACAGAACTTTCTTGTTTTCACACAGTGCGTGTACATCGTACTCATACTTACAATAATGTGGCCATCATGAACCTGAGGACTGGTCATGAGAAGTCTTCTTCACAGCAGCCTGTTTTATATCACTAAGTTAGTGCCTGTCAGGCACTCGTACAAATTCTAGATCCCTGGAACTCCACGTCCTAAAAGGTTGCCTAGGAATCTTCAAATCTCAAGCACAAGAAAAAGTGGCATGCATATAAATTAGATAACTGAAGTCTCCTAAATGCCAATGCAATAATAATAATAAAATCTCCATGATGCCTCTCCTTCCTTACCAACAGTGTTTTGAGCTAAGGATTTCTATTTAAAAAAAGTGTAAAGATAGGACTGGCATAAGTCAAAACTGTAAGAGGCTTTTCTTTAGTTATTTCTCCACAAATCTTGATAGAGTAGAAAAGCTTAGCAGCAGAGCAGAGCTTGTATCAATTCCAAAATCACCTCCTTCTATCTCAGCAACGGTGGGTAAGTTAATTAGTGTCACTCGGGCTTTTGTTCTCTACCTATGTTATAAGGTGACTGATATTACCTAGCAGAAGAGTTCACAAACGAACATATCCAGAGCCGTTAGTATACATTGCATTTTCAATCATCAAAAAGTTCTTAGACTATGGAAAATTGTTTTATGTCATGCTTTGGGTTTCATGAGCATACAATGTATTATGTTTCAGTGTGTTTTTATACAAGTACATCATGTGCCCATATTACCTCCTCTTACTGCCCCTCCCCTGCCCATTCATCCCTTCCTCTTCTCCAAAGGTCCCCTTCTACTGTCATGTAACTGACAGGTTGCGTTACTATCCTTTTTGACATTCCTTAAGTCATACACATCACACCCTCAGATGTATACCGCTCACATCTCCAAGGAGTACAGATAAACGTTTGTAAAGACTTTGAACACTTCTTCCAGCCACGAGGCAATGATAGAGATGGACTTTATATGCTACCTTAGGTGAAAAATGAGGAGAATATGTGAAGTGACAGCTTTCAGAGACGGGACAACAGGACATCAGGATGATGAACATCTAGAAACATCTGAAAGCGAGCCTGTGATGGCCTCAGCCCTCTCTCTGGAACATGTCCAGGACTTAATGCAAAGAAGAGAAATCCAAACAGAGTCTGCCCTCTACCCAAGTGCAGTATCCCCAGGGTACTGTGGGCAGAGTGCATGAGTCTGACTTACAGATGTGGTGTCCACACATCTTG
Source organism: Onychomys torridus (assembly GCF_903995425.1). Lineage (NCBI taxonomy): Eukaryota > Metazoa > Chordata > Mammalia > Rodentia > Cricetidae > Onychomys > Onychomys torridus. The sequence goes on along the minus strand of NC_050451.1, from coordinate 65,859,892 downwards.
TGTCAGCACAATGGTTAACAGAAGGAAAACAGGGCAAAAGCCAGGGGAAAGGATGAGCAGAGAGCTAGGTCTGAAGCTCAAAGTGGGTTGAAAAATGGGTCAAGTTCCCAGAAACCAGAGGTGGAAAAAACCTTGCAACACATGGAGGAAAGCACCCCAAAGTACTTCATCTAGAATTAGTCTAAGTTCTGTGTAGTCTAGAGGGTCCCTGGATATACTCACCCAAACTTGATGGAAGTCTTGAGAGAATCAAAAGTGTTTCCAAGGAACTTGACCATATCCTGATCCAATTCCAAAAATACTGGAGGAAATTAAAAACAAATCTATCAAAGTGTTTGACAGACACAGACTTACTTAAGCATGCAAAGAAAGAAGAGGACCACATGGCCCGGAGAGAAATCAGTGAGGAGAGGGAGACTCAGAAGTGGCATAGACAATATCAACAGTAGATATGTAAAACAGAGAAACTCTTACAAACACACTCCAGACGCATGAAAAGATAGAAGAAAGCATGAACCTCATGGGGGATGACAGGAAAGATGCATTCCTAGAATAGACATACTCTAGAAAGATCATGGTCAATTAGGAGAAAAATACATCAGTGATGTCAGTCAGGGACAGTGGTGGAGTCATCCTTGACATCTCACCATGATTAAAGATGTAAAGACTATACTGTAGAAATGTCTAAGGGCCAGGATAAAACTTTCATTTTTATATTTTGTATAATCATTCATATAAATGAATAAAATAGTAAATCTACTCAATTATATAGCTGCTGAGCCCCCAAGCTCTAAGTTTGATAATAGAGAAAATACAAAGATGAATTATGTATGAATTAAGTTCTTGCCCATAGAAAGCAGCACAATCTCTTAGATAAATGATAGTCACGGAAATGCATAATGTGATATTTTGACAACTTAAGATCATAGGATGAACACATAAATAAGGCTGCAGAATAATTAAAGGGAGTAAAATAAAAAATGATACAGAATTCACTGCAATTACTGCATATTAACAAATAAAAGACTTTGACATTATAAAAAAGATTCAATATATATTGGTGTGCATGAATGTTCACACACACGTGCACATCCATGCACACACACATGTACACACGCATACACACAACAGGTTAAGAACCTTCAAATCAATCTTGGTATGTGAATTTAACTATGGATTTTCTTCCTGTCCTCAGGCAAATTAGAATGTCCTCTGTGAGGGAAAATATATGACTTTCCTCAGGACTTAACTAAATTATTACTTCTCTAGAGAAGACTTTTTTAACCTCTCCCCAAAATCCTCTAGGTAAAAGTATGTTCCTCCTCTCAATAATGTCCCATGGTTGGCAATTAATCACTTGCATAATTATTCATATAGCACCTGTATTAGTTACTTTTCTGTTGCTGTGATAGAATATAACCTAAGGAAGAAAGAAAGAGGTTCTTTTTGGGTGGGGCAGGAGCTCATTATATAGCACTGGATGATCTAGAACTCATTTATGTAGTTCAGGCTCTCCTCAAACTCACAGAGCTTGACTTGACTCCAGCTCTTGAGTACTGATCTTAAAGCTGTGCTCCACCATGCCTGGCAAGAGTGTTGTATTGTAGTTTTTGTTTTATTGCTTCTGATTCCAGAGAGCTAAAATTCATAATGGTGGGGGAGATATGCATACTGACAGGAACAGGAAGTTGACTATTACATTTCCATCAACACAGGAAGTAGAGAAAGCAAACAGGAAATATGTTCAGGCTATAACTCCTCCAAACCTCCCCTAAGTGATGTCCTCCTTTCAGTGAAGCTCTGTCTCCTAAAGGTTCACAACCTCCCCAAACAGGCCACCAACTGGTAACCTTGTGTTCAAATGCATGAACTCATGGGGACGATTCTCATGCGAACCACTGCAACATCAACTTTGTGTTCCGTAAACACAGCTCCTGTCATGCAACTTCCCATTTCTCTGGTTCCCAGTAAAATACGGTGTGCATTTTGGACCTCTGGAATATCATGGTGCAGAAGTAACTCTACTCATACACTGTCCTAATGTTCTCGAGAGAAAAGGGTAAATGCCTATGTCATGTGGGACAAAACTATCCCAAGGACATGAAATATGGTTCACAGATGACAAAATCTGAGGCAAGGGCCTACCTGTTTTCTGACCCAGGATGATGAGGACTCTTTCGATTAGAAAATGAGAACAAAAGAGAGCTCTAAGCACCATCTCTGAGAGCTCCACCACTATGTGCCAAGCTTCCTGCCTGCCCATAAGCATGCTGGGGTCAGAGAGGATCTTCATGAACATGTGAGACATTTGAGGTGGGAACTCTGCTGCCAGAGGTGCTATTTTCATATTAAATGTAAGACTGCAGGGTAGTTTATCCACAGAGTTCCCTGAGAATCCGTGAGCTGAGGAGACCGTGTGTGGCAGATTTTTCCAGAATGCATCTATTACCCTAGACCTCATCTTTCATGTCAAGCCTTGCAACCAAACAAACGGACAGAATCTAGCAGGTCATAGGAAATAAGAGAGAGGGATTTGCATCATACTGACATCAGCATGGACACACAAAGGACTTCCCTAATTTCACAGCAGAAAGTCCCCATGGTATGCGAGACCATCATGTGTTATGGTTGCCAAAGCTACTTCTCCATCTATCTGAGCCAATGGCCCATAGAGTAGACTGCTCACTGCAAGCTTCCTTCCCAAAGGTTCCTCAGACTTGTCATACCCAAAAGGAAAACAGCTGCTTGCCCTTGTCCTTCTTTTCTCCTTCCTTTCCCCACCATTGAATCAATTTCCAAGGCTAGACTCCTAGGATTCATGGTTATTTTTCCTTTTCCTTATATCTCATGTGGATATGGCTGACCATTCCTAATGTTTCTGTAATCATTAATAAATGTCTCTTGAGGCCTTTCACATAGTTAGATCTCCAATGCCAGGATTATGACTAGCATTATTTTATTATTGTCTCATTTGTGCAACTGTTACAGCCTTGTATTTAATGACCTGTTGCCAACATTCCACATTACCACAAGTGATCTGCAGTACTTAGAAAGTCCTTTGCAGAAATATGGTGGCCACCTCACCACTGCCATGCTTGCCACTCTGTAGTGGCACCCTATAGCATCCTTACCTATTAGAAACATCTCCACTTACCCTGTTGATTTGTATTTGCTTATTTACTATTCCTGTCTCTCAACTGACTCTGCTACATGGCAGTGAGGTCTGTGTCTTGTAATCCCAGCATTCAGCACAACATCTGGCTCGGTAAATCCCAGTTAAAGGGGTGATGCTTGAGGAGATGAAAGGATTTAGCAAATGCCTCTTCATATCTGGGCACATTAAAGAGGATAAAAGGTGTTCCTGGGAGGATTAAACAACCCAAGAAGGGAACTAGAAAAAAAATAGTCCAAGGAAGCACAGATGAATGAAAATGAATGAAAACCTCAGGTAAGAGAGGTGGATACTGAAGAAGACAGTGGGGAAACTATCCCATGCTAGCCCTCCCATGAGTCCGAGAGTTAACCTTTCAGAGTGGCAGGATCTGGCAAGGATAGGGAGCTAGAGATGGAAAGAGAAGACAGCAAGGAATGAACTCAGGGCAATGAAGAGTATTAACAGCTACTCACAGACTACAGAAGTCACTCCTGGTTTCAAGGTACTCCCTAGTGAGGGTGTAGCACTCTGATGGTGTGTGGTCCTCCTTGCAGCTAAAAGGGAGTATGATGCCATTTTCAGGTACAACAGAGGGCATGCTAAGGAACTTAGTGTGAAAGATTCATGTCGACCAACATCGATAACAGCTAAAGAAAGAGTGTTGACATTAAGAAAGGAGATGCCCCAAACGTGCAAAGAGGAGGATATAATCTCATGACCAGAAGACATCCACAAAGTCTCCTGCTCTCCATCTCTTCTTCCAGTTGATTTTCCAGTGTTAGAAAACAAACTAGGACAGATCCCCGTGGCAGCTCCACACTTGCTTCACGAGGACCCCCTTGCCCATGCATCACTCCACTCCAGCAGGGACTTCTACCTCTGTGGTGACTCCACCCTGCAGCCTGAAGCCCTCAAGTCATGTGAAACAGGCCCAGGCAGGGCCCCATCTCCACCCAGACTCTCCATTATGACCCTTACTCCACCACCTGAGAGTTCACATGGGAATTATCCCCAAACCGGGGGACAGAGCTTCTAGATACCACAGGCTATCAGACAAAAAGTCCAGTGCCAGGAATGGGTTATTTCTTTTGTAGTGTTTGGTCCCAAAGATCCCTCCCTAAAACATTACAGAGGATTGCCACTGTGTTTAGTTACCTTCTAGAATCTAATAGACTATTTTGCTAAAAACATCACATACTTGAGTTAGAGAACATGGAGAAACTTGACACTGACCTGGAAGCTCTGTCCTTAATGACTAGCTTCCATAGTGCTCTGAGGTGCCGTGAGCACTACTGGGAGAAGAGAGTGACTAGCTCACCTAGCTGTGAGAACTACAGTAATTACCAACCTAGAAAGACACAGTCACTGGTGCAATAGCGGCATGAACATTATGGGTATCGCTAACCCCTCATATTGGGTTTAAGGCCAGTTCCTCAAGATGGAAGGCATGCCTGTCAACATCAATGGGACTAAGAACCTGTGACCTAGGGAACAGTCTACTACTATAACTCTACTAACTGTACATAGCATTAAACTAACTTCTAATGATTTACCACTATACCCAAAGATGATTACATCTCTCAACCCTCATTAGAGAAGCTGCTTCTTGCAGTAGGTGATGATTAACTCAGAGATCCACAACTGCAAGGAATTAAAAAAAAAAAAAAAAAGCAAAACACAAAGAATAAGAGACTCTGGAGCACGTGGATCTAAATGGGATATCTGCATCACACTTCCTCCTTGCAAAACTCAGGGAGCACCATGGGAGAAGAGATGGGAAGAGCTAGAGGCAGAGGATACCACAGGAAATGGGACTTCCTGGGCATGACAGGCAGTTGCTCATAGGAAGTCACAGACGTCCTGACAATATGCGTAAGACCTGGGTGAGCTCAAGACAGATTAAAAGAAAAAAAAAAAAATCCCAGCATGGAGGAGAGAGGTAGTCAGGAATCCTACCTCTAGGTGAGAAGCTTCTGGAAACTGATGACTGCTGAGGCAGGGAGAGTCCATCTTTTTCAAGGATGTGGCCCCCGAGAGTCCACACATGCTTCAGTAGATAGCACTATACTAACACACAAACTGGCGGCACTAAGTGGACAGAATGGATTCTTTAAAAAGAATGCATGAAGTTGGAAGAGAATAGTGGGGGCCGGTGTGGGAAGTAAACTTTAATCAAAACATATTATAGCCAGGCAGTGGTGGCACACGCCTTTAATCCCAGCACTCGGGAGGCAGAGGCAGGCAGATCTCTGTGAGTTCGAGGCCAGCCTGGGCTACAGAGTGAATTCCAGGAAAGGCACAAAGCTACACAGAGAAACCCTGTCTTGGAAAAAAAAACAACCCAAAAACAAAAACAAAAAACAAATAAACAAACAAAAAACCCCACCAAAAACATATTATATGCATGTATGAAATTATTAAACAATGAAAACATCAGTTAAAGTTATTTTAAAAAGTCATGAAGTTAGGAAGGAGGACATGTGATAGGGGATACTGCAGAGAATAGGGAGGGGAATGTGAGGGGTGGATATGATCAACATCTGTTTTTTGAGGCACAGTTTTTCTATGTAACAGCCTTAGCTGTTCTAGAACTCTCCTTGTAGACCAGGCAGGCTTTGAACTCATAGAGATCCACCTACCTCTGGCTTCTGAGTCATCACGTACTGCTTCAAAGAAAAAATTTTACAAAATCAGAGAGAGAGAGAGAGAGAGAGAGAGAGAGAGAGAGACAGACAGACAGACATACACACACACACACACACACACACACACACACACACACACTGACTTGGACAATGGAGAAGTGAGTGCCTGGCTGCACAGATGGTCAGAGCTTAGGATCTGATAGCTAGATTCTGATCTGTGACACCAGAGGTGGGGGTCCCTTATACAGGACAATGTGTATCACAGAGAACCAAGAGCAGGTTTCAGGAAAGACCTGAGCAGAGAGAAGCTGTTAGGAAAGTTGGAATTAGATAGTGACACCATTCAGCTACAACACACACAAACACAATCTTAAACGAGGTCAGGTGAGCGATGACATACATGGCAAAAACATATGGATGCATTGGCTGACAGGAAATGCCCAGTGCAGATGGCTGCACTCTGGTGTCTCAGGAAATACTGGTTGCTATTTCCTAAAGGATGGGTTGAGTTTCAGAATCCTGCATACTAGCTTTCACACTGTGAAAACATTGTGCATCAACATAGCAAAGACTTGGAAAAACATCCACAAAGAAAGTAATTTACCTGTGTTTAACCCAGAGTTGGCCACAGTTGTCAGGCCACCTATATACTAACGCAACATTCACCCTACCTAATAACAAACGGGGGACACAGATCACAACAGAGCAATTTAGATAGCATGGCTCTAACAATGCACAAAACACCGAGAGCCAAACAAATGAACATCTACAATAAAAATCACAAACCCTCAAAACAATTATGGGGATAAAACAAACACGGAACAGTAAGTGGAGGAAAGCAGCATCCCCTTGTAGCAGAGGATGCAGGACAGATGCATAACAATAGAATGCTATATTTTGGACAAGAGAAAACAAGTCCACTGCAATGATCTCACACAGAACTTCACAGGAAGGTAAATGGACGTTTCTGAGAGCGGAAGCAGATGCGGGATGATAAATGGCATATTTATGGCAGCATATGATGCACATCAGAAAAGTAACACGGTGGTAATAAGTGATGCAATTTCTTGGGAAATCCTTTTGATAAAATCAAGGGATGTGAAAAATGTGTACTTTGCTTTGCTGATAATTTTAATCTCTCAATAAACTGAAGAAGCATCAAGGAACAAGATTTAGTGTCGGTTTAATTTTAACAAATACAGGAAGAGTACTTGGTCATTTAGAAACATCAGAAATGTTGGGAGAAAGCCAAGTTCTCATAAACTGAGCCTTTCTATAACCTTGTCAGAGTTACTGCAGGGAGGTTTTCTTGGAAAGGATGCTACACTAAAGAATCTCCAAGTCCCCTCTGAAACACCAAAGACGGTCTAGCAGTCTCTAGTCACACTGATGAACTCCAGAGGTGGCCACTCTGGACACCGAGCCTAGGGCACTCTGACTATGCTAAGAAGGGACAACTAGTTTATATGTAAAATGCAGTAAAAAGGGATGGCAGAGCTTCCCATAAACAACTACAGAACCATATGAATCCGCCAATTTGGTGCTAGAATAAAAAAAGATCACTAATATACAACAGATATTTTAAAAACCGAGAGACATTTATTGTGGTGATATTGTGTTCCCCAAAATATTGTGCACTCTAATAAACTTATCTGGGGTCAGAGAACAGAACAGCCATGATATTAAGCATAGAGGTTAGGTGGTGGTAGCACACACCTTTAATCCTAGCATTCCAGAGGCAGAAATCCGTCTGGATCTCCGTGAGTTCAAGGCCACACTGGAAACAGCCAGGCATGGTAACAACAGCCTTTAATGCCAGGAAGTGATGGCAGGAAGTAGAAAGCTATAAAAGGTGTGAAAACCAGGAACTAGCTGGTTAAGCTTTCAGGCTTTTGAGCAGCAGTTCAGCTGAGATTCATTCTAGATGAGGACTCAGAGGCTTTCAGTCTGAGGAAACAGGATCAGTTGAGGAATTGGCAAGGCGAGGAAGCTGTGGCTTGTTCTACTTCTCTGATCTTCCAGATTTACCCCAATACCTGGCTTCAGGTTTGTTTTTATTAATAAGACCTTCTAAGTTTCATGCTACAATTCATAGAAATCTGATTTCTCATAAAAGATAGAAGAATTAATGAGAAAGTACAAAACTGGAAATACATATATCCACCCCAAGAGTATACAAACTATTCTGCACTTAGAAATAGAATGAAGAATTCATAAAGGAATTAATATTAAGAAGAAAAACGAGGCTAGATAAATATTTTAGAAAGTATGAAGTCAGAGTGTTAAAATAGATTTTTTTAAAAGTAAGCAAACATAAACCAATTAAAAGTGATCCATGACCACAGTTGGTAAAATGAGCTCATAATGAGAATAACCTATTTATAATAGGGAAACATAAATAAAAAATAAAAGGCGAAAAAATCTAAACAGGGTGTGTTTGCCAGCTTTCTGCCACTGTGATAAAATGCCTGAGGAAAACCAATTGTAAAAGAGAAAGTTTGCTTATGGCTTTAAGGGTTTCAGTCCACAGCTGCTGGTCCCTGGAGAGCGGAAATCATGCCATGAATACAAATCAGAGCGAAGAGAGAGGAGTGGAAAGGCTTGGATTCAAACATCCTGTCTAAGGACATATCCCCAAGACCTAACTTCCTCCCACTAGGCCCCACCTTCCAAAGGCCCCATAACCTCCCAGTAAAGCCATTTGCTGGAGAACAGGCCTTCAATGCATAGACCTTTAGGGGGAATTTTCTTGCGGAATTTGGATCTTGAAAAATGCAAAGTGAAGTAATAGCCTGACATATATGCAAATGAAATTAATAAATTAAATACAACTAAGTATCAGAAATTAACTGCCTAGTATATAGTAAGATAACTCTAAAATATGTACAATACAGTAAGTAACTCTAAAATATGCTCTTCTTTGACCTACTGGTTCTACACATAAGAACCAACCAAGCAAAATTAATTTATTTGATGAGAAGTCCTGACTATGCTTTAAAATGCTCACAGTTATATTTTCTCCAAAAACAAAAAATTAAGGAAACAGGGATTCACAGGAGTGAACTGATACCTGGTACTCTGAACCTGGCCTGGTGAGGTCACAGGCCCTAATGGTGAAACTAATACTACTGTTTTGCTAGATGCTTATGATCACAAACTGCTTTATTTTTATTATTTGTATTATTTAAAGATATTACTGTTTTGCCTGCATGTATGTATGTGTATTGTGTGTATGCCTGGTGCTCACCAAGACCAGAAGAGGGAGCCAAATCCCCGGAACTGGAGTTAAGGATGCTTGTGGGCTATATTAAACCCAGGTCCTCTCAAAGAACAGCCAGTCCTCTTAACTGCTGAGCCTTCCTTCTAGTTCCCTTAAACTGCCTTCTAAATGATCATGTTTATATCTTTAAAGTAGTGCTGTTCTTGGTCTTTATCACAAAAGCTTTTATTGTTGTAGGGAGTGACACAGTTAATTAAAAAAAATTCATAGCTGTCTCAAATGCCAAGAATAAGTGACAGTGGAGTGATTGGCCCTACATGGGACATCTGTGTCTCCTCCTTAAAAGCCCAGGAAAAATGACAGGGACAGGGTTGACGGTCAAATCCTGAGCTTTCCATTCCTGAACCCACTGGAGCTGTGGTTATCTGCCGAAGACCTGTGCACAGGCTGGGCCTTCACCAGTTTATTCATGAGGCCCCACTCCTTCCCGAGGGTCTTGTGCAAGCTCATGCTGCTGGGGAAGGAAGAGTCATTCTCTCCAATGGTGCAGCCACTTGTAGACTGCTTGTATTCCTGTAACATAACCTGCCCCACACTCAGGCAGGAAACTCAAACTCAGTGGGCCACACAGGAAGAAACCAGAGTAGGAAGAGGCTTGTTGGGAAGGAAAAGGTTTCTGAGGAAGACAGAGGGGAATGAGGGCATAAAGGACCCAAATCCACCGTTACATGTATGGAACTGTCAAAATGTTTTAAAAAAGGAAAAAAAAAAACAGGATAAAAAGCCAACATTCAGCAAATACTTATTACATACAGATACACATTTTTCATAAGCTACCACATGTAAGTGTTATGACGGGTCTTAGCAGACATGATCACTCCACAGAAAAGGTTCATAATGCTCTAAAGAAACTCACTCAGAACAAAGGAGTAGAAATGGACGAAATACTTAGAGTATGGCTACTGACCTGATGGATGATTTACCTTTTTAACACGAAAACAGAATAGTTGAAGGTGATATGTTCACAAAATACATAAGAAAAGAATTTCATATTCACAATGACTGAAACATTTCATAGGAAAACAAAAAAAGGACAGAAGGAAAACACACAAAGACCAGCCAATCTCAACAGAATCAGACAGGATGATGGTACAATATCTGCAGTTAGCTGGTCCTGAGAACATCCCCAAGTGCAGTTTACCTCATCAGGTCACAGAAGTGAGGAAGAAAAGCCGGGAGACACCCTGAAAGGCTCAACACCAGTCTAGGCTGCCTGGCTAATATAGCAGATAGAGAATGCAATTCAGGGCAGATACGGTAAATCTTCTATAACGAGCAGGGCTGTAATTCTTTTCATGGTAGGTTGCTAGGAAAATCATAAATTGGTCATGGTTAAAATGTCAGAAGACTCAAAATCGTGAAGGAAAAAATAATGAATTATTGAGGTTTAGGCTTACACTAGAAGTCACACATTTTTCTGAGAGAAACGGGAGCTGAGATGAGCGTGGAGTCCTTTTTGCTGTATGAGTATTTCAATTAGGCAGCTGGGAAAACGTGAGTGGGGAAATACAAATCTCTACTCTCCTGTTATCTAAAAGGAAGTATCTGCCTGGACCCAATTCTGAAAGGGCCTGGATGAGCTCATTTGCAACTCATAGACAATGTCCTTTATGATGCATACCCACCCATGAAGCAGAATAGCTTCAACTACAGTAACTCTATAGCATTTTGAAAAGTGTGATTTCACCAGCAACATAGTCAAACTGGCCAGAAACTCATAGACAATGTCCTTTATGATGCATACCCACCCATACAGCAGAACAGCTTCCACTACAGTAGTAACTCTATAGCATTTTGAAAAGTGTGATTTCACCAGCAACATAGTCAAACTGGCCAGAAACTCATAATCCTCCTGCCTCAGCCTCCCTAGTGCAGGAATTATAGGTGCGGAGCTTCTCAACTGGCTACAATCCAGTCTCTTTCTTTCCTTTAGTTTTTCTTGTCTCACGGTTTCCTGTCACCGACCTCCTCTCATGCTCCTTCTTACTGTACTAAAAGGAAATCATGGGGATGGCGAAGTGGCTCCATGGTTAGAAACACTGGTTGCTCTTCCAGAGAACCTGGGTTCCATTCTTGGAGCTCCCACAGTAGCTCACAACTGTTTTTACTGTTTATGACCATTGTTCCAGGGAATCCAATGCCCTCTTCCGGACTCTATGAGCACCAGACATACATGTAGTACACATGCAGGCAAATCATATATATATGATTTAATATATATGATTTAATATATATATAATTTAATATATATATTAAATTTAGAAGTCTTTAAAGAGAAACTATATATATATATATATATATATATAATTTAACATAGATAATTTAGTGGGTTTTTTTGTTTATGAACATTGTTGACTAAAGAATAAAGGGAGGGAAGCAAGGCTACATGGATGAAGGAAGGGAGAGAGGAACGGATAGAGGGATGAAGGAAAGAAGGAAGGACAGTTGGAACTTAGCATTGTGGGCAGAATTAAACATTCCAAAGAGAACCGATTCCAGTTGAGTGCACACCATCCACCATCTCTGGACTTGATGGTCAAAGACAATTCGATAATTATTATGCTGTTGAAACACATACTTCAGTATAGTACCTTGTGGTCATCCCACCAATGCATACCCCAAGAGGATGGGGAGGAGCCCATTCGTTCACTGTTCAGGCCTCTGTACCCAGTAGAGCCTTAGAATTTGTTGAGTGACTGGGTAGACATGCAAGTCCCACCATCTCTGCAGACAAAGCTCACCTCCCATCTGATAACCCCTCCCTTCAGAGCCCCAGGGACTGACCAGCAAACTGCCATATTGCATCCTTACGACCTACCACTGAACACCCAGTCCTGCACATCAGCTTTCTAGTTCTATCATGACTCAATTTTTTCTATTTCAATTGAGACATGCTTTTTGCTGATACTTACAGATATATAAATATATAAAGCCTGTCGTACAAAGCACATATAAAACCCTCAAGAAACACATACTGAATTAAGCAGTAAAACCTTTAAATGACCTTTGACTTGATGGCATTTCTAAATATGCTGCCTGTTGACTGCTCTGAATTACTATTTGAGACTGTAGCAGGGCAGCAAAGTCTGAGCGTGGTGTCGTTGTGCTGAGTTGCCACATCTGTCACTTCAGTGCTGGCAAAGCGACCCTCAACAGCCATTTTCTACTTCCACGTTTGCAACAGGGGAACAGGAGCGAAAGCAGCAACCGAGCACGTGTCTCCCGAGCTACCACAGAGGAGACGGCGGTCACATGGAGCCATGCGCAAGAGTAAGTTTCGCAAAGGGGAAAGAAGCTATCAGCCACCCCATCCACCACTCTGAGAGCGCGACTGTCCTGAAAGGCTGTGGAGAAAAGGTGCGGTGTGTTATCAGCCGCGGGTCGGGTGCAGGCTGCTGTGGCTGCCCAGAGCAAAGTGCACATGGAAGCAATCTCTAGCACCAACAGCCACACACGCCTCAGTCAAAAATCCAAAACCGTGTTCGACACCGGCACGGAGTGAGATTACCGCAGAACACCTGTCACCGAGAGCATCTGGCAGTGCCGCAAAGCATCTTTGAAACTAGGAGAAAGCTTACCAGACACGAGCTGCTGGCCAGGCAAGCCCACGGGAACCATGCCCAAGTTGTTCATAGCTGTGGCCCAGGCTGCAGGGTCGGTGACGGACATGTCGAGCTGGGTGGTGTCTAGGGCTATACTCCCCAAACCATCAGCTGCTGCAGGAGAAACAAACTTAGCTTAGTGGTGACAGGCAAGCTCTGTCTGCCCTTTACAGGAAATCATGTTTCTAAAGATACGAGGCTTCATTTAGCACATCGCCAAGACGTTAGAAAAAGCACTGTGGTCTATACTACACCACTAATCTCTCCAGATGTAAAAGTATCAGGGTGGGAGCGTAAAAAGGGAGGCATAAGGAAGTGCATTCATGGAACTTTCTAGAAGGAAACTTGATGACATGGAATCCGTATTGTTTGCAGCATGCCATGAAAGAGGACCTCTGGGAAAGAAATGGAGAATCACTTTCCTCTTCCCTGTGAGGCAACACTTGCTAAGAGACAAGGTCTAGAAGAAAGGGGTGGGATGTCAACTGCCTAGCAGAGCGAGACAGATAAATGTGTCTGTTTCTGAGCATTATGCTGGTCCAGGCATCCCTCCTGATTAGCCATCCGACAAGAAACACTTGCCAAGGACTAGAACAGGTCTTCGTTAGGTTGGTAAGGCAATCACCGAAGCATACTTCCTCTAAGGGAATGCACGTGTCTATCTAAAATGACTTTTTTTTTTTAGAATATTCCTTTTTCATTATTTTACTTTTTTAAAAATTATAATAACATAGTTTCCCCCTCCCCTTTCCGCCCTCCAAACCCCTCCCATAACCCCTTCCTTGCTGTCTTTCAAATTCATGGCCGCTTTTTAGAGTATCCCTTATAAATACTGGCTAATAAACCAGTAAATAAAATTAGAAAACAGAAATTAAATTTAAAAAAAAAAACTGGAAAACTGTGTTAAATTTTGATTTAGCACTTTTTTTTTTTTTGTTCTTTCTTTTCTTGAGTTTCATAGCCTCCCCCTGTCCCCAGGCTCTGGCCCCCGATTCAGCACTGATTTTCATGGTTGAGCAAGCTTTCCGGTAAAAATGTAAATGATCTCTTTTGTGTCTCCCACTAGCCACCAACCTTTACCTGCTGCCATCATCTGAGGGAGCTCCTGAGGACACTGGGTGATGCTCTCGAATGCAGCAGCTGCATCTACCATTGAGTTACAAGCACCATGGGGCGCCCGGGTGCTTTGACAGCTGAGTGGAGGGTCCCCTCGGACAGCATTGGACTCTGAGGAAGAGGAGAGGACTGTGGTGAGGAAGGGGCATTCACAGCAAAGAGTAACGGACCGCTGTCTATTTAAACAGAACAGAACACAAAGAACCGCTTCTAGCGTTGGGGACATCACTCAGGTGCTTACTGCTGACCTGCAGCGTTGTGGCACAGTTCTCTGCTTAGGAGATTGTTTGGGTCACCTTATCACCTCCCCTGGCCCAGGACCTGCGTCTGAGTGTGTCAGGGTTTAGTCTCCGGCTTCAGCCTCTGAGCCTTATCAGCACTGGCACAGCCTCTTCCACACACTGCACACCAATGGCCAGGGCAGACTCGGGCGAACATGATTTCTTTTCAAGTTAAAAAAGAAATTAATTGATGTTGTTATTTTGGAAGACGGTCATCTGTGAAATGTATTCAAGGAGGACAAAAAGCAGAGAGGAAGAATCGAAAAAGCAAGGACCTTTCTCTTTCTGTAAGGCTGGCAAAGGAGCTAACAGTCATCAGAAAAGGCAAGAGGAAAGAATGGCATGGCCTGGCCTGGGGAGAAATCTACAAGGCTGCAGGGGCAGAGGCAAAATGTTTGTTTTTCAGTTTTATAAAATGATGAATTTAACCGGCCCAAGTTTGGTCCAAATTTTTTCCTCAGAATTACATGGCATATAGTGTGTATATGTATGTGTATATATGGAAGCATGTCTGTATGTATTTATATTTATAGAGAGATAAGTCTTTTGTTATACTCAAAGTGTTTTTCTACTAAATACAAATAACAATACAACATACAGGAAAGTTACAAAGGGCCTCTCTGTGACATTAATAATAAAATTATAATGCCTTTTATCCACTCTTACAATGCAAAAGCCAACCATTTACAGTTGAAGTGACTTTTGCCAGTTGTGAACTTGGATGAGTGACCCGAAGACTGTTTGAGATGACAACCAGAGTTAAATATCTGTTTTTGCTAGGTGTAAATTTACTTCCCCCCCAGAGTCACACTTCTGTTCAGACGTTTAGACACTCTGGCTTTGGAGTATAGTGTGGGTCTGAGTATTTCAAGTTACAGTCTTTGAATCTTAGGGCCAAGTATCAGTAGCCCACTCCTTAATAAGCACGGTGAGGCCAGAAAGCTTCCTGCCAGTTCAGCTGAAATGCAAGCTCAGGTCTCAGTATCTCAAGGGTAGGTGCACAATGAGCATGTGGTTTTTGGAGTTCAACAAATCTCTAGCTGTCGCTAAGAAGAACAAATGAGACACTGGGGCATTTTTCTCCCAATTACCTATCGCCTAGCAGTGGATGATTCCAATTTGGGGCACAAACTGTATTCAGAACATATACATCAAAACTCTCTGTTAAACACTAGCAGCAAATGAATCTAGAATGTGCTGATGTATTGTACAATTATCATAGGTAACAAATACCACAAGATGGATTCTTTACATATAAACCAAGTTCAGCAAACACACAGCAAGCCTGCGTGTAGGCCCTGTGGCTGTCCACTCATCAGCAGAGTCCTTTTCTCTCTGCTCCAGCCCTTTCAGGGCACCGAGGCAGGGCCAGATGAGCATGACTCATTCCTCTCCCCAACGGCCCTATAGTGGAGCAGCCTCGGATCACCACAAGGCCACTATTTGTCTTACGTGGCTCCCCAAATGAAGTGTGGTTGGCTCCCTTCCTCCAGCCCAGATCTCCGCAAATGGACATCAATCACACAGTTTTCTTCCTGTCTAATGAGTTTGCAGTTCTGGAACACTCTATCAGAGAATATCTCCTTACTTTGTTGGCTTAATGGCTTGTGCCTCGCTCGCTACGCTTAACCTTGACTTTTTCTACAGTGTCACAGGGATGGCACCAGCTTGTCTTGGCTCCACACTGTCTGTTCCAGTGCTAATTCTCACTGTGGTGGTTGAGGCTCTATACAGGGGTATCAAAGGCCCTGGGGGCCATGGCCTCTATCTACATCTTTCACAGCGACCTTAACAGACTGCTGCTATTTCAAAACAGATAGCTTTATTAGCAGGATGTGGTTTGTAAACTTTCATTTATCCCTATCTTGAACTCCATGACTTTCAATTTAATATAGCTCTCCAGTTTCCCAACCCAATGGTTTTAATTGCATGCAACTTCATGTGACTTTTTGGTACCTAGGACGGTGTCTCTGAAACAAGTTCATTCCTACCAGGTACTTCTAGTGGTCTCAAGACTGACAGGACACTTCTTTAAATTTTAAGCTCATTTGGTCACATGGACTTGAACAAAGAGGAATACTGTAAATATTGATTACTACCTGGTAATTTATGAATGAATTCAAGAGTGACTTTTGTACTTTGTGAACACTTACTCTTTCTGTTGGATCCCGGCCCCTTTAAACCATTCAAGACCGCGATGCTTAATTGATCATTCAAATCAACTTCCTTCCCTTAGTTTTCTTATTTCTAAACTATAGGAAAGATTAATATTCTTAATGATGTTTATTTACACACAGATACAGGGAGTTAAGATTTACAGCTAATAAAGTACTTTGAATATAGTAGGTGATAATTATTGTTATTTTATTTGGAAGTGCAGTGTTTCTATTAAGGTATCCTGGGATCTTTGTGTTCTGAGGTATAATTATGTAATTAATTATAAAACAGTGAATAACACTTGGTATTTCTAAAAGTAAGGGTTGCCCTAGTTTTCTGTACCACATCTAAATTGTAGCAGGCTGTTTCATTCCCACAATTCCTTTATAAAATAACATCATATAAAAGATGGATGATTTTTTTTTTCCCTCGAGATTTTCCTTTCTATGCAAATACAAAAGCTTTTAAGAGCTTCCTGACAAATTATGAAATTGGCGGTGTCTGCTTACAGGTTTTACTGAGGGATTATTATTATAAAGCAATCAGATGTACAGAGTGTCAAGGATAACAGGAGAGCTCTGCCTGGGCGTAATGGCCCTCCAACCTGTCTGAAGGCAGAAATATACTGAAGACGGAAATCTTACACCTAATTTCCCAAATGTTTAACAAGATACAAATTTTGCTCAGGACTTCACCGGGTCATATCAACTGAGCAAAAATGTCTTAAATCTCATCCAGCCTACAAAAGCACTCTAGTTCAGGAGGAGAGCGGGCTGCTTGTGCTTGGGAAAGTGTTGTGCCTACCAGTCCTTTCTAACTCTATACATACTAAGGACAGATATTTTAAAGAAGAAGATCCGCCTGTGGCTGTCCACAAAAAGGAATTTCCTGTTAAAAATGACAAAAGTTAGCTAGGTTTTCAAAAATATTTGATTAAAAAAATGAATTTATTTGACCTAATTTCCTTAGACTCATACCTGCTTTAATAGAAAAACCATCACAATGAGAGAGTGGGTTTTACTAATGCCTTTGAATGAGATGAGATCAAAGCAAACTTATGTCACATGATAGCTGAAGCTCCATTTGTTAGGAACTCTTCACTAGCTATAGTTTGCGTGTGTGCTAAAAAGCCATGTTTTCATCCCAAATTCATGTCTTTCCACCACTAAGAATCTATCTACTATTGGTGTTCAGCAGACACCTGCTGACCATTTCATAGTTTAGAGAGACATTGCACAGATTAAAATGATAGGATATAGTACAACTAGATAAATGCTACATATATGTTAATGTCATGTTTTTAAAAGAGCTGTTTATGACAATGTGGGAGGGGTTTTGCTTCTCCTACTGGTGTACCAGGGAACTCCAGAGCAACCTTTCCATTAAAGAACAACTAGAAAGCTGTGTGTTTTACATTTGTTCTGTAAATTTCTGTTTTCTTTTCAAAAATATAGACCACAAAGACAAGCTCTGCCGAGTGTTTTTCCACTGTTTTCTAAGGTGAATAAGTCATCTTCACTCCTGAGTGTTTTACTGCTCGGAAGATGAGAGGAATCTGCAAATTTTGGGACAGAATGAAACTGCTCTTGAAAACATGGTTTAAAAGGGGGGGGGGGGGTAGTGGTGGAGAGATGTAGAGATGGCTCACTGGTTAAGAACACTGGCAACTCTTCCAGAGGACCCAGGGTTGAAACCCACATGGTATATCACAACTATCTGTAATTCCAGTCCCAGGAAATTCTGGCCTCCATGGGTACTACATATGTGTGGTGCACAGACTACATATATGCAGACAAACACTCATACACACATGCAAAATATCAAAAAAAAGGAAAACAAACAACCTAAACACCTTCCTGCATGCAAACACTTAAAAACAAAACAAAAAACCAAAAACATGGTAAGAACACACAAAAGCTGACACTTCTCATGGACTAGAGAAGGGATCAATGGTGGCCACCATCACAGAGATACGCCACTAAACAAGCCACAGAATACCAGATGGTTCATAGGAAAGTATCCAATGTCAATCACAATGACCTTGAAGAAAGATGCCATTGGTATTCTTATGGAAGAAGACAGGAGATGTGGACTCTCTCCTCTATGCTCCCATGACACTCTGCTTGAGCACCACTCTCTAATACAACTCTAAGCTCAGGATGATTAAGACGATTCATCACGTTTGCCCACCCTGAAGCTAGCAAGCACAATACACAGTGCAGAAATACCAGCAAACTAATATATTGCTTCTTAATTCTTTTGAGTATTGGGAACACTTTGAAATAGCTTAAAAGTGGTAAGGAAGAGATGGATGATAAGAGATAACCTAAACTCCTAGATGAAAAAATATTATAATGTTTTTAAGTCTGGTAAACACACAGGATTCTGACTGCTTATTAATGATCACTATCTGCTAATTAGTGTCAAAGAAGAAAACTAAGGTTTGGATAGAGAGCTTTAGGTAAAACAAATTGATGGGGAGATTTGTTAGGCAGTAATATCCTTAAATTTTGCATTTATTTATGAGTGTTTGCCTGCATATATATGTACATGTACCATGTGCACCCCAGGTACCTGAAGGATCAAAAGTCAGTACCAAATGTCAGCCCCTGGAACTGGAGCTACGGATGGTTGGTGTTTAGCCATATGTAGGTACTGGGAACCAAATCAGGGTCTTCACAAGAGCAACAAATATTCTTAACCACGGAGGCAGCTCTCCAGTTCCCCGACCCTGCCACAAGCAGTAACACTCCATTAAACAAAGTTAAGAGGACCCTTCTTCGAAATGAGGAGAATGCTGAGGCCATTGCTTGCAGAGGTGAATCCAGGGAGGGCAAAGCATGTCACAGCTCCCATCAAATCCATAGAATTGAACATGCTCCTGTAACAACCCTCTGTTCCTTGTACAGTAATAAAATCATTGCAGACTTTTCATAACTGTCAAGTTAGACATTCCCATCATAGTGTACCTGCGAAGAGAGACCATTTATACTCCACATATTCTTCTTTCAGTGTTCTCTTTAAGACAAAAAGATGAAGGAGCTACTGAATCGTTCCTCTGTGTTAGCATTCTGTGCCTTTCATATACCCGCACTTCTCGCTCCACAAACTCTGCTCCCCTCTTCCTGAGCCCTTACCTGGAGAATGGATCTAAGTCTGGACACAGCTAACTCTCCCTTTCACTGCTTGCATCAGTCAACACTAAACTTAGGATGATTAAAGTCAACTTGTCAATCTCCAGCAAGAATGCAGAATATGGCAGGATCTCCCCCTCACCCCTTCGATGTAAATATTACCTAGCTATACACTTTTAAATGCATGTGTGCATGGGAAGAGGGAAGGAAACATTTTTTAAAAAAAGGAGCATCAACACTAAACAGTTTGATGCCAGGGCTCAATCCCAAGGCTTGGAGGTTTGAAAGCTAAAGAACACAAAAGGCAGAATGTTTCTTAGAAGCAAGAATAAAGATGGACTTTAAGTGTCAGAGTAGAATAATTTAGGAGAAACGTGTCAGAGAACACAAGACAAGCTTTTGGTACCCCCAACAAGTCTTCTGCTTGGATTTCAGGTCCCAAACTCGCCCAGCGCTGGGTCAAGGGCGGGTTATCATGATACACTCCCTTTTGTGAGGTTTCTTGCAGCTGCTGTTTGAAACAGCCCAGATCTATAAATAGCTGCATCTCCAGGCCCACTAACCAGTACATTAGCATGACAGAGGCATAAATGTATAGTAGGAAGGAGGTGAAATCATTGGAAGAAAGGAGTTTCAATTTGGCATGTACCACAGAAGATGAAAAGTGGATCTGGCCAGTTCTCAAACACCGCATTCCATTATGGGGACTGTGATTATATCCTCCATTTTTCTACTTTGTCAAGCAGCCAATTTTAAGCTGTAAATCATCTTCCTTTTATCTTAGGTAAGTAATGATCACAGAATGGGTGAGGCATTACCTCACCCTCAACATGTTGCCTATCTCCAGGAGAAGGGCACACAAAGATGGACAGGCAAGGAGGCAGGCAGGTGGATGGGCAGGCAGCAAGAAGGCAGGGTTCCTCTGAAATCATACAATCTAATAACATGACCAAAAGAGACTTATCCATCTAAGTAAGCAAACATGGGTAGAAGAGAAAAGCCAATTACTTTTTGACACAAGAAAAACACTAGTCAACATTTTAGAGCTAGCGCTGTGTGTGTGTGTGAGTGTGTGTGTGTGTGTGTGTGTGTGTGTGTGTATGAATGTGTGTATGGTGTGTGTGTGTGTGTGTGTGTGTGTGTGTATGTGCATGTATGTCGTAGATGTAATTAATTTTCTCAGGAATCCTTTGCTTTTCAAAAAGCCTACACTCTCTATTTCTAGATTGAACAAATAATCAAAGATCAATCTGCGACCTTCAGGAAAAAGAACTATTCTGTCCACTAAAAACAGAAAGGAAAGAGGATCTGTGTACTCTCTTGACCATCTGTAACTTTTAGGTCTCTGAAGACAGCTTCTAAAAACCATGACCTTCTATACACAGACCACTTCAGGTTTCCTAGAAAGGGCAATGTTATATTTGAAGACTAACTGCAGAAAATACAATGGCTTAACCAGTCCTCTTGTGGACAGATGTCAATCAGCACCCTCCATACACTATCTGTTCTCTTGGGTTGCTTTCTACCTTCTAAATATATCAATATTAAAACAACTGGTATTGCTCTACCCCAATGGTGAGTGAGTTATTAAAAGAAGCACCATTTAGAGTAAACCTGAGCCTGGATTGATGAGCCCTCATTATAGCAGAGCCCCTGGGATTCACAACGAACACACCTCGGTTCACAGAGCACCATGGTGTGCAGAATTAAATGGTACTTAAAATTCATCACAGAAATTTCTCACAGTACAGAAATTTCCAAAATGTTCTTGACAGGTATTCCCATGCCTAGCTGATGCTTGACCACCATTTCAAATAGTCCTAGGGTTGGACAAGTTCCCTCTCTACCTGTCCCCTCACTTGGAGAAGAGATCCAAATCTGACTTCTGGCCTCAGGTCTACTTCCACAGTAATGTACAGCCTTAGAAAGAAATGAGCCCTCTCTCCCTGGAAGAAGGTCATTGGGTCTCCATCTAAGCCAGTCATGGATACATTTATGAAGGTGAACAAGGATGCAGCTAACTTCCTGCCACTGTTAAGCCTGTTCTGAATTTTCACTCTCTTTTCTCTTCAAATTCACATGTAGGGGCTCCATGGAGTAAACCAACCAGAGAGCTGGAGGTAAATAGAAGCTTTATCTGAAATAACAAAGCCATGGGCTGTTGGGACTGAGCAAGAGAGACCAGGGAAAGGCTCCTTTAGAAAAAGGAGCCAGTATCTGAGCAAGACTTCAGGCAGATTCTAGGCTTCAAAGATAGAACTATCAGAAGAGATGGATTCTTCATACTGAGAGCATGGGCAAACATATTAAAGAATAATTTTACACATGTATACTATGAAAATACAGTATCTGTCACATTCTTGTTGGCCACACTGATATACAGAAAATGTTTTCTGCAAACATAATTACCTTCTTATAAATGGGGGAGGGAGGAGGGACGGAGGGAGGGAGGGAGGGAGGGAGAGAGGGAGAGAGAGAGAGAGAGAGAGAGAGAGAGAGAGAGAGAGAGAGAACACGCAGATCCTACAACATTCTCCAATCTCTACTGTGGATGGCTCAGTGTTTTCATTATATGCTCATTTATCCCTTGACCCATGCATGGAAAACAAATTAAGACACAAAGTGAAACATTTTAATTGTCCTGGGTAAATAACTGACCCCCAAATAGCTGCAAACCCTGGTAAATGAGTTATCTATTTCCAAAAAGCCCAGGGCAGAGCCCTGCTTGAGTCTATGGAAATCTACCTGCAATAAAATCCAGATCAGACCCTGACCAGCCTGAACCAGCGGCTCATCCTGCTTAACGTTTCCTTTAGTAGAGTCACAAAGAACGAGTTAGTTACTCTTTAAGCTAATGGGTTCTTAATGATGTCATTGCAGCCCAATGAATAAAGCATTAGCCCTGTAGCCAAGATGCCCTGGGACTTACAGACACAGCAGCTCACACCCCTCCAATCCTCTCCCCTAGGCCAGAGGCCTAGCTTTCTCTTCATCTAAATTCCAGTAGACAACTAGCTTTCTGTTCTCTAAAAGACCACCTATGGCCCTTGCTCTGGTGAGTAACAAGTGGGTAAGGATAAGGATGGTGGGACTCACAGCTTCCAATCAATAGTGTGCTTACTTCATGGTGGGCCATACAGAAAGCTTCCTGGCATTCTTAGGGAAATGAAGGACGCACAAAGCCTGCTGCAAATGTAGCTGGGCATTTGCTAGAAGGTTCTAGTCTGGCAGGGAGCACTCTGAGGAAATGGGATAAGCCCCTGGTGCTGGTGGTTGTGCTCAGCAAGACTCACAGGGAGGCACCTGGGAGAGAGGGAGGCCTGTGGAGCTTGAACAGAGTCAGGCTTCTGAGGGTGGTGGTCTGTGTGTGGGGCGGTGCACACAGAAGTGCTTTTAGACTCTAGGAGCATCTGTGATTCAGAAATTAGAAAGACTGTCCTGGAGCTGGAGCTGGAGCTCAGGGCTTGCCTTGGGTGCACAAACTCTGGGTTCAACCCTGAGCCCCAGCCCCATGTAAAACAGGCATGGTGTTGAAGCCTGTAGTCCCACTATTCAAGAGGAGGAGGCAGCAGGACCAGAAGCACAAGGTCACTCCTTGGCCACCTACTGAATAACGCTAAAAGGGACGGCTATGGCACTGAGGTAGGGTTGAAGGTCACTGACATACTTTTCTGCTACAGTTCTAACTGGTCTGCCCTATCTTGTCTAGGCTTCCATTAAGGGTGTAGATGCACTACCCTCCGCCCTCATCCCTCTCTTCCACAGAGGAGACATTGGCCCTTTAAGAAGCCAAACCGTTCCCTTAATCACTGCCAAGTGACCTTCATCATATGAAGGAGCAAAAGGGAAGGGTGAGGAGGGAGATATCCGTGGCAGGAGGGTTAGGAAGGGGAGGTGGGGGGGGGGGGGGGAGGGGGGCAAGGATAACTGATGCTAAGGGTGCTTAGTACAAATACAGTTTTAAAAGAAGTTTGATGGAGGTGCCTTACACAGGAGGATAATGCGCCTTCCAGAGCACAAATTACGAAACAAATATCTCAGTACCAAGTGTGGGATACCTTCCTAAAATTGGCCAGGGCCACCCCAAAGATCTTCAAGATAATCCAGGCTACTGCTACTGCTTTTGGTTGCCCGGCAGAACTTGAAAATGAGTCCCTGTTGCTGTAGGTACCACACAGGTTGGTTATAGGATCTGGAGAAATCAAGCTGAAACTGACCTGGAAGCTTCCTCTCTGCTGGCTACCTTTTAGAGTACTGGAAGGGGGTAATGCAGGCTGCCTGGGGGAGAAAAGTCCATTAGCAATAGTCTTACCCAGCTGTGAACTCTGACAGCTATAATAACAACCAGTCTGGGAAGATAGGCCCATTGGTGCAACTGATTGAGGGCAATCGATTGTTTTCTGATTGAAGTTAAGGCCCACTCCACAAGAGAAAGGCATGCCCAGTGCTGTAAACCTGGGCAACAGTCCGCGGCCAGGGAGGTCACAGGCCCCAGGAAAGAACCTACTACTATTAATTTGCTAACTGGGCCTTAGATCAAACCGCCTTGTGAGCCCCCATTCCCATCAAATAGTGTGTCTCTCGGCCCCCATCAGAGAACTTCTATTTGAAGGAAGCAACAGTTAATGTAGAGACTCTCAACTGCTCACAGTACAGAGATAAGCGACTATGGGGTGTATGACCTTGAGTGGGACACTTACATCACATCTCCCCACCAACGGCTCGGGGGACACTGAGGGGTGGCAAGACAGTAAAAGGCAGAGGCTGGGCAGGACGGCTGCAAAACAGTGTCTTCTGGACACGGCATGACCGATGGACTCCGAAGTCACTGTAGGGGCAGCTGCTTGCCTGACTATGAGCTGCACAGATCTGGATAGTCAACATTCATCCTGAGGCTCCACTCCTCCCTCGGGGACAGCTGACAGCTAATGGTGGCTGCTAGGAGGGGTGTGACTTTGCTCAGTGGTACAGTCACTGTTGAGTTGTCCATGCTTCGGTAAATCCCTCCCACCCATGCTCATGCGGGAACCCTATTTAACCCCAGTGGTGACACACACACACACACCAGACATGAGTAGGAGGGAACTTACCAGGAAGTAGGGGGGGTGTCAGCAGGAGGAGAGAGGACTTAACAGGAAGTGGGGGGGTTCAGCAGGAGGAAAGAGGACTTACCAGGAAGTAGGGGGGGTATCAGCAGGAGGGAACAGGACTTAACAGGAAGTGGGGGGTTCAGCAGGAGGAAAAGGACTTAACAGGAAGTGAGGGGGTTCAGCAGGAGGAAAAAGGACTTACCAGGAAGTGGGGGGGGGTGTCATCAGGAGGGAACAGGACTTAAAGGAGTGGGGGGGGGGGTCAACAGGAGGAAAAAGAACTTAACAGGAAGTGGGGAGGTTCAGCAGGAAGAAAGAGAACTTACCAGGAAGTGGGGAAGTTAGAAAGAAAGAGGACTTACTAGGAAGTGGGGGGGGTTTCAGGAGGAGAGAGGACTTACCAGGAAGTAGGTGGTTCAGAAGGGGAAGAGAGGACTTAACAGGAAGTGGGGGGGGGTTCAGCACGAGAAAAAAGGACTTACCAGGAAGTAGGGGGGTTCAGCAGGAGGAAACAGGACTTAACAGGATGTAAGGGGTTTTAGCAGGAGAAAAGAGGACATAACAGGAAGTAGGGGCTTCAGCAGGAAGAAAGAGGACTTAACAGGAAGTAGGGGGTTTCACAGGAGGAAAGAGGACATAACAGGAAGTGGGGGATTCAGCAGAGGAAAGAGGAAGAGACTGGGTACTAGTAGGTGAAAGGGGCAAATTTCTATACATGTGTGTAGCTGTCAAGGAATTAAATACATGAAAAAGAAAGAAAGAAAAAAAAGCAAACAAAAATCCCCTAAACAAAAAGAAGCCAGACATTTGGAAAACTAGGCTCAAGGAGAATCTCTTCCCTCCTAGTCTTCCGGATGAAAGGGGCCGCTGCCCCTGCCCCTGCCCCTGCCCCTGCCCGTTCCCTTAACTGTGACTGCATTATCAATTAGGCACTTGAGGCATGAGCTATCCACAGTAATGTTGGAGATCTAAAAATGTTTTGTTCTAGCATACAGTGAAAAGTGCATTATCTAAAATAAAGAATTATTTCATTAAATATCCATAAATTTTGTATTAGGACAATTCTTGTCAAATTTAGCATTCAGATGAAAGTCATTACAGTGGAAAATCATTTGTCAGCAGGCTTTCTCACTTTGCAGAATTCCCGAGTCCGCACAATTATGGAGAAATTATGGAGAAATCAGAGCTGATTTTAGATGAAAAGCCATAACTCATAAGTGAATAATTTCAAAAGTGAAATTATCAAACTCACATCCAAAATTCCTACAGGCAGATTATATTGTCAGCTGGGAGTGCCATCCACACTGGTGCTAAGACATGGGGTGGGAACTGTGAGTGGGAAGCTGCTACCGAAAGCCTGTGAGGGAAAGCTCTACTCTCCCTCCACTCAACAAAGTCAGTTCAAGGTCAATGCCGCCCCCAGCCCACCTCCAGTTCTGTACCCACAAACTTAAACACATGGGGGAAGACAGAGGGAGGAGGACCACAGAGGGAGCAGCAGGCCAGCACTGAACTGGGAAAACTCAGATATGAGAGGAAAACATCAGGCCTAGGGTCTGAATATAATTTCATGTTAGCTTAGAGTAATCATATTTATTTATGGTTATATTATTTATAAAAAAAAGAAATTATGCTGAATGTGCTTTGTGGGAATTACAGAATATTGCTACTGCTACCACGGTTTATTTTCACAGCAAGATGGCTTAAACCCAACCTAAACAAATATTCTACAAGAATTCCCAGTGGTATTATCACATTTTTTCCTTTCTAGGCTTAATGAAAATGATCTTCTGTTCTTCCAGTCCTCTGATGTTCTTATTCTGGAGCAATCCTAAATGTTACAGTTTATTCTGAGATCATGTTTATTGCAGAATAATGACTTAAGAAAGTACCCAGCAACTAGCGGTGCTTGAGCACTCCAGTGCAGGAAGCGGTGGCAGCTGGGAACTGCAGTGGCTGTCAATTCCAAATGTTCACCAGCCCTCAAGCACTGTGGTGTTAAGGTGGTTATTATACTAGTATGCCCAGTAAGGGAGATGGGTGTTCCCACTTAACCAACCCATCAACTCAACAGTATGGACAGTTCTTACCAACAGGTAACACAAAGGTAAACAAAAAATGTTAAGACACATAGTTAACATGCAACAAAGCTCATGACTTCCAGATTTGTTAAAATATAGTCTCCTAACACCAAACCCTGTATCAGTAGGGATCACTGCCATTGTTCAGATACACCCCCACCCAACCACCCCCGACTCCAGCTTCCATTTCCAACTATCAGCAACGCACTGTCCTTTTCTGCTGGCTGTGAAACTTACATAAAAATGCAATGACATGGTCCTCTTTGATCTGAGAGATGTTTGGGAGAAGGGAACTGATACTTTCATGAGGAAAAATTTACTTTAAGGTAATACATGTAATGGTTTCAAATAAAGCTAGTTCAAACAGTAAGAGGGATACTACTCTCTTCAGACCCTACCTCCAGCTAGCCATATTCTGTAGAGGTACTCACTGAAGAACACCATTATTATACAATGCCATTAATGCCATTTTAATAAGCAGCTCATATCCTGGGTCTCTTGGGAAAAATATGCCACAAAACACAACCTTCTATAAGGCTACTGTTTGCAGTGTTGTAAAAAAGAAAAAGAAAAAAAAAGAAAAAAGAAAAGAAAGAGAGGAAGAAAAGAGAGTTCTAGAGACCAAGACTTGGATCATTTCCTCTAGATCAGGAAGAATGGCAGAGTCCTGGATACAGTCCCTAGCCCCGATCTTAGTTGTTATAGATTCACAGAACTCAGATTTCTTTCATCAAAAATATAGGCTAAGCTCCTATGAGAAAACAAAAGTTGGCACTCAGACAGAACAATCTGGGATAAAAGGTTACTTCCATCCTCTGAAGATACAACCACTCAAGAGGTCTTCATTAAGTGACTGTGGTATACAGGACACTGTGTTAAATACCAATAGTGGAATGGTGAGCAAGAGAGGGACTCTGTCCTCATGGAGTTTACAGTAACACAGAACACATTCAAAAATCAAAATCACTAGCAGACGTGAGATTCCTGCACTATGGTGAACTAGATTCTCTGGAAAGCCTTCCTATTGACACAAGCAACAACAAACCCTTAAGTAGGTTCTGGAAAAAAATGCTACTTCCTAATGTACTTATTGCTAGGCTTGTATACAAAGTATTTGAAGATGCCTTTTTCCTAAAAGAAAAGAAAAAAATAAAGAAAGAGAGAAAAGGGGGAACATAGCATAAAGCCAGAAGAATGACCCCAGAGCAGTGAACTCAAAAGAAGTCAGAGTTCGGGCCTGGAAACGCCACCATCAGTAATGAACCAAGAGACAGCACTCAGTGGCAGATACAGCCATAGTCTGATGGGGATTGTAAGTCTGGCTCTGTCACGGCCCTCCTCAGCCCTCCCAAGCCCTCCGCTGCCATCAGAGATGTCACCAAGTGAAAGGGCCAATCAGCTATACATGGCTGCTGGAAACACCCAAAGAAAGGCTTGATTTCTTGAGAGGCACAGTTTTTTTTTTTTGTTTGTTTGTTTGTTTTTTCTTGATGTCAGAGTAATAATGATCATTTGGAAAACAAAAACAAAAACAAAAACAAAACCCTGAAGAACCAAACATGTATGATGTGGGCCTAGGGCTGACCTGTATTTTCAACTGGACTTTGTTAGAGATCAGCAAAGGAAGCGGTTTTGGCTTGCAGTGCGGTGTGTAGTTTATCATAGAAGGGACAGTGCAGAGGCAGCCACAGCCTGAGGCAACTGGGTACACCGTCTCCCAGTCCAGGAGAAATAGACGCTGCTGGGCTCACGGTCTCCTTTTAATGCGGTCTAGGACCCCAGCCATGGCAGGCTCCCGCCTACATTAAGGGTGGGCAGTCCCACCTCAATTAACTTAATTAGAAACTCCCTCACAGATACGCCCCGAGGCTTATTTTTATGGTGTTTCTAGATTTCATCAAGATGACACTCAAGTTTAACTATCACAACTGATGATCCAAGGCCCTTGAGTTCCCAAGATCTGGAAACCAGATGGGCGGACCCAGAACTTTACGATTCTGCAGGCTGAGCAGTTAGGAGCCTGCTGCTCCAAGCATTTGG
The DNA here is from genome assembly GCF_903995425.1 of Onychomys torridus. Lineage (NCBI taxonomy): Eukaryota > Metazoa > Chordata > Mammalia > Rodentia > Cricetidae > Onychomys > Onychomys torridus. The sequence continues at coordinate 65,831,312 of NC_050451.1, read as the reverse complement.
GCGCTAGAGACATGGCTCTGGCACTAGGATGGAGGCTTATTGCTCTGGGCTCTAACTATAGGTGGCCTCAGCACTCAGCGGCTGCTGTTGTAATCTTGGTCTTTCAGCTGTAGTAAGCGGTAGTGATTGGCAGCAGCAGTCAGCTGCAAAGCCGCTACTTGCTAATGTTCCAGCTTACAAATAGCCCTCCAGTGCTGGGACCCTAGCCTAACAACAGTGAGTATTACAGTTCTTAGACCTAGGATGCCTGAGACTCTTGGCCCTTAAGACCACACAGCTTCCTGGAACAGTTCCTGCAACCCAGGTCTAGAGTTTCTCAGCTAAGGCTCGTCAACACCCTTCCCTTCTCCTCTGCCTGTGTTCTCTGTCCTTTCTGCCTCAGCCACTCAAGAGACTTCTGCAGCCACCATCTCACTGGGATGGCTGCTGTCACTGTTGGGACTGCTGTTGCTTGGGTGGGGACCACCGAAAACTTTGCTGTTGTTACCAATCTGTAGCTGTTTCTGATGTCTGTGTGACGAGCACAGCTCACTTTACTAATAAGATCCAAGTCAGCAAGGCCTTTTAGTAGGCTTAATGTGTAATGCCAGGGAACAGCAAGAGGGCGTCTCTTTGCTGACTCAAAATGCAGGCTGAACAGCCTACATATATGGCTAAGAAGGAGAATGTGTCAAGGATGCCATCAATCATGGCAGTCGATTTGGAAAGTGAAGGGCTGCACTGGTACCAGCCATGGGCTGGGCCTTCATACAGCATGGAAAGGAATTTAGGGTCATCTAGAGTTCAGCACGGTTGTAACTTAGCTAGTTCCCTCTAGAGCTAGAGGTGTGTTTTGAAGCAAGCAAATACGCTTGTTGAACAGCTTCTGCAAGGTATCCAAGGAATGGTCAAAGCAGCAAATGCTGGCATATGCTGATAGCTTGGCTGATACACCTTTATTCAAGACAGTCTGGGCATCAGAGAAGGGCTATATAGATAGAGTGGTGTGTAAAATGTATAATATTTATGTATATATAGAGAGACAGAGATGGGAAGTGAATCTGTGGTCATCAGGGACTGCCTAGGACTCTTCTCCTGGGCTGGGAAGTCAAGTCAGGCCACATTGCTTTTCCTCACCTCATCAGACTCCTCCCTCTTTCCATCTGATTTCTTTCTCTTGTGCCTAGTTCAGTCTAGCACAAGCAACCTCATTATACTGGCAGCTATAAGGCCTGGAATTTACTTCTCCTTTGCTGTGGATAGCACTCTGTATAAATAAAATGTTGATTGGCCAGTAGCCAGGCAAAAAGTATAGGTGTGACAAGCAGAGAAGAGAATTATGGGAAGTGGAAGGCTGAGGCAGAGAGATGCTGCCAGCCGCTGCCATGAGAAGATGTTAAGATACCGGTATGCCACGAACCACGTGGCAACTTATAGATGAACAGAACTGGGTTAATTTAAGATATAAGAACTAGATAACAAGAAGCCTCCTGTGGCCATACAGTTTGCAAGCAATATAAGTCTCTGTGTGTTTACTTGGTTGGGTCTGAGCAGCTGTGGGACTGGAGAGTGACAGAGATTTGTCCTGCACGTGGGCCAGGCAGGACTGGAGAAAACTTCAGTTACACTCCTTCCAACATAAACCATAAACAAGACCTACAGAAACAGGGAATGGGGGATTCTAGGAATTCCCAAGCTGAATAAGGCAGAACACCCAGATTTTATAATCATTACTATTCTAAGGGATGACAACCAGTCCCAAGACTCTGGAAACACAAGTCTGTGTTAGTTAAGAAGGGACAAACTTGAATTAAGAGATCTTCTGTGAACTTGGTAGAGTTAGTGCCCATTGTGGAAGCTACTTCTTCAGGCCCTGTGGAGAGAAACTGGTCTGGGGACAACATTCTCTTGACCTCTCCTAGGCAGTGTGCAAAGCAGTTTGGGAGCACAATGTGCAGGTCAGAGGAGGGCTCCTCCCCTGTGGGCCCCTTTCCTGAGCTCTTCCACTTTATGCTCTTCAATTCTCATCTCAGGAGGCAGTGGAGGGGTTGACATACAATGCCTTTTATATGAGTTGAAAGAATGAAACATCACTTGCAGAACCGTCTGCTCCTGTGACAGCTGAAATCCAGATCTCCCTAAGACAGTCTTCCCAGGGTAATACTCTTGATCACATGACTACACAGCCTTTAGTGCAACTCATCCTCTCCCACCCTGCAGAAAGTATGTATTCTGGTCTTTATGACTTTCCTACCCACATTGTAGGTTGACTCACTATTGGCAGGGTGATGGATGAGGTGAGCTGAGCCTGTGTGTGGCAGGGGTCTGGAAGCTGCACTGCCAATTTAGATTTTGTAAACTTTTTGGTTCAGAGGATCATAGAAGGGAAAGCATGTGGTGTGATCTTGATGTCTCAATTGAACACCCAGAATTCAGGACAGTGGCCATCCACTGCAGGAACCTTTAGGATGCATCACACACTTGGGAATCAAGTGATTGAGCAGGCTACACAGAAAATGGGCAAATTGGAGAAAATGTGAATTAATAGCAAAAACGTGATGCAAAATAAAATGGCCAAGTTGAAGCTGTATCTTCACAATCAGGATTGTATTGAGCTAAAATTGTTTTTCAATCTGCAGGCTCCCTGCCAAGCTCAAATGTAAAAGTTTACAGGAGGAGAAAAGGTGATTTCTGAAATTTATTAACCATAGCACAACCATTGTCAGTTTATATAGGAAGTTCGGAGAAGCACACTTCTCCATCTAAATGATCACAGTATCAGCAGACTCGGTTAAAATTCTAGTTTATGGTAGCCACCAGTTTTCCTGTACAGTCACAGCTTGTTTACCTGGGGGCTATATATGTATCATTGCACCACTCTGAGAGTGTGCAAACATCATGGAGATTCATAGACCTAGACAGACCAGGGCAACTACTGAGCGACCAAGAGACAAAGGAGACATGAGGTGCCTGGAAGGTGGCAGTGACCCCTCAGGACAGGAATGAAAAGAAGTGTTTTCTATTTTCTTCAGTTTATGGTTCCACAGTACACCCTGTTCGGTGCTTCTATGACTCTTATTTATGGTACAAGAAGAAGGCAGATGTAGATTCCATGTTTTATACTTAGCTGCCAGCACACATGGCACACTGCTTTACAGCAACTTTGGTAAGTAGAGGGATTATACTCAAAGATAATGAGAGTACAATGTTATGCACTATCAGTAGAAGGATTATACTCAAAGTTAAGGAGATCACTGCCTTATACACTATACATAATTGTGTGTGGGCTGCCCTTAGCACTAGTGAAGAATATGTCTTAAGCTACAATCTTGGGATGGCTGTATCCACCATCACTAGACAAGAGGAAATCATCAGCTCTGTTAGATTTTTTATGGGGTCATCATCCTTTATGTAACCTAATGTTGACTGAAGCATTGCTAAGGATGCCAGACAATATTTCAATTTTCCTGATGCAAATACCCAAAACCATAAAGGAGAAGCAAGAAAGGCTCAGCATTGGGACCACCTCACCAAAATGGCTACCTTGCACTATTTGACTCATCTATTTCCAGCAAATCCCATGTATGGTATAATCCATGGCCTGGCATTCTGGTCTGGCCATTGGAGAGGAGGGAAGGAAGAGTCTGGGCATAGAAGCAATGAAGGACAGTATCTTCTGTGGGCTCCCAAAGGCACCTACTTGTTGAAAGCTACTGACACATTCAGGAGTTGCTCAGATGAGGAAGTTACAGTGACAGGAAGATGAAGGGTGTAGGGTAAGGCTGGTGTCCCCGTCCATTAGGTGTGTATGCTGGAAGAGCACGGGGGAATTCTTGTCTGTTTGGTGACTGTTTCTGTTTACACTCATCATGTCTCTCTTTCACCATTTTATTTTTCTTTGACTGCTCTTCAGAGAACATCTTTCTAGATGGGAGTGTTTTAAAATTCTGATCAGAATGGTAGTGGGAAAGAGCTGGGAAATAATGGAGATGCCAGTACTCATGTGACACATTCACAAACCCTATGAATTTTTAATGAAGAAACAATGTCCACAATTAGATTTGAAATGAGGTTTTCTTTGTGGGTGCTCTTACAGTAAGTGGGCTGTGGGTAGATTTTGCTTTATATTCTGTAGACGATATCAACGCAAAAAACACTCTGATTTAATAGAAAATAAAAGCAAATTGTTGACTGTTCACAGCGTTTTTCCCCTCCACATTTACAAGAAGTGTGACAGTTTTTAAAATTGTTTTCCGTTTTATTTAAATGCCACGTGTATGCCAGCCCATTCGGCAGTACAGAATGTGACTTCAGTCATGACCTGAAGCTGTCCCTTTGCATGGTTGGGGGAAGGTTTTATTTGTCTGATGTGTTTGAAACTATAAAAATAACTAGTCAATGTAGACCTCTGGGAGGAAGGTATTAAACTTCGCCATTTGTAAACCTAGGCATCTCAAATGACTATAAGATAGTTTAACAGTTGAGAGCAAAAGACAGAAGAGAAAAAGCAAGGGTTACTTCATTTGCAATTTGACCCCGAAGCTTACTGAACTCTCATCTTCAGATGCTGCAGTTTTGACTACAGTCATATATACAAGCAGCTTCCTAAACTGTGTTTACATGGTATCCAAGGCCCTTCCGTGTTTGGCTATCCGTTACCTCTGCAAGTTCAAGTTCTATGATTCTTTTCGGGAAGCACGGGCTTGCTAAGCTCCTGTGAGGCTGCCAGGCATGATCCTGGCTTGGAGGTGCTGCACTTGCTACCCAGGGTGCCTGCATACCAGCCCTCTTCCTCCCATTAGCCCAGTTCTGTTGACCCCACCTGAATCCTTGCTCTTGGACCAGAATGGCCTCTATTTTTAACTGCAACCTCAGTTACCTTCCATCTTTCTATAAGCCTTATTTTTCTCTATAGATTTCTTAGGATCTGAAGTTATATTACACAGAGAGTTCCTTGGTAAATTAGTCTTCCATGCAGATAGGCTTCTTTTTAATCATTTAAAAATGTTTCTTTGCACTAAACTGCCACAAGCCAAAACAGTGCTTAATAGTATATACATAAATCCTCCTTCGCCCCCACACTCAAATTCATTGATTTGACTGTGTGACTGCATATACATATATATATACACACTGCATTTCTTACATCTCTACTTTCTGTATTTCTGATGTTGATGCCTGTGGTCTTGCAGATGCTGGAGGAAATTGGTTCTCCCAGGGATAGCCAGCTTCTCAGGACATCACATGGTCACTTGGGAGCTGCTCTGCAAGTGTGAACTAATGGGCCCGGAGCCCACCATCCCCCAGACTGCTTTCTGTTCTGGGGTTTTCAGGCTCTAAGCCACAGCTCTTCTTCTCATCACGCCAGGGCCAGGAGTGAGGCCACTGGAGAGAGTGCTTCACCCCTAAATTTGCTTAAATTATCTGTCCTAGCCAATCCTAAACCGACCTTCTTCCCCGGGAAAGCACAGGAAGGGTTCTTGCTTAGTGTTCCTCTCAGTTCCTTTCTTGAGATACAGTGCTTCCCTAGTCTGTCCTACCCCTTGCTGTGGTATGGCAAGATGTGTCCCCTCTTTGGGGACCAAGTAACAAGCCAATTTCAGCAGTATCTTCATCTTCTGGCCTTCCTACTCCAAAGAAATAACAATATATTAATAATAAAACCTACATTTAAAAATGCAAATATACAAACATATTGGCTGATTCACTTAAATAAATATAATTTGCTCTATCTTCAAGGAAAATGAAATGTAATCACCAGAAGTTATGGCTTGCTGCATCCACAAGAAATAAGATGACTCTGACATTTTAAAGACTTGTAGGTGATTTAGCCTCTGCCTCACTCAGCCCTGAGATTAATTTATGTAGTGTTTTTTTTTTTGTGGTTATTATTGTTGACTTTTAAAAAGGGGGCATCATTAACTCAAGGGAATAGCCATGATTCTTTCATTCTGCCACATAGCAATAATTAATCCTGTACAACAAACATACTATGGACTTGGAATAATGTAACCATGTAGATTTGTCAACTATAGTCAATGTACCACTTTGGTGGGAGTATTAATAATGGGGAGGGGGCCAATGCCTATCTGAGTACAGAAAGTATATGAAAAATTTCTTTACCTTCTGTTCAATATCACTATGAACTTCAAAGTGGTCTAGAAAAATAAGATCTTTAAAAAGAAAAAAATAAATAGACATTCTCATAACTGTATTTATTAATTCTCATTAAATATAAGGAAATAAATTCTATCCTCACTTTCCAAATTATAGCTTGTTCTAAAAGTAAAGATGGCACATTTCCAAGCCTTGGGGCATTCAGTGAGTTTTTCAGCCCATTATAAAACAGTTGTTCCCCTTTCATTCCAAAGCCACGGTTCATGTTCCATGGCCCATTGGTCAGATGGCCACTGTTCTCTGTTGGAACACACCTCCAGCAGGGCTCAGCCAGGCCTGATAGGTGTACAGCAGTCACAGCAACTGATGCTGGGAAAACGACCTTTGATAGACTCTCATAAGTCAATTCGGAGGAATGTGCTGGGTGGTTACCCATTACAAGTAACTGGTAAGGACAAAGGCCAGAGGCTGAAGTCTTAGCGAAGTAGGATCTGGCCAGAAAGACATCAAGATGTCCACAGGAATGGCTGAGGCAGCTTCTAGCACGAACTGGAGGGAGTTGCAGCCTATGAGTCGCTAACCTTGGCACTAGACCCTTCAGAAGGACTTGACAGCCCAGGCACTTGTCTTTATCAGATTGGATGTGTGCCTGCTGATGCGGGCTACAGAGCCACTGCCAAGGTGGCTGCTCTGTGACAACCACATATTCTGTAATGGAAATACTAGATACTACTCAAGGCATCAGTAACAATGCAAGAATAATTTTTCAGTTGCCTTTGGAGAGGCTTTGAAACCACTTACAGGCTGTGGAAACATGCTTTTCAGAAACTATCACAGAAGTTGAGAATTTCAATCAAAGGAGACAGCAGCTGTGCCTATGGTCCTAGAGCTTTCCTTCAGGCTGCTGGAACTCACAGTTGCTGCCCTGTGTACCTCTACTTCTCCACGCCTCCCTCCTTTCTAGCTCACATCAAGGACTACCTTCTCTGAAGCACCTTACAGGATCAATTCTTGCCCCTCTAACTCCAGCGTTTCCCAGGGGTACTTAACAGAGAGCAGAAAACCATTATTTTAATTTTTAATAGTTAAATTTGCTCTGAGCTGTGTGAAATTGATGTTTCTGTGGATTTAAAAACTAGTAAAATATTGGTGCTTTCATAGTGTTCAACCTAGTATATGATAGAAAGAAATACATTTTTGAAAGTTTGACTTTACCAGTATTATTTAGGTGAGACAAAAATGGGTACTTTATAGATAGTTGTACTGATAAATAAGTAAACATATATTTTGACTATATAGCTGTAGTGAAATTAATATATGTTTGTATCTACTACTGAAACTGAACGATGGCATTCTGACAACCAGTGTTCTGTGTTCCTTATATGCCCCATCTTGCATTCATGGTCATCTGGGATGGGAGGGATCTCTGTATGTGTGTCTTTCTTCAGCTAGTTTTCAAGCCTTAAGAGGCAAGAAACAGCAGCAGCCTCCGAGCACAATGCTCACAAGATAGTTTCCAGAGGAACTGTAAGGATTTGTCTGGTGGGTTGTGGCTGTGCTATCTCACCAAAGAACATCATTTATTTTGCTTCATGGTCTTTCAAAAACACGAAACTGATGGACTGTGCAATCCAGTACACTATTCTGGCCAGAAAGCCTTTAACTTGGAGTACAGTAAAACACTGGGGCCCCCAGAGGTACTGCTGAGAGTCCACCTCACCAGTGCTTGGCATTACAGGGAAGGGCAGTCTGTTGGACAGAATATGGGCTGTCCACCTGGGCACAGTGTGCACACACCCACACCCACACTTCCCAGTCCCAACTGACAGTGCTACCAATGGCCATGAAAGGAGGAGGCGGGAAGCTGCCTCTTCTGACATTCTGTGGACAGTTGTCCTTCCTGCTCCCATTGCAGGTCTTTTAAGGTCTTTCTCATACCATCCAAGACTTTGCAAGTACATAGGAGGAGGATGTTTTCCGATTCTTTAGAAACTAAGCTAAACTAAACAAAACTAACTTCCTATATATTGTATTCTGGTTTAGAAAGAAGACATAAAATACTCCTATGGTACTGGTACTTAAGGCAGCTTTCAGCACATTCAAAAAAAAAAAAAAGTGGTCCTGCACACTCATCAGTTTTTACTTCCACTCACAGAGTGATGGGTCTTGAGACAGAGGCAATCCATCACAGACGTTCAGAGAACTAATGGTAAAGAAAAGAACTTGTGTTAGAAGTGTGTGGCTGAGAGAGGAGGAAGATGTTATTTTCATCTGAGGTGTGAGGAAGATGCCAAGAGCTGCAGAAGCTGGCAGAGTCTCTAAGGATACAAACATCCTTGGTGGGCAGAGCCGAGTGGGCAGGAGCTCAGGCAGGGACCAGGGACCAGAACGTGTGAAACTGGGAGTGTGTTAGAGGCTGCTGAGAGGGCAGGGCTGCCTGGCTGCTACTTTACATTTGAGCAAGTTTATTCAGAGAATGTCTTCTCTGCATGTATGCAACAACAATGGTACTTTTAGTCTTTAAAATCTTGTTTTCGTCTTCAAAATGTGGCTTTGAGAAAAATGTCAAGGGATTTAAATCCATGCATGCTAAGTACAATGTTTTCCTATATAAAAATGCTGGTTTATCAACTGGAAAACTGAAGTAAGCCTCTTTATAGAAGATAGCTCAGAAAGATTAGGGGAGTCTTGGCAACATAAACATGCACTTACCAACTCATGAAATGCTAAAACTAGGGTTTACTGTTCACAGTGTAAAGAAGATCACTTTCGGAGGAGGAAAATGAAGCATTCTCTTACAGCATGGAAAGGAATCTCAGAATTCATTAACCAAGAGACCAAAACAATGCACAAAATATTATGGTATATTTTAAGAGAGCTTTAAATAAAGTCACAGAGGACAGATTTACAGCGCTCTCATTAAATCAGGGCAGTAATGGTGGGAGTGTGTTCATAACGTTTGGTGACAGCAAAGAAAGAATGTAACAAATGTATCGACTATCTGCAAAAAACGTCAATGGCGTGAGGGTGACCAGGCTCCCAGAGAGAAGGTGCTACACATCCTGGAGTCCCCGACAGTGAGGGCAGACAGCTTTGCTCTTACCCAGACCCAAAGGATGGCCTCCTGAGATGCATTTGGAAAGTTCAGGGCAGGATGTGTGATGGGAACACCAATCAGCTCCACTAAGTTTAGGAGAGGAACAAACATTTAATTACAGAATGAAATAGCCACACTCAGAATAAAAGAGGAGGAGGTTTCTTACAGACAGAAGTTGCGGTCTTAAGGGAGCTCCTCTGACAAATTTGAGCTCTAAAAGCACAGGCAGTGAATGGAGATGGCAGGGAAGTAAATGCAGTCACAGATGTGTGGGGGCAATTCTTAGAGCAACAATTTAGGGGAGAGAAACCTACATGTAGTGTTGCTCCAAAATACTGAAACAAACACTGCAGGTGGTGTGGGTAGCATATAGAATGTTTTTTAAAAACATTTTAAGGGCTGGAGACATGGCTTAATGATTAAGAACACTTCCTGATCTTTCAGAGGGCCAGAGTTCAGTTTCCAGCATCCATATCAGGAGGCTCAAAACATACCTCTAACTCCAGCTTCAGGGGATGTGATCTCTTCTTGCCTCTTGGACATCCATACATCACACATCTATGCCATACATGTACGAATGCATGTGTATGTATACACACACACACACACACACACACACACACACACACACACACACACGCAAAATTCAAAGTTTTAAGAGAACAAGGGAAATACAGCAATATTTTAGGTTAAAACCATTACTAATAAGCAGATGTCCACAGCACTCTCCTCTCATTTTGTCAGTCTTCCCCACAGTGAAATCTCCCTGACATTAGACAATAAACAATGTCAGTATAAACTTCAGACTGAGGTAACGTGGAAGCCCTGAGGGGGTCGTTTGCATCCGCTCTTCTCAGAATAAAAGGACACCAATGTAACTGGACACTAGGCCAAACACTTAAGTCCCTCCCCAGTGAAAATTTGAATTTCAAAAGTGAGCTACAGTGACGACTGGTAGACCTCAAAGCATTGGTGACAGGTTTAGAATGACCACTGACTAGTTGGGGGAAATGATCAATCATGAGAGTTATGTCCACATATCAGCAGGAGAATGGCAGCAAATGATAAACTACACCTGTTAAGCAATACTCTAAGAGGGGCGGAGGCTCCTGGGGAGGAATCTCAGGTCCTGTCCACTCATTCTTTCCCCAGGCATCCAGCGACTACTCTGTGCAGCACCGTTTGCAAGTTCTGTAAGCTCTACACACGCAAGCACTTACCCCAAAGGAGGGAGGTGCAGCTAGCTCGGGTTATCCAGGCAGGCTGAAGGCGGGTGTGCAAACTTATTAAAACACAAGTTAACAAGACAACAGAGGAAGAACCAATCGGCTGGCCGGTGGTGGCGACTGCAGATTTTCTTGAAGGAGGTACACAGAGGTGAGGATGTTGAAAGGGACAAAATGATTCTTCAGACACAGGCACCATGATGATCAAAAGCACTGGGTGTGAACAGTGTGTGGCGTGGTAAGGAAAAGTAAGACTTTCTTTGGTCTGGAGTTTAGGGGGCAAATGATGAAATGGAGAGGCCATGCTAAAAAGCAGCATCCTTGTAGTTAGCAGAGTGCCAAACGGAGTGCTTTAAATTGGGAGTGACGGGATGAAACTTGTAATTTAAAACAGTAATTTCTACGTCAGAGTGGAAGGTAAGATCCATGGGGAGAGAAGACTGTGCTGGGCTCCCATTCTGGGGAAATCACTAGAACAAGAGCAGATGAAGCAGTAGCAGGAGAGAGGGAGAGGAGAAGGTGCCGAGAGAAATTTCTCGAACTCACACGTCACAAGTGAGCAAGTGGAATGCACAGGTGAGAGGTATAAGTGGCAGGTGTGAGGGAACTAGGAGGCAATATTAAAACAACAACAACAACAACAAACCTCTTCCCAGGTTTCTGGCTTGGGAGAACTGTGACAGGACAGCATATTTACGTCCAGGGACAGTGAACGGATTTATTTAGTCCAGAAGAACGATGAGAGCATCTACTGACGCTTCTGTACTGAGCTGACAACATCGTGAGAGCCGATACGTTTAGGGGCGGTGGGGTGGGGTGGGGTGGGGTGGGAGGGTTGGAGGTCATCTGCTTCCCTCTGTAGGCATGCGGCTGGCATATCACCAGCCACAAAATGGTTTTCAGTCTCTAGTGGACATGGGTCTACCCAAGTAGGTTTCCACTACACAGACCAGTGCTGTGGATGATTGATTGATAAATAAAATGCTGATTGGCCAGCAGCCAGGCAGGAAGTATAAGCAGGACAAAGAGAGAGGAGAAGTCTGGGAAGTGGAAGGCTGAGGTGGGGAGATGCTGCCAGCCGCTGCCATGGAGAGCAGGATGTAAAGTACTGGTAAGCCACAAGCCACGTGGCAAGGTATCGATGAATAGAAATGGGCTGAGTTTAAGTGTAAGAACTAGACAGTGGTAGGCCTGATCTAATGGCCAAGCAGTTTAATTAATATGAGCTTCTGAGTGATTATTTTAAAAGCGGTTGTGGGGTCCATGGGGCTGGGCAGGACTGGAGAAAAACTCCAGCTACAGACCTGGTTTCCACCTTGGAAGATTTGGCTTCTCTGAATCCCATGTAAGGGTCAAGAATTTGAAACAACAGCTCTGAAGTTGATTGCAATAAGCATCAGAATCTGACAGCCAGGAGGGCTATAATTTTAGAGCTAATGGGGAACTTCAAAAAATCAATTAAAAGAAGAAAGGAAAGAAGGCTTTTTTTTTTTTTTTTTTTTTTTTTAAGAAAACACAGTTTGACCAACATTCAGTATAATACTGGGTAGGATGTTTTGTGAGATGGCCTTTGTACCTCTGGGTCTTGTGGGTCCACAAGTATGATATGAAATTGCTGGGTTCGTGCCTCACATAGAGTGCTGACTGAGGTCATTGGCTAGACTGGATGAACATTTTCTTGTATTGCTTATACCTTTAGGGCTCCCTTACAGCAAGTTATTCTTTGGTTGTTGTTGTTTTGCTTTAAAAAAAATTATTTTTATGTGTGTGTGTGTGTGTGTGCGTGTGTGACTGTATATGTGAGAGAGTATATCAGCACACCCTTATGGGTATTCAGGAGACCTGAGAGTCCAGAAGAGATCACTGGATCCCCTGGAACTTGAGTTACAGGAGGTTGTGAACCACTATTTGGGTTCTGGGAACTGAATCCTAGTCCTCTGCAAAAGCTGCCAGTGTTCTTAACTCCTGAGCCATCTCTCCAGTCCCAACAATGCTTTTTTAAGTTCCGTGATTTTGTTTGTATACTCATATATATGTCTTTTCCATATGAACTTTTTCTCAGTATTTCTAACACAAAATTGTAAATATATTTAAAATATTACAAGGTATTACTTATAAGATTTATTTTTTGTAACTAGACCATCTGCTTCTCAAATGTGAAACTGCATAGGAGAGAAATAACAACGTCCTTTCCCAATACCAGGAGGTTGGACAAATCTCCAAAAAGTGTTAATTATAATAATAGTGTATACAAGTAACATTCCATCCAGGTGAAAATGCTGATTACAGTTATAAGAGAATATAAGTATTAAATATGGAATTAAACTATCAGAATGATGGAAATGATGTTATGATCGAGGTGTAATTTGGCTAAAGAGAAAAAAAAATTGCTTCAACTGATGTTATCAAACAGATGCTAAAAGCAGTAACAAGACACAATGGTGGGATGTGTGCTTTTGATAGGACACATGGAGAAGGCTACATGCATACTCAGTGATACCCAAATTGCATAAACTTAATTTAATCATGAGGGAGCATTGGCTAAATCAAAGGCATTTTACAAGATTAACCAACCAGTACTCTTAAAATCTATCTCAGTCAGGAAAGACGAAGCCAGACTGAGGACTGTGCTGTCGGCTCAGGCTAATTTTGATGTATTCAGACTGTCACTCTGAAGCTCAGCAATCATTACACAGTGCTGGATGTATAAATTACAGGCTTAAGAAATAGAAATGACTCCATATTCCATCCAAAAAATTCACTAAAGTCTAGGATGCAAGCCTGTGTTCATATCATTTGATGATTGTCTCTGGCAGTTATAATCACAAAAGGACTCTGTTAGCTAGAGACTCCAATGAACACACTAGGAATTACGTTGTACTCAATTTGAATTTATGTGTCATTTTTTTTTTTTTTTGCAATGGTTTTATGTTTTCCTAAGTAGTATTTCATTCAGGATATTTCAGAATTATCATGGTTGTGTCCGTTTTCCAATCAGAAAAGATGACAGTCAGAAGACACACAGAGAAAGGAGATGAAGAAAAAGGACATGGGGTGCCCTTCTACCATACTCACTAATGGGGTGGCTACCACATACTCCAGGCTAGCGTGAGCAGCCCACTTCTGGGCAGGCTTTAATTTTAATGCAGTGGAACTGATGAAGCTTTGCTGCCTGGAGACCCCAGAAACTGCCTGCCCCAGAACATGCATGCCCTGGAAACTACCTGCCCCCAAACTTCCCTGCCCTAAAACTTGCATACCCCAGAACATGCCTGCCCCCAAACCTGCCTGCCCCAGGACTTGCATGCCTCAGAACATGCATGCCCCAGAACCTGCATGCCCCAGGGCAGGACCACAGATCTGCTGCTGATGGTCAGCAATGTGGGATGTGGCTGTGTATATTGCCATCCCAAGGACCAGTAATAAAAGTTGAATGACATCTCTTAATGAGGTGGGGAGCTCCCCTTAGATATTTTTTAGGGTCAAAGGAAATAGAGAAATAAGGACATTTTAAAAGAGAAAATGAGGAGGGATATTGATGTTTAAAATAAATTTCTAATAAATAAAGATCAGCTTTACTACTTAATTAAAATTGGGTAAGGCATGTATATTAGCCCAAATGAGATGCTTATGATACAAATCCTTGGACATGAGAGAAAGATCTTGGGGGAAATCAAAATGTCAATGTAAGGAGAGAAGGAAATCCAATGGGACCTCAGAGCCTCTGTTCTTGGGGCCAAGGCAAGCTGAGAAGCCAGAGTCTGACTGAGTCTCAGGCTCTTTCCAGACCTTAGATTAGCTGGATATTAGTACAGCCAGGTATCAGCTGTCTGTGAAGACGAAAACACATTTCCTAAGCTGCATTTGAATTTTAAAGATACTCAATATTTCTAGTATTGTTTACTGAAAAGGGTCAACACTGGAGTGTTTTATTTATGCACTGAAGAACCTAGTCTAATAGAAGCAGGGTTGCCACATGATATATGCTGAGGGTTATTAAAGACACAATTCCATAGTCAGGAATATTATTTTTCAATGAATGCATTATTAAAAGAACTCCATGTACTCACTATTGTCAGGGAAAGAGGCATTGGTGACCTTGCATTTTGTCTGAATACAATGTACACTCAAGGACTGAACCACTCCCTGTAAACCAACAATACCCGCTCCACCCCCCCCCCCCCCCCCCAACCCCCACACAAGCCACATCTCTCTGTAAGTCTCTTTTAGTCAATCTGGGTCAAAAGGAAAATGGAAATATCTAAATAAAGATCATATTGCATGTCAGGTCCAATATTTTTGGGGATTTTGGACAGTGTGTCTGAGATTTGTATCTGATACATTTCTTTAGTTCTTGATTCTCCACAGTATTCCCATTAGCACTAAGTTTTCACAGGTCAAAGGTGCAGCATGCAGGTTCCTTCAAATGAGATGTAAAATCGTTAAATGTCTTTATGGGTGAATTTACTGTTAACTATTCCAGAAATAATATATAATACAAACAGATTTTTATGACAGTGAGAGACGTTACTAAGTTTAGTTAAGTCCATGGCACCTGTTGTATAAAGTAAATATCTTCTAGGAATACATCCAGCCTTGTAAACATACTTTAGAAATCCATGAAGTTCAGGCCAAGAAAAAATTGACTGGAACACTGGAGTGCCTGTATTGTTTGAGAAAATTCTTCTCTATAGAAATTCTCTGACAACTTTGTCACTTACAGAAGAAACCCAAGTGGCTGTTTTCGTACACTTGAATACATATTTGGTTCTAGATTCACACATTTACCTTTTTCACAGAGAGCAAGGAAACCTGTGATAAAAATTCTTCCCCACTCAAAGGTAGTATCCTCATATATATGGAAATATATGCATGGTTTTTATATTATATTTTTATATTAAAAATAAGAATATAAAATTTTAACTCTTCAGGAATTTTCCAAAGACACTTTTCTTGATGCACTTTCTGGAAACTCAGAGCCCTTATATTAAAAGAGCAAGTGCTGAGCCAATTTGGTTCAGGCCAACAGTCCATACAGAACTCCAGGGTATAGCCTCCACTAGGCCCTGGGCAGATGATGTGAGATCAATCAGACACTGCCCCTGTGGACACACTGGGCTGGGGGGCATGTGGATACAACTGGCTCTAATATCCTGGAGGTAATGCTATCCCCTGGTGCTGCTGGAATTAGCTGCTTTCCAACCATGTGACTAAGAATGAGACATGGGCAGAGGACGGCTGGGAACTCAGCAGAAGAGACACATGAGCTGAGTCTTACAGAATGGATGGGATTAAACCAGGCAGAGGAGGCGTTCCAAGGACCAGAAACAAATCAGCTTGCCCACACCAACATTTTTAAATTCCATGTTTAAAATGGATTTACTTCTAGGGCTGGGAGATGGCTCGGTCTATAACACTCAAGCATTAGGATCCAAGTTCACTCCTCCAGAACCCATGTAAGCCCAGTCAGAGCCACACAGATCTATAATCTCAGCACTGGAGAGAGAAGATGGGGGCGCCCTGGGGTCTCTGGCCAGCCAGTATAGATGAATTGGTGAGCTCTAGGTTCAGGGAGAGACCCTGCTTCAAAAAATAAATGGCAAGTGGAGAATGACTGAGGTAGTCCCAGGACATTGAGCCTTAACACACAGATGCACACATGCACATGTGCTGCACATGAACACACACACACACACACACACACACACACACACACACACACACACACACATCCATATACCACATGCCCACAAAGGCATGCACACATACTTAAAATGTTTAGGTGTGCATTGCTTAACACGGGACAAAATTCTCAAGCCATATGGATTCTTTCTGAGCAGGTCATTCAATTGTTGGGACTTGGGATGCTTAGGAAACCTGCTGAGAAGAAGCAGAGGTCACAGAGAGCCTCTGTGCTACCAAAGCAGAAACCCTGGGCAGCACCAGCACAGCGTGTCCATGAGGGGGGACAACTACTTTTGTACCAAGAAAAGCACAGTGCAACTGCGTCTTTCCCCATTCTTCTTAAGAAGTTACATGAGCTGGGGGAGGAGAAGGGAGGAGGTCCACAAAGGCAACCAGCTCTAGGGACCGCAAAGATGGTAATCAGTACCTGGATCTGCTAGAATCACCCAATTATGAGTGGGAAGAGAGACTTGCTGCCGACTTGACGTCTATATTGTGTCTCTCTTCTGTCAGAGACCAAGGAGGGCGAGACAAGTCCCCCCCAACACACACCCGGTGAGAGAATGGTCAGTGGGAGAGTCCTCTGCTTTCTCTGGAGTCCTAGACAAAGGCAGGGGTGACAGTGGCTCCGGGGTTCCCCCACTCTAGTGAAGATAGATGGTGTCCAGCCATCGGGAGCAGGAAGAGAAAACTGGCGTACCTCACCCAACCAAAGCACATGAGAAGAGTCAGAACTGAGAGCCATCCACAGAAGCATCACTTGGCTCATTCACAGTCCATAAAGCCAAGTGAACTCATCCCCGACAGGACTTACAGGATATAAATGAAAGAGAGATGTAAAAAGAGTGTCAGTCATGGCCTTCAAGTCATCTACACGAAGAAGCTGCTAGGAGGAAAGACTGGGGGAGGGGACGTGCCTTGGTGATGTTACTTTTTCCCTCTCCACACTGAACATGATGACTGTTGGACCTAGGCCCACTGCTTGTCTTCCCTAAGTGTGTGGCCCTGAGGTAGGTTCCAAAGGACTTTTCCAAGATCAAGAGATTTGGGTCAGTCTTAGTCCCTGGTTGGTTCCTGACTCACTGTGGGACCCTGGGTTGGTCACAGCATTTTCAGTTTACAACCGAAAACAAGGTTCGCATTACATGCTTCAAGGATGTCTACTCCAACACTCTTTGATTCTAGAAAAGAAAACGATGTTTGAAGGAAGTGATTTCCTTTTAGTGTGCATTTTTTTTAAGAGTCATAGTCATAACAGCCATGTGTCAAGTGTAACAGTGTCAGAACTAGGGACGTGGTCATGAGTACAGAGTGAAGAATGATTTCAGACTGTGGGGCTCCAAGTACAATCAACACAATGCAGACATTGGTAGGAGTGGGGGAACTGGGCATTTCTAAAGGCCATCTTTCACTAGAGTGTGAAAGTCTATCCCAGAGGTATGAAAAACAACAGAGAAGTAGCACCCAGTGGTACAGACTTTCCTATCTATTGAAGCTCTTCTTTTTCCTGCTGGAATTGTCTAGACATTTGGGTTTGACATGGTCCATGAGACCCTTGTAGACAGCAACTCATCCCTACTGAAAGCAGGAGCCTGGCTTTGGCAGGCACCCCCACATCTCAGGCATACAGGAGCACAATCCAGCTATAAGCACCTCAGTCGTACACAGAAGCTCCCTGGCAGTGAGCCAAGAATGCGATGCTCTTTATGAGTGACATAAGACAATTTGTTTAGAACATTTCAGGTAGTTGATGCTAAAAATAAAAATAAAAAAACCCAACAATAAGGCAAATGGAAGTCACTTGAGGGTGTATGATTTTCAAAGTACTATATTAAACTATGTCATTTTCATACAAAGTATAATACATCCTTTTTGAATAATCACAGCCATCAATGGTTTTAATTGGGCTAAAACCCATGTACAGATATAGAAACAATGGGCCCAGGCTGTGCAGCCTGACAGTCCTCCTCAGAGATAAATTTCCACAATGGATGTTTCAATTAAGACAGTGATATTTATTGAGAGGTAAAGCATAAACACATAGCCACTTGGAACATTATTGAACAAATGTAATTTATGTTGCCGTTGGTGTACTGAGTTTTAACACTGCTTTGATTTTATCAGCATTTGTCAATTAATCAACGTGAACCTTGTAAAACATGTTCTCCTATTAGTGGGAACAGGCAATTGCTTGAAGACACCGAAGGAAAGGTCATTTAATAATTTGCTAATTGTGCAAAGATAGATTTAAAATTTTTTTTATAAGGTACGATTCTCATTACCCCCATCTTTAAACAGGACTCAATCCACACTTAACCCTGCCAGTTTTAAATGTGGCCAGTGGTTTCTTTGTTTCTTCTCCTTTTCGTCTTCTTAAGCACAAGAGATTAATAAAATACAAATTAATCTAACTTCAGGATTTTAAAATCTGAAGAGCCTCTCTCTCATCATCTTTGCCAGCTCAGAGTTACAAGGCTTCAGCCTATGAAAATAAACAAATGAACTTGACTCCATTGGGTAGAAAAGTGAGGAGACCAAAAGAAAGAGTGGAAGAATCAGCAAAGGCACAGACCCAAAAAGCCACACAGTGGCAGGAGTTGGCTGTTTTTGGATTAGTCCGCAGCTCATTCTGCCTTCCTCTAGATATGAGATGAGTTTCCCCCACCCCCATTCCCTTGACTACTAGCTTGTTTTCAGCTCAGTGAGAAAGCAGTAGTGCCCAAGCCCTCTCTTCAGGTAGCCCATGCATCAGCATACATGTCAACTCTCCTGGCAACAGAGAAAGCACTGTGATTTGGATCCCATCACCAGCGGCGAACATCCCGAGGCCATCCACAGAACTCGACTGAGTTTCAAATGGGCACCGTACCTTGGAGAGCAGTCTCTGCAATGGAGTCTGCAGGGCTGAACCGGGAAACCCGCACCATAACAGGAGTCTAAGTGGAGCTTCAGAGGCAATCGTGTACCTTATGGCACTGTTAGAGAAAGGATTTTGTACAGAGACAGGGCCTGCTGAGTGGAGACGGGTCTTGCTGGCTCCAGGCTCCACAAAGTGCTTTGCTCACAGCCCCTTTTATAAGCGTCTAGAGGGCCAGGTTGTTTTTTGCCGGCTCAAACTGGCTCATGTGTCCTTCCCATTCCATTCTGTTCCCAGTTCCAAATAAGTCACTATTTCAGGCACACTTTCTTAAGCAGATGCAAACATCCTTTCCCAGGGCCAGGCTCCCTTGAGCAAATGAGGTTTCTTGGAAAATGGTCAAGGAACTATCAAACAAAACACTTCAAGGAACAAGCCCCTGGTTTCAGGTGACATTTGTCGGACATGCAGGCAAACAAGTTATTTGTAGACACTGGCTGGCGGTAGCATTGTGTTGTGTATGATGTACCCAGGGGTTGGAGCTGACTCTTGATTATGATCTTAACAAATGAAGTTATTTTTAATAATGATGACCACAAGACAATCATTCAAGTTTTCCTCTTCTAGTAGCAGTCCTACCCGAAACTACCAACCAAACTAACTACTTAATAAAATTATGGTAAAAGAATTTGTCTAAGAGAAAAAAAAAATGATGGCTTCTAGTAAACATGGAATAATTTCTAGAGGGACGCTTTTTCCACACATTGGATCGGATCATAGAAAGTCTAGCTTACATTAACATCTGCCAGCGTTGACCTCAGTTTTGACGAGCTCACCTCCACACAATCAGATTCTCCTCAGAACAGGAGACGAGAGGGAAGTACAGAGGTGAGCAAGGAGGCTGCTTACATAACAGCTGCTCCCTGGCCAGGTTGTGGAGGGGTTTCTATCTGAAGCATATATATTAAGGAACTACAGGAAAAATCAATGGGTATATTTGTTTCCCTGGCATTTTTGAATATGGTAAATAAGTTTGTGTGCTTTGATTCAAATGGTTCCTTTGTCTTAGATGGCTTAATCATCTGCAATGGCAGTGTCTGAGGTGTCCGAAGCTTGCTAAGGAGTACCACTGGCCTTCAACACAGTCATGGCACATTAAGCAGATTTACAGCCTTGGACACGGCTATCATCTTTATTTAAAAGCTAGTTTAGACTGATGGTGAAGCTTAGCATTCTCATTGAGTTTCGCACTGCTGGTTGTACCTGACTAGGACACCTGGCTCTGCAGGCCACCCTCGCTGCTCTAAAAGGCTTGAAAAGTAGCTGCTAAAAAGTTTGAAGGGCAGCTTTACTGTAGCATGTAACTACGATTGCAGGTTTTATTCCTATATGGGGAAGCCCACAGCTCAGCAAATGACAGCCATGATAATGACAACATGCTATAAAACCCCAAATGGGTGTTAAGGGGTATTTCAGGCTATCCAGAGGCTCACGGGGAAGTGCCACACTGGTCAGGAGGCAGAGAGTGAGCTGAGATTGTTCTTCCTGGGAAAGAACAGGTGAGTTGTGGAGGAAGGTTTGGGATTGGCTGGTTTGAGGATTTCAGCAGACCATGAGGTGCAGGTGTGTTGTCTATGGGCAGAATCTCCAGGCTGGAGGAAGCTGACAGAAAGAGGCAGTAAGACTAGGCATTATCTAGACAGGAATTATCTGGTCTGGCAAAGCAGAGCTCAGAGAATTATTTACTACTTCTAAGCAATTTGCTAACACCAGGAGAACTTGTCTCCACTCAAGTCCATAAGGTCATAAGATATAAAAATATAAAAGATAGAAAAAATTTTAAAATCAGAAATAAGATTTATAGACTTCCTAAAATTATACAGGTAGAAAATGTTATTCAGACTTCCTGTGCATAGGCATGGCTTGGGTCCAGTGCACGGTACAAAGGCTGATCCATCAGAGCAGGCCAGGCCAAGACTTTGTAGCTCTAATAAACTTCCTGGTGATACTGTGGCCACAATTTGAGTAGCTAGTGATTAAAAACACCACCGGGAATCTTCACTCTGGTGACCTTCTGCAGGGAGAGAACCTGATGTTGAAGCCCTGCCTTGAGCCGCTGAGCACCACCAAACACACACATCTGGGCCTGTTCTTCAATTACTGTCTGTGTGTGGCAAATTTTATCCCGATCTTACTCAGAAGAGAATGGAGACCCAAGACCTATCCTGGGCCACCTGGCTGAAAAGTTGGAAAAATGTATCTGGCCAAAATCCAATGTTTAATTCCAGCATAGCCTAAGTACAGATGGCATTGTTCAGATGAGAAATAGATACAGTTGATAAAGAATTTGTAATCTGGTAAGTTTGTGGACACAAACAGCAGCCCATTTACAACCTGACTTCTGGAAAAGAAGAGAAGTCAAGAGGTGCATTCTTAAGACTACAAATAAATGGTATTGCTTATATAGTTGGCAAAGTTGTTACAGCTACTTATAAAACATTTCCAAAAGGTTTCTCTTAAACTACTGTTTTATTTTTTTAAAGGAGATATATGAGAGCTGGAGAGACACTTGGTGGGTAAAGTGTTTGATGAACAAGCACGAGGGCCCAGGTTCGAACTCCTGAAAACTATGAAATGCTAGGCATGGCAGTGCATATCTGTATCCCACTGCCTCTGTGGTGACATGGAGGCAGAGATGGGAGGATCCCTAGGAGCTGTGTGCCAGCTAGTCTGCACACAGTAGTGAACAAGAAAAGTGATCCTGCCTCAAACAAGGTGAAAGGAGGGACCGACAACTGAAGGCTCACCCCTACAGATATAGACACAACAATAAAAATAAAGTAAAAAAGGAAGAGATGTGCTTGGTAAGATATATACAATAAAGACTTAGTCCTTGTCTAGCATGCCTCTGGTCTTGGAAACAATTTCCTTAGACTCGTGTGTGGCCTTCTAAAACTGGCCTATACAAAGAAACTGTCTCCATGTAAATTACTTCAGCATATTATTCCAGAAAAGCTAAAAGAAAAGCAGTAAAGGAAGAGGCAAAAATCCTTTATTACATGGCTTTCCATTAAAGAGAAATCACAGGCAAGCAAAAAAGACAGGGGTGGATATTTGTGGAGAAGCAGCAGGGAAATGTGGGACTGCATGAAATGATCAGCCCAGCTGTAGGGGGTCCTCACAGGAAGGGTGGGAGAGGAGGACTTCCCGCTCCACACTAATCTTTGTGCCAGGACTCAGCAGATCTACTGCCTTCTTTCCAAAGGACACTCTCCCCAGGTCTGAATGTACCGCAACAGTTTTGGGCACTGTGTTACTTTTATAATGAAATGTTTCAGATTTGTTTGATGGCCATGTTGAGTGGCTATTTAGAGATCTGGGATGGTAGAATAAAACCTGATTGAACATGAAGGGACGACCTAAACAAGGTGTGTACTGTGTGGATTCGGGTTTCAAGACTCTACCAAGTGGTTCTCAACCTGTGGGCTGTGACCCCTTTGGGGGTTGAAAGGATTTTTCACGGGGTGTGTGTGTGTGTGTGTGTGTGTGTGTGTGTGTGTGTGTGTGTGTCACATATCAGATATACTTCATATCAGATACCTTACATCATGATTCATAACTAGCAAAATTACAGTTATGAAGTAGCAATGAATTAATTTTATGGTTGGGGTCATCACTTCAATACAGCCTTGGGGATTTCTGGACTTCTTTTTTCATATTAGTACTCTTGCCGTTCCTGGTCCATCTCAGCCAGCACTGCTGTACATCAGGCCAGGGTGATGTCTAAGGGAATCTTTGCCTGGAGGCCCAGGTGCTCTAGCCTACAATTTCAGTCCAGAAACCATCTGCAACTCCTGCTCCATCAAACTCAATCGTGAACCTCCAAGATGACAATTTTTCCATATCCCCCATGAAGGCAGCATAAACAGAAGTCTCAGATAACAGTTTATCCTACAGGCTCTGTGCAGGAGACCCCTCCTTGGAGGGAACATGTGTGAGCCTCCCGAAAAACCAAAAGAAAAGCATTTTTACTGACTGGTAATATTTATTTATGTAGATGCAGATGTTTGCTGCTGGGCCATATGATTGAACAGATTTCACATTTAATAAAAGATTAGTTTACTCATTTAATTAATAACTGAGGCAATACCTAGGTTAGATCAGTACTCTCCCAGGCAGCACAAGAAGGAAAAAGAAACAGTGTAGGAAGCTGCCTCCTCCTGTGACCTTCCAGGTCCCTTACAAAGACAGGGGAAGAGAGTCATTCCCATGATTCACAGCAGTGTGTGGGAGGTGGTGCCAAAGGCAGTGCCAGGCTGTGAAGGCCTCACAAATCCCTCAGGGAGGAACTGGAGCCTAGAGGAAACAGTTCAAGTATCCAGAGAATGGAGATGAGCAGGGAAGGTGGGAAGTGATGACTGGTAGGTGTGAGCTTGAGTGTCGGGAGTTTGGAGGGTGAGCAGTGTGGGCAATAACTGCACTATAGGTAATGATCCAGGTGAAGGAAAATAAAGACTTTGTGAGTCCCATAAGAGATCACCAATTAGTCGAGTACAGTTCGAATGTAGAATGTGGAGAGTTGGTGTAGATGACAAGAAATGTGAGCTGCGGTAAGCGTAGCAGAGGGTCCTGGGTGCTTACTTTATTGTTAGACATGAAACAAAGGAGCTCTGGAAGACACTAGCACCAGGCATCATGCTCTCACTTTAATTTGATATGTGTATATCCCTTCGTTTTATAACTTCTATTTGTGATTCTACTTACTTAGAATGCAACTTAATATTCATCACAGTGCCATGTCCTATAGCACTACTGCAAGACTCACACCTGAACATGCCAGTACTGACTCCTCACCACTCTCCTAACCCTTCCTGCTCTCAGAGGAGACCACTCTCCTCCTTTGTTACCTTTTCATTCTTTTCTCTCTTGTTTTCTTCCCTTCTCTCTTTTCATCCTACTCTCATTTTTTTTTATTATGAAAAGTATCCACTTGCTGAAATGAGCAACTTCTTTCATTACCGGACGTTCGCCCCTCCCCATTCTTCTCAGTTTGGTTCAGCGACAATCCTGTCCAAGCGCAGGATGACTCATTAATAAGTAACTCTAACCTGACCCCAACCTCTATCAGATTCAGTCCCATCAGAGGATACTACTCTTACGTTCCAACTCTATATTTGCTTTCTTTTATTTAACTAGCATATACACTGATATTTTTATTTTTTATTTATTTTTTGAAGATTTATTTATTTATTATGTATACAGTGTTTTGCCTGCATGTATGCCTGTAGGCCAGAAGAGGGCACCATCTCATTACAGATGGCTGTGAGCCACCATGTGGTTGCTGGGAATTGAACTCAGGACCTCTGGAAGAGCAGCCAGTGCTCTTAACCTCTGAGCCATCTCTCTAGCCCCACTTACATTTTTAAAATCATACCATTTAGACATTATGCCATAATTTACTAATATGTAAAATGAAGAAAAACTGACCATTTTTATCCCATCACTACCTCCCAACAAGATAGCTTTCTTACCCCATTTTCCAATGTGTCCAGCAATTTGGGATTATATGAATATTCTATTTACACTGTTATATCCATGGAGCCTTGTACAAGATAGATTCAAAGAGTAGACAGGTTCACTTCTGATATACCTATTGCTTTTACTCTTTGGGATTATTATAATGTTTTTAAGCTATCCCAAAGAACTCCAAAACCCTTATTGAAACTCCTTCTCATAAGGTCAAGCCAAGCATTTCATCTGTCAGACTCATTTCCGAGCCTGATCAGTCTGTCTGGTTTAAAGGTGTTCCCACCTGTTGACCAGGGCCTTCTTTTAAACAGTCCTGTGTTGTGTAATTCTCTGTGCTCTTCTGTGTTGGACCCCCTGTCCAGGACCCCTCACCATCCCATCCTCTCATTCATATCCTTGTGTTTATGGCAGCACATTTCCGAGCTGTCTCCTAGGAAAGTCCACGGGAGGCACATTTGCTGAGACCATGCACATGTCTTAACTCGACTCAAGCTTATTTGCCAGTTCACCTGGTTAAATGAACTTTAAGTAAGGAGGAAATTTTTCTCCTAGGAGTTTGAAGCTGTACTCTAGTGCCTGCTGGCTTCCGGTGCCACAGTTGAAAAGGCTCACACCATTGGTATTCCTGCCCTTTCATGTGTACCTTTGGGATTTCTCTGAAGGGTCTGGAAGCTTCTTTTAATCCTGCTGTTTTGAAGTTTCACACTAAGCACCATTATAATGAGGACCTTTTTTAATCCAATGTTCTGGGCATTTTTTTATCCCTTTACATCTGTAGACACCTATGGTTCTCTCTTGAAATGTCTTCTTTTATTATCTTTTAACTTGTATCCCACAGAGTTGTTCTTTTTCTCTTTCCTGAACTCCTTTGGAAAATATTGAGCCTTATGGATTAATTCACTGGTTTTATTTTATTTAATTTTTTTACTTCAACCCCATCCCACCCCCATCACTGCTTGCTAAGTTGTTTTCTCGGAAATCTACTTGACTTTATTTTCTCCATTCAAATATATGTGTGTGTGCATATATTTGTATTTATATATATTTATTATATATGTATATATTCACATCTATTTATTATATGCATGTTTATATGTAAATATAATAAATTATACTCATGATCATTTTTATTAGATATATATATTTGTTTCCTGATTTTTTCATTTCTTATAGAATGTTTATTTTATGTGATGACTATAGTAGTGCTTTTCATCTTTCTGAAAAACGTTACAGATTTTTGAAAATCCTTCATTTGCTTCACAAATTAATCCTCTCCCAGCCCCCTTAACATTGTCTCTGCTATTCTCTCTTTCTCTCTTTCTCTCTTTTTCCCTGGGTCTTTATATTTTATTTTGTTTTATATTGAAGGTTCTATTTAAGTGAACAATGACTCTTTACATTTAAGATATTCTTACAAATGTTATATACTTAAATATAGCAATATGTAATTACTGTGTATTTAGGGATAGTGAGCAGTTTCCATGGAAAACGTTGACGAGGCTAGGTGTGCTGACCCCTGATGGCAACTGGGTTGGAATCTAGCTGCTTGAGTAAGATGCCAAATGCCAATCTCGGGGCCACTCAGTTTCTTCAGGTCTTCAAAGTCTTGCCGAGGAAGTGGCCCCTTAATGCATGTACCCCAGGGGGCAGTGTAAGAGGGCCCCACTTGCTCTGTCTGTGCAGACTCATCTCCGTCCCCAGGTCTGGTTCCCCGGGTGGGTCCAAAGCATCTCTGACTGGTGCAGCCTATCACTCCTTTCCAAGGTGTAAAGAGGGAAGGTGGGATGGGGCTCCACGCCGTGGGGCAGGGGTACAGGCTAACTACTCCCGGTGCTAACGTCCCTGGCAACACGCTACAATTACCCTGTCTAGCTAGTCTCACCTCTAGAGGCTTTCTTAGCCCTGAGATGTCCCCACAGGAGGGTGCTATGGCTTCTGTCCACATACCCCAGCTCCTCCTCAACTGCTATGATTGTCCTCAAATTGGCTGACATCTCTTCTGAGTGGCATCACTTGTTTTCTCTCACCTGCTCTTTCTGTCTCAACTGTATAGATTTAAGAACAATTTTCTATAATTTTGCTGGGATTTCTTGAATTAGGAAAATACAAAGTCGCACGTGTTCAGTCTCACAACACCAGAAATTCCCATTTTTACAGCTTTACCTGGCATTGACATATGCTCATTCTGGCCCAGTTTGCTTACCCAAAGGACTTTCTGTGTTCACACAAATCAAACGCTAACTCTCTCAGGACTCTGGGGGGGGGGGGGGGCGGAGGGGGGGCAGGGACGGGGGCGTGGTATACACTGCCCAACTTGTCCTAATCCACGGTTGTTTCCCTTTTTGAAAGTCTATTTTTATTTATGTGTATGTGTGTATCTGTGTGTGTGTGCGAGCATGTGACTGTGGAGGTAAGAGAAGGGCATCGGATTCCCTAGAGCTGGAGTGACAGCTGGTGATGATGTGGGGCTGGGAACCGAACTTCGGTGCAGTACGGCTGAGTCATCTCTGGAGTGCTCTGCCGTTTTCTAGGCAATGACAGACAACTCCTTCCATGAGTTGACTTTTGGCTCCCAACGTTGGAACTAATCATCAGTTGAGGAGCTATTACATCAGTTTCTCAAAATACAGGAAGGAAGGGGAAGGGTTCTCACTCCCATGAGCAGACCAACTCAAAGTTCTTGTCAGTCACCTCCTGGGAGAAAGTGTATACAGAGGATTATGGGTAGTTTAAGGAAAGCAGGCCCTCTAGACAAAGAGCAGTGACATGCTGCACCCTGCATCACTTTCTTCACATTTTTGGATGGAGTTTGCTTAACTACGAAGTTAGGAGGTCAGATGGAGTCCCTCTACATATTCACAGAGAGTTCTGAGATTCGATCATTTGGAAAAGGTCTTCCATCTCTTGCCCTCCCCTCTACCGCTCTGGAAGGTCAGTACTACATATTATTCTCTACGGCTCCTGTTTGATACTGTTTTATCTGGCATCATGTGAACTTATATGAATACAGGGCCTACTTTATTTCTTTCAGGTAACATCTATCAGCAGACTATGAAAAGATGGAATGAGTTGATGTTCAATGTCTGATTCTAACGTGTCTTACAAATCTAGCAAGATATTTTCACTAAGGAAGAAGTCAGAGTACAACCTGCTAACATTTTTATTTATTGATGCTTCCTCCTATAGCTGCATATAAATTACAGAGCAGCAGAAAAAGCTATGATGATCTCAACGAAACCAGACCATTTCCAAGCATAGCTTAATAGCTCATTGCAAGTTGCATCTAGGACAGCTGGACACTCAACCGTTGGCTGAACTGCTGCATAGTTGATTTGATTTGGTTATGAAGACAGTCAGATTGCTGGAAACACATCTGGCCATTTTGGCAATCAATGAATGAAATGAAATCAACCTCGCAGCACCAAGTCTGACTGCTCAGTGATCAATGTAACTAAAATAAGAGACAACAGAAGATAAGTTTATTCTCAGGTTGCAGGACCATGTTATGTTATCAAGATACAACTCAAAGGGATTCTCATGATCATTTTAATGCTATCGTGTAAATCAAACTATTAAAAGTGAAAATACATTCCCCTTTTTTGGGGGGGGAGGGGGGTTTCGAGACAGGGTTTCTCTCTGTAGCTTTGTGCCTTTTTCCTGGAACTCATTTGGTAGCCCAGGCTGGCCTTGAACTCACAGAGATCCACCTGGCTCTGCCCCCCGAGTGCTGGGATTAAAGGTATGCGCCACCACCGCCTGGCAACTTTCCCCTTTTTATTAGCCGATTGACACGGACTTGTATCTCAAAGGGAAAGACTGCTAAGTGTTGTTAGGAAGAAAAGGATGTACGGCAGATGAAGATACTTCCAGGTTCCTGAAAGGGATTGGAACTCGGCTGTCAGCAAGTCTACATGCAATTGCTGGAAGTCTTCTCTCATTTAAGAAAAAAACAAAAACAAAAACCAGTGACCCTCAAGGAGTTTATAGATTTATAGCTGGTTATATACACACATTTGGGATTTTTCTCCTCATACTTTCTTCATTACAGAATCTTTCTTAATCAATCTACATACCAGAGATAGTGAGTGAATGAATATTTTTATGCTTGTGATATGTCATTTTAACTTCAAAAAGCCTTTGAGAATCTGTTGTTTGTCTTCTTTTAACCCCCTGCTTCTTTCCTCAGTGTCTCTTTTCTTTCCAGACCGCTAAGGTTTTAATGTTTTAGCCATTTGTATCTTTCCATTTAAAAAGTCTATCCAAAGCAGCACCCTTTCCCTTACTAGAAGAAATGTATCAAACCCCAGTTCTGTACCATCCAAACACACCAATGAGTTAGCAGGAGGGCAAACAACAGTTTTGGTTTGCCCAGGACTGACTGATGCCTCACTATGTTAGACTTTGCTTAGAGTACTCTCTTACAGTCCCTGAACTGGGTCACCTTGAGTGGCAGCTTGAGAGGAGGTCTGCATGCAACAGGGCTACCACCATTAGAGAGCTGCAATTTCAATCCCTGTATTAGAAGTGCTCGTCTGTCATTGCTAAACAGCTGTAGAAAGCAATAAAGCACCAGATGGATGAATGGGATTTAATGACATTTATGTTTCCTTGATACCAGTAGATCTCAGTTCTGGCTACTTACAGGAATCATCTGGTTAGCTTTTTAAACACGAAATGCCTTCCTGGTGCAACAGGCCTGAAGAACAGTGGCAAACATGTTCTAATTACCCAGCAGTATTTCAGTGTTTCTTGAAGACAACAGTTTACATTTACCAAGATTCAAACTACAGGTCTACAAACAGCCTCCTCTAACAACAACAACAAAATCCACTCTATGTGCTCTGCCTTTTAAAATGCAGCAAGCATGCCAACATCTACTTCATATGTACAAATGAAACATATAAACTATTTATACTTATTCACATGTATGAATGTGTTGGAACATCGTCCAAGAATGGGTTGCATGAGAGGAATTCTGAATGTTTGTGAGCAAACTCCAAGAAAACAAGACAAGAGTTTCTCAGTTTCTTCAAAAGCACAGAACTGTCCTCGGAACGTGCTTTCTGGCCTCTTCCAGGTGTAGCAAATAGGAGTGAGTGTGCTTTAGATTATTCATTGCAATTGGCTATTGTTATTTGTTTATGTGCCTCTATAGAAAAATATGCCTTTGCCACATGTGGTTTGTCCTTGTGATTATACACTCTACTCATGTGATTCTTCTTAACCTTCAGAGTATAAATTGTCTAATGTTCTGAATAAATTTTGTCATTGCATGAGTCTGCCCCATTTTTAAGGATCTATTCTTCCAGAGTCCACTGCCTTTAGAGCGGTAAACATGTATGTATTTATATAGGGTTTGTGTTACATATGTTTCTCCCCTGTCATATCTACATTCTGGTCATCAATCATCACGAGCTATTGATATCACTATTTTCAAAAAGAAGATGGCTAGAGCAACTGACCACAAGACAAGTTTACAGAGGAAGTATCCAAAGGCCTCAGATGGTTAGAAAACCTGCCATGGGTATGCAAAAGGGCCTGGATGGCTGGGTAGAATCACTTCAGATGGCAGGAGAAAGCATTCCAAACCAGGAGAAAAGAAAGAAAGAAAGAAGGCTGGGTAAGAAGCTATAAGATTATCAAACCTAAATTTATTTATAGATAATTAAGTTTACATGTGAAGCAATACAATTTATAGGTTACATGGAGCTATGTACCAGGCCAATGATTACTATGAAGAGAATATAGCATAATCACTGTTTTGGAGATAACCACTTAAAAGATTTAAAAGGAGAATTAGTTTGGCCAGTGATTCATAGTTGGCATACCATAAACATGATGAACGATTTGGTCTATAATATAGAGATAAGCTACCAAGCAGTAATAGCAAGGCCCTTCTCTCTCCTGATGAATCTATTGAAGACACTTGATGGCCTAGATACCAAGGCAGATGCTAGGGGAAATCACTGCCAAATCTCTGAGGTTAATGCTTTATTTGACTCACCCATGATTTGATAATGAAGGAATATATTTAGAACAGAAATCACATAAGAGGTATGCAAGTATTATCTTCAATATCATTTTATATGATTAATTAAACATTGATTTTTTTTTTCAAATTCCCCTTTATAATGCCATAGCCGTTTTTCTGGGTTTCGGAATTAAAGCAGCACTATTGCATTTGTCTTTGCCTACTAAAGAAGTAAATTTTCACATTTTTCTAATATGGGTTTTAATGCAAGCTATTAAGTAATGTCAATGAATGATCTGGGCATGCATCGACTCAGGAAGTCAGCTGGCACAATTAACAGTTAGAAGTAGGTACCACTGGTTATTTCACACATTATTAACTTATATTACAATTCAAATAAGCTTACAGCTGGCAAAAAAGTCTCTTCTGTAAAGTGATCTCAAACATAATAGGCTTAATCAGAGATAAATTAAATTAGGCAGCCATGCATACTACAGCATATTAATTCTGAGTAGTTATTAAATACATTTCTCTTATTGGTGGTGTGAACACAACATTATAGGCAAACACATTCTTTAAGAGACAAACAAAGTTTGTATTTGGGATGCTGTGCGCCTGACATTTCCCCATTCCCACTAGAAACGATAAATAATCTTTTCTGCTAACAATGGCACTAGGTTCAGTCCCCAGAAATGAGACAATTTGATTCCCAGACAATTAAGCCAAAGAACAGGGACAAAACGGCTCCATGATTTGGGCTTTTCCAAGGGGAACTTTTCCACCATGCAGGGTAAGGTGTTTTGTTTTAATCACAGCAGTGAGTAATGGCTAGAGCATCTTGCCCAATATGCAAGGTAGTGAATATTCATTATGCTAACCATCACTACATCTCATTCTATTTAGGGTGACCCCTGGCACCTCAGAATACTCAAAGAAGGAAAGTGCTTAAGCAAAGGGTATTTTATAAATGGGATCACACCAGGGGTGCTTTCTTTTTTTTGAATGGTAGTAACCCAGCAAGCCAGCACGCAGACCCCACATACTAGCAAGTGGGGGCTTTTGTGAAAGAAAATTAAAAGAGTCATCTGAAACTTAATAACCTACCCTATGCACTTAGAGTAGCATCTTCCATACACTTCTGTTATATTACCTTGTAACGTTGTGCTGTTACTAGTCACCAGATCCTTTAATGCTGTATCTTGAAGCAATTTAAATGGCTAGGAATGACCCTACCCCTGCAAGCCTGAGAAATATGTTTGACATTCTTTGTGCTTTGCACATTTAAAACTCAATATAAGGTGACAAGAACATTAAGCTGCCCAGTAAGCGAAATGTGAAACTAATCACTATTTGTTCTCAGCTATGGGTACAATAACTGGCAAATTAAAATGCCTGGGAGTAGCTCACCCACCTGCATCAGAAACCATCTCCTTGGAATGACTAATGAAGATAAATGTATACAGTGTGCATTAGCGATGATGCCTTCAAACACCAACAGACTAAACGGCAACAGCACAGCACCTACTTCACTCACTATAAATTATATACCAACAGACTTTCTGTTATTTTTAGGGTCAGAAAGCTACTCCTCATATCGTGTGTGTGTGTGTGTGTGTGTGTGTGTGTGTGTGTGTGTGTGTGTGTCTTGGTTGAATTACTATTATTTCTGGAAGGCTGATGCCCTTTAAAAGTATTTCATAGTTTTTATTGAAATGTGTTCATTGAAACTTTTGTACACATATAAAGTACAACTGATTACTATAAACCTCAACTCTCTATTCATACTGTCCTATCTCAACTAATACCTAACCTCTTCTCTACTTGCCTTTCAGACTTTCACTTGTTTTGGTTTGGTTTTGGTTTTGCTTAGAACTACAGAGCATAACCAGAATCAATGGTCTGACTGTGGTTTGGAACTGTCCATTAGAGCCCAGTGGGCATCTCACTGGGTCTACAACTAAAGACAATGACTGTACCTCCCCCAGAGTCCATCAGTAGCCAATTGCGTAAGGCCTTGTGGGCTTCTCCCAACCCTTGATTGATTGTTGATGTAACATTCTTCCTTTTAAGGTGGCAACTGGGATACTTTTGCTGATTAACAGACTGAATTAATTGATTGTGCTAGTCAGAGTCAAATACATTTAAAGACAACAAAGAGGAAACAACTTGGTTTTTAATAAATTTGCTATCTTTTATTCATGTATGCACATATTCATCCATGCTGCATATATGCCAGGCACTGTGCTTACTATCTGGCATGGGGACATGAACAACAGAGGAATTTTCACTTCAGGAACGATGCATGCACTAAGTATGTGGGCAGGCAAGTAGGAAGGACTATGTGCTGCTGGAAAAATGATTTCAGGATGTATTTTCCCTTCCTAAGAACCCTTTGAGAGAAGATGTTCTGTTGTGGGGAATTCTAAGATTGACTTTTGAGAAAAAAAATAGATTTATTTTATACATATGCGTGTGTCTGCCTGCAGGTGTTGATGTGAACCATGTGTGTGCCTGGTGCCTACAGAGATCGAAAGAGAGCACTGGATCCCTGAGAACTGGAGTTACAGATAGTTGTGAGGGCTTGGGGAACTGAACCTAGGTCCTCTGCAAGAGCAAGGGCTGTTCCCCCGAGTCATTTTTGCAGTCGCCTGGGATGATTTTTTAAAAGGAATTCTGAGGGTGACTAAGCTTGAGAATGATTTTCAAGTTGAAAGAATAGTATGTGTAACATCAGGAGGAAAGTCAGAGTCAGCCTGAAGCAAAGGAATTGCCATCTGAATATGTGAAGGGAATAGACATGGAGCAAGAGGTCAACTGGGTATGAAAATAAAGCCAAGCAAGGGTAAGAATATGCATGTGCCAGAAACGATGTCAAGGAATGTGGATTTCATCCTGGAGTATCATAGTTTACCAAATACATCCAGGGGAGTCCTAGGAGGGAAGGAGTCACAAGAGTGAGGAGAGCCTGGAGAGCCTGGACCCGAGATCCTACTTCAGCCATGGCATATTTGAAAACATTTATTTCATGTACCAGGTCTTTAACTCATTATCCTTACTGTTTTTTTTAATAACATTTTACTTCATAATAATTTTAGATTTACAGAAATGCTGCAAATTCAGCACCTTCCTGGATACTCTTCCTCCATTTACACCATGTTAACATTTAAATTACCACACAGTTACCACAATTAAGAAGCGACATCAGTGTACTGCTAACTGGCCTCGCTTTAACCCCAACAATGTTTCTGCTAATGTCCTTGTTGTGATCCATGATCTAATCCAGGATACTCCACTGTGCCAAGCCATCCGGTCTCCGTCTCAGTGTCTTACGGATGGGGGCAGTTTTGTAGTTCCTTGGTCTTCTTTTGTTTCCCTTGTTGCTAACTATCTTAAGAAGGAGTGGCCATGTGTTTTGTAAACTGTCCTGTTTGGGGTTGTTGATGACTGACCACAGTTACTGAGAAGACTATCACAGAGGCTAGGTTCACATAGCAGCATGGTGCAGGGGCAGGAGGTGGCTAAGTGATACCATCGTGACTCCTCACTCGTGACCTTGGCCACTTAGCTGATGGGTACAATCTTTAGCAGGTCTCTGCACAATAGCATTCCTATACTTCCTGTGGAAGTCAATGACCATTGGCATCTATCTACACTTATGAGAGGTTCAGGACAGGTACAGCTGCTTCTTCTAAGTGGAGTTCTTTTATAAGGAAGAGCTTCCTTCTGTGGTTTATCTGTATCAAGACAAACTCACACATATTCTTTTCCTCTTCTGCATGGTACTCATGTAGTGGATAGCCATCCCAGCATTGGCCTGGAAGTTCCAACCCACATTGAGTCTTCGGTAATGGTCACGCCCACAAGGCGGGGCAGAGGAGGAAGCGGAAGACCAAGGATAGGGAAGAGCTTTCTCTCTTGGGTCCCGGACTCTGGACGCTGGAGGTAGACCAAGCAGAGTTCTCCAGAGAACACCGCCGGACTGCGCTATACCCTTGCCAGACCCGGTAACCTACCCCTTTATTTGTAAGTTACCCCACAAAATAAACCTCCCTTTTAACTACGTGGAGTGGCCTTAATAATTTCACCAATATCTGGCGCCCAAATGGGACTGGCGGGTGAGAGAGATTTGTCCTGACTGGGCCAGGCAGGAAAACTCTAACTACAAATGGCGTCCAACGTGTTGGCAAGAATTTCCACCTAAAACCTGAAAAAAAAGATTCTAAGACGGAGCTAAAAACAGCTTCCTAGTTGTCTTTCTCAAGTTAGCGGCAGCCTGCCGGTTTGAGCTACTATGGCGGGTTCCTGGCGTGTGCGTCTGAACTGCAGTATGGTGGGAATGAGGAGTCTACAAGTGGCACTTTACTCTGCTGCGTGGTAGATTTAGCCTTTGCTAGTTTAAAAAAAAAAAAGTTTCTGGGCTATGCACTGCTTTGATAGAACTGCTTCTGATAGTTGATGGTACACATGGCTCAAGACCCAGAGCTGGAGGTAAACTGTACCGCTGCCATGTTAGAAAGCTGAGGTGGGTGGAGCCAGCAGCCACAGAGGCGTTTCAATCTTACAAAGATGGATATTACACAGAGAATCTGGTTTATGTTGTCTTTGGGATTTTTAACTACAAAAAATGATTTGATCGTAAAAGCTGTTGAGTTAAATAAATATGTAAATTTTAAAGGTACCTTGACTTCAAAATTTGGATATAAGGATATGTTGCTTTGGAAGAGAGTCTCTGCTTTTGTTTCCACAGAAAGCCAGAGGCTGTGGATTTGTTCCAGATTAAGATACATCAGGTTTGATCAGCTAAGACCACCTGAAAGGTCTCTGATGACACCATGGCCCAGATGATCCAACATCCAGAATGCTTTCAAGGCAACTGGCTCAGAGGTTCACCCTAATGGACTACTCCATAATCCTAAAATTTTCTTTGTGTACCCATAAGATACAGCGCCCCCCTCCAGCAGGAAGTAGTAAGAAAAACTACGCCCACATTCCCAAAATTATCAAGCTGGCTTTGGAGATGGAATTGGCTCACTCCTTCTCTAAACCCAGACATATTGCTAAAAGAAAAGGTTAAGAGATTCTTGTGTCCCAAATCAAAAGAGCCCTCTGGTGTGGGACAGAGAAAAACCAATATTTTTCTTTAAATCAGTTTGATTATAAATGAGATCTCTTTCTAAAGAAGAAAAGGGGATATGATACAGATATAATAGGATGAAAGGGTAGATTAAGGAACTTACTTCTAAAGAGCAACAACTTGTTTAAAATGTTTTACATTGGTATAGATTTTAGTCTACTGATACAAACTTAGTTAATTTTGTTATATTGTGTGTATATTTCTACTCTTGTTTAAGGTATTATGTTTGTATAGCTCATTTTAAATTGTAATGGATAATTAAAAATAGGTTAATAATTAGTCATCTATGATAATCATACTCGTAGCCATGTTAGTTAAGTCTTCTAGGTATACACAGAGATATTTCAGATAGATAGGTAATCTTCAAATACATCAAAGACCTACAGAATATGGCATTTAAAATACTTTTAAAATTTAGACTTTCTGGACAGTGAGACATGTCTGCTCCTGGCAGCACCAATTTACTTCAGAGAGGAGGATGGGCATTGAAGACACTTCATATGGAGTTTATCTTCACCTTGGCAAAAATAGCCATTTGGGCAAGAAACTGTTCTTGCCTGGACTGCTCGATCACCTGGACATGCAGGACCCATAGAAAGGTGACCACTAAACTTTGCCTTCAAAATGGTCCTTCAGGTTCCTGCTTCGCAGAGGAAACGGCCAGACACTCTACAGGACACTAAGAGAAGTGACCAAGAGACTCTAGCCCTGTGGGCTAAAGACAGATGCCCCAACTTTTCAAAGGAACATTAGGTGACTGTCCAGGCTACCAGCTGTTTCTGTCTACCCTGCAAGACTCCCAAAAGTTGCTTGCATCCTTCTCAGGTAATATTATATCCTTCTGAGGTCTTTGATGTAGTTGAAGACTAGATAGTTATAATTTCCTCAGTTATGATAAAAGATAAATTACATATAAAACCTTAAACTCACAAATATAAGATAGATAGGATATCTTCTTTAATATTGTAACTGTAATTCTTACTTGATAATTGTTTTGTTATATGTAATTGTACTATGTAAAAGTTAAAACCTTCCTTAAAAACAAAAGAAAAGGGGAAGTGCTGTGGATATCGCTCTATGTAAATAAAGTTCTGATTGGCCAGTGGTCAGGCAGGAAGTATAGGCGGGACAAGAGAGAAGAGAATTCTGGGATGTAGAAGGCTGGGGAGAGACACCGCCAGCCGCCGCCAGGAGAAGCAACATGTAAAGACACTGGTAAGCCACAAGCCAGGTGGCAAAGTATAGACTAACAGAAATGGGTTAATTTAAGATAGAAGACGTAGATAACAAGCAGCCTGCCACGGCCATACAGTTTCTAAACAATGTAAGTTTCTGTATGCTTTCTTGGTTGGATCTGAGCGACTATGGGACTGGCGGGTGAGAGAGATTTGTCCTGACTGGGCCAGGCAGGAAAACTCTAACTACATACTCACATACTATGTTGTTTTGGGCTCATTCAGTCGGCCCCTGTCCCCTGGGCATTCTGCATCCTTTTGTGTTTTTACCACCACTGTCATTAAAACAGCCACTTTCCAGAGAACTCTCGTTCCCACCAATGGCTGATGATCCTGGAGACCAAGATCTTGGGTACCAAGCATGTTTGATATTCCCAGGCCTTCTTTGTAAACTCAGTCAAGAAATACTTTCAAACCACTGAACTCTCCATTTACAATATATATGTATATATTTATATGTATGTATGTATGTATGTATGTATGTATGTATATAGATATATAGATATCTCCCAAGACTAAGTAATAGACCTGTAAGACTTTTTATAAATACAAACAACAAAATATCTTGAGAGATATTAAAGAAGATCCATATGAGTAGAAAGATCATTTTAAGTTTATGGATTGGAAAATTCAATATTCAGACATCAATTCTTCCCAATTTGAGGCTGAATATCAACATATTCCCAATTATGATCTTGCTTGGTTGACTGATTTTGTTTTTATTTTTAGTAACCAGCAATCTAATTCATAAATGTATATAAAAGGTCACAAGAAGCAGGACACATAAAATTTTTGAAAAGAAGGAACAGATAGCTTATACTACTTGACCAGAAGACTAACTATAAATCTACATTAATCAGTACAGCATATGTAGTGGTCTGAATGAGTGTCTTCTGTGAGCTCAGATATTTGAACATTTGTTCTCAAAGTTGATGGCCCTGTTTGGGGAGGCTTGGATGGGGCGTGTCCTTGCTGGAGGAGATATGTCCCTGGAGGTGGGCTTTGAGACTAAATCCTTGTTCTATTTCCAGTTTGCTCTTTCAGCATCATTTGTGGTTTGAAGATGTGAAGCTTCCTGCTTCTGTCACTTGCTACCATGTCCTCCCACTTTGATGGATAAAAAATCCCAAAACAGACAACAACCCCCCAAAATCACCCATACCCCCACTAAAAGAAAATAAATGGCAAATCTGGTTTCATTTATACAACCAAATCTAACAACTATTTTCACAAAATAGGTTAACTCTTCTGCTTCTAAGAAATTCTATTTTTGTGGAGCTATGGCCACAGGCATCCTGTTCTTACTGAAAATAATAACTACAATATTTTCTTATTACGTAGTCATACTATGAACTTCTCTTTGCACATATTAATGAGTATGACCACGTGGTAGGTATAATTTGTTGCTTAGAGTTTATAAATGAGAAAATTTAACCACTGACCTTTTAAGAAGCATGACTAGTAATGAGTTAATTTGGGGTCCCCCTCTCTCCCATCCCCCTCTCTGCCCCCTTCTTTCCTCCCTCCCCCCTTCTTGCCCCTTCCTCTTTCCTTCTCCCTCCATTTCCCCCATTCCCCTTTTTATTGCAAAAGATCAAGCCTTTGGGATTTATTATTTTTATTTTCTGATATGGTATTGTAAAAAAACTATTAATCACACAAAAAATGGAAAGAAATTTTACAGTGACATTTATATATTACCAAGGTATATCACTGCAGCCCTCCTCCCGTACATGAATTCAGCTTATTTGTGAGCATATTTCAAACAAAGCTGTAGACTATTCTGGACTTGTAAGCCAAACAAACCCTTCCTTTTATAACCTGTCTTGTCGTGGTGCTTGAGCACAGCAACAGCAAAGTAACTCATACACTGGTACTGGAAAGAGAGACAGACAATCAAGAGGATGGAGCAGAGTCCCCAGAGAGAGAAATACGTAGTATTATAGTAGTATTTGATTTTGGGGAACAGCACCCAGGAATTTCTTAAGGAAAGTCAAGTGTTTTTTGTTTTTTGGTTTTTTGTTTGTTTGTTTGTTTTTAACACATACTGCTGAGAAATTAACCATCCACATAGGGACCAATTAATTCCACACTGACCTCTTATAATAAACAAAAATTAGCTCACTATACAGCATAAATCTAAACATAAAGAATAAAACTGTGAGGTTCAATTAATAAAAATTACTTTGATTTGAGTTAAAGAGTTTTTAAAAATGAGAACAGAAATAAAAGCAGTGAAGGAAAAAATCTTGAGAACTATATCTCAAAAATGAAAACATGCACTGCTTACCAAAAGGCATTGTTGAGAGAATCAGTAGCAAAGCCAGCCTAGATGACCACACTAGCAAAACACATATTTGATGAATACTAATATCACACACACACATATGAAGAATGCTTTTCTTAAAAAAAAATCAGAATACAAATAAGTCAGTATAAATATGAGAAAGCTACTTTAATGGGCACTTTATAGAGGAAGATATATGAATGTATAGTAACCACATGAAAATGATTTCAACATACTTGTCAAGGAAAATGCACTTCAGAATATAATGTAGTACTGCTATGAAACTTCCAGAATGGCAAAAATGAAAAAAAGACCAACAGAGCCAAGTGCTACTGAGGATGTGGATAACTAAAATGATAACATGTTCATTGATGGGGATGTAAACAATCTCCTGAAACCAAGTCTGCACCTGTGTACAGTTGTACTTTTAGATGCTGCCTGAACAGAGATGAAGGTCCGTGCTCATGAAGGACTTGTATAGGAATGCTCTTGGAAGCTCATTCACATTTGCTGAAGAGTCCAGGTGTCAATCATAAGGGATGGATAGGCGAGGCAAAGAAGAACAGCAACAATGATAAATAGGAAACAGTGACCAGCAAACCAAGACACAGGGCAAGCTGAGAAACAGACACACTGTAAGAATGGGGCCAGACACAGAGTCTATTACATGTGATTTCTACCTATACAATGTTCTAGATAGAGTACTGTCTGCTCTTGGGGGTTGAGTAGAGCACGTTTTAGGGTGATATATAGATTTTGGTGACATAGGCACGTAAGTTTGTCAGAACTCAGGGAAATATGTACTTGAGAACTGTGCATTTTTATTATATGCTAAATTTGAATTCTAGCCATGACACATACATGAGAGGATATGTACAGACATGTAATGAATTCTACAGCTTAGTTTAAAATATGCCCAGAAATAAGTTGAATTCATGTATGTATGTCTGGGAAGGCTGTAATGATGTATCCTGGTAACATATGACTGTCACTGTAAATTTCTTCCCACTTTTTGTATGATTAATATTTTTCCACAATACTGAATCAGAAAATAAAAATAATATATATTGAAGGTTGATCTTTTGCAATAAAAAAGACAATGGGGGAATAAGAGGGAGAGAGAAGGAAAGGAGAGGAGACTGGGGGGAGGGAGGAGGAAGGAAGAGAGAGAAAAGGAAAGTGAGGGACCCCAAATTAACTCATTACTGGTCATCCTACTTAAAAGGTCAATGGTTAAATTTTCTCATTTATAAACTCTAAGTAACAAATGATACCTACCGCAAAGAGAACTTCCTGGTATGACTAAGTAATAAGAAAATACAGTTACTATTTTTAGTAAGAACAGGGTGCCTGTGGCTATAAACCAACAATAAAATTTCCCAGAAACAGAAGAGTTAACCTATTTTATGAAAATAATTGTTAGATTTGTTGTATAGATGAAATCGGATTGGCCATTTCCTTCCTTCCTTCCTTCCTTCCTTCCTTCCTTCCTTCCTTCCTTCCTTCCTTCCTTTCTTTTTCTTCTCCTGTGAATGTCATCTCTCAGGATCCCTATGTGAATGAACTAGTAGAAAGGAGGATTGTAGTTTTAAAAACTCATAAAGCATATTTTTAGAAACAGTATTTCCTTCATTTTTGTTCCAGGAAAATATGCTCACACACAGCAAGGAGCATGCAGGACCAAGAAAAGAGCCTGCCAAAAGCCACAGCAATAAACAGATCTGGGCTTTGCAGACAGAACACAGAAGGGGACCCTTTCCATCTGGTATCCAGCCCATGGAAGTTAGAGGATTTGGGCTAAGTCACCTGTCATGGCCACCTTTAATTAATTGTCTTATTTATTTGTTCAGCAACCATTTAAATGGTTGCTGTGAGTGGCTATGAGCCAACATCTACACATGCCTTCCAGGACCTCGGCAAAATGAAGCTGTGTGAGGTAATTTTAGGAAAAAAAAAGTACATGTGTAGTAAAATAAAAGGTTAATGGCACTTGTCTTGCCACCTCCTTTTCATAGAGAAATGCAGCATTGACACCTTCAACCCACAGAAGGGACCACATGCTATGAGGATGAGGGTCCCCAGAACTTCTGTGTGTGCTGGGATGCTTTGCTAAGACAAGCAGGAGTGAAATTAGGTAAACTGTATTTG
Source organism: Onychomys torridus (assembly GCF_903995425.1). Classification (NCBI taxonomy): domain Eukaryota; kingdom Metazoa; phylum Chordata; class Mammalia; order Rodentia; family Cricetidae; genus Onychomys; species Onychomys torridus. The sequence continues at coordinate 65,790,047 of NC_050451.1, read as the reverse complement.
CTAAGGAATTTATACACATAACCACTCTCCCTGCCAGTGGAGATTCTCAACAGACACCCATTACTTACAAATTAATGTTTCTGATGAGCAAACTGAGCCGGAGTTTTGGAAGCCCTGTTGCTCTTAACGATTGGGGTCATGTAAGCTCCTGAGGAATCTAAAAAGTTTTAACTAGTGGATTTTTACTCCAAAAAATTTAAAGACATAAAATTCTGTTCAGTGAAACAAAATTCCATTTGCTTAGTTTAGCCTTCTAAGCAGACGCATGATCTCACAGCCTGCTAAACCTTAGAGATGGATTTTGTTTTTCTTTCTTGAGACAGGGTCTCACTATGTCACCCAGGCTGGCCCAGAGCTCACAGACATCTACCCACCTCTGCCTCTGGACTGACCATCCCCAGCTCTAATTTCACTGTTCAGTAAATTGTCTCTGTGTGTGGAAAATTCCAAATAAATAGAAACAGTCTTGTGAAAATTATCTGGAAAATTTGCACTTGTGGTATTTATTCAAGTGTCATCCACATTTTGGGAAAGAATCTGGAAAAAATGTCTTTTCCATAAAACAAACAAACAAACAAACACAGTTTCTTGTGTTTATTTAAAAAGAAACTCCTGATCTTAACTTTGGCCACTGGTACCAACTCAGTGCTATCAGGAGATGAAATTAAATTGGAGAAACACTGGCTGTGTGCCAAATCCTGGGACTATGGGGAAGGGAAAGCTGGTGGGTCCTTTATCTTCCCCTCCCTCATCTCTCAGGCTAGGGGAGCACAAATATCTGAACCTATAACCCCTTATTCTCATGGAGACACAATCGGAAGTCAGGTACCTGGTACATCAATGTCTTATTATTCTCCCCTACTAAACTGTTACTGTTAAGAAGAAATCAAATGTTATATGTAAATGAAAACAATCACTTACTTTCTGGGCCACACCAACAAGACACCTACAGTCTTAAAGCACCTCTTCAAGTAAACAGTACTCATTTTTAAAAGAAGTGCATTAGGAGACCTATATCCAAATGAAGTTTACAGTGGACTTTAGGCAAATTCACTGTTGGATAAATTAACATAATCTCCTTATGCTGGCCTAAGTCCAGCCTTCCATAGTTCCTCTGAGTGGATCATCTTAGAGTCAAAATACTGGAGGGGAATTAAAGATTCATGAGGAGGATAAGGTGTTTGGTACTGTAGTGAAGATTTCCATCAGCAGTAAACTTACGTTACAGAAGTTACCCAAGAGTACCACTGCCCTTGACAATGAGCATCACTTGATTCCACATCAAGCTCACCACATCAGGAGGCTTTCCAGTAGTGATTTCTCTCTTAGCAAGCAACCTTGAGACTCGCCATCCCTAACTATTTATCTCTGTGTTGCAATTACTAAGAGCACACTTGAAATTAATGATCTTTCCTAGGTTCCAAACACCAGCATTGTTTTCTGCTTAGATCTGTTAATCTAATTTTGTCTGTTCAACACTTTTGGTAATGATGTATTATCTTTAAAGTTTGCACAGCGTTTCCACACAAAACACTCCAAATTCAGGTTCCAACTTATTCAAAATGAAGATGATGATTTTCCCATCTGAATAAAGATCCATGCTTTCATTTTCTACTCTTCTATGTGCCATTTCAAATTATGATGGATATTTTCTCAAGTTTTGACTGAAAAACTCATAATTCAACGTCATGACCGATCTTTCTCCCACTAAGCTACTTGGTAGTAATTGCTACTTACAAAAATTTACCTGGGCTCTGAAATAAAAAACAAAAGGCATAGAAGTAGTAGGACCACAGCAGGGCTTTACAAGACCTGTTTCCTCAGTTCCATATGGTGATCCCCAGCACGCCTGGGGGAGGAGCTCCCAAGGCTGAACTGCTAACAGTGGAGCTACTGATGGGGGAGAGAGAATCAGCTTCTTTCCCATGAGCCACTAGTAGGCTGCCCATACTCAAATGATAGGGGCTGCATCAATTAGACTGTGAGTTATTTTATAAAGAAAAACAGGAGGAGGAGATGATGAAGTTGTGAGGGGGGCCTGGGGAAGGTTAGAAGAGGAAAATGTGGGGTGGATATGACCATATATCATTGCATCCACGTACGAAAATATCAAATAATAAATAAAAAAATAAATGTCAGTCAGCCCCCTGAGAGAGAATGGACAGGAAAACATGGAAGGCTGTACGTCCGCTGGTGATGGAGATGTAATGGTAATGGAGATGGATGGACAGTTTGGTTTTCTAAAGTGATCAGAAATAGAATTTACGACCTGCTGAGAACACACCACATTTATTAAGGAACATCTTGAATACGAACCCAATGATGCTGGTGCTAATAGACGTGATCAACTTATTGGTAAGAGAACAGCATGAATTATGTTACCCTATGAATACCACACTACCATAGAAAAGTCCTACTTAAAATCAGGAGCCACCGTTGGAAAGCATTTCCCTGTTGATGGCACACATCCACACAAGGCCTGAAGCAGTGGATGACAGGCAGGCAGCAGAGTAGCGATAGGGAGTGCATGTCAGAATTTCTGACAGGAACTCTATTTTCTGAGGACTTATACTCAGCTACAAATGTCTAGTGAAAACAAAACTTGGCACAAATCTTAGCTTAGCAGAATTCCATCAAGTACAACAAAAATAAAGATTAAGGGGAAGGGGGGCAGTGTGGAAATAAAAAGCCCTACGAACTTGACTTTCAGTAATGACCAGAGCATTGCCCAGGGTGACCAAAAGCAGTGCTCAGTACTTAAGTGTTTTTAAGATAGAAAGTTACATTTGGAAAGTGGTAGTATCAGTTACACTGTCACGATCTGCAGTATACAAAAAGGAATAAATCATTTACTACTCAGTAACTGAACCAGGAAAGACTACGTCTATTCTAGAAATAATTGCTTCTATTCTTTCTTGAAATTTGTGTGTGTGTGTGCGCGCACACGTGCATTTGAATGCGTGTTTGTGTGAAATTGTGTGCTTACATGTATGTGTATATGTATGTGAATGTTCGTGTGTGTGTGTGTGTGTGTGTGTGTGTGTGTGTGTGTGTGTGTAAGCCAAGGGTTGAGGTCAGGTGTCTTCAGTCTTCCTCAGTTCCCTTCTGCCCTATCATTTGAGATATGGCCTCTCATTGAACTAGAGCCCACCAATTCGTCTAGGCTACCTGACGGGGTTGTTCCAAGGACCCATCTTTCTCAGGCTCCCTAGCTCTTGGATTAAAGGCATGCATGCACTTCCTTGCCTGAATTTTTACCTCCGTTGTGGGATCAGACTGAAGATCCTCCTGTCTGTGCCCAAGAACTTTACCAGGAGAAATATCTTCTCAGCTCAGTTTTTTAAGTTGCTGGGTTTTGGTTTTTGTTTTGTTTTAGTGATAGGGTTTGGCTTAAAACATGCTTTTGTGCAAAAATATAATCAATTCCCCAAAAGTTGTACTTTCTTAGAGTGGCGAAACAAAACAGGATTTGGAAACAGCCTACATTCTTAAGGTATATGAGCTGCAAACTTTTAATGTTGGAGGACACTTCTTCAGAGTCTCAAGTAAACTAGGAACCCTACACTTTAATTTTGATCTCTCAGAAATTGATGCCCTCAGTAAACTCAGATTATTTACTTATTAGACTTGTTTTGAATCTCAGAGGTTCAAGTGTTGAAGTAAATTGTTCTAATAGATAAAGGATATGTAATAAGAATTCAGAAATACCACTAGAATAAATGATCATGTATCATCTACAAATACTAATTAATTTATTTGATCACTTAAACAAGATTTATCAGATGCTAGGCAAAATTCTTCATAAAAAATCCCCCAAATCCATCAATATTTATCACCTAAGAAAAAAAAGGTTTAAAGTTGTAGGCATTTTATTTTTCAATTTTAGACAGGGTCTCACTCTGTCTCCCAACTGGTCTGGCATTCTATATGTAGACCTAGCTGTGCTCAAATTCTTAGATAACAGCCGACTTCTGACTCCTCAGTGCTTGGGTTGACAGTGTAGGCTACCACATCCAGTTTAATTTTATTTTTAATTATATGTGTGCCTGTATGTCTGTGTGGGGTAACTGCACCAGAGTGCAGTTGCCCCTGGAGACCAGAAGAGGGCGATGGATGTCCTAGCGTGGAGTTATGGACAAGCGTGCTAGGAATTGAACCAGGATCTTCTGCAAGATCAGCATGTGCTCTTCACAGCTAAGCCACCACTTCAGTCCTCACCTGAGAATTTTCAATAGCTCTCATTTTGTGAAGGAACCAGACACTAAAACATTTACGATGAGATTGGTCTGAAATATTTAACAAGGTACTGAATGAAGCTTTTATGGCTCATGTACATTTTTTCCTAATGTTATTATGAAATCCAAGGACAAAAAGAAAAAATTTTCTTGGTCTAATGGAAAAGGCCTCTACATGAGCTGACCTCTGAGATAATGGAGTGTGAACAAATGTGCAAATGTACTTCCAAAAGCATCCCTCGTGGACGCCACCTGACTGTCAGACGTGCGAGACTGGAAGGTGTCCTCCCTTCTCCTCCTTGTAGTTTGTCTATGTCTCTGTTCCGCTGCTGCTGGTGATGCTCACCCTTCTGAAAAAACTAGACTAAACTGAGATGGAGCTGGGAAACCCTCTTCAGAACAACTCATTTAAAAAAAAAAAAAAACAATAAAAAAGAAGATTGACACATCTTGTACAAACAGCAGTGTAAAACAGAAACTGTGGTTAGGAAAGAAAGACAAGGCTTGGCATGATGGTGCATATCTTTAGTCCCAGCACATGGGAGGCAGAGGCTCTTTGTGAGTTCGAGGCTAGCATGGTCTACAAAGTGAGGTCTAGAACAGAGAAACCCTGTCTCAAAAGCCAGCCCCCCTCAAAAAAAAAAAAATAAATAAAAAATAAAAGGAATATAAAAAGAGAAAGATAGGTTTTTGTTTTGTTTTGTTTTGCTTATTTTGTATGTGTATGTGTATGGGGGGGTGGTAGGATGTTGTAGTGATATATTGTGTGCCCTAATAAACTTGCCTGGGGATTGGATGACAGAGCCAGCCACTACATTAGACATAGAGGCCAGACAGTGGTGGCACACATCCTTATTCCTACCATTCAAGAGGCAGAGATCCATCTGGATCTCTGTGAGTTCAAGGCCACACTGGGAACAGAGCCAGGCAGTGGTGGCACCCATCTTTAATCCCAGAAAGTGACAGCACAGTGGAGAAAGGTATATAAGGCATGAGGAAACAGGAACTACAGGAAAAAGTAGTTCAGCTGAGATCCCTTCAGGTGAGGACTCAGAGGCTTTCAGTCTGAGGAAAAAGGATCAACTGAGGAAAATCCTTTGTTGTTATTTTTCCTTCTTTATAAATGTGGCCTTTTACAGATGAGAAACCTTATCTCACAGGATGCATTTTACTAACTTTGGATTGTGTGAAATTCCTAGCATTCAGAGAGATGAACCACAGCATTTTCAACATCCTCATGGAAAATAAGCCCAAACATTTCACTAGTGAGGCAACAATCACTTGAGATATATCGTTAAATATGAGGGGTGGAAATTTATCACAGACACTAGTGGTATTACACAGCATGCATTTTTCTGAAAACACAGACTCCACATGTAAGGATTAGATATACATCCACAATAAGAAGGCATATTGATCTATAATTTTCAATATTACATCCTTGTATTTTTTATTACATGCTGTTTTTCAACTAGTAAAGAAACATGTTCTCATAAAGCTAATATTTATTCTTCAGTGTTTATAGAGCTGGTAGTCTATTTCAGGAAATGAGAAACTCTGTGAAGTCAAATATAACTTCGTGTCCTATGTACAAAAGACAGCGAGACAAAAAAACAAAAAAAAAACACTGTTTTTAAAAACCTCACCCAGGAGCTAAGGCATGGAGCCATAAATAACTAATGTATGATAATGGAAATCCTTTGTTGTTATTTTTCCTTCTTTATAAATGTGGCCTTTTACAGATGAGAAACCTTATCACACAGGATTTCTCATTTTATTAGGAAGCAAAGACTATATTCTGCTACCAGTCTTGGGCTCATCTCCATGCTTTCTTGTGGAAGCTAAGGAAGATGCTGAGGGTAATCCCACTACAAGAAGTGAAATGTTCCTACCTAGAACTCTGTTTTCTTAAACCATGACTTTTCTTTTCATGAAAAGAGCATCTGGAGTAGAGAATTCTGTGATTTGCTTTTACATAAGACCCCAAAACAACAGAAGGGAACAATACTGACTTTCCATGGGGAGGTCCTACACCTATCATGGAAACTCACAGGGAGGTGGAGCCTTGCCAAAGCTTTGAGGGTGGGCAGATTCACAAAGGTCAAGTGTCTCTTTGTCTTTATAACTGAGGACTTGGCTCCAGCTCTGGGCAGAATGAGGGGGAACAGAGCAGGTCAAGGCGTTTCTCCACACTCAGAAGGCATGAAGAATGGAAGATGAGCTAGCAAGAAGTGGGAGGAAGGGCGAGGAGGGCGGAGTGAGCAGGTAGCCAAGGCAAATCAGAACCCAGGCCTCTGCCAGCCAGCTCCCTGCAGACTGATCTTCTAGCTTTTGAGGAAGCCTATGATCTCGAAGAGAACAGAAACTAAGGTGTGTGCTGAAAAGAATCCCTCATTTGTACACTTTCCTCAGATGTCAGTGTTTTTTTGTTTGTTTGTTTCTCCCTTTTCTGATTTTAGTAACTTACCAACTACCACTGTGGTATCTGGACAACTGACATACCACTGTGTGCTGTAATATCTGTACAAACACTTACCCTGAGGTCCAGACTCAGCTGCTTCTCTCCATCCTCAGAAATTCCCTTTCCCTGTTATTTTCCTGAACTAAATAATAACATGATCTTCCTCTTAACCATGTTCTTGAATCAGACAAACATGATCTCCTTTAAGTACCAAACTAAAAGTACTAGTCCTATAAAAGAACATGGATAGAGGCAGCAGATGCGCCTTTAGATGGCTGGAAAACCCAGGGATTTGAGAAGAGCAGAAAAGGGCCTCGCCCCTCCATGTATTCAGTTCACCAACTACATCATCAGTGTCAAGTGAGGCATGCAGGCATCAGCAGACCTCCTCAGCACTGGGAGGGAAGATCTGAATATATCACAATGGCTGAAATTATTAGGAGTTGTTGGCATCTGGTTTGTGAAATCTAGAGACTTGAAAATTTCTAAAATGCATAACTCAATCTTATGCCACAAAGAATGGCCCCACCCAAAGTGGTGATTGAGAAACACAAGTAGATAACATTTAATGCTCCTTCCTTTTCTTTGTGCTCTTAAAGTAAAATGCAGTAACTTAAGAAACTCCAAAACAGGAACAATGAAGATATCTAGATGGCTAAATTTTGAATTATACAATTTTTCAGGAAAAAGATTTTACTGAAACAACATAAAATGGGCTTTTATCCCTGAAAGGGGGGGAAGGGATGATTTGAAAAATGATGCTATAATGGTACAAGGGGGTTTTTATCTAGAAGAAATCCATTAGAATCATATAACTTTGGGAAATACACATCTTTTCTTGAGAAAGATTCAAATAAATAAAACCAGAGCAAAGGAGAGGGCATTAGAGATCCCATGCAACATCAGAAATGCAAAATATTGTTGGACTAAAACCAACAACCAGATACCAAGTAGTTGGATAGTCTGAGTGGAGCAGACAGCTACCTAGAGTACAACTACACTAAGCCTACCAGTGGTTACTCTGCAAGAACAAGGAAGCTTGTAGAGACCTGCAATTGCCTACTGAGTTAACTAAGCTAACAATAACTAGATATATTTCACCAAAGAAAGGCTTTACACAGCTTTACCAGAAAACTATCAAATGCTTTAAAAAAATCAACACTAATCTTTTTTCAAACTCTTTAAGAAACTGAAGAGGAGGATTACTACAAAAATTCTTGCACAAGGCCAACGCTGTTGCCAAAGCCAGGCAAAAATACTCTATGGAAAGAAAACTACTGGCCAGTGTTTCCCATGAGCAGAGATTTAAAAAAAAAAAAACTTCACCCAAAATTCAACAGCACAGAAACAAGATTATAGACCAAGACAAGTGGGCCTTTCTTCTGGGCTGCAAGGATGGTTCAGTACCCAAAAGCCATTCGATAAGACACACTATATTAACAATAAAAAGGTATAAAAATCACAGGATCATCTCAGTAGATACAGAAAAATACTTGTCATAATTTAACATCCTTCCATGATTAAAACAAAACAAAACAACTCAGCAATTTAGGTATAGGAAGAAATTACCTTGGCATGATGAAAGTCATGAATAAAAAGCCCATTTGGGCACCATAGTCAATTAAGGAAACCTAAAATTTTCCCTTTAAAATTAGTAACAAGGAAAAGATGTCATTTTGGGCACATTTTATCAACATAACATTAAAAGTCCTAGTTAATACAATTTGGCTAGTACAAGAAATTGAAAACATCATTATGGGGAAGAAAGAAATAAAATCACTTGTTGATAATGACATCATCTTATAAAGAGCTCTTAGGATTTTTACATAGAAGCATCGGAACTAATAAAGTCAACAGTTTCGGGATCGAAAATGAACATCAAAATAGTTTGTTTCTACATAATAACAACTAACAGTCGAAAAGGAGATTACAAGAACAATCTCATTTACCATAAGACATAAAAGACTCAGGAACAGGTGGTTTAGCTGAATTGACACAGTGTTGAGCTGCCTGCTAAATATTCATGTTTCTACCTATAGACAATTGCTACTTTCAGCCTTAGTCAGAAGCCTTGCCTTTCCAGGGAATGGGAATGAATAAATTCATGGCTACTCAAATACCAAGATTATGTGACAGCTCAGCGCTACATGAGACACTTGTCCCATATCTTCTGAGTCTTGGGGAACATTTTAGAAGATGGAGTGCAAAAAAAATCTCAAAGCCAAAAGACCAGCATGGCTGTAAAAGGTCATCTCATGGTTAAGATGCAGCCACGTAATCATAAACCCATAGCATCTCTGGATGCCCACAGTGGGTCTGCACAAGAATGGGCATGTCTACAGTCAGGCATCAGTGGATGAGGACTCCTTCAGGGGCTCCTATCTCCCACTGATAAATTGTTTGCTGCTGGTAGATTCAGAAAGCAAGGGAATCACTGTTTTCAGTTTTGCCTTCACCAATGATCTGATCAAGATCTAGTGATCATTTCTATTTCAATGGTCACATAGACTGCCCCATTTAAAATAAATGATTTGCAAAATACAACCAAAAGTCTGGGACCTGGGAGAAAGACTGGTAAAGAGGAAGGGAGTTTGAGAGGGTAGGGGATGAGTGTAATCAGGATATATAATATACAAACATAAAATTGTCAAACAACAAAATTAATCAATGAAAATATAAAGTTAGAAAACACTTAGGAACAAATTGTGTCTGGTTAGACAGACAAAATATTTGAATTCTGAAAATTACCAAATATTGCTGAAGAAAACCAAGGGAATATATAAACAAATGGAAGACCTCATGTTTATAGATTTACAGCTTTAATTTTGCTCTAATACCTATACTAACCCAAATGATTCACAAAAATCAATGCAATCTCTTCAAAAGCCCAATCGAATTTGCCACAGAAATAGGAAAGATAATCCTGAAATTCATATGGAACGCCATAGAACAATAATAACCAAATTACTTTGAGAAGTAAGAATTGCATTCTGGACCTGTAATATACTTCTTTACATGAAAATAGACTACAAAGCTATGGTAATTAAAAGAAAATTATGCAATATAGAGCAGACAAGTAGATCAAGACAACAGAGGATAGTCACAAGAGGACCTACACCCAATCAAATGGTCTCTGATGGTTTGAGTTCTGGTAGTTACAAAATAAAGTAAGGGAAGTCTCTCCACCACCTTGCGTTAGGTAAACTGGAAAAGAATGAACTGACCCTCAACTGACTGAAGACTTTAACCTATGGCCACCTCCCAAAAAAGCTACAAGTAGAAGACATGCACAAGTAGCTGCTCAATATTGTCTCTATGGTTTTTTACACCAAAAGTAGAGTAATGACCAAAGCAACATGGACCCATGGAATCATACCAAGTAAAAGGCCTCTGTGTGGGGAAGAAGCAATGGACAGAGTGATATGGAGTCTGCTCTCCATCCATTCATTCAGAGGTTAATACACAACACCTATCACAACACCTATAAGGGCCACTGCCACTCAAGAGCTGAAAGCAAATGATATTTAGCCAAAAAGTTAAACAATAGTGAGAAAGAACTAGAACAGATATCCCCCAAGCAGATATGTAATGGTCAACATGTGTCATCAGGGAACCAGGTCACAGCTACAGAAATCTGTCACCTCACACCCATCAAAAGGGGTATTATTAAAACAGCAAAAAGGAACAAGCATTGCTAAGACACAGAGACACCATACTGCCTGAACACTGTTGGCGTGTGTTCACATGTCGACCATCACTCAGGAAAACAGCACAAAATTTTTTTTCAAAAATTAAAAATGGAATTAGCATATGAGCCCACAATCCTACTTCTGAGTATATACCCAAGCAATTGAGAAAAGAGCTTTGTAGAGACATCTTCATGGCTTAGTTATTAAACATTATTTATAATAATTAACATGTAGATCCACAAACTATCAACAGATAATGTTTTTTAAAGGAGAGCCGGTGAGATGGCTTAGCTGGCAAACCTTGATGAGTTCGGTTTGAGTCCTCAAGCCCACACAAAGGTGAAAGGGGAGAACCAACTCCCCAAAGGTGCCCTCTGACCTCCATATTCACCGTATGGTCCCCACACTCCACTCCCCACCATGTGCACATGCACAGACACAATGGGAAATGAATTTTTTACAATGTAGCATATGCCCAGAGAAGGATATTACAAATGAAGAAATTTTGCAAAGTGAAAGAAGTCTGTCCCAGAAGGACAAGTAATCACGGTCAAACTCATGGAAGATGGAAGGAGGGTGGAGGCTGGCGCCAGGCATATGCAGAGTTGCTTTTCAGTAGGTATAGAATTTAAATTAAGAAGACAAACTACTACAATTATCAAAGAACACGTTCATAATATACACAAAGTTCGCCATGTACTTACAATTTTGTTAAGGGGTAGATTTTATATTTTCTATGATTTTTAAAAAGAAATCCCAGTTTCATAAAAGGAAACCAAATCTTTGGATATGAAGGGTTAAAACCAGACTCTTGCTTGCAGATGAGAAGGTGCATTCAGGTGTGTCCTCCCAGTGTGTCTGTTTCTACGAATACAGTCATCAGGATCCAGCAAGCTACCAGATCACAGATTGGAGGTGGAGTGGGAGATGGGGCACAACATCCCATCAACCCCCCATCCCTTAATAAATAGCCATAGCCATGCCCTCCAAAGCAAGCTAATCAAGATGACCTACAATGGAGGTTCTGAAATGGGAAGATTGGAATTTAGCCCAGGATTGCAGTAAAATTTGCTCTGATTTCTCAGTAGACATAAAAGAAATAAAAAAGTAAAACACAGTAAAGGTCTATTAGAGAAAAAAACATTTGTCACCTTGGACAGAATAGAAGTCCCACCAAATGAAATAAATGCCTTTGGGGAAAAGATGTGTCAGGCTGGGAGGCAGTGTGTGCCTTCTCACTTGCTCTTTATTTAGTTCCTGTCCACTCTGTGTGCCAGGCCTTACTCTGTATACTCTGCTGCTATCTCCAGGTATGAAAGACGCATGAACCGAATATAGTCTTTGTCAGACAGTGTCTTCAAAATAAAAGTATTTTACTTGGTGCTATCTCAGTTATCTACTTCCAGATGAAAGCTGCACCCTGCCAGCAAGTCTGCGCCTTGAGTGAGCCAAAGTATCACTAGTTTGTCAAAATGCGAACACACATACATGTGTGTGCGCGCACACACACACACACACACACACACACACACACCCTGACACAAGCATTCTTTATCATTCAAGAAACGTTAAGGTGAATACTTCCTGGTAGAACACAATGAGGACACTTGGTCCACTGAGATTCTACATTTAAAGGTGCCCAGGTGACAGCACTAGTTGATACTGACAAATGCAGTTTTGATTTTTGATGTTTCAAAGTGCGTTTTATGAGTAAGTACTAGCTGCTTAAAAATATCTAGCAAAATCTGATATATGGTCACACTTAATATAAACTAATGGAATCTATTCAGTTAAGGGTTTGTAAACCTAGAAATAAAGTTTCTTTACAGCCAATGTGGAACCTATGTTATCTCTAATATCTTCAAAGCATCATACAGAACATGAGATTATGGGAATGAGATGTACCACAGCATATTTTCTGTTATTTATGTCTATCTCCCAGTTAAATTAAAGCTTTATAATTTGTGCATTATCTACTTACAGAGCTCTTATTGAAATGGATTATCAATGAATGTTTTAGAAAAGTCTCTCAAAATTAACAATATCTCTGGTAATAAAAATGGAAATAAACAAAACAAACCTTAAGATGACCTGCAGAGAAGAAGATGGATATCTGTCCTTCCAGGTCTTGATTGAAACAATGTATTCATAAAAGTGTTTTATGGAAGCTGCTCAAAGGAAGTCCCACAGAAGACAGTATAGCTCTGACATTCCAAATGTTTCTGGAAGCAAAGAAAAGCACACTGTTAGAGAATGTTTCCAGCACCAGGACCAACTGCAAGTCCTACCCAGTTTCCATGCTCTAAAAGTATTATGTGGTAGTTTGAATGCAATCGGCCCACATAAGCTCACAGGGAGTGGCACTATTAGGAGATGTGGCTTTGTTGGAGTGGGTGTGGCCTTGTTAGAGGAAGTGTGTCACTGTGGGGGCTTTACAATCTCATATATGCTCAAGCCCTGCCCAGTGTCTCAGACCACTTCCTGTTGCCTGCAAGTCAAGATGTAGGAGTCTCAGCTAGCCCTTCTCTAGCCCATGTCACACTGCGGTGATAATGGACTAAAGCTCTGAAACTGTAAGCCAACTCCAATTAAATGTTTTTCCTTTATAAAAGTTTCCATGGTAATGGTATCTCTTCACAGCAATAGAAACTCTAACTAATCTAGTGGGACGTTATTAATTTCTATTAATTTTGTACCCAAATCATTTTATTCATAAATGGAGAGGTGAAACATAGAACTCTGAGCATTGGATTCAGAAACTGCAAACAGTCAAGAATATTTTATAAACAATCCTGCTTCTCCACTTCCCCTCATGTCACTGGGCTCAGACAGGAAAGCTGTGGGCAGGCTGTGGGCAGGCTGTGTGCGCCAGAGCAGCATGGCTACTTTCCAAATGTCTACAGCCATCGATCTGGGCAGGGCCTTCATGTGGAGGGCAGGCCTGGGGGACGGCTACCCTGCACTTAAATGAGAAAAGCTGACACACATCTTCCTGAGCTCAGGGTTAAGTCCTGTTTCTACTCAAACCCAGAGTGCTTCTGGCCGCCTCTGCCTCTCATTTCATGATGGAGCCTATGAGATTGAGAAAACTATTTCATAAACACAACTGATGAGAAACACATAACCTCCAGAGAGATCAAGTTCAAATATTACTAAATTAATTATGAAATTGTGTTTCCTAATTTGCTTTAGGTTTATATCAAATATTGTCTTACTCTATTGGGCCCTGTGAAGAGCAGACAACCAGGCTTAAGCAATGCAGTTTTCCCTTCCAACTCTCTTTCCTAAGCAAACAAAGAGAGTTCCTTGGAAACCAAGGAGCTCCCTGGTGGGACAGTGCGGTTTGTGTGCTCTGCTATGCCAATAATGGCAATGCACACTTTTCATTTCCACGGGCCCCTCTACACGACTCACAGTTTCCTTCTTTTGACATGGTGGGAATTGAGTCTACGTCCTCTGAAGATGCCCTGAATGAAGTAGGCAAGTGGCTATGTCCACCTGAATGACTGAAGGGGCCTCAGTAAGCTGTGACAGGGCTCTTTCTGGGTTTTCATTTCCGTTTTCAGTCAATGAACATCATGGTTCTGGAAGCAACACTGCCTCACGGTTTGCCCTCTGCCGGCTGTCCTCATCCTCACTGAACAACACCCAGCAACTGAACACGTCAAATCTTCCCTCAGAGTGTAAGTCTTCAATGTCATGTACTTTTGTCCACGTCTTGGAACTTTTACCTCATTTGCACTGCACTAGTTAAGCACCTCAGAAAGGCTGGAAAATGATCTAGGAGCTAAGATTGCCACAGATAACTTTGAAAACCTTTTAACTTTGTACTTGGCCATGAAACATAAGTCACATATAAATGAACAGGAAGAAAGGGTTGGTGGTGTTTTCAAGGTTGGAAAGTTGAGGGCTAGTACATGGGGAAGAAAAGAGGACAGAGACACACAGAGTGAGTTCAACTTCGCATGAAAGAAGAGGTTGACAGAGAATGGGAGGGGGAAGAGAGAATCTAAGTTATGGGAATGCAAAAGAAACAGACCACAGGGGCTAACTGCCTCTTCCTTTCTTTGTTACCATTCCAACACAATCTAGCATTCGAATTTAAAGTAACATGAGTGTCTGCTTACCAAAAATCCCAACCGTACTCACTTAGCCACTACACACTGGAGATGTAGGAGTCAATTAAGAAGTTATAAAATTCAGGAAATATGGAAACAGTATGACTGACCTTCCTCTGCTCCCTTGAAACTTACTGTCTCACATCGGAACATAACTAGTTAAGAAGTTAGTACTAGTAAGAATGAGATGTGGAATTCGACTTTTCTGGAGAGTTCCTGTTTCATCATTCTGTGTGACTTTGTGCATGGGACTCAAACTCGGTCACATCATTTCTCCTACACAACCTTCCCTAAGTATGAAGCAAGATCCTCACGGTGGTGAGGGGGAGCTGACTGAGGTGGTGGCACTGTGCTTGGAGAGTCTAGTGACACCACTGAGGGAGGGGGTGCATATGCTCGGTGACCTCAGAGGGCTTGAGGTTCCCTCTGTCAGGGAGAAGGGGACCCAAGAAGGTTCAGCAAGGAAAGCAACATTCATGATGAGCGGTATGAACCAGACATGATAAAGTTCTCCATCTCAGATGTTACTGGAAAATTGGGGACTTTACAAGAAAGCAGGCCCATGAAGTCTGACATCATTTTCTTCACCACAACAGAGAGAGAGAAAGGAGCCAAGGAGGACATGCACGCCTTCTGCTAAGAGATACAATATCCTGCAGGTCCTGCTCAGCTTGGCAGTAATTCAAAATGACACCGTGGTTCTTAATGGAAACTGGCATGCTCTAGACATGCCATTTTTAAACTTAGGCTCAAATTTAAATCATAGGGCTTCTGACTCAGATCGTCAATGTGACCTTTAATAGGTATTGTTCTCGAATACATGCTTGTCACTGTGGAGAGAACCCACACGCCCCTTTACTCTGGGAAGCAGAATGAAATGTGCTCTATTTTAACAATCACCGAGCAGGATGACGGTGGCTGTGACTCACCAGAAGCAAGGGAAACTGAGACTCTATTTGGTTGTTTTTGTTTTATGGTTTTTTTTTTTTTTTTCTGGAGCTGAGGACCGAACCCAGGACCTTGTGCTTGCTAGGCAAGTGCTCCATCATTGAGCTAAATCTCCAAGCCCTCTATTTGGTTTTGTATCATTCATTTAAAGATAAATTTAAGTTCATTTAAAAATCATTCGTCTTGTTGCAGTAACAGATATTCCTAATCCTTGTATATTCTGGAGTTCAAAAGCACCCTATCAAGAATCTTATTGTTTCTACATTTAAAACACAATCCCACTGAACATATGCACTTGCAAGCATTCACCCAGCCACACTGCCCTGTCCATACCAGACTCACACAAGACTGTACTGAGCAGAAGAACAAAAAGCATGGAGTGGCTTCAATTCTCTCACCTTCTCTGCCTCCTACACCTGAGACCTTTGCCAAGGACCGAGCTGTGCTTTACCTGTGCCTCTTGCCAACGTGACATCAGTTAGAGGTGATGACTTTAAGATGTGACTGAGCCTTGAAGGCCTTCTTCCTCCATTCTTATGAACTGGGTTAGGGCCCTTCTAGAAGATGCCTCATTCTGCATGCAGGAAGCTCAATTTTCTACAGTCAAAGACATAACATCCTCTTGGGAGCAAAGAAATCCCTTTACTGTACAAATCTTAGTCTATGTTACTTTGTCACAATCTCTAAAATGGAAGAAGACGGCATTTACAAAATGGCCGGAGCCATGGATACTTCTTGCCCATCTCAATCTTCCCCCTTCTTTCCTCCCCTTCTAAACATGACATCATTCTCTACAGATCACCATAGCTGCTCAGCAAGGCTTCCCTCTTTGCAGTCATCTTGACAAACGCCAAATAATTCGTTATCCTCTCACATACATGGTGATACATATGCAAATGTAAATGAATGCATAAATAACTTTTAGTGCTGTTCTAATTATGTACATTCCACTACTCAAGAGCCCACAAGGGCATCCTATTTTCTCAAGGATCAGACCTAAGCTCCTTGTTGGAAATGTGCGCTCCTCTATCATCTCCAACCTCAGGAGAGAGTACTTGGAGGCACATCTCTGGATCTACTGGAAGCAGTCTACTAGCTACAGGTCAGTGCACCCCCAACCCTGGAGTCAGCTGGCACAGGTAGCATGGACTCCCCAGCTTCTCTTCTTCTTCCAGGTGCACCTGATCTACCTGGCAGATAGTTCACAGTCCTCCTTAATGGAAGGCCCCTACCTGGGTCCGTACAGTCTTCTCTGAAGGGGTAAAATACTGCACCTAGGAGAGACCTGCTAATGAGTCTTCAGGTGTCTAGAGCACACAGCCGTGGAAGGTGCCATTAGAATTATCCAGTCAGAAGAGCACTTGGGGTAATGGACATTTTAAAAAATGGACAAAGAAGATCTGGTAACAATGGGATGGATTTCTTCATGTCAAAGGCTGGTAAGGGCTGAGGCAGGAGGGCAAACAGAGGCCTGTATTCTCCAGCCTCATACTCCCCACCATCCCCTACTCTCTTTCTCAGTGAGGTTATTGCCTGGTTCCTATGGATCTCTGCATTGGCAGTGTATTGTTCAACAGACAGCAGCAATAACAAATCAGAGGATTTCTCTTACGGTTTTACTTTACAGACTGAGATGAAAGTATTATGTAAGTTTCCAAAGGTAGACGTGAGGCTTTTGATTTCTGACTCATAAGTAAGCTTTGATGATCTTTTCTCTTGCCTTTTTCATGTTAAATATTTAATTAAATGTTTAATGCCAATCCAAAATTGACTGTAAGTGAAGGAGCAAAAAGTCTGCTCTTTACTTTGTCTTTACTTTAGAATTTCCAATCAAGACAGCTAACTCACTTCAGATCAGGGCTTCTCAACCTTCCTAATGCTGCAACCCTTTAATATAGTTCATGCTGTGGTGACCTCAACCATAAATTTATTTCATTGCTACTTCATAACTGTAATTTTGCTACTGTTATGAATCATAATGTAAATATCAGATAAGCAGGATACCTGATGTGTGACCCCCAAAGAGGTCGCAATCCGCAAGTTGAGACTGCTCCAGACCATTAATTCTAATGACTTTCCCATGAGACATGTAATTCCAGTTCCTTCTAGTGTTGTGCCCGTGCTCCAAACCAAGCACAAGTGCACACTGGTTATTTGTACTAGGAAAAGACTCTTCCCTTCCCTCTGTCTAGGAACTTAAAGTGGGTCACACAGCAGGTCCAGGACTAGCACTGACTGTTTGCATGGTTCTATACTTGTATTTACACCCTTGGGTGTCTCACCACAATTGTGACTATAGGCTAGGTAGGCCTCGTGGCTACCTCAGAATTAGAATATGAGAAAAGTGATGAGAAGTGACATCACTCTAGCTCCGCTGATCTTGACTGCCATGTTGTGAATGATCTTATGGAGAAGAATTAAGGTAAGTTTCTAAGCCAATAGCCAGCTTACTCAGTAGAGAAGACTATGGCCCTGGCAATCAAAAGCTTGATTAAAGCTTTGTGAGAACTAGGAGCTAGGAGTCTGAGCCAAGCCATGGCCAGATTTGTGTGGTAATTATATGGGCCTTAGTCCTCAGGTATGTGGTTCAACATCTCTCTAGATACTATATATGTATTTTTTTTTAATGAAAATAATGTTGTAGTCAGTAGATACTGAATAAGGACTTTGTATTCCATAATGTAGAAAGCCCTACAGAGAAAACAGCCTGAGATCCCATGAAGAAGACATCATTTTCTCCCAGACTCAATCTACAATACTAACTCTTCCCTGGAGTTCCAACTTGCTGGCCTACCAAACAGATTTTGGACTTGCTAGTCTCCCAGACCACATGAGCTAAAGCTTCAAAATAAATCTTTGACTTTACTTATATGTATGTGCACATGTGTGAAATTAGGTGTATACGTGTGTATGCATGTGTATACACACACACACACACACACACACACACACACACACACACACACACACACACACAAATGCTATTTGTTCTGTTTTTGTGGAGGAGCCTTACTGTTTTTGACAAGGTCTTCCAGTGAGACAGACTGACAGGCTCTCCATCTTTCTATACAGACACTCTTAGAGTTGAGATTATTAGGGAAACAGCTTAGACTGAGAAATAGGTTGGATAATCAAGGAAATTCAAATGTGGCTCAATTCAAGTTGGAATTCTTAGAACCAGGGGATGGTGTAACTTGCAACCCCAGATCCATGATCAGAGACTGTGAGGCCATGATATGATTCCTATAGCACATGGATGCTCTAAGATCCATGTACAGAAAGGAAGGGTATCATAGATCCAAGGAAGAGAGCAGGAATTGGCCATTTTACTGCATTCTTATTCCATCTGGGCCCCAGTGCTAGGATGCCATCTACCCAAACTGGGGAAGACCTCTTCTCAGCTTGCTAACTCTAACACTATGCTTTGCTAGGAACATCTTCACAGCACCTGCACCAGTCTAAACATTCTAATTAAATGTCAAACAAACTAGATTTTTTTCTTTCAGTATAAGAGGGAAAAGTTCAATGCCTATTGGGACATTAAACTAACATTTTTACCAGCTACCTATATAACCTATAATCTAGTCAAAAATGATACCCTGCAGCAATTCACAGTAGTCAAAATTTTCTATATTGACCACAAGACCACAAGCACATTAAAATTTGTAACACACACACACACACACACACACACACAGAGAGAGAGAGAGAGAGAGAGAGAGACACAGAGACAGAGAGAGAGAGACAGAGACAGAGAGACAGAGAGAGACAGAGAGAGAGAAGGAGAGGGAGAGGGAGAGGGAGAGAGGAGATCAATATGCTGAACTATATCTACTTCTTAACTTTCTAATGTGGTAGGCTTCACGCTCTTTTCAAACAGAGAATACATGCATGATGGTCACAAAATCATCTATGGCTCTCGGTGCAGTCCAAGGCATGGACTAGGTGCTCAGTATGTATCTGTTTAGTTAAATTAAAAAAAAAAAAACTGAGTAAGTGATAAAACTTTACTAGCATCATCTTCACATAACCTAAAAAAGGACAATTTTCCAAATTAACTTCATACACAAATTCAAATCTCCTTAAGAAGGATACAAACAGGTGACAAAATTGTCAGATGGTACAAAGGTTCCATCTGATTGGCAAAGAAACAGATATTAGGCAATCACTCTGGAGACTGGAGTGGGAACATTTTTATTTTTGCAATTGGAGAACATGATTAATATAAATTCTAGCATAACAAAGTTGAAAATTTTGTCGAGTGGCCTGGGATAAATGAGAAGCACTTCCTGTCAGACAGATTGTGACTAGGATGTGGAGACAAACGTACCATCAATATTGTGAATAATCAGGAGGAGACTCTGGAGGGAATTAAGAAACAGCAGTAGGAATATACGGGGGAGGGGTGAGAAACAGAACAATGCAGAGAATAAATTTCAACAGCTAGGTGAACTGAAAATGAGAACAGAGAAATAGCTCAAAAGCACAGCAGCGTTTTGAGTGGAGGTATGGGGAGGTGGTTAGGAACGCAGACAAAATGTGAGGAGCAGATTCTGGGTGTGTCTAAATTCCCGGGCAAAGGAAGGCAAGAGTGATTGGGTGCTAGGCTATGCTGACATAGGAACACTGAAAACCCAAGGTTTGATAAGTACTTCTCCAATGAGTCAAGAATCTCAATGACCACACCAGCAATTTAACTGGTGTGTAAATGATACACAGTCCAACACACTATCCTAAGCACACAGTTCAAAATTCCTGTCAAGTGTACAACCCCAAGTAACATTCAGGGAGCCATGACAAAAAGCATCTCCCTCATTTCTGATGGTCCCCTTCCACTGTATATGTACAGTAGTGCACTGGATGAACTTATCATAATTTCTTTCACATTCTTTTGTCCGTTTCTACTTTTATTTGGCTATTATAAAAAAGTGGCTATGAACATTCTTATTTAAGAAGTTATATTTTTCTTTCATTTGTATGTGAATATTTTGTCTTTATGCATGTCTGTGCATCACATGTATGCAGTACCTGAGGAGGTAAAAAGAGGGTGTCAGATCCACCGAGACTGGAGTCATAGACAGTGTGTGCTTCCTTCTTAGTGCTGGGAATTGAACCAGGGGTCTCTGGAAGAGCAGTCAGGATTCTTAATTGCTGATTCATCTCTCCAATTTCAGGGCTTTATATTTTTAAACAGGACTGTGGAGGTCTGAATGAGAATGGTCCATAGGCTCATATATTTGAGTGCTTAGTCACCGGTTAATGAAACTGTTTGGGAAGGATGAGGGGATATGGCCTTGTTGGAAGAGGTATGTCACTGCGGGTGGGCTTTTGAGGTTTTAAAAAGCCATGTCAGGCCCAGCACCCCCCTCTCCCTCTCCTTCTCCCCACCACCTCTTTCCAGCCTGTGGATCAGTATGTAGTTCTCAGCTCCTCTTCCAGGCCCATGCCTGCCTACCTGCTGTCATGCTTCCTACCATGATCATGATTCACCCTCTGAAACTGTAAGCAAGCCCCAAAGTAAACGCTTTCTTTTATTAACTGTCTTAGTCATGGTGTCTCTTCACAGAAATAGAGCAGTGACTAAGTAAAGGACCATGGCCAGGTGGTGGTGGCGCGTGCCTTTAATCCCAGCACTCGGGAGGCAGAGCCAGGCGGATCTCTGTGAGTTCGAGGCCAGCCTGGTCTACAGAGTGAGATCCAGGACAGGCACCAAAACTACACAGAGAAACCTTGTCTCAAAAACAAACAAACAAACAAAAAAAAAGGACTATGTATGTTTTCATCTAAGTTTAAATAAATAATTAGGTATCAGAACGCTCAGCCATGCTGAAAGTTCATGTTTAAGTCCATAAAGAACTAGAAAATTATTAAGAAGTGCTATAATATTTCATACCCTTACTAGCATGGAGAAAAGTATTAGGACATCATCGACATTTAGTGTCT
The DNA here is from genome assembly GCF_903995425.1 of Onychomys torridus. Lineage (NCBI taxonomy): Eukaryota > Metazoa > Chordata > Mammalia > Rodentia > Cricetidae > Onychomys > Onychomys torridus. The sequence goes on along the minus strand of NC_050451.1, from coordinate 65,768,653 downwards.
GGTTCTTTTAGTTTTAATGATCCTGAAGAAAGTGAGCCCCTACTTGAATTTACAGTTCCCTGTTGACTAATAATATTATTACTACATTTTGAAATATTTATTGAATTTCCTTACATCTTCTTTTATGAATGATCTGCTTAAGTAATTTTCACATTGACTAAAAGGTTTTCTTTGCATTCTTAAAAGTTCTTTTGTGGTGTTAGGAACTGAACCCAAGGCCTTTCTCACTCACAGGTTCCTCTAGCCTTTGTTTTTGTTGTTGTTGTTGTTGTTGTTTAATTTTGAGACACGGTCTCACTAAGTTACCCAGGCCAGCCTTTAACTTTTTTCTGCAGCTCAGTGTTGAACTCACGATGCTCCTGCCTCAGGAGTTTCCAAGCAGCTAGTAAGACAGGCTCAGACCACCAAACCTAGCTTCTTTCTTTATTTTTAATTGAAATGTAAAGATTATTTATACATTTTTATTGGATTTCTTTCTCTCATTAATGTACAACAAATTAAGTTTCCACTTTGTGTCTGGACCATGAACAATCTTTTCAATGAGGAACTTTGCATATTTGTTAAATTTAATTTATTGTTTTTCTCATCTATTGTATCCTCATAAATAATTACTGTCATTCTAAGATATTCTATTAATTTTTGAAAGTTTGTAGTTTTACTTTGATGTAAAGGTTTATTACAAACCTGGAGTTATTTTTTATATGGAGTAGGGTGTTATTTCCTTTGTTTCAATAAATGAAGGATAGTAACAAACTTTGTTTCTTTCTTTAACCCAGAAAACTACATTTGTAGCCTTTGTTAAAAATCAGTTGACTGTACAAATTGGTCTATTTCCTGATAATCTATTTCCTTCTACTGATTCATTTGAGTGTTAGTCCCTCTGGTATTATTATATATTTTTTAAAGTGGCTTAAACTTACCAAGTCTTTGTATTTTTATATAAATTTCAGGGCCAAGTTTATTAATTGCCACATAAAATGTTGGGGATTGTATTCAATAATTGCATCATATTTTTTTTTTTGAAAAATCAACTTGTTAAAACAGAGTCTTCACTGTACAATATGATTAATTATTTGCCTTCTTAAATTTTTCATACATTTAAAAGTGATTTCAGTTTGTTTTGTACTTTTTAAACATAATATCAAGTATATTAGTGGTATGACTTGTAATTTTACTTTATAATTTTTGAGTGTGCACAGATAGAATGTTTTATAATGATCCTGAATCCAGAGACCTTGCTATGTTCAACAAAATTTCCCAGCTCAAGTGAATTTTTTTTTTTGGATTTCTGGTAATGTCATATGTAAATTTGTATACCTTTTCCACAAAAATAAGTATGCTTTTTTATTTCTTTTACTTGCCTTATTACACAGGCTCAGACCTCTAATACAGTGCTAATTAAAAATAGAGTAGGACCTTTGCCTTTTACTGATTTTGAAAGAAAGTATGTCATTATTATTACTTACATGTTTTTCACTGACTTCTTTTAGTAAGACTAAGGAAGATCTCTTTTGCTTTTAGAAAGTTAATCATAATTATGTATTAAAATTTAAGAGTCCTGTCATTGAGTCTACTTATAATAATCAGATGATTCATATACTTCATCACACCAGTACAAATTAATATTTAGTATTCATTATTAATATTCAAATATTAAAGCATGCTACTATACTTGAGATAAATTAAACTGATCGTGGTGCTTCATTCTTTTTTATGTCACTATAGTGACTGGGAGTTAGAGCTCTGTGCTGGAACAGCTTTGCATCTGTAATCACAAGGAATATCAATGTGTGATTTTTGTTATAGCACAAACAGGACTGTGTGGCGGTTATGGTGTCTAAAAGTATATTGCATTTAATTAGCATATGCCTATGTTAATTCTTCACATCCTAGAAATGTTCTTGTAGTTTATGTTCCCTAGTTCTATACTCTGAATACATAGTTTATTTTTTTAAAAGTCTTAAAAGTACTACCTCTACTTACATCTGAATTTGCTTAAAATTAGTATAATTTATTTCATAAATGCTAGGAGAATTTCACCAGCATCTGTACAGGAATCCTCTTTTTAGAATAATATCCCTTACTAATTCTACTTATTTTTAAAATATAGAGTTATTCTCATTTTCTGCTTCTTTTTTTTTTTTTTTTTTGTTTTTTTCGAGACAGGGTTTCTCTGCGTAGCTTTGCGCCTCTCCTGGAACTCGCTTTGGAGACCAGGTTGGCCTTAAACTCACAGATCCGCCTGCCTCTGCCTCCCAAGTGCTGGGATTCAAGGCGTGCGCCACCACCACCCGGCTCATTTTCTGCTTCTTTTATGAATTTTGGTTAATTTTATCTTACTAAAAAAGAAATTTGTCTACTGTATCAAAGATGTTTTTCCTTCTTTAGCAGCTTGCTACATGTAGTACTAATAATCTCCCCATTGTCTGCTCACTGCCATTTCATTTGACCAAACACCATTTTTCTGGGCCTCTTTCTTTGGTTACTAAGTCATATATTGCTTTTTCCTTTACTGAGAACTCTAGCCTTCATGGCTTAATCTTTTTCTACCATGTATTTTTCATTATCTTCCCTTAGTTTATTTTATCTTTGCAAAAGGCCTAACAGGATCTTGGAAGGCAGAAATTATATCCTAACCTTCATTGTTCTCCATTGCATCGAACATAGTCTTTTAACACTCAATAAATATTTATGGGATTATTGATTAGCCTACTCTGCGGGTTAGTTTAACATTAATTATGGATTAGTAACATCAATTATGGATTAGCTTGAGGAAACCTACAGTGAAAGGAAGCATAGAAGTGTTAAAAATATAAACAATAAAAACTAGGGTTGAGTTTATCAAAAGTCACAGGAGCCAAGCTCAAGGATCTTCCAGTGGCCAAACTGGAACAATTTGAGATTCCAAATGGCAATACTATGAGAGCATATAACTAAATGATGTCTAAAGTCATGCAGGAAAATGACTAGATAAGTAGACAGGCAGATAGATAGATGGTTGAGTGGAGGGATTGACGGATGGGTGGATGGGTGGGTGAGTGGGAGGGTGGGATGGATGGATAGACGAATGGAAGGATGGATAGTTGGATGGACAGATGGATAAACAGATGAATGGACAGATGGATAGACAGACAGACAGCAAAAAAGGGACAAGTGTCTTTATTGGAAAATTCTAAATTTTTTAAACAATAAGAGCATTTTACATTTTTTTTTAAAAGATAAGAGCACTTGCTGCTCTGCTAAGGACCTTGGTTTAGGTCCCAACACTCACATGGTAATGTAAAAGTGTCACTCGCTCTAGTTCCAGGAGATCCAGAACCCTCTTCTGGCCTCCACTGGCACTAGGCACCCATGCAGTGAACTTCACCTACATGCAGGCAAAACACTCATATACAGGAAATAAGAGTATAATTCAAAAGTAAAAGGAATGATGAAAATAGTAATTAGAAATCTATAGCAACCACAACAGATGAAGTCAAATGATGAACAATAAATGTGATAAACATTTAGCCAGAAACAATATCATTCAACAACATGAAAGCAACCCCCTACACTATTTCATAACCATGACCTCTACCTTTAACACAAGCCTAAGGGCTCTTTAACATCTTTAATCTAGGAGGCAGAACTTCACTGGATTGCATACTAGACTTGGCTGCTTGTCTGGAATAAACATGGTACAGAAAAGCCAACTAGGACCTGTAGAGAGACTAGAGAGGGACAGCAGATGCTACCTCAAACAGTGGTCACACGTCACAACAGCTCTTGAGTCACACAGCTAGCAATGTGTCAGATACTGCTGAGATGAGCAAGAGTGAACTTCAGTTCTGTAGCAGGCTTCCCAGGAACCCTCAGACTAACAGTGACTGCATTTGCCTGTTAATCTCCAAACCTGTCAAATTTCTGAAAGTAAAAGAAAAACTATTAAACTGCCACCTATTGATGAAAGATTAAATAAATATGATACTTGTGGTACATGGTAATGTTGATAGAGTAACAATTGACTGTAATAATTCTATTGTGTTCAGCTTTTAGTTTTGGTAAGGACAGCATGACTGGGCACAAGCAGTATCATTACCACTAATAGACACAATTATTTCTAAAACCATACAGGCTGCCTGGGTGTTTATAAATGAAGATTAATATTCACACATGAAACCCAAGCATCAGCCTCAACAGGCCACAGGAACTTCATAGATTGCCATCAACCAGCCAACAGGCAGACCACACTAACTGGCCAGCCCAGAACTCCTTGCTGAGCTGATCATCCAAGGGTTTCCCACAAACTGCTAGTCTAGAAGGAGGCGCCAGCTTCAGATCCACAGACAGCAACATGAGGCTACAAAGTATCTGTCTTAATTCTGTTTCTAATGCTGTGACGAAATACCCTGACAAAAGTACCTTAGGGGAGAAAGAATTTACCTGGAAATTAGGCTGTCTTAACAGGGGTCACAGAAGAAGAGCATGAGAGAAACTGGTCACAGGTTGACACAGAGGAAAGCATCAACAATGCATTCTAGTCCACAGCTCACTCTGTCCACTCTTACACACTCCAAGATCCACTGCCTAGAGAGTGGTGCCACCCACAGTGGGCAGGACTTCCCAGCTCAAAACAATCGCCCGCAGGGCGACCCAATCTAGACAACCTCTCACCTACACTTCCAGAGTGTTTTTAGATTACGTCAAGTTGACAGATAAAATGAAGCATCACAGCACCCAAGGAACAAAATATCAGCAGCCAACCCTAAAGAAATGGAGATTTAGGACCTCTGGGCAAGGAATCGAAGGTAATCATCTTAGAGAACTTTAGTGAACTACAGAGAATGGCTAAATAACATCAGAGAAACAATAAATGCACAAAATTAAAAATTCAACAACAGTAAGAGTCAACACCTCAATTATCACGAATGAACTTAAAAAGTTTAATAGGGGGCCTTAACAATAGTTAAATCAAGCTGAAGAATAAATACATTTGCAGACACATCAGCTGAAGTTGTTCAGTTATGAGGCATTATCAGGGGAATGGACATGTACTATAGAAAACTCAAAACAGAGAAAATAAGATAGAAAGCTTAAAAATGGTTGAAAACATTCAAATTTAGACATATAAAGGAATATTCACATTCATAAAACACAGCATAAAAGGAATTAAACTGTCAAAAGTCAAGCAAAGAATTATCAAAGAAGAAACAGAAAATCAACTCATCACATAAGAATGTACTAATAAGATGATAGATTCAGTATGATTAATGAAAAGAAAAAGAAAAACCTTTCACCAAGGAATACCATCCTTGAAAAAACCCTTTAGAATTGAATGAGAGAAAAACATTTCAAGGCAAATATAAAGAAAGGGATTTGTCAACACCAGACCTCCCTTAGAAGGAGCTGTAAAGGGAGATCTTGAAGCAAATCATAACATCAAAGAATATGAAAGCATCCCTTTTACTGATAAATGAAAACACAGACGAGTACAACGTAATATAGACTGAGATGGTGGCACATAAGTCATTAACAACACTAATACTACTGTGTCAACTTAAAAGATGAAGAATATTGGATGTCCAATACAAAAAGTAAATTTAGGTAGGGTGGTGGTGGCACACACCTTCAATCCCAGCACTTGGGAGGCAGAGGCAAGCGGATCTCTGTGAGTTCAAGGCCAGGCTCCAAAGCTACACAGAGAAATCCTGTCTTGAAAAAACAAACAAAACAAAACCAAAAAAGAAATTTAGATATTAATAGCCAAGTACATGTGCCTAATAAAAGCATAATTTTTAATATGTGACTGAAAATGAAATAATTATCATAAAACAGACTCTCATAAGGTTTTATGCAAACCCTTGGGTTAATTATAAAGAGAAGAAAGTATGGAAGACTGAAGTATATAACAATAAAAACTCAACAAAGGAAGATAGCAAAACGGGAAGAGAGGACTATAGCAAGCTGAAACAGCAAAACAGCAATCACTCTTTAGTTAGTAATAAGTAATAGCAATTATTACTTTAGATATAAAAGGATTTGATTCCCCAATAAAATATGCAGAAGCTGAATACACATAACAAACACACAGCACAATCCAACTATATCCCCAACAGAAATACTTAAGTTCACTGACACAGGCTGAAAGTATAAATGGTCCAGGGAAATAACAGTTGGGATGAGCAGAGGTGGACAGCCTCTTTATCAGTAAAGGTTAGTAAAGGTTAAAAATAATTTGCAAGAGATAAAGATTGTCACACAATGATAAAAGGCTTGGTACAACAGGACAACACAGTAGTAATTTATTTATAAGTTAATCTTTAGAATATATCTATAGATAGAACATTTAAATCTCAATATAAAGATAAAAATATTGTGTGAATTACGTTTCCCTTCATAACGTAAAGAGAAACTGGAAGACACTGAAAGAAGGGTAAATGATATGGCTAGACTATGCCCTGAGAATCCACAGACTGAGACTTAAGCCAGCCGAGATGCCTGTAAAGAGAGGAGACTTTCAGAGAGTATGTCAGGGGAGCGTCCCCATCATTCGGTACATCAGTGCCTTTTAACGTGTCTGGAGGGAGCTAGCATAGGCTCAGTTTGCTTTCCAGGAATGGAGAAATGCAAAGTTCATCTCTGTTTCTTTTGCAATTTATGTAAGAGTTCTGATATATGACTCTATCCATGGAACAAAGCCTCACCAGACACTGAATCTGCTGTCATTCTGACCATTTTCAGACTTCAGAATGATTGATTAAACGTCTGCATTTTACAAATAGCTCAGCATCAGGCGTTCTGTTACAGTACCTCAAGGAAACGAGGATGGGAATGCTCTTACATTATAATAAAATCACTATTTTCTAGTTGAAGAAAGGAAATAATACGTTGTTAGTTAAGTCTCCAATAAAAATATTTAAAACAACCAACTTATACCAAGGAAAAGTTGTTTTGGCTCAAGGGCATGCGATTTCAACCCTTAGTTACTTGGCTGCACCGATTTTGGCAGGAAGGGCATGTTCTGTCTGAAGGGGGCGGAAGATGTGTGGTAGAGTGAGGTTCATCTCAGGTTGGCTGGGCAATGACACATGAAACAGAAAGGGGCTGAGATCCAATACTGTCTTCCGGTGAATATATCCCCAATAACCTAACCTCCTACCACTAGGGCCTACCTCTCAGAGGTTCTATAACTTACCAGTCATGCCAAGCTGCAGACAAGAGTCAACAGATGGGCTTCTGACAAACACTCCAGACTGAAACTACAGCAATGTCTACTATGTAAAGGTACCGAGATAATTAGAACTAGAAGTCACACTATATTGCAAAGAAGTTAGGCCCTTATCCACCCATGTATGAAATCAACAAATAACAATGAACCTTGATAAAGCAAGAGATTATGATCATACATACATATGTATATGCACACATATGTGATAATCTAATACTACCAATATTTTGGAAGTTATAAGTGGTTAACAAAAATTCAAATATAGAAATAATTAAAATAATTATAGTTTTTTTTTCTCTGAGCAAATAAATCTGGAGGTGGGAGCTAGTATAGATTTTATTGTAAGTCCTTCCTCTTTTTAATTTCTAAAAGCATTTACACATGTGCTGTTGATATAAATAGGCACAAAGTATTTATTCACATGAACATAAATCTACCAGGAAATCTTCCAACTAGATTTATGCTTCATAATGTAACCTCAACATTTACATAAGGTACTGCTTGTAATTCAAAATGAAAACATAACATTTAAAACCTCACACAGAGGTATCTATATTCTGCCCTGCTACAGGAGTGTTACACTTTAGGAAGGAGACAGTCTGCCTCAGGGGTGTTAGTTATTAGGGATAAAGAAATGGTAAGATATTTGTAAAAACTCCAGGTAGTGAGTAATACTGTCCTAAAGTATCATAGCTCCTAACATGATCTCTTTGCTTTTTAATACAGCACGGGGAGACTGCAGCCACAGAGGCCAGCCTCAAACAGCCCGAGTCTGCAACTGACTTCCTGCATGAGTCCTGCAGACCAGACGCCAAATCACCAGGGACTGACGGTCTGTGAGTCACACCCCAGTTTTCACCATGAGAGTGACCAGCACCTCACCACTGAACATGATATAACTGAAATGACATGGGAGAGCTGGGTGCCTCGGATTATGTTACTTCAAGCTGGGTTACCACAGCTGGTTACCACAGCTGCTATAGCATGGCTTGGACTTTCTGGGGTTGTTGATTACTAATCTACAATCCAGACTCAGGAAAGTGTAAGTGAGGTGGGAGACTAAAAAGAAAGGGCAAAGATCAAAAGACGAAGGATTATAAAGGCTTTGGGTGGCATTCTACTTCCCTTTCCTGTGTTTAAACAGTTTAAATGACCAGTTTCCCCAACGTTATTTGATACAGGAAAATACATGGAATTCCATACTCTACATCCTTCAGGGGCTTCAGAGGCAGGTGCTCACTTGCTTGTCCTGAAGAAAGGGAAAAATATCTGAGCTTCTTCCATACCCCCACCCCCATTCTTTCCTTAATTAGAACTCCATAGCAGCTTAGATATCTGCAGAATATGTTCTGAAGGTCGGGCAGGTCTATAATTATGTAGCTACCCCTTTGTTTTGGGGGTGTTTTGTTTTGTTCTGCAAAAGCTAGGTCTCAGAAAGTTCCACCAGTAGTGATGGCTCCAGGCGTACCTCTAGCCTGTGCAGACCTCACTATGAGAAGCACATCGCCAAACTAGTTTCTCTCAATGTTGCAGGGTTGTCTAGTGAAGGTTGAATCAGAGCTAACAGCATCTACACATCACCCCGAGTGATCCTTCACAGGCTTTCTAGGACTGGTAAAGGGCAAGACTTGGCTCCCCTCTCCATCATGTACTCAGATGTAGTGATAGTTGCTACTGGCATTACAGTTACCATGCAAGAATTAGACGCTGCTGGAGAACTGGATGCTGAATCTTTTGCTGCTAAATCCAAAAGTCTAGAAGACTGGCATTCATTAAGATACTGTTATTTGTTTAAAAAAATGAATAACAACCTCCTAATTTCATTGTGACAAGTCCAGATGAAAGTGCTTGCACATCTAAAACCTTTTGACCTTGGAATATTCTTTGCTCTTCTGGATCCTTGTTGGGGCCACCACCAAATAACTTGGACAGAGCCATTTCAATCCAAACACTGGGTCCTAAATCACACTCTCTTCCGGATGAGATGTGATACACTGGAACTGTTCAGAATATAAACTCTGGAATTCAAGTGCCTGGTTCAGATCCCATCCCCTCAACTGCCTTACCGGGTAAATGATCATAACATTGTTTAATTTCTTCATGCTTTGCTATCTGGAAATTAAGAGGTGGTAGCCATGGCTAACTCATTAGACTGTTGGGAGAATTAAGTGGATGGCTCTATGTAAGTCACTGAAAACAGGCCTGGCACAATGTAAGCACTGATAATGTCCACAGGGTGGCTGCTACTTTGCCTATTGTCATATGCATGGAAGAAAATACAAAGAAATCTAGCAATGTCCACACTGTGAACTTCTGTAACTGGTGCAATGCAAGTGTAAGGCCATATATTATATTCCCAAATTCTTCTGGTGTTTTCACCCTGATGAACTTATTCTCTTCCACATTTAGCTCCTTAAATAGACCAATGGAATGCCAGCCCAATAAAGGATGTGTTTGGATAAAATAAGGGTATCAGCGGAGGCATTTAATCACAGAAGCGGCCTCAGGGTTTCCATTCATTCTCTGCCTGCTTTTCACAGCACACTGGCAAATGTGTTTTCTCTTTTAGGGAGCCCTTTCAAAGTTACTTGGAGATGGAAAGCTTCTTGGGCTGGAAAACAATTTTTTTCTTTTAATTGAGAGCAGCTTTACGCCTGTTCTTGGAGTTGAGAGCTGGTGTGTTTTTCGACAGTGATTTCATTCAGAGGAGATGGTTTATGGATTGACGTGACAGAGTTTGGGCCTTTGCATCTGCACTGCTTCTTTCATCCATGAGTGCTGAATTCTAAATAACCAGTTGAGTTCAACATAAGCAAATCACATTGACCTGAACTGCTCTGGAACTTTAAAAGGAAAAAGCTGAAAGAAAACAGCCTGCCCCATCTGAACCCCATTCCCTAGGCTGCGAGCAAGACGCTTCATTTAGAACTTGCTAAATTAGGTCAGAGAGTTCTCCTTGGGAATGATAGTTTGCCAAGAAATTCGAAAATTCCTAAACTAAGACATAGAGCAATATGCCAGTTCACTGAGTCTGATTCAGTCTTTTAGAGTGCTCTGGGAAATGCTGGACCACTGGGCTGCATCATCTCACCACCTTGTAGGGGAAACACATCAACAGGAGCAACTGCTTCAAACTGTAATCATCTTCCAGGTTCATTTTAGGAGATCCAAGAGGACAGCACCAACATTTCCTTTCCACAGGTCCTCAGGCCTACACCCCAGTGCAACACCAATGTATTACTGAACTAACCTGCGGTAGCTCATACATGTGTAATATATATACATAACTGAATGCATAACATGATACGTATATTTCTATGTGCACAATTTACACCTACAGCATGCATATGCCTATTTACTATGTATATTACACCCATATTATTAAGCCATTGTTTGTATTAATGGTTTGAGGAGAGCAGATTGAGCCCTCCGATCCCTAAGCAGCTCCTCAGAGGCGGCTCACACAGCAGTTACCGAAAGGTCCTCCAAGAGTCACACAGTGCTAATTCTCACCCACCTTCCTTGCTATGGACTGGGCACGTGTATCGTGTAACACACTTGTTCATTCCTATCTGTACAGATATTTTTTTCTTTTCAAAAAATTTAAGTGACCTTTTTGTGTATCGGGGAACAGGCACACACAAGGCACTTGTGAAAGTCACAGGGAGGATGGACTCATAGACATCAGTTGTCTCCTTCTGTCCTGTAGGCTGAGGGGATTGAGCTCAGGTCCTCAGACCTGGCTGCAGACACCTTTACCTCCGAGCCATCTTGCTGGCCTCATTTTGCGTATCTGCATCCAGAATTCAAACCTACTCTATCCTGAGAACCAAAGTTGACAAGAAGTACTCAAGTGATGTGTAAAAAAAAAAATGCAATAGCCCCACCACCACCAATATGGAAATGTCATACAAGCTGCTGGAGAGCTGACAGCTTCAAAGTTTACTGTAATATTTTGGAAACACTTTGCCACTGAGTATACAGTTGATGGAAAGTCTTGCCAGCATTATGCTAGAGGTATCTAACGGATGACACAGTAACAAAGCCATTTTCAAAGAAATTCCATGTTAGTAATGCATCTGCAGAAGCTTCCAGATGAACCAATGTGGGTATGGTTGGTTCAGAAAAACTTATGTGGATGATGTAGGTTATTTTTGTTGTTATTATTGTTTTGTCATAATTTTTCACTTCTGCCCAAGAGTGTAACTTTGATCTCATCAGCTTTGAGGCTTTGACTTTCATATTTACTTGTTACCTATCCCTTGCACATTTGCATGATCATTAATAAACCAGTCAAATCAATCTTTATTTACTCTTGAAAATACAAGTATAATTGGCTAAATTATAATCCTGGCTAAACTGCTTCATGAGGTCAGCATCTGTCCTCGTTGTGAACATTTCATTTTTCCATTTATCAAGCTTTCCAAAAACATCATTCAAGTACCCTAAATGAGTCAAGCACTGGGCTGAGCATTCAGAGAGAAAGACAGAAAGACAGACAGAGACTACACACACACACACACACACACACACACACACACAGGGGGGGTGGGGGTGAGTGGGGTGGGGGGCAGAGACACTGGCAATGTGGAGTTTCTTGCCTAGCCAGGAAGACACAACGTTAAAGGAATGAAGACTGATTTTGTTCCAAGTGCAGCGATAAAGGGAGAACAGCATACTACACTAGAAGGAGCTTAGACAAGGGTCACAAAGGGTTCCAAAAGAACATTTATCCTGAGACTTTAAGAATAAATACTAGGAGGTCAGGAAAAAAAATGAAAGACATTGAGGACCACAAAGAACAGAACAATTGACTAACCAGGACAAGTAAGAAGGAGACATTAACAAAGTGGAGAGAGCATGCCAAGGGGGATAAAAACTCATGCTGGAGATAGATGCCTGCGAGGACCATCTACTTTTGTGATACATCTTCTGTCTAGATTCCTCTGCTATGACCATCTAGAGCTTTACTATTCTGGAGAGGGTCATTAACCACACGTTCTTGGGAGATAATAAACAATGTAAGGACTTTTCCATTATTCTTAATCCCGACCTCTACTGCAATCAAGTGAGTCATCTACAGCTGAGCCATTGTCCTTCTGCTCTACCCGGAGATTTTTAGAGAGCTTTGTGAATCATGGGTCAATGTTGTAAGCACATCTGCACTGTGGTTTATGTCTTCTTTATGAAATTATTTATAATAGGGAAAATAACACAGAAGGAAAATAGAAATGGGCCAATGATGCAAAAGTAATGAATGTACTTAAAGTCAATAAATTAAAACAACAAAATTCACCACTTTTTAAGAAGCTAATAACTCTTGGCTATTAATAACAGCTTGAAAAGTGATTCAAATTCTTAAAAAAATCATGAAACTCAGCTTTTATTAACTGTATAAACAAACACTGTCAAAGACAACATCATGAAATGCATATACTAATGATAAGCTTACAAATACTCACATATGATTGTTTACCTCTGCACTCACATACATGCGGGCATCTGTTTCTTTTAGCAGTTATAGCAGCAGCCATGATTAGCATTTATCTTTGTGAGTCAAGGAGAACCCTCACATCTCCTTCATGTCCACCTCTAGAGACCAAGGCAATTTTAGCCTTTGGTTCTTTGTCCTGTGAGGTTCTATTAAAACTGGAGTAGAATAAGATATAATCCAAACCAGTGTTATAGATCCAAAATTTCCAATTGAGACCTATTTTCACTTTTAGCCCTAAATATTTGGCTCTTTTTAATAAATCCTTCAAGGCAGTGACTAAATTCTTAAATCAGGAGCAACTATAGTTCAAGAAAGAATGATTTCAATGTTTAGATCTAGCAGTAAATATATTTTTATCTAAATAAAGTTTAAAATGTGTCCTCTCCTTCCTTCCCTCCTGAAAAATCTACTCTCATTCTTCACTTTGGCACTTGGGGCCAGACACATCTGTAGAGAAAAGAATGATGCAGATGCTTAGCCATCAGCCAGCCAGCTCTCCTCCTGGCATTCCACAGTCATGTGCTGGATTCTGGTCCTAAGCCAATCCAACCTTTTCTAATTATCTCTCAAATGTTTAAGTTGTTTAAGTTGATATAGGAAAGCCTATTGACAGTTCCATTTTGGGTTAACTTTGTAAAAATTTCTCAAAACAAATGTCTAATAATTCCTATCACCCATGTACATGAAGAACAGGAACATTAGCTGGAGCCACTTGGCTACATGAAACAGGCAGTTTCCAGGAAAGCTGTAGGACCCACCTGAAACACAACTCTCCTTCATGAAGTAACCATGTCACTGTGATTAACCTGGCTTCTCTGTGCTGGACTGTAGCTTGAAGCACTTTCAATGTTAATAAGGAGACCACACAGCCGTGATTACCTCATTGGTATCTTTTCCGATATATATTTTGTTTCACATTTACAATCTTCTCCTTGATATGCTCGAGGTCTCACAGCCAGTATGTGGCAGAACAAAAATGAAAAGAACAGGTCTTGTGAGTCCAGGAGCTCTGCACGTCCCCAAAGGGTAAAGCTCAAGGAAGCTCTCATAAGATTCTGAGACAGTCCACACGGTAACCAAGCATTAGGGGTGGGTTTTGAATAATGCACATCCTGGATCCTAGCCAAAACCTAAGAATTACATCTGAGGGTGGGGCCAACAATCTGCAGTCTCATTCACAGAAGAACTAGAGGGCTGCTGATTCTTTGGCTATTCAACTGGATCTTTAGCCAGCTTTTCCTGAACAACATTTCTAGGATTTCTTCACTCATTATTTGGGTATTGCATGAACAAGGTAAATGATTATGCAGTTTTCATTACATGCTATGTCTTGTCACTTGATTACATTCTCACAACCTTATCTACATAATATTACAATACCTACATATATAATCACAGAGAAGCTGAGAGATGGTTATACATGTGCCCTCAGTCCTGTGGCTGCACAGTCCACATGGCAGCACTTCATAGGCCAGTCCTGCAGATCCAAGCAATCTCTAGAGGCCTCAAAATTCCTGAGAATTCCATTCACGGGAGCACATGTTATAGACGTTTTATCCACCTTGACTTCTCTTTCTTCGTGTGACAAATTCTTCCTCCCAGGCAAGATCTCAAGCACTCCATCAAGGTGCAAGATGAGGCAGAAGTCTCTCTTTGGCCAAATACTGAGTCTTCTTTATTTTCTACTTTATGTGACTAGCAATGAACAAAACGTTTGTGGAACACCACATGAATATGACACAAAGAACAGTGATTCCCTTCATGGCAGAATTCACCAAAGGTTTCTAAACCCCTCTGATCATATGGTCTATGACTGATTTTCTGACCAAAAGCCTGGAGTGCAGGAAGTCAAAGCCATTGTTAACACCTGGGTACCCACCTAATTCCAGGTACAATGCCTGTGTGATTATAATGTATGTCAGGAGGACTCCTTCTTTGGGGTCTATGAACATGTGCTCAACACAGGATTTCAAGTGTGCATTTGCCACATTTGTAGGAGTGTGTATCTAGAGCACATTAGTCTTGGAGCTATAAGTGTGTAACCAGATTAGATAAGTTAAGGTTGGCCTACACATTCAGGCTCATTTTCTCTCAGTAGCAGAAGCAAAAGTTTTCAGTTCTCTTGTCCTGACTACACAAAGTGCTTTCCTGACTATAATGAGCACCAGTGCTTTCTGGAGGGACTAAATGCCTCTGCACAGAAGAGTAGGAGAAAAGAACAGAGGTGTTGGGTTTTGGTTCTGTGTCTCCTGCTTTTAGAAACTCTAGCTAGTGCTTTACCTAAAACACTAGTAAGTGTTTATCTAGCTTGTTCTCTCTGTGGCCTAGTCAATTGTATAGGATAGCTGCAAAATATTCTTCAGTATTAGTGAACATTTTCTCACTAGCAAAGAGCCAGCTGAGCTGTAATTAAATTCCACTAACAATGCTGTCAGCCCCCAACACAGACCCTAGCTCCTCTTTTTGTGCAATCTCCTACATTCTTGAGATTGTGTGCATGTTACACAGTCTCAGGGGCATTTTTCCTCTTTTCAAAGAGATTTAGAGTTTGCCCTAACATCAAAGAATCTGTATCAAAGAAATACAAAACAGAATTTGGGGTTAGCCAAAACACACTGTATTAATCTTTCCTTTTCAACAGCACCCTCAGATGAAAACAAGCTCAACTCATTATGCTAATGCAGTGATGGAGAGCTCAGATTGCCACCAAGTAGCCCAGATGTGCTCTAGACAACACAGATTATACTTTATCTCATAAGTGAATTTCATGGCTGCAAATATGTTTAAAGGCTTTTGGTTTGGGGACCAGAGGTATGCAGTTTATAGTTTTCAGGTCTATAAATTCTGTACTGAATTTAGTTCAGTGAAGGCTGTACTTCAGACAGTAAGTCCCACCTAAGGTCTTTGGGCCAAAGCTAAGGAGTGACTGCCTTTGGCCTGAGTCATCAAGGTCACAGGTAGGGGCCCATCAAGGTCACAGGTCTAACTGACCATGGTCTGAGTCACTGGTCTTTGCTGCTATGGTCTAACAGTACCACCTACCCTCACCAAGCCCTTAGGGTAAAGTCTTGATCTTCAAGGCAATATGATTAGAAGGTGAGTCTTGGGGGCAGAGGAGCACTATATCCTGAGATTGAGACAAGTGCTCTTAGAATAAGGCCCCAAACAATCTCTCATCCTTCCCATCTTGCAAAGTCAGAGCTAGGAATAAGGAGAGGGGGCTCCCAAGACCTCCTGACTCTGATGGTGACACGACAGTGGACTGCATGGTTTCTAGAACTATGAGAAATAAATGTTTGTTGTACCTATGCCACTTAAGATAAAGCACGACAGATAAGATACCTTCTTTTCCCAGTGTAGACAAGATTCCTACCTTGTCCTTCAAAGAGGATCTGATGGTACCCTAAGTTAGGGAACACATATGTACAGTCAGAGATGATGAAGCACCCCCCCCAATAGAATTCATCTGAGGAATGCACTGTTTAATATAAAGAACACACCAAACACAATAACATGCTTTCCTCTCTTGGAAACTCTTCCTTCCTTCCATTTCATTCCGTCATTCCCAGTAGGTATGCTGTGTGTATTAACTTAACCAATTTGACATTCATTGGCATTAGGTTCCTTATGGTAGTTGAGACATATAGGTATCCTCTCCCATCATCCTGCTTTGAAATTCCCCACATCCATGAGCAGGAAGAAACAGGGACAGCTAGGTGACCATGTCTATGAAAAGCCATTCTAGTTTTCTGTCATTGCTTCTAGTGTCTTGAGAGAGAGTGGTTTCAATAGTAACTAAAGGGTGGAGTACTAAAAGGTGGAGTACTAGTGTGAACCCAGTGTTTGTCCAGTTATTATGAGGTAGTCATCTTTCATGTAAAATGCTTTAGAATCATAAATCCATAGTCATTCAAAAGGTGGCCAGATTTTAATTTGGTTTCCTGGATTCTTAAATAATTATTCATGCAACAGTATAAAATGTACAACTATCAAACCTTATTCATTTTAACACTATAAAAAAAGAACTCAATGTCCTTGTTGATCAGATATAATAATAACTATACAATTTATAACAACTACTTTATGAGTCCTTCAAGTACCTGCTAAACATCTTGAATTAAATTAATTCATATCATATACATATTTCTCAGGATCTATCCTAGAAAACTTAAAGATAAATTATAGAAAATACAAACAAGTAGAATCTCTATCAGTTTTAACATTTTCTTTAAATATAGAATTGAAATGAGTGATTCTGGGATCCATGTCAAAACTCTCCCCTATCCAAGTCAAGAATCTTCGGCAAATTTTATTTCTTTTCAAAAAGTCTGAGGGTCTCAAAAGAACATAGGTAGGGAAAACAGCAAAATATTCCTGGGTACTAGTTCCAAGCATATAAATTACCATTTCATCCCTTTTAGTGATGAAGCTTTTGGGTACAATTTCACCCAGGATACATGGTTAGGGCATCTGAGATACACATTTGCTCATCCTCAGAATGAATGATAATTCATTCTGCCACAGAATACATTCAGTTCAGTGATGTCACACTGCTGAACCCATGCCTCTCCCACCCTCAGCCACCACCTGAATTCTGCCTCTTAATCACATGCTCATCTGACGTAGTTTTACAGTCTGGCCACTGAGACCTCTCTCAGTCCTTTGTCTCCACACAAATGAAACAGCTTGACATCTCTAGAACCTGTGGCTAGGTAAAAAGTTCGTCTTGGTCTCCATCCCCATCTGGCAGAAAGCTGTACTTGGTTCCAAAGACTGAGAATCCAGGTTGCAGATCCAGGGCAGATCAGAGGAACGGGCCTGAGGTAGAAGAGGTAGCTGGCGGAAGGAGGAAGCAGAACTGAAGCCAGAATGCCCACAGAACTCTTTGTCCCCTGTGCTGTCTGGAATTTTGGATGTCACAGCGTTTTGGCAGTCTCAGGCTTATATTCTATGGCCTTGTTTTTCATACAAGCTGTCTCTGCTTTGTGCTCTTGAGGCAGCCTAAGGAGCTGGACTTCTTATGTATGTAGTGTCCCTTTGGGCCCTGGGGAAATGTACAATGTCTCCCTCATCCCTGAACATCTAGATTGCTTTTTAAACGTCTACTAATGTGTCTGGCTTCCCACTGTGGCATAAGCTTGCCCAAGGGCCCTGGATCTCATTCATCTAATGTTCCCAGTACCCAGGAACTGCTTCACTTACAATAAATGCTTTGAAGAGTGTTTACTAAATAAGTGAATAAACAAATGTACTGCAATTTCACAATGTGACAGAGCTTCCTGCTTGCTGCTCTAGATTCCCATCAAAGGGCCCTGGATAATACTCATTCTTCAATTCCTTCATAGCTTATCCAAAACAGGCTCTAGAGGCCTTCCTCAGCAAATCTCACTAGAACCTCTTCACTGTTAGCTCATTATATGCCCATAAATATAATACTCACATATCCCCTCACATATAACCTCCATGATCATATTTTCTAAACTCATTACAAAAGGGACAAGCTACTTTGCATAATTTTGTGAGTATGTTGTACTTGAATTTGTTAAAATACTCTAATGTCACTAATAGTATGGAATGTAGTAAAACATTGTCTCCCATATCAGTGATTTTATATAGAGAAGGAGACAGCATATACACCTACACACAGAACTGTCATCATATGAGGTACAATGGTTGTACAAGGTGGCCACTGGTCAGATAAAAAGAGACTCTTTATGAACAGATTTGAAGAGAAGGGACAGTGAGATAAAAGGCACAGTGAAATGCTTAAGGGTCAGAAGAAGTGGCAGTGTGCCAGGCTTCAGAATGCAGCAATGCCAGCACTAACCAGGAGAGGTTGGGTTGGGTGCCATGGGAGGGCAGGGATAAAGCAGGCTGGTGTTTATGAAGCACAGTGACCACACAGCACACTCAGCCTGACCATCGACCATCATCTACAATGACCATTGCTCCTGAAACCATCTCCTGGTAACTCCCTCTTCCTCTCTGGATAACCAGGACTTAAAATCTGGTAAACTAAGACAGCTAATAAACAGTCAGCCATGCTGGAGACTTCCTATTGTGACACACTGACTGGCTAAGAAAGTAGGCTGGCAAAAACAGGGCTGCTGAGGGGCCTCTGGCAGCATCTCCGACGAGCCACAGAAGTGGGTCCTGTGGGAAGGTGAAGGGTACACACATTACGTGGCAGAGTCCCATGTTTACCAGGCTTAACTGCATAGGCCCAGAAAGCATCAAGCCAAAAAGTCCTAACCTGCTGTAGTTCATACTACAGATGTGTGTTTAAAGACATCTGTGTTCTATTGTGGACTACAATAAAAAAAAAAAAAAAAAAAGCTAATGTGATCCCTTTCCCTGCAAAGAAAAGGATTCTCATTTTATTATCTGCTGGAGATTTTATCATTATCTTTTCAAATTCACAAGAGATCTTTTGTGCTTTCAAAATATGTGATACTACTGCAGAGATTTGAAATAGAACATATACTAATCAGACCAAAGAAGGAATGCTCCAGCTACTCACTGTCCCTCCAACAGAGAAAGAGAAAAAGGGGAAACCACCATTTCTTAGATGCCTTATTTAATTTCCGCAACAATCCTGGCTGGCAGACTTTATCATTTCAATGGGCAGTAGAAGTAGTTTGTCCAAGGCCATGAAGACAACAATGATGAAGTGAACCTCAAGCCTGACCCGAGCACTCAGGTCCTTGTTCCTAATTCATTAAGAGCCAAACGCTTGGCTATGGTGAACAAAGGCCAGGAGAGAACCAGGAGGGGTGCAGTGTCTGAAGGGGCTGCTGCATCCTGTGGCCTCCTTTGGCTGTACCCCCAAACATCATGAACTGGGGGGTGGACACCTCTGCCTCTGGGAAGAGCCAGGAGAGGTAGAACAGGCTCGGTTTTTATAGTCACCTGTTCCTAGGTACAAATAAGCAAAGTCAGTGAGAATGAGAACTATGAGTATACCTTTCAGATGCTAAGTTCTGATATCAAATACTTCATTGTGGGGCAAAATAACTGTCTAGATTTGACAATCTGGAATTACCCTGGGATGGCAGATGGAGCAACAAGGACCTCCATCAGAAGGCTCATTCATTCTTTCATTCATTCATTCAATTCATTCTTTCATCCTCTCAGCCACTCAGTCAGTCTCAACTACACGGACACCACTGAAGATTTGTATATGAGAGGATTTCTGTCCTCAAAGAACCACACCCCAAAACACTCCTATGTATCGTCAAATGTGAAATATATGCAGCCAATAACAACTCTCAGGAACTCAGATCCTTTCCATGCTGCTTTAAGCCTACCAGCCCGCCCACATAGAGACAGAAAAGACCAGCGTGGCAGTTTCCATGCGTCATCTGCCACCCCAAATCAGAGTGCCTCAAACTTAGCTCAAGGGAAGAAGGATGAGTGGGAGAGAAACCCACAGAGGAACTTTTAGCCATGTAGTAATGATGTCTGGACACGCTGCTAGAAACACAGTTTTCATTTATGCAGAGATAGGATCAAGAGGTCACAGCCAGTTTCCAGACAAAAGCCAGCGAGCATGCTCGGACCCACTACCTGACTGTCAGAGGGCAAAAGGTGCTTGACTCTGGCCCAGACCATTGGCATGAGATGCAGTGGTTCCTTGTGTCTAGAAACCTGCCCTCTCCCACTAACAGACCAGTTAAATTTTCTTTTTAGCTACATTATGAAAGACATACATCAATAAAATAATTTTAGAGCAAAGAAATAACCACTATACAAACTGTCTGCAGGGCAACCCCAAGTCTCAGGTTCTTGATCATCTCTTATGCAAGGGACAATGGGAACCAGAGAGAAGCAAGCAGGACTCTTCTCACCAATGACAAAGGAGCTTCATCCCAGAGAGCGAAGACTCTTCAGGGCTGGGTCTTCCTGCTCCCATCAGGAGGGGCAGGAGGGCTGTACCTGCATTCTCTTTCTCATGTGATAGAAGACTGTCCCCATCTCCCAGAGGACAGCACCATCTCCATACAGCTGGTGCCACCTGCACTCAAAGGATCCTTTCCTGCCAAGTACTTGTTTGCTTCTGAGGTTCACACAGCCACATCTCCTCACTTAGTCTGAATGTAAAAGAAAGCCTGGGTGTGAACACTCAAGGGAAGATATGCATATTCCTATATTTTTATTATATTATACCATAATGCCTTGCTTTCAGGCTAACCTCAGAGTTCCTGGAATCTGAATGGTGTCTTCTACACCTGGTTCAGGGCTCAGCAGGCCTTAATGTAGGAGTGAAATAGCAAACACTGTAAGTTAGAGGAGTTCTAAAGCTGGCAAGGCATTTGAGTACTTGAAAGACATCCCTGGAGCAATTTATACAGCATAATGAATCTGCTCAAATCCTAAGTCCCTGACCATGCATTTATGGACAAGGTCATAGGAATACCACTGTGGACAGGACGGTGGCCTTCCCTCCCGAGAGGTCAGAGTCTGATATGGCAAATTGACCTCGGTCATACCCATTCCCTGAAATGAGAGACAAAACTATGCAAAAAAAAAAAAAAAAAAAAATGAGATGGGAAAAATGAATCTTACATTAACTATATTCAGAAAATTTAATAATTTTATGATTAAACCACAGAAATCTAGATTACTAGGGAATAGCAATTGCCTTAAATAAAATACCACTTTGGGTATGCGAGTATTGGCTTAATAAGCTTTTTGTGTACTGGATTTAATAAAAAAAATTTGTATTAGTCATTTCACACAAATATGGCAGAGCTGATGAATTACTCCTAATGAGGGAAATCAGCTCTAATCCATTTTAATGATCTCTGTATTTCAAAATATAAAAATTTATCCTTAAGCACACAAAATCATAGATGATGGCGTGTACATAGATGAAGTGATTCGCCAAAAGTTACGAAGCAAATTAATGAAGGAGATATGATTAGCTTCTCAGGGTCACATCTCTTTGTGTGAATATACTTTCCACCACAGCAGGGTCCTCTGGAACTCCTTCAAGGAACAGGGCGAGGCTATGAAGGTATGGACAGCAGGCTTCACTGTCTGCCACCCACCTTACCCTTTCCTGCAGGCCTCTGTCCTGTAAAACTACAGCACTGCACACAATTACTAGTAAAGCCTAGTCAAAGTGTAATACTCAAAACAGTTAGAAAGGCAGAATCTCAGACTAGACGGACATTGTTTATAAACACCACTGTTCTATAATTCCTCAATATGGCTCATGGTTCCATAAGCCTCTCTTTGTGAAGGAGTGTTTTGGGGGCAAGAACATAGAATTTGTGTCTTAGCCATGATGTAGTAGACATGCCTCCCTGAATCCATCATTTTACTCTCTGAGTTTTTTTTATTTTATTTTATTTTAAATTCATAAAGTTCAATAATAACTGCTACCATGCTTCCATCCCATCCATTGAAAGGCTTGTCCCTACACCAATGTCTCCAGTCTGTTTATTCTCAAAGTGTGGCCTCAGGACTACTGGTATCAGAATCATCTATGGTCAAGTCCCCCAGCCACACCCCAAAGGGGTTCCCAGGAAAGGGAGTCTAGCTCTAAATGGTCTGGGTTAAATAACTATAAAGTGTAATGCAGAGGAACAAAATGAAAGCCCAGAACAGAGAGGGCTGAAGTGAACATTCAACGCACTCTCTCATTCTCTAACTGTGTTCTACGTGACAATCAAGGGTCATGAGAGTGACTCTGGGTCTCTCTCGGTAGCCAAATGTTGTTCTAGTGGAGCTGAAGATTCAGAGTGAGAGCAGCATCCCCTGGCAAATGTAGAGATGCACTGGGAGCAGCATTGGAGCCCTGTCCATCGGTCTCTCCCCCTTCCATTCTCCACACAGCCTTGGAGGCTGCTATGCTAGAAGATGAAAGGACCATCTGCTGTCTAAGATGTTGCTCTGGCTCTGGAGAATGCAATACGAGCACATCCTGTAGTTGGTTCTTCTTTTTTTTTTTCCTTAACTCTTTGGGGGCCCACCACCCAGCTCCCAGATAAATACACAGAGACTTATTTTTACTTATGAATGCCTGACTTAAACTTGGCTTGTTTCTAGCCATCTTTTCTGACTTAAATTTTCCTGTTTCACTTCTTCTACATTTTGCCTCTGGGCCTTTTACCTTATTTATTCTATATGTCTTTCTATCCTTCTTACTCTGCGGCTGGCTGGGTGGCTGGGTGGCTGGCCCCTGGAGCCCTCCTCTCCTATTCCTATTCTCCCTACTCTTTCATTCTCTTCTATTTATTCTCTCTGCCTGCCAGCCCCACCTATCCTTTCTCCTGCCTCGCTATTGGCTGTTCAGCTCTTTATTAGACCAATCAGGTGTTTTAGACAGGCAAAGTAACACAGCTTGACAAAGTTAAACAAATGCAACATAAAAGACTGGAATGCATCTTTACATCATTAAACAAATATTACACAGCACAAATAAATGTAACACATCCTAAACTAATGTTCCACAACAACATCCCATCAAGCAACCCCTTATAGTCAGCACTAAGGCATGGGCAGTCACCCATCAGGTCCCTCCAGACCAGTGATTCACATGTAGGACATCCCACAGCCCAGCTCACCACCAGCTTGTAATGTTTTATGTGAGTTCTAGCTTTAGTGTTTCTGCAATACATCCCCAAGATATCTGAAAACACACACATACACACATACAGACACACACACACACACACACACACACACACACACACACACACGCACACATGCACACACGCATACACACCTGCACTAATAGCTCTGCTTAGACAAAACTTGCTCACAGAGGGCTTCCCTGATACATACAATTCTTCAACTGTGCTTCCAGCACTCTGTCTTTAACCTGCTGCTTTATTTTACTCATTACATCACCATCTACAACTCAATCACACACATACTGGTTGCGTGGTTCACTGCATGGTTTTGCCCTCATCAGTTCCCTAACAACATGAAAAGGAGCTAATGTCCCTAGTGTCCATAATCACACATACCACTTGGAGCTATTTGACAAATGTTATAAAGAAACAAAATCTGTTGTGGGATGTTCTGTATGTCAAATGTGTTGCTCTGATTGGTTAATAAATAAAACACTGATTGGCCAGTAGCCATGCAGGAAGTATAGGTGGGACAAGCAGAGCAGAGAATTCTGGGAAGTGGAAGGCTGAGGCAGAGACACTGCCAGCCGCCACCATGACAAGCAAGATGTAAGGTACCAGTAAGCCACAAGCCATGTGGCAACCTATAGAGTAATAGAAATGAGTTAATTTAAGATAGAAGTAGATAACAAGAAGCCTGCCATGGCCATACAGTTTGTAAGCAATATAAGTCTCTGTGTGTTTACTTGGTTGGGTCTGAGTGGCTGTGGGACTAGAGAGAGAGATTTGTCCTGACTGTGGGCCAGGCAGGAAAACTAACTACAAAGAGAAAACTCTAGATATACAAATCCAAAAAGCTGTCTGGCTAAGGCCTGCAGGCCACAGCCATAGTATCACATTTAAGGTTAATGCTATGTGTATACATACACATATACCTTTAATTTTTGGTTGCAGCAAAATACATGTAACATAAATGTTACAACTTCAATCATTTAGATACATACATTAAACAAATCCAGTGTTGTATAACTTCACCTGCCCATTCACTGAACTCTTCATTTTCCACAACTTACATCCCACAACTGTAAACATAGTTCCTCTCACTCCAGGTCCTGGCAACCACCAATCTACTTTCTGTCTACTAGAACTTTCTATACTAGGTATCTCATATATTTTTAACTGTCCCCAAGGCTCATTCATTTAGGATGGACAACAGTTTGTTATAGGTTTACACCACACTTAGTTAGCTTGTTCCTCTATTATTGAACATTAGAGCTGTTGATACTGGTATTGCGGATGCTGCCCCTGTGGGCTTGAGTGTACCCTACGTTCAGTCTTGGGGGCCCAGACCCACAGTGGAATTTCTGGAATCCATGGTGGTTTCTATTTTTACTATTTTTGAGGACTATCATGCTTTCTTCAACATCATCTATGTTGCTTTATATTGCCACCACAGTACACAAAGATTCTGTTTTAACACATACTCATGGATTTGCTTTGTTTTTTTATTTTTGCTTTTTAAAAATATTTTGTTTTGGCTAGCCATGCTAAGCACTGTAAAGTGGCATCTCATTGTGCTTTTGAGGTATATCTCCCCAATAATTAATGAACATAATGGCATCTTTTACAGACATATTGGTCAGTTGCGTATCTTCCCCAGGACCTGTCTGTCCAGGTACTTAGGTTTGTAATGAAGCCGTCTGTTGGACTGCTGCTATTGTGATGTTCAAGAAATAACTTCATCAGATACATGATGTGCAAACATTTTCTTCATTCTGTGACCTGCTAACTAATACAAATAAAACACAAACACATGTATTTTAATTCTGGAATTGGCTGGTGTCCTATTAATTTCTGCCTAATAGTTTTGTTTGGGACAGTAGACTTGAAGAGAAAGGTACTATCTGGTATTCGAGCTATACAATGCTTAATGAGTAAGATTCTCTACATAGACTTGATGATGAAAGGTTTTTGAATATGATTATGAAATAATGTATTATTTGCTATCACTTTTCTTTCAATAGTAGCCAAGAAATCAAAGTACAACTGTTAATTAAAAGCATACAGTGTTGCTAGCTATGAACAAAATGCCCCAGCTCACTAGAGCATAATTCCTACAGTGTCAGTGGAGAACTGGCTAGCTTTATTAAAGATCTGGAGAACTAATCGCTTTTCCATCATCCTTTAATTAAAACCTTTGCATCTCACAGTCGAAAGCCTTTGTTTCATACTCATTATTTTCAGTCTTTATTCTGGCCTTGAAAAACTAAGATGAGAAACAGCGAAAGCACGAAAGTTTCCAAAACAACTTTCCTCGCTATTATAACAGAAAAGCAGAGTTTCCTAAAATGCTTCCAAAAAAAAAAAAAAAAATCTTTGAACTAGAAAACGAAGTGAAAACCAAGCACAGTGTTTACCAAGGCATTTAAATTTAAAGTGCCTTTTATATTCTAAAATGAATTTAAGATATAATTTATCTCTACCCTTCTACTCATACTAATTGGAAGATACCACACTTCAAGGGGACCAACTTCAAGTCCTGTCTTGGGAAGCCCCTGGGTAATGACATAATGACATAGTCTATTTTCTTGGCCTATCACAGGTATTTGTTCTGTAGGAAATGGCCTGGAAAGACAAACCTTCCCTCAGTCTCAATTCTAGAAGAAATAGTCTTCCTCGGGAAAGAGTACACCAATTGTTGATCTAATATCAAACAGCACCCTGAATGCATGCATGCATACATACATACATACATACATACATACATACATACGTGTGTGTGTGTGTGTGTGTGTGTGTGTGTGTGACACATTATACAGACTGAGCAGGTTATGTTTAGGGTTATATATGTGTATACATAGACATGTGCATATAACAACAACCAATGAAAATAGGACACGAATTTGAAAGACAGCAAGAACGGGTATATGAAAGAATTTAGATAGAGAAAAAGGAAGAAAGAAATGAAGTAATTATATTCTAACTTCAAAAATGAAAGGAAAATAGGTTAAAGCAAACTTCGAGCAATACAGGCAAAGATCCATGGCCAAGGGAAGCCTTCTCTCAGACATAGGAAACCTCATGGAACAGGAGGTTGACAAAGAAATAATGCAATATTATCTAGGAGGTATTGAGGAGAGCAGGCGATGCCTTGCACTAGGTGCTTCACACTCGCGATGCCGTGGTAACTGTGAAGGCAGCTGTGGTCACTTCCTGTCACTATCTTCTGCATCTCTCCCTCCAATTCCCACCCACCCATCAAAGCCACAGATCTCCTCTCCTTTGAAAATGCTAGTGGATGCTATATAAGGAGAACTTGATTTTTTTTCTTTAATGTTGGTTCTGAGGCCTACATTTCCAAATCCTTTTATACAACCATGGTTCATAATGTATCTAATTTAAGGCTGGCTGGGAAGAAATCTAAAAATATTGTACTTTTAAAAAAATTTCATCCTCTGTCAGTGAATTTAGACTGATGCATCTTTTTAAAAAAAAAACTGCATTATGTAGGTGACAAAGAGACTGAGTGATGGTGAGTAATAAAAGAGCCAGCTCCCTTCCTACGCCCAAATTATTATTTGTATGATTATAATGTAAAGACACCTGAATGTATTCTTTCTGTTTATGCTCTTTGAGTCTCATTAAGACTGTTTCTGCCTTCTTCTAAATATTGTTTTCCATATTTCAAACACCTAATTAAGTGAACACAATGCAAAGTGAGATGATATACTCTTCGGAAAACCATAAAATTACAGACTACACCGACTTCCATTATGAACCAATTTTCACTTTGTCATAATTTCCCGAAAGGGTTTCCTTTGGGGTTGAAATTTTCTAAGCTTCATCTCAGCTCAAAACCAAATGATTTGATTCATTTGAATCTGGAGAAGATTCAACTCAACATCTCTGCTGAGTGTATGGGTGCGGCCTGTGAAACAGTCCAGGAGTGATCTCTCTCCTAATGAGACCTCAGTTTCCGGGACTCACAGGATGTCTGAAGGCCTAGGCATTTTTCACATTGCTGCACATGGTCAGGCTTGCTTGTGATTTCACCAGTGGGGAGACGGAGGCAGGAGGATCAAGAGTCCGGTGCCAACTTTGAACACATTGCTAGTTTCAGGTCTGTGTGGGCCACATGAGACCCTCTCTCAAAAACAAACAGAAAATCAAAACAAAACAAAAACTAACTATTTAAATAAGGTAAGTGCTACAGAGAATCTACAGATTGTCTTTCTTAGCCTAGTTACCCAAGTCATTCAATAAAGCCCCTCGGACATACTCTTTGTACACAGTTAGGTATTTATTGTTTTAGTACTGAAACCTACAGCTAGAAGTGCTGTATCCTGTGGGCTGTACATTTAAATGTTACCTTCTAAAAAGAGCTTACAGAATTATTATAATTTAATGTGTGCATGAATGTGTATCCTGGATTCACTAGTACTAAATATGATTAGATGAAAATTTGTCATGTTCTTCCTAAGACAGCCTGCATAGATAGCCCTGGTTGGCTTTGAGCTCACAGTAATCCTGCTGCATCAGCCTTCTCAAATGATAGGATTACAGACCTGCATCAGAATATACCATCCTTGAGATTTTAATATATGTACAATTTTTATACTTCAGTATTCAGTAAGAATTGAGTACCTCATTGTGTTTTTGTTGTTGTTGTTTTGTTTTGTTTTTTTAAGACTTACTTGAGGATGGGAAGATGGCTTAGTTGGTAAAGTGCTTGGCACGCAAGCATGAGGGCTTCAAATTGGGGTTCTGAACATCTATGAACCCACGGGAAGTGGCTCACACACCTATAACCTCAGTATTGTGGAGGGGAGAGACAGATGGGCGGCTCCCCGGGAAATACTGATCAACTAATCTAGCTGCATCAATGAACTTCAAGTTTAGTCAGAAATCCTGACTCTAAAAAATAAGGTGGAGAGCTAGTGAGAAAGACACCTGGTGTCTACATCTGGCCTCCACATACATTCCTACAAGAGCTTGTTCACCCACAAGCTCACGTGTATACACTAAAACATATATGTACATACATAATACATGGAAATCCTTATCCTGCCATTATATTTCATTTTTCTCTTGTAGATCTGTAGTTTATTTTTTAGAGGACACTTGAACCTGTAAAGCCCTTTGCCTTACACTTGAGAATCTTAGGTTCACAATTATTTTCCATGAGAAACGTCCAGATGAGCCATCGTATTGCAGGACCCAGGGTTGCCACAAACAAACAATGAGGCTGCTCTTTCTTCCTAAGATGACACCAACCAGTCTTCAAGCCTGACCCATACCTACAAACATTCAGGACTTTCTCTTTACCCCAGGAGTTCCAAAAGCTCAAAAGATGTAGCAATTAGGATAGCTAGTGAATGAGTTGAGCACAGAATCTATCTTCAGATAAACCCATTATCTCCCCTTATTTCTCTGATAATTTCTTTGATAATTATCTACTTTCCCAATTTTTCTCCCCCTCCTGGAACTCCTAGTCAATAAATATTTGACCTCCTGGATCGATTTTCCATCCTACCCTTCACACCAGCTCCCACCTTGATTTGTAATTGGGGAGGGGCGCCCAAATCTCCATTAGGACACTCAGTATCTTTTGTTCTTTTATTTAGTTGCTGCATTAATTTTTTCAAATGTAAAGAACATTTCATATTTACTGTAAAGTAGTAGCTTCTTTTTGCTCTCTGACTACAATATTCTGTGTCTTTATTTCTTAAGACTGAACAGTCAAATATTTTTCTTCTATTAGGAGTACAATTTTATGAGTCTAGTGTATGTAGTATGGATTCCCAGCCTACATGAACAGTTATGGAGCATTTTAGCTTTGGTTGTTAATATAGGAGTGTGGGCCATTGTATAATTAATATTGAGTATTTATTGCTTTCCCAAAGAATTAACGTCAGTAACTCACTTAATATTAACAAGTGTTATTCCCATTGTCCAGATAAAGACACTGACGGGAAATGCTTAAATGACTTCCCTAAATGATGGCATTGGAAGTGGAAGATCTGGAATCAACCCCAGACCAACTGTCTCAAGAGTCCAATCAGGTTAAAAAGCCAACATACTAATGCTTGCATAGCTATGAAAACAGAACTAACGTCTGCAGCTGCTACCCTAAGCTGTCCAACACAGGGCAGTCTGAGTTCAGATGCTAAGAATCTGGATCCATCTGTATCAGTAACTGACGTGATGATGGCTCCCTCATGGATGTCTAGTGCTTTGGTATATGTCTATCACTTCATATGCCATGTGAGCACAGACTGTCTAGGGACAGACAGGAAGCTACTAAACAAAACATCCTATGTTCAGAGCATTTCGACAATAGCTATCAGTTGTCATATATCATCTGATGCTATGGTGATAACACACTTGACCCAGATATTGTGGAGAACTGAAGTATATAATCAGAGTAGACAAGACGTTTAGAGGATTTCATCTGTGATGGACAGATAAAATTTTCTTCAAAAGGACCAAAACTGTAGAAAGGAAAGATGTTGTCATCTAATTACTTTCTGTTTATGACTTCTGATGGGAATCCATCTGGGAGTGACCCCACAGAGACACACCTGTGCTAAAGTTCCCTCGCATGCAGCTCAGCATGCTGGTGATGCCAAGAAATGAAATTTTTATGAGCTGGGAGATGTTTGAATGGCAAGAAGCAGGGCTCTCTCACATGCACACTTAATGCACTGCCTGGATCTAAGGAGTTACCCTTACACATTAGCCCCAAGTTGTTTGTGGAATAAGACAGTCTGAGAGTGATTAAAAGTTAAGAGTGTAGTTACAGCAACAATAATATTAAACAAAACTGTGCCTGAACTGAAAGTTCCTCTGGCTATTTTTAAATCATCATTAAGAACAAACAGAAATTTGCTAAATCATTAAAATCAAATTAGCATAATTAAGGATCTAAAATTGTTAGAATATTAATGTGATGATTACATTTCTTTAAACTCGGTTAATGAAACATCATTGTTGCTCCCCTATAGGAAAGCAGTGCAGTTGCTAACATCACTGGGTGCCAGTTAGAATAGCCGGTTCATCTCAATATAAGCCAGGATTTGTACCAACAATGAGAGTTTTGAATATTTTATATGTAATTGAAAAAAAAAAAGCTTTCAGGCCATATAAAATATTTTGCAATAATAAGGGGAAAACAAATTGTATTACTCCATGAAAAACACCCAGCAAAATGAAAACAAAAAGGAATAAGCACAAAAGTAGCCATGTGAAAATGTTTTCAGGGTAATGGGATTAGATTTTCCTTAAATTTTCAAAATGTTTCACTTTTAGAGGATGAAAAACTTAAAAACTCAATTCTGTTACAAAATAATTTCTCTAAAAAATTTTAAAAAGAAAAAGAAAATTAAAGAAAAAGGACTTTTCTATGTGGTTTTACCTTTTGTTGTTTTCTAGTTTTATCACATATATTTTAGGTTAAATATATAATTTAAAGTGATAACAACTATCCCTCTCTTCCTTTAGAACTCCACAGTATACCATGTGCTTTTCTATACTTTAAAACGTTTCCCCATACCTTCAGTTCTCAAACGATGACCTGGAGACACCTAAGTATTCCTAAGATCTATGCTTAGTGTCTAGGAGAGAAAATCCTTTCTCATAATAACAATTTCCTTTCGCAGTGTGCTGACACTTGAGTAGGCATGGCAAAGCCAAGTGGATAAAGCTGCATCAGCTTTAAAAGGATCAGGGCAGGTTTTGAGTTTTGTGTACAATATCAAGTAACAATATATACAACTATGTGAAAAGGCAGGCAGAGGTTCCCCCCTCATAATCACAATCCTGTGTGAGGCTGGATCTCCCTGTATTCTAACTGAAATGGCTTGTCAAGGGAGATGAGGGTGAAGGGTGAAAAGAAGAAAGGAGGAAGAAGAGGTCAAGAGACCTTTATTTGTTTAACTCCAGAATACATGTCTTGGAAAAGAAGCTTTCTGGTGAACAGCCTGAAGGGTCTAATGAGAGGTTTCCAATCCCATGAGCCTTTGCTGTATGGGGCACAGAGATCTTCTCAGGAGCAGATGGGCCAGGGACTCTAGTTCCCTCCAGCTGTAGAACTATATCCTCCTCCTGCTTCACCTCTCTCCTTTCTCAATAATTTGTCTCATCTTTCCAGGACTCTGACCAATATGCTGAAAGATTTTTGAATAAAAATCATTTTTATTTAGTCCAGTAGCAGTTTTCTTTAACATACCCTGGGCCTTGAATGTATTTCTCCTTATCTATGGTTCAGAGTCAGGTGCAATGCTGGCACCTTGGTTTTGTGCCACTCTGACAGCCTCCCACGTCATCACCTGACCACCTGCATTGGCCTCTATGCATTAGAGATGCTGTTGAAAACCGCCTCTTTTTTTCTTCCCAGGGTCAAAATGGATTATGGTAGTAAGAGCTTGTGGTCCCATCTGTCATTTATAAATATAGATTCTCTTACATCTGATTGTTTGAGTTTTGATTAATCAGAATTTTAAAAGTCTTTAGGGAGTTCTAAAATATATAAATCCTATAAGATGTTGCTCTCATTCTTTAACATTAACTTTTAATACATTAATATATACATGGTTAGCCTCATTAAGCTCAAGTGATCTCTGGGGATCCTACCTAAGTAATTTGAAACCACACCATCTTCCTAAAATGTATTCTAAAGTACTTGGAAATGTCCCTTTTTATATAGATACTTATGCTCTTTCAAAGAGTCCAGGGGATCCACAGCAGAATGCTATAGAGCAAAACTAAAGGGCAGTATGGTCATGAAAGGTTCTAAAGCCATGAGCCCCTATGGCAGAGCTTTTATTTTAATGCAGAATGAACATGGGAAACATCATTAATGATTTTTCAAGGGTATGAATTTAATTTGTCATTCAGAAACCTACACTGGCCTTACTGGTGGTAAATCCAACCATGGCTCTTGGTCTCATGCATGTTTCTGCTTGATGCACCAACTG
This sequence comes from Onychomys torridus, assembly GCF_903995425.1. Taxonomy (NCBI): domain Eukaryota; kingdom Metazoa; phylum Chordata; class Mammalia; order Rodentia; family Cricetidae; genus Onychomys; species Onychomys torridus. Next base: position 65,736,397 of record NC_050451.1, on the reverse strand, counting down.
CAGGAAGTTCGGATCCTCAGCAACAGAGAGTCAAGAAAGCTGAGAGTGGAGTGAAGTACGCAACCATCCACGGACGCTCCCCAGTGTTCCTTGGGCCCAGAGTTGTGTCCTCAAGAGAAGGTCTGCTCTTGCTAGCCACTGTTTGTTAAAATTCTTCCCACTAGCACAGCACCCGATTCATGGCACTACCTCTAAGTGGTTATTGGGTTTTGCTTCCTAATTAGGAAAGTGATTTCCATACTGCACACAGGTTGCAGTGAGTTTTGAGCTTGGTGCCTTTGTCTTCTCTCACTTCAGTAACAGAGAGACAGACAAGAGGAGGAAATCAAGACACCACGTTCCTCCCATCCCCTCGCTCTCTGGGGTTGAAGACAGTGATGCTGCCATGCAGAGGAAGGTCAGTCTAGGTCTTTCGGGGTTTGCTGGAAATGATACTTTTAATCTCTTGGCAAGTTCAAGTGTTTCCAGATGGCTCCAGGAGGAACTGGTGCTCCTAAAACACCAACACCTAAGAGGATCTTCAAGGCCAGCACTTCTCAAGAGACAACACATTCCCACTCCCGGAGACATTTGGAAATTGTGGTAGACATCTGTGGCTTAGCATCGCCATTAAAAACGTGTGGGGAATGCAAAGAGGGATAGTGCTCAACACCCTACTGTGCTCAGGCAGTCTGAAATGCCAAAAGGTTGAGAAAACTTGCTCTCATCTAATGCAAAACACATGTGTCCAAGTTCATGGGACTAAACCGAAGTCCTGAGCCATGCGATGTTCACTGAGCCATTTGCACTTGTGCAGGGTTTCTTTATTAGCTCCTGAGCCCAGTTTAAGCCACCAGTTGTGTGACCCTGAGCAAGGACCTTAAATCCTCTCCTCAAGTGTAGGGCCAGAGAACTCGTCCACAAGGTCATCAGAGAAAACACTGCCCGACACACAGAACATGCTGAGTGACCACAGGTTAGCTGTTCCCGCTCATGCTACCACCACCGTTATCATCAAATATTCGATAGCTCTGCGTGGCATTTGGATCCAAAAGTACAGGAATAAGATGGGGAATGTGTCATACCCAACTAAGCGTATCTCCTATTCGAAGACTGGTTCCCCTTATTAAGGAGATACGGCATGCCATTTGGGTTCACTAGGGTCCCAGGAAGTGTCACTGGTCCTGTTTGGGTTCTCTCACATTCTACTGTCCTGCTCCCTCTCCATCACACGCTACTTTGGTACCTGAGGCATTTGTAACACAGCCCTTCTCATAACAACAACAGATGCCAGTGGGAATGGCTTCCCACCAGCCTCAGAAAGGGGGCAGAGCTAAAATGTCACTGTATGCAAGATTCGGGCCCAAAGTTTCAGGTACAGGCTGGTCAGTGCATCCATCAGGCTACCTGCTCACCATGGCACTGTGACATTTGTCATCTAGAAATTCTTAGTGCAGCAGAACTAAGCATCATGAGAGGGGCAAAAGATCTCCCCTGTTAGAAAACTCATCGTAATTTATTTTCATTACTGTATCAAATGACTTTTACTTATCCTTCTTGTATCGCCTCACACAGCTCTGCTCCTTGCTCTGTGCGGGAAAGTTATAATTTGCACATACACGTTATAATTTGTGACTGTAAGAATGACTGCAGAGTCACATTCACTAGAATTATGACCTGTGGCATAAATAAATAGGGCTTGTGAGGAAGGTATACACCTTAGGAGAATATCCTTTAAGCTCTGCAGTGCAGAGACGAGGGGCCCAGCTTGCACTGTGCTACAAATTCAGCAGCAGGAAAAGGCACTGGGAAGGTAAATGCCCCATTTAGATGCTATATATTTTTTTGTTGATTTGGATTAAACCCAAATGATTATTTTTTAAGTTAATGTAGAAACACTTGGAAAATGAATCATATTTTAATTGCTATAATGCTGTATCATTTACTTAAACTAGAAATGCTTGGTGAATCTTGTTTGATGGTACATCCTAAATAAGCCAATTACTACACACATTAACCTCTGGAATCACTCTCTAGCCAATTGCTTTCCATAATTTTTTCATAAAATTTATTTGCACTCATGTTTCTTAATGAAGCAGGTAACTAGCCTTGAATTTAGGAAATGTGGCCTTTTACATAGAAAAGTTTACACCATTTGCTTCAGAGAAAGGCACTACCGATTTGCTTGCATCTCATACAAAACTCCCATATTTTGCCTACAGGCTTCAGACCATATGAGGGTAGAAGATAATTAGGTTTTGGAGTATCTAGAAAACAGTTTCATTTTTGAAAGTCCACCTCATCTGCAAGAAAAGAAATACCTTCTTAACCACAATGACGACAGAGACACAGAAGTGCCTGCATGGCCGCCTCGCGCCTTCCAACACAGCATCATCTTTAGTATGGCGGCACAATTACTCTAGTCACTCACAACCCCATATGCCCACCAAGGAGCATTTTAAATAGAACTGTCGAGCTGGTCACCTTTGGTTGAGGGCAGTGCAAGGAACGTTCTTTCCTTGTACCTGAGTGGAAGCTCTCTTTGTAGAGCCGGGCATGCGTGTTACACAGAGGACAGGGAGGTAAGTTCTCTTTGGCCCACTTCACAGCAGGGACTGAGGAGCCTCCTCAGTCCACATGAAAGAGAACAAAGTGAAAAGGAAAGAAGTTTCCACAACAGTGCCGCAATCCTGACAACAACGGTGTCTACTCTGAGCGCTGAGAAGAGGTCTCTGGAAGAGTGTGTGTGTGTACGCCAGACTTCTATATGAGAGATTCTATAGTAAGTGCACAACTAAGCTAGTAGAGTGACTTATTCCCAGTCTGATTGAGCACCACAAACCTGTGAGTAACACTTGTTCAGCAGCATCTGCCAAGTGATGGGGGTAATGCTTACTCCTGGGCTACGACCCCTGTGCCTCAGAGGTGGGTCTCCTCCAAGGGTGTACATCTGCATCAGTCTTTCATCACAGTGACTAAATGCCTGAGCAAAGCTAATGAAGGGGGGGAGCATGCATTTTGGCTCACAGACGTTTCAGTCCATGTCTCCAGATGGGTCCCTTGTTTGGGGCCTGAGTAGAGGCAATGGAAGTAGAGGCAGAGGCAGCTTACCTCATGGAGTCCAGAAAGCAGGGAGAGGACAGAGAGAGGCCAGGGACAAGATAGAGCTCTGAAGGACATGTACCCAGTGACCTCCTTCTTTCAAATAGGCTGTACCTCTGCAAGTTACCACTGCCTTCCAAAACCATCACTATGCTAATCAGACCAGGATCCAGTCACATCTGGGGGCACCTTCCCAGACACAGAGGGGAGCTTTACCGATTTCCTAAGCATTTCTCCATCTAATCAATATGACCATCGAGATTAACAAAGTGTCGGCAGCTACAGTTCCTACCAAGTTACCAATGATTTGGGGCCCACAGGTCAGAGATGTAGCCACTGGAGACCCTCCCTGAAGAGGAAATGGAACAGCTTTGCTGCTGAATAGCATTCAACGGGAAACGTTGCACAAAGTACATGTGAGACTCTCACTCTTGAGACAAGCGCAAGAAATCTACTCTGGAGCTGAAGACACCCTACCTAAGAACTGCCATGAATATGTATCTTCACCCCAAGATGAGGGAGCATGGGAAACGCAGGGAAGATAGACAATGAGGATAGTGACTGTGATGTGCGGGTGTGTGTGTGTGTGTGTGTGTGTGTGTGTGTGTGTGTGTGTGTGGTGTGTGTTTGTGTGTGTGGTGTGTGTGTGTTTGTGTGTGTGCGTGTTTGTGTGTGTGTGTGTTTGTGTGTGTGGTGTGTGTGTGTGTGTGTGTGTTTGTGTGTGTGTGGTGTGTGTTTGTGTGTGTGGTGTGTGTGTGTTTGTGTGTGTAGTGTGTGTGTGTTTGTGTGTGTGCGTGTGTGTGTGTGTGTGTGTTTGTGTGTGTGTGTGTGTTTGTGTGTGTAGTGTGTGTGTGTTTGTGTGTGTGTGTGTGTGTGTAGTGTGTGTGTGTTTGTGTGTGTGCATGTTTGTGTGTGCGTGTTTGTGTGTGTGTGTGGTGTGTGTGTGTGGTGTGTGTGTGTGTGTGTTTGTGTGTGTGGTGTGTGTGTGTTTGTGTGTGTGTGGTGTGTGTGTGTGTGTGTGGTGTGTGTGTGGTGTGTGTGTGTGTTTGTGTGTGTGTGTGTTTCCTGTAGCTCTGAGCACTGCCTCTGTGAAGTTGGACAACTGTATCAAAATACTTCACTAAAAATTAATAAGCTCTCAAGTTAAATTATCAAAATCTCCATGAGATGAGACACATATCTCAGAATTAAACTAGGTGGAGTAAACTGCTGAAAATCAATGTTTTCTCTATCTTCTCACGATGGCAAGACACAGTCAAATTGTATTCCCTTGCCTGCTTATCACTGACTGGAACCGGGCAAGAAGCAATATTCAGTCTGCCTGAACTCTGAGGGCTATGTGGGGCAGGCATCTCCCAGTTGAGTCCTCACATGCACCTGGAGGCAGAACCCACTTACCAGGTATTTCTTTAGCCTCTAACTTCCCATGAGTGTGTTTGCTGGACTCTAGACGCAAATCCTAGACGGAAGATGACCAAGCATCCTCTCAACACTAGTTGCTTTCCTCCATTTGTCCTTGAGGGCCACCTGATCATGCCCACCACGTCTGTCCTCATGTTGATAAAGGTCCTCATGTAAATCCTAACTTAAAATCACAATGAACCAACTCATCTACAGTCATCTTCACACAAGTTCTGTATGGCTTCAAAAATAAAGTCACGAGTCTCCCGATTCCTTTCTCATTATTTTCATAAGCCATAGAGAAGGTGAGTAACTAAACATTAGTGGAACCTCTCGTAGACTGAAGACTTGGGTGGACATGTGCATACACCACACGTATTCCTGCTGTAAGAACTACTGACCCAGATGAATGTTGACTTTTAATGAATACATACAAAATTACTATAAAATTTACATTAAGCCAACCTGGTAGAAACCAAATTTTCTCACTTACTTATTTTTAATATCATGCAATTTAACTTGTGTTGAAACATAGTCCATCATGTGAGAAGAATTCTGAGTGCTTGTGAGAAAACCCCCCCAAAAAACAAGAAAAGAGTCTTATGACCACAGTTTCTTAAAAAACACAAAATTATTCTTGGGATGCATTTTCATGCCCCTCCCAGGTCTACTGGATAGGAGGATAGGAATGGGTTGACTTCAGATGAGTCACTACAACTGGCTATTGTTATTTGTATATGTGCCAGTATGGAAAGCCATGTTTTTGTCCTGTGAGGCTTGTCTTTGTGACTGTATACTTTACCCACATGACTCTTCTTAACCCAGAGTATAGTGTCTGATACTCTGAATAAAGTTGACTATTGCATGATATTTTAGTCTGCCTCATTTATCAGCTTCCTTCTCCCAGGTCCCATGACCTCTAAAGCGCTAAACAAACTTGCTATTATATTTTTCATAAAGATGACGTTTATTTGACAAGACTGTTTGTAACGGTCTAATTTTAAAATCTGCAGAGAACTCTTGTGATGTCCCTCTGTCATCCCTAATACCATAGATATAAGAGAAAATATGCCATTTTTCTGAATCTGGCTCATTGTGCTTTATGTGATTTCCAGTGGCATCCATTTTCCTACAAATATCATGATTTTATTTTTCTTTATGGCTGCATAAAGTTCCACTGAGTGTGTATCATATTTTAACCATCCATCTGTTAATGGATGTCTAGGCTGATTATTCTATCTCTTGGATAATGTGAATAGTATAGCAATTAGCAAGGATGTACAAGTGTCTCTGTGGTATTGACTGAAAGGTCCTCTGCATGCACTCAAGAGTGGTATAGGTAGGTCACATGGTAGTTCTATTTTTTAGTGTTTTGAGGAAATTTTGGATTGACTTCCACAGGTCCTACACAAGTTCCCACTTGCCCCAGCAGTGAGTAGAATCCCTCTTTCTCCATCTGTTCCCAGCCATCGCTTACTTTATTGAGCTAGCCTCTCTGTTCGGGGATACATGGAATTGCAAAGCAGTTTCAATTTTTTGAAAATACTTGTTTGATCTGTATGAGTGTTTTGCCTGCATGTATATGTGTACCATGTGCGTGCCTGGTGCCTTTGGAAGTCAGAAGATGCTATCAAATTCCCTGGAACTGGAGTTACAGATGGTTGTGAGACGCCATATGGGTACTGGGAGCCGAACCCACAGCCACCAAAGAGCAGCCAGTGCTCTTAACTGCTGAGCCGTCTCTCCATTCCCATGGAGCTGGTTTTTAAATAGTGTTTTATGAATTCTTCAGGAATTCCCAACAGCAGATTTTGACCATATCCATCCACCTCCCCCAAATCTTCCCAAACATCCCCCCCTATGAGCCTACCCATACAACTTCATGTTTTCTGTCTCTTTCAACCCCATGAGTCCAATTTGGATGGACTGGCTACTCCTGGACGTGAGGTTTGTCTGCACTGGTTGATGTACCAGCTGTTTCACCATTGAAGAAGTCTGACTCTCCCTCTCCTGGCAGCTCCTCAGCTCGGGGTGGGGATTTGTGCCCGTGTCCCTTCTTCCATGCTGGGGTTCTGACTGCCCTGAGCCTTTGCAGGTCCTGTACATGCTCTCACAGCTACTGGGGGTTCACGTGTGTATATGCTCTGTCATGTCTGGAGAACACACATGCGCCAAAAAGTTTCACTTTGCCATTTTCCTGATTCCTAGGTTTGTTGGACACATTTCTAAGTATTATTTCTTGGCCATTATATTCCTTCTTTATGAAAAAATGTCTACCCAAACTCAGTAGCCCATTTACTGATTAATGATTTGGGTCTTTTTGGAGTTTAATTTTTATATATATTGACATTAATCTCCTGTCTAGTATGTAGTTAGCAAATTATTTTTTCCAGTTTTGCAGTCTGTTTGTTTACTGTGCTGACAGTTTCCTTTGCTAAGCAGAAGCCTATTAAAAAAAGAAGAAGAAAGGCATTTTACTTTTAAAGTGTTTGGTGTGTTTACCCCATGTATGGGGGTGCCCACAGAGGCCACAAGAAGGCATCTGATCCCCTGTAACAGGTGATTCTATGTTACAAGATGAGGGTGCCAGGAAATGAATCAAGTTCAGCAGAAAGGCAGCCAGCGCCCTTAACTGCTGAGCCATGTCCCAGACCCCTTTTGTATTTTTGGATTCTTTCCTTTTTTAGAAGCTTTTAAATGTAATACAATCTCATCTCTAAATCCTTGGGATTACTTCCTGGCCACTGGAGTTAGTTTCAGGAAATTCTTGCCTATGCCTGTCGACTGAAGTGTTCTCATGTTTTCCTCCAGTACCTTCAAACTTTCAGGTCTTATAGTAAGTTCTTTGATCAATTTTCAATTGATTTTTGTGTAAAGTGGAAACTATGGCTTTAGTTTTCTTTTTCTACATGTGGAAATCAAAATTTCCCTGTATCATTTGTTAAAGAAGCCATCTTTTCTCTAATGCATGTTTTTGACAAGTTTGTCAAAAAGTAGGTAGTTGTAGCTGGGTGTGTTTATTTGTGGGTCCCCTACTCTATTCCATTGGTTTACTTGTGTGGTAATGCTGTGTTTGCTGCTGATTTGTAAGATGGCATTAGATATTGTAATACCTCCAGCATTGTTGCTGCTGCTAAAGACCTCCTTGGCTATTGGGGGGGTGGGGGGTGGTGTCAGGTTGTGAATTTTAGTAAATATATGGTGGCTTGAATAAGAAATGCCCCATACCCCCAGCTCATAATTTAAATACTTGGTTCCCAGTTGGTGGTGCTCCTAGGGGATCATTTAGAAGGTGGAGTCTTGCTGGGGGAAGTCACTGGGGGTGGGTTTTGAGGGTTTATAGTCTCACTTCTGTTTCTCCCTCTCTGCTTCCTGTGTGTGAATTAAATGTAAACTATCACCTTCCTGCTCCTGCCTGCACACCATGCCCTCTGGACTCTAGCCCTCTGGAACCGTAAGTTGCCTTCAGTCATGGCATTTTATTGCAGCAACAGAGAAGTAACTAATACATTCTATGAAGAATGGAACCTGGGGTTAATCTGCAGACTGATTTCAGAACCATTTTCAATGTTAATTTGTCAGTCCACGAACACTGAAGCTCTTTCCATCATCTAGTGTCGTTTTTGAACTTCTCTCTTCTGTTTTCACTGCAGAAGAAGCCCATCTCCCTGGTAGCTCTAGTCTCACTTGATTACTTCTTTGAAGCTATTGTGGACAGGATGTTTTTTGTCTTGGCAGGTTAATTTTTTGGATATAGAAAAGTTCCTGATTTTTATGTGTTGAACTTCTATTCTGTGACTGTACTGAAAGTATTTATCAGATCTAATGCATTTTTGATGGAGTCTGATCATTTCACCTGTAATAGCAATAACTTAACTTCCCCCTTTCCTGCTCCCACACCTTTTATGTCTGTCTCTTGTCCTGCTTTTCTAGTTAAGAGCTCAATTGCATAAAGGTGTTGAATACCTAGAGGGAATAGATACTCTCTGCTCACTCCTGATTTTAGAGGAAATGCTTTCATTTCCCCCCATTTAGTATAATGTTAGCTACAGATTTGCTTTATATAGTCCTTATTATATTGAGATTTGTTCCTTCTATTGCTAGTTACTTCAGAATTTTTATCATAAAAGGATACATTTTGTCAGGTGCTTTTTCTACATTTACTGAGATGCTCATATGTGATATCTCAAGTTATGTCTACTTATATAGTATATTACATTTATTGGTTTGCATGTCAAGTTAGCTGTGATGTATGATCTTTAGTGTGTTCACAAATCAAGTGTGCACATATTTCGTTGGGGATTTTTGTATCTATGTACATGGTAAAAATTTTTCCTTAGTTTTTTTTTTTTGTTTTTTTTTTTTATATGTTGTCCCTTCACTTGGTTTGGTTATGAGGGCATCTTGGCTTTGCAGAACAAGTCTGTAGTGTTCCTTTCCTTCATGCTTAGCGGGTCAGCTTGAGAAGCACTGATTGGTGGTAGCTGTCCATGAAAGGTTCGGTTAGATTCACACTGATCCACCCAGGCCTGAGTTTCTGTTGGTGGGACAACTCTTACTTACTGTTTCAATCCCAACACTGCAGTGGATCCCTGAAGTTGCTTATACCCTCTTAGCTTAGTTTTGGTGATCCTTTCTGTCTAGGAATTATCTATTGCTTTTAGACTTTACAGATTTGGGGAAGTTTTCCACTTATTCCCTAATGTTCCTTTAGAGTACAGCGGAAGTGCATTGTAACTACTCCCTTTTTCTTTCAAATTTTTAAAACCCATATCTTCTTTCTCTTTTGGTTAGTTAGGTTAGAGGTTTCTCAAATGTGTTTATTTTTTCAAAGAACTCACTCTTCGTTTGTTCTTTGCATTGTTCTCTTAATCTCCATTTTATTAATTTCTGCCCTCAGTGGCTCTTTTTTTTTTTTTTAGAGCTGAGGATTGAACCCAGGGCCTTGCGCTTGCTAGGCAAGTGCTCTACCACTGAGCTAAATCCCCAAACCTCAGTCGCTCTTTTATTGTTGGTTTCTTATTTTTTGTTTTTTTGGGTTTTTTTTTTTGAGACAGGGTTTTTCTGTGTAACAGTCCTGGAACTCACTTTGTAGACCAGGCTGACCAGGAAATCACCCTCTCAAGTGCTGGGCTTAGGGATTACAGGGGTGTGCTGATACCAGCTAGCTCAGCTGTTCTTCTAACATTCATTTAAAGCTACAAATTTCCTTTAAAGATAGCACTAGTCGCATTTAAATATTTTATGTGTCAAAATTTTAATATCAATCAGGTCAAAATATTTGAGAATTTGCATTGCAATTTCCTTTCCAACCTATTATTTAGTTTGAAACATACTTTTAATTTTACAATGTGGGAATCTTTAAGATTTTACTGTTGCTTTCAGAGACAGTGTTGCTGATTTATATCTTGATGAGTCAGGGTCAACTCTTGACTCTTTTAGCCTTCGATCCAGTTGTTAAGCCTTTGCAGTACTTCCAGATTGTTATTTTCATTCACTAGCCAACCAAATTGAAGGAAAGGGACTCCACATGTCCCAGAAAAGATGCGATTGCTCTGTTCTTGATGGTCAGTGTCTCTGTATGCCCAAATAAAGTCTACCCTGTGATGCAAACTTTCAGAATGCTTAGTTTACAAAATGCTCAGTCAGTAAAGAAATAGGAATCTCATATCGTTTTTGCATATCGTTTTTCTCTTCCTCCTCTTGGTTCTATAAATCACTGCTTTAGTTGGCCTGTGTATCACTGAATAAAGCCTGTGGAATATTTCAGGTTCCATGTGAAGTCAAGCTTTTAGAGTTATAAAATATAATTTTATGACAGGTAATTTTTAAAGTCTTATTGGTGTTAATAGCATCAATGGGACTCTCTTTTAATATAAGAACTCAGTCCTTGCATTTTTTCTATTGTTTACTTAGTTCTAGATATAACTCTTGAAGTTTACTTAATTCTAGATGTAACTCTTGAAAGCAGGATTAAACTGAATATGTAGTCTGATAATGACTCTTAACTGGAGTATTATGTCTGTTTACAATTTATATGATTGCTACCATATTTGGTTTTAAGTCTATCATCTTCCCATCTCCAAAGGAGGATTAAACCAAATTTAAATGAGATTTGTATAAGTGCCTTGGAAACTATAATGTTCGCAGTCAACATTGGTTTTAGTAAAACATGTTACTAAACATACTTCCACTGAAGATCGTCCCCAAATTCCATGATATAAAACACTTACATGCAGAGTCATTTGGGGTTCTATCTAAAATAAATAATATACATGCAATCTCCCAAGCTGACCGCCTTCAAGAAACAAAGCTTGTAATTTTGCCACACAGAGGTATATATGGGAGGCCTTGGGGAGGAAAGACCTCAAGATAATTAAAGGAATGGAAAAGAGACCAAGAGGCAAACAGAAAAACTGCTGTAAGCTGGATCCTGTGGTGCTTTGGGAATTGTGACTTGGTTAGAAATACAGCTCCCACTGCCTAGGGCTCTCCTCCCTTCACATTCCTCTTTAACTTTCAGTGCTGGGGATCAAACCTACGTTTTGTGAGGTAGGCAACCTACATCACTAGTCCTTTCACTGAGTGAAATCACTATACTGAGAACTGATTAGCGGAAGTGAGGCTGGAGTGGAGTGGATAATAAGGACGTGTTTTAGTCTTCAGGTATCTCCTGTTTCCCCAGGTAAGCCATGCCTTTGAGAAGGTGGAAAAGCCTTGCTCTCATGGAGAGTCCCCAGAAATGCTTCCCTGGATGTGGGGGGAGTACAGGAGAAGATGGCATCCAGGAAGACAGCTGTGGTTTTTTAATCAATCAAGAGCCTAAATGGAAGTATCTGTGGTAAATTTATATCTGCAGTAAAACCCAGTACTTCTAGAACACTTATCAAATTTATTGTTTATTATTTTGTCTTATTCCTACCATTTAATACACTTGAAAAATTGCAAGATTTTGGAAATCTCTCAGTTTCAACCTCTTCAATCCTTCCTTAATATTTTTCTCTATAATTTTAATGGAAATGATTTCAAATAAAACTAAACAGTGTAGCACAGACTATTCTTCTCAGAAAGTAAAAAAAAAAAAAAAAATGACACAATTCATTTAGAAACCTTCAGAACTCAGGCCAGGTTGACATTGCCTCCACAGAAATTAAAGCACAACAGTTTTGTTATATTGCATTTTTCACATACACAAAAAGAAAATTGAAAGAAAGAATCCTGGAGAAAGATCATTTTTGTATTTCTCTTCAATAGAACATTCCAGCACCACTACTTTCAAAAGAGGCATTCCTGTTATAAAAATCAAATTTACAATTGAAAATGATAACCCACAAAGCACTCATGGGGCCTAGACTGCACCTGGGTTTTCAAATTTCGAGCTCTAAAATATATAGGAAAACTTTCTAATAGGATTAGAAGGCTGCTGCATCACAATCAAAGTTTTCTTTCTTTCCAGTGATAAAATTATGTCAAAAAGCATCTCCCCAAAAGGGAGTTCCTTTGCCTGTGGAAACTCCCTCAGCAGCCATAAACTGCACAGCAACACCAGCAGATGACATACACCCCTCAGCTCCAGAATGAGGTGGTGGAGATGGCAAAGGTCTTCGGAATTTAAGGCCCCGGGTCTCAGTGCACCCTAGTTGCTGTAGCACAATGCCATGGACTCAGAAACAACAGGCTGTGACAACCAAGCACAAGGTGCTGGCGGATTTGATGCCTGATGAGGGAGAGAGCTGGCTTCTGGCTGTGCACTCTCCTATCAGAGTGGGCAGAGAGCACTCTTGGGACTTGCTCCCCTTTGTGAGGGCTCTTGCCTCAGGACCAAATCACACCTCAGAGCCCCATCTCCAGGTACCATTGCCTTGCTGGACAAGATATCAGCAAATGAATTTGAGGAGACAGATTCAGTGTTCAGCAGAGAGAAGATGACATATGTTGGACATGGACATGTGAGAAAGGCAGGGAGGGTTATAGTGTTGGCTGTCTGCTCTTGGGATGGCTCTCCTGGGCATGAAGAGGAAGGAGAACATACCTGGGACATTGTTTCATATACACGTTAGTATATTGTATAGGAGTGGGCATTGAGTTCTCCTATAAAATGCTTTATACATCATGGTTTATGGTCCAGAATCACCAAGGTATAGAATCTAGCCTCCCTGCCCTCTCCTTCCAACTATAAGGACTGTTACACTACAGACCTTTTGGTCATCTTTTTGCTTGTATTTTTATCTTCAGTACAAAGTGCCAAGGTTTCCTTTCATTCCTGTTACCAAAAATGGAGCAGAGAAGAAAACGTTGATTCTGACTGTCCAGAAATACTCAGTTATCTCTCCCACCCCACACTGACTCTGTTGAGCAGGTTGCACATCCCTCAGCCATAGGCATAGCTTGAAGGATGCTCAAGGTCATCTCTCCTTTATCTCTTCCATGGATGACCTTACCCATTAGTGTCCGAGGTGGCTCTACGTGGAAACACATTCCCATTAAAATCACTGTTCATCTGAAAAACAAGAGCCTAGCGAATGAGACTAACTCCCAGCTCTGCAGACCTGGAGAGTCATTCACCTGCTCTGAGCCTCAGTTTCCTTGGCTGGAAATTAATGCTAATATTGTCTCCTTGGCTGCATGTGTTGCAAAGAGATCATCTATGTCAAAATGTTGGCAAAAGTTAGGCATTTAATCTTTAAAATTCGAATAAAATGAAAGAAGACATGCCACTGTTTCTTGGCTTCTTGACACCCAACCAAGCATCTTGCTTTCCACTGACCTGAAGACCAGAATTCATCTCTTTTCTTCCCTTTGGGGCCCATGCGTGTTTAGATCCACAGATGTTGCTTAATAAAAGCTGACAGAAGTCAACGAGGGATGGGTGCTGTTGTGTTTTCTTGAAAACACAATGGACATATTGCCAAAATAACTGTAAGACTAATCATTAGTCTCTAGAGCATGCTAAATTTGGGGAGTAGAAAAACAAGCACAATAGGAACCATGTGACTTCCACATGATGATCCAGCTACCACTGGGGCAAAATCAAGCTTCATCAAGTAAGTGTCCCCTTACCAGGCAGGACTGTAATGTGTGTTACTTGGCTCTGGGAAGAAGCTAATAATTGAAAGTGCCTGCTGGTCAAGTGGAATCCAGGGAGAGACAGCTGTTGTTTCTTCTCTTCACAGAAAAGAACTAAATGATAAGAAAGAACCATTGTTTGGGTCCAAAACAAGCTTATGGCGAGTCATCTTAAGCAGAGCCAGTAATCTGTTCTCTTTTAAAAACATTTCTTCTGCTCCAGCACCCCAAACTGCTGAACCATCACCCACTGGTCTGTCCACTAAAGCATTAGCCAACTCCCTTAGGTGACTGCCAAAGTCACCTCTCCAATGACCCCACACTCATCAGCAGTACCACTGAGTGCAGGGGAGGTGTGACTCATCCTCTGAACATATCTCTGCCATCTCAAAGGAATTCCAGATGGTATTAAAATAAAGTGAGATCTCAGGCAAAACAGGCTATACATACTTGAATAAGATGAGAGCCATTTCTGAAGAATCCCAAAGTATATGAAGCCACTGGGTTTCCCCTTCACACAGTCCTTAAGGTAAAAACAAAAAGCAATTTGTCTGCAAGTACCTTTTGCAGTGGACCTATGGTGGTCATTTGCTGACTATCCTGCAATCAAACAATCACACAAAAGTAACCTCTTTGTCAAGCTTCTGTCTCCATTCTCAGGAGGCGCCAGATGAGCAGGAATGGAGAAGGAGTGGGATCCTAAATAGTCTCTGGGATCTGGGGCCCTAGCTCCTGTGAGAGGTCACCCAATGGTCAGAGCCTGTGAGCCAGCTTCTCCTGGGACCTCAGGCCCCAGGTCCTGTGAGAGGTCACCCGATGGTCAGAGACTATAAAGCTAGCTTCTCCTCCTACTTTCTGGCAAGTGTCAGGAATAAATGTTCATAAAATAAAGTTGAAGGCACAAATAGAGAAAGACAGGAAACTCTGGAGATCCTGTTGATGTTTTCGATGTCTATGCTGTGTGGCTGGGCACAAGCTCCCTGGGGACAGAGGACGATGCTGATTCCTATCTCCTCTACACAGGTGATAGATGTCCAATTGTGCATACTCTTCCCTCTACCTTACTTAATAAAGGCAGCAACCTTGCCTGAGCTCCAGGGACCCCGAGAGGTGCTGGGAGGGGGAGAGTAACCACATCCAATCCCCAAGTCCCATCCCCAGCTCCATAGCAAACTATCTGCTGTGGCCTCCCCTTCGTCTCTGCCCCACCTCCAGATTTTCACACAGACCTTCTCCTATAACTTCCTCACCACCTTAACCCTTGGTCTCCACCTCCAACTCCTGAAGGCATTCCCTGGGAACCTGCCGGCCATGCCAGTCAGGGAAGCAGGTAGGCAAGCTTCAGATCCTCACTCCCCTCCTCTCCTCCAAATCCAACCCCTCACTCTCATTCCCAGCTCTGCAGCATGACCTGCTGTGGCCTCTGCTCCCTCACTGCCCCCCTCCATTCCCAGGGGGACTCTGCAGATCCTGCCTGCATGCCTGGAGATCTTAACAGGCTGAACTTTTCCCTTAAATGACAGAAAACAAGAAAACTGTTGCTTATGGGAAACATAAGATGCTGGATCCTCACTTAAAACAGGTCTAGAAAGTTCCAGCATTTAGTATTATCAGAGACCCTATAGTACATAAGTGATACTGAGCTCCTGGAAATCTAGTGGTGAATAAGTTCCCTGCCCTAATAGAACAGGTATTCTGGTTGGCAAGACAAAACACACAAGCAAACAACACACACATACATACATACATACATACACACACACATAGAGTAGCATGTGGCTAATGGAAAGACAAAACACACAAGCAAATAACATACACACATACACACACACACACACACACACACACACACACACACACACACACACACACACACACACACACACACTCACACACACAGAGTAGCATGTGGCTAATGGAGACTAAAGGGATCTGGGGTACCAGCCATCTTGGGCAGAGTTCGAGGCAGTCTTCAGAACAACATGACTCAGGCTGGAAAGGAAGAGTCAGAAAGACGTGCCAAGCCCTGGTTCTGGTCGAGAGCAGCCCAGGCAGCAAATGGAGGTTGAGCTCTACCTACATGTTTTAGGTACCAAGTCAGTGGTGAGCAGCAGGGGCCACATCCCCCAAGGGCTTATGGGTTCAGAAGGGGATCTTATGTCAGTCGCACAGCAAGGGAGGTGTTTAGAAGGGACCTGAAGTCCTTTGCTACCTCTCAGGATATCTTCAGCTCAGCTACCTTCTAAAGACTCCCCTACACCCTCGCCAAATTTTGGCTGCATTTCAGATGTTCCCCATCTCCTCAATTTCTGCTTTCTCATTATTTGTAGTTCAATGGAGAAAAATAGACAATTTGTTCTAAATAAACCAACTGTAAATATAAAAGATCTCCCACTTACTAGTACACTCATCCCTTACTGTATCAATGACTTGAACAGAAAGAACCAAACCCAGGAAAGAGTGACTGCACACCATAAACACCCCCACCCCTGCTCCTGCATCCCCAGGCCTGGTTTGCAGGGAGATTCCCTGGAAGTGCACCCCTTCTGAAAAGGGCGGCCATGGGCAGGACTCCACTACCCACTTCCCATCTGAGCTGTCAACACCTCCCCTTGGGTCTGTTGAAGCTTATTGTTCCCACAATGCCTGCAGCACTGTTGGTTAAGCTGGCTCAGCCAACCATAAAATCATAGAAGAATCAGCCTGGCGCATCTTCTTGCCTCAGAATTGATGACAACTTACGTCTCTGAGAATGCCAGAACAGGCCCATCCACCAACTGGGCAGGAAGAGACAGACTGTAACAGAGTCTGAATTTTACTTCTAGGAGAAAAGATTTTAGCAACACCACCTGTTTTTCACATTGGTTTTGTCAAGTTCATTGTCTTAAATCTGTATCTTCTTTGGTTTCCCTAATAGAGGACAAACCAAAGACAAAAGCATGGAAATGAAATGATTTCACAAAACCCACAGAGCCTTGTGGAAGAACATAACTTACTACATGCTGCCAGGAAGTGACAAGATACCTATGTAAGAAGAGCAAACTTTAAATACATTCATTAATGGTGTGAAGATAAAAGTTATCTTTGATTGAAAAAGGGAAAAACTGATAAAGACATCAAAGACATCGAAGAGAAAGATCTGGAAGTGAATTTCCTAAATAATCACCAATGAGATAAATACAGGTGCAACTGTAGGGCATTGCATTCACGCAGGCCCAAAGGGAAGACTTCTGTCTGGAAACTGGAGGTAATAACCGGAGGTAATGGCTGCCACCAGACACTACAAACCATGGCTGATGCACCACATCCTGGAGCTTGAGAGGTTCCTACAAGCCACACTAGGACCAAACAATAACTAACATCTGACAGGTAGCTCAGCATGTGTGTGTGTGCGGGGGGGGGGGGGGGGGGGGGGCCGGCTCTGCTAATAACAAGATATGGCTGTGAACCCCGGAAAACAGCCATCCCGGCCCTCAGTGCTGCTGCCCAAGGAAGGTGACACCTTAAATTGTTTCTTACACATCATTGTTCCCACCTCTGCATGAGTAAGGCTCTCTTTTCTGCAAGAACCTGGCCAGAGGATCACAAAAACACTAAAACCATTACAGAAAGGCCAGTTTTCTACACATGGTTAAAGGTTTTTATTATTTTGTGTGTGTGTTTATCTTCCTCATTTTTTTTTGTTTTTTTTTTTTTTTTTTTAAATTCCAAGACAGGGTTTCTCTGTGTAGCCCTAGCTATCCTGGAACTCAATCTGCAAACCAGGTGGCCTCAAACTCAGATCTGCCTGCCTCAGCCTCCAAGTGCGGGCGGGGACGAAAGGCATGTAAACACTACCACCCAGCAGATTTTTTTTTTTAATCTTTTGAGTGTAACAGATACAAACTATGCTCAGAAATACGACAACTGCTTTGGAACTGACTCAAATTTCTGATCATTTGAACACATTGAAGAGAAGGTGTGTCTCTTTCAGAGGAAACAAACTATGAGAAAAGTAACATTTTTTTTTTTAAATAAAAATTGAACAAACTTCCTTACAAGTAAAACAATACCCAGCCTCCTATTTATCCCTGCCCAAGCCATCATTAGAATCATTCCAGTTTCAAGTCACAGAATCCTAATTCTAAGTGACAGGGAGAACTCATGGGCAGATTTCACTGAAAAAATCCAAGCCTAAGGGTTAGGGCATGGGTGGTGGGCCAAGGTGCTTACATGATGAGAACCTTTCCAGATATCTTTATTCTGTTATGATCTGCAGTGGTTTTTATTTTTTCCTTTTTATTTTGGGACAGGGTTTCTCGTGGCACGGGCTAGGCTTGATCTCTGTATGTAGTCAAAGATGATTCTCGAACACCTGATCATCCTGCATCCATCTCTCAAGTGCTAGGATTACAAGCTTGAACCACCACACCCAGCCAGATGCTTCATTTATAATCAAGTTAACTGAAAACATAATGACTACACAATTTCCATTAATCATATCCCATCAAAATATCAGATTTGAATTATGAAAAGAAGAATAAGCAGACTTCTGATAATTCAACAAAGTTGTCCTTAGCCCTAAAGTTTCCAGGGTTTCCCAGGGGTTTGTAGGGTGAGAGAGCAGCCTTGTGAATGGTGGATTAGTGGCAACTTGAAAATTCACCAACTGACAAATGTATTTTTAGCCAGCCATTAAGCCCTGAACAAGAATAGCAGCATACTGAGTGCTAATGTGTGGTCCTTGTGTTTAACCCCAAAGCTAGTGAAATAACGATGAGTATTATTACAGCTTCATTGGGGATGGCTTAGCCAGTCCATCTCCCCACTTCATCAAAGCAGGGGTTTTGCCTCCACTATGATCAAAGACATCTCATGCAAAAACAGCCTGGGGTCAGTGACGCAGAACTTTCTGGATAGTGTTTTCTCTTTTAACAGAACTGAAATTTATAATTACTTTAAATACACTGACTGTGTAAGTCGATCTAGAAGGCTCTTGCATGTGTATTATGTGTGTTCTGAGCATCTCAGGTATCCAATACAAATGGTATCTTGCCATAACAATCCAGCTCCAGGACTGCAGGTTTCAGGACCATCATGGAAGCTTGAACTCTAGTAACCATTTAGGCCTCCCTGAAGTCCACAGTCAGGTCTTCCTGTTTCAGGAGAGACTAACACTGAAGCATGAAGGTCAGGTTATAAGCTGCAGTGTTGACTGTGATGCTCAAGTAGGCACCCGACTCCAGCTCTGGGGGGACGTGGGCAATGCATGGGCTCCAGTCAGAGACCCAAGTGTGCCATTCTTCATGGGACATTACAAGAGTTCTGCTAACACAGGTTTCTCACCTTATACCTGGCTGTAGACAAAGTACACCCAATTCCTGAGATTGGATGAAGCTCTACATGCATCTCAAAGTAGCCTGGTGCAGCAATTAGCCACCACAGTACCTAAGAAGCCAGAACTCCCAGGGTGTCATGTGACTTTCCCACTGGCACACACTGAATGAACACCGTCATAACGTTTTTTTTCCTTAAAACCTTCTAACAGCTCTTTCCAGGATACTTGTATAAGGCAGAGAATTTGTGCTTTGTATTGCCTTAGAAGAATTAACTATCTGGGTTCAATAAACCATTTGAGATATTACAACAGTAATTTAAACCATCAGTTTGTACTATCCAAGCAAGGCTTTCATATCACAAAATATGGCTCCTGATTTTTTGTGAGTTAGATCATAAGTAATCCATAATGGTTAGAAAATAGTCTGCCGCTGTAATTCTGCTGTATTTCAGTAACAGTTCTGGAATCCCTGAATCACCATAGTCAAGTGTCTTAGCTAGGGTTTCTATTGCTGTGAAGAGACACCATAGCCACAACAACTCTTAAAAAGGAAAATGTTTCATTGTGGTGGCAGCTTACAGTTTCAGAGGTTTAGTCCAGTATCATCATGGCTGGGAGTACGGCAGTGTGTAGGCAGACATGGTGCTGGAGAATTTTACATTTTGATAGGCAAGCAATAGGAAATGGTCTGTCTCACTGGGTATGGCTTAAACATATATGAGACCTCAAAGCCCAATTCCACAGTGATGCTCTTCCTTCAATAAGGCCACACCTACTCCAACAAGGCTACACCTCCAAAAAGTGCCACTCCCTTTGGAGGTCATTTTCTTTCAAATCACCACATTCCACTTTCTGGCCCCCACAGGTTTATAGCTACATCATAATGCAAAAATGCATTCAAGCCAACTGCAAAAGTCACCATAGTCTATAACAGTCTCAAACTTAAGTAAAAGTCTCAAGTTCAAAGTCTCTTCTAAAATTCATGCGATCTCTAATTGTAATCTATAAAATCAAAATCAAAAAGCAGATAAAATACTTCCAACATATAATGACACAGGATCTACTTTACCATTCCAAAATATAGGTAAGGGAGCCTAGTGAGGAAATACTGGACCAAAGCAAGACCTAAAACCAGCTGGGCAAACTCCAAACTCTGCATCTCCATGTCTGATGTCAAAACTCTCTTCAGATCTCCAACTCCAGTCAGCTTTGTTGACTGCAACACATTTCTTTCTCTTGGACTGGTTCCACTCCCTGTTAGCAGCTTTCCTTGGAAGGTATCTCATAGCTCTGGCATCTCTAACATCTTAAGAACTCTAAGGCAATCCAGGCTTCAAACTTCCAGCTTCATGCAATGGCCTCTCTCAGTCTCCATTCAAGGACACCCCTGATACATGCTTGGCTTCAATGGCTTTCCTTAGACATGGAGGCAAATTCCATAGCCCCTTCCTTCTATCCTTAACTACAAAACCACATGGCTGATTCTGCCAAGTTCTGCTGCTTGCTGGGGCTGGAACATGGGCCCCTCATTCAATTACATTTCCACCAGCTTTCTGTCCGTCCTTCACTGGGTAAGCCTGGCTGTCCTGAAACAAGCTCTGTAGACCAGGCTGGCCTCAAACTCAGCCTCTGCCATCCCAGTGCTGGGTTTAAAGGTATGTACCACCACACCCAGCTCTAAGCTTTTCTTTAATTCCTTTTCCCAAGTGGGAAACTTAGCTGGATGGGATCTTGCCCTGAGGTCACCACTCCCTTTATTCCATTTCTTAATTTGTTTATCTCCTTGAACACAGGATTTAATTCTATTCTGCTTCCTGTGTCCCTTTTCTCAATCTGTATATTTTGTATTTTTACTTGCTCAGCTTGCTTCTTTTCATTATAAATCTTCATCAGAGTTAATACTAATCACCATAGATCAAAGTCTATATTAGGCTGTTTTGAGATTTCCTCTGCCGAAGGAACTAACCCAAAACTATCCACTTTAGTCTGAGGCAGACTCTTTGGACAAGGGCAAAAAAGCAGCCAGATTCCTCACCAAAACATCACAAGAACAATCTCTAGGCCACATATTAATATTCATCTTCTCTATAACCTCTTGAGCAAGGGCTCACAGTTCATCAAATCACACTCAGCACCACTGTCTTCCATGCCCCTACTGGTATGGCCCATTAAGCAGTGCTTAAAGCATTCCATTGATTTCCTAACTCAAATTCCCAAAGTCTGTATATATACTATATATATATATATATATATATATATATATATATATATATATATATATATTATATAGTCAGGACTATCACAGCAATGCCCCACTCCCAGTACCAACTTCTGTCTTAGATAGGGTTTCCATTGCTATGAAGAGACACTATGAACATAGCAACTCGTACAAGAAAAACATTTAATTAGTGTGACTTGCTTAAGTTCAGTGGTTCAGTCCATTATCTGCATGGTGGGACATGGCAGTATGCAGGTAGATTATGGTGCTGGAGAATTTTACAACTTGATAGGCAGGCAAGAGGAAATGGTCTGTCTCACTGGGCTTGGCTTGAACATATATGGACCTCAAAGCCCACCTCTACAGTGACACCTCCTCCAACAAGGCCACATCTCCTAATAGTGACATTTCCATTTTCTTTCAAACCACCCCAAGAGAATTTTTATTTAATTTTTTCACTTATTATTAGTATGTGTGTTCATGCACGATGTTTTGGGTAGGTGTGCCAAGGTGAACACATGGAGGTCAAATAGCCAAGAACTGATTCTTTCTACCATGTGGGCACCAGGACTCAAACCCAGATTCTCAGGCTAAATGCCAAGCACCTTTACCTACTGAACCATCTCAGAAACTTTATTTCCAAGGTTTTAATATACGTAAAATTGGAGATCTTACCTCTTCAAGAAATGCTTTCTCCAACCCTTCTCTAAGGACTCACTCCTAACAGAACAGAGCTGGCAGTGGCCAGTTAGAAGATTTCAGGAAGGAACTATTAAACCAGGTTGGGGGCTTATTTGTCCTCTAACAATTACGTGGTGGCGTATGCATTTCATAACGGTCCAGATATCTCAAAGCTACTGAGCACTTTGATATACCAAAGCCACTTTTATCAAAAAAGTTACGCTGCGATGCAGTCAGATTTGCTAGTCACAGGTTTAAGAAGCTGCGATCCCTGGCGGCTGTATTTGATGAGAGGAGGGCCACAGCCCGGAAGAGCCCTCAGCACCTTTACAGCAATTTCAATGATCCCCTGTCCGATGGTACAGGTGCTGCTCTAGCCTACTGGGGATTCCCTAAGCTGCCTCTTCCATGGCTGTCTCAGGCAGAGCAGGCGAGCATGACCAGCACAGATGCCCCTGAGCTCCAGAGTGAAGCCATTTCCAGTTAAGGGACACTCAGTAAGCTAGAGGCATTTCAATTCTTCTCTCTCTCTCTCTCTCTCTCTCTCTCTCTCTCTCTCTCTCTCTCTCTTCTCAGAAGGCTGAGTTTTAGAAACTAAATTTTACTCTGCGCCCTCTTGTATTTCAGCATCCTGCTGGCCTGTCTGGGTATTCTATCCTGGTCTTTGACTCTCCCCCATGCTCTGATGCTCAAATCCCAGTCTCCATCCTCTGTAGGACGAGCCGAGGCCCCAAGCACTGTCACTCTGACAGACTTCTGATCTCTCACCAACCCTCTTGGAGGGTTCTGACTGAGGGAGGCAAATGCTGAAAAAGAAAACTCTGAAGTATTCATGGACAGCCTCAACCTCACTGAGGAAGGCTTCTCTGATGTCCTGAAGGGGGTAATACAAGGGAGGCTACAAGCTGATTCGGTTTTTTGAAATCCGTAGCAGCCACAGGAAAGGGCTCACCTCTAGTCTGGGAGATAAACAACACATCATAACATATTTATTAGCCTGGAGCCTTTTACTGTATTCAAAGAGCCTTCTCGCTTTTCCTTTTGCCCTTACTCTTGCCCTTTCTCTTTCTCATTTACACGAACTCCCAGGGCCAGAAGAGACTTTGGGGGCTAAGGTTAAGCTCCGGCTGCCCTTTGCCCTCCTCCGTCTCCGTTCATCTCTTCAACTCCCCTCCCATTCACTTAAAATTGTTACTGCCTACAGGATTGGCCCAACTAAGATCATGGCCACTGGGACTGTATTTGATGAGAGGAAGTAAATAGTATAAATATGATAAGGGTGATATAATACTTTCTGCCTAGGTCAGGACTGGTTGTAACCTTCCAGTTACGAATGGAAGGACCAACCCAAGCATAAGATCTACCTGATCTCACACACATCAATATAAGACTAGGGCTTCAGTGTTCCACTAAGATAATGTGTAAACAAACCATACTTCAGCCAAATAAATAGCAAATTTTGAAGACTTTCAGCTTTAAAGTAGAGACACACCCTTAGTTAGGGGAGGAGAAACTTTATTATAAATTAGTTTAGGGATGTGATTTTGTCCTGACTGAATCATTCACCATCACCACCACCACCATCAACATCATCAAAACCTAGGTATTTTTGGAATGCCCAGAAAGAGAATTTAACTCTGGAGCTTATGATACCCTGTAAGGGGTAGGAAAGGACATTGAATGGTATTATAAATGGGAGATATGGGCAGTCACAGGCAACCTAATGACACCTCTGGTCCTTAAACACAGGTGTGAGGCCTATGGTGATAAGCAAGACACAGATGATGGCAACACAACTGAATGTAAGCAGCACTGTTGGATTTAGGCCTGGCTGGCTCCTGCTCCATCAACCATGTTGAACTGGGAAACAGACACTGAGTCATCTATGCAGTAACAACACGGGTCCAGTAAATGCAGGGTCACCATTATTCTAACTCATGTACACAAAGATGGGAGCAGGGAAGCACAGTTCTTCAGGCAGCCTGGGCTAGACCCTTGGCTGCCCCGAGAGGGGTCAGAAGTAAAGCTCTTGTCTCCAAGCTTGTAACACTCACCACTTCTTGGGAACCAGCTCACTTCCGGTGCTGGGCCCCCTTGCGGTCCCCTTTGGGGACTCTTTGCTTTGGCTTCTGATTTTGCAAGTTGTCAGGTCCTGCAAACAATGAGAAGGAGGGGGTTTAAAGACATTCGGGGCAATGAACAATCAGAAGGCACAGCTATGAGAAAGACTTGGTGATCGTCACTTAAGGCAGACGTGGTTTTGTTGTTGTTCTTGTTTCTCAATCTAGACACTGAACGAAAATACACAGTACCTGTCCAAGGACACAAATGTCACCTGTAGGGAGGAACACAGAAGCAATTGCACATGGGCCCTACATAATGAAACATTCCTGCATATTTGTGACTCCTGTAAAATTTTTCACCTCTCCAAAAAAGTACACAGGATGCAAAGGTATCCACTTGATCAGAAGAAACACAGGAACAAAGAGGGAGCATTGGTATTCACTTAACAGTATCCAGGGCTGCAAGCCCCCTACCTTGAAAGAAATCCTTAGTGACCTTATTGCCATTGGAAATGCTTTTTATTTTACTTTTTAAAGAAGTAAATTTTTATTTATTTTTCTCTTATGTGCACTGGTGTTCCACTTACATGTGTGTCTATGTGTGTCTGTGTGTCTATGTGTGTCTGTATGTCTATGTGTGTCTGTATGTCTGTGTGTCTGTGTGTCTATGTGTGTCTGTATGTCTATGTGTGTCTGTATGTCTGTGTGTCTGTGTGTCTGTGTGTCTATGTGTGTCTGTGTGTTTGTGTGAGGGCGTCAGATCCCCTGGAACTGCAGTTTCAGACAGCTGTGAGCTGCCATGTGGGTGGAAGAGAATCCGGGTCCTCTGGAAAGATATCCAGTCCTCTTAACCACTGAGCCATCTCTCCAGGCCCAGGAAATGCTTTTTAAAAGAATGACTTCTCTCTAGTTCCATACAATTTACAAAGCAATTTAGCAAACATTATCATCTTTGATTTTTATAATGGTTTTTATATCTCTAGTTTTAAAACAAAGAAAATAGGTACCTCCCCAACACCAACAAGACACATATGGCAGCAAGAACATGCGGACTTGGTTACAAATGCAGGCTGAAAACCAGGTTTCTTACCTTAGTATTTATACACACACACACACACACACACATATATGTATGTATATATACACACACACATATATATATATACATGTATATTTATCATTTGTGTGTATGTGTGACATGCATATATATACATATATATATGTGTGTATATATATATATATGATATGTATTATGTGTGCAAAGTGCTGGTGTGCATGTGCTGTGGGGCACATGTAAAAGTCAGAGGATGATGAAGTTAATTCTCTCCTGCCCCATTTTCATGAGTCCCAAAGACTGAACCCAGGTCATCGGCGCTTCACCTGCTGAGCTGTCTACTCTGCACCCTGAACCAGGCTTCCCGACTCCTAGACCCATATATTTATTGTTACACCAATGGCACTCTGCCTGTTTTCAGAACCAAGCCCTTTTTACCTCAGGCAAGAATTACTACCTTTCAAGACATTTTCTAAGAGCTTTACATGCAATAAAATGGCTCTTCCCTGCACTTTATCAGATCTATCCACCAAGAGTTAAATGCTATTGATGATTCCATTCATACCATGAGATAATAAAGTCTAAAAAACAAATCTTGGGGCTAAACAAACAGGCCAGAGGTTAAGAGCACCTAATGCTTTTGCAGAGGATGGGAGGCAGAGGTGGTAAATTCCCAGCATCCACATGGCCATTTGCAACTACCTGTAACTCCAGTTCTAGGCGATCTGATACCTACTTCTGGCTTCCAGAAGCTCCTGCATTCATGCAAACAGTGCACATCTATAACACAGGCACGCACACACACACACACACACACACACACACACACACTTAAAGAGAACAAATATGGAATAGACTCAGAACATGCTAGTATAGTCGGGAAGCTTTCATAAGTTAAAAAGAAGAAAAAGAAAAACAAGAAAAAAAATGAGCAACAACAAAAAATAAAAAGGAAAATCGCCCAAGGTAAGAAGCCGCATGGAAAATGCATTAGGAGAGCATGGCTTTGGCTGAGCCCTAACAGTCACAAAAGTCACAGCCGCCTCCAGGAGTGTGCATGTTCTCGACCGTTTGTCTTCTCACCCTCGCCTTCTGTGGACCAAATCTTGTTCATGTCACATCACTGTGTGGTACTTCTTGATATTCTGTAAAACATTCCATTTAGACATGTTGACTTCCCTAATTAGTCTATAAATACTTGACTTTTACCCACTACTTTAGTGAGTGAGATAATTACTGAGGAAAGGCCGAAGCGTTTATGGTCAATCAGATGAGGAGAAAGGGAATATGGTCTTTTAGACAAGGAAAATGTAAAACATTGTGAGGCCAGGCAGAAGCTATTAGCAGGATCAATATCTTGACTGGTACCTTAATAAATCATTGCATCAAAGCCTTGACACAGGATAGAGAAAACCCCAGTCTGTCTCCCCTATAAGCTTCCAAATTAGAAAATAAAACTCTATTTAAATTACAAAGACCTTATTGGTATACACGGAATATGACAAGTTCCTGAAGCGGTCTCTGGATTCCGGGTGCATAAAGAGCACTGAATCATCAGTGAGGGAAGAGAAGTAGAAAGACAAAGAGCACAGCCCTTCTCCAGGCTGCACTTTCTAATTTGCAAGTAGTAAATATGTATGAATCTGCTCCACTGCAGCTATGGATGACATACTGCTTTCTAGAGATTGCAAGGAGTGGAGAAATCAAAGCAGAGGATGGTCTGGGGTCACGATCAGCTTCCTCTCCCAGGTAATAGTTCTCAGGCTTTCTACCACCTTCCACTCACACTTCTTACATCCCCACCCTTTGGGTACCATTTCCTAAAATGAAAAGCACTCCGACAGCGCGAGATGCTCACTGTATGGTATGCAGCATCCCGGGGTGAGTTCTCACTGTGTCAGGAGAGGTGAACAACGGTAAATTTCTCTAACCCCTTAATCATGCCCATTGCCTTTGATGGTCCCAGGAAAACATGCAAACAACTAAAAGAAGTTGCTAGGCTTGCCAGTCCAGTTTTCTTTTGTAACTTCAAGACTATTTGTCTTTTCTCACATGTAGCAAAAACCAAAAGGATTTGGCAGAGAGTGTTGCCATGGAAATCAGCCTTTCCCTTGGGGTGCTGTAGCTCCTTACTTCTTGAGATGGCATGGGAGAGGGTAGACAATATTTTGACTCGCTTCTGCTTTGCACTTGTGGTGTTTAATTAAAATAGTTTTTCTTGGGAGCTCCATTTACTGGGGATCTCTCCAACCTCGGGATGATAAAGCTGAGAACAGCTCATGTCTTAAGATGTGTTTAGAAGACTCACAGCTGGAAGATCAACACCAAACGAAAGCCAAGCTCCCTAAGCAACTCGCAATGTTCATTTGTGATTAATTAAGACTTTTTTAGTTGAACAAATATTTTCAAGCACTTAAATGTTAGACAGGCTTGATGGTAATTATATGTTTTTAAAAGAGTCCAGAAGTTTCTAATCTCGAAAAGGTTGACACTCTTAAGGAAGGCATACACACATAAAAAGTTAACTAGCTGAAGATTTGGCTTATGATATAAAAAGGTGACGATCGGAAGTGCCACATACGCGTATGTGTCAACAGGGGGATATGGCAGATTTACAAAAGACATCTTTATTACAGGCTATCGGGGGAGGGCTCTTGGGAGGTGGTAAATGAGCTGGTTGTGACCTGAGGAAATAAGGGAGGAAGGGGACACACTCCAATTGGTACAGGAAGCTTGATGGAAGCCATGTGGAAGCACACAGCCCAAGTCAGAGAGAATGGACACTGCAGACGACAAGCGGGTCCCCAAAAGCTAGGACATTGAGTAGACTGAGTCTCAAGCCCCAAGCCTCTTTCTTAGGATGGAAGAGATGTGGCAGGTCAGATGGCTGCTTATTGCAGCTCCAAGTCGGAACAGGAAGTAGAGTCAAATGAGCATTTCATTTGTGACCAAGAGATGACAGAGGATGCAGGGAATGGGGGGTGGGGGCGTACTTCCATAAATGAATCTTTGACTCACAGAATGTCTGTTTATCATAGAAAATGGCTTTCTGAAGAGCAAGAAGCAAGCTGCAGCTTCAGGGAAGAAATACCAGGAGGATGGTTGTTTGGGAAAACATTCCTTTACAAGAGCAGGTATGACTGACAATATAAGACAAGTTCTCTTGCGTGGGAGGAACAAACAGGAAGAAGAGATGGGTGCTAGGTACGAGGCACACATCCAGCAAAGGCTGTGTCTTCAGTCACTTGATAGCCAGACACCCGCCAGGTTCAGCAGCCTGGGCTTAAAGAAGAAAACTTATATGTGGCTGGAGGTAGAAAACCAAGAAGGTGAGATGACATCAGCCAAGAGGCCAAAACCACTGGACCAAAACCAAGCTGTCACTGATGCTCATGCACATTCACACTATCTCCCACATGATAAATTTCAGGAAATCGAGGCCCAGCCCAGTGCCCCACCACAGTGTATCACACGAAAATAGGCTGGAGGTGGTGAGAGAAGACCCCTACATGAGAAGTATGTATGTGCGATGCTGCTTGGAGGGCTGTGTCTGTGGTCCATTCTGGGTTCTGGGAAACCAGCCTGGAGATGAACTGCCCAGAAGCTCACTCAGAGAGACCACTAAACACCTTTGTCAGGTGACCAGCTCAGTATGCAGTTTGCCCTGACACTGTCCTCCATAACAACTTTCAGCACAAAGACCACCAGCCAACACACTGATGACAGCTTTTGACGGGCCAGGAGCATTCTGCGGTCTCCAGTCTCAACTATCCCTCTGGGTGTCTTTGTTCAAGCAGCAGTTAAGTGGAAAACAATTAGCACACTGCTCACTTCCTTGAGGCATGGCAAGGCTGGACCAGCGACTCAGCCCTGTACTTGGAAGGGGCCAGGCTGTTTCTGGAATGGATCTGGGTTTGTGCTGGTGTCAGGGACAGCTCAGCGCTTTGCTGCCAGGCCACAGTGAATCAGCCACTCAAATGCCTTTCCCCTACTAACTGTTGCCTCTGTGACAGGGAGGCACTTTAACTTTTCAACTGCCATGAACGGGACCATTCCCTGTGTTTCCCCAACACTCACATTTACGGGAGAGTCAAATGAAATACTATGGCACAATTTACACAGGAAGGCAACAAGAGGTACAGGGACTAAAGAGAGGTATACTGTTATAAGAAAGCTCTTAGTTTTGATTTGAAACTAGCAGACTCCTTTAAGTAGCCAGCCAACATGGGTTTTCGGACTGACATTTCTTTGTGATAAAGCGTTTTGGTTTTGTTGTGTTTTGTTTTTCTTTTTACCACTTATATTCTCTCCCACACTCCCTCTACTAGAGGGTGAGGCACAAACAACACTAGAAGACACTTCTTTCTGATTTTTGCTCCTCTTCTCTGGAAACCACTTGAGTCGATACCCAGAAGGGGCCACACACAGGGTAAAAATCTAATACAAGGGATGTTCCCAGTGCATTGCAAGTCCCCCTCAGCAAAATCTGGCAAACTCATTCCCATCTGGTCTACTGGCCAGTCCCTGCAGAATACAGCTGGGCTGGGACAAGGGCTCAGTCAACAGCACTCAGTGAGACATGCCCTCTGGCCTGCTGACCCCTCAAATGTGCAAAGGACAGGGGTCACCAAACAGCCCCTCCAAACACAAGCATTCTATTTAAATGCCCCCCACACCCTCGCGAGCATTTATTCTCAGTGCTCAGTTTCTTCTAGGAGAAAATGTGCACTTTGGCTGCTGACAAACAGCACTGGAATCCAGTATTCCACACACAGCTTTCCTTAATACTGGGGATGGATGACAATATGCAATTCACAGGAAAGTCAAACTCAGTGGATGGATCACAAGTTTGTCTCTCAGGCAGAATGGCCAACCAAGGAAATGAGTACTTCCTTAAACATGCGGCTGCTGCTATATGTGTGAATTACCACAATCCTAGGTAACCGACCATAAACAAGGCAGCAGGGAGCCTAATCACAGACAACGTGTAGGTTTGCACCCCATCCCCACCCAGGTGAGTTATCAGGAGTAAAACAGTAGAAAAAGCCACACCCACATTGGAAGGAAAATCCTGTGTGGAGGAGCCTAGCAAAATACAGACTGCAGGTAAATTTTGATTTCTAATAGGAATTAAAACATCCAATGAGTAGAGACCCCATGGAAAATTAGAATTGTTGTTAACTAACTTTTTAGAAATACAAGCATAAAATCTCATCTGTCAGTACTTCATGCGTACCTTAGAGCTTCTCTTAGAAGTATTATATGATGGAACCAAAAACGTCAATTAATTAAAAAAAAAAATGGCACTACACACCAGTTCAACTTTCTAAATAATCAACATAAACAACATTATGTTCAGCCTTCTACAAACAAACATACATAAATGCACATTTAGGAGTCTGCCTACCTGCTGGTACCTATTTAAACTATTTGGAAGCATTTATTATTCCACTTACATATGCTTATACTACATAAAATACTTCTGGAGCATTGCTCTTTATGCTCTTTATCATAGACCACTTTGTTTTACTTATGGCTGTTGCATTTAAATATGAAATATCTCCCAAGACTCTTGTCTTGAAGGCTTGATTGGCAGATGATGAGCTTTGGGCAAGTGTTTACACACTGAGGGCTGTGATTTGACCAATGGATTAATCCCTACATGGATTAAGATGGTGGCATTATCAGGAGGCAGTGTAAAGTAAGAAGTGGGCAGAGCTGAAAAAACTAGGTCCCTGGGGCATACTTTGCAAAGCTATATCGTGACCCTGAACCTTCTCTTCCCTCTACTCCTCAAATGCCATGAGGTGAACATCTCTGCTTCTCCACCATATGCTCCACGCTCCATCAAGATGATCTGTCTCACCACAGGCTCACAGAGATGGGTCCAAGCAACCTTGGACTGAAACCTCCAAAACCTTGAGTCCTAAGAAATCATTGTTCCTTTTAAATGGTTTCTTAGATATCTATCATCACAGGGAAAGTCTTATTAATGCAATGTGACACCAATCGTGCTGAAGAGATATACTACGTCCTCTGTGTTCTCACTGGTACACTTTTAGATTTCTTCCAAGTCTTGACCATTACAGAAAATATGCAAAATGCTATAGTGCAGTTATAAGTATATAGTTGGGATAAATGCAACTAAGCGCCTTCAAAATTATTTTCCCAATAGGCATTCCTTCCAACAGTGTGGCAGATTATTATTATGAAATGGAATCAATAGTTTCAGATTTATTGATGTTTATTTTATGTGTGCTAGTGTTTTGCCTGAATGTACTGTAACCACCACATGAGTGCAGTGCCTGCGAAGGCCAGAAGAGGGCACTACATTGATTGCAAGGGAGGTTACAGGTGGCTGTGAGCCATCTGGGTGCTGGGAATGGAACCCAGGTCCTCCACAGGAGCAGCAGGTCTGAGCCATCTTCCTCACCAACAGCTTAAGCTGTCGTCAGTTGACAATCAAAAATACTGTCTTTTAAATTTCAATTTTGTTTCTATCACTAAGGCATTTTTTTTTTTTTTAGATACTAGCTTTTCCTTTGAACTGTGCATTCCTATTCTTATTTTCTTCTGTTGAACTGACGGATTTTTTTATCACATTTGAGCCCTCTTTCAAAGTAATCAACCTGTCGCAGGTACAACAAAGTCTTTTTCTTAATTTCCCTTTGACTACAGCTTCAGTTTGGTTAGGAGTGGGGATAATCTTCTAGACTTGAAGGCATTTTATTTGTGGTTATATGTGTTTGTGTTCAATGCATGCACGTTCAATGTGTGCATGTGGCTACACCTGCATACAGGTGCATACCCATGTATACAATCTGAGACCAAAGGAAGATATCTGATATTCTGCTCTATAATGGGCCACCTTATTTCTGTGAGGCAGAGTTTCTTACAGTAACTGGAACAAGCTGGTAGTGACCAGCAAGCTGCAGAGATTCTCCTGTCTCTGCCCTCTACAAGGCTGGGGTTACATGTGTAATGTGGCCACACCTCACTTTCTGTGTGGCTGCAAACCCAGGTCCTCATGCTTGTACATCAGGTGCTCTTACCTACTAAAAGCTGCTCCTTGAGCACCTTAAAGGCATTTGAACAATGAAGCAGTTACTATAAACCCCAACCACGATATGCTCTGACCAGGTATTATGTTTGTCGTTTGCAACAAGGTCGCCAGAATTTAGTAGTGAAATTCTCCTAAGTTTTATATAGTCACAGCACCCTCTGTACAGTGTCCCCTCACTCCCTGGCAACCACTTGTTACAGTCCAGAAGCAAAGTCCTTGCTCCTTCTACCTGCAAGTCACGCAAAAGTTACTAAGCCATATCTTTCTTTTCCACCTTCCCTACCAAGCATGTAACCAAAGGGCAGATCTAGAAGTACCTAGGATTACCTTTGTGTCTCCCAAGTGATGAGTCAGGCCTCCTACCTTAGGGTTCAGTGTGCTGGCCCTCTCATCTACAGGGCTGTGCTCTGTGCAGGACACTCATGACACCTGAGGCTAGCATGCAAAGAATGCCAAGGAAGCAGCCCAGGCAGCAAGGAGCTCTCCTGCTCTGTGCTTGAGAGCAAGTGAGAAGTGTAGTAGGGTCTTACAGGTAGGCTGCAAGCTTCATCTCAGCCTCTGAGTCTCTACGTGGGTAAGTATTACCTCTGTGGCCTCACAGTCATCATCCACAGGATGGGGAGAGGTTCAGGTGACAGAGAGGTGAAAGCAGCAACCTGGCAGGTCTGCTGTAGGTAATAGAAGGTATGCAGAGAGGAGCCCTGAGAAGTCCATGTGAGTTTCAAATAAATGCAGTCTGTAAGTATAATAATCACAAATACAAACAACACAAATTAGAGTGTGATGGTGTCTAACAGGCTTTAAGACAGACATGGATGTACCACAAGCCATGGAAATGGGTCCTAAAGGGGCAGTCAAGAAATACAGGAAGGAGTTGACAGGACCTGAATGAAGAGGCTTTAAATAAGCAAAGAGTGGTATGCCTTTAAAGCCAGAAGATTCTCAACAGAAATACGGCCTGACCTCTAACCTTCCCTGAGTGCCTCTGGACAGAAGGGGCTTTCCTGAGATGTGTAGATGGCCAAGAAGTTAACCTCTTGGAGGCGTTCTATTTGTTTTAATAATGCAATGTTTATTTATTCTTGCCTCTCAACTAGGAAATGGAATCAGCTGCTATTCAGAACAGCTAATCTTGAATTTATAAAGGAACGCTGTTCCCTGAAGTTTAATCAGAAGAATATTTCAAAAGCCTGTCCCACAGAAACCCCGCTGCAAAGTCTGGAGGACCCTGCAAATTGGTCACTGCGGCCCCTCGTCACACCAGGACGGCGGTCCTGATGCTGTTTGGATACAGTTTCTCAGTTGCATCCAATGAATGCTACCACCAGCTCTGCTGCCAGGGAGCAAAAGGTGAGTGAAGAGCAGCAAGGTCTCCACTCTCTAGGAGCTTCCACTTTAGTGTGGCCAAGAAGAGTAGAGGAAGAGACAGGGCATGGCGCAGAGCTCTGGTCATTGTCCCAGGTGGGGAGACTTCTTTGAGTAAGTCATACATGGACTGATGGCTTAGAAGAGAAGCCCCCCAACAGAGAGGAACCAAAGAGCAGGGCCTAAGGCTGGGAAAGGAACAAAGGGGGTTAGCCAGGCTGGAGTAGAGTGTGTGGGAGGTAAATGCAACACTGGCTAAAAACATTCCAACTTTAGTAGTGAGCCCTTCCTCTTCCTATGTGCTGTGAGAGCTATGACCATTGCCCTGCACTTGGGACAAACTAAGGGAGGCTTCTTGGTCTTCAGAGGTTCTGTGGCCTGGGCACTCTCTCTGTACAGGCCCTTAAGATCCCAGTGCTCATTGAAAGGAAAAGCGAAGGGGTTCCATACAGGCAGTCACTGGGGCTTCTGGCTTTAGCACCAATAGGATAGCTCTTTGGGAACTTGGGCTGAGAAATTTCTGCACTTGTCAAAAAGAATTTTATTGTTAAGGGGGAAAAAATCTGCTTCAGGTTTCTTTAGAATTTTCAAGTTGGTGTAGTGGATGAAATCACTTGAGACAAGAACAAATCACAGAAGGGAGGGTCCAGCAAAGGAAGACCACAGGAAGCCATGGAGGGGCTGGAACACCACCTACTCTCCCAGATTGACATTTAAATATGTGAACAACAACCTCAGGCAAGGACCCTGGGATCTCGCCAAAAATAAAACCACAGACAATGACTCTCACCTTTTAAGGAATTTTTTTTTTTTTTTCTGTCTCATTGGTTGATCTTCTTTTTTAAATGTTAATAACCAAGCATATTACAGAAGCAATACCATATGACTGGTGGTCATTGTGATTGGAAATTTAAGAACTGCCTGTTTTCTTGAGCCAAGTTTCAACTGCACATTTTGGTGTTAAAATTTTGCTTTCTAATACAAATTCTGATGTAAATAAGTTGCCCTGGGGATGTCAGCATTTACATGTGTTTTCCATTTGTTATTTATTACCATGAATTAATGTGCCAGTTGGTATTTGACAATAGATTTTAAAAACTTTTTAAATATAGTAAAATCTAGGAAGTCATGTTGCCTTCTCTTTTTAAAAAGATTTTATTTTCTTTTTTATTATGTGTGTGCACATGTAAGTACAGTCGTCCATCCACAGAAGCCAGAAGAGAGTATTGGTACACCTGAAACTGGAGTTATCTAGGCTGTTAGGAACTGGCCTGTGTGGGTGCTGGGAACCGAACCTGGGTCCTCTGCAAGAGCAGTTACATGCTTGTAAACACTGAGCAATCTTTACGGCCACCATAATGCTTCCTCAAAAAGGTTGACTGGTCCACGCTTCCTCAAAAAGGTTGACTGGTCCACACTTACAAGGAACAAAATTTTACTCTTTACAAATTCCAGGTGTTTTCAAGATTTCAAATATAGCAATTTTTAAAAAGAAAACCACCAGTGAAGAGGCACATGAATTTTGTAGCTGCTTAATCACATAAATTTCATTCTACTTGATCTTCAAGAAAGATGAATACCTAGGATAAATAAACATATATTATTTATGGTTTTAGTATATACAAATTGTTATTCTCAATGTCAATGTCACGTCTCTCTTCTGTTAGGATGTAATTTGAAAAAAAATGTCCTTGCAGCTGAAGCAATACAAAGGTAACTGGGATATTTGGGGAACAAATTAGTATTTCTGAAGGAAAACAAGCAAGGCCAGAACTTAAGAACTGAGCTCTCCAGACTCTATCAGCTGAGGAGAACAGGTAGCAGCTACTGCAGCTACTGTCTCCACTCTCAGAAGACAGGTACAGACTGCAATGCAGATGCTGACTGTTTCCCCAAGACCCGTGCAGGAAAGACTGGCCCCCAGGCTGGCATGGAGGAGAGCTGGCAGGAACCACGAGATGTGGGGTCCCGTGGGAAGGTTAGATCCTTGAGGACATGTTCTTTCTATATTCTGTGTGTTTGTTCCCCTGGCTCCAGATGTGAGACTGTGTGGTACCTTAGACTTCTGCCAGATGTTCTGTCTCACCACAGGTGCCAAACAACAGGTTCAACAAGGCATGGATTAACATCTCCAGAACTGTGATCCCAGAGAAGCATTTTTTCCCCTCAACAAGCTAATTTGTCTCAGGAATGTCATTATCATGATGGAATGCTAACATAGTCTAGCTCTTTAATGAGTTCAATAATTTACTGAAACATGTCTATAGTTTACATGAGAGATTTTAAATGTTCATGTTTATCTATAAGAATCTGCAAAGTATAAACTCCTGTAAAATGAAAGGGTAGGTCATTATTATTTTTGGAGTTAAGTTATTTGGAATTCCTGTGGCTAAACCCCTACCTATTATATTTCCAGTGACCTTGTCCAGACTATCTAAAATAAAAATATACAGAGCAAGCAGACACAGCCAAGCAAAAGTGTTGTTCTATCCAAGACATCAATTTGTTTATTCATAATTTGAACAAAGCGCCTCCATGCCAAGTGCCAACTGGGTTTCCCAAGAAATTTTAAAATCACGATAGACTAAGGAAAGAAAGTACAAGTGCAGACTCCTAACACCCCAGTGCCTGGAGGCAAGGAGGGGACCATGCAAGCAAATCTTACCCACAAGGTCTCAGAACATCCTCACTGCACTTAGACAAACCACGAGAGAGACGCCTTTACATAGGATGTCAGCATGGAGAGCTTTTGGTCAACACCAGCATTCACTGTTTGTTTTTCCAGTGCCAGGCATGAAATTCAGCACCTTGAGCTTGCTTTCCAAGTGCTGTATCACTGAGGAAACTCCCTCAGCATTCGTGTATATGTGTGTGTGTGTGTGTGTGTGTGTGTGTGTGTGTGTGTGTGTGTGTGTGTTCTTGTAAAGTGTGGATGTGTCAAGGGTTCAGAGTGCAATGTAGCTTGTTTAAAACAGGGTCCCTTTGTTGACCCCCACTGCATACCCTGGGCCAGCTGGCCTGTGAGATTCTGAGGATTCTCCTGTCCCCACCTCCCCTCCGGCCACAGGGTTATAGATATGACCATCTCACTCAGATTTATGTGCATTGTGGGGATTCTCAGCCATTTCCCCAGGCTGGCAGGGCACTGGCTTCACCAAGTGAGCCATCTCCCCAGCCCAGCGCTCTTTTTTAAAATCTCATTTTCCCTGTAATATTGTCTTAAAAATAATGTGATCTTCAGCCCAATGAGTTCTATCATTTTCCCTTTTATCTAGCTATTCTAGCATACTTTTAAATATTTAATGTTTTAAAATGAACAAAATTGTATCTAATAAACTGCTTGCCTAAAGCGCTTTGTTAAAATTTTTTAATTACTTGAAATGATTAATGTAACTCTCAAAGATCATTTTACTTCTGTTTGGCTGTGCCATGATAATTAATTAATTAATTAATCTTACAAAAAGGAGGAGCAAGAGCATCATGAATGATCAAAATGTTTCAAAAGGACCTGAAGAGCAAAGGCATCCTTTCCAAGGCAGGGGTCGGTGTTGAACGTGTGCTTCCTCTGCTCCTCCCCACAAGGAAGAGAAACAGCATTTCAAAAGTAGATCTGTAAATCACGGCAACGAGTCAGGGGTTGATTATGTAACTGCCCATATTTTTGCATGTAAAACCCAAAGCTTGATATTCATGGAATAGCACACATGCCTTTTCTAGGTTTCTTGTTTACAATAAACTTTATGGCAGAATATTTCAATTTATGAATTCCAGCCAGGCTTCTCTCTAATGAGAATACAGCCTGTTTGGGTTTTAAAGCATTCTGACATTTAAAGATGTTTACTTTGGGCCTCTAAAAACCACAGAAATGTTCCCCTGCTATAAAAATTTTGATCTATTGTACTTGAAAAACATAATATGAAAAATCCCTAGGCAATGAATCTTCCTTTGTGGTAGGATAACATTCTTTTCTCACTTCTTTGACAAGTGGCACAGTTATTTATAAAGTTGACTTAGATAGGATGGCATATAACTAGAGCCACATATTTTGGTAAAAGCTGTCAGATAAATATTTTGCCTTGAAAGGCTAATTCAAAAGCCATTTTTCCTTACCATGGTATACATGGTACCTTCTAGAACAAACACAGGCCGAGGACACATATATTCCCGATGGAGAATGATATACAGTAAGAACACTCAAAACCTGGCTTAAAATTCTAGCTGTGCTAAAGAAGTTGATCAGCAACCATGCCAGGGTGTTCCCACAAGAAAGTCAGAGACTTCCCTGATCATTCGGGTCACCAAATGGGAGAAAATCAGATTTCAACCAAACTAGTGTATCGGTCCGTCAACCTCTGCTCAGAAATGTTTTCCTTTGATGAACCAACTCTACTTGAACTTCAAAGAGTCAAAGCAGGTTAAGAAAGGTTAAGGAAGAAGGCCTGCACAAGTAAGAAAGAGCCAAGCTCCTGAAACAGAGTCGCTGAAGGAGATACCCACTCCACACTCAGCATCCTTCCATTCCAAAGGGCATCCGAAACTCCAGTATCATAGGTTTCTCCAACTGCTGCAAGTCAAGTCCCTGTACAGATTTGCCAGTTTGTGATCATTATATCATTCTTATTTTCATGCCTACAGCCATCAAGTTTTAAAAACTCATTTTATTGATAACACAAGACCCATTTCATCCAAAAGTTAATTTGTATCTCTTGGTGCTGGCTATCCAAACGTCTGACTTAAGAATGACAAGGCTGGGCATGGCAGACAGTTCAAGGTGGTGATTTTCATGATGTCTATTACCCGCTAGTATAAGCCTGTCAAATCCTCTGTGCTTATCGCATGTGTAGACAGTAAACATTTATATTTCAGAAAGCCATTGAATAAATTGTGTTATGCCATAAAGTGAAGTTTTAAGAAACAGTTAATGGACATGGAAGAGCTCTGTGTCCTTAAACATGGGTGTATTCCTTCATAATCCATCCATCACTTACATCTAAAGTACTACAATAGCCTGTTAAAAGGTTCCCTGAAAGGTCACCTTCCCCTTTCTAAGCCTCACTGCTGTTCAAATAGCCTTTCTGTAGCACTGTTAGCTCACGTTAGCCCTTTCTACATCCCTACTTACTTAATCTAATTAGGATCTCTTTGAACACATAAAAACAACTCACAGCAGGTAGAAGAAGGAGCTAAAATAAAGTCTAAAGACAAGAAATTTGTTGAAAGAAATGATAGAAGAAAATTTCCCAAATGGAGGGAAAGAAATGAGCATCCAAATATACACAACTAGAAAAGAACCTCCACATGACCTGTCACAGGTAAAACATTTTTTAAAAATCCAACAAAGAGCAAAAGAGAGAGGGGGGGGGCAGAGACAACACTTAAAACTGTAAGGGAAAAACACCAACTCATCTATCAGAGAAATTCATCACAATACCATAAGATCTCTCATCAGCAACCCTAAGAGCCAGGAAATCATGGGATAATATATTTCAAGCTCTTTCAACAGAGATTATTATACCCAAAAAGTTATGTCTTAAAAGTATTGAAGAATAAAAATATTAAAAAAACAAGCACAAATAAGGACTATTTATGAAAACTAAGCCAGCAGTGCGGAAGACACTTAAAGAGATATTATACACAGAGAAAGAAAGATGGTTTCACATACAAGAGAATAAGAACTTCTACCTTTTTAAAAGGAATAAATAGGTGGGTAGAGGAGCCCTGGGAAGAAGTCCATAGTTTCCAATCCAGTAAACCCCTAATATTAAAAGGGAAAGAGGAAAAATGGCTACCAGTAATCCAAACAACCAGAAAACAACCAAAAACAAAAACAGACAAACAAACAAAACCCATAGGAAATAGCAACCTATCTCAATAGTAGTCCTAAACGCAGATGCTCCCATTCACCGAGTAAAGGGCACAAAGTGACTGACTGAAGGAAAACCGAGGTCTAGCTATCTCTTGTCTTTGAGAACTGCACTGGCAGTGGCAAAGAGATTAAAACACTGAGAGTCAAAAGCTAAAAATCATCTACCAAGCAAATGGGAGCCATAAACAAGCCACTGTCCACCCATGACCGAGAGAGTACACATCAGGCCAAAACTATCTGGAAGAGGAAAAAAAAAGGTCACTGCATATCAATAAGTCACCAAGAAGATATGACAGTTGTAAATATGCACCAAGGGGTAAGTAGGCTCTCAATTTCTTAAAACTAACAATAAATGGCATGAAAGTTCAGATAGGCCCTGAGGCAGTAACAATGGGAAACTTTTTTCTTTTCAAATATGTTTTTGATTGTAATAAAATTATATTACCTTCACCCCTCTCCCTTTCTTCCCTCCAGCTCCTCCCAGCTAGATGCCCTCAAACCCCTCCCCTGACACCCTACTCTCAAAGCCTTTTCCTTGAGTTACTGTTACATATATGCACTTATGTCTATGCAAAAATAGATATGAATACAACCTGCTGGGTCTGTTTTTGTTAGTGGTGTGTATATGGTTTCAATACTGACTGCTCTGTATTGGACACCAACATGGAGGGCTTATCCCTGAGAGAGGCTAATTCTGCTCCAAGCAGTCAGTAGTTGCCTCCAGTACTTTGTTTGGGGATGGAACTCCAAGAAATTTCCCCCTTTCCCTGTTATCATGCCCACTGATACTGTCCTGGTTTTATCTGTGCAGTCATTTCTAGGAGAGACTGCTGCACAGCAGACTGCCTCATGTTCTGGCTTTACAGTCTTTCTCCCCACTCTTCCAGGATGTTCTCCAAGCCGCAGAAACAGGAGCTGTGATGAAAATGTATATGTTGGGGCTGGGCTCCCCATGATCTGTTGATGTCTGAATTATGTCCAGCTGTGGAATTTTTTGTGATGATCTAATGAAGACTTTTTAATAACTCTCATCTTTAGATTGGCTTCACAAAATAAAAATTGCCAAAATAAACCCCAACAACTTCAAAGCTAAATTATACATTGGTCAGCTGAAGTCAACATATATTTGCAGAATAGTTCATCCAACAGAGGGGATAAATGATTCTCAATATCTACTCTTTAAAGCTGATCATATTCTAGGGACACAAGAAAATCATTAACAAATACAAAAATGGAAAAAGCAATTCCTTTCCTATTAGCAAGAGGAACAATAAAAAAAATTATACAAATACTGGTAGAACAATACACTTTTTCCTTTTTGTTTGTTTTTGACAGAGGTGCTGTGGGGTGTCCTATATGCTGTAAATATATGTTGCTATGATTGATTGATAAATAAAATGCTGATTGGCCAGGACAAGGAGGAGGAAAATGCTGAGAAGTAGAAGGCTGAAGCAAGAAGACACTGCCAGCTGTTGCCATGAGTAGCAACATAAAAATACCAGTAAGCCACGAGCCATGTGTCAAGGTATAGATTTATAGAAATGGGTTAATTTAAGATGTAAGAACTAGATACCAAGAATCCTAAGCCATTAGGCCAAACAGTTTAAGTAATATAAGTCTCTGTGTGTTTGACTGGGTCTGAGCAGCTGTGGGACTGGCAGGTGAGAGAGATTTGTCCTGACTGTGGGCCAGGGAGGACCAGGAAAACTTCAGCGACACAGAGGGTCTTACTATGCAGTCCTGGCTATCCTGAAACTATATAGACCAGGCTGACCTCAAACTCACCGAGATCCATCTGCCTCTGCCTCCCAGGTGCTAGGATTAAAGGCTTGTGCCACCATACCAGCCACAAAATACAGGGTCATTAATAAAAAAGAGAGAGAAAACTTTTTAAACTCCTAAAACCAAATGAAAATGATAGCAAACTCAGATACAGATAAGGCAGTTCTAAGAAGAAAATTCATAGCTATGAGTGCTTTCATTAAAAAAAGAGAGAGACATTGAATAAATAATACAATGATGCAATCTAAGAAAACATCTAGAAAAATAAGAAGCCCACTACAAATGCATGACATAGCAATCAATAATAGACTTGGGCAGAAATAAATGATATAAGATACTAAAAGAACAATAAAGAGGTTCAATCAGTCAAATAAAGATTTGGTCATTTGAGAAGATACACATGGTTCACAGATCTCTAGTTAAACTAACCAAAACAAGGGAAAGGACCCACAGTA
The DNA here is from genome assembly GCF_903995425.1 of Onychomys torridus. NCBI lineage: Eukaryota > Metazoa > Chordata > Mammalia > Rodentia > Cricetidae > Onychomys > Onychomys torridus. Next base: position 65,694,985 of record NC_050451.1, on the reverse strand, counting down.
ATAAAATTAGACAAGACAAGGCAGCTGTGACAACAGACCTCTAGTGCCACCCAAAGATTCATAGAGTATTTTTTGAACTCTTATATTCCCCAAAGCTGGGAAACCTAGACAAGTTGGATAAATTCCTAAGCAAATATGAACTATAAAATCAGATCAAGAAACTATAAACAACTTAAACAGACCACTGAGAAAGCAATGGAAATGCACCAGAATTTAAGTCTCCCCACACAGAGAATTCCAGGACAAGCTTGACTGGAGGATTACACCAAGCTTTGAAGGAAGAGTTAACGCCAACACTTCTTTAACTTTTCTGCAAATGCACCAGGAAGGAACACTACCCATTCATTCTGCGAAGTTAATAATAAACTATGGCGAAAACCAGACAAGGACACGACAGAAAAAGAAAACCAGACACATATCTCTGATGACCAGAGATGTAAAAATTCTCAATGAAATACTTGTAAACTGATGTTAAGAATACATTATGAGCCAGGTGGTGGTGGTGCACACCTTTTATCCCAGCACTCGGAGGCAGAGCCAGGTGGATCTCTGTGAGTTCAAGGCCAGCCTGGGCTTCAGAGGGAGATCCAGGACAGGAACAGAAATGACACAGAGAATCCCTGTTTCCAAAACAAAACAAAACAAAACAAAAAATAATACATTAGGAACATTCTCCATCATGGCCAAGTTGGTTTCATCTCAAGGATGTGAGGCTGGTTCTTCATGTTTGAGCTAATAAATGTAATAAACAGTGTATAAATAGACTGAAGGATAGAATCACAATAGCATCTCAATAGAAACAGAAATGACTTTTCATGAAGGTCCAGGTAAAGTTCTGAAAAACTAGATATAGAAGAAACACATCTGAACACACTAAGAGCCATACTGTTTAAAAAATAATACAGCAATCAGTTGGGCAGTGGTGGTACACACCTTTTATCCCAACACTTGGGAGGCAGAGGCAGGCAAATCTCTGTGAGTTTCAGGCCAGCCTGGTCTATAGAGTGAGTTCCATGACAGCCTGAGTCACACGGGGAAACCCTGTCTCAAAAAAAAAAAAAAACACAAACAAACAAACAAACAAAAACCAACCTAACAACAACAAATATAGCAATCATTACAGTAAATGGGGAGAAACTCAACATTTCTTTTGGAATCTGGAATGAGAAAAAGGTACCCTCGCTTCCCACTTTAATTCAACATTGTGTCTTATCTAAAATAGCCAAAAATAATAATAATATGGATACAAATAGAAAAGTAAGAAGTCAAATAGCCAAAGATATGATCCTATACTTAAAGGACTCTACATATCCCACTAGGAAACTCTAAGCCCAAGGCTTTTGGTGAGGGACAAGATGCAAGATCAACATACAAAAATCAGGATTTTCTAAATACCAGTAGCAAGCTTGCTGAGAAAGAAGGAAAAACATCCCATTCACTGTACTTTCAAAAGTAAAACTAAATGCCTAGAATAAGCCCAACCAAAGAGGTGGGTGACCTGCTCAACATAAACTTGAAAACATGGAAGAAAGCAGTTGAGGGTGGAAAGACCTTGCACACTCACAGACTGGCAGAGTCACTACTGTGGAAATGTATACATTAACAAATCTGCCCTAGAGTCAATGCACAAATATTCCAACAACATTTTTTACAGTACTAGAAAAATCAATCCTAAAGTCGATATGGAAACACAAAAAACAGGTCAGTTAAAGAAATCCTAAGCAGATAAAACACTCTTAGAGGCATCACAATACCTCACCTCAAATTATACCACAGAGTCTATTAAAAAAGATCACGGTACTGACCCAGAAAGAGATGCACAAGCCAATGAAATATGTAAGTAGAGGATGCAGAATGAACTGCAAAGCTACAACCACCCCATTTGACAATGGGGTCACACTGGAACAGTCCCTTCAACAGACATTTTTGGGGAACCTGGATCCTTACCTAAAGAATGAAGCCAGATCTGTATCTCTCACTCTATAAGAAGCTTAATTGAAAATGGATCAAAGATCTCAGTCTAAAACATGAAAGGTTGACACTGCTAGAGTATGACATGTCAACAGAAGCATAGGAGAGACCTTTCTGAAAAGGGTTCCAGTAACTCAGGAAATGACCAAGAATGAACAAATGGATTTGTGTAAAAGCTTCCGCACAGCTAAGGGAATTGCTGTGAACAGTGAACAGACACTGTATGGAACAGAAGCCATCTTTACCAGCGATACTTCAGACTCAGACCAATATGGAGGATACATACAAAACTGTGAAAATTAAACAAATGGACAGAAAATCCCCAATCTTCCAATCAATAAATGGGCTAGTGAACTGAATATATGTTTCTCATAAGAAACAAAAGGGACTAATAAATAATTCAAAGTATTCAACACCTTTAGATTTCAGAGAAAAATGCCTATTAAAAGTATTTTGAAGGGCCAGCCAGAGATCACAGAGGGTAACAATACCTGCTACCAAGTCTGACAACCTGAGTTTGATCCACATGGTGGGAGGAGAGAGCTGAATATCACAAGTTGCATTCTGATCTCCACAATGCACTGTGACACACGCACACACACACACACACACACACGCACACACACACATGCACACAGACACGTGCACACACACACATGCACGCACACACACACACGCGCGCGCACACGCACACACGCACACACACACATGCGCACACACACACACGCGCACACACACACATGCACACACACACACACACACACACACACACGCGCACACACACAATCAATCAATCAATATTAAAATCACTTTGATTCTCTCTCTCCAAAGTCAGAAGGGTATACCAACAAAACCTAAAACAGGCTGTGGACATAGTTTAGTATACCTACTGAGCTATGCCCAAACATGAAGACCTAAAATTAATCTCCAGAAACTACAGAAAAAAAATTTAAATTTACATTTAAAAAAGCTGAAATGTAGTGGTAGTGCAAGGCTGTAATCTCAGTAGTTGTGGGGTAGAGACAGGCAGATACCTGGGGCTCACTGGCCAGCCAGCCTACCCAATTAGCTGAGTTATGAGCTAATGAAAGACAATGTGTAAAAAAAAAATAAAGAGTAAATGGTTACCAAGGAACACTATCTGAAGTTGATCTCTGTCCTCCGCGTGAAAGTGCACTCGTGTGCACTCACATGCATACACACACGCACACGGAAACTCAAACACACATGGAAAACCTATGATGACAAAGACTGAGAAGGACGTGAGGAAAGACTCCTTTCTCTACTGTACCTTCTCTACTTTTCTACAGAAAAGACTTTACAGCAGAATGCAGGGGGAGGAAGGAAAGGAAAGGGGTAACAATGAAAGTGACTTGGGGAGGGAAGGGGCCACTGGGGTGGCAGGGGACGTGAGTGAGGGAAGCGGACCGACAAAATCATGTGTGAAAGTGTCACATAAAAGTCGCCCCCCTCAGAGCTCAGGGACCACTGTGGAAGAGGAGAGGGGAAGAGTGTGGGAGCCAGAGGAGCTGGAGGACCCCAGGAGAACAGGGCCCTCCAACTCAGCTGAGCAAGGCTGACAGACTGAGAGACGACGCAGCATGCACAGGCCACACACCCCAGGTCCTCTGCACATATACTACAGCTTCCAGTGTAGTATTTGTGTGGGACCCCTGAGTGTGTGAGCAAGTGGACCTCTGACTCTTGTGCCTGCTCTTGGGGCTCTTTTCCTCATGTTGGTTTGCCTTGTCCAACTTTGATGTGATGGTTTTTGTTTTATCTCGCTGTATTTTATTTTGTCCTCTTTGGCTGTTATCTCTTAGAAGTCTGTGCTTTTCTAAGTAGAGACAGAAAGGGAGTGGATCCGGATGGGAGGGAGGGATGGGGGAACTGGAAGGAGTAAAGGGAAGGGAAACTGTAATCAGGATATATTATATGAGGAAAGAATCTTTTTATGTAATAAAAGGGCAACAAATTTTAAAAATTACTGATGGAAAAATTAAGCATATTATAAAAATTACATCAAAAAAATTACTAAAAGAATGTTATATCTTTCCAAGGAAAGAAGGGGAAAAAAGAAAGTGTCAGAAGAAAAAAAAAAACAGAACAAAACAAAACAGAAGCGCCCATGGCAACACAAGCAGATGGACAGATCAAAGTGGCTGATGAGTGTGTAAGCACACAGACAGACCTCCAATACTCACCCAAACTGTGTGTGTGTGTGTGTGTGTGTGTGTGTGTGTGTGTGTGTGTGTGTGTAGGTTAGAAGGCAACTTGCAGGAATCAGTTCTCTCCTTCTTTCAAGCGGATCCTGGGAATTGAACTCAGTTTGTCGAGTTTAGCAGAAAGCATTTGACCTGCTGAGCTATCATGCTGGCCCCAGTGATTTTCACCGTGAAACTCTTCGTTTTACGGTAGTTGTACACAGAAGATATTCTTGGCAGGATACTAAGAGAAGAACGGGACCCCTGGAATCACTATGTGTAGAACCAGATGGAGACAATGTCTCTTCATTCAAACTTCCACTTCGAGCATGAACAGAAAACTTGAGTCTAACAGAAACACTCTTTCTGCATTGGCCCAGCTGCCTGGCTCAGCTTCAGACCACAGCTCTCCATCCAACTCGTCCTCCCTGAACCAACCTGGGCTTGACATGATGCTCCAAGTGCTCCAAGCGTTTCCTGTCTTTTCACACAGGTCCATTTGTTGACTACTTGAGAAAACTCAGTTTTAAAAACTGAGTTCATAAGTGACCCTGCACCACACCCAGGAAAAAGTTAGTCATTACCTTCTCTGGGGTAGTCTCTGACTCTCCCATAAATATTTCTATAGTCACAGATATCTATATGAGTTTTAAATCAGTTCAAACTAATGCCTATGAACCTATCATGAGGAAAATCCTTACCACTGTCTCTGTGTTCTTTCCTTTTTCTTTCTTTGAGTAGGGGGGTGTGTCTCATGTAACCCAAGTTGTTACTGAACTTGTCATATAGCTGAGGATGATCTTGAACCCCCTGATCCTCATGGATCCCCCTACTAGGTGTCTGTTTCTTTAATAGCCAACATTGTCCACAACACTAAAATAACTGAGGATGTCTTCAAGACTTTCTATTTGGGAAGCAAATGGAATATTGATGACTTTAACCAGGAAAGGAAAGGAAAAATAGGAAAAGATTATCAAATAAAATATCGTTCGTCTCACTTGAGAACATTCTAATTTAAAACCCCCATTTAGATATGCCAGAAAAGAAAACATAAAATTGGAAACCTCAGACAAGAACTGGACAAAAGGTTTAGAGCTGAAGATAGACATTTGGGATCCTTCCACACACAGACAGGGTTACAAGCCAGGGGTATACAGGGAACACAATGAAAGACAAGAATGGAGGCAGGGAAACCCCAGAGCTTACATTTAGTCTAAAATGGGAGGACCCCTGGAGAAACCACAGAGAGAATGACAGAGGAGAATGACAGAGAAGAGCCTAGAGGACTCAGATGCCAAAGGCATGGGAAATTTAGAACAAGAACAGGTGTCAACCAGGTTAGGGTCTCATGATAGTCACAAGAAACAAAAACTGAACAGACATGGTAGACCTTTAGCATTTCCGGGGGGAGGTGTTCAGGGGAAAGTGGGACCTCACTGACAGCAGAATCCCTGGAGACAGAAGGCATGTGAAACAGTTCGTCATCAGGGCAAAAGAGTGTCTTTCAGCCAGACTCAAGAGAAACTTTCAGTGAGCAGGAGGCCTTCTGGGGCTGCCCAGATGGGCAGTGGAGGGGAAGATGAGTGAGCAGTGGGATGATGCATTCACAAATAAGCAAAGGCAGAGAGTCTGTGCTTCCTACAACTAGGAAACCTGTTCCCCAATCCCTAGCAATGGTGATGCCTGACCCCTGCCCCTCCTGTTCCCATGGAAGGAAGGCAAAGTAAACTCTCTGAAAGGCAGGCTCTGCTTTCATTTTTCCTTGAGAATTAATGACTCATCCAATCAGTTCACCGGGAGAAGGAACAGTGTGTCCGTTTCTCTCCTAAACTCCTTAGAGACACAGGCTCGACCCACTGCTCTCTTACGCTTTGCACAGGCCTGGGGCTAAGCTACTGTACGGATAGCCGAGGAGCCCTCTGCTTCAGAGGGGGCTTTGGTACATGTGTGCCACATCCTCCAGTTCTGTCATATTGGTTAAAGAAAAGTCTCAACATGTACACAAAGAGAATTTGTCTGACTCTTGATTTACTTAACTAGATCTGAACTCATGGGAGAAGCTATGTTGAATGATTATTGCTTAAAATCACTTTTGATTGAGATTATTATATTAAAAAAGAGATAAGGTACCCAAGACTTCCAGTCAGTTCTTGTTTGAGAGATGAAGGGTAGAGTGGCAAATCTCCCCATCTGTGTCTGACATGTGCACACATGTCATACGGGAAGGGGGAAGGGCCAAGGGCCAGAGGCAAAGACAACAGAAGACCCAGAAAGCATTCCATATACTGTGAGACTGCAGGCTTAACAAGAGCCTTCTGTGATGAGAAATGAAGATTGCCCTATGGAAACAAACATGCTCACACTCACATACATACCATATATACAGATAAACAAGAGGTAATAAAAAAAATCAAGCTCAAATGTAGCTCTTCCCAGGCTCACTAGCCCTTTGCTGTTTAGAGAAGTCCCTTCCCATACTAGGCTACATGATTTTGTTCCTTGGCATTTAATATTCCCGGAGAAGAAAACAATTGCCATGAAATGCTTAAAAGCACATGCTAAAAACTAGATTGGTCCAAAGAACAAAGCGTAGATTTTTAACAAAGCTGACAGTAGCATATAATTCCGACATCTCTTTTCCTGAAGCACTAAGGCCTTTCCAAATCCAGCATCCCATATGCCCAGGGTTTGGATGAGGAGTCTCCAGCACAATGCAAGCAGCAGAGAGGAGTCAGGATACCCGTGGCTTGAGGAATAATGGATTCACTGACTTCATCATTAAGCATCCTGGGGATCAAAGTGAAGAAAACAAATTTGAGGGGCTGTTGTGGTAAGCAGAAAGTTCATCTGTTCTGGCCCTGAATTCTTCCACAGGAAATCTAGACTCACCCGCCTTTTGAGACACACAGGCCTCACTGGAACTCTTAGGGGGGTGATGTGCTCTGTGCAGGGCATTCGTTGCTATGTGCTGCGTTGTGGCAACCATGATTCACCATGATTCACTATGATTCACAAGGGCATAGCTGATCCGCTACTGCTTTCAACAATAATCCCGCTGGAACCTCTCTCTGCTGTTAGAGGGATAATTATCTAGAGATCCCTGAGGCCAGTCCTTGTAGTTTTCACATAAAAATCACCTCTTGCATAAGACATGAAATTTAAGATCATTCCTTCATGGATACCATTGAGTCACTCTGTTACCTCTGGGACAGATATAAATTATGCATTCTTTGATTCTCTTTAAATTTTTAGAGGCACATTGGGACAAGAGAAAGATCTCATTGGTACTAAAAATATAAAGCATTCCAGAAAGAAATAATAACTTGTGTGATATTAACTGCTTCTCTTGTTCCAGGAGCTCCTGCTTGGTCAAGACCATAACATAAAACACAGAAAACTAACAGCAGGCTTGCATGCTAATGATGGCTGGTGACAAGGACTCACTGAATGTCACGGCTCAATGTCCTCCTGCTGTCCATTTTTCTTACAAGAGTGACTTCTTTCAGAGGACTGATATTCCCCTAAGAATTGCCACTCTTCCTGTTATCTATAACCAGGAAGTCTCAACAATGTCTACATTAGAACCCGCACCTCCTTACACTTCCCCTTGCTCTTGTCCCACGCCTTAAATTCACGAGAATTATGTGAATGAGGAGGCAGCATCTTATAAATCCTCTGGAGCTAGTCTGATTTTACCCCTTGATTCCAATTCTCACTGTAACGAATATATTCATATTTCAGAGCAGGGCGTCACTGTCAAAATTAGCATGAAGGAAATGTAATGGCTGTCACTGCAAGAATAAAGAAATGTGTACGTGCTCTGCTACTACAATGACCCAATTCACACCAACATCTGTTTAGTGTTGATGAAGTACTCCAGATGTGAGCTGGCAGCACAGTACCACACGGCTGTTACCCAGGCATGCACAGAGGGAGGTGCATGTTTCTCTCTGTGTCCACATTCAACATGACTTTGTCTGTTCTTCTAGTTATTATGACAATAAGGAAGGAATCCTTGAATATTCAAATCCATGGCATAGGTGTATTGTTTGTCTCAGATGCCTGGGAACTATAGAGCAAATAAAAGTAATAATAATAAAGGAACAACATCCAATAACTCTAGTCCTGACAAGGAAGTTAATTCATCTGCCTGACCTTCACAGCTGCTGCCTTCAAGTTTGAGGAGTTCTCAGACTTGGGGTAAATGTGAAGCTAAACTTCAGAATCCTGAGGCAAAATTCATTGTGCAATATTAATTTTTCAAGTTAAAAATTACAGACATTTGAAAAAGACTATCCTCCCAAACAGGAAGGAAAATCACTGTTCAGATGCTAAAAAATGTGTGCCATAGTCACTGGAACACACGCCAGTGCTGTATAAAATGCCCGGAAGCCCTTGACCTAATGGGGTTAGTGACAAGGATATAAATGGCCAGAACAGAAAATGAAACTTGCAAAGAGTTTCCTTCACGAACTATCATAGTTCTGCTGTCATTTAACCAATTTTCCTCCTCAAAATTACAACACGGACCGCAGATCTCCAAGGCTAATGCTCCATATGACAGACTAAGTGCTATTTAGGAAGTAATAATATGTGTGTCAAACTGGTGGGGGGAAAACAGGAGACCACGTGACGGACGCTTCAGGTGGGCAGAGGTCATGGGAGGTTATAAAAATGACACTTAGGAAAGTGAACTGCCTAACAGCTTTCCACATCCAATTAGTGAAAGAGCATCATTGTCAGCAGGGTCCACAGATGGAAGAATCGTTCCAGCCTGAGCCTTCACAACACATACTCAATTAACTGACCTCCAATGTAGGATGCATTCATTCCACTAAAATTAATGCTGCTGGTTCAAATCAATGCTTAGACGGTGGTCATGGGAATGACTTCATGTGTGCATCACACACACAGACAGCACTTTAGTATAAGCTGAAATTATAAGGAAAGAAAGAACGGTCAGAAACTGCCACAGCTGATTAAAGCATGCGTTTTCATGTTGATCCCAGTCCAAGCATTGTGTTCTTTCAACAGCCATCAAGCCTGAGGGACCTGCAAGGTGAAACCCCTGGTTTCTCACCAATCCACTTATCACAGTGCGTCCTTGTGGACATGCGCACAGACTGGATTCAGGGCAGAGACACTGGGTGAGGTGGATCGGGACACTGAGCCTGGCATCTGCAGTGACACACCAAAGGACGCTCTGCCTGCACCTCTTACCGTCCCGGGAACTGTGTGGCAGAGGGAAATGTGACAGGGAGGAAACGGACCTGTGAGGGACGTGCGTTTGGTTTCCTTCCCTTGTGGAAATTTCTTCACAGCGGGGCATAAGCAAGACCAGACTAAGAACATGCGTGGTACCAGAGCATTACAGGTAGAAGGGCTCAGACAGTTTGGTGAGAGGTGGGAGGTAGGACAAGAGGAGCCAGGGATGCAACAATGGATCCTGGGGAGTTGAGAGAAGGAAGAGACCCACTGCACTGTGGGAGCCTTTGTTCAAAACTGCTTGCTAACTAATGTTCACACAGACTATACTTTAAAGCAGCCATAATTTGGAAGCATACTGGGCTGCGAGAGGAAACACACACATGTTAAGAATGGAGTGAATCACCTAATATTTTAACATTCAACATCACTGCGATAGAACCACCATGAAGACGCCTTGAAGGAGGAGATTAAGGCTTGCACTGGATCTCTGAGGAATGAACAGGAAGTCTGGTCTCAGCTCATGCCTTTCATGTCTGAGCTGTCCTTGGGAAAGGAAGCAGGCATCACTTGCTTCACCCAGGAGAGTTGAGAGGGAAGTTGGCCAGAAGAGCATGGTTTTCAGGAAACCAAACGTGGAAACATGAGAACACTACGCTGTTACTGTCTGTGACTCTCCTTCCAGACTGTGGGAGCAGGAGAGTTTGAGTACCCAAGGAAGTGTTATAAGGTAACAATGAAGATGTCCTTGGCATCATTCCAGCACCCCCCTCCCACCACATGAAATCTGTTTTATTAATGGTTCCGAAGATGTGTCTCTGCCTTCTGTGGCCTCTGTTTGAGAAAAGCACTCTTCTGGAGAGCATCACATTACAAACCATTCTTATGTAGTGGTTATTAAGAATATATTGTGTGTCCCCATGGCTCAGAGCAGCAGGATGAGAACTGCCACCAGATCAATGACACACAGATGCCTCGGAATTTAGAAAATGCCCAGATGTGGTTCTCCTCACCCAGAAGAATCCTGCTTTGGTCAGATGGAATTGTATTCCTGCTCCTCTCTGTAAGGTCATCATCCCACAAGGGCAGCCAAGACCAAGGCATTAATGATGAGGCAGGAGGAAAGGGCACCACCCACTTTACTGCTGAGGAGGCAAGTGCCTTGGCAGGAGAAGGGTCCTGAAAATGGCTGCCAGAGATGTCTTATATTTTTAAGTAATACTTTTAAATCAACAAAAATAAACAACAAAAAAAACCCTAAGGAATAATTGGAATTCACATTCTTTTCAAATGAACTGAGTTGGTCTAATGGACATATTGTGACAGAAAATAACACAACAAAAATGTTGTCTCCAACAAAACACAATAGTCAGGAAGGTTAAGAATGGAGAAAATGGGAATTTATAAATAGCAGGATTAACAGTCTAAGAAATACAACTCCAGCCTTCTCTCTTTCCTACTGAGATGGGAACAGCATTAGCTAGGACTTCAGTGAAAGGGCAGTTAAGACCACTGAAGGCAGAGAGGCAGTATGGTGGCTTAAACAAGAATGACCTCTTTGGGGTCAAATGACCCTTTCACAGGGTCAACTAAGACCATTGGAAAACACAGATGTTTATGTTCTGATTCAGAACAGTAGTGAGCTTACAGTAATGAAGTAGCAATGAAAATAATTGTATGGTTCGGGTCACCACAATATCAGGAAATATATTAGAAGGTCACGGCATTAGGAAGGTTGAGAACCATTGCCATAGGCTCATGGTTGCATGCTTGTGGGACTGTTTGGAAAGGGTTAGGACATGTGGCCTTGCTAAAAGATTTGTGTCACTGGGGACAGGCTTTGAGGTTTCAAAAGACTGCTGCCATTCTTAGTGTTCTTCTCGGTCTCCTATTTACAGATCAAGATGATGGCACTCTGCTATTCCTGCTGCCATGCCTTACTTCATCGCCAGGTCTACAGCTCTCTGAAACCGTAAGCCCAAATAAACACTTCCCTTTATGAGCTGCCTTGGCCGTGGTGCTCATCACAGTTATAGGAAAGTAAGACAGAAGCAGGGGCTGTGTAACCTCATCCTCTGCTCTTAAGACCCAATTGTCTTGTAACTCGGCCTTCTGCTTTCTCTAGGGGACCTCCCACACCTCACCATGATTGTAGATTCTCTGGGGTACAGTCTTCTGTACTTTTAGTTGACACACACCATACCTGAAATCACCTTTTCAGTGACCAGGGAGCTTCCAAGAACTACATATAGTAGGGCAATGGGGAGGACATGAATCAGATGTAGCATGTGTGGTTCCAGCTAGTTGTCTACCTGGTAGGATCGAGACCTGTCTCTGACCGTGTTTCTGTGGGAATTTCCAGACTAGATAAATTGAGGTGGGAAACCTCATCATAAATATGGGCGGTACCAATCTGGGGGGTGGCGGTCTTGAACTGAAGAAAAAGGGGGTTGTACAGTAAGCTGAGCATTGGCAGCCACTGTGGTCTGCTTCCTGACTGGGGGTGGCATCTCACTTGCTGCCTCAATGTCTTCCTGATACAATTTCCCCACCATGCTAGACTATACCCTCAAACAGCACACCTGAACAAGCCCTCTCTTCAATCAGGTTGGGTAACTTGAGAAAGGTAACTAATACATATGCCTAGCTCAAACTGAGATGTGCTTTCAGGTAAAATTTACCTGGGAATTTGGCAGAATTAGTATGCATTGCTCCCCATGGGACACAGCCTGCTGGCACTTTGAATTAGCACTGGGACCAATGTGAGCCTTCTGCTCTTCAGTGCCAAGAAAAAAAAAGAAAAGATAAAAGGAAGGAAGGAAGGGAGGGAGGGAGGGAGGGAGGGAGGGAGGGAGGGAGAGAGAGAGAGAGAGACAGAGAGAGAGAAAGAAAGAAAGAAAGAAAGAAAGAAAGAAAGAAAGAAAGAAAGAAAAAAAAAAGAAGAAAGAAAGTTAGTTAGTTTGGCTGGAGAGATGGCTCAGAGGTTAAGAGCACTGACTAATTTCCAGAGGACCTGGGTTCAATTCCCAGCACCCACATGGCAACTCACAAATGTCTGTAATGCCAGTTTTAGGAGCCCCAACACCCATAGCAAAAAAACACCGATGCACCTTTAAAAAAAATAAATTTTTAAAAAAGAAAACTTTAAAAAATATATAAATAAATAATTAAATAATAAGTTAAAAAAAAAAAGCATGTTTAGGCTGCTTTCAGTCACTGGTTTGCAGAAACTTTTACAGCAACATTAAATGAATATGTTTGGCTACTAGAAAATTTGAATATCATATGTGAAACACATAATATTTCTACTGTCCCACCCTGAGTCTGAGTCAGATTATAGTCTTCATGACAGCAAAAATGTAACTACATTGCTCACTTCCTGTGCCCTTTCCCCACACCCCCACTCCAACACATGGCCTGGCGTGTGGTCAGTCCAAACTCGTCTGGATGAATGAAGCAACTGAAATCAAGACAGTTCTCTTTGGAATTTTTAATCCATTTATTATGCCAGTAAAAAGTTGTTAAGTACTTATTCTGGCAAGGTATTCTGCAGAATGTAACAACCAGTGTTTGCCAGAGTCTCAGGAGGAAGGGAGCAGGAAACAGTTGCCAAGGAGGATAGAGTTTCCTTCTGGGGATGTGAGAATATTTGGGACTAAGACAGAGGTGGTGATCACACAGCACTGTCAAGAACTGGAAGTCACTGAATCACTCACTTTCAATCAGCCACCTCTATGTGACATGACCTTCAACCCAATAAAAAACAATAATAAAACAAAGAAGGAGATGGCACGGTCCCTCCTCCCGAGCCTCAAAGAGCTCAGCACAGAGAGATGGATTGAAGTATGAAGATGTCATGACACATGAGGAAACTTATACCACAGAACCGTGTCAGGGCCACAGCTGCTCATGAAGCAGGCCAAGAGACATGGAGAATGTGCAAGGTAAAGAAGTGAGTGCCCAGAACAACTCCAAAGGATGAAATGGCAGCAGAATGGCTTTGAAGGGTTTTGCCAATCTGTCAAAAGATGAGCAAAGTTTTGTTTTTTGCTTTGTCATGCAAGGAATAGTCTAGACCCCAAACTCATTATTTATGTTATCACTGGCTGACTTCATTCTCTGTTAATTGACAACCTCCTAATCCCTTGTCCATACCCTAATTAATTGTTCTTACAAAACAAAAGCTGGATCCTTAAAGTCACACCACTGCAGTTCTCTGTCCACAGTTACTGAACTATGGAATAAAGACCATTTAAATTATGAAAGAAAAGGGGGGATGGGATGCAGAGATTCGGTCAGGTCTATAGTCAGTACAATAAACAGACACATATGTGTTATCACAGAGAGGAGAGAGAAATAACACACAGGACAGCCATTTGAAACCATCAAGTTTCCAATACAGGCAAGACTCAATTTGGGATGAGCAAGAGGCTGACACAGCGTGGCACCAAGTTGAAGACAAGGTGACCTTGCTTAATGCCTGCAAATCTCAACCACGAGATGACCCCAACTTAACACATATTCAATAGGCAACTGAGGATAAACATTTGTGTTCCTAAAGGATGCTATACTAGAGCTTGATCTCAGAGCCTTGCACACACTACACATGTGCTCTGCCACTGAGCCGCTATGTCACCAGTAATGCAATTCTTCATCATAATGAATGGAACACCAAATAGTGACCACCTGGTCACAGTGATCATAGTGGTCAAATGTCACCTTATTAGAAAGGCACCCAGTTGAAAGTACCACCCAAGAGGTATAATCCAGTTAGTTACCTTGTTTCCCTGTTTTCTGGTTTCAACCCACATGTGCCTTCTTCCTGATCTGTGCACTTCTTCTGTTTACCTCTCTCTCTGCAGGAGTACATCTAGCACGTCCTGGCCATGGTTTTATCTGCAATATCTCCAGGTACCATGCTTTAGTGGGCACCTTGGTTAAGTCAATGATGCACAAGAAATTCAAGCATCATATCTCACGACATTTTGGCCCTCATTTCCTCTTCCTTCTTACATTGGTTCCAGAAGTTTTTCCGGATTCCATGGGGTTAAGTAAGCACACTAGACTGGGGACTGCAATAGAAAATAGGAATTCTCGTTCCATTGTTTTATTTCTAGACCAGTTAAAGTTATAAAAGAGGAACGGTGGCTTAACAGATTATAAGAATGTCTATCTTTAAGAGAAACAACTGGCATTAGGAGTAACCTATCTGTACCCAGAAATGCTCAGTGGAGACAATTTTATACTTTGCTGGAGATATTGCAAGGATTCATGCATCAGAAAGCCACTCTACTTTCTGACTTTTGATATTCCCCCTCCAGCTTGTCCAGCCCTTAACTCCCATGACCAGGCTAATACTTTACAGTGATGCTAGAATGCACACACCAGCATTCTCAGATGTAAACCAAGAGGCAGCATCCAGTCGCCAGCAAACACATTTGCACTCCTTTCCAAACAGAACCAGTGTCTTCCTGCTGGCCTGCACCACAGGGACTACACCTCTGTCTCCCGAAGATAACAGAAGGAATCAGTGGTAGATGAAATGAGAACTGGACAAACACTGAGCTCCATAGAGAGAGTGCTGGGCCAAGCAACAGGAACTAGGTGACTCTGTGCCTCAGAAAAAAACAACTAGATACAGTCAAAGGAGACCAGATCCTAAGAAGCTGAGAGCAAAGAACGTCATCACAGCAAACGCGCCAGGAAGAGCTCAAGAAGCACGGATGTTCTTTCAGAGGACATGGAAAAGGCTGACAAGGCTTCTTATGGAAGAGAAATGAAAGCCTGCATCCCCCAAAACGGGGGACAAAGAAGTGCAAAGAGCTCAACACCCCCAAGAGGCCTCTTCAGCCTGCGTCTTGTCATGTTCTGAGTCTCAACCCTAAGTCAAAGGAAAACACGCCGCCGGCTTATCCACCAGTGATGCTGCAGGGACGCTGGGTGAGACCTGGGACATGGCTGCTGCGGATGACAAACAGCCCTATGAGGAGAAGGCTGCCGAGCTGAAGGAGAACCAGGAAGAGAATATCACTGCCCAGACAAGTAAAGTGAAACTTCATGCAGAGAGAAAGGGCCTGGTCAGAAAGAGCAAGAAAGGGGAGGAGGGGGATGATGAACAGGACGAAGAAGATGATGAATAAGTTGGTTCTAGCACAGTTCTTTCTTCTTGTCTATGATGCATTTAGCCTCTTGTACAAAACTCACTCCTCCTAAGGAAAAAAAATGAAATGTAAGGCTGTGCAAGACTTGTCATTAAATTGTAGAGTGTCATAGATACATAGATGATAGATAGATAGATAGATAGATAGATAGATAGATAGATAGATAGGTAAAACTATTGAATGTGGCTTTAGCTAGCCCTGTCCTGGTGGTATTTCCAAGAGCCACTGACCTAGCCTGGTACAGTCTCGGGTTGTAAACTGGCACAGAAATTTAAAGCAGGTTCTTGTTGGTGCACAGCATCCAATTTAGTTATACATGGGGACAGTAGTGTTTTGTTTTGTTTTTTCCTACCTGCAGTTGGTTCTGATGAAGCATATGTGGAAATAATTGTTCTGTTACTGGAATACTGCTCTGGAATTGTAGGGGAACATGCAGCTGTTTTGCTGACATTCTGAACGCGTCTAATTAAACACATTTTTTACATTATTATAAAAAGAAAGGAAGTGAGAACTGGAGGAAGGATGCTCTTGGCACCAGAGAACTAAGAGCTAAGCTTTGAGGGTTCATGATAAAGACAACCCAGGGCAAGGCTGAAGGAGGGAAAATTCAAAGACCTGGAGGTTTTTCAACGAGAGGAAAATAATGCAGGGCAAAACCCAACAAACAATGCTATGGATCTAAATTGGAAAGGAAGAATGTAAATTCATAAAACTCCAAGAATCCTTTATCCCAATGCAGGCTGCAAAGTCAAGACCACAAATTGTAAACTTCTCCCTAGAGGTTCTAAGTTCAAGGCCATTCTCAAGATGGCCAGCAATATGATAAGCAAGAGCACCAGGGATGAGGCAGTGGAAGCTATGTGTGCAGGGCAACCCCAACCAGTGACTACCCCTCTTGTAAAGGAAAGGCAACCTGGAAAAACCTAGTACAGATGCAGACTAAGAATGAGTCAGGGGCTTTCTAGATCTACAGTCTTAGGACATAACCTAGGATGTTCACTGGCTTTGAGGTCACATCAGAAAAGATTAATAACTGGCAGTCTTCATTAACTTTCATGCTCATTGAATTTTATCATATTCTACTCCTTAGTGATCTGTGTGCAGGGTCAGTCGCCCCTCAACTCCTGATCCCCTTTTGACTGTTAATGGCTATAAGCTCTTTGATCACCAACAAATAACATTACATGGCATTAAAGGAGCTGTACGACTTAATTCCTAACATAGTAGATTTGGAGCCGCTGTGAAGTGGGGTATTTTCAGGGGCTGACCAGAATAGAAGAGCTGCTGCTCTAAGGACAGTTCCGTATGCCCAGGTGAATACCTAAAAATACACACTTCTTCTCCTGCCTGTAACAGCAAAAGTCGTTTTCAACCTCCTCACAAAGGACGGGATGTCAGTGTGTGTTAGCTTCAGTTAAGCTGTTTCAAATCCTATCCACAGATTTGGGGGGATTCATCCAAATTCTGATGAGCTAGCCAAAAGTTCCTCAACACTGTCATGCTCCTGGACTGTTTGCACACAGTCTGAGTGTATTTAGAACCGAAGGAACTGCAGGCCTTATTTTTAGAGGGGGAATTTCTACATATTCTGCCCCTTCCCCACATGTATACTTATTTACATAAGGTTATATGTGTTTATTCTGGAACCTTGAGAAGTTTTAAATTTCCACATATTCATGTTATCTAGTAAGCTTTGTTGGCATTCAAAAGCTTGTCAATTTAATAAAGCTTGCCCTTTGGGAGATTAATGGAAGCAGGTGGTAAGAAAAGTTAGTACTCAGTGTAGAAAGATCAGGTGTGACCTTATTTTAAGGTCACTGGAAGAGGGGCTTATTTGGTATACTGCACAGTATCTCCCACCTAAGCATAAAGGCAGAATGGGAAAAGGGATCAGACTTAAGCCATTTTAGCACTCTGTGAGTCTTAATGATTCTTTCTACAATTACCATTTCACTGGTTTTATTTTATCTGAGGGTGAAAAACTCAATTTTTCATATATGATTTAAAAGCTTTTTGGCTTTATTTTATTCTATCTGCACACATTTTGCTCACATGTGTGTCTGCACCACATGCCTGGGATCTGCAGAGATCCGAAGAGGGCACAGAATGCCCTGGAAGTGGAATTACAGATGTTGTGAGTTTCCGTGTGGGTGCTAAGAATAGAACACCTGGGTCCTCTGCAAGAACAATAAGCGATCGTAACCACCGAGCCAACCCTCTAGACTTGTATTAATATGTATATTAAAACTGTATTAAAGATACACATAATTACTAAATAAATAAGGGAAAGATTTTTAAAACATATTTTCCAAACATCAGTGCTTCTTAATTACAAATGATATTTTCCCTACTATTCTGGTGGAAGATATTTCTTGTTTTTGTTTTAATGGTTAAAAGGTATAAAAAGAAGATTCATTCAGCACACCGGGAGTAGGGACTAATGGATCCTGTGACCTCCCAAGTCCATCTTCACAGTCTCGATGTAAGAGTAAGGTATAAAGAGAAAGCAAGAGAGATGTATAATCAAGCAGTCCCATCAAGGTGTGGTCCTTGCCCATCACTGTCTTAGCTTTAGATTACCAATTAAGCAGGAAGACTCGTCTGGTCTTTACTCGAAGTCATAGATGCCAATCTGCCTTCAGTGAAAGAGGCAGGCATGCAGGATGCAGAGCCTTCCTGCCTAAAAAGTCTTCAGAGATTCTGGAGAGAATACAGGAGATGAAAAAGGGCAGAGGAATGACTACTCTTCTCTTTTCATTCATAGTTAGTGGTAACATATTACCATGGTACGCCCTATCTAGTGTTACCTATATCTACATACTCTCATGCACATATAATGCAAGCATATACACATAAGGTAGTTTTTAAACACATCTGCCCCTTGGAAACAGAAAATGCTTTCTTTTCTAGTAGCTATCAAATGAGTAGAAATTTAATCTATACTATGTCACATATAAAAATAGATTTTATCAAAATAGCAAAGTATAGTAAACATTCTCATATCTCCATGAGCTAAAACTATCAGTTTTTAACAAAAGTTTTAAAAAATCGTACCTTCTGAAAAATGTACATTTCCCTCATAAAGGGGTCATCATGTTAACACAGTTCCTCTGCTCAGACCTCCCACCTCCAGACTCCCACCCCCAGACCCCCCACCTCCAGACCTCCAAACCTCCACCTCCAGACCCTCATACCTCCAGACCACCCCCCACCCCAGACCCCCCACCTCCAGACCTCCAAACCTCCACCTCCAGACCCTCACACCTCCACACCACCCGCACTTCCAAACTCCCCACCTCCAGACCTCCAAACCTCCACCTCCAGACCCTCATACCTCCAGACCACCCCCACCTCCAAACTCCCCACCTCCAGACCTCCAAACCCCTACCTCTGGAACTCCCACCTCCAGACCTCTGCTAATTTTCTATGTTCAGAATCTTACCCATATAAACTTCTTTCCAGTATCCTCTGTACTCATAAAACCCTTATCTTTGGGAATTTCATACTCATGTACAATGAAATATGGTCATATCTAGTCCCATTTTCTTCTCTAACATCTCCCCAGATAACGCCTTAACATTGCTCTCCCAACTTCATATCTGCATTTTTTTTCTCTTTCTTCCTTCCTTTTTTTTTTTTTTTTTTTTTGGATACTCCACTAAGTCCAATTAAGGCCCATATACATGGGTGTGGAATCATCCACTGCTGAAGTATACAAAACGTAACAGTGGCCACACCCTCAAAGAAGACTGATTTCCCTTCCTTGGCAGCCATCAACTGCTAATAACACCTCAGTATGGGATATGGTGTGGTAGCACTTCCCTATCTGTGTTGGGATTTCATCTGGCTTGGCCTTGTACAGGTCTGATGCAGGTATCCACAGCTTTTGTGAGCTCATGAGTAGCTATGCCATAGGTCATGTCCAGAAGACAACATTTCACAGCCCTCCTCCAAATCTTACATTCTTTCTGCCTCTTCTTCCTCAATGCTCCCATGCTCCCTATGGCTCAATGGTGGTAGTGATGGTGCTGGTTCCGTGTGTGTGTGTGTGTGTGTGTGTGTGTGTGTGTGTGTGTGTGTGTGTAAGATGTCTCATTTAGGGATGAGTATTCACAGTCTTTTACTCTCAGCACTTTGATCAATTACGCATCTCTAAATTGGCTGCAGGTGACTGCAAAAGGAAGCTTTTTCTGTTCAAGACAGACAGCAACACAGGTCTAAGGCTATAAGCATAAATACTAAGAAGGAAATTTGAAACACAACTGTCTAACAAACTAACAATAAGAGGTTCTACCCTGGGGCTTATGACTTCGCCAGCCATGGGCTTTTGATCAAGACATGGAATTCTCTCAGACGACGTAAGCCTCAAATCCAATGGCAAAGGTGTCAGTCACCGTAACAGTCATATCACCATTGTCCCAATGCAAACATCTTGCCTCCAGGTCAGTTTTGAAGCATGGAGGGTCCGGTGCTTGGTAAGACCATTGCTGTATTTTATACCTCAGCAGTCTGCATAGCAACCTCCCAGTACTATCAAAGATAACTGGAAGGAAATCTCCCAGTTAAATAAAACTTCTATTTAAATATTAACTCTTAAGAAGAAAAGCTCTGATGATGAATTTTCCTCAGCACCAGGAGCCTCTCTCCTGCTGGCGCCACACACGTCCCTCATTCCCACTGCAACACTGCAGACATCTGCATAGGGCCTCTACTCTTCTCAGACAAGATGTTCTTTCTGAGAGTAAGGGCCATACCTTCTGTGCTCCTGGATCCCAAACACTCCAAGTCTAAATTCTTCCATACATGAACATTTGTGTTTATTGAACACATAAGAATTCAGATTAGAAAATCCAGAGGATACCGAAGACTCATGAGCAGTGGTTTTTCCTGCAAATGTTCCTGCAGGTGCACGGAATGAAACGGTTGAATCTAAGAATCAGCAGGGCACAGGAGTTGCCTGGTCCTCTCTCCTCCTGCAGCCAGAGTTAGGGCAGCATGAAGC
Organism: Onychomys torridus; assembly: GCF_903995425.1. Taxonomy (NCBI): domain Eukaryota; kingdom Metazoa; phylum Chordata; class Mammalia; order Rodentia; family Cricetidae; genus Onychomys; species Onychomys torridus. The sequence continues at coordinate 65,674,442 of NC_050451.1, read as the reverse complement.
CCACACAAACCCCAGACTGAGAAACTCTAATTACCTCCAGCGAGGGAGGAACTGGCAGCAAACAGCCACTGCACAAGCCCAGAAACAGCACCTACCATCAGTTCTGCTCACCGGTGTGAGGATGAGTGGAGGAACTGGGCTGGAGCTGTTGGCTTCTGCAGTGAACTGCACTGCTGTTTGGAAGGAAGCTCTTCTTTGTATATGCTTCCTGGCTACCCACATTCTCTCCATATCCTCATCAAGGCCAAAGATTATCTGGGATCTAACACTACAATGATAATGTATAAGCTTACAGTGTTACCTTTCAAAGTGCACACATAATTTATTGTATGCAGCAGGGCCAAGAGCCCTATAAGAAGTATACCTAAAGTTTTGCTAGAAGCAGACTATTCCAGAGCAGGGAGTATAGGGCTTTAAAATGAGACACTGACATTGGGTCATAATAACACCCAGAGGCTGTGTTCCAAACACGGTTCTCAGAAACTGAACTTTCATCATTATTCCATTATACTGAGTATTACTTTAAAAGCAAAGGTGACCACTGAAATGACACATTTCTGATTCATATGGAACATTAGAATTATATTTTAAGAGTCATTGAACCAAAGAAGTTGACAAACCTAAGTTTGCTAGTGAGGACTTCTTATGGCTAATTTTTCTTTCCATCTCCTCTTCCTGAAACATTTCAACATGGCTTCCTCTCCAACCTAACTACAATCCAAGTTCCCAGCCCCCAAATCATTATCTTCAGAAAGGAACCAGCTGTCCAGCTGGCAGTTTATTGACAAGATTGCATGCATGAACTTAACTTACTGTCTCCATCTTTACTACAGTGAGCTGAATAACAAATTGACTTTCAGAACCTCAGGTTTAAGATCTTGATATAGGAGCTTGTACTGGATTACATGGGTGGGTTCAATGTAATCACATTACCCTGACAGAGCACTAAGGGGCATTGGGAGAGGGATTCAGTGTGCAAAACATCTGTTCTTGTCACTGCTAGTTTTGAAGATTGAAAGCAACCACGCAGAAATAAGTGTGAAGAGCCATCCAGAGTTGGGAAGAGGCTACGAAGGACTCCTGCCTGTGACGTCCAGTGTGAAGACAGCCCTGGTGACACTCTGACTTCTGGCTTCCAGATTACATCTGTTCTGTTCGAAGGCCATTATGTTTGTACTCATTTCTAAGAGCAGTAATGGGAAGTAAACAGACCAACCGGGGTTCTTCCACATTCATGGTACCACCTCAACAAAAAAAAAAAAATCCTGCTTCATCGATCACTGTCCCTGATACCCTGTCACATGACTCACTAATACCTAAACAGGCTGCATCACACATTCATTATAATCCTCTCTAGGCACCCCAGAGCTGGGGCTTCATCTTGTGGTTCATTCCTAGTCTCTCTTCACCTCAGGCTACTCACTCTTCTTTCCAAACTTGGCCTGAGCAATGCTGAACCTTCCAAATTACTTTTAAGTTTTCTGAGACATAATTAAGACAATATTTGAAAATGCTGGTTCATCACGAGTACCAAAATAATACATAAGCTTCTTTCTCTCAAAGGAAAGGTCTTTCATAGTCAGATACATTGACTCTTGTATTTCTAGTAAGCAGCACTAGATCTGAGAAACAGAAGAACTGCACTTTGGATTGTTTGACTCCTTTTTCTAATTAAAGACAGACTTAAGGCCACAGGCAAAAGTTACTCCCAGTTACTCCAAAGATGGAGACCCACTCAACCCTAGGACCATGCTACCCGACAGGCTTTACCTTGGTGGTTATATAGAATGCAGATTTCAAATTTTTGTAATTTCAAATCATTTTCTTTTCTTTTCTCTGGCCCATCTCCAATTTCCTAATATTGTACTTAAAATATGGAGTTGAAAATTAGACTCTAATATGTGTCTTATCGATGTTGAACACAGTGCATGACTTATTCCATGGCTCTCATGGCCTACATTTTTGTTAATGCAATTCGAGATCATGTCTGCCTCTTGGATAATAGCCCTATATTGCTGATTTATATCCCCAAATGGCAGGTGAGAATGGTTTTATACCTGCAAAATGCCTGCATGTCAATTCTACCCTTTATGATGGCTGGGATAGTCTACCAGCTTTTCCTAAACTAATAAAACTTCAGGCTTTTACAAAGAGCTATCTTGTGCACTGACAATATAGCTCAACTTGACTTGATGTTCCTAATCTATAATTAGAAGCATTAGACTCAGATCAAAACTCTACAGTGTTACCTGGCAGTTGTCTTTATTTTTAAGCTTGTTACATAGGTATATAGGTGCATAATAATTTAGTTAATTATAAAAATAAATAATCCTCGACTATCCTTTGGTAAAACTTCAGAATAGAAGTCATAAGCACCAGAAATGATGATTTAGACAATGTGGCTATAGTTGTAGGGGTTTTACTTTGATTCCCTTCACCTTGTAATATTTTTAAGACTATAATGTGAAAGACACAGCTGAAGGCAGAGAGGGCCTTGTAAGTTGTCATTCTAACAGAACAATAGAAATGCAGAATAAAATCATAATTCCTAAGTGGCACAAACTGAATAAAAAATTTCATCTCTAAGTGGCTCTTGGAAAAAAAATCTCAATTTAGATTTTGTTCCAATTAATTTATGTAAATTTGTTAATTTTACTCTCTCCCACTGACCTGATAAAATTAAGTCATATAAATATAGTTAAAAGTTTTATATGTTCAAGAGATAGACCTAATAGGATCGCAATATTAGCTTATGCACTCATCATCCGGTCAATAACATTACTTCTCTGCTGTGGGATGTTCTGTATGTTAAATGTGTTGCTCTGATTGGTTGATAAATAAAATGCTGACTGGCCAGTAGCAGGCAGGAAGTATAGGCAGGACAAGTAGAGAAGAGAATTCTGGGATGTGGAAGGCTGAAGCGGAGAGACCCTGCCAGCCACCACCATGACAAGTGAGATGTAAAGTACTGGTAAGCCACAAGCCATATGGAAACTTATAGATTAATAGAAATGGGTTGATTTAAGATATAAAAACTAGATAACAAGAAGCCTGAGCCATTAGGCCAAACAGTTTAAATAATATAAGCATCTGAGTGATTATTTTATATGTGGGCTGTTGGACTGCCAGGCTTGGCGGGACCTGGAGAGAAAACTCTAGCTACACTTCTCTAGGTCTTCATTTCTTTGATATGATAAAGGCTAGTGTCTACATTCTGCCTTCACTCCTGTATTATGAGCATGGCTAAGAAAATCACTCTTTCAGAGGGGCTGGATAAATAGCTAGCTGGTTAAAAGAGCATACTGCTGTTGCAGAGGACCTGTATTTGGTTCTCAGTACCCATATTGGGTGGCCGACAACAGCCTGTAACTTTAACTCTAGGGGATCTGGTACCCTCTTCTGGCCTCCACAGGCAATTGTACCCATGTGCAAATACACAAAGAGAAACACAGATTAATACATAATTAAAAATAAAAATTAAAAAATAATAAGCTCAAAATACAAGCTTGTAATATGGTTTCCAATAGGTTTTATAAAGCATGGCCTGGAAGACCAAATTGAGAATAAAAGGCAGTGATTACGAAGTCTCTACCCCTACATCTCCTAAACACATCACCTCTAAAAAGCTGTCTCCTCTTAAATGCACAAGACTGACTACATCAATTTCAAGTTCTTGTTCTTGGAGGTGATATGGTTTATCTTTATATCATTATTTCAGTTTGTTTCTTCCCTTCTCCTACTCTTTTGGGCTACTGCTGTGGTATAATGCTCTTATATACTATCAAGATTTGTTACTCGAATTAGCTTAATAAAATGCTAATTGGCCAGTAGCCAGGCAGGAAGTATAAGCAGGGAGGCCAGATTAGGAGAATTCTGGGAAGAGGAAAGGCAGGGATGGGGTCTCCAGCCAGATGCAGAGGAATTAACATGAGAATGCTGGACTGAGAAAAGGTATCAAGCCACGTGGCTAAACCTAGACAAGAATTATGAATTAATTTAAGCACAAGAGCTAGTTAGTTGTCAGCCTGAGCAATAGGCCAAACAGTATATATAAGCCTCTGTGTGTTTATTTGGGACTGAACGCCTGCAGGACCAGGCGGGACAGAAACTTCCATCTACAGGCTATTATTACTTCTTGTTGTTCTAATCTTTTAGATGTGCTAGTTTCCTGATGTAAGTGCTTAGTGCTATGAACTTGCCTGCTATAACCACTTTCATTGTGCCCCACAGGCTTGGGTATGTTGTGCTTTCATTTTTACTCAATTCTAAAGTTTTTAGGGGTTTTTTTCTTGATTTTTCAGTTTCCATAAGTTTGTGTATACACTGTGTTGTTTGTTGTTGATGATACCCAGCTTTAGTCAATGATGACCTGATAGAATGCAGTTACTTCAATTTTCTTGTATCTGCTGCAACTTTCTTTATGTCTATGGATGTGCTCAATTTTGGAGAAAGTTCCATGAGGTGTGAAAGGTATATTAAGAAGAAGGTATATTCTTTTGTGTTTGGGTGAAATGTTCTGTAGATACCTGTTAGGACAATATTTAACTCCAGCATTTCTCTGTTTAGATTTTGTCTTATTTTTGTCTTATTATATCAATAAGCTATTTTTATTGGTTGCTGGAATTTTGGTGCTACCCCCACTCTTTTTTACTGTTTTGGAATTATTTATTCCTTGTGTTTTCTGGGGTTCCATTAACCTCTTTAGATTCAAGTTTCGCTTCTAGTGTCTTCTGTAGAGCTAGACTGGTAAATAGAAATTGCTTAAATTTCTTTTGCAGTTAATTGTGACTAATGGTTTTTCTGAGTATAGCAGTCTAAGCTGGCATCTATGGTCTCTCAGGATTTGTAGAACAGCCTCCATGCCTTTCTGGCTTTCAGAGTCTTCATTTAGAAGTCAGGTGTTATTGTAATGGGTCTGCCTTTATATTATGTGGTCTTTTTCCCTTGCAGTGTTTAATATCTTTCTTTGTTCTATATTTTTAGTGTTTTGATTATTATGCAACATGAGGAATTTTTTATCCTTTCTGTTTGGTGTTCTGTTTGCTTCTTGTACCTGGGGTTTTTTTTGTTTTTTTTTTAAACCGGAGCTGAGGACCAAACCCAGGGCCTTGTGCTTGCTAAGCAAGCACTCTACCACTGAGCTAAATCCCCAACCCCATATTTTCCTTCTTTAGATTGGGGAAATTGTCTATGATTTTGTTAATAAATATCTTCTGTGCCTTTGGCCTGCATTTCTTCTCCTTCCTCTACCCTTATTATTCATGAGTTTGATCTTTTCATAGTGTTCCAGATTTCCTGGATGTTTTGTGCCTGGATTTCTCAGATTTAACATTTTTTTGACTGATATATCTACTTCCTCTACCTTGAAGACTGGAAATTTTCTCTTCCATGTCTTGTAATATGTTCGTGAGGCTTTCCTCTAAGGTTTTAATTTGACTTCCTAAATTGTTAATTTCTAGTTTTATTTTGGTTTTGGTTTTCTTTGATGATTCTATTTCTACTTTCAAGTCTTGAAATGTTTCCATTATTCCATTCAACTGTTTGTGTTTTTATGGTCTTCAATAACACATCCGTCCATGTCCTCTTTAAGGTCTTGAACTTATTTGTCATTGAGATTTCAAGTCCCTGTCTTACTGTCCATCCAATCTGCATTTCTCTGAGACCATTACAATGTATGACTGGCTTCTGCAGGAAGCAGATTTACCAGGCTATTCATGTTTGTGTTTTTGCCAGGGATCTAGACATCTTGACTTACACTCTTGGTGGTGTGTCTTGGTGTCCATACCTGGTCTTCTCTTTGTTGGGTGGATGTCTCCTTTGCTTGCTGTTATCTACTGTGGATCCTAGGCAAGTGTGGTGGCTGTGAGATCCCTGGTAGAGAGTGCTTCTGTGGGTCAGTGGGAGACAGAAAGGAATGGAGGTGGGCTGAGAGAAAAGACTGAGAGGCAGAGAGAGCTAGCTGGGATGACTGGGGTCTCCACCAAGAGATGAGGTCCTCAGAGTAGAGCTGTGGTGGGAAGGAGGGTCCTGCAGCAAGGCTGCTACAGGACTAAGAATAATTCTGGGAGAAGTAAGCTGGAGGACAGGAAGGATATTAAAAACTACCGACCTGCATCCCAGTCCAGTGGGGCCAGAGGGGAGTCTCCTGTAGTAAGTGTTTCTGCTGCCTGGTGGCTGGCATAAAGCAATGGGAATAGGCTGGAAGGGAAGGATGAGATGATTTGTAGGAAAGAGCTAAAGGGATCATAGCTCAACACCAAGAGGTAAAGTTACCAGGGAATGGAGGTCAGGTGGGAGGAGGATCTCCTGCAAGCGGGCTGTAGTAGGAGAAAGAGTGAGTCTGGAGAGACAGGGGTGAAAAAGCGCCACATGCATTTTTATGGTATGTGATCAGTAAGTTCCTAATTACTCATCTCCGCTGAGAAACGACCCACTTGAACAAATTACTACACATGAGATAGGAAAGGAATCCAACAATGTATATAAGGTATAGAAACAGCTGAAATATGGATTCAGGAACTGTATTAATGTATGCCAGGTAATTGGTATGTTTACCAAGGCAACCAGTTATTCTTAGTCTATATTAGTCATTTAAAATCTGGGGCATCTAGGACAAGTGAAAATTCATGATTGAATGACTCATGGGGACATTCCAGTGGTTTGATTCACAGGTGATTTAAAATGTCATTATCACATTTTTAGTATAAAACAGAGAAAGAACAAAACTGCAGGAAAAAAATAATAGCAGCTTGAACTGCTCATCAATTAGAAAATACTAATATCTATTCTTATGTGATTAAAGTTAATTTGTTAAACCTACTTTGATTGGATTTTACATCACTATGCAAGACATACTGATAGAGATTTTTGTATGCTGAAAATGTAACCATAATGAGATACATTAGGAATGGAGGGAGGGGACAGATGAATGAGTGGATTAAGATTTTCCTGAACATAGCTTCCAGGATCTAGCTAAGCCAATTTCAGGCAATGTGCTGACATCTGTGAGGTTGCTCGTCTCTTGTGCAGAGGCGGGGCTCTGGGAACAGTAATATTTATCACATACTCTCCTACCATCGAATCTGAATCTGATAAAGTCTACAGTCCTTTAGCACACAACAGATCTCACTCAAACAGAAGATGCTTTATGAGTATTCTTTTGTCAGATCTCCATATAAAAATGCTTTCAGAAATTGTTTTGCTAAGTATTTTTACATACTTGACAAGCTCAAAGAACATCAGTAACTATCATAGAACTTACTCAGCTGCAATGTTTGCTAATATATTGACAGGAGAAGTGTGTGCTAATTCCTGAAACTGCTCATATAATTGGATTATAACTTTTGCTAATAATTACTGCCATAGAGACAAGTGGCCTGGAGTCTGCTGGAAACCGCTGCCAGGGATGACTTTCCTGTCTGTTTCCTACCTGCACATTTTTAGACTTTATTTTTTATCACCGGCAACAAAGTGATTCTACTCCTTTATCCAAACATATCCCCGGGCTGACAGAGTTCTAGGGAAAAGGACCAAAGCGAGGAAACCATCACATTCCTTTACCTACTGATGGGATCAGAAATAAAATATTCAGGAGATGAGAGTGAGCTGAGAGAGTGTCTGAGAGGTGTATCATGGGTCCTTCAAGGTCTGTGAGGCAGCTGCAATGTTCCCAGAATCCTGGTTACCTTGTCTGCAGAGAAACCTCTAAAATGAAATGAAGCCAACAAGCCTTTCCCAGCTCACCTAAGAAGGGGATTTAAAAGGAGGTTCTCAGAGGCATGCTCAGTGGGAGTCAGAAAGGATGGGGAAAGAAAACAGCAGCATCCATACCCTCAGGACCAGTTGAGCTTTACCATCTACTACCCTCCCACACCCTTTGCATGCATGAATGCCAATCTGAAACAACCCACCAGGCTTCCCCCTGGAAGGTGTTGGACCATTTAAAAACCATCCTACAGTGAGGACGCTACTATTGCTGCTGCTGTCAAAACTGGGACCTGTCTGAACCAGACATTCCCAAGTCAAAGGGCTGGACCATGAGAAAGCTTTAAGGCCAGCCAGAGAGTGGTGGCAGAGTGTGGGCAGGTGAATGTGGTCCTCTCTCACTGACCCTAGCAACACAAGCCCCAGTTGCACTGGATCGGGGGAGGGATGTGGAATGCAAGGAAAGAAGGCAGAAGAAATTCTTCCTGATACGCCCATTCAAATATCTCTGCTCCTTCTGAAGTCTGGAATTTGAGGGTCAGGGGAGTGGAGTAACTCTTTACACAGAGGGTTTACATTGTCAGCCAGTATAAATGCCAGAGATGAAAACAACAATTGGCATGGATGTCCACACCAAGGACAAGTGTATCTTCTCAGGCACTCTGTTAACTGGACTGTGGCTGCCTGGAAGAACACAATGAAAGATGAATCTGTAAACACAAGGAGTGTTGAGAATAGCATCTTCATAGAAGGGGAGTTATACTTGTAAAAGCCAAAAACCCACTGAACGTGATAAGTAATACAGCAGCAATTTCAGAATTATTCTTTTTTTGGCACTTGAATTCAAAAGATTAATTAGTATATTAGGTTGTGTGAAGAGAGCATGGGAGCTGACATGGGACATGCAACATCGAATTGTTGGCTTACACGCAAGGTGGTTAGGATATTCAGGCCTTAGGTTGCCCTCTAGTCATTAACTCAATGATTTCCATGAGAATCCCAAGAAGAAAGCACTATCTCCAGTTCCCAAGTGATGACATCAACCTGAGCAATCATCAACTCTGTGCCTGACTCCATAGCACACTTATCTACACTAACACTTTGACTCCATAGCACACTTATCCACACTAACACTTTGACTCCATAGCACACTTATCTACACTAACACTTTGACTCCATAGCACACTCAGCCACACTAACACTTTGACTCCATAGCACACTTATCCACACTAACACTTGGACTCTAGAGCACACTCAGCCACACTAACACTTGGACTCTAGAGCACACTCAGCCACACTAACACTTTGACTCTAGAGCACACTTATCCACACTAACACTTTGACTCCATAGCACACTTATCCACACTAACACTTGGACTCTAGAGCACACTCAGCCACACTAACACTTGGACTCTAGAGCACACTCAGCCACACTCACACTTGGACTCTAGAGCACACTTATCCACACTCACACTTGGACTCTAGAGCACACTTATCCACACTAACACTTGGACTCTAGAGCACACTCAGCCACACTAACACTTGGACTCTAAAGCACACTCAGCCACACTGCCACTTACTATAGGTTGACATATAGTGGCCTGATCTCCACTCCCAGAGGTAGAGACAAGGAGCTCTGCAGGCCTCCATTCCCAGATCAACAGGGTGTTTGCTTCAAGATCAGGTTCCCTAGGGACCTGCCCTGGACACAAGGTTGTAGAAGGAATATTAAAAGGTCTTATTAATAAAAACGAACCCAGAATCAGGTATTGGGGTGAATACTAGATGACCAGAGAAACAGAACAAGCCACAGCCACCTCACCTTGCCAATTCCTCAGCTGATTCTGCTTCCTCATACTCAGCTGAACTGCTGCTCAAAAGCCCAAAAGCTTAACCTGCCAAAAGCTTCTAGTTTCTGGTCTTCATGCCTTAAATGTCTTTCTGTTTCTGCCATCACTCCCTGGGATTAAAGGCGTGTGTCACCATGCCTGGCTGTTTCCATTGTGGCCTTGAACTCACAGAGATCCAGAGGGATTTCTGCCTCTGGAATGCTAGGATTAAATGTGTGTGTGCCTCCATTTTCTAGCCTCTGTATCTAGTGGCTGTTCTGTTCTTTGACCCCAGGTGAGTTTATTAGAGTGCACAATATTTTGGAAACACAATATCACCACACAAGGTCCAGTACTTATATGGAAAAAGTATATGCATAAATCACAATTACTATAATTAGGTAAAAAACATATTCTTAAACAATCAACTTTAAAACCCACTGACAAATTGACACCTGTTTGTTTCTGTGCCAATCACTGGCCCAGATGGGGACTCATGCTGTGACAGGAGAAAATGAAGATCCTCTGTGCACATAGGTGAATTCCATAGCCACCATCACCGGACAGACTCAACAACCAGGCCTGTGGACTCCTCTACAGGGTGTGTGGGGTTTTTACATTCGCCTGGAAAGGCACCTGGGTTTTCATACTCAGCTCCTAACTACAAACTTCAGAGCTGTTGACATTCTCTACCAAATTCTCATTTGTTCACAGCTAAACTCAGTCTGGGGTCTTCAAAAGAGGCTTTTCAATTGTTAATGATGAAAGAATAGATGCTAGGACACACCCACCCCTCCCATGGTCACCATTCAGGTCATGTTAACACAGACGTGGAAATGTGGGGCAAAGGAACAAAGGATCTGTGCAGGTCGGGGGTTGGGTCTTCATTTCATGTCTGTCTCCCACACAACCCAGTCAATGCTCATCTGCTTTTTCCACCACCACAGCTGGCTTCCAGTCTCAAAATTTTAAAACAGCAATGTCGCAGTAAATAGTGTTGGCAGAGAGGAAGCTCCATGGGGACAAAGCCTTTCCACTTGAAGTCCTGCAGCTGAACTGGTTCCGATTTACTGTCCTTTAGACATGGAAGCCCTTCCTCTACTTTGGAGTCACTTAAGAGTTGACTCTTAATGAAAAAGACTTAATGAAATTGGCAAAAATATCCACTATGTTTTCTGCAAAACAGCACCCTTTCTCAGAGTTCAAAATGTTAGCTAGCAGTCACCACATTTTTAATCCCAGCTCTGGTGAGACAGAGGCCAGGTGGATCTGTGAGTTGGAGACCAGCCTGGCATTACAGAGCTAGTTCCAGGACAACCAGGGTACACAGAGAAACCCTGTCTTGAAAAATAAAAAACAAACAAACAAACAAAATTTAAAAAAAAAAGCCTTTAGCAGCACTCTACAGAACAAGCAATATGGACAGCTGTGACTCCAGGTTCTGTGTGGTGATACCCTCTGAATGTTGGCTATAACTAACTTTAGACACTCCATGTTTCACTTTCCTTCTTGCCAAGATGTAAAGTTGGGTCACCATTTAGACCTTATAGCCATATGGAGATCATGAATGATGCAGAGAGGACAAGAAATGCTCACTAAACATTGCCCAGGACCCAGCTGTGCAGCGGGCCCTGTGCAAGGCACTAGCAACAGGATAAGAATGAGAGCATGGTCCTGCCATCACGGAGCTCAATGACCATTTCCACGAACAAGAAAGGGAAAGAAGCAATCAGAAGAGACACAAGTGGGAAGGAGGCCTCCAGATGCAGACCAGAGCCCTGGGTGTAAGTCTGCCAGAGTGACAAGTGCTCTCCCTGACGCGCCACTTCCTGCACTATACCTCCATGTCCCTTTGGCTCTCATACAACATAAACCCAGGTTCTGAACACATCTCCCCACCCCGGTCCAAATCATGGATTTGGGTTTACTGAGTACAGATTGACTACGTGTATTACTCCATCAGCTCTAACTCGCTTCCTAGTTTGTGGCCCTGCCACCATTTAGTTCCTGTTCTCGAGGATTTTGTTAGGATGTCTGTTCAGACCATGTCACTCTTCCACATCATCTCCCACCTCACCCAATGAACAAGCCCTGCAAGCCCTCCCCAGGATGCATCCTGCAAGCCCTTCCCAGGATGCATCCTGGACAAATCACACTTGCTGCTCCTGATGCACTGAACTCTCTCCCCTGGGCGCGGGCACTCTGGCTCCTTTACTCCCTCTAACATCTACCCAGAGGTTACCAGGCCTGGTTACTTTACTCCTGACTCCACCCCATTCCCTGCACAGCCTCCTCCTCTCGCCCATCCATTATCCTCCAGCTCATGTTAACACACACCCAACAGCATGGGTTAGTTTTTTAGTCTAGTTGATGGCTGCCTTGATGGGCTGCTTTTCCCATCTCTGTCCAGCTCCACAAGTTGACTGGACCCATTTCTTCTCAGTTCTCATTCACCAATGTCACAATCATTTCCTCAAGTTAGCTATGATCTATAAACATTACAAATTAGGCTTTTCTTGGATCTAGAGCCAAATTACTAATGAACTGCTTTTCTCTAAGAATGCCTGGCTAGACCATGACCCTCCTGGCTCCTCTCTGACTAGAGAGTATGCTTCATGAAGGCCCAGGTTCAGTGCTTTCACCAATGAACCTATGATGCTGAGTTAGCACACAGAAGTAGTAATAAGATAAGCATTGGCTAAATGGGTTACTTTTTTTTTTCTATCTCCTATATTCAACCAAGTTAAAAGAGTATTAGAATACCACACTTTCGCTTTTAGGGGCGAGTCAGGTATGTTCTCTTGGTAAGCATAGCCATGTCCTGGGGCCTACTCCACCTGCATGGTTCATGCACAGATCTAAGAATTTCCAGGGTGCCTCAGCCTCTGTGTGTTCCTCAAACCAAGAAAAAGCAAAAGAGTAGACTGGGGAAAAATCACAATAAACCTGGCCTGTCGCTCTTACTGTAACTTTGCAGAGCAAATATTAGATTGAAGAGACTATGACAAGGCCACATACACAGCTATAGGAAACGTGTTCAAATTGAGGGCCATGTCTGACAAGATTCCTTTGCAATATGTTTCTTTTTCAGAGCTCACGGGCAGTTTAAGAAACTGTGACGGCGACAGCTAGCTGGCACGGACTTGCAGAGGGCATGTGTTGTCCTCTCAGGTGCAGTGAGGCCAGCTCTGCTGAGCAAGAGCCCTCTACCACAGAGGACAGAGATGGCCCACTTACAAGTCTTAACGGGACTTTAATCAGCCTTAGATGGAAATACGGGGGTGTTGCTGAGCTTGGGGAACACTGTGGAGGAGAGGAGGACTCCATGGGGAAGGTGGGAGGGGTTTTGAGGAGGAGGACAGCCTTAGGCGCTGGACTAAGTGGGCCAAGAGGATACAGTTCTCACTCGCTGTGCACAGAGGCTCCTTCACGAATGTGCTTTTCTCTACCCTGGAGTAATCAGTGTACCAAAACAGTTTCGCTGCAGAAAAAGTTCCTTATAATTTTCAACAATCAGTAGTGCTACCAACTGAACACATGCCTTGGAGCAAAGCTGCCACAGATGGGTGTGGGCACAGAGATCCCTGGCCCCCTGTGACTATGATGCTCAGAAAATTCCCAGGACACCAGACAGTGTTCCCTATGCCTTGGCTGATCATTTGCAGAGCACACGTTATCATACTCTTCCCACCACCATGGAAACCAAAGCTCACACAGTTGCCACTCACCAGGAAAGGACCACGGACCACAGTTTCTAACACTGCAGTCCTCATATTCAAGACTCCACTGCTCCTGCAGCAGAGGATGCTGATGCTACTGGAGAAATGTTTGGTCCCATCCACGGTAGGTATTAGGTTGTGGTAGATGTGAGAAGGTGCTGGCAAAGCTTCAGGTGTACAAGGCTCATGAAGAGTCTATGTTGGGTGTCAGTTTGCCAAGTCTCACCGCAAGGGCAGGGTATCACAGAAGATTTAGAGCTACCATACTCAGGCAGGTGCTGAGACCATCTAGAAAAGCCAGGAGCAGGAACCCTTGTTCTAAACATGTCCTCTTCATTACTGAAGACATCTCAGTAACTGAAGTGTGCATAAGTGTGTGTGTGTGTGTGTGTGTGTGTGTGCACATGTGCATGTGTGTGCACGCATGTATCTGTGTGTGTGTGTTTGTGTGTGTGTGTCTATTTGTATGTATATGTGTGTTTCTCTGTGTGTGTGTGTGTGTGTGTGTGTGTGTGTGTGTGTTTCTGTCTGTGTGTGTCTGTATTGTGTGTCTGTGGTTACTAGGTGTAGAACCCAGGGCCCTGTGAACTGAGTAAGCCTGCTCTATCACTGAGTTACAACTTCAGCCCCGGCATCTGATTTCCTAATTCAATATATGAAAATGCCATCTCATTTAGAGGGTGGAGGATGGCTAAGAGCATGGACATAGTCATGCAACATTTCTGGTAGAGTTTTCTGATCAGGAGGATTCTGATATTACACAATATGAACACCCACAAAATTCAATCATTCAAGTTATAATCTATATCACATATATCTCACATTATATATGTGTGTGTGTGTGTGTGTGTGTGTGTGTGTGTCTGTTTATAAAGCATTGTCCTAGGTGTCAAAAGACACAATGATGATTTATTTTCCCCAAACACCGCAAATTTAATGGCTAAAAGAAAATCTTTCTAGAGTGTATTTTGCCAGTGTATACCTTCACTAAGAGATCTCATGGCTACGCTACATTTTGTTGACAAGGAGGCATCATCATGAACATGCTAGACGGGGCACAGCCCTGAAAACAGCTGTAGTTAGAAGTGGGTGCTGATCCCAGGAAGAGCTAGATGAGAACCACTTTCTGACTTTTGAATTAGACAGGTGGGAGGATGCGTGGATGGACAGATTGATGAATAAACAGAAAATACTCCCCATGTCCACCATCCTCCCTCTTGTCCCCCTTCATCCCACACATGAACTAAACACCTGCTTCAAGACTAATGTGCTACGCACAAGCACAAAACAGGCCCAAGCCACCACTGAGTGACAGACAGCAGCCACAGACGCCATCCTCTCTTGATACCCCCAGTAACAGCCAATCCTGTGAACGGCCTCTTTATGAACACCGGTGTGAATCACCCACTCCTCATTCATCACACATGTTTCAACATCACCTGCATTCTCCTTCTAATCTCCTCTCTGCCCATCATCCTGCTATCTATCTTTCTTTGTTCTTCTCATATCACAATGTCTATAAAATGCCCCACAGACAGCCTGCCACAGGGCAAGCACTCAATCAATGCGGGAAACCAGTCCCTGCAAGCTAGAGGCCATTCTTTCACCTGACACTTTCCCCAATCTCTCCATCTTTTTATGATCAGGTTGATACATATAGATACTGCTCATCTTTGTGGCCAGCACACCCACAGATCACAACTGGTTACTTTCTATTGGTGACTCTCTATGGATGAAAATCTTTCTCTTTCCTTTCGCTTCTGCATGAGTTATTCATTAGGCTTGTCTATGCCTAAGTAACTCATTTGTAACTATGGAGGGTGATATCTTAGAATTCCTTTCTTTGTTGGGGAGAGCTCTCAGTGGTGAAAGTGCTTACTGAACAAGCAAGAGGACTGCAGTCTGGATTCCCAGAACCCATGTGAATGCAGGGTAGACGCGGAAGTAATTCTATCCTCTAAAGATAGAACCTGGGGAACCACCAGAGCAAGCTGGCTAGGTGGACTAGCCATATAAGTGAGCTCCAGTTTGACTGAAAGATTCTACCTCAATAAATAAGGGGTAAGAATGAAGCATCAACCTCTGGGCTCCACATGTACATGTATACACACACACACACACACACACACAGGCAAGCAAACCATGTACACAAACATTCACACCACAGGCACACACATGAGAACATACCTTTAATGGATTTTGTGTTATTTTCATAAATTCTACCCACTGGTTCAAATTTATTAAAATAGTTACTTTGTCTGTATTTATATTTTATAGACATCTGAGCATAATGAACAATGCTGAGTCTGAGTTACACTGTCAGGGATATGCAAGTTTGGCTTTCCAGAGCACCATCCTGATGCTACCCCCTTGGCCAATGTCAACAACTCACAGACTAAGACTCAAGTAGGAAAGGCAAAGCAGTTATGGAGCACAGCACGTATACAGCATCTGATTACTTTCTCCATAAAGCCTCACACTTGCAACTGAAAAAATAATCACTCTTATTTCTAATATAGGCCTCGCCATGTTATTTTAATCATTAACACTTGAACACAATTATAATTGCATTGAAAAGTGATAACTATTATTTTGTTATGGCATAAGAATTAATGTAAGGGGCAGCAAGACAGATACTTGAAATTGCCCATTACCAAAGTAGGGGAAGCATCAGTTTCCTGTCTTCTTAGCTGCTTCGTTAAGCACATCGCCTTTACATTCAGGCAGGCCTTCAGTCAATTCGTCTGAATTTCAAATATTATTTGTAGAGCTGTTCTCTCAGAAAATAAATTCCAATCCTCCACAGTTTTAAATTGTTTTAGCCTCTCATAAGTTTGTGGGAAATCCTGTTAAAATTTTCATCCATTTCAAATTAACATGGCAGATTTCCAAATGTTGAGAATTGCAAAGTGCCTGTTCCCAGCACATGGTATCAACCATCTGCTCTGACCATCCGGAGAAAGTCCAGACATCACCTCCAATGTATTATTATAAAGTCAAAGTGCTCTGGCAGTTATGTAGGGTTTTTTTTTTCCAGCATTTTGCACGTGACAAATGAGCTATAGCTTTTCCAAACACAGAACCTGCTGATGGCATGCATGTGGGTACTTTTCTTCTGTTTTATATTCAACTGTGTGTGTTTACGCTTGTCCACTGGCCATCCTCCCTGCTCCCATCTCCATGGAGCACATGGAGCCCTCTAATACACACCCCCCACAGACAAACATAAACATACTTCGGGGAGCCTGAATCACAACATGCCCAGGAAGACAAAAGCTTAATGCTATTTCAAACTGACACTGTGATACATTCTACACTAAGTGGAGTCAGGGAAATTTTATTTTCCCTTAAGAACACAGAATTAATTCACACACTGATTAATTATCATGCTCTGACTTGCTTCAACCTTCTTCATTTCACTTTTTTTTTTTAAAGCTTTGCACTGTGGGATAGCATTAGCTACTTATAGGAGGGCACAGGCAGCTCACTTAGATGAAGTTGCAAAGTTATACAACAGATGTCAAAGTTCTTTTGCTCTTTGCCTTTCAAATGGAATATCCCCCACAAGTCCACAGTCTTATTGTACAATTCACGTCTCATTTAGCAGTTATCAGAAGAGGCAAATTCTTAGAAAACAACATAACAATTTTCTGATGTAGATATTAAAAATAATTCATTCATTGCCAAAGAACAAACCTCTGTAAAACACTAGTCAGCATATGGATTTCAGCTGAGAGTGAGCTGTCAAGTTGAGAAAATTTTAAAGTGAATCATTGGTGAAGCTTGCTATCGCAGTGTGTAAAATACTCAACAGAGAGAGCTCAACCCTGCCAGTGACTCTGAAACCAGGATAAAAATACTCAATAGAAATGGTTCAACAAGGGTGACAATGCAGTTATCTCTTCCTAGTCCTTGAGAGAGCTTTACTAAATGTTGTTTTGAATTGTCTGAGTGATATATATGGGAAACTGAGTTAGAAGATACCTTGTTTCCCCATTGTGACCAGAAATACTCCAGCACAGGATACCTAGAGAATCCTCCATGACACACACACACACACACACACACACACACTCTCAAATCCATCTGGCAGGCATCAAGAATTGCAATGGTTAGAATAATCCTTCAGTGTAAATGTTTAAATGTTAAATGCCAGATATACACAGAAGGATTTGAAGAAAGAATTTTGCAAACATGACTCTGTCACACATCTGGTTTGGTCTCCTCTGGATGTCTGTATGTCACCGTCATTTCAGATTTACTTTATAATGAGAAAAATCAAGTCGCACCCCATAGACTCTCCAAGGGCTACTTAGATGATGATGAAGATCCACACTACTCCTGTAAGTAAAGCTGACTCCCCAACCTTATTAGGAACACACATTTCTTACGTTGTAAATATCTTAAGTCAGTGACTTTTAGCCACTTGGGAAAAACCAAGGTGCACCGTGTAATTCAACTTATTTCAACAGAGCAAGTAAAATCTTCAATCATTGTTCTAATGTATTCTAGCAATACTTCTTGGGCAAAGCCACACTGCACAATAATGCTGGCAACCACACGTGGTGGCTTAACCATCAATGACATGTCCAGTCTGGGAAACACATAAGCCTTCCCAAGCTGGAAGCCTTGCCGAGAGGCCTGGGTTTGCCCTTGGCACAGATCCTCCCTCTTTCTCACGAGTTCTGGCAATTTTGCCTTGCCTTCCAACCTGCTAATGCACTCATGGCCCAAAGACTCTCTTCCTGCCTTCCAACTGTCTAGTAGCACATTCAGAATGCTTTTTCCCCCTTTTCCTTTTTGTTAATTCTGTCTTTCATATCTAAGCAATCACAGTCATCGTTACATATGATTGGTAGTGCTACAACATTAAAGAGTTCTTAGAAATGTGTTTCATGGGCTAAGTTGATGAGGGGTGAAGGAAAGGAAGGCGGGTGAAAGCCCCTTCAACTGCTCTAGAAGCTGGCCTCTAGATACCCTCAGGAAGGACAGACAGAGTTCCTTTGAAGAAGATGTGCTTAGCTAGTAGGTGCAGGAGCAGATCTCACAAAGACCAGACCACCTGATAGGTTGGGATTATAGTGAAGAAATCACAGACTGACCTCACAGGGACTGCACTTGAACCCAATGGCTGACAGGGCTCAGCGTGCCTTAGCAAAGCTTGTCTTAATGATTTGAGAAGGTGGGATGGCTACGGATGCACCTCAGTGGCGGAGTGTTTTGCTTTTCTACCACGTATAAGGTCTTAGGTTCAATTTCTAAGATAACACACAAGAAAATAGAGAAATCAGGAATGGAATTGGATTATCACACACAGACAGGTAGACAGACAGACTGATTTAAGTGAACAGAAAGAGATTTTAACATCACAATTCACAAAACAAATTAGCTACATTGACTAGCTGTGCTGTCTATCAAACTATAGAACTAGGTTTCATAAACGTGATACAAGGAACACTCATGTTATTTCTCTTACAGTGACCTTATGCTTAGCTCTACAAGATCATCAATAAACCTAACTTACAATGAATCTATGTATCTGAGCAATTAAAAGTTGATTTTGGTTCTGAAGAGATGGCTAAGTGGTTAAGAGTGTTTGCTGCTCTTGCAGAGGACCACAGTTGGGTTCCTAGAACCTATGACTGGTAGCTGGCAACCACCTGTAAACACTGACATTCCAGGGGATCTGACACTCTCATCTGACCTCCTTGGCTATCTACACACATTTGCATGCACACACCATCACACATACTTATAAATAAAAAATAAAACAAATATTTAAAATGGGTATTACTTCTTTGAGAATTTTATACATTGTGCTGTGATAAAATTCCCTCCCTCCAGACTCCTCCCAGACCTTCTGCTCCTTCTCTAACTGTGCTTTGTCTTACTGCTTTGTTTGTTTTCATCTATCAAGTCCAATCTAGGCTGCCCAAGTAGTCTTGGATGTGTGACCTTCTCTAAAGTATGGTTGAATTACCAGGCCAATGCTCTTAAAGGAAACTGACTCTCCCTCTCCCAGCAGCTATCAACTGCTAATACTCCCTCAGCCAGGATTGAGACTTCATGCCCACTTCCCTTCTCCATACTATTTGGTCTGGCTTGAGCTTACAAAAAGCTTGTACATGTGTCAGTGTGCGTTCATATTTGCATCTGTCCTGCTGTGTCCAAAGAATGCTGTTTCTTTGGATTTATCCATTGCCTTGAGCTCTTAAGTCTTTCTGTCTCTGCCCCCACACACACCCACACATGCACACCCTCTCCTCCACCTCCACAATGATCCCTGAGCCTGGAGAGGGAGGAGAGGTGTAATATAGATGTCCCATTTAGAGATGACCATTCTGCCATCTCTTATTCTCTGCAATTTGGGCAGAGAATTGTGTTGCTGTTAAAACCCATCTACTGCAAATAGAAACTTCTTTAAAGAATGCTGAGAGAGACATTACTTTATGGGAATAATAAATCATTAGGAGTCAGTTTAATATGATATCCATGTAGCAGAATGGTACTAGATTCTCCCCTGGGGCCTATGGCCTGTCTAGTCATAGGTTCTTGGCTCAACAATGGTGCTTGGCGTGGATTTCATCTTGGGAAGCAGTACTCAAATTCATCAGAAAGTAACTGGTTACCCTCGTGATGTTCATGCCATTATTGCACCAATGGGCATGTTTTGCTAGGCCAATTGTTATTATAGTTTCCAGGAGTAACAGTTTTTGCCTTTGGTAGTATGTTTAAGCACCATGAAAGCTGGCCTGTAGGGATGAAGCTTGTAGGTCAGTACTACCCTATTACTGAAAAGGTTCGAAATTATATTGCTATTCTACAACTTTGTACATACATGCTTGCAAAATTTGAGGAAATTTTATGATATATAAATTACCTCTTAAGAACAATATTTTACCAACATAAAGTAATAGTACTTTTTGAGAAGTTCAACAGAATGGACAAGTCTTTAGCTAAACTAAACATAATGAAAGCTACAGAAAATAAAAGGTGAAGAGGCTATCCCAATGAAGCAGGAGATCTTAGAGGAAAAGATAAATTCCTAGGAGCACATAATCTACAAAAAGTAATTTTTAAAAAAGACCAGTGAGATAGTTTCGCAGTTCAGAGCAACTGAAAGCTATCCTCTGACTTTTACATCTGCATTGTAGTGCATGTACACAAAACACACACACACACACACACACACACACACACACACACACACACACCAATAAGTTAAAATGTATTCATTTTTAAAGATAGAGAAAATTCTAAACAGAAGAAAAAAAATGAGATCAAATCAGTCATCCAAATGCTCTCAACAAAGGAAAGCCTAGGAATGTTTAAAGACATTTATGTATACTGAGTGAAATCGCCGAATAACGGGGAAATAGAGCCCCAACTGGACATCTCTTGTCAACAAATCAGGCCTCCAGGAACAGGAGTGGGTTACTTCTGAGTTCTAAACAATGCAGACTGTGGCCAAGACTATAGGTCACTCTCTAAAAACTGACAGCAAGGTCCTATTGTTGAAGACAACATCTACATAATTCAGTGAACATGGAGAAGTTGACTGGTGCCTACCTGGAGCCTTCACCCCTATTTGGTATGCATCTTTGGTACTATTCATGACACCAAAAGAGATACATGAACACCAACCCAGCTATGAACACTTCGATCTGCAATAGTGTCCTGACTGTAAGAAATGCTGGGAATTGAAGCCAAGTCCTCTGCAAGAGTGGCCTGTGCTCCTAATTGATGAGCCATCTCTCTAGCCCCTGAGGTGCATTTCCTGTAATACACACATTTGCCGATTTTAAAATCTACCCTGCCATTTATGTCTTAGACTGCCTGAATTTACTTTCCTTACTATTGTATTTGGTTGTATGTTTATCATCTTATTTTTTTTTTTTTTCAATTCTCTGTTTTCTTTTGTATATGTGTTTTTCAAGTGGGTTAGAAATGCAGAATTCCACATTGGCTTAAATTTTTCTTTGCACGGTTTTTAGTGCTTGCTCTGGGTGCTATGCATATGTGCACATAACATTTATTGTCTTACTTACTGGTGGGCATTTTATTAACTCTAGCAAAGGACAAAACTTGCTCTTCTTAGTATTTTTGCATGACTCATTTAAAATAAACTCAGTGACTTCCCACATCCTCTTGACTGGCCTGAGGTAGTACTGTCACCATCATTTCAACCACCAAACCCAGTAAGTTCGGAGACCCAAAAGGAAAGGGGATGACTGGAGCATTTAGCCTTGTTTTTGGTGACTGTCCTGCCTGCCTGTCTGGCTTTGCAGCATCCTTTCTTCCATTCTTTCTCTAGCTGTGCCCTTAGGCTGGGCCAGCTGTCACTTCCTCTTCATTCCTGGTGGTCATTTGCCTGGCTCCACACTAAGAAATGTTGATTCTTTTTTGATGCTTTTTCAGCATCTGGCACACACAGTGCCTCTTCCCTTGTTGTCCGTCATTCCTGGTGAGCAGTACACTGCCCTCTTGTCTGTCTGATGGGGAAAGTGGTACTTTTCCCTTATTCTACTCAAAACCTCTTCTTGAATGTTGCTTTTGTCTGCTTAATTATTCCTTGGTATAGGATTCTCTGGTTTACTCAGTTCAGGTGCACTTGCTTTCTCAAATAGAGAGCTTGTGACCCTGGATGGAGCAAAGATCTTCAGCATCAAATACCAGAGGCAGCAGGAGGTCACTGGGAACTTGACATCTGGTCATCCCTCCAGTGCATTCCGTAAGTGTTCCTTCCCCCCTTCTCCAGCATGCAAATGCTCATTGGTTTGGTCTATGATGCCAAGAGTTTTTAATTGCACTGAATGAAAAAAACTGGCAGGACTCATCTACATAAACCTGAAAATATGTGTTTTTAAAATTCAATAGTTATTAGGTAACTGATTTTCATAGATGCACTAATTTGCCTTTACACTTCCATTGAGCCAATTACATTTCTGTAGAGTTGACATCACTTCATGCTAATAGCTTTCATTCTAAAAAGTTGCCTGCTACCATTTATTTTTCCTTTACACCAGATTTGCCCAGGTTCCATATCAACTTCTTCACAGCCAATTCAAGGAATTCCTACAGGAAACTGAAGCACAGATAAAGAGTAATTGAGTATATAAGTGGGTATCTGGTAGATGTTTCCTTTTTTGATTATTACTCCCTTTATTTACTTTGAAAGCTGCCAGTGAGCTGTTCAAAGCCACCTTCACTCACAGAAATCCACACTACCAACGGTTTAGTGGAGGGTCATTTTATCCTGGTTCCTGGTAGCTTCTCTTAATTGATTCCACATCATGCTGCATTCAATTCAAAAAATTCTTTCTGCTGTGACATTTTATTGGGCTCCCTCCCCAGTCTTTCCATTTTCCTTTCAGGCTATGCTTCTTTTGGTCTTATCTGTATTTAGGAGACTAGTTGAAGAGTGGAAGGCATATTGCTGATATTAGCTCAAAGAAGCTCTAAGTGGACGCCTTCCACAGGCATCATCTGCAAAGGCCCCAGGAAGGGAGTTTGAGACCATGGAGTCAACAGCAAGCAGTCCACCGACTTTGCCTTCACTATATCACACCCTAATGTTGCAGGCTTGTCTGTCTGGTAACCCTTCAACAAAACGTCCAGCACTGGTCTAAACGAAGCATTCAGAGGAATAACACTAGTCAAAGGAGGACGTCCTGCAGTGTTAAGAAGAAATAGAATGGAGGCACCCTTTCCCACTTAAAGCATCCCCCCTTCACTCAGCCTCCCCAGAAGCTTTTGTTTCTGCTTATCAAGAATCCAAAGGTCCCACTTCACAAGAAAACACATGTACACGGAAGCAAAGGATGACTTCCTTGTGAGCTTTCCCTGGAGCGCTAAAGAGCTGTGTGAATATACACATAAAATCTTCAAATAATTGCTCACTGGACAATATTTATAGAAAAGGAAACACACAAAAAAATGTTACTTCCCATGTCATCCAACTATCAAAATTAGTTGAGTAGTTAGGGTATTTTGCTCCAATCTCTTTCTTGGCAATCATTTTTTTTCTCTTGATAAAGTTGGTTCCTATCATAAATATCATTGTAAAATCCACTTTATTCACTTAAGATAATGTGTTTTTCCATTCGGTTAAATGGCCTTAAAAAGCATGTCTTTAATGGCTATAATAATACTGTACCTTAGAAAGGGGCTGTAATTTATTTAAACATTCCTTTATGTGAAGACATTTAAGTTTCTACATTTTTGCCAGTTTCATTAATACCATAATGCATATCCTCTTACACGTATGTCTTAGTTATTTTCTTGTGGGGCATACTGTTAGAATCCAGATGACTAGATTGCAGCTCCTGGCAACACAAAGCTACCTTTCAGAGTGAGAAACACAAGTGTGGGGTTAACCTACCCACAGGGGCAAGCTTGCATACCCTTGGCAACCAACTAGGGAGCTTCAGAGTACCTCCTTACTGCCTGCCTAGCTTGAACAAAGCTGTATTTGCCTCCCTGGTGCCTTCGAATGGTTACTAGGTCACATGCATATGCTCCCTCTAGTTTATAAACTACAAGGGTACTAAGGACCAAAGTGAGAGCATGACTATAGAAAGATGGAGAGCATTCTGCGCAAAGTCCTATGTACAAATTATTCAGGGAAAAAGAGCTACATCCATACTGTAACCAAGTATCCAGCACAGTATATGTTGTGCTTTATTGTTATCTATCCTGAGACTATATTTTATGTTAAATCTCTTATCACTTTTAATAGTACCCTCTCCCACAGTACCATTTTGAAGTTTGTGTCTATTCTTTACCTGGCAGAGGATTATACATGTGTTGATGTCTAAGAAGTGGCACATGTGGCCTCCTGCTACTTACCTGGGGTCTACATACACTTGTCTTAGACCAGTGGTTGGGTCACAACACCTCTGACAAAGCTCTATCTCTAAAAATACTTACATTATGATTCATAACAGTAGCACAATTACAGTTGTGAAGTAGCAACAAAATAATGTTATGGTTGAGGGTGAGCACAACATAAGCAGCTGTATTAAATGGCTGCAGCATTAGGAAGGTTGAGAACTACGGTCTTAGACTAAATTAAGTTACTGAAGTGAGGGATTCCTGCCCACCCCCATCACTGCCTATTTGTCTATCCCAACCCTTCACCAAAAACAAAACTCAAGAAAAGCCAGAATCCATGGCTAGAAGACTCTTCCAGCACCCAGTTAGACCCTGGTGGTGTGTTGAAAGAAGAGAGACTTAACCACATGGGGTTAGTTCTTCCTTCCGCCACCCACCCACCAAACAAGGTCATCAATGTCTGGGACTCACAGTCTACAAAGATAGCAAAAAGAAAGTTACTGGACAGAAGACAGACTACAAATTCCACACATTCAAGAAGCACTGGCCATCCCAGTGATCTTCACTGTACAGAAACTCAGTGTTAGCTGGTGACAGCCACTGTCAATTCAGCTCTATCAGCCTTGCAATCAAGGTAATTCCTCTAGAAATACCACAAAAGCCTCTCAATCTTATTCTTCATGTGCAATGCTTTGTATTTTCCTGGATCAGCAATGGCACTTATGTGGAAAATTGGGAAAGGCTGAGCCAGGGCCTGACAGCCAGGGACTCTATAAACATGTTCTTTTGTCTTTAGAAGTCAAGTCCAAAATGCTATAACAAAGATAATGGATCATAAACACAAAAGGTGTGCATGTGTACATAACTCTATAGCACCTTTCTGCAACACAGGAGGCACACCTGTTGCTCCTCAAGTCAATCAAGTTTGGTGGCTCCCTGGGTGTTAGTTCTGCCACGTGTGGGGCATGCATGCAGAGAACAGGCACACATTTCTATGGCAGCTGTTTGAAGGTCAGAAGCAAAGAGAGAAAGAGGAATGGAGGGATGCATTAAGGATGTGGAGGAGAATCTGCGTGGAAATACACGTAAATAGTAAGGAATAAACGGGGGATTACTACCTGGGATGCGCTACAAAAGAACAGGGTCTGAGTAAAGGGACAAAAGGGGAAATCTACAAATAATCAGGCACCTCTGGAAAGGACATGCAGTTCCGTTTTGTTCAGACTGATTTAGCAGCACCAGAAAACAGCAAGGAAACACGAAAGCCAGGCAATTTATCACAGTTATCATTTCCCCTGATAAGCATTTCTTTGTTTAAACAAGTGCCCATTATAGGAAACAAGGCCACAATTGTATCAACAAACTCAGCTTCTACTGATGCTCCCTGCAAAGAAATGGGGGGAAATCAAAAGAACAAATAATGGCAGTTTTGGTCTTTTAAAAAAGATATGGTGACAGAATGGTATTTTCCACTCTTTATATTAAATATGGAACTATACATTCAGTTCATATATTTTCCACAATGTCCACACATGAGAAGCGAGAAATGATGTTTAGAATTTTCAATATCAGTAAAATACGTTGAATATCAGGATTCTGGTGAATTTTGGCAGCTGCTTATAGCAAGATACAACCAAAGTGTGGAGGGGGAACAGACTGCATTTGCCTTACTGCTGGACTGTGTATATGTGTACACATGCTTGTGTAGACAGTGGCCAACAAAATTCTCATTCTGACCTCAATCCAAGTGACAGAAAGCAAGAATTCTAGGAGCCAGGGCAACCCGAAGAAGCCAACTAGTAAAGTCTTGGAAGTCATTTGGCCATGGAGGACAAGACAAGCATTCTGGGGTGGCACAACCCCAGAACAGCAGGTTGACTTCAGTATCATCACTTAAGCATACAGGACCTAAGTTTTCCCTCTGCAAAGTTCTGTGGTTCCTCTGAAAATTCCTGAAGACTGAGTTCTTGTTATGGCATTTTAAAACAAATTTTTAAAAAAGTCTTGAAACAAGACTTTTTTCACATTTGTTTTTTTCAGATTTGGAGTAATGTGTGGTGTATGTGCGCATATGTGTGCACGTATATGTGTGTTTGTAAACATAAGAACATATATCCATAAACATACACACATATGTGTGCATACATACAAGGAAACACACATATATAAACAGATGAAGAGAGAGATCCCAAGGTTAAGACTGAAGCCTCAACATAAAATTCACTTACGTCACACACATATACCTTGTATACAAAGCCTAATAGTAAATTTTTATAATATTTTTAATGCACCTGCCATTAACTGGAACCCACTATGAGATTAAGCCTGGAATTCTCTGCTGTGGCATAATGTCAGCATGAATCAGCCTGAATTTTTTGATTGGAGATGCTCAACCTATATTCTCTCTCTTTTTCTGGAATTAAAATGTAACTACAACATTGCCCCTCTTTGTCTCTTCCCCCTAACAAATCCCCATGCACAGCCCTGCCTTGAGCTCTCAAGTTCCTGGCCTCTAGTTCTTTAACCATTGTCACATATATATGTGAATATTTATTCCTAAATAGACCTGCTCAGTCCATATAACTTTACACACACACACACACACACACACACACACACACACACACACACACACACACACGATTTCAGGACTGACCACTTGGTATTGGATAACCAATCTGAGAACTCATCCATAAGAAACACTATTTCAATAAAAAATTATCCTGTATTTTGGTACTCTAGATTATTTGGCAAATATCCAAACATCCACAAGAGATGTTCAAATTTTCCAGCTTGCTTTGTTGAAGACCTTTGCAAAACATAAAACATACAGGACAATAAACCAAAGCCTAGGGGGCAGACTGCCAAGCTGACAAGTCAGGAAGGAGCTCGGGGAAGGGGAGATCATCACTGGAGAGACCATCACTGGAGAGACCATCACTGGAGAGACCATCACTGGAGAGACCATCACTGGAGAGACCATCACTGGAGAAGTGCTGAGCCACAGCCGTCAATCATTAGGGAAGAAGCTGCTGCTTAGGAAACAGGCAGCAAAAGGCTGGGAAAGAGCAAGCAAGCATGTCAGGTGGTGCCCAGCAGAGGATGGGACAATGAGCAATGGCTTGGGCCAGGAATGCTGCCATCTTCCAAGCTGAAAACTTGACCAGGTTATAACTTTTCAAATGTGGAGTTCTCATCTGTAAGATGGGGATTGTGACCATAGAGATGGCAGCTGAGAATAAACGGCATCTCCTACATTGAAACAAGTGGAAGAGAACCAGCTACCACAAGGACATAACTGCATGCAGGCAAATGTCACCCTTCTAATGGTGCTGCTTAGGAAAGCCTGGTGAATGTGGCCCAGGGCTCTTCCCCCTTCACAGAATTCAAGCAATCATGACGCACAGACCTGACGAAGTTTATCCATAATCGACTTCCCAGGACAGTCACCCAAAACATGTGTTTCATTAATCTATTAATTCTATGAACTCTGAATGGAGTTAGAAATGAACCAAACAGTCTTTCCTCTTTTGTCAGACTTGTGGATCAGGATTAAAGGCAAGAGGTGATCTCCACAGACAATGAGGAAAGAGCATTGAGCAGCCAGAAACAATGGTTCTTGGGGAAGGGGAAATCAATGTCACAACCAGGTACGTTTGCTCCCAGGGCCCAGAGGAGTGGCCCTGTAAGTCCCTGTGTCCCCAGATCCTGACAGCAGTGGGTGAGGTCAGAGCAGGGACAGCCTGGGCATCTCTGACCTCAGTGGGGAAACCACCAGGATGCCAGGACTGTGAGTGCTGGCCCTTTAATGAATGCTTGTTGACTGTCTCCACATCATCCTAAGAGTTTTTCAGATCACTCCCTCTAAACCACACCTTTACCCAGGTCATGTGCAGCCAGTCTGACCCACCACCAATGCCTGCCGGAGAAGAGGTGTGCTACTGAACTACAGCCCGAGCCTCCCAGTTGCTTTCTCAGTTCCCATTTTCCCTACTCTTAGTCACAGGTGTCCTCCAAATCTTTGAAATAATCAATCTCCAATGTTTCCTTTACAAATAATCTGAATGGCAGGCACATTTCATTCACCTTTGTTCTCACAGATTTTGCAAGGCTGAGAATATAGGTTTAGTTTGAAACTCAAACTTAGAAAAACCATCTTGGAGACTTGACAAGACACAAGAAAACGACACACAGATATTCATTCTCCTCTCTCTCTCTCTCTCTCTCTCTCTCTCTCTCTCTCTCTCTCTCTCTCTCTCTCTCTCTCTCTCTCTCTCTCTCTCTCTCTCTGTGTGTGTGTGTGTGTGTGTGTGTGTGTGTGTGTGTGTGTGTGTGTGTGTGTGTGATTTTCTGCTGAGTCATCAGAACAAGCCAAGACAGTATCAGCAGCAGGAAAGAGTCCATATAGCAAGAGCACTTAGAACCACCACGACTGGGAGCCGCCTCATGATGCTGGAACCTGTTTTGTTCCTCTTGCCCTCAGAGGAAGACATTGGGCCAGAACTGTATTGCTTCAGACTCATTTTACAAAACAGAACTGCATTTCACCCTCTTTCTAGATGGCCAGGAAATAATGATACATCTTGTCCATATGGGTTGGCTACTTCAGAAAGGGGGTAGGAATTAATTTCAAATCTATGACATAGTTTCAAGCTATTTCCCATGAGACTTCTTACCAGGCCACTGCACTGGAAGCCATAATTTCCATATTTATTGAAAACAGCATCTCAGCCAGAGTGGTACATTGTGTCCACACAGTGAGACCTCACTCTGGGAAATGGAATTAACTCACACTATCATCACTAGTATCCAGGGTCTTTTTAAGAAAACTATAATATTTGACCCCTTAATTCAAAGAGTTTCTCTAAATGCATCAAGCTTTAGCAAAGACTATAATTTAAGGAGCTGGTTTCTAACTTAATTCTTGGCAGCTAAACCAAAATGTTAACATCTGTGCAGTACGTAGCAAGTAAAAACTGAAACAAATGGCTGCGGTTGGTGTTTTCTCTTTAGTCCATAGATCCCAGCAACACCAAGTCTTTATTTATTTATGGTTCTGTACTTTATTCTCCAAGGTTGTTGCACAATCTGTTTGCATACTATATATAACTTGTTCTGGTCGGGGAGGGATAGATGTAGAGGTGAATCTATATTTAGACTATGATGACTCAAGTTTTATAAAGGATTCTTTCCGTGTGAAATACATCTAAACAGCAGGTTAGAAAAAAATTCACTGATGGTAGTGACACTGTGTAATCAAATCATGGAAGGTTTGGGCACAAATTTTAAACTTTCCAAAAATCTGCAATTTCATTTATGGCTTTTGCACAAAACTTAAGAATCCAACGTTTTGTAATAAATTTGCATTGGTCTTAGACAATGATACTAATCTGAGATAGCATTTGGTTAGATGTATATTTATTAGCTAAAATCAAAGTCAAGCACACTGACTGGACAACCTGAGTTGAGACCAGCACTACATCTTTGGCATTGATGACCATCTCTCCCCAGCAGCCTTCACTGTAACCATGACAACCTGAGCATAACCCAGCACAGCTTCATGTTTAAAGTACCCTCATAGCTTCAGTGTGGTGACACACGACTACAGTCCCAGCACCAAGAGACAGCAGATCTGAGAGTTACACGAACTACAGATTAAGACTCTCAAAACCACAATGAAGGAAAACAAATACACTGCATACCTTCAAGGAATTTATTTAGATTTTTTTCAATCAAGTTTTAAGTAAAAGTGTTACCTATCATTAAATTTACCATGACTATCCAAAAATATATTCTGACAAAGTAGCAAAATTTATCTTAAAATACAATTTACACCCTATTAAAAGTTTATAGTTTCCTAAAACTGTTATCTAAGGAAAATGGAAATTTCAGTCACTACCCTCCTATCTACTCCCATGCAATTCTGGGATATGGATTTTTTTTTCATATTTTAACATTTTAGAAAGGAAGACCATCTAGAAACAGTATCTGCATTAAATATGGCTATGTTCTTTTTTCTTCCTAACACAGTTACTGCACCCAGAGCCATGGGGAATTAGACATGACAAAAAATAAATTTTCTGTGGAACTACTACTTAACAGATTCTTCTAGATGCTTGATACACAAAAACCCTTCACCAACATGCTCAGAGCACTTGGCCAATTCCTAGAGAGCCAATTTTTAGAATGTAAAGTATTGAGCACAAATCGACTTGACTTTAATCAGAGATGCTTTATATAACCCGAAAATGCAAATACAGCACTCTCCAACAGGACAAAGCCAGCACCCCACCCACCTAGTCAATGAAACCTGCTGTTGCCATCTACGCTCTGGCTGCAGAGCCCAGCACTGCTGCTAAAACCTTGAGAGCAAATGAGCTCAACTGAAGGGAAAGAGTGAGATATATTGTCATCAAAGATTTATAGCCTTTAGTAAGGCCTATAATCACTGATTTAGAAAACATATACAAGACACACAAACAACCCACAGCAAAATCAACAATGTCATTGATCCTGCCTTGGCCAGAGACAGCAAATGAGTTACTAAGACCATTAGCATACATTTTGATTAACTAAAAATCATTTCTATCATTATGTCTCCATTAAATACCGGTTCATCAAATATTTAAGGAACATAGACTTAGAGATTAAAAAAAAAAAAATCTTGGACCAGTCATCAGCAGATTAGACCCAAGTCATCTCTGTCTACAAACGTGGCTTTAGGGGACTTAAAACTACTGAGTCCTAGAAGGTGACAAGTAACAAGAAATAAACCCAGGTGTGACATCTCCCTGCTGCATGGTCCTATGCTAATTTTTTGAAAGCCTTCTCTCACTGGAACACTGTCCCAACACAATCCTGGAGGAGTCCTCCCCTCAAAGCCTGTGAGTCTTGGTAATGACCGTGGGATTTCAATCAAGTCAACCGCAGTCACACACATGGAGAGAACTCAGAAACAGAAAACATTGAAAAGGAAGTCCAGGGTGCCTCCCAGGAGACTTCAAATAGAAAAAAAGCTTTCCAGTTTGACAGAGTCCTAAAATACACCCAGAACTTGCAAAGGCCACACTGATCAATGGCAGTGACAACATGAACTGAATGCGTACCCCAGCCAGGCACTTTGTGAGGTGCATTTCATTATCTGGACCATAATAAAGTCATTAGCCATTATCCTACTTTTACAAAAGAAGACTCAGCTGTTAAAGAACACCCACCTGTTGTTCATGCAGATGCTCAGGCTTCAATTCCCAGCACCCACATGGCAGCTCACAACCATGGCTCCTCATAACCATGGCTCACTCCAGTCCCAGGGGTTCTATGCTCCCTTCTGACCTCTGTGGGTACCAGACGTGCACATGGTTCACATACAAGCAAATATTCATACACATAAAATAAATATATCTAAATAAAAATTTTAGAGACTTGCTTAACAACTTCTCATGAAGTTTATGCATATCTATACACATATATGAATAACAGTTATTGTATAATTGGACCCCTAATTTCAAAACATCATATAAATGGTTCTTTAAAAAATACTCCTGATCTCCTGCATATGTGCGCGCGCGTGTGCACACACATACACACACACACATCTCTACAAGCACTAGGGTCTAGTACTGGCTTCCTTCCTCGATTGTCTGTCCTGAACATCCCCAGACTGAATCAGTTGATAAAGCTGAGAGAAATACTTGCCTTGTGGAGTCAGTCATTTGTTGATAAATAAGAACATCAATAAGGTGAGAAACAGGGAGAATTGAAACAAAAACATTTCCAACACATCATGCTTTAATTACTTGTAAGCTGAGGTAATCACTGGGGGCGGGGATGATACATTTAGAAAGGCAATAAAATTTAGCCAATAGTATCACTGGCACTAAGGTCACTGAGACACAAAAGATTTTCAAATAGAAACACAAGTCAGCAGAAATGCCCCAGAGATGGCCACAACAGATCTGAGACCAATTTGCCTCCCTGTTCTAGAAGAAGAAAACACATCTCATTTCTTCAAGATTCTGAGGGGATTGGATTCCTTTACTTAATTAACTACTCACCCAAGATACTATCTAAAAAATGCTGACCCTGCAGCTGTGTATGGATGACTTGCCATGGTCTCCACAACTCTACTTATTGGAATATCCATTTTCTTGTCTAACAGAGACCAGAGTTAGAACTTCAAACATTTGCCTGATAGCCTCATTTATATAATACTGGTGTTTTTCTAAAAGGTGTGTGTATGTGAGCATAAAGAATCTAAGAAGAAAAATATAATAATAATAAAAAAAGAGATGGAAGAACTCATTTCACAGTCTGCTATGGTAAAATAATTAGAAATATGTGGTATTGGAAAACATCTTCCCTCAACACTATGGGGGCTTCTCCACTGAAAGACAAGGTTATTATAGGCAAGATTTGACTCTGAACCCCCTCTCTCATGGGTTACCATGGGCTGAGATGGGCAGGTAGTTCTGTGTCTCTACTGCCTACTCTCTGGTTTGAGTGAGCAGAGGAACCTTGCTAATGACCGTGATCAGCTTAGACACTAGAGATCCAGCATAGCATCCTACTCATGGAAGGCAGATGCCTATTCAGTGTGAGCTGAACAAACAGAAACAAAGCCAAGCACGATCCAGTGACCATCAGGAACAAGAAACTTGAAATTACTTTGTCACAGCTTCCAAATTGTTCTCTTCCTTTGGAATAGCTGATGTCTTTTTAATGTTTTGGCACACACATAGGAAATATTTAGCCCAATGTCTACTAAGTAAAATATTTAACATTTTATACATAGTCTGAAGACATACTAAACATATCCACATATACACACGATCTATACAAACACAAGCCAATTGTATTGCTGTATGCATGTACAAATAAACATACCAGCAGGTAGAAACCTATTATAAGAGTTAGCATGAAGATACGGAGCAGCAAATGGTGATCACACAGGAGAAAGTGGGCATCTTATACTTGTCCTCTTTTGTTCCATCCCTGAAATACATGAACTTTCTTTCCCTTTTCTTCACCTTTCAGACATGTCTTCCTTGATATTAAGAGTACGGTAGCCACTTGTTTTAGAGGTTACAGAATTTCTTCCTCTTGGAGGAGCCTGAATTGCCTCCCTCTTGCAGTGCTTGCTCCACCCATTCTCACCGAGAAGCTTTAGAGCCACATGTCAGATCTAAAAACCTCTCTCCTACTCTTCATTGGAGAGATTGATTAAATTGATAAAAATAGAATCCCAACATGTCACAGCTCTTTTAGTCATCTTAATTAATTGTAATTAGTTTTTAAATATTCAGATCCTGATTTCCCATAAAGCCAAGGGCAACACACACACACACACACACACACACACACACACACACACACACACACAAGCTGTCATTATCTCTCTGTGTAGGCACTTGTACAGAAAGGTAACCAGCCATTCTTCCCTATGGTCTTTCACACTTTCAACTCTGATTAGTATGTGTGTAGTTGGTAAATAATTGAATTAATTTCATAGTGAGTGACATATTTTAAATTCTGCAAAGCATTTTATTCTGGGAATTGAAACCAGCCCTTGCTTTTCCCGAGGTAGCTCTGTGCACACCTACAATAATAAGTTGGAGCAGATTCTTGACTTTCCCATTAGCATCTAACAATTTATGAGCTTTTGATATCCATGGGATGATTTTTAAATGATGATTTTAATTCCCCAATGCACCTAGATAACTAGAAAAATAATAGACAATAAATGAGTGCTTTAGAAAAGGAATTTAACTAAGAATTTAAAGCTTCACCCAAGCTGAAAGTAATCAAAAAAAAAAAAATCTTATAATGGTCCTGAACTGAATTCAATATTCTTTTTACATTATTAAAGGAATACATCAGCCTCAAATAACTTATTTCATGCAGGATGCACAACTACTCCTTGATGTAGTAATCATTAGCTACAATTTATAGATGAGAAGGCTGAGATTCAGATATTTAGGCTGAATTGCTGTTGTAAGTAGTGTGAGAGGTACACAGACCCAGCTTCGTGTAAAGCCATGTTCACGGGACCATACCAACCTTTAAGGAATATGGGTCCTTGAACTTTCCTATGAGTCAAGCACTGAGTTTCAACATAAAAAATATATTCTGTGCTGAACTGTCTGGACTATCCAATTCACCTGGGGGCCAATTTACTACTGAGTACTCACTGAGTAGGCAGTAATAGTCTTTCATCTCTAATAGTGACTATTTAAAAAGGCAATTCATTTTAGGACTTAACTGAAGAATCAGAGATGAAGGAATTTGTACACTAAATAATAATTTCCCTATTAAGGATCTGCTTAGAACATTACCATGGGAATCAAAGGAAAGGTTATGTTTTCCTAAACACAAATCTTTACATAAGCACCAATCAGTATAATGCATTGTCAGAGAACAGAACTCAAGCTTTCATTGGTTCTCATTTGATGAGAGACAATTACATGCCCTTCACACATTCCACACAAATAACTTTTCATTAAAATGACATTTAATTACCAATTCTTTGGGAGTTCTGAATGCTATGGAAACTGGTTTTTTTTTTTTTTTTTAAACAAGTTTGATTGAATCCTAATCCCAAATTATTAAGTTGAATTCTAGATGAACTGGAGGATTTTTTCCTTCTTGGTGTTGAGAATTTATCAACTCACTGGTACAACCCTATATTTAAGAAAAATAGTTTGAGGCTAATTATTAGAAATATAGCTAATTATGCATTAGTTCCTATTGGGAAGCAATTCTCATTCTGTAACATTATTTGCCCCTGAGGACCTTTTCAAGAATGTCTATAGGGCAAAGAGCCTATAAGGGTGGAGCTCCTGTCTCCCTCCAGGCAAGGAAACAAACAGTTCTGCTTCTTGGCCAGAGGCCTTCCCCTGAGGTCAATGCTGGCATGTTTGCAAGCACCCTTTCATAAGACTGGTGACTTCCTAGACTGTTTGTTATCTGCAGCTGTGACACAGATCCACCAAGTCTGGACCTCTGTGCCCTGCTCCAACAGAGCTCAGTAACAAGGAAACCAATGAGAATACAGAAGCTCATGCTGCCTATTGTCCCAGGAACAGTACCATCCTTTGTGTCTGCTCTAGCTTGGGTCAGCAATGGGATGCTGAGGTCTTGTTGACTTAAAAGCAGTATCTTAGGGTTCTATTGCTGTGAACAGACATCATGGCCATGCCTACTCTTATATAAGAAAACATTTAACTGGGGCTAGCTTACAGGTTTAAAAAATTTACTCCGTTATCACCATGGTGGGAATCATGGCAATGCACAGGCAGACACGGTGCTACAAAAGGAACTGGGAATTGAACACCTGGATTGGCAGGCAGCAGGATGAGACACTGAGCCACTGGGCCTGGCTTGAGCTTCTGAAATCTCAAAGACCACACTCAGTGACACATTTCCCCCAGTAAAACCACACCTACTCCAATAAGGCCACACCTTCTAATAGTGGCACTCCCTATGGGCCTATGGAGGACATTTTCATTCATACCACCTCAGGCAGGGTAAACTCTGAAATGTCCCTGGCAGACAAACTTATAACTTATTATTCAAATAAATATCTGTAGGCGCCCACTAAGTTCAATGAAAAAATTTTGACCTTATATCTGCCATTTATGCCTAAGCAATTAGACACAAACCCATTAAAGAACACCATCATCATTCAATAAATGTCTTGCCCCTAGAAGTTGATAACACTGAACAGTTTAGTCACATGTCCTAGAGAAATCAAGCTATAGGTGAACTGAAAGCATTCTCCATTGTGGTTAGTCTTCATGATCCCAGAAGGTACTATGCATGCTACTGGGAAAAAATAAGTAAGTCATCAACAGCCTTACTCAGCTCTAAACCCTGAGTTACAATAAATGACTTATCAGGAAAGATGTGGCTTCTGGTGTAATAGTGGCACAACTGTCTTATTGGATCATCCATCTTATTGGATTTGAGGCCGACTCCACAGGAGAGAACTCATGCTTAGTTCTGTATACCTAGTCATTAGCTCTTGGGCGAGGAAGTCACAGGCTCTGGGAACAAACCTACGATTACTGATCTGCTAAACATCACTTTGTCATCTAAATATCAATGGTAAAATATATTGGTTTACACCAACACATTAGCATTGCCTTCACAAGAGGAACATAATACTGTAGCAGTTGGTAGCTCACCAGAGACCTGTAACAGACCAAAGTGCTAAGCGTAAGATAGTGGAATACAAGAAACTAATTCAACTCCATGGACCCCACACAGAAAAAAAAGACACCAGGCTAGGTGGGGGACCCACCCACCGAGGAGGAGGAGACCAGAGGGAGGAGGAGGAAAATGGTGGCGTGAGTAAAATTCATTATCTGAACATATGAAACTGTCAAACGACTTTGAAAATAAAGGAGGAAAATCCAACAAGAAAAATAGAAATGGGATTGATCGCCTGGCCACCCTCTGCTACTGAAATAACCACAGTTGGATTACTAAAGTCCTGGTCTATACAACAAAGATAAGCTATCCTTCCCACACCCTGACAGATTACATGCTTTCATGGGCTGACCTGTAAAATTCCTGCCATCAGTCAGTCTCCCTTGGAAGCTGTGCAGGGATGATTTCCTACCTCAATCATGCTGTCCAGTTCAGCTCAGGGTGACCAAAAACAGACAGCATCATGGCCCTGAGGTTATGATATTTGCTCCCCTCTTCACCCCCATTTACTCAGTGGGTACTTACCATCAACACTGCAGTTCTCAGTGTTCACATAATCCTTTCTCACATTAGAGATCTAGACAACACTGTTTAGATTCTCTCTTCACAGAGGCTCCATGTATTGAAGTGGCTGACCCAGGCTGAGTTCTGAGGATCCTAAGGTAGCCCTAACAATGCATACATGTGCAAAAAAATTGAGACTCTGTTCTTCCAACAACAATGCTGACCCTCTTGTAGGCTCCTTCAGCTACTCACTAATTTCCCCATGAGAGGTAGAGAAGCACTGTGGTAGGGAGCAGGATTTAGAGCCAGGATGCCTGGAGTTTTTAATCTTGGCTCAGTTACTACCTAGGTAATCATCTGTGTCTTAGTTTCATCATCTATAAAATGAGGATAAAACAGTACTTCTAGTTACAAGTTGATTGTAAATACTTTCTTAAACAAACTTCTCCAATAGCCCTAAACACAACACATATAATCTTCCATAACCATTTTATCACTATAGCTACCCCCGAGTACTCTTTGAACACATTTGGCCACTGGTCCCATTTTGTTTAGCAATCTGGTCTCCAACCCAGGCCAATTCTGCCCATTAGGAACAAAGTTGTCAAGAGGAATGTGACAAGCTTCACAATTAGTTCTCACTGAGTGAATAATAGCTTAGAAAGACTCTTTCTCACACAAATAACCTGGAAGAGAAATGACACATTGACTTGAGTACCATTTTTTGTTGTCGCTGTTTTATACATTCACACAAAATGTCCAGAATCTTGACCCTGGAATCTACATATGATACCTTACATGGCAAAAAGGACTTTGTGGATCTGATCTGTTGTGGGTCACCCTATCTGGACACCCCTTGGGGAAGGGGTTGAAAAGGTCATCAATGGCACAGACACCCGGAGTCAGGTGAGAAACAAGCTGTCAACTAATTCATTGTGGATATGGGGCAAACCTATATACCCCCTTCTGATTTCCCATTGCATCTGGAGACTCTTTAGCTGTGTTGTCTCTTTCTCATTGGTCACCAGCATTCTTATGGTCATGCATCACCAATCACCAAGTGCAGCGGCAGACTCCAAGTTGGCTCAGTGGGAAGCAGCTAGCACACGTGCCACCCTGAACAAGGGAGCTGTGGTTTCATCAGGCTAGATGGCTGCTCTCCTCCTTAGTGACTGAGGTTAAAGACTTTTGAGATTACTCAAGATTATCCATGTAATCTCAACCTAACCACCTTAGTCTATAGTGATATTTTTTTTGTATTGAAATGTGATTTTATTTGTATGTTAATAGAGTTGCCTTGAGGTCAGAGCAAGCCAGAACAGAAGCTGGGCAGTAGTGGTGCATGCCTTTAATCCCAGCACTTGGGAGGCAGAGCGAGGTAGATCTCTGTGTGTTCAAGGACACAGCCAGCATGGCAGACACACACCTTTAATCTCAATACCAACCATAGAAGACCTGGAGGTCTGTACAAACAGGCAGTGACGAGGAGGTCATGTGGCTGGGTTTACAACCAATGAGAAAACAGAACAGAAAGTCTATAAAAAAGACAGGACACACAGAAGAAGGTCTCTTGCAGAGAGGAAGGACAGCAGAAGCAGTGAAGGGTAAGGTTTTCCGCTCTTGCTCTGACCTCGTGGTTTTTAACTCTGCAATTGGTTCTGTGTTTGTTTATTTAACAAGACGGTTTCATCAAAGCAGAGAACTTTTTGGGTTACCAGAGACATGTGAGAAAGACTTGACCCACTAGTGCTGGCTTTGAAGATGGATGGGTACCACAAAGTAAAGAACATAGGGTGCCTCTGCCATTTGGTGAATAGATTATTCTCCTTGGATTCTTTACTAAGAAATGGAGCACTGCAGACACTTATATTTTTAGACCTGAGTTGTGTTGCTCAAGCCTGTGAGGCTATCCTGATTGTTGCTACAACAACAGAAAACAAGCAGGGCCTTTGTTACGGTTTGACAATGAAATAGCTCCTTGGAGACTCCTTTGTCATATGCTTGGTCCTTGGTTGGTGGCATGGCTTGGGAAAGTTGTAGAAACTTTAGGAGAAGGGTCACTGGTGGAGTGAGCCTTCCAGTTCTGGTTCAGCAGACCTGTTTCCTCATCCCTCAAGATGTAAACCAGCTGCTTCACATGCCTACTGCCCCAGCCTGGAACTGCCCATACTGCCATGTCTTTCCTGCTGCGATGGAATGTATCCCTCAAGCCACAAGCCAAAATAAATCCCTCCACCCTTAGGATGCTTCTCAAGAGGTATTTTGTCATAGCAATGAGAATAACTAAGAGTCTCTTGATTCTCCTAGTAGAAAGAGACCCCAGTGCTAGGTATTGCACTAAGGGACTAAGTAACAGGAAAACATAAATTTGCTCATCCATCCATCTATCCATTCATTCATCCATTCATTCATCCATTCACACACATTCATCTACTCACTAGTTTACTGAGTACCATCTACTCAGTGAGTTTACTGAGTACCTCTCGAAGGCCAGACACTGTTTGTATGCTCCACAACTCCACAGTAAATTGGAGTTGCAGTTGGCTTTCACTCCCATGGAGCTCATAGTCCAGAAGAGATAGACACTGAACAAACCATCAATAAACTAATTGCCAACAGTGACCAGTGCCACGAAGGAAATAAGACAGGATTAGGAGGTAGAAAACCCAAAGGCCAGAGCTCAGAAGTCAGGATTCCCAGACTGGGTGGGTGTAAGGCTCTCCAGGAAGTGGCACGTGAGCTAATATCTGAAAGGTAAAGGAAGCCAGCCAGGCAGAGCTCCAGAACAGCTAGTAAGACTGCAGCCCATGGATGGCCTGCCCGCCTCCTCCTCCCACCCTGTACCCTCCTACCCCCTCCTCTGCCCCCCGCAGGAATCTGTAGGAGACAAGACATACCATGCTTAAAAATTGATATCACTTCTGGCTGCAGAGGATAAGTACACTGTGAATTGCTGCTCTCATTTTCCTGTCCTCACTCTTCACAAACATGACTTTTAAGGCTTTATTTTTTAACATATTTTATGAACAGTGTAAACGTAGCACTGTCCCAGAGCCCCTGGCCATGATTCTCGGCAGGCAGGAGTGCTGTTCTCCATGGCTGAATATGGATGTAGTTAGAGTCCCTGCAAAGGCTGCTTCCTTTCCCATGATGAATCTCCCAGTGCTGCAGCACTGCTCCTCAGTGACATGGGCTGTGGTACCTGCTGCTCAGGTTCAGACCTGGAGCACCACTATCTCTGTGGACCTCAGCTGGCTCTGCTGTGCATTTAATCCAGACGGATAGACCCAAGTTTGGAGGTGATGAGTAAGGGGCATGAGCCCTATCATATCACACAGGAATATAGTCTTTGATATGGGAATCACAAATGCAGAAAGCAGGCCACTCGGATTATTTATTGAGTAGCACCATGGTCCAACATGTACAGTCAAATAGTGAAAACAGCTTCAGTTTAGGAAAGATTCTGTATCAGCTGATACAACTTCTCACACTTTCCTCTTCCATGAGTTCTTTAGGCAAGAGAGAGAATTCTGGGGTTTGCTCTCTGACCCAAGTATCCCTAGACCTGCCAAGGACAACCTTGCAGGCTGCCTCTTCTGTCTGGTCACAGCTCCTTCCACGCCCACCTTCCTGCATGAGGAGGTGTCTGAGCTGAGATAAACCAGACCATGCCAGCCCTGGAGGCCCCTACTCATTCTTGTTGTTTCCTATGTTAACACAGTGAACGTCATGGCATATTGAATCAATATTGAGCAGGAATACTTCCATGTTGAGCATATGGGGTTGACACTCTGAGCAGTGAGAATTCATTGCTTCTGAGGTCTGAGAGCCAGGATGTCTGGATTTGATTTCCAGCTCTACCATATAATAACTCTATGACCTTGAAGAAGACACTTGCCAGACTAAAGATTAATCCTTTTTTTCTCTATAAATTGGGGTCAACAATAACACTCACGCTGCCTGCCTCAAACGGCTCTCACAATTACAAAATGAGAAACACTTTGTAAACTACAAAACACAGAGTGAACTGAAAAACACTGCCCTCCCTCCCTGTTTATGGTGCTCCTATGTACTGTGACTTCAGTAGGTAGGAATTCTCTGAGCACCATCCACAAACTGGCAGCAGGCCGTGGCCCTCCTCCCCAGCTCTCCCATGAACTCCTCCACCTCACAGATCTAGACCAGTCTGCCACATACAGGTCACATCAGTACAACTATGACATTCTCTGTCAAATAATGTTCTCCAGGACACCAACCTCAAGGCTCAGTCAGCATGGAACCCAGTTCCAACCTTGGTCCTCACTTTTTCAAAACAAGGCTACAAAAATGGCTTTTGGGTATGGCTAATCAGTTCTTTATGGAAATCAGCCTTCATTATTTGTCGAGGGCCAGATAATGTTTCTAGCTTTTCAGACCACATATTTCTCTGTGGCATACTGTTCTTTATAAGAGCAACTATTTTAAAATATATATTTTTAAATCTCCTAGCCCTAGAGCTGGGTGCAGTGGCACACACCTTTAATCCCAAAACTTGAGAGATAGAAGTAGGAAGATCTCTGAGTTCAAGGCCAGCCTGTTCTACAGAGTGAGTTCCAGGACAGTTAGGGCTATACAGAGAAACAAACATGTCTCCTGACACTTGGGCCTTAAAGAAGCAGTCTGGACATTTCCTAGGGTCCCAGTGTGCCCACCTCTACTTCTTGTTTTGTGGAGGGGTGTCTATATATTGTTAGTTGGGGGAGGTTAGTGGGTGCTAATTCGGCAAAGGGAGGTTTCAAGACCCACTGATCCCTCAGCATCCAGACCCCATGACTTAGTCAGGCCCCCATAAAATTGCCTCACTCCTGGCATTCTCTCAGGAACCCCAACATGGCCCCCTCGATCAAACATCTTTGGTAATACTAAGCCATGGGAGTGATCAGAACATGTCCAAAAGTAAAGTAGGCTCAGGTTTCTTGGACTCAGGGTGAGACTTCCATGTCCATAAATTTTCTTTGACAACTAGGAGGGTTCTCCGAGGTTGGAGTTGCCTACCATACTATCAGGCAGGAAAAATGCATCTCTGAGCCAGTCACAGACTCCTTCTATTTATTAGCTACTGTTATGGCTTATTTTTTAAAGGAGAAGGGGTGAGGTACGGGGGAAGCAGAGAAGAGGAGAGGCAGGAAGAGGGAAATGGTAAGCCAGGGGAAGAGGCAGGAAGCAAAAACACTGCAGAATATTTTACCTAAATGCCAATTATCACCAATTTGGGTAATTCTC
This sequence comes from Onychomys torridus, assembly GCF_903995425.1. Classification (NCBI taxonomy): domain Eukaryota; kingdom Metazoa; phylum Chordata; class Mammalia; order Rodentia; family Cricetidae; genus Onychomys; species Onychomys torridus. Next base: position 65,632,384 of record NC_050451.1, on the reverse strand, counting down.
ACTAAGCATTTAACATCAAACTCATCACATACTGCCCAATAATTCAAAAGCAGGATTCGGCATCATTGGTGGTTTCTAGGCAAGCTCTGCCTCTTGACAGCTTCCCTTATCAGCAGCAGGACACTTAACTTTGATGCACCTCGACTGCCACACATCCTCTGGGTCAAGAACTATAGAATACCAAGCAGTAGAGTCATTGACAATAACCCTGGCCCACAAGTGAATGAGAAAAATCAAGACATCTTGCTCCCATGGCTCATTATCTCTCCTCTGCACTCACTCGCATGATGAAGAGAGCCAAGAATTCGGGACTCCTGCTCTTTGTCAGGCTGCATGATTACAGGGGCCCTCACCTACCTGTAGAGTCACCGCCCACAGGGCAGCTGAACTTAGCTCATTCCCTGAAACCTCTAGTACTAGAGTCACACAAAGTTCAGGATCCTATAGGGCTGGGGACACTGCCACCAAGAGAACTTGTTGGCTGAGAGCCCTTGTTCATCACCACTTAAAGATCAGTGATTCTCAGAGGAGGATGGGGTAATTTAGAGACACAGAAAGCAGGGAAGTCCTTGGGGCAGATAAAGGCAGATAAGTAGTAAAGGGGAATGTTTACAACTTAATCCTTCATAGAACGCTGGAGCAGACTGTTGCAGGTGAAGGTGAGCGTCTGCACCTTGCAGACATTGTATCCCAAGGGTCCAAGTTGAACTGACCTGACTTCTATCCTGGACAGGAAGGCTTGGAAGGCCTTACTGGGAACTGGTGGAAGAAGAACTGATCCTAAGCAGCCAGGATCCAGTGATGAGGTTCTAATGGTCCAAAAGGGAAAGAAAAGAACATGGTGACTGGTCGAAGATGTCCAGGGAAGAGGAAATCTGAAGGTGCCCTGAACATTCGTGGCAGATCCTCAAAGCAGATTGGAAGGGGGAGGAGAAAAGGTCACTGCAGAATCAAGGATGACTGGAGCTCCCTGCCTGGGGAAAGGATGGATGGCTATGTTTTAGTTGCCAAGACAACAAGGCTAAAAGGCAGCCTGAGAGGCCCCAGAGCCCTCTCTGGGATGCTCTTGCTCTCCATGACATTGTGAACAGATCTTCTCCCACCTACAACTATAATATGTTCTTTCTTACTCAAAAATGTGTTCAGCACTGACATGACTCACCCCCAATTGTAGCAGGATACTGCACATTACAATCATGCTTCAGAAACACATATTTTTCAGCATTGTTAGTGGCAATAAACCTCTGTAACATCTAATCCAGACCCATTTACAGGAAAGATAAATAAAAGCATTTTCACATTTCCCTTTGTGCAAAACTTTTTTAAACACCGGGGACATTACAGCAGAGGTCTGCCTCGCTTGTAGAGAACATACAATATATGTTTTTTTTTCCTCAGGAAACTAAAGATACTACAAATAAATCTGCAAACATATATTTCTTCAAAGCATTAATTTTTAAAGCGGCCAAAATTGCTAACAACCAGGGAAAGTACCGATTTATAAATTATGTTCTCAGCATATAGTATACATTGTGAATTTGCATGCATATTAAATGCAAATAACCAGAAGAGCATAACATTAAGGCTTCAAATTTATATGTGCAAAAGACAGTAAATTCTAACATTAAAATTCTTCCCAGAAAATATTAACTCCCCATATCCCATGTGACTGTCACAAAGTCAGCTGAATAGTCTCACTGCAGAACTCCAGAAGTCAATAACCTAGTCCGGCCAAATTCACATCACCCTAGCTGGGAATGTATTATAGCCCAGTTGGCATCGTGCCTGCCTAGCACACATGAATCCTGGGTTTCAATTCCTAGCACGGTGTACACTGTATCCTGGCAGGATCAAATGTTCAAGGTCATTCTTGGCTATCTGCTGAATTCAAAGGCAGCCTGGGCAACACAAGGCCCTGGCACAAAACAAATAACCCAACTTTCACCTAATTAATGCTCATGTCAATTCCTAAGTTGAGGCAGATGAAGTCACTGGCATGGGACACAGAAAAGACGCTAACATTGTCCAGATTTTCAAAAATATTATCTTAGTTATGATTTGATAGAAAAATTAAAACATCAATAAAACTGTCACTATTGTATCAATGGCGACAGCATTGTCGAACCGGCAGAATGCAGCTAGCTCTACTCTTTAAGTACAACGAAAGTAAGAGCTGTGACGACAATGTGCGTTAGCTAGGCTACATGAGTTTTGGGTGCAGAAAACAGACTCGATGTTGCTGTGTATTGTTTTTTGATGTGTGTGGGTATTTTGCCTGCATGTATTTCTGTGTATTACGGTGGAGACAGGAACCAGAAGAGTGTTGGATATCCCAGAACTGGAGTTACAAACGGTTGTTATCCTCCATGCGGATGTTGGGAATAGAACCCGGGTCCTCTACAAAGGTAGCCGGTGCTCTTAACCACGGAGCCATCTCTCCAGCCCCTAAGTGTTTTGTTGATGTTATTAACATCTGTAATAAGTTAAAGTCAGGCAAAGGAACCAACTCTGGCTATGAGAATGAGCCTTGCCAAAGCAACTGAAAGTATTAAAAGCAAAACCTGGGTTTCCAGGAGATGGAGAAATTGCGCCCCAGGACTGGACCATGGGAACCCAGGCCTGGCCTCTAACGACTCTTTGCAACACCAACCAGAGTTTCCTGACTATGGTCTAGGCTGTGAGGTTCGGACTTTCCAGCTCCCTCAAATTCAGTCTTCTGTGTATAGGTATGGACACACACAGACACATGATTTATATACACACACTGGGCAGTTGATAGATTAGATAGATGGATGAGGGGACAATTAATAGATTCATTTTCAACAGAAAGTAGTGACTAATATAAAATGCAAAACTCGGTTGGGGATTTAGTTCAGTGGTAGAGCGCTTGCCTGGCAAGCACAAGGCCCTGGGTTCTGTCCTCAGCTCTGAAAAAAAAATAATAATAATAATAAAATGCAAAACTCCTCCCAGTTTTTACTGTTGTTGTTGTTGTTTGGTGTGTGTATAAGCCATGAGAAATCTGACCCTGAGAGGCATTCACCTTGTTTGAAACAGGAGCTCTTTCTGGAGATTGCCACTGAAGCTAGTTGACTGGCCGGCAAGCCTCCGGGATCTGTCTGTCTCTAGCTCTCCAGAGCTGGGATTACAAGCACATACCCCTACCTCTGTTTTATATTTTGTTTTGCTTTTTGTTTTTATATTGGTTCTAGAAATCGACCTCAAGTACTGAAAATTATTGGTGAATCAATTAAATGGAGAGAGCTCCAGGGCCTTTTGTTTCCTTTTTTTTTTTTAAAATATGGGGATTATAATCTATTCTGATATGGGGGTCAGGGCTGAGTGATTTTAATTGCAATGTAAAAATTAATGCATTTTTGGTGTAAGTAATTCTTTCACTTTGGATTGAAAGTATACTGCCTGGTATCCATTTAAAGAAAATCAGTCAATTCTGGAATCTGATGGAGAATTCTTGTTGCTCTTCCAGAGGACCCTGGGCACAGTTCCCAGTGCCCACATTGGGAGGCTAACAAAGACCTGTAATTCTAGCTTCAGGGACTCTGACACCCTCATCTGGCCCTTGCAGGCACATGTGCACACAGAAAGACATAATATATAAACAAAAAAAATCTTTAAAAAAATAATGCCATGGTCTAGAGAAATGGCTCACCAGTTAAGTGTACTTTCTGCTCTTCCAGAGGAGTGGAGTTTGGTTCCCAACACTCACACTGGCCATCTCACCACCTTACGTAACTCCAGCTCCAGGGATCTGAACCTCTAAACTTCCGGCTTCCATGTGCACATATTCATATTCAGACACACACACACACACACACACACACACACACACACACACACTCACTGCACACATACACACAAACCTAAAATAATTTTTTAAAATAATTTTTTCAAAGAACAGCTATTCTAGAATGAGAATTTCATTTGTAGAAGACAGGCTATGGCAATGTTTCTGGTAGTTGAACACATGCTCACACATGCCAATTTGGGCTGTATTCTTGTGTGTTTACCCTGTGAATTTCCTATGGATGCTACACTTAACAAATGACATAGCCCCTCCAGCTAGAGCCTAAAATTACAAATCGGACTTCCTATTCTAATAGGGCAAATGTCCGAGTATAGCTTAGGCAAGCAAGCTCATGGCTGAATGCTATGCCAAGCACTCCTTCTGTCTTTTGTCCTTGGACTGTCCATGAAGCAGCTCCCACTATTTGCTTAGGCAGCTCTGCCTCTCTCCTTCTGCAGGCCATCAGGGAATGCCTACCTACACAGCTGCAGCTGATGACCTGTGTACACAGGTGCTTCCCAGACCCTTCCTTCCCTGACCTCTGACCTCACCACACTCCTTTATTTGTTGAGGCCAGGGGGATCTTCTGGGAGCGGGCGAAGATGAAGGGTTGGGAATGCATCCCTAAGGGAACTGATTCAGTCAGTTTCTGTCTTTTGCAAACTGTCTTGTTGTCACAACTGGAAAGAAAGGTGGTCTATTCCAGAAGGTGTTTGGGTATTTGTTGGATAATCCTTTGGCTATTTTAGGTTTTTTTTTTCCTACTTTTAAATGTAGTTAATTAGTTAATTTTAGACTTGTAGATAGAGTATTCTCCAAGACAGCAATGCTTATCTGTAATTTATCAGCTGTCACATCACTCCTGCCACCAAGTCAAACCTGTCTCCCTACAGCCCATCTTCTCCTAAAATCAGCTGTCTCCTCCTCTAATTTTTCTGTTTACAGTCCACAGTGTTACCCCAAAATGTCACTTTGATTATGTCACTTACCCTCAAATGCTCCAAATGTTTCTCTTTAAATTAAATTTCTACCTGAAATATGCAAGTGTACCCTCCCTTTCCATCTATGCCTACCCTCACCCAGCTCCCCATACCTATTGTACCCATTCTACTTGCCACATGAAGGGGAAACACTAGCTCCCATTCTCTAGCTATATGTCCATGCTTGCCTTTGAGTCTCCATCCAGAACAGAGCTCCTGTAAGATCACAAATGACACCCCTTCATTTGACACTGGCAAAGTTTAAGGGTTGGGTGACTGTCCTGGATCACACCTTCAAATAACTAGCTTCCCATGGCTTTCCACTTTTCCAGGTTCGGACCATTTTGGGCTCATATCCAGCAAGTCCTGATGCAAAAATGATAGTAACTAGCTGAAAAATCACTATCCTGACCTCTTCGGAAAGCACCTCTATTTTTACCTTTTCCCATAATGATGTCTCAAATAAGAAACCTCTCAAAATTTTAAACTTCTTGCAAATTCTCTTAGAATATAACCCCAAGGAAGCCAGTGTTAGGCACACATCTCAGAATATACTTCTCATTATGATGCATGCACATGTTACATATAGTTATGGAGATATTTTTGGTAAAGTGTTTTTAATATTTAATAGGCATTAAATAGGTAAAATAATGCCCTACTCCATATGGAGCAGCAAGAAGCCATTCTAGAACTTTTTGCAAGCATTTGCAATTGTAATCAGTAATGCAAGCAGGAAGAATATCAATGTTGTTCAATCATCACTGGTAAAAATGTAAATTTTTTTAAAAATTAAGACTTTAAAGTTCACCTGACTTAATCTTCTGCTAATGCAAGCTATTTCCTGGGATTCTGAGTGATTTAACATCATCAAGACATGTCAGAGATTCCTCCAAATTATTCAGTGCACACCATGTGTTATTCTGAGCCTCTCAGGAGATGAAGCAGGGTGAGGCCCAGCACATGTCTGAAGAACAAAGGGGAAAATGAAGCACAGAGACCTCAAGCTAAAAGCACAACACCCCTGTGAAGATTCTAAGGACATATCAGAAGCCTGGAAAATGAGAACAAATCAGCAGCCATTAGCTGAGCACCAAATTAAAGCACCATTGTTTCCAGTCTCTGCGCTGAATATGAAGGGCACCGATTGGGCAGCGCCCGCAGGCCCTTCCACACAGCGTTCCCCGTGTGCAGGCTCAACGGCTTCTCTTCCTTCCAGAGTGGCTGCTGGTGCTCCCACCACCTTCCCTCAGACCACACAACAGAGTCAGCAGGAAAGCGTTCAGTTGAGTCAGAAATACAAGCTACAGTTCTCGAACTTCAACATCTCATTTCGCTTTTATTAAAAGATGAAGTTTGCTACCTTTAGATTTGCTGTTATATTAGTTGTCATAATCCTGGGTCTCAAACACTTTTTTCCACTGAGTATAATTTACTTTTAACTCATAATTGCTTCATGGGGAAATTCAACTGGCTTTGGACTTCATCGAATTATCGGAGTATCGCATTGGGTTAGCAAAGAAAAAGACAAACTATCAAATCTTTAATTGTAATTTTAACTGCTGAAGAATTTGAAACAGCAATGAGATACTTTGATTTTTTTTTCTAAATTATTGCTTGTATAGTGTTTCGCTAACACTGGCTGTGTCAGTAGGGTTTATGATTCTCTGACAAAGTATCTCTCATAACCGACTTAAGAAGCATCTACTTTGTCAATCTAGAGTTCCAGTCAGTGGACAGTGGCCCCTGTTGTCTTGGGCCTGTTATGTCACAGTACACCACGGGAGGAACAGGCAGCAGAGAGGGGCTGTTCACCTCATGGCGGCCAGAAGGCAGAAAGAGAATATTAATGTCCAGGGTCCCAATATCCTTTAAAGTTAAGCCCCCAATTACTGCCCACCAGATATTGCCCATGTCTTAAAGGCTCTCTCACCCCTCTAATAAAGGCACCGCCGTAGGATGTAACCTTCAATACACTTACAAGCCAAATCACAACAGCAACTAATGCATAAATATCTGAGGGAGAATCACTAAAGTCTTGATCAAAAAAGTATATTTGAAAATGTATATTCATCAACAAGCTTACGTTAAAATTCTGAACAGGGGGCTGGTGACACAAGCCAGAGTGTAAAGGTGTCGCTGCCACGTCTGACGACCTGAGTTCAATTCCCAGGACCCACACAATGACAGGAAAGACCTGACACTATTGTGGGGTATTTGTACACTGTGTGAAGGTGAGTTGCTGTAACTGGTGTACTAAAAAGCTAAACAGTCAATAGCTAGGCAGGAGGTACAGGCCGGATTTCCGGGATAAGAAAGGAAGAGGAAAAGGAGTCTAGGTGTGCAGGAAATACCAGGAGACATTGCAAGAAAACAGGAGGTGCAAGATGGAAGAGAGGTAACACCATGTGATAGAATGTAGATTAATAGTATTGGGTGAGTTTAAGTTATAAGTGCTTGTTAGGAACAAGCCTAAGCTATAGGCCAAGCTTTCATAATTAATAAATCTCCATGTCGTTTTTTGGAGAGTTGGCTGGTGGGACAGAAAAGACTCATTACAGACTCCTCCAAGTTGTCTTCTGACTTCCACAAGCACACCACAAGAAGTACATGCCAGGCACACATGTACATATATTTACACAAACACAAAATTAAGGTTTAAATGTAATAATTTTTTAAATATGAATAGATTATTTTTGGAAATCTTAGGATCGTACCATAATTGGATTCTATGTCCACACTTAAGTCACAGGGCTTGAGAGAGACTTCTACTGTCAATCCACACAGTCCTATTACTATATTTTTTTTCTGCCTTATATTGGGTCTTCTTAGAGCTGTGCTATCTGAATAGTTTCCCATGAGTTTACTGTTTCCTCCAAATCCTCCCCAGCTCTTTAGACCTCCTTTCTCAGTGCCTGCACACAAGGGGCTGTCCCAGCCTTGTCATCATCAAAGTCTCCCCTGAACCTCTCTACCCTCTACAATTTAGATCAGTTGATGCCAATACCCATTGCTTAGCTGTGCCTTTAGATGTCTGTCTTCTCCTTGGCTTTTTTTTTTTTTTTTACACATTCAAACTTCAAGTTTTAATATGAAAATCCATATCGTGGCGAATGGTAAAGTACTGTAACACGTTGATTCAGTCCCCTTGCACAGCTACTCTAGTCTAACTTATCTGTCATTTCCCACCGTGGCCTCCAGTACTTTCCCCCATGTGTGCTTACACTGGGAAGATGCCTCCTCACCAGGGTAGATAGCCATTTTAAAACACTACATACGCTAACTCAACCAACATTCAGGTAGTGACTTGCTGCCTCTTGTCCCTGAAAAAAAAAAGCCAGCTATTTGTCCTTCTGGACAGAGATGTGATGGTCCAGTGTCCAACTTGACTTGGTTTTTGGATGTATTCTGGTGGACTCCAGATTGCTAAACTATATTGTTCAACAGTTCTTTCAGAAAGGGCATATCAGAAATAAACTTCTTAAATTCTTCAATATCAAAAAATACCTTGGTTTTACCCTTAAAATCAAATGCCAGCTTGGCAGGATAAAGGATTCTTGGTTGAAAGCCTTCTTCTTGCAGAACTTTAATGATCCCGGACCACTGACTTCTCACATCTATTGTGCCAGGTGGTAAGTCGGCTGTCAGTCTGATTTTTGACCCTCTGTAGTTTATTTCTTTTTTTGCTCAAGAAGCTTTTAGGATTTTCTGTTTATCACCAGCACTCCAAAACTTCCCCAAGATGTGTCTAGGCGTGAACCTGTGCTCATCCACCGCATTAGGGATTTGATGAGCGCAGACGATCTCGAGACCCAGGTCTTCTAGCTCGGCAAAGTTTTCTTCTATTATTTCCTTAATTATGTCCTCTGCTCCATTCTCGCGGTTTTCTTTCTCTGGGATTCCAATCACTCGGATGTTGGAGCTCCGAAGTCTATCCTCTCTCTCTCTCTCAGCCTTTCTTTATCCTTGGTCAACTGCATTGTCTCCTTAGTCAGGCCCTCCACTGCATCTTCCTGATCATTCACTCTGGCCTCAATCATGCACGCTAAGGAATCCATGGAGCTCTTCATATTTAAGACGTCGAAAAAGTACAGTTTCTTGATGTTTTCAACCTCCCTTTGCATCTGCCTGATAATACTGATCACACCTCTTCTAAAGTTCTCCTCAGTTTCATAGATCGAGTCTGCTTCTTTGGCTGAGAGCTCTTCTATCTCCCCTTCTCCGTGTTCATTAGAAGTGGAGTGTCTTGTGATGGGACACTCAGGTTTGTACATGAATGGCTTTTAGGACCATCACTGCCTGCCTCTAGGGATTCTGATGCAGAAGCCAAGTACAAGGTTAGGCAGGGCATCCCGACTCCCTGACCAGTCATGGTGGCTGCTCCTCCCTGCTGGAACTTAACCAGCTTTTTTTCTTTAGAGTCCCAAACCAAGCAGCTAAAGGCAAGTTCTCTAAGTCCATGGAAGGTCTCCTTTTTCTTACTATGGGAAGTCATCTTCACATTTCCTTCTTCTTCTGATTCAGAATCTGCTATCAAACTAATCAAACCAATCTCCTCACTGCTCCTGGTGATTTTTCTCAATGGCACGCTCTTCGACCACAGTAAGGCCTTGGAAGGTTGAGCCTCCTGCTTCGAGAAGGACAGAGACCTCTCCCTCCTCCTCCTCCCCTGAGGTCTGTTCCTCCAATTCTGAGTCCTCTTCTTCCTCCTCAACTCTGAGCCCTCTTCTTCTTCCTCCTCCTCCAACTCTGAGCCCTCTTCCTCTTCCTCCTCCTCCTCCAACTCTGAGCCCTCTTCCTCCCCCATCTCTGAGACGTCTCCCTCAGAAATTGTTTCCACGTCTATGATTTCTTCCTCCTCCTCTAGCCTTGAGACCTCCTGCCTCTCCAACTTGAGAGTTTCTTTATCCTTCGCTTCCAATGTTTCTTCTTCCTCAATCTTCACGTTCGGACTAGCAACTTCGACCTCGTTGATGAAGAGGAAGCTCAAACTATCACTTGCTTTTCTTCCAGCTTCATGCTTTATGTCTCCTAGAGTTTTACCCCATCTTTCTTGAAGCTCATTTCTTCGTCCTCCGTTTCTTGCTTCGTGTGGAGGGAGTACATCTTTCAGTAAATCTTTCAGAAAAAGCCCCACTGCTTACTGATATCCAGCGTGGCTGCTGAGAAGTCAGCAGTCAGCCTGAGGGTGGCTCCCGCTTCAGGCGCTGCCGTCTCTGGGGACATTTAGGAGGTTCTCTTTATTCTGATGACGGCTTCTTTCTTTGGCTGGTTTGTCCTGCCCATTCTTCGGGTCCTCGCCTAGGACCTCTACACCGCCACCACTCTCTCTGCACCTGTCACCTACGCGAGGCGGGGCTTCTCCCATCCTCTCTAGTGACGGTTTCACGGCGCGGATGCTGTAGGGTTGTTTTTTGTACTGCCTCCTACTCAGCTTGCTCTTTTCCTCACTTTTCACAGTGAGGTTTCCAGGGTCCTCCTCTGTTCCAGAACTTTCCTCCTTCACTTTCTCTCCTGGCTTAGACCAATCTGAGGCTGAATCTTCTCCTTCTCGCTGCTCTCCCCCGTCCTCTGAACTCTTCAGCTCAGGTGGTGTATGTTTAACCAGCATTTCCTTTAGATCATTTTTCAGGCTTTCTCTCATCTCTACAAACATCATGTCTTGCATTTCCATTAAAGCATTAAACTTCTTCATCATGGCTGCGATACGTCGTTGTACTTTAAATCCGCTGATGCGGCCGTTTCCCTGTCCGTGCCTGCTACCGGCTTTTCCTTGGGCTCCCTTTGAAGCCTGGCTGCTTTTGACTGCATACCTGACATCGTGGATGCACTAACACCGGAGAGCACTTTCTTTTCCCGGAGAGGCCTTCAGAAGCTCAAACTCTAAAAAGGCATCCCATCTGTTCCTTAAGGAACCAGCTCTCAGGACGCAGCACAGGTCTTGCTCCGTCCACTCACAGCCGCGGCTCTCAGCACCTGGGAGCCACGAGGTCCAGCACGGAGGTCGCGGCTATTTTTTTTTTTTTTTTCACCTAGCTTTCATCTCGTGCCATTTCTGAGACCCCAGGTCTTGCTTATTAGTGGATTCTGCCATTTACTGGAACACAATCTAGATTTATACAGTTTCACAATTTTGTGATTTTTTTTCTCTTTTGACCCCAAAATTTCTACATTTAGTTGTAGGTTATAGGAAATGCTGAATTTCCCTTAGATAGTTTTCAGTGCTTTGCCCTCTGATGTTTCTATTTTTAGACAATGGACCTCGGGAACAGATCCTATCAGCTATTTATATTTATTTATTTGTTTGTTTGTTTGTTTATTGTATTAGCTTCTACATTTAACTCACTATCTAGGAAATTCTCCTGGCATTATCTTTAATCTTTATAAAATTCTGTGTAGTCAGTATCTGTGAAATCTTGTTTTATCTCTCTGGAGGTTTTTTTGGTTTGGTTTGGTTTTTTTCAGAAGACTATTTCCTACAAAGTTCTGTTTTCTCTAAGTTTGCTTGTTCTGAGCGCATGCTTTAGCTCTGGCCTCTCAAGACAGGAGTTTCCTTAAAGTCCGGTGATCCCTGTCACCTGCTGATACATCAGGGTGGAGAACCAGAAACTGAACAGCAAGCCTGTGGCTCAGGAGGATTCTTGATTCTCAGGTGTGAGCTTCGGCAGAGGTTTTCAATCCAAAACTGGGATATGGTCCTCTGTTTCCCTCTGCCCTATTCAAAGTCCACTTTCTTAGCCCTTAAGTCACCACGCGATCCAGATCCATTCCAACTTCCAAAAGGAGGTAGCTGCTGACTCATGTTTTCATAGGTGTGTCCCTTTAAGAAAAAAATCCCTCAAAAGTCATTTCAATTATGCTTTAGGAGGGTCAGGAATAACATATGTATTCATCTTTTTTTGGGGGGGTGTCACTTTTTAAAATTTTTTTCCTTTTATTGAAAATAGATTTTTCCCCCACATAAAATACCTTAAGGTTTCACCTTCCAGTTACTTCCCACCTCCCCTCCCATCTGGAACCATCCCCTTTTGGTCCATCATTAGAAAACAAGCAAGTTTCAAAGGAATGAATAATAAAATAAAATTAGAAAAGAACAAAAATTAACACATCAGAATAGGACAACACTAACCAACAGATGGAAAAGAGCCCAAAGGCAGGCACAAGAGACAGAGAGCCACTCACTCCCACACTAGTGTTCCTACTTGACTCCCCTCAGAGGACACCACAGAGACCGCAGGAAAGCCTTCAGTGAAGTCAGAAACAAAGCTACAGTTCTCTAGCTTCAACTTCTCACCTGGCTTTTATTAGAAGATGAAGTTCACTATCTATAGATCTACTGTTGTTTTGTTTGTCATAATCCTGGGTCTCATCCATATTTATCTTTAATCTTAAACCTCTCAGTCAGTGCTGGGCCTTTGGCCTTAAGAATCCTTTAACACTGAGATTATTCAATTTGTTTCCAAATATTAGGATAAGATCCAGTGTTTAGGGGTAACAGATTGGGGCATTTAGGTGAAACTCAATTTAGTACCTGAATGTTCTTATGTAATAGTGTGGTGATATTTTATTTATGCATCACAATAAAGCTCATCTGAGGATCAGAGGAAAAAGCCAGCTACTATAGCAAACATAGAAGTCAGGCAATGGTAGTACATGCCTTTAATCCCAGCATTCGGGAGGCAGAGATTCATCCAGATCTCTGTGAGTTCAAGGCCACACTGGGAACAGAGCCAGGTGTGGTGGCACACGCCTTTAAATTCCAACAATAGTTAACCATAGAGATCTGGAGGTCTGTACATACAGACAGGAAGTGACAGAAAGAGGAAGTGATGTAGCTGGGCGGAGAGAGGAAGTGAGATGGCAGGCACAGAAAGGATATAGGCGTGGGTGGGTATACAGGAAGTACCTCTCTTTGGCTGAGGATTTCCAAGTGGTAAGATCATGGCTGGCTTCTTTCTACTTCCCTGATCTCTCAGTTTTTACCCCAATATCTGGCTCTGGGCTTTTTATTAATAAGACCATTTAGCAATTCATCTTACATAATAGTATGTTCCAATGCCCCAATAATGCACTGTTCATTGTGAGAAATAAGAACACACCCTCAAAGGGAAGGGAGTGCTTTGCACTGACATTGGCCTAAGAGAGGACATTCGCGCAAACTCCATCAGACAAGACAATGGGGTGGGGAGCCAATGCAAAGGAGGAAAGAAGGGTTTCAGTTCAATTTTCAAAACCTGGGCTTCCAGACAGTTCTCTGCAGAGGTTGCATTATGTACAACCGAGTATGATTAATTGATTGAGGAATATATACATCGGGGCTCTTCACATAAGAAAGAAAAAGCCTTCTGCACAAAACACAGCTGCTTTGAGTGTCTTAAGATTCTCCATCTCTCACCAAGGCGGATCACCACGATGTTGAAATGTTTTGTAAATACTTTAGTTCCCTACAATCCTATGAAAGGAGATAGAAAACTTCATACTTGAGTGATGTTCAGATTTTAAAGTTAGACACTTAGGAAGACTGAAAATATAATGGTTATTGAAATTATTTCAGGTTTAAAAAACAAACAACCTTTAGTATTGTACATCTGCAACTCTCCAGGCCCCAGCACCACTCATCCCACTAAAATGACTTTCTACCAGTGTGGATAAAACAAACAAACAAAATCCTCACTACTGCCTAAAGGAGAACTGGCTTTAATTATATGTTAAGTACACACATGCATGTATATGTGTAGAAGGATTTTAAGTAGAACCACAGACTTATCCAAACTGCAATGATACAATACAAAGCAAATCTGTGGAGGATAAAAGGAAGGAGTGGCAGAAATCTTAATGAACTGCCACAGGGAATACATTCTAAACCACAAGCCCAGAGCCTGGAAGACAGGGAGAAAACACTCATGTCACATAAATAGGGAGTTTTGTCACTAAAGTAATATTCCAAAGTGTAAAATCTTTTAGTGCAACGTACTTGTGACAGACAGGATTTCCAAAAAGCCACAGAATGACCCCGAGATAGAAGGTCACCAATGCTGGCCTGGCCTGCTGACAGAAGGTGAGAACACTCATCTCAGTGTAAGAATCAATGAAGTTGAGTAATCTGCCTTTACAGTACTACAGATACAGGCTGTCGAGCCAACAGAACATGGGGACTTGCACCAATTCACTTTTAAATCCCTGTTAGCCTTCCATCAATTCAAGAAATGTCTACTGAGATCTACTATGATTAAGGCACACAGTCTTGTCTCATCATTTGTTTCATTATGTTATAAACTATTGCAAAAAAAAAACCAGCTAATTGATTTCACAGACTGATTGATGCTCTTCCTTAAGAACAACAGATTGATTTTTTTATAGACAGCAATGTTCATTCTTCCATTGTGTCTTTCTTCGATGCACACAGTCCAATCGACTTTAGAGCCAACTCAATGCAAAATCAGAAGAAAAGCACTAAGGGAACAAGGTCCATTAGGCCCAATATTGCCTCAATTACTTTAATTCCATTATTCCTGTTCATATTACTTCTTTAATCAATATCTCTTTGCAGTTACTCATGTTTACCATTTTCAAAAATCTCAAGTAATAGGATTATGGTCTTTTGAGCTCAGTTTCATAAATACATTTTTGAATTTGTGATTGTCTCCAGGACTGTATCTGAGAAGACTTAAATTGAATCAAGTTTTCCAGAGGTCATTTCATGTAATAATTTTAATGCAATATATGTGCTTTTGCCTGTTGGGCCATTTGTCACTCAGTGTCAGAGACAATTACATGTGGCTTAATGGCTGAGTGTCCTCTTCCCATGTCGAAACCTTAGGGTAGTTCATTTGATTTCCCCTTAAACCTGAAGACCTTTCTGCACTATGCCTGCCTTTTGCTCAATGCAATTCTTCCGCCTCCACTGACAGTCTTCCATGAAAGAGTTACATATGGATAGCATATTAACAATTGCATCTCCCCATGACAACTAATCAATCACAGTAAGAGCCTCCCAAATTATAGAAACTCTGTTTAGTTCTGTTCTCTGGAAAAGCATCAATGCAATGTCTGTTAAATGCAAGAAGCTGCCCTTTTGACATAGACAGACTACATGAAAGACATCAAGCCCTTCCCTACAATGTGTGGGTATCTTACTGAGCATTTGTAAAAATAACTTGTGACTCAAAGAAGCACATGAAAATTTTGATTGAGAAGTCATTGGAAGTTATCCTGGAGTTCAGAACAGGTTTTTTTAAAAAAAAAAAGATCAGTCAGGAGTAAAGTTTCCATTAAAAAAAAATACAAATCACAGGTAGTCTTGAAGGACAGGAGGATCTTGGAAATGGAAGCAGAGAGACAAAAGTAGGGAATGGTGTATGAGGAATAAAATGGACAAGTCCCACTGAGTACACAACTTAATGGAGTGAGTAAGAGTTCGAGGAGGTCTGGCTTTCCTTTAGAAGCAATGAGTTGAGAGTCATAAGGAAAGAGGATCTATGGCCTTATGAACCGTCAGTCTCCTTGCAACATGCAGGATGCATGGGCAGCAACTGCTGTGTGCATCATGAGATAGAAAGGCTTCTCAGCTGTGTGCTAAAGAACCAGTGGGATCCGCTTCCCACCTTCTTATAAAGTGCCTCATCTGTTCTCACCCCTTCTTTCCACTGTATGCTCCAGGGATATCGTATCAACATGCAGTACATAGCACATCCAGCTCCCTGCAGATCCATCTCCTCTCCTCTGGAATGGTTTTCATTCCATGGTGCTCATGCACATGACAGCATCTTTTCTATTCTCCCAATCTCCACTTCTTTACGACCTTCGCCATAAAAACATTCCCTAACTCCCTCAAGCCAATTTTACTGTCCTGCTTCCCGTTTGGAAGCCATGTGAAGTATATGGCTGAATTACACCAGTGGCTTTTGCATGACTGTCCATCAACGTCTGAATGATAATATGCCTAACATTTTCTCCCAGAGCAATTTCTGGTACGTGACAGAAAGGCAATGCACAAATGAATGAATGAACTAATAAGCAAGCAGAGAGGAAAGTGAGAAAAACCTAGAAAAGAAGAAGAGGAGAAGAAGAGGAAGAGGAGGAGGTGGAGGAGAAGCAGTGGGGGTGAGGGGCTTAAAAACATGCATTACAGGAATTGGGCAATGCCTAGTGCTATCTACATGTACAAAACAGTAACAGATTAAGGAGAATAGCAAACTTCTGAGCTCCCTGCCAGAAGCCACCTGCTCTTCTTTACTACCTTTAACTTTCCAGCTCAGGATCACTTAACTCATCATCTTAAATGAAACAAAGAGAGTGCCACCAGAGAAAGAAGAACCCAGAGAAATCGAACACTTAGGTTCACATTTTAACTTGTGTGCAAAAAAAAAAAAAAATCCTAAGAAGGTTTAATAAAAGTGTGAGTCAAAACACAATTATGCCAGGCATAGTGGCACATGGGGAGGTGAGACCCTGTCCCCAAAACAAAAGGCTTGTTTAAATTAGGATACTTTCTAAATACTATAAATAACCTCTAACAGGTCTAAAAATACACACACACCAAACTCTACCATGTTAACCACCAATTAAGTGAATATAGGAATGACTTCTCAGGTTTCAAAATCAGAGCTAACAACAAATATTAGCATCCCATGAAAATCCTGTGTCCAAGTTCTCAAATATTAGATCAATGAAGCTGAAGAATGCAGAACGATAGCACAGAAAAGATTAGGCAACAAAGATAGCTAAGGTTTAAATGCTAGAGGGGCTTGGAGTTTTGTATCTGGGATGTTTCCATAACAGGTGAGTATAAGGTCCACACAAAATGACGCAGTTATTAAAATGAGAAGTATTACATCTTACCGATACAGCAGTGCACAGCGCAGTCGTTAGCCACCCAGTTCGACAGACTTCAATAACCAGCATGTGACTGCTCACTGCGCTCTACCTGCAGCCGCAGAGGGCAATCCCACCATCACCCTGATGATCCTTGCGTGACTACAGCACGGTTAACTGTTTTAAAGAAGCACTACAGACATCCTCAACAGGCCAAACAAGAGAAGTGCCATGGAAAGCTCCAGAAGTCCTTAAGTCAATGGTGCCAATGTCTTGAGGGAAACAAAGAAAATAGCTGTGGAGGCATCAAGATGAAGCTGAGCATTCCTCCATGTCATTTGGTGGGATCATGCCGGCACACATCACACATGTCATAAATAACTGCTATATGATTTACCAATTTTCTAAGGACAACATCAGTTGCAAGCAAAAAGGCTAACAATATTTTGTTCTATTTATAAGCCACCAGCTTATAAATCCAGTGCTGTTGAAACCAGTGTTAACCACATGGCCGTGGGGCAGACTCGGCCTCATCCAGGAACACGGAAGCTCCTGTGGGCTGGGAATGTCCGCACGTGATTCCAATGGGCCTACAGGGTATAGTCCCAGGAAGCCCAGCCTGGTGCTGACCCTCCATCTCTAGACCTTGTCCTACGACCTCACAACAGCTCCATACAGCACTTATCTTGGGCATAGGAGAACTCACAGGTTTCCTAACCCATCCACTCATTCCAGGCAGAAAACTGCCTCCAGCCCTTTCCGCTTCTCAGCAGGAGGCATCGTTTAGTTCTTTTAGCTAATTTTTTTTTTTTTTTCTACAACAGTAGACTTGGACAGAAAGCACTGAGTTACGAGGAAGTAAAAATTTCACAAATAAACATCACTAGGAATAAACAGAGCCATTAAGTTCTACCTGAGGATCGGTGTCTTAATGTCTTACCAATACCCAAATTCGAATGCTAAAAAGGTAACTTCTAATAATTTGAGCTAGAGAAGCATAGAAATGTGAGAAGATGCTGTGAGGGCAGATCCATTTCAGGATAGCATTTATGAATTAAAGCTGGGAAACAGAACATTAAACTTAATAAGCGCAAAGCAGTGCAGCTGGGAGGGAAGAACAGCCCAGCTATGATTTAAATGGCACTGAACTGGCTGAGTATCTGGAGGTACTGATGGAGGCAGTATGCAAATCGATGGTTCAGCCTGGATGCCAGCGGAGAAGCAAGGACCACTCACAACAGGAGCTGTACATGTATTTTTAAACCCACTTTCTATACAACTTTTACAAGAGGCATCTTATCTATCTACAATGTAGTTTAACTCGGACGAAAGAGACTGGGGGCATTCATTGTGGGTAAGAGTGGAATGAAGCCTGCGCACCTCTGGTAGGTGTACTTGGCTTTTCCTAGTTCAGTCTGGCCACGGTCAGTGTGGTCTTTCACTCATTCAGTACACATTAAGCAGCAAGCAGGGTGTTAGACTTGTTAGGGGCTACCAAGAGAAGGGCCACTTGGACAGCATTGTGGGTGAATTCTGTCCCTCTAAAAGATGTAGAGGTCCTAGCTTCCTGCACATGTGACTGTAGCTTGCTTTAGAATTGGTGCCCATCGGGATGATGAAGTTCAGAATAGATCACTAGAATCACCTCAATGCCCTGTGGCACAGAGATAGACAGACATGGAAGGGACATGATGTGACACCTGGGGAAAGGTGCCATCTGTATGCCAAGGAATGCCTGAGACAACAGGATTTGGAGCTGGCCCCTACTCTTCCTCACAACACCAAAAAAAAAAAAAAAAAACCTACCAAAACCTTGATTATAGACACACAGCTTCTAAAACTATGAGACAATGACACAGATTAAGTCACCAAAGAAATAAACCCAGTTTATTGTCATGGACAGTAGAACTCCTGGGGGTCATTTCTACTCATATCTTGGTTCAGTTAACCAGGTTGCCACATCTATGTTAGATTTATAAAGGTCATATGAGAAAGAGATGGTTTCTCTCCGGTGGGGACCTTTAATTCCTCTGAAAATATGGTGAGAGAGCAAAGAAGCAGCAAAAGTTAATGGAAAACTGATCTTAATGACCTATTTGGGCAAATCAAAGTTGAGAGATATAAATTTTAATGGGGGGGGGGGGACTGGCGGGACTTAGGACCACTTTATCTAAGAAGAAAAAGAGAAGACTTAATTTGAAGTCTTCAGTATTTACATATTTACATTAATGTTGAAAAGAGAGATTTCTGACAAAAAGGAGGACAGCCATAATTCTACTTTACTCTGTAGAAATTGGTATATGACCTCCTATGGCTGTGTTTTATCGCTGTTGGTTTCCAAAGGCCCTGCAGGCTCCTCATGAGCAAGTCAGTTCACTGAGGCTTCACACTACAGACCCCTGAACCACAGGCATCACTGTGCAATACACACCTAAGAGAACGACATCAAGCTATGTAATGAAGGAAAGTTGGTCCTCATAGAGTGGCACCCTGACATTAGTCCTGCTTGTCATTTGTACCCCACACACCACTCATTTACCTTAGCACGATGAGCTTTCTCTCCTCTGTGTATTAGCAATACACGACCGTGCTGGCTGCCAAGGACCTGCAAAACAAAGGCCATCTTGTTAGAAGAGACTCTGAACATCAATTTCTGCGCCAATTGAACACGTGTAAGCAGATGCAAGGTTTCACTTGGAGGATCTTGAGCTGAACATTGCCCTTTCTATAACCAGCCCATTCCAACTGAACACCCTTACAGAAGGGTTCTGCACCATGCTAACCTGGGAACAATCAATAGCTGCTCCCCGTAAACAGAGCCTTTAGGCTGTCAATCTCTCACAGGATATTTCTGCTTTAAACAAGCCCTAGTTGTTAAAGTTTGCTACACTGAGTCTGGTGTTATGTCTAGAGTCTCACGAGTGCCTACAGCTGGAGAGGCAGATGCGTTATTTATCTTATAAATTCCCAACTGGAACTAACTTAGCTATTTATGGTTTTTTTCTAAGAAAACCCATTGTCCTGCAAACTGTAAAATATACTTAGATAATTTCATAGAATAAAACTTGATTTTTTAGAAAAGGTTTCAGAGCCCTCTTTTTCCGAGCATAGTTTATACATCAGCCTAGACAGAGAGTCCACTGGGAGGCATACAGCACCAGACTGCAGTTTCATGGGGGCTTCAGCTGGTACCCATGCAGACTGAAGCTTGAGAAGCCCGGTTTTAAAGTACCCCAAGCATCGTGACTGTGGTTCCTAGGACCACAGTATGGAGCATCCCAGATTTGAAGCCCACAGTTTCAACATAGGTGTGTGAATCTGAGGACAAATGGCCTCCTAACCCCTCCAATATCCTTTGCTGCTGACTAAATCCCCTTCCTTTTCCATAACACATAGACTAGTTGTGAAGCAACATCCAAAAGCTCCTCAGTTATACCCAATGGCATTCAAAGAGTCAGAAGAGGAATTACAAAATGGCATGCTTGTTCTAACAGGAAGGTATGCACTTAGGTACTCATACCCACTTGGAAAGTGCCTCGCTTGGCACCAGCTGTCTGAAAGGCATGCTACAATGAGTCCTATAACAAAAATTAGATCTTCCAGAAGGTATGGTGTGTGGATTTGTCAGTGCATGTAACCGAACCAGAAACGAAAGAGTCAACTGCCTTACTTCAAGAAAATATGGGACTGTGAGTTTCTATTTTTCTTTTGGCGTCTTTGAATATCTGTATGCGTCAGCCATAGCTGTGGTAGCCCAGAGGTGTGCTTTCCCCCTTTTAACTCGCCTACCTGTAGACAAGGAGGGATGGCAGACATCAAATGCAAGAAGCAGAGACTCAGAAGTCTGCGGCACCCAGCAAGGGATGACAGAACTGTGCTTGCACGCTTGCCATTTGATCAGACGGTGTCAATGAAACCTCAACCAGTTATACAGGAACCATAAAGGGAATCACATTAAAGTTAATGCAAAAGTCAGGAGAATGTCCTCCGCAAGGGACACTGGCTATTTGGTAGATGCACCACTGGGAGCAATTGAGGGCTCTCAGTATGACCAAAGCGCATGCTCCCCCCTCTCTGCGCCCATCTCTTCCCAGCATTTAAATAGTTCCTATCTCTCCTTCTCCCCCACTTACTCTTGTGCCTTCTCTGTTTCCCTTACCACCTCCAGCTGCTCTCCTACCCCAGCCTCGGTCACTCTTCGCCCCCCCCCCCCTCAATTGACCTGCTTTGTTACCCTGTCTTCTCTGAGAGCAAGGAAGGGAGAGAAAAAAGGAACATCAAACAGTCTCTGTACCTCCCTTCCACTTGCTCTTTTTCCCCATTATGCCCACGTTTCATTCTCTTCTTCTAGGCCCTCTTGCCTTTCACAGATCTGAGTTGAGGTTGTTAGCATGCCGCCAGCCCGGCCAAACACACAGCTTAGCAATGGCAGGGGAAATGCTGGACTCCTTATCATGTCAACATAAGACTTGGACTTCTCACATCCTCCTAACCTGTGCCAGGTCAACAGTCGGGGCAGGGAGACTTTAAAAAATGCAATAGCCTAGCATTTTCTTGGCATTTAAAACTGTAGGACAAACCTGGAATGTTTAGCTCTTGTGCTGAGAATCCATAAGGAGGTGACATACACTAAGCAAAGGGTCTCATTTCCTCCCTAGTTTTGCTGAGTGCACCATGACAGCAATCCTGGCTTTAGTCTCATCCCTCTCTGTGTAGACCCCCAACACCCTCCTGGGATGAAGCATGCCCCACCCACATACAAGGACCCCACACCCTCCTGGGATGAAGCATGCCCCACCCACATACAAGGACCCCACACCCTCCTGGGATGAAGCATGCTCCACCCACATACAAGGACCCCACACCCTCCTGGGATGAAGCATGCCCCACCCACATACAAGGACCCCCAATACCCTCCTGGGATGAAGCATGCCCCACCCATATACAAGGACCCCACACCCTCCTGGGATAAAACATGCTCCACCCACATACAAGGACCCCCAACACCCTCCTGGGATGAAGCATGCCTCAACCACATACAAGGACCCCACACCCTCCTGGAATGAAGCATGCCCCACCCACATACAAGGACCCCACACCCTCCTGGGATGAAACATGCTCCACCCACATACAAGGACCCCACACCCTCCTGGGATGAAACATGCTCCACCCACATACAAGGACCCCACACCCTCCTGGGATGAAACATGCTCCACCCACATACAAGGACCCCACACCCTCCTGGGATGAAGCATGCCTCAACCACATACAAGGACCCCACACCCTCCTGGGATGAAGCATGCCCCACCCACATACAAGGACCCCACACCCTCCTGGGATGAAGCATGCCCCACCCACATACAAGGCAGCTCAATGGTACCAGCAGGCACTGACAACGTGGTTCTTGATAAAAACACAATACAGTACACAAGAAGCCTCCTTCATTGCCCCAACAGGAAGCCTCGCAAAGTACAGCTTAATAAATATATGAAGATTATATATAATACAGAAATGCCTGGTACCGCTTCTCATATCAAACGCACTTACAAAGAACTCTATAGAGTAGGCTGTGATATGACAATCTCATATACGGTCTTTAAATTGCTGAAAAGTAATTTTTTAAGTAGTTCAATCTTTTATAGTCAACCTGTGAACTATCAATAAAACTCAGACAAGATCCAGTTTGCTGACCTTTTGTGTCCCAGTGCCTGGACACAGTACCTGGCACAGTCTCTATGCCCTAAATATGATGGAGAAATGAGTAAGTAGACAAGCAATCAACACACTGGTCATTATAAATGTTAAGACAGACTAGTTGAGGAGAATGCTAAATCACACTGATGGGCTTGGAATAATTCCCTTAGCCTTTTGGCACTAATTAGAAACACAACATAGGATCTGGGACACAATTGCTCCAGAATGCAAAGTATTACTTTGGGCAGGGACACTGAGCAGTCAGATGTGACCGCTAATACTCAAACAACAAATTTGAAAATAGAAAAAAAAAATCTACAAAGCAGACAAACGTTATTAAACAATACAGCATCCTGTGATACATCAGCAAATGCTTCTGTTTGTTTCCAAGATGCATTGTTCAGGTCTCATCACAGTTACATTGCTTCATAGGTGGGAGTAAGGGCCTGAACATGACACACAAGCATTTTCTAGTCAACTAAGAAATTGCCCAGAATGCACTTGCTCCACAGACCTCATCAACTACTGGATTGCTACTTTGGCTAAAGTGAGATATAGATTGCTGAGCCATGCTGGATAGAACTGTGGGAAGCCACTCTCTGAATGCATGGGTCTGGTGGGCAGTTGCCCAGTGACTGCAAGACAGTACTTATCAATCAACAAAGAGTGAAAGAAAGAGCCTGCAAGGCTGTTACATGTTACTCTAAATTGCTTTGAAATTAAAAGCATGTATTTCACTATGTAGCATCAGTATTCCACAGTAATTCCTAGAGGTTCTTTTTAACACTAACATCCATCATTATTGGACTAAAAGCATCACACCTCTATCAAAGCAATTCAGAAATCTACAGAGTCAACCATCTTTCAGGATTATCTGTCATAACTCACATCTCTCGCTCTCACACTAGAAACAGTTTACAAATGTCAGATTCTCACTTGGACAAGGAGTTCATTCTTTAAAATGCTTTGACAGCTTCTAGGACATACATATTTCAACATTAGTCTGATCTGAGTATGACTATTTAAAACTCACCAGTTTAACTTACAGCTAATAATGTTGAGGGCTGTTCCCCCAAATATGCTGACACTGCATTTGAGAAACAGCAATGGCAGGAAGGTCTCCATCATCTCTCCTGCCCTTCTTGCCTGATTCTGGTCACTAGAACTTGGGAAAGATTTTCCTGACCTCTTGAAGCAGATCACAAGGCCCTCACAAGAGAGGTAAACCCTCTACATATAAATCAAAGGAGCCAAGGATATGGAGGCACCAAGAAGAATCAAAGTCCTTGGCAGACCTCCTTCCATTTACAACCAGTAGATCAAACTCCTTTGCCCAACTCTTTGTCCACAACTACCTACTTCTTAGGTAACAACAAAACCCACCAGCTTAACAACTATTTGAGGTCATTATTGTATGAAATCTCCACTATCCCATTAAAACTTGAAAATTTTTCTATGTCTTTCTTTTTATGAGTGTCTTTTGTTTGGGGAATATCAGCCATGAACCTAGGCTAGACTTCTCTCCTCCTTTGAATACTTTAGACCATTCCCCAGAAACCACACTTACTATCACAGGTGCAAACCATGAGATCCACATTTGCTACAATTCAATAAGCAAGACTTTCTAATCACATAGATTTAGAGTAAAGGTGTTTTAACTGATTCTCCTTAAATTTCATGTTGATTTTTCCATTGATATGGTTTCCTACCTGTATGAAGACCATCGTTCTACAATTTCAGTCTCATGTAAATATCAGTATAAAACAATTTCCAAGAGCAGCCTCCAAAATGGCTGAAGTGGAGCAGAAAAAGAAGCAGACCTTCAGCAAGCTCACCTACTGTGTAGTGGACCTGGACCAACTGCTGGACATGCCCTATGCACAGCTGACACAGTTGTACAGCACGCACCAGAGGCGTAAGCAGTGCTGGCTACTCAAGCAGCTGAGAAGGCCCATGGAGAAGCCCGAGGTGGTGAAGACCCACCTGAGAGACAAGCAGTATGGTGGGTGTCTACAATGGCAAGACCTTCACCAGGTGGAAATCAAACCAGAGATGATCAATCACTCCCTGCCCATCCCCTAACCAGCCCATGAAGCATTGCAGGCTAGGTCACCCGGTCCTCCTGCTTCAACCCTCTGAAGTAGCTGTAGCCAATAAAGACTCATGTTTAGTCCCTGGCCAGGGAGGGGGATGGGGGGAGAGGTGGGGGAGATTCAGAAATAAAATCTGCATTGTGCTTGGCGTCTGCATTCAGTATCTACATTGTCCTATGTCTGTTTCTAAACTGCAATGCTGACAGATGACAAAGAGTCCGGGAGGAGTCTCATCCACAGTCAGCAGAGCCACCTCTGGCTTCACCAGTAGCATCTCAGAAGCTCAGCCCAGTCAAGCAGGTTCTGCAGGAAGAAAGCAGTCTGATGGAGGAGGTACCCCATGTCCAGTTCTTCCTGGAAGACACAGGATGGAGGATCAATGACTCCATGCCCAGAAGTGGTCAAGCCCTGTTTAGGCAGCACTTTTGGTGACAGAGGGCCCAGGGGAACCCTCTGCAAGAGATCAACACATACTTTCATAGTTCACAAGGATGTAGCAAGTGCACCCTCCTTCGTTCATGAATAAGGCCTCTTTAACATTTTAATGAGAACATTAACTCTGCTTCCCTTGGTTTGGCCTTCCCAGAAAGTCTGTTAGCCTTAAAGAAAGTTACTTAGAAAATCAATAATGAAATTGCAGGCCTCTCTGTGCCCCCAAGGGCACCACTGAGCCACAAACAGTGGCTGTATTATTTCCCCCTGGAACTAGCCTGTATTTTGATCACACTACAGTTTGGTAAATGAGTCAAACATCTCAAGAAACGCCTCCATCCCTGTAGTGCTGGGTGTGCTCCCTCATTTTCTATCAGATGTGCCCCTAGTTCCCACGTTATGTTATACACAGCTTTGAATACAGCGTGTGACTCGACAAACGCACTTGCCTGCTACTCTCCTTAATCATTTTCTGCTGCCTGCCTTCCTCTTGCCACGTGAATGGTTCCCACCGAAGCTTCCAACTGCCTTTCACCCGGGGCCCATTAAATTCAGAAGACAACCCACAGAGCTTAAGAAGCCAAAGGTGAACAAGAAATAATTCCCAGACTCGGCGACTTAACATGAATTTCTGCTTCATCCTCTGAACAAAATCTGGGAATCTGGAGCAAAGTGAATGAAAGAGTTTGTCACCTTTAAAACCAAGTAGGAGAGAAGACTAGAGACAGAGGGAATTCATGATCAGGTCACACTGCGTGCAACTCTTACAACATTTGCTGAGCACCTACTATGCAGAAACACTTTTCCAGGTACTGTGAGAATATCAGGACCCAAGGCAGACTGGAACTCCATTCCCACTAAACTGGCGTTCTAGTTAGAAGGACAGATAAAGAAAAAAGTGAAAACATCAGAGGGCAGTAAGTGATATGAAGAAAATACAACAGCCATGTTTGTTGAATACAGTGTAACTTCACAATCAAGCAGTGGAGGAGAGGGCATGGCGGGGGAGGGGGGCACAGCAGAATTCCTAAGCTCCTTTAAAGACACGGAGGAACTCTGAATTTATATTCGTAAGAAAAAGAAGCCAATGACAAAAGGCCACATAACCTATGTAACAGGGATGGCTGCCAGGGGCTGTGGAGAAGGACAGATGAACAGACAGGACATAGAGGACTTTAGAGCATAACCCATTGTATGTGACACCACAGTGATGGTTGTGTGTCCTTGCTGTGCCCCAATTTCCTGAATATGCAACACCAAGAAGGGACCCTCCCAGAAGCCATTGGCAGGTGACAATGGTATGTCAATGTTGACTGTGGAGAGGAAACAGATCGTCCGTCCATCCGGGAGCTCAAGTTTTGTTTGCTTGATCTCCTCTTGTTCTAGTCTCTCTGGTGCTAAATGCTGAGACTAGAACAATCAGAGAGGAAAAGCTCTGTTTGCTTCCCCGTCCTCAGCACAGTCCACCATTGAGAAAAGTCCGGTCGAGATGAGCAGGAGTCTGGAGGCAGGAACGGAAGCAAAGAACAGGAAGGAATGCTGCTGACTGCCTTGCCTCTCCTTTTGCTCAGGCTGCTTTCATGTGTAACACAGGACCACCTACATGCTCGGGCTGGCACTGCCCCACGGTGGGGTGGGTCCTCCCAGGCTGATCATTAGTCAAGAAAATATCGCACAGGCTTACCTCCAGACCAGGGTGATGGAGGCCTTTTCTGGACTTGAAGTTCCATCTTGCCCAGATGGCCCCAGCTTGTGTCAAGATGACAAAAAAATTAACCAGCACTCTTCCTTGCTGGCTGTGCCAAACAACATATGTGTGTGTGTGTGTGTGTGTGTGTGTGTGTATACATATATGTGTGTGTGTATATGTATGTATATATATGTGTGTGTGTGTGTGTGTGTGTGTGTGTGTGTGTGTATACATATATGTGTGTGTGTATATGTATGTGACTGCACAGGCATGTGTGTGTGTGTGATCATATATAAATGCATGTAACTTCATATAGTGATTTTGTAATTCAAAGTAAACTTTGAATAGTTTCCCCAGTTCTCCAAGGAGTGGAGAGAAAGAACAGCTGTGGTTGCCATGAACTTCAAGGAGGCTGAGAATAAATGAGAAGTCTCACTAAGATCTCCCAGCCAGTCACCCAGGCTTCCTCACCACCACGCTGTGCACCACACACCTCTGCATTTCCCTCAGGGTGCCCTGCAGGCACTGCTGTCAGTGTGGGGCCCTCCCCCCACCTCCCCCTCTCCTGAGGTAAGGACTGGGGAGGGGCGATGCTGCCACCTTCCTCTGTCCCTTTCCTTTGTCTCATCCTGTCATACATGCCAGTTAAATAATCCATACGATGTGGCTGAGAAAGTGAAAAAATCGTTAACACCAAAGCCAGCCTCACAGAGAGAAAATATTAGGGTGCGGTGTGACACCCATTTTTAAATAGACATTTAAATTATCAACAGCAGGCCTCAACTGCACATGCTCATACAATGCCCTCCTGGGGGACGCATGGATGGAAAATCCATATGGGGAAGGACACACAGGACGCAGTGGCCTCTGGGGATCTGTGTAGACACCCTCCCCTGGAGCGCTTAGTTACCTTCTCAGAGAACACTGAAGGAACTGAACAAGCTTGCACCATGAGTGTACTTACTCCTTTTTCATAAGCACTGTGAAGGCAGAGGAAGGGGGATCTCCTCAAGCTCCAGGCAAGCTTGGTCACATTGGAAGATCTAGTCCAGTCAGGGCTACATGGCAAGATCCCGCCTCAGAAAGAGAAACAGGGTGGAAGAGAGAGTGCAGTCAGTAAAATACTCACTTTTCTGAGTGAAATCCCCAGAGTCTGAGTGAAATGGCCTGGCATGGAGGTGCGCACTTGTAATCCCAGAATTTGGCAGAGCACAATGGGAGGCTGGGGGTTCAGTGGCCAACTAGTCTAGTCTACTTGGTGAATTCCAGGCCACTGTCTCAAAAGAAAAGGTAGATGCTTGAAAGACGATGAGATTGTCCCCTAGTGTCCACACATGTACAAGTGCAAACACACACACACACACACACACACACACACACACACACACACACACACACAAACAAGACACTGAGCACAAGCTTGGCATGGTGGCACACACCTGTAATCCCAGCACTCAAGAGATAGAGGCAAGAGCATCTCTGAGAGTTCTAGGATAGCCTATTCTACAGAGTGAGTTCCAGGACAGCAGGGCTATGTATAGAGACCCTGTCTCAAAAAAACAAAAACAAAAACCAAACAAAACACTGAACAAATTTTAGGAAAAGAACAATCCTAGAGCCCACAAGTTCCCAGGTCTGGTCTCTATAACATTTAAAGGGGTAACCAGAGGAGACAGATTAGCTTGAAGGAACTCAAATCCATTTTAAAGGAAGCAAACATTGCGGGTAGACCTGGGGAGCCTGGAAGATCTGTCTCATCTGCCTGTGATGGAGGCAAGTTTTAAAACAAGGCTTCCATCGCTCACCTACCAGGA
Source organism: Onychomys torridus (assembly GCF_903995425.1). Taxonomy (NCBI): domain Eukaryota; kingdom Metazoa; phylum Chordata; class Mammalia; order Rodentia; family Cricetidae; genus Onychomys; species Onychomys torridus. Next base: position 65,604,065 of record NC_050451.1, on the reverse strand, counting down.
CAGCATTTTCCAAAGCACTCCACAGCCCCACAGATGGGCAGTGCTTACCAGTTCCCACAAGAACTGAACTGAGAATACTCCAAGAAGAGAGTCCAGGGAGAGGCTTAGAGAAGCCTAGCCAATTGTACCCTGACTTCGATTAGAAAAGTCCTTCTTCAGGGCGAAACATACGGCACTCCTGTATCTTAAGAGAGTCATTCGGTCTCATCCTCCACTGACTGTCTTAACCAAATGCTTTCATGAGAACTGGGATTTGCCCTGACATGACAGAAATAGTCAGGTGGTCCCTCTGAAACTGCTGAGGATTTCAAGCCAAGCTCCTCTATTCAGGTCATATTTCCCTGTGTATTCTGCCCTGTAGAAACTGTTCCTCTGCCTGGGCACACAGTGTTTCCAACTCTACCTTCTTCCAACATTAAAATGTTCTTTCCTCTGTTAGCAGAGTGGGGTGATGGATGTGCAAAGACGGTACAAGGACAGCAGCTGAGAGTGAACTGGAACTAACCCAGCTACACGGGATCTGTCTGTCCCAAAGATCCTGATCTTTGGGCGTTACTAAGGCAGTGTCAAGGATGGGTTGTGACTAGGAGGCCTGGAGAACAAATAAGCAGGAATGGCAGGAAGAAAGCAGCGCAGACACAAGGAGGATCCAAGATGGAAGCCAACACCAAAAGGAAAAGTATCCGCTCAGGATCCTCAAGTCCAAGTTCTCAGCACAAAGGAGATGTGTTTGCCCCAGAGGGACAGAGGGCAGGGAATGAGAGACAAAGACAGGAGATAGAGGATGAGGGAGAAGGGGAAGGGAACAAGGGACGGGGGAGGATTATTTGTCCCCAAAGACAATGGACTGCTTCTGATAGAGGGGAGACAGGCATGGAACATAAGAAAATGGTAGCACACGGGGAAACCTTGTGTTAAGATGAGGGGCTTTCATTTGAATTGGGCCCGTTAATTAGGTGAGCCAAAAGGGGGCTTTTGGTTGCTGGACTTCAATACTTTGATAGCTGGACCTTGGTGGTCAGCCTCAGGAGGAGGAAGTTGGCTAGCTTTAGTATAATTTAATGATTTTTTTAGCAAGGAAGAGGGAATGGGAGAGAAGGGAAGGGCCAGTCAGAGCCATGCTTGCCATGTCAGTCATGCTCGCCAGAGTCCCTTAAAACACACCACCATGAGGCATCTCAAAATGACTTCAAAAGTTGGGAACAAAAGAATTCACAATGCAATGGCACCTGGAAAGAGCTGTGAGGTCACAAAACGGGAAATGTTGACTTGTCTTCACTCTTTACAGTGAAAACCACCCTATGTCTATCTTCACTTCAGTGTGAGCCCACACTAAATGTCCCTTTATCTTTGTGTGACACTTGATACTCTGAGAACACCAGTGAACACTGGGAAGCACCTGTAAAACTGCACACACGGGCTCGCTTGTCAAAAGCACTGTTTGCCTCTTTTGTCTTGTCCATCTCACAGTCAGACGTAAGGACTATTAGATGAATATAAACCCAAGGAGATTTACAATGCACAAATTGTACAGTGCACCACTGTGAAGGAAATGCCAGGCAGACCCAAGGTCTTGTGAGGAGGGTCTGTGCTTTGTAGAGAACACTGTTCATCAGTTTTGTTTGTGCTTTATAAATAGATGAATGACCCTTGACTCATGGTGGTTCAGTTTGTGATTATACCAGTCAAATGATACACACTGTGACATCTGGATGCTCAGTTTCGATGTCCTCTAGAGCTAGCAGTGTGCAGGACAATGTTCTCTTGCAAAGCCAGTAGAGTGCCATGGCTCCCAGCCAATGAGGAGACCACCCAGGTGAAGAGGCCATCCACTAAGGAACACCGTCACTAAGCTAGGATGTTCAGTGAGAAGGTATAAAATGCTTTTAGACTTCAGACATTTTTTCTCAATTCACTACAGGTACTGCATGGCGAAACCCCATCATGATTGGAGGAGAATCCATCCTATGACTTCCACTCATCTGGACTTGCCTAATTCAGAACTGACAAGGCAGTAAAAGAGGGTTCCTCCCAAGATGAGCAGTGTCCCCTCGGACTATGACCCCAGAACAGACTCTTCCTGCTCAAGCTGCCTTTGTCTGTATTTTGTCACACCAGTGAGAAAGACAATGAACATGGACACTCTGTCAGCTGGGGGATGAAAGGCCACTGGCATTGGGTACATACAATAGATCCATCCTGGACTGGAAAATCTCAACTACAGACTTCAGCCCAGCTGCCTGCCACAGTCAAGTGACCTCACCTCCTGATTCCAAGTCCCCCCATAAGCAATGAAGATGATATTAAATACTAGGCCAGACACAAATGAAGCTGCAGACGGCATACTGTCTACATGACTGAATTTCATGGAAATCTACATGACTGAATTTCATGGAGGCTATTTATCTCCCCTTATTTTCTCACATTTCCCATGACCCCTTGCTTACATAACAACCATCTTAATAACAGTATTCCCATATACAAAAGGCTGTTTTAAAATCAATGGCAGAACATCAAGTTTCTTTGCACTGACAGTTTCCTCCACTAACATCAAACATGTCTGTTCACAGTCTAGAGATCAGCTGTCACCCACAGCAGGTGTCCAGGGAATGACAAGAACTGTGACGTAAACACCCCAGAGAATTGAAGCTCATTCTTTTAGGCAACAATACTCTTTATATCTGAAAGCATTAAAAAAATTTTTTTTCTCTCCTGACCACTACGTTAAAATCAGAAGTGGAAAGAAGAAACTTCTCTGATTTATGGCTATGGATGTGAACTTAGATCAGATGTTGAAAAAAAAAAAAAAAGTAGGCATTCCTTAAATTAAAAAAAAAAAAAAAAAAATCACTAGATTTGCAACACTGAATGTTCCCAGATTTCTGTGCAATATTCACACATCTCCTTTCTTTCCATGGTCCACAGCGTTTTCCCTTGAAAGACCCAGGAACAAGTTCACACCATTGCCACAGTCAAAGAATTACCTAAGAACAATCCCCAGGTGCTTCACAGCTGTGGTTGGTCTCACTGCTCAAGTGTCTCATAAGGGTGCCAACAACCACTTCTCAGCCAGTGAAGACTGCTCTCTCCCTAAAATCTCACATAAAAAAAAATCTCAAAAATATTCACAAAGTGACCGGCCAGATTAAACAGTCTACAAATTGTGTAATTGCTGTTTCTTATTTGTAGAGTTTTACATAATCCTTGGTTAGGCCCCTTATTTGCTTGAGGCTGTATTTCATCTGCTAAGTAAGGCAACTTCACTCAATTATCCCTAAAAAGTATTTCCAACAGTAAATGCACATATGAGCATGGTGTGTGAGTGTGTGTGTGTGTGTGTGTGTGTGTGTGTGTGTGTGTATCAGATAGTGGAACTGCTGGAAATATGACTATCAGAGAGGTGTGGTATATGAGAGTATAATGAATAAACAATATATTTTATGCACTTAATGGGATATCTATCCTATAAAAAGACATTAACTTTGTACCATGGCAACAAAGATAAAAGAAATTAGCTCTCTTATTTCTTTCTCTTACCACCAATAAGGTAGAACTATTGAGCTAGGAGTATAAACATATTGATCTTTCTTTCCTGTGTCATGTGTTCTTAATAATTGAAAAGCCTACTGTATCCCAAAATAAGTCAGCAGTGCTCAGGCAAACAGAACCTTGCAGGCTTCTTTTTTCTAATAACTAAATACAGTTCTCACTGACCTTCTGGGCCTAGCTGTTCCTTCAATCTACACTTGGTTCATATATTAGCTTATCAATACTTCTGTTTAAATAATACAGTGGTTTCAGTCTTGGCACGAAAATTCAATGTGGCTTCCTTAAACTCCAACCTTATTTTATTAAAATAGAAACCTCCGGAATAAATGAATTCATAAAGTTCACACATAAAGTGGACACCTTCAGATAATAAGTGCATCACTGCTCAACATGCACACTTGAGGGTGTTATGAGTGTAGCATGAATTGTTAGAAGGTCTTATTAATAAAAACAAACCCAGAGCCAGGTATTGGGGTGAACTCTGAATGATCAGAGAAACAGAACAAGCCACAGCCTCCTCACCTTGCCAATTCCTCAGCTGATCCTGTTTCCTCAGCCTGGAAGCCCCTGAGTCCTCATCCAAATGGATCTCAGCTGAACTGCTGCTAGAAGCCTAAAAGCTTAACCAGCTTTAGTTCCTGGTCCTCACACCTTAAATACCTTTCTGCTTTCTGCCATCACTTCCTGGTATTAAAGGCATGAGTCACCATGCCTGGCTGTTTCCAGTGTGGCTTTGAACTCCAGACGGATCTCTGCCTCTGGAGTGTTAAGATTAAAGGCGTGTGCTACCACTGCCTATCCTCTATGTTTAATATTATGGCTGTTCTGTTCTCTGACACCAGATAAGTTTGTTAGGGTGCACAATATTTTGGGGAACACAACACCAATAAACCTGAGGCCAGTGGAGCCTGGTCTGGAAGCCATATTTAGCTATGGTGTCCAGATAGGTGGTATTTCTTTAATTCAATTCTACACAAAGTATGATTTCCTTGAGGACTATACCAATTCCAAAGGGTGTAAGAAAATGAATACAGGGTTGGGGATTTAGCTCAGTGGTAGAGCGCTTGCCTAACAAGTGCAAGGCCCTGGGTTCAATCCTCAGCTCTGAAAAAAAAAAAAAGAAAATGAATACAATATATCACATTACCTTAGAGGAAACACAGTAAGACCAAGTGCCTAAGTGCGGCAGACATTAGAGAACGGTTGTCTAGGACTGAATCTTGGCTTTCCTCAATGTGTCAAACCTGGCAAGTCATTTTCCCTTCCTCAATCGGTGTCCTTTGGGAACAGTGACTGGGGCTACAGTCAATTTCTTACAATACTGTCATGAGGCTTCACTAAGTTATACTCACAGTGTTAAGAACAACTGGCCGGGCGGCGGTGGCACACACCTGTAATCCCAGCACTCGGGAGGCAGAGCCAGGTGGATCTCTGTGAGTTAGAGGCCAGCCTGGGCTACAGAGCGAGATCCAGGAAAGGCTCAAAGCTACACAGAGAGACCCTGTCTCGAAGAAAACAAACAAACAAACAAAACAAACAAAAAAGAACAGCTGAGCGAATTAGGAAGAAATACTCAGGGTATCATCATCATGATTATCATCATTACAAACATACAACCCTGAAGCTAAAATAAATCATTTTCATAGTTAGTACAACTGAAACCATAACAGAAACCAAATCCTGGGAAAAAGGATAAAAATAGCCCAGAAAATGATATTCCAGGTTTCATCAATAATTCCTACATGAGCCTGAAAAAAAAAAAAATCACAACTACGCCTATTCCTCAGAGACAGGGAGGTTGTGGAGGGAGATGGGAGAGAACTGTAAAGAAACATTCCAGAGAAGAGAGTGGAGGCACAGAAGAGAAGCGTGGAAGTTTCTCAGCGCCAGGAGGAAGGCAGGGCTGGCGTGCAGGGAGAGGAGCAAGCATCCTTCTCCCCGAAAATGCCCTTCCTCAAGCCCCGGGTTCCCACGCTTCCTTTGTGTGTCTCTTCCTACTGTTCACATGTTTATTTTAAGAAAATGTTAGATGTGGGGAGGCCCTTAGGACTCACCTGGTCTAAACCCGTTACTTCACCCACGGGAAAAAGGAAGAGCCAGCTGTATAATGCACCCACTGAAGCTGAACTCATCCCTGCCCCCACCCCACCCCAGTCTCCCTCAGGACAACAAGGGGAACTCATCGGTCTGCCTGGCCTTCATCCCGTTTGGCAGAAACATAAATTTTTCTCTTGGGAAGAAAATGTGGGGAAATGTTTTTAAATGAATTAGCAAGAATCTTGCTGTTTTAAATTCAATAAATATGTTTTATTATTAACTTCATTGCCAGCTGAGCCTGAAATTAAGTTTTTCTATGCTTGGACAAGGCCTGCCCAACCAGTAACAGGACACCAGATTGCAATTGAACAGATCTACTTGTGCATGTAGACTACACACACACACACACACACACACACACACACACGCACGCACGCACGCACGCACGCACACAACCAGGAGACCCTTAATCAAAAAGGAAGTTTTGAAACTTGCCATCACTCTTCCAGCCTATGTTAGGACAGGAAGTATTTAATATTTGAACATGGAGCTCTCAACACACTTCAAAACACTGATTTTTTTCCTCCACAGGGGGAATGAACTTCCCGGTGCTACCAATGCTCTTTCTACCCCAAGAGCCACCAGCAGCAGCTCAGCAGGTTGGTCAGCCAGCCTTGTATCCGGTTCCCGAAGGTCTTTCTGCAGCAAGCTTTGTGCAAGCCAGTGCCTGTGTGGCCATGCTTCCTTTTGCTAAGCCTCCGTGCTGATCCAGAAGAGTAAAGCTCGGAAGCAGGAGCCTCTCAGTCATGTATGAAAAACAACCCTGCAAGTCTGCTTTTCTGTTGTTAGATTGCAGGGCCTGATAGATAAGAATCTAAAACAAACATTTAGAAGCAAAGAGGGAGCAGCAAAGCTCAGCCTGCTCCCACCCTCCCCTTCTGGCTCTCTGGGACCATGGCATATTTGCTTCCATGTGGGGCTGAAACTGTATAAACTGAGTATACTGAAGGGAGAGGTTCTGATCACGTGTCCACAGTAGCTTACAAGGCAGGAGCATCTGAAGCTGGGCCATTAAAAGTACGGGAGAAGCACAGTGGAAATAGGTGTTTTCTTTGCATAATCTAGAAGTACATGAAGCTGGCTCATTGGAACTACACTTGGTGTGTGTTATCTAGACAACTCTATCCTTTATTGTTGTATGTCTGTCTGTCTTCTTCTTTCATAGCTGAAAGGGGCCAGCTACCAGGGTAGTTACAACTATGGATTGTTCTAGTTTCATTGGGCTAATACCACCACATCCAAAAGCAACTTAGGGAGGAGAGGGTAGGCTCACATTTCCAGACTGTTCACTGCTGAGGGAAGCCAAAGCAGAAACGTGAAGTAAAAGCCATGGAGGGACACAACTTGCTAGAATCCCCAGGGCCAGGTACAGCTGCCTTTCTTATATTGGCCAGGATCACCTACCCAGGGAATGGTGCTGCTCACAGTGGCCTGAGCCCTCCTATATCAATTACTAATCAAGATCAAAACCCACAGACCAGCCTACAGACCAAGAGCTGATCAGGGCAATCCCTCAGTTAAAGCTGCCTTCTCTGAAGTTCTAGGTTGGTTGACAGTTCAGGCTAGCTAGGACACAGATGCTGTTCTTACTGTGAAATTCAGCATTAGGCACACTTCCCAAAAAAAGAGGAAAAAGCAAACATTCAGAGTTTGAAAAGAGCTGAGCCAATACTTGAAAGTTCCTAAGAAAGGATTCATGATGATAAAATAATTAATTAATAATAATAATAATAATAATAAAAGTTGTTTCATGCATCATTCTATCCTGCATGCCAGCCAGTAGCAGCAACTCATTCTTTCCAGATGCCTCTAGAAAAAATAAATAAATAAATAAAAGATGTTCCACAAATGTAGCAGGAGTTGAGATCCTGGGGGAACCAATTAGATTTAAGCCACTTCCCAAATGCCGTGAAAGAAAACAAGAAGCATTAGAAAAGAACTTGGCACTTGACATGGCATTTTACATGTCCTGCTTTGAGCCCATGGAGAACTTTTCATGTATTGGCTAGTTGCCATGCTTATAAAATCAATTCTGGGTTTTTAATAAAATAGAATTATTAGCTAGTAAGACAAACTTCATTTCAGAGGGAGAATGTGGGACATCAAATCTAATAGTTACCTCAGCCTTCATGTTTGGAATTATTAGAAAGAGAGAGAGAGAGAGAGAGAGAGAGAGAGAGAGAGAGAGAGAGAGAGAGAGAGAGAGCAATCAAGCCCACCAATGCCAATGGCAGACACTGGTGAAGAGCTTCCTCTGATAACTGGTTGCCATGTAGACCCTGAGGTTCCTGTAGTTTTCTAGCAAGTCTTTGGGGATCCAGTGTTACAAGGTCAGAAGACCTCTGGGAGCCAATAAAGCTTTACAATGGCCTTGGGATGAAAATCCATAGCTGGGGAACCTGCGGTGGGAAGAAAGGGGAGACTCCAGAAGGGACTGCCCTACTAGTGTTCCCCTGGTGACAGATGCATAGACACAGGCCTGAGTTGCAGCTGCTGGTAGGAGGGGAGGCTTTGGTATCCCCTGACTCCTAGATCACACCAGAGCTCACTACACTAACAGTGGTGGCTATTTTTTTTAGTTCAGTTTAGCCTTTCATAATTGGATGCAAAACAGACAACGTCTAAGACAACAGAACCAGGCAAAAGCCATTGAGATTTCCAAATAGACCGACTTCAGCTGGCTTCCTGAGATCTCTTCATCCCAAGATGAAGCAGCAAATGATACCTTCTCCAAAGAAGACTGGAGGCTTCACCAGACTCAGGCTGTAAATCTCACTCCCTTTCACTTCCTCTTTTGTAAGGTACCCAAGAAGTTAGGGTCTAGAAAGCCAAAAAAGAGTCATAGACAACCTTTTGTTTTCTACTAAGTTGAATATCTTCACTGTACCATCTCACTTTTACTTCCCATTAGAGAGAATGGTTAATGCCCTGCCTCTGGTACAAGACCAAATCAATGAACATGTTAGATTCCCACTCTGGGTCCATCACTGGACCATGTCACAAACACCCAGGATAAAGAACTCTTCTTCTGCCTCTCCAGAAATGACCGTCAAGCCAATGATGAAGATGCATATCCAGGCAGGAAACAGCCTCCCCTGCAGAAACCTGGATTATGGTGTGGGGGTGGGCATTTTAATGTTACCTACTCCATAAAGTTCTCACCGGGAACAGTATTTCTCTTACCTCAACATGTCTGTCTTGTTTAAAGTACCTTAAATGTTAGTTATTGATGCAGCTGTCTTTTCCCCCTTAGGTTCTTTGAGAAACAATGCTTTAATGACTGATAAGAGCAGTCAGGAAATGTCAAGTTTTGACTCTTGTGTGGTCCATGACTGTATCTCTCTTACTAAGTGAATGAAAAATGCGGTCATGACTGCTTCCAGGTGTGGTGGAGGAGAAGGTTTATTGTAGATATGAGGGCGAGAACAGCCAGAGGCATCTGGGAGGGTTCAAACTGAACATGGCCAGTGGACGGAACCAGGCCATGGGGTGGAGAGAGGAGAGAGGGAGCTAAGGAGGAGCTGCTTACCATGGCTGAGGTTATATAGGAATCAGAGAAGTTGGGAGAAGGTTAGCTAAGCTCAGGGGCCTGAGAGGTCCAGGGCAGGGTGCAGGGTGAGAAGTACTGAGAACAGTTAGGACTCCATAACAAGTATTGGTGAAGGCTGAGAGAGACTGGCCAGCAATCTACTTTAACATGTGAAACAGGCACCGCAGTTAGCCTTTTGTCCCAGGTTTCTTTGCTACCTAACCCTGAGGAACCAAAGTGACCAGATAGAAAAGACTTTACCAGTTTTATCTGACAGGATGCTGAAACTGAAGAATCGAAGGGAAAGAAGAATGTGTGCAAATTAAGACTAGTAAAAACTGACTCCCAGGAAGCCTCCAACGCGATATTTGATATGTAGCGCGTCCTGATGACCTTCCGAGTGGTCATGAATGGCAAGCAAAATGGCTTCTCAGCCAGCATCCCCAATCCCCAAAGCGCTGCTAATCCACTCCAGTGGTAGCAGTCATTGGGAGATAATAATTATATCTGTGGTTGAGGCCTGGATCTCCTCTGAGGACTGCCACCCCACAGAGAACAGGTAATCTTCAGAAGCAACTGAATTCCCATGTTTGCATCGAGCACACCAAATGATAGGACCTCCTCAGAGAGGGAAGATTAAGAGCTAAATAAGTCAAGGTTCCTCCAGGCATTACAGCTCCACTCAATCACAGACACTAAGTCTTCTATGGTTTGGGGAAAACAATATTTTTTTTCCTGACTACAATGCATATAATGTACTCCAGACAACAAAAACTTCATAATCATAGCTAAATAACAAATATATAAGTATCTGAGCTTTGAAATCGCTTTCAAAGCAGCAGCATTTTAGAAATGACTGCTCCTTAAGCATTCCCCTTCCTTTCAGCCTCATTGTGTAAATCATGTTGTTCTTCTTCAATTTCCCAGAATCCCCAAGGTCATTTTCTCCAGTGTTTGCTTTAAGCAGGACCTGATGCCAAGGAGTCTGCCTCAGATTTCAGGTTCTCTCAGATGACATTTCCCACACTGAATCTCTGCATGTTTCCCTACATCCAGATCTAGTCAATGTGCAATTTTTGCAAGAATTTTGACTTCCTGGTAATTGCAAATCACCTCCTCTTCCATAGTTGCTTTTTCCCTTGGGCAGGTGACTGCCAGGAAGGCAGAGCAGAGGAGTGGCTTTGTGATGCTGATGAGGTCTCTGTGCAGGCCTCAGAGCTGAGAGCTAAGTGTGGGTTCTCTGGGGAACCCAGGTGAGCCAGTGTCAGGGCACAGCTGAGTCATTTGGGCACCTTGCTGTTGTTACCCCTAGAGCAAGTTATTCTAGCTCCTGAGCAGTAATCTGCTAATGGCTTACATAATGGAGAAATGAGTCACCCTCCTTGGCAGCAGGGACTCTGAACTCTGTAAGGCATTAATTCAAAAGGAAATTCTGGAAAAAAGGTACTAGGTGATGGCAGATCTATATTTGCTAAGGTGCTGGGAGATGGGTACATATTAATGCTTTGTGGACATCTGTAATCCTGTTTCCATCTGACTTTAAGATTGTGAGCTCCACTCTGAGCTCAGCTGTGGTTGCCTCCAGGACACTCTGGAGAGGGGAAAACTGGACTATCACTTATGAGACAGCCCCTGCTCAAGAGCCAAGACAGTTATTCCAATCTTTAAGAAAACCCAGAAACACACACACACACACACACACACACACACACACACAAACACATGTAAATTCTTTGAAATACAAAATTATAAAATAAGCATGGTGGCTCCCCCTTGTAATCCTAGGATTATAGGAGTTCAAGGTTAATAAGGCCTATGAAATGAATTTCAAGACAGGCTGGCTACAGAGCAAAACCCTATCAACATAGACACATATCAACAACAGAACTTTTCAGTTAAAAATGAAGTCTCAGCCAAAATAAACTAAGAAATAAACTGACCAAGCATCTAAGAAAGGTAAAGTCACCCTGTGGGGCTCTAGTATACTCTTTCAGTGGAATTTTGTTCTTGTGGGGTTGGAATGACAAAGGAGAAATTATCTGCTAATCAGGGAAGAAATCAAAGCAAGGTTAAGACTCTGTAACAAAAGATAACCTTGAGACATTTTGGAACTTTATTTGCACTATCTCATTTAATCCTCAAAATAGCCTGAGGAGACAAATGGTTTGAATTAGAAATGTCTCATGTTTGGAGAGCCTGACCCCCAGCTTTTTGGAGAGGTTCCGTGACTTTTGCGATATGGTGCCTAGCGGGCACATTAGAGATGTACCGTTGAGAGTTACATCCACCTGTAATTACAATCTAGAGTTCTCAGTTTCCTAATCTACCAAGATGTGAATAAAATAAATGCACTCCAGGACAATAAAATGCACGTGGACAGAACACACTAGTCACCGCTCCCTTCACACCATAACCATTTCCTATGAGCCCAAGTAAACAGTTCCACGAAGCTCCTTGTATCACATGGACCAGAAAAGTAAGTAATGCAATAGTTGATTAGGAATCTTGTTTTAAAATGAAGAGATCAAGGCTTAGTGAATTTAAGAAGCTCATTCCACTTTCTCCAGCTAAACGGCAGATGGGCTATAAATGCAGGCTACCAATTATTTCTGCTTATCACTGTCCAAGGAAATTTTCAACCAGGATCAGACTATTTCCAAGAAATTTAAAGGGATGAGGGGAGAGATGAAAGACCAAACAAGAACAGGAGCTGGGGGATGGCTCAAAGGAGAGAGCACTTGTAGTGGAAGTGTGAGGCCCTGAGCTCAGATTCTCAGAATCCACTTAAAAGCCAGATGAGTGTAGTGCTCACCTAAGGTTCCAATGTTCAAGAAGCAAAAACAAGAGACCTCTGCTGCAAGCTGGCTCCCTAGACTAGATGAATTCACAAGCTTCAGGCTCAGTGAGAGAATCTCTGTTCTCCACATGCACATCTACAAGTGCACACTCACCCACTTGTGGACACACACACACACACACACACACACACACACACAATAACCAGAAAAAACAAAAACTGGAAGTAAAAAGATGACAGATTCCTCTAAACTCACTGTCAGTTCATTTCTGTTATTTTGCTTAATGAGGCAAAAGGAGGTTCTAATGTCGAACCCTATAAAAGTTTGCCCACAATGCACGGGGTTGGTTCTCAGCCATGTGATCCCTGAACAAAGTCCCTTAGAGACTTGTGCCATGCTCATGTGGTAGCACCCTTATTCAAGTGTGATTCACCTCCATTTAGCTATTTCTAAAGGTCCATGCCCAGGAACTGAGGTCTCCTGTGTGTCTCCTGAGGAGTTTGGGGAGGAAGCGTGACATCATGAGAATAACCTCTGTCTTCTCTCTTATGACTCATCCAAGAATGTCTAAGAAATTCTGCTGCTTCTGGCCCAAACCCAGTGACTTATTCCATCTGGCAAGCACATTCATATGGAAAAACAGCATACCATCTATGAGAGATTATTTAGGCAAAATTGAAGCAGAACAGAGGTAAATTTTACCCATATCTTTTGCCCTCCACAAAAACATGTGCATACATTTTCATTTTCATCTTGCCAGAAGCAGGTGAAAGCAGCATTCGCTTCCTCCTGTGTGCTCCCAGACTACTTTGTACAAATTGCTAATTGCAGTGCTTACTATACTGTCCTATAATTAGATTTTAGGTGTCTGCTTTCTAACTAATATAATAGCTCCTTCCCCCTTCACATTTCAATCCCAAGCATCTGGATCACACTTAACAAACATTTGTTAAACAAACAAATGGAAGACTGAGCGGAAGAGCGAGTATGTGACAGCTTTGCCCTGGGACTCTCTCTATGGCAAAAAATAAAAATAAAAATAAAAAAAAATAGTCTTTTCCTCTGTTCTTTATGACTAGAGATGATTGACACTGCTGGACTGGGAAACGGTCACCTTTTGTTTAGAAGATTAGATATCCGGGATGTTTGGGTGCTTAATGAATGAGTTTCATAGATGATTATACCTATACCACCATATATTGTCCTTCCCTTCTCTCTCTCTCTTTTTCAGGGTTTCTCCGTGTAGTTTTGGTGCTCTGTAGCCCAGGCTGGCCTTGAACTCACAGAGATCCACCTGACTCTGCCTCCCAAGTGCTGGAATTAAAGGCGTGCACCACCACTGCCCGGCTTTCCTTCCTTTCTTAATCTATACATTTCTTGTACCCCTCAAGCCAGCCTGGCTTATGCCTTGTCTTCCTTAGATTTAAGTAATTTAAATAATGGAAATCATTACTTTAACAAGATCTGGTGAATGAGGGCAGGAAATGGGACTGACTATGCCTTCCACCAGTGCTGCCCATGGCCTGCTAACCATGTTCCAAGTATGATGGATGGATGCTGCAGACCCCACAACATCCTATGCAGACACGGTCCTGGTTCTTGTGGAAGTTATGGTCGGTGGGAAGGGAGAGACAAAAAATATAGGACGAATAAAGAACAGGAGCTGTGGTGACATGGGAAACTGACAGTGCTAAAGTGCACAGAGGAAGGAGACAGTCTGGGCAGAGGGAGGGTGAAGGAACGCAGTGGAGGATTTTAATCAAGATGGTGATTTTTTAATGAGTTTTCAGAGACACTTGGTTTGCACATAAAGATATGTGGACTTGGGAGTTGTATCATTATGGTAACAAGCAGCCTCTCAACATTTTCCTTTGAGCAAGACTGTTTTGGCCACCAAATTGAGAACAGATTGTAAGGTCTGGGGCCAGATACACTGGGGGCCATGTAGGGTGTAATTTTTTCCATACTCTAAATGGGCTGTTAAAGGTAACGCTGGAAATGCAAAGAAGTCATTGAGTTCAAGAGAACAGTGAGAAGACAGCATAAACAGACTCTGGCAACTGACTAGAAAAGGATTTAGAAAACATATTCGAAGTAGGACCAGGTAAGCATATGATTCCTGGAACTATTGCCCAGCTCTTCTGTTGTTAATGAGAAAGAGGACATTAAAAACAAACAAACAGACAAACAAACCACCACCACCAACAAAAACCATACAAATGAAAGACTTCTGGCTAAAAAACCTATTAAGAGGAAGGAGGAGAAGGAAAAGGAGGAAGAGGAGAAGGAGGAAGAAAGTAGGCCAAGAGGCTGAATTTGCTCCAAGGCTGATACATGCCAACTTCTAGGCTCCATCAAGGATATGGCAACCAGAAAAGCAAAGCACAGCTTCCAGGTTGGGGCCTGGACATCTGGACAGCCATGGCTTGACTTACAGGAAAATGGATGGGGGAGGAAGGAGACTCTGTCAGTTCAGATACATTCTAGTTTAAGACACTTGAAGAATATCACTCAAGACACATCTCATGAACAGACATTTCATTTTTGCTTTCAGAGAAAAAAAACTAGGCTCTAGGGAATCAAGAGTGGTCATAAGATCATTGTCCCAGTTTGTCTTCCAAGTTGATAAAATGCCATAACCAAATGCAAACTTAGGCAGGAAAGGGTTTATTTGAATGGTAAGTCCATCCTGATCATAGCCCATCATGAAGGGAAGTCAGAGCAGGACCTCAAGGCAGGAACGTTGAAGCAGGAATGGATGCAAAGGCCATGGAGGAATGATGCTTACTGGCGTGCTTATATGGCCTGCTTTCTTATACAGACTAGAACCACCTGTCTAGGGGTGGTACAACCAAAGTGGGCTGAGCCCTTGTGGTAGTTTGACTGTAGGGCTCCCATAATCTCATGGGAAGTGGCACTATCAGGAGGTGTGGCTTTATTGAAATATGTATGACCTTGTTGGAGGAAGTGTGTCACTGTGGGTACAGGCTTTGAGGTTTCCTATGTACAAGATACTGCCCAGGGTCTCAGTCAACTGCTTGTTGCTTGCAAGAGGTAGGACTCTCGGCTACTTCTCCAGCACCGTGTCTGCCTGCAGGTCCCATGCTCCCTGCCATGATGATAATGGCCTGAAACTTTGAAAATGTAAGGGAGCCACATAATTAAAAAGTTTCCTTATAGGAGTTACTGTTATCATGATATCTCCTCACAGCAATAAAAACCGTAAGGAAGACAGAAGTTGGTCCCAAGAGTGGAGTATTGCTGTGGTAGGCCTGACTATGTTTTTACTTGGAGATTAATATGAACTTTGGGAGTTTAGGTTAGGAAAGCAGTGGAATGCTTTAAGCATAGCTTAATGGGAGATCTAAGTAGGAGCATGGAAGACAGTAGTGGTGAGTGTGATTTGATGAACTGTGGGGATCACAAGGTGTCAGAGGAGAAGGATTTTAGTATGTGGTCTAGAGACTGGTCTTGTGATATTTTGGCCAAGAAAGTGGCTGCTTTTTTGTTTGTTTGTTTGTTTGTTTGTTTTTCCTTTCTCCTTTTTCTTTAGTTCAAAGTAAAGAGTTTTGGATTAATTCCACTGGCAGAAAAAAAATCTCAAAACAACATAGTATAGACTCTGTTCTGTGGTTATTAGTGTTAACTCTGATGAAGATTTATAATGAAAAGGAGCAAGCTGAGCAAGGGAAAATATTTGAGGAGAAAAAGAGCAGCAGGAAGTGGAATGGAGCTAAGTTCTGTGTTCAAGGAGACACACAGAGTAAGAAATGGAATAAAGGGAGTGGTGACCTCAGGACAAGCTCCCACCCAGCTATGTTTTCAACTTGTGGAAAGTAACTAAAGAAAAGCTTAGAGCTGGGTGTGGTGAGGCACACCTTTAAGCCCATCAGTGAGATGGCAGAGGATAGTGGATCTCTGAGTTTGAGGCCAGCCTAATCTACACCACAAGTTTCAAGACAACCAAGCTTAGGCAGTGAAGGGCAGAAAGCTGCTGAAGCTGTCATTGAATGAGGGGACCATGTTCCAGCCTCATCAAGCAGCAAAACTTGGCAGCTTCAGCCATGTGGTTCTGGCTTTAAAGTTAAGGATAGAAGAAAGGGGTTATAGAATTTTCCCTGTACATTAAGGAAAGCTGCTGAGGCCCTGCATGTGTCAGGTATGTCCCTGAATGGAGGCCTAGTAGAGAGGTCATTGCATGAAGCTGTGAAGTTGAAGCCTGAATTGCCTTGGAGAACCAAAAATGTTAGAGGGGCCAGAGTTGCTGGATACCTGCCGAGGAAAGCTGCTAACAAGGAGTGGAACCAGCCCAAGAAAAAGAAGTATGTTGCAATCAACAAAGCTGAATAGTGTTGGAGATTTGAAGAGCATTTTGACATCAGACATGGAGCTACAGAGTTTGGAGTTTGTCCAGTTGATTTTCAGTCTTGCTTTGGTCCAGTATTTCCTCGCTATGTTCCTTTCCCTCCATTTTGGAATGGTAATGTATATCCTATGTCATTATATGTTGGAACTATGTGATCTGCTTTTTTATTTTGATTTTTACAGGTGATTACAGTTAAGAGATTGCATGAACCTCAGAATAGACTTTGAACTTTGGACTTTAAAACATTGTGGAGATTTTGACAAACTATGAGGACTTTTGAAGTTGGATGAAATGCATTTCGCATTATGATACTATTACAAGTTTATGGGGGTCAGGGAGTGGAATGTGATAGTTTGAATGTAATTGCCCCCCAAAATCTCATAGAGAGTAGCATAATTAGGAGGTGTGGCTTTGTTGGAGGGGTATGACCTTCTTGGAAGTGTCACTGTGGGAGTGGGATTTGAGGTTTCCTATGCTCAGTATACCACTCAGTGTCTCAGTCTACTTCCTCTTGCCTGCAAGATATAGGACTCTCAGCTACTTCCCTAGCACCATGTCTACCTGCAGGCCACCATGCTCTCAGCTATGATGATAATGGACTGAACCTCTGAAACTGTAAGCAAGCCACCTCCATTAAACATTTTCTTTATAAGATATGCTGTGGTCAAGGTGTCTCTTCACCCTAACTAAGATAGCCACCAAACCAGTCATTAGTCAAGAACATCTCCTCATCTCAAAGACTTGTCTACAGGGCAGTCTTATTGAGACATTTTCTCAACTGAGGTTTTCTCCTCTCAATTGACTCTTCCTTGTGTCAATTTGACAAGAAACTAGCCAGCATAGTCTAAGTTATATTAGTAGCAAATCACCAAGACTCAATGGCTTTAGTAATATATTTAAATCTATTCCAACATAATGATTCAAGGAACTCAGATAGGGAAAAGGGGACAACGATTTCAGGAGCTTGTGGAATAGCAGCATCCATTCCACTGAACAAAAAGTAAAAAAGCAAGCCAGAAGCATTTGTAGAAGATTTTTAAAAGAGCTTCGATACACATGACCACACCCCACTACAGGGGAAGCTGGGAATTAACTGTGCTTCTGGGACAGAGTAGATCTGGGTAGACAGTTGCTTAGTGTTTAGCACCTGAGTGAAAAATACATTCAAAATCCAGGGAGGCATGAAGAGGAATGTGATCCTTTGAATAAGAATGGTTCCAAAGGCTCACATGTTTGAATACTTGGTCCCCAGTTGGTGTAACTGTGTGAATAGGATTAGGAGGTGTGGCCTTGTTGAAAAAGATATGTCACTGAGGATGGGGTTTGAGGTTTCAAAAGTCCAGACCATTCCCAGGGTCTCTTTGCCTCCTACTTGCTGATTAAGATGTGGGTTCTCAGCTGCTCCAGTCGCCATGTACTTGCTCTGCCATCATGGACTCTGACCCTCAGAAACTGTAAGCCCAAATCAAACACTTTCTTCCATAAATTGTCTTGGTCATGGTGTTTTGTCACAATAGAAAAGTAACTAGGAGAATGAGTAAAAAAATTCAGAGAACAACGAAGAATTCAAGAGGCCAAGGTGATAAGACCCAATTCAGAGCTTCAAAGATGAGAGAAAAACTGGGATTAAGAAGAGGATTCAGAGAATCAGAATAACAATGAAAATAAAACCAGGAAAATGCCCAAGATGCTTGGTGGACAGGTGCAGGAGTGAGTACAGATTTAATCATTAAGCACCGAGTCTGTCTCCGACAAGCTGACACACACTGGGTGCTTCCAATATTTAGATGAAAAATGAGCCAAATTACATTTAAGAGAAAACGGCAAAATCAGCTGCTCCAAAAACCAGCTTTTCATTCTCATGCAAATGGACTGCTTCAGGGCAATGTATCATTGCACTCATTTTTTTTTCTGATTTGGTTTTATGTCCATACATCACCCTACACAGATAAAGTGTACATACTGCATCAAAATGCTATACGACCTTACAGACATAAACATATTAACATGATGATGAATGAATGTATGCCTGTCTCTCTATACACATGCACTCAGGACTTTCAGAATTCTTTACCACAATGCAATTCTGTTTTGCGTCCATTCTTCCATGGCTCTCTATGCTCTCTTCTTTTCCCTTGCCTCCACCATTCAACCTAAACCTATTCACAGTGAGAAGACTAAAGAAAAGATGCTAGCTCCTATGACATTCCAAACCCTGCTCCATTTTTACAAAATACATTTGAGTCTGTAGCTCAGGACAGTCCACAAGCATGTGCATGATCCCTTTTTGGCTCTTACACACAGGAGGCCTCAGCTAGAAAGGTAAGAACCCATAATCGTTGGCACATCACATCATTCAACAGCAGTATACATCACTCTACCTTCTACTTTCTCTTGAGAGCATAAGGATTTTTAGGTCCAAGGATGATTTGGAGAGCTCTGCATCAAGAATACTCATTTTGGCAGAATGATCGTCAGTCTTGCTTATAAATAAGATTGAGGGAAAAAAGACAAGATCATTGGTCCAGAAGGTATGGAGATAGTAAAGATAATAAAGCTGATAAACTGTTGCCAGGCTTAAACTATTAACATACTCAATCTAACCAAGCATTTATAAGCCTGACTTCAAACACCATGATATTCAATAAATATAAATTGAAAGAGTGACGACGCTGCCCACATTTCCTCACTTGGCGACACTCAGTTGGCAATTCAGTAGCAGAAGCCACACATACTCTATTTGTCGTTTACTCCTTTCCATGTCGTAACTCATATCAGATATGAATTTAACAGCTGGAAATAGCTTCTCAGTGAGCAAATTAAGTCTGCATTCTATTTGAGAGGCAATACATGTAATCAAAGAAAACCTTTGGACAGTTACATTTGTGCCCTGGCTTCTGAAATGAGATTTTCCATCAGCTCCAGCCAAGAACTTTTCATATTATGACTTCTACAGGGTTTTCATTATTCAAAGTCTGCAAGCTTCAGCTCTCATCTGCAAGGTACATGCAGAAACCTGTTGATGATACAGATAATGTATGGAACAGGAAAACCGTAACTTTTCCCCATCTACGTTAAATACTTTGAAGAACATTCTGGAATCTGTCAGCTAGTGTAGGAAAAAAGGTAGGGCAGGAGTGAGGTGAGATGATGTGTACACTGCCTGGGCAGTCGGTCAAAGGAACAAGTTAGTGTAATATTCAGTATTTGAACATTAAATCTAATGCCTTGAGGTGGCACCTGGGTTGAAAACCTATCAAATTTGTTTAGTCACATCTTTCAAAGCTGTCATATTCCCAGACCTGCAGGAGTGAAGCTGACCATAACTTGCTCTTCACAAGACATTTCCATCTCCCAGTCTAGGGACTGAAGACATTAACTGTTCTACTCTCCCAACTGCACTGTCCATCATTCTTTATAAATCACCACCAGCACATCTCTCATCTACCTCTACTCCTTCTCTTTGTTACTCCCATCTTAGTCCAGGTCCCTATCACGTTCTACAGAAACTCCTGATCATTAGACTCCTTGCCTAGTTGGTGATTCTTCTAAAATCCTTCCAATGCATCTTCAACAACAACAACAACAAAACCACCCAAAATCTTATCTACAACACAAAAAAAGATTGTTTTTCACATCTGCTTAAAACACACAATACTACTTCAGACTAAATCTACATTAATTATATGACAGGAGAAACCCTCCAAACACCACAGAAGCAAACTTGGTCCAACTTTTTGTTGTGCCTCATATTACTGCATAGACACACACGAGCCAAGTCTTATTTCTAAGGCTTCACTCACATCAAGTCTTTCCACTTCTTCATCATCCCCAACTCTCTCTTAGGCACGCCTACCTGCTAGACCCTCCAAGTTCATTCACACTCACCTCCTAGAAGCAAGCCTTGCTCTCAGACTCTCCACTCTTGAACCAATCCTAATATTTCTGTAGCACAAATCCTAATTGGTCCTAATAATAAAAACCGGAGCCAGATATCAGGCTAAATACCTGAAAGATCAGAGAGACAAAGGAACAAGCCACAGCCATCTCTCACCTCACCAACTCCTCAGCCAAAAGGAACTGAGCTCTTGCCTCCTCCCCTCCTATATTCCTCTCTCTGCCCAGCCTATCACTTCCTGTCTCAACCTCCCTAATGCTGGGATTAAAGGTATGTGTGCCTCCCAAGTACTGGGAGCAAAAGCATGAGATCCCAAATGCTGGGATTAAAGGTGTATGCCACTACTGCCTAGCCTTTATAAATAACTAGTGGCTGGCTTTGTCCTCTGATCTTCAGACAAGCTTTATTTGTTAGCACATACACAAAATATCACCATATATTTGTTTGATAATCCATCCTTGTATCTCTGAATAAGCCAATGGTGATAAAGAGCTATGGGATGAAATAGAATAAGCAGAATTATATCCAAGGACCTGTGAGAACTTTGTGTATGATAAAAATGGAAAAACTGTGGACGGGAGAGATGGCTCAGGGGACTGGAGAGATGGCTCAGTAGTTAAGAGCACTGTATTCTCTTCCAGAGGACCCAGGTTCGATTCCCAGCACCCAGATGGCAGCTCTCAACTGTCTGTAACTCCAGTTCCAGGGGTCAAAAGCCGCCTTCTAGCCTGCATGGGCACCAGTTGCACACATGGTGCACAGACACATATGTAGGCAAAACACCCACATGCATAAAAATAAATAATTTAAAAAACGGAAAAACTGTGGATTCTAAAATGATAGTGTTGGGATAAGTATATAGAAACATAATATATGATCCTTACCAACTATGCCTCCCCCAAATTAATTCCAAATAGTTCAATAATCACAGAACTGGAAGAAAATTTAAGGGACAATTTCTATAATCTTAGGGCAAGAAGATTTTTCCAAGGAATGATTTTTCAGTCCAATACTACAGATCAATACATTAGATTAATTAAGTATCTCTTCAATGGAGGGAATGTTCTAAGTTCAAGTGAAAAGACAATAATCAAATGGGGGGTTGTGCAGTTAATTGGCAGAGGACTAATCTCTGTAATATGTAAAGAGCTCTTGTAAAGCAAAACAAAACAAACACAAATCCAAAACCTGCTGCTAGAAAAGGTAAGCCAGACAGCCAGAAAAGCACACAAATGCCTCTGAATTGCCTGGAAGTATTTAAACTTCAAAATAAAATAAATTCAAACTTGAAATGGTAATTGTGTAGAGAACTAAGGATTGAAGGGTACTGAAGCGTTAATGAAGGTGAGGCAAAGTGGGCACTATTAAACCCCACTATGGGAAAGAGAACTGATAAAAATCTCTCAAAAACAGTTTAAAAGTACTCAGAATTTTCATCATAATTTATCCCAGTAAACTACTTAAGTGTCATCAAGGAGCCAAAAATTATAGTAGCCCTTTGAACAGTAAACCTAGTCGTGTTATTTAATAATAATATATATCGATAAATCAGGGTTAATGACGCATGTTACAATTTTTCAAAATTTGGATTAAAATAATATAGTTCTATTTTAAAAATAAGTATGTTTATATCCTCAGAAGAAAAGGAAAATCAAAACAAAAACCCTTAGAATATTTAGCAAAATGTATATTATCCCTAAAAGGTGGGAAAGGGAATCTTTCAAACCTTTCTTTCATCACATATCTGAAGTTTATATGATTGTTTTTACAAACAGAACATATATATTTATAGAGTGCCCTGGCTGTAACAGAATTCCTATGAGATTACACATGACTTTGCTCAGCCTTTGACCAGTCATCTGGTTATAGGTCAGTACAGAAAGGAAAGTCCGTTGAGACAGCCTCTCTCCCAAGATACTCTGTCTTGCCTTGAGGAAACAATTTCGGGAAGGAAAGATGGACAGAGGCACATATAGTCCCCTACAGCTGCAATGATTTCATCATTCCCAAGCCCCTGACCCACCCCTATAAAGGGTGACAGCCAACCTTTCCCCCCGGGGCAGACTCCTCAACTTTCCACAGAAAAGAGGCTGTGTATGCTAATAAACACAATCCCATCCATTGAAGGTCAGTCTCTGGTCTCTTTCTGCCCTCTACCTTTACACTGCCTCAGAAATCTAACATTTATAACAAAGATCATTATTAACAGTTGCCACTATTAAAAAATAACACAGAAAGAAGAAAAAACCTGTCTATATACACAGATTTAAAGGGATCACATGTCTCAAAGAGTTACCATTTTAACCTATTACAGCAACTGTAAAGTAGGACTTGCCAAGCACATCCACAGGACTACCTAAATTCCTCTCTGAACCAATATCATCAATTTCCTTATCTGCACCATTCTCATGCACAAGACAGTTCACTGCATTTTTCCACGGCTCCAGGAATGGACTTGACTGGGGTAAGGAAGAACTGAATAAAACGACAGACAGAGGCACACATAGTCAGAAAGGGGCGGGAGTGGGGGGTAAGAGGGGGGCATTGGATGGTCAGGGCTATTGGAGAACCTCAGCCTTCAGGAAGCTCAGTGTGTTTATTATATAGAGTTGAAGAGAGAGGCAGGGTTAATACATCCAGCTGAAAAAGGAAGGCAGGGTTATTATAGACAGATACGCAAGGAGACAGGATTTACAGAATACAGCAGGATCAAGGAAACAGGTTCTCAGGAGGAGCAGTCTTTGTAAGGAAACAATCTTCAGGCTGTAAATATCTGAGAGGAGGAAGCTAGGGTGGACATTTTCTGCACTCACTGTCAACACATGTGGACCCTAGAGGATGGCTCTGCCATCTCTCTGAGCTTGACGCTATGGGATTCTTGACATGGCCATGCCCATGTCAGTAGCACACATTGACTCAGGACTTCCCTCACTCAGGGTTTTCTTTGCTCCCCACAAAAGGCGGCTTCCGTTCTGATTCCAGAGCACAAAATGAATTGCTTTGTATTCTATGGCTGATCAGTTCATAACACAGGCGGTGACATGCCCCTACCCCCACCCCCGACTCTTTTATCTGTTTTATCATCTTAAAAAAATGTGAAGACCTTTTAGGCTGAAAGAGAAATTCATGAAGGAGTCATCAAGATGTGCTGTATTTCTTGTTGTCTTATGGCTGTGAGTCACTAATAGTTCTCACAAAAGCAGATGGGCATCAGAAGACTAGGAAAAAATGAACCAACCAAAATGTCACCTAACTGAGCTCAAATTCCACGGATTTGATTATACCATAGGAACTGAGGCCTACCATTTTAAAAATGGGATTCCATCAACCACAGGAGCAGAAGGAAGCTGGGACTCAGTGACTGGTTGGAGAACAAAAGAAGTAAAAGTTATTTATAGTGACCTTTTAATGTTTACCTTAGAGCTGCTAATCAGATGTAAATTGTCACCCCATGGATATGCATAATCAACTTTATTCCCTTTGCTAATTGAGAAATAGAGCTGTTAATGTCAAGAAACATTTGAAAAATGTACCAAGCTTGCTCAATAGAGCAAGTTCTTTTTAAAAGTCACAGTTTCCATATGGTGAAATCATGGAGATTAGGCTTAGGGGGAAAAAAAGAGAGGGAAAAAAAAAAAGAAAATGAAAAAGACTAATTTGTAATAGAGATAGTTTATGAAAAGAAAAACACATTTTAATAACCCCACATTTAGCCATTTTGACCACTTCTTATACTCAAAATTAACCCCTCATTCCATTTCCTTCACAGCTCCTTACAGGCTGAACCTACATAGCCCTTTTGCACTGTCACCAGCTAAGCAGTCAGTGGCCACGCCCTTCAGTCACTGTGGTCCCTACAGGCAGTCTTTCTGTTAGTAGAAACCTTGGGAGCCCCAGAGTGGGCAGCATATGTTAACACGGAGGTAGGGTCCCCCGTTAGGTTCTCAGTCTTTAACAAAATAGTTTGAAAACGGACTCAGAAGGAACTCCATAGCCATTTCTACTATTATTGAAGAGAAAAACAACAGGGCAGGAAACCAAGAGTCCTCTGAAAAGAAGCCCTGTAATTCCTTAGCAGCCACATGTAAGCAGGAAGGAACTTAGGAAAGAGAGAGGAAGCCCAATGTGTTAGGGAAAGTGTGCTTAGAAAAGCTACAGAAAGTCAGGCACTTGGAAGGCAGAGGCAGGCGAATCTTAGTAAGTTCGAGGCCAGACTGGTCTACAAAGCAAGTTCTAGAACAGCCAGGAAAGTTACACAGAGAAACACTACCTTGAAGAGAGAAAAAAAAGAAAAGGAAAAAAAGAAAAGCAATAGAAAGAAGAAAAAGAGGAAGTTATGGTTTTCTGATTTAGGATTCAGAAAGATGGGGAGGCTCTGCAATACTGCATGATGGGAGCCCGGCAACCTTCCTGGGAAGGGAACAACGTACATTACCTCATTAAGAGAATAATTATTCTTCCCATCTTCTCAGCATGGCAGCTTTCCTGAGGGTTGAGCTCTTGGCCAGGTGATTGACAGGCCCAGATGGATTAACCGTTAAGTGAGAAGACAACAGTCTGTAATGTTCTAACCTTTGGAGCAGATTAGAATGTCAGGTCTACACCCAGAAATAGATTCCATTAGGGAGGGGCCTGTCATCAGTGATCTTTAACGAGTTTTTTTTTAACAGCTTGCTCTGGAGAATGGGTACCCTAAGATTATGAAGGAGCTGGGCTGAAACTGGGGAACAAATATGCCTCATTTCTACCATAAGAATCCAGAGGCGCCACTCACCAAAAGGGATTAGTGTCTGGTCACACTCTCATATGCAGATTCTAAGTAGGCGTGGACATTGTGGTATGTAACAAAGAACTGAGAACCAGAACTCCCTTGTGCGGAGGGGCAAAAGCTGCCTGACAACTACTGCTTTCTGGACCCCTGTTCTAAACTGTCTAGCCAGTTTCTCTCCTCTGTCCTCTGAGCAACTCTAACTTGGTCTTTTGATTTTCCTTTAAAACTGACCACCAGAGGGTCAATGAGGCACAAAATGGGGATAACAAATTCCCTTAAGTGATATTTCCAGATGGCCGTTGTCTTTATAAAACCAGACACCAGCATGGGAATGATTTTTAATTGATAGTTAATTTTAGAGAAGAGGGAGCTGAAACAGAAGCACTGTAAGAGACTACTCTGCCTGTTCTTATTCCAAGACATAACCCATTTGTACCCTTCCTCAATAACTTGTCAGTATATAAAAACAACTATCAACTGTTTCAGGATATCTTGTGGCTTCTAGCTGTGGCATGGATCAGCCCTAGCACATACCTTGAATCCAAGAGCTTTCTGCTTATGGTAAATAGGATAAAATAGGATAAAATAAAAAACAACATTCCATAAGTTTACAGGAAGAACAGGCAACCAGTTGACTGGAAGTAACCATAGAGAGTGAGGAAAAGTCAGGAAGTGAGGGGAGGGGGAGAGGGAGAGAGGGAAGGAGGGAGGAAAGAAGGAAGGGAAAGAGGGAGGGAGTCACAGGAAGTAGTAGGGAGGGACATATGAATTTGGGGGTCCTTTTGGTTTGAGATGGCAGAGGAAAAGATTCTCTTTCTGGGACATAGGTAGAAGAGGGAATGTCAGCTAGGTGCTTTCTCTGCCTCTCTGAGCTAGCAGGTTTTCACACCAGTATCTGGCTCCGGAGTTCTTATTGGTAAATCAAACAATAGAGACTTAGTTTAAAAAAAAACTTCAACTCAAGGGAATAAGAGGTAGTTTATTCTGGAATCAAATATAAGTGACCATGTCCAAGAACATATATTTCAACTACCTAAATCCCATTCTCTGAGAAATGAACAATTTCATGAAGTTTTTATAATGACAGAAAAAGCAAAATGCCATAAATCAACAAACTTCTCAAATACATTAGTTGGCACATAGGAAGATGGGTCATAGCAAAGACGGTAAATCTCTGCTCTGTGGCTCAGGCGACAGTTCAAGACATTTTTGGCCTCAGGGATGATGGAAGCTGTGGAAGTGTGTGTTCATATATGTCAAGATTTACCTACCAGCCACAAGCAAGAGTATTAGGCCACACACAGAAGGGAGTAATAAATGATCAAATAAGGGGATTAAAGATAGCCCAAGATAATTAGTAATTAGTCTCTGGACCTGGAACGTTCCAACTTCTCCAAAGTCACTACCGTTCTAATCAGTAAGTCAGCCTTTCATAGATAAAGCTTCCTACACAAATCTCTTATTTGATGAAATCCAGGATTTCTCCCTCATCTTTGAGGCACTCATCAATGTTGATAAAAACTCTTCCCCTTAAAACAGGCTCATTAAAATCCTCCCCTTTACTCTGTTGAATTTTGACTTTTTAACATGTTGCAGATAAGAAATGAAATCTACCCATAAGCATAGACATGACCAGCAAGCAGTCTGTTGTAGAGAATAAAAAACACATGTGGGGGGGGAGGTGAAAAATACCAATGAGCACAATCTACAACACTATTCAAGGCACTAGAAGACAATAATGCGGTTTCATCTTGAACGAGTAAGTTCAGACTTCAGACACATACTATCCCCAAGCACCTGTCAACACCAAAACAACTCTCACCCTAAAGAGATAAGAGATTGCTTATTGTGGAGCCAAATATGAGTATGACCCAGGAACAAAGATCAATATTACATCAAATACCATGCTCCAACATGGCAAGTTTCATGACAAGTTTACAGCTAAAGAACAAAGAAAAGCTATAAATCAAGGCCCTTTTTAAATACACTGGCTGCACACTGGGCAGGTGGATTACAGCAGGTTATAGTTGCTGATGATAGTCTTAACTTTGGGGCTGGTGGAAGCTAGTGGTCTGTTGGTACATTTCAGAAGGATTTGTCTAATAGTTACAAGTAAGATACTGGGTCACAGAGCTGTTTAATGCAAGTGTCTTAAAAGGGATAAAGATAGCCCAGGATAATTTGGCTCAGACCTACAGTATTCCAATTTTCATAAGTTCTAGTACGTCTATCAGCCTTCCATCAGTGGACATTCTAACATAAGGATAACTTCCTTTTTCCTTTTTCTGGAATCTTCAGTTCTCAGTTCTCCCTTGGAGTGGTTTGAATGAAATATCCCCCACAGTCTCAGGCCTTTGAAAACTTGCTTCCCAGTCCATGATGTCTTTGGGTAGACGTAGGAGGTGTGGCTTTGCTGGAGGAGGTGTTTCATTAGAGGTTGGCTCTGACAGTTTAAAGACTTCTGCCATTTTGATTTCTCTGTTCCACCAACACTATTTGAAGATGGGAGCCTCAGCTCCTTCCTCCAGTCGCCATGACTTCACTCTGCCATCATGGACTCATATTCTTTGGAAAACACAAGCCGAAAAAGCCCCTTCTTTCTATAAGTTGCCTTCGTCATGGTCTTCTATCACAACAATATCAAAGTAACTAGTACATTCCCAGTGGCTAAGAATCACATTTTGAGCATGTGGAGGTCTCCCGTGGTTCTTGGGAAGCTTAGCCTTAGGACCTAATAAAGATGAGGCTAACTAGGCAAGAGAGCAGTCTTTAGGAGTGGCTAGTAAATCCAGTAACAAATAAGTCTGTGGATCCCTTTAAATCCATCAGTCATCAAGACCCAGGTCTGATCCCTCCAAACCTATATATCTGACATTAACATTTACATGTAACAAATATATTAGGAGTATTAAACCCAAAATTAAAATAAGCAAGAACACAATATGGCTTAAAGAACTAAAGATAACAGATGATGAAAACAGGCAAACCAAAAATTGTTTTTTTAAACTAATTATATGTTTTCTCCTGTGTCTATACTTACTCATACTTTATAAATATTGTACTTGATGTTTGGAGTACTGAAGATAATTTATCCTTAAATTCTAGGTTTTCTTTTGGCCACTTTGATAGTATAGCTATAACTTCATGAGGAGCAGCTAGTTGTAATGTTAGGAAACACTGGGCTTTAATATTCAGATTACTGTATTTTTATTTGTAACTAATAATTTCATTTGATATTATTCAGCATCACTGTTAAACATAATACTGGGGTGGCAGCGGTTGGTTCAGGAAAGTATATGACACATAATTGCCCATCAGGAATGAAGTTATTAGAAGAAAGGGCCTCAGGGTTGTGGTCTGGGTTAACTGTGAGAGCTTAGAAAGAATAACACATGAAGAACAGCATAACAGTCCCTTAAAGTGACAGAGAGGTTTCCTGTTCAAACTTGGACAGGGAGAGAGAAACAGGGAGCTGGCCATAGAGATGGGGCAGAGAAGCCCCTTCAGAGAAAGCCCCTGAACAAAGGGATAGCCCACTAAATCACGGCATGTGATTTATCATATAGCACATCACATAGGACAGAACATGGAAGATCTGGGTACTAGTTAGGATTATAAGTCAGAGGCTGCTGTTAATTAGCCACTGCACAGACAACTTCTTAGCTCTCTGTCCCAGGGAGTTGTTGTCGGAACTGTGATTCCTTCAGGTTGTAGAATCTGGTTTCTTAGAGTAACCACTGTCTTAAAGGGGCAGGCTATTAGCTAGCAATTATATCAGATTTAGTTGGGGGAATTCAATAGACAAGTCACATTGTAGAAGAAATGGGAAAATATAGTGTTAGTTTAACTTCCCTTCTAACAAAATTGTCTTTTCCTACAGACCAAATACTGTTAGTGACAGATAGAAACAAAAAGCTAAACTCAGTTCTCATTTGCCTTGTAAAACCTTTCTGACAGGTCTGGTTTCTTTCCTGGGAGTTTCGTTTCATACCTGCAGAGTGCTATGTTCACACAGACACATCTAATAGAAGGCATGTGCTCCCTGAAAGGAAACACCATTAGCGGAACAGGCTTGTCTTTCCAAAAATGGCCCTTACCCCAACTACACACTGCAGGAACCTGAGTAAGGTCCTCTGGTAACTTTCCTCACTTGTAAAGTGTTTCAACCGACCTAACTGTGGCAAGGAGGACTCCATAATTTAACAAAATATATCCAAACACTGTCTGGTTATTTTTCAATTTTTAGTAGTTGCTATGGGAAGGCCCAGTCCATTGTGGGTGGCTGGGGGCTATAAGAGCAGGCTGAATATGCCATGGGTAGCAAGGAGTAAGCAGCTCTTCTCCATGGCCTGTGAATCAGCGCCTACCTCCAAGTTTCTGCCCTGTTTGAGTTCCTGCCCTGACTTCCCTCAGTGATGGACCGATATATGAAACTGTCAGATGAAAAAAAAAAATCCTTTGCTCCTCAAATTTATTTTGGTCACGGACTTTTTCAGAGCAACAGAAACCTAATCCAATATCATCTAATTCTATACAAGTTTCATCATCTTAAAAGGAAATTTCATTAGGTGTTACTTCCTATGCCAGACCAACAACTCACAAAAGCCAAACTACTTTTCATGGATTTACATATTCTAGACATTTCACATCAATGGGATCATACAACGTGGTATCATTTGTTGCTGGCGTCTTTTGCTTTAGACCATTGTCTTTAGGATTCATTCATATTGCAATATCTAAGCACTTTTAATATTCAAATAGAATTCCACTGTATGGACACACCACAGTTTGTCCATTCCTTCATCAGGTAATGAATATTTAGGTGTCCCCACTTTTTCCATTATGGAACAATGAACAGTGCTATTACTATCTGGGAGCAGCTGTTCATGCGGACAGCGTTCTCAGTTCTCTTTGGAGCACACCTGGAGAACTGCTGGGTAAATGTCAACCGTTTCCTACAGTGGCGGGACCATTTTCTCTGCAATTGGACCTTGTTTCATTTCTCCCCACTCTGCATTCTGGTTGAGAAGTTCTGCTCAGGAAAAAGTAAGTACTTATAAAAATGTTTGATAAAGAATGGAAATTTTGGCTTTGTGTTAACATAAACACAATGAAATAGTTTAGGTGAGTTAAAGAAGCACAGGATTACTGGGATGCTTAGATCAGGGCTATCCGTGCCCAGATACCAATAATGCCCAGCATTCCCAAAATGATTCAGGACCATCTGGGTGGGGTGCCCTGTGCCAATAAGGGACTCACAAAGGGGTTGGTGGGGGCTCTAATATCTGGACCCCAAGTTCTTTCATTATACCAAAGGCAATTCAACAGACATAAACATTAACTCTGGGATACATTGTGGGGTTTGTTTTGTTCTTTCACAGGGAGTATTTCTAGCCAGACACATCACAGGGAAATTATTTGAGGGAGCAGAAAACATTTTTTTTACTGCCCTTAATAACAAAGTTGTGAAGGAAAAATTAAGGAGGAATTACATCCTGCTTAGGGACCCATTTAAACAAAAAGAGACTAAATAAACAAGAATGAAGACTTTTAAAAAGCTACCAGAGTCTGTGATGAAAATCAACCCTTTGCCAACGGCTGAATATGAAAAGTGAAGAAGTTGGACAGAATGAAACGTGACTCCAGGTTTTAGGCTTAGAAGATGAGAAAGATGGTTGTGCCATTACCAAAATCAAGGTAAAGCCTAGAGGAGACGTTGACAAGAGAGAGTGGTCAACTTTAGACACATATTGAGTTTAAGATATCAGGGAACTTGCAACTGGGACCCAGGCCAAGGCCAATCAGAGCTTCAGAAATGTTTTTCCCAATGAACGCCATTGCTGACAGCTTCAGAGTGATGAAGAGGGAGAAGAAAGCCAGCCCGTTGTAAGACCGATGGCAGCAGGACACTCTGGCCACAGAGGTTGCGAAGGAGACCAAGTGTGAGAGGGGCAGGACTTAGGAAAAATGATCCAACATTGGGCAAGCCTTGCGATTGGCAGGTGATTGTGCAACTATGATGCTTTTAGGCTTAACCAACCTACCTAGTACTGATATGTAAGAGCTTTAATTTTGCCTGTGACCCATGGCAGAAGGGATTTCCAGTGAGGCAAGTGACTGTCTCCAAGCAGACTGCCTGCTACTAACTCGGAAGCTGAGCGGCCTGCACCCAGGTCTAGTGGAGGGCCAAGTTAGTGCTAAGGCATGAAGTTCTAGGAAGGGTCTAGAACACATCAAGATGAACAATTGCTGGGCTCTGAGGAACAACCAGAAACCAACCACCCTTCTCTCTGCACCCGGCCTAGGGAGGCATGACTGATGTGGGCTCTCATATGCTATAGTTGATGGAGCATCTGAAGTTCTTCCTGTCCTCTCAGGAAAGGCTCAGAGCTCAAAGGAATTGAGTGTGTGGGGTAGAGGAAGGCAAAGATAGATCCCCAAAGAACACCTACATCTAGAAGGGCACAGAAGGGGGAGAAGATACAAGAAGGAGAAATAAATCCAAACAGCATTGAGCGTTAGGAGGAGTAACTGGAGCACAAGAGAAATAGAGGGTGGAGAAGAATGAGAAAAACCACTAGGCAATCCCTTCCGCCTCACTGGTTTTCACTAACATTTTCACTTAACTCTATCTAACAATGATGCTCGGTCACAAGGAAAGCTTTGCTTGTTAGTCTCAAGTTCCATTATTTTTGTAACCTTATGAATGACACATTCTTCATAAATAACATCAGAAAGTAACAGTTAACTTAGATCTAAAAAGTGTTATTAAAAACAAGGAAAACACTAGTTATATGAAATTGGAAACAAATTTCCAAAGACTATAATTCTCAGAGGAAGTAATCAGAATAACAGCAAAAAAAAAAAAAATCACAACAAATTAAAAATGTGGGACTCGATGGTTAATGAAACAGTATGAGCTAAAATTCAAACAATCTAAGTATTTAAAGGAATCTTTTTGGGGGGATCTGAAATAGCCAGACTACTTGTAGCCCTACCCGGCCTTGAACTCACTGTGAAGCACACATTTACAATTCTTTTGCCTCTGCTTCCAGAATTCTGCGATGACAGATGTGTACAAACGATGCCGGGCTCTCAAAAGGCATCTGTTAGAACACCAAAATGCTGAAGTTTAATAGAAATAAAACACCACAGCTATGAATAGTTGTTTCCTCCTCATATTTTTATTGAGTGGAAAGTAAGAGCAAAAACCATCTTAACACCATGATCAAAGATAGAACGCTTCAATCAACACTAGACTTTTCACGAATCTGGAACGGCTGCAAACTGCTAGCAGCACATGTCTAGTCTTTGCACACTTCATGAAAGATATATTTGTTCCAAACAACATGTCTCCTAACAGTCCTGCAGTGGGAAGAACATGAGTCATGGAGGCTTGGAGGTTCTTCCTGTAGTTCCAACCTTAGGCGAAGTGCACAGCTTCCGGCCATACACTTGTCCACAGCCCGTGGGAGGAACAAGCTCACAGCTGAAACAGTAAGCATTGCTTCGGCACTCTGAGGCCTGGCATCTGTCATTTCAGATAGAGGAGCAAACAGCTAAGACTAAGTGCTGTCTGCTATGGGATGTGGGCGGCAACAGCAAAGTGACTCCTCCTGAAGCCTGTAGGGACCCTGGGACAAACATCACAAACCTTATCAAGGTTGGAAAATCCCAGCAGGGAGTCCAGCAAGAAGATTCAGCCAGTAAAGGCACTTATCACAAAACCTGACACTCTGAGTTTGATCCAAGAAACCCGTATGACGAAAGGAGAGAGCCTACTCCCACAAGTTGTCCTTTGATCTCAACAATGAACGCCATGGCAAACATGCATGTATACGTACACGCATACAACAAATAAATAAATGGATTTTCTTCTACTTCCAGTAAGGAGGCTGGAGAGATGGCTTAGTGAACAAAAAAAAAATACTTGTTGCGCAAGCACAAGGACCTGAGTTTGATCCCCAGAATCTATTTAAAAAGCTAGGTACCCCATGCTTGTAAAACCAGCACCTGGGAGATCAACATAAGCAGATATCTGGAGCTCACTGACTGATCCACTGAGTCTTATTGGTAAACTCCATGTCCCAGTGGGATGCCGTGGTTTTTTTTTTTTTTTTTTTTTATAAAAAGGCAGTGAATGTTCCCTGAAAAATGACACCCAATGGTTGTTTCTGTCCTACTCATGTATATGTATAGTGTTTACAGTGTGCACTTCGACCCCTCTGACATATACCCAAATCCCAGGAGATAATCATCTACAGGGTCACACATGTCTACACAACATGCTGTGGGAAGCTGGGTGGCCCCTAATGGAATACTGGAGTTTCATTACAGAATTGAGAGAGAGGGGGGAAAAAAAGATGTTCCCCCATAGAACAATTCACAGTCACAGAGATCACTTTCCTTGCCCACAGCAACTTCTGATTCAGTTCACGAAATCTGATCTGAAGTGTGGGCTATACAGAGGGCACTCCCACCTGCCCACACTCAGTGCACAGGCTGGGTGAAGGGAGCAGAGAGCCGGTTTCTCATAGGATGGGGAAAATGTCCCCACACAACAACAATGGCTGGAGAAGGGCTCCAGAGTGTCCTTAAAGTTACTCCTTCTCTGAATACTAAGGACATTTCTCAGGCCTTTCGGATGCAATGAAAACTAGTTTTGAGAGATAAGATATTAAAGCATTTCCAAAGGGAATCCGAACACTGGAGATTATTTACTTTGCTGTAATTACTTTGCACACAGGGAGAGTAGCTTTCAGATGCTACTGAGTTTGCATACAGACATTGCAGGAACAAAGAAAATGGTTCAGATCTTGACTGTTTAGTCTGTGAAGTCTACGATGATGCTAAGGAATGAACCAGACAGGTGCATGCCTGGAGAGAACGAGTTGTTATTGGTAATAACCAATGGCAGCGATCGTTCCTAAGTCTGAACTCCCTTCCTCAATTTGTTTATAGAAAGGATCTGGGTTTTTATTAGAGCCATTACTAAATGAGAATGCATTTATACATTCACAGATGATTTGTAGTTTCTTAAGTATCAGATTCCAGGGAAGACAGCCAGGCAGTTCACAAGCCCATTTAACTAGCAACAGAAGAACTGAAGGGTTTTGGATTCCATGAACAATCTTTTAGAAGAGTCTGGTGGAAATGTGGAAACTTATTATTAAATGGACAGTCTAGGGAGTTTTCAAGATTATTTGTATCATGACTTAAACAGAAACAGAATTTATTTCTAGAAAATATCCTCCACATGAAGCCTTCTGAACTTCAGTTCATCCCCTGGCTTATTAACTCTTACTTGAGATTAAGTGACAATGTACATATATGTTTCTAAATATTTTAT
Organism: Onychomys torridus; assembly: GCF_903995425.1. Taxonomy (NCBI): domain Eukaryota; kingdom Metazoa; phylum Chordata; class Mammalia; order Rodentia; family Cricetidae; genus Onychomys; species Onychomys torridus. The sequence continues at coordinate 65,569,708 of NC_050451.1, read as the reverse complement.
TTGGAGACAACTATCTATTCAAGGAAAGTTGCAAAAAAAAAAATACAGATGTTGTATACACTTTGTCCAATTTCCCTTCATGATGCCATTTTACATAGTTCCCAAGTCCTAGAAAAATATATTGGCATAATATCCATACATAGGTTTTAGGTCTTATTCAAATTTTACCAGTATTAGCATAGTGTGTGTATACACAGACACATGTAGTTTTACCCAGTGAATGGACCACTACTATAATAAACTGAATTCTTCCATCCTTACTAAGGAATTCCCATATACTACTTACCCCATCCTATCACTGACTACCATTCATTTGTTCTAGATCTCTGTAATTCTATCATTTCAAAAATAAGTGGAATTATTCACTATGAGGCTCTATCTTTTCACTTGGTCTACTCTCTTTAGATCTAAGTTGTGGAGTTTTTGTGTGTGTGCATGTGTGTGTGTGTGTGTGTGTGTGTGTGTGTGTGTGTGTGTGTGTGTAGATAGATAGATTAGTATGCAGATAGATAGATAGATAGATAGATAGATAGATAGATAGATAGATAGACAGACTAGATGGATGGATGGATAGATAGATAGATAGATAGATAGATAGATAGATAGATATAGAAATAGCGCTCATTCATTTATGTTCTTCTTACTACTGATATTGATATCAAACATTGCTATCATTTTGATCTCCATAATACAAAAGTATATAGAAGTCTTAAAGGATGGATAATAATACCCTTTGTAGTTCCAAACCAATTAAGAGGACAAATAGAGCCAAGCACCAGGGAATGGAGTTATGAGTGCTTTTAACATCCCAGCTCCTGAGAGGAGAGCTTTTTATCCGATGCTAAAATAGTTGGCTAATGACTTTCCTTAGGTTCAACCTTACTCACTGGCATAAGCAGGAAACCAGACTTGGAGGTCTAAAATGTGATCTCATGGGATGTTTTGGTCTGTATGTGCCTGCACCCCCACCAACTTCATATGTTGAAACAGTACTAAGAGGTAGCCATTAGTGAAACTCCTTCACCCCTTCTGCCTGTGAGAACAAAGAGAAGGTAGCATCTATGAGTAACAGGGCCTCGCCAGATATTAAAGGTGCTACTGTCAACCATACAAGGTCTAGTGCTGAGCATGGTGTATAGGGTCCGCCCCCTACAGAGGAACAAGTGGAATAACTACTTCATCCAACCCACCAGCTTTTCTCATTTAGCCCACACTTTGCTATTGTTTGCCCTATTCAATGCTAAGTAAGTAGGAGTACAGCCAACCCCTTGCATGGACATGACTTCTGAGGCCATAAACATCGGCAGCTCCAGAACGATGCTTGGCCATTTCTTTAGGACTCTTGGAGAATATTAGATTATCTGTCTTCCTCTCTATTGGCAGACATTCCATAATGAACCTATTTCTGAGTTTTATAGAAAAATCTAAGTAATCTTTCCAGATAGATTTTTACTGAGCAGCTGACCAATATTAAGGCAAAATATATAACAAACAGATGATAAAATCAGAGTTAAGAGAACTTGTTTAAAATTATAAATTAACACTTAGATTTATTTTCCCCTAATGTTCATGGAAAAAAAAAAGGATCACTATAAAACAACAACAACTAAACACTGTTCACCACTTTTCTATTAACCTTCCTTTAAAGTGATTTCTTTATTAGGTTCACACCTTCCATTTTTAACAGCAAGCCTGAGTCCAGTGGAGTATATTTTAAAATAAACATTATCCAATATTTAACAAAACAGTAACTACAATAAGCCCCCTAACTCATGCTCAAACTTTAAAATATTGTCTTTTATAACAAAAAACTAAAACTCTAAAATGCCAAGATGGTACAGATGGCAAGATATCAGAGACTAGGTAGTTTTTCTTGATAAGGAAGGTTGTAGATAATAAGAAATTACTAACAGAGACATGTTAAAAGATAAGAGCATCTCAAATGAGGAAGAATCATAGAGAATATTAAATGGAGTGAATGAATGTTTTTTTAAGCAAAAAAAAAAATCTTGTGAATTCAAAGGAAATTAGAAAAGAGGAACAAGAAAACAAAACAAAGCAAAAACAAAAAACAAAAAAAACCAACCCAGCAGTAAATAGACAGTAGTCCTAAGAGGGCATCATCCTGAATGAGAAGAGAAGGGACAATAGAAGAGCTGCACACTCACAGACAAACTTCAGTAGTTCTACTGACTACACCTAGGGACCACAACTACACGACACAAATCGTTCTACTACATAACACAGCGGCCAACTACACAGTCTGAAAAGTAAACTTTAGGTGACACAAGATAGGAGGAAGAGTTTATTTTTTTATCTCTCTCTATACATAACATTATACATAACATGTAATATATATTCATTCACACATATGAATGCCGGAAAATAAAACCAAACTAGATATCCACCACCAGATGAACCATGACACATATGCACAATGAAACGTTCATGTGCATGAAAATGGATGCAACTGGAAAGCATGTTAGACAAAGTACTGAGGAAGACAACTGTTTTCCCTCAGATGCAGCACCTACATTTAAAATGATGTGTGTGTGTTTATATGTGCATTTATGTGTGTTTACACATAAGTTTATATGTGTACTTTATGTGTGTGTTTACATGTATGTGTTTATATGTGTATGTTTATACATGTATTTATATGTGTATTTACATGTTGGTCTTTATATATGTATTTACATGTGTGTGTTTATATGTGTATTTATGTGTGGGTGTTTGCTAGACACAGAACTAGAAAAGAATAACAAGAATGTAGGAAGAAATCTTAAGAGAGGCGGGAAATAGAGTAACGGAATACATACAATAGGAAGATAGAAGGAGGGGGAAAGGTAAACACTTGGAGGGGGAGGCATCAGAGAGGGGAGTAGTAAGGGAATGGGGGTAATACATGACACACATGGACGAAGATGAAACCACTACTTTATATTCTAACTAAAAATTAATGAAAAGATTAAAACAAACATTAATTAATTTATAAAAAAAGAAAAAGAATATGGCTAGGGAAATACTTGAAGATGGCAGACGTCAATAAATGAGTAATTCCAGAAAGAAATGAATATACTTTACAGTGATAGAGCCATTGTCAAAGTGAAAAACCATTTCCTTAATGCAGCATACCATCCAGAATGTCTGCTCCCAAGAGTGTGGTTTATACTAAAAACTGTTAAGAGTAAGGTTTAAACATTCCTTTCTTGGGAAGTGACAAAGCAATATGGCCACAGCTGATCATCACAACATTAATGTTAAGTAGCTTGGCAGGGGTTAGCAGCCTGGGAGGTCACTAAGGGTGGACTTCTCATGGTCAGCTTTGGACCTCGACTTCCACTTCCCTAGCAACACCAGGAAGGAATCCATCACAACTGTCCCTCCTTGGGATCTCAAGGACCATAAGAAAAGGTAGAGGTAGCTGGACTCTGTTGAGCCCCATTAAAGGAAAACTACTTTCTCCTGGTCAAAGGAATGATATCTGTGTTCTGTCTTTTGGCTCCAGGTAGAAACACGACATTCTGATCTATTCCAAAATTGTAGCATTAAACGCCACTGTCTTCTCTTCCTCTCTAAAGAATGAATCCAACTGGGCTTGCCAAGCACTCCTCCTTGAGATCACTCCACAGGATGGAAAGGTGATTCACCTGGAAAAAACGCTAAGGATATGGGAAGAATAATTATTCCCTCTTAAGGTTATACTTAGACTTTCCAGAAAGCACTCCCTTCCTGCAGTTGTTTACAGAGCTCCCACTGAGCAGCACAGCCCTAGGCCTGTCTATTTTTTTTCCTGAGTTCTACCTCAAAAAATGCAACTTTTACTTTCCCCACTTTCTGTTTCTTTTTTAGATATTGGCCAAAAACCTAAGCCTGTTTTCCTTGACACTTGAGGCCTTCTCACTTCCTTGTCTAAAGACACACCCAGCCATAAACACACCCCTTTCTACAGCTGCTTGCCAACATCCATCGAAGACTATCCCTGTTTTCTTAAACCCTAACTCAAAACACACAACTCCTTCTTCTTCTTCTCCATGTCCCTCTTTCTCCAAGCTGCACAAATTTACACCTCACCTGCTCTGTTGTTTTTCTTTCCAACTCTAATAAAATAGTCAAGCTTCCTTCTGAGTCCATCCTTAATTCTCTTATTAATGAGACTAAGAACCTCAAAGGCAAACTGACTCCCCCAATAACATCTGCTAAGTTTAACCTAAATGTGCAGAATATTAAACTTAGCAAAGCAGGACTGATCTAAGAAACATACTTGCCAAGCACACTTAAAAATATCCCTTGGTAGCTTGTCTCTCACTCAAGAAAAATAGTCAATGACCCTTGCTCATGCTGGCAACTCAAATTCAATGAATTTCTCTCACACACACAAAGAAAAGACATGAAAGCAGTTGTGGGGTGGGCATGGAAAGAAGGCACTTGTTGGGAGACAAGAGGATAAATGGAGGTAGAGGGATTTGATCAAAGAATATTAAATATATGCAATTATAACTGAATAAATTTAGAAATGCTACCTGTGGAGGTCAAAATATGGCATAGGATCTCCTGACATTGGACTTACAGGCACTGTAAGCCATCTGACACGGGGCTAGAAACCAAACTTAGGTCTTTTGCATGAGCAGCAAGTATTCTTAAGTACTCTGCACTCTCCAGTCCCAACACCAAAGAACTTTTAAAAAAAAAAATCCCAGCACTCGGGAGGCAGAGCCAGGTGGATCTCTGTGAGTTCTAGGCCAGCCTGGTCTACAGAGCAAGATCCAGGACAGGCACAAAACAGCACAGAGAAACCTTGTCTCGAAAAACAATAAACAAACAAACAAACAAATAAATAAATAAATGTATTAGTTTAAGAAGAAAATTTTAATAGATCATATATTTGAACATAAAAGTCAATAAGAGATTCAAATCATATAAAATATTATCTGTTCATAAATCATTTAAATATATCAGTAACATAGTGTAGAAATGTAATCCAATATGCCAAATATTGGGAAATTGATCAATATCTTTCTAAATCCACCTGTGCATTCAAAAAGAAATCATAAGCCAAAGTTAAAAACAGAACTGAATACTAATAATATATTAAAGTTTGTCAAAACACTAAAGTAATGATTAGAAGAAGTTTTGAAGACTTACATTAAGGAATAAAAGAGGCTTAATGTCAATGATCTATGCTGTCAACCTAAGGAGAAAGGAAGCTTTAATAAAGTAGAAAAAAAGTGAAATAGAAAAAAAAAAAACAAACAACAATAAATGTCAGCAAATCCAATCTTGATTCTCAGAAAGAAATAAAAAAGAAAGTTCTGTTACTGTCCTAATACCCAAGCATGGTACCTGCATTACAAGAAAGGAAAACTGTAAACCAATATAACTCACAAAGATACAAGAATTCCTAAGAAAGCATTTGCAAACCAAGACTAGCAAATAAAGTTAAAAAGAGTACTCCATGGATATAGTAGTAACCCAAAATGCAAGGCTATTTCAACATTCCAAACTTAAAGATTAAGTCAACATATACTGACAAAATCATGAATGGGAAAAAAAATATATCTGCAAAGAACACAGATGTGGAAAGGGCATGGAACCCAAATGAACACATGATTATGAAAAACAACCAACAAATATCTCCCAGTACTGGAAAGAAGAAGAAGAAGTCTAATAAAACCCATCTATGGATGTCCTACCCTAATGCTGGCATGCTACACACATTTCTTCTACGGTCAGAAAGGATTCTCTTTTCCCATTTCCCCTTGGTGACAGAGTCACCACAGATGTGTAAGAGAACAATGGAAGAAGTAAAATTATTTTTGGTTGCTCTTTTTCTCTGCCCACAAAACCAGAGTTCTCACACATGCATAAAATAAATTTTATTCAGTAGGGTCGGAGAGATGGCTCAGAGGTTCAGAGCATTGCTGCCCTTCCAGAAATCCGGAGTTCAATTCCTAGCAACCACATGGTGGCTCACAACCATCTATAATGAGATCTGATGCCCTCTTCCAGTGTTCAGGTAAACATGCAGACAGAACACTGTATACATATGAGAGAGAGAGAGAGAGAGAGAGAGAGAGAGAGAGAGAGATCCTTTTAAAATGTATTTAGTAAAGCTAGATAATACAAAAATCAACACGGATAGCTCACCTTGCAGCTTCCCAACTTTAACATGGTCTAACAACAATGAGCACTCAGGACAAACAGGACTTTGGATTTGGTTCTTTTTTCCAAGTTCCTTATGGAGCAGGGCAGTAGCAAGCCCGGGCTCCAATGCCCACATGATCAATGCTTGAGAGTGCACTGTCGCAAAGCTATGAAGCTCTGAAGGGGAAGGGGGTAGGTGCATACTCAAATAGTTCCCACTCACAATGTTTTGAAGACACAACTCTCATACATTGGTAAGCATCTGTACAGAAAAGTTACATCTATGTCTATATACCACCAATTAATAATAATATATCTGAAAATCTTTAAAAAGAGCAAAGCTGAAGAATTTTTATAGGATTCTATTCAAAATTTAGCAAAAAGCTATACTACCAAAGAAATATAAAATTCATGTGTTTGAATCATTGTTGTGGGATGTCTTTCTTTATGTTGTGAATATGTGTTGTTCTGATAGGTTGGTAAATAAAGCTGCATTGGCCTATGGCAGGGCAGGATGGAGCCAGGCGGGAAAATCCAAGAGAGACAATGGGAGGAGAAAGGAGAGTGGGGAGATGCAGTTAGCTGCTGCCAGGAAAAGCAAGATGTAAATTCACCAGTAAGCAACAAACCACGTGGCAAAGTATAGATTTATAGAAATGGGCTAATTTAAGATGTAAGAGCTAGCTAGTGAGAAACCTGAGTGATTAGGCCATATAATGTGAAAATAATATAAGCCTCTGTATGTTTATTTATTGGGACCAAGTGGCTGCAGAACACAGGTGGAAGAGATTCATTCCGACTGCAGGGCCCAGGTAGGACACAGGAAAACTTTCAGCTACAAATCATAATACCCAATACAATCATGGATGAGACCACAAAGGAGGCATTTACTGGGCTAACACCACTATAAAAAGGGCTTTCAGGTTCACTCTCTCATGCATGCCCTTGCACCAACTTCCATGTGAGCCCTCACTACATGCCCGAGCCATGATCATGGACTCCCCAGCCTCTACACTTGTGGGAAATGTTCCCTCATTATAAATTACTCAGAGCTAGATATTTTGCCACCACAGCACAAACGGATTAGGTCCAAACTAGTTCCACAGAAGTAGGGTGTAGCTATAACAATGAAAAAAAATGTGGAAGCAGCTTTGGAAGTTGACAACAGGCAGAGGCCAGAATAGTTTTGAAGTGAATACTGAGGAAATCCAGGATGGCTGTGAGTCAGGCATCTGGGGTGATGTTGGTGAGATGGGTCAGAAGACAGGGATTTCCAGTCCAAGTCCTTAGTCATCCTAGGGCTTCCCCAAGTGACGGCGGGAATCTGACGGAAATATGAAGAGATCACTCCTCAGAGGGAATGAAAATTAAGTATCAGGAACTGGAGAAAGAGGCAAACTTGCCACGGTGCACCAAAGAACTTGGCTGAGCTCCGTCGGTGTCCTAAGACTTCAGGGAAGGCAGAATTTAAAGTAGTGGACTAGGAGAGTTGGCAGAAGAAATCTCTGATCAGCAAAGCATTTGAAGTAGGAGCTGTGTTATTTTTCTTAACTGCTTACAGAAAAATGTTAGAACATAGAAATGATTTAAAGATGGTATTAACAGAAACAGAAGGAGAAGATAAGTTTGGAAGTTCTCAGCTAGGCCATGTAAGCAAAAAGGCCTAATGTTAGGGAAAAAAAAAAAAACCAAGTGTGTAACCAAGCAACCATTGGGCAAATGGGTTAACACAGATAGAAGAAACCATACCCAATTCAGCAGGACAATGGGAAATGGGCTGGCAAACATTTTAGAGTTCACTATGAGGGGCTGTCATGCCCATCCTATGTCTGGGGAGCTAGGGCTTGGGGAGCAGGACAGTCTCAGAGGAGGAGTTCAGGGAATGTATGGGGGTTTAGGGCTCTTCGCTCAGGGCTGCCACATTCCAGCACTGTACTCCTTGGATGTCCCAACTGTGGCTCCAGTGGGTCACATAGTATCTTGGCAGCTGCCCCAGAGGGCTTTAACTGAGAGGCCTTGGCAGAATCTTGAGGTGCTAATTTGCAGGAGCTATCGTGCAAGAGCTCCCCCAAGCCCCCAAACACAGAGCCAGCAGTGTGCCTTGTCAGCCTTGAAAAGCTGAAGGCAAGGAATTTCAGTGTGAAAACTCAAGTTTGGGTTCCACTTAACAGACCTGGGGCTGAGGGGGATGAATCCTCCGCCCAGTAGGTCTGGAAGGCAGGAAACAAATGCCAAGATTATTTCCAGGTTTAAGACTTACAAATGATCTACATTCCTTTCTTCCTCTTTTATGTCCCCTTGTCAGAAGGCAATGTCAAATGCAAGCCCATCCTTCCACTGTATTTCAGAAGCTTGTGACCTCTGGGCTCACAGCCTCACAGCTGCAGGGAAATTTGTGCTAGAAGTTAAGAGACTGAAGCCAAGGGATGGATGGAATGGCAGGAGGAAGAGGAGGAGGAGGAGGAGGAGGAGGAGGAGGAGATGAATTCGGGGCTCTGGTCAAAAGTTACAGTCTGAATTTGTTCCTATCAAATTCATATATTTCAGCTCCAGGGCCATGAACTTGGGAGGTGGGGCCTCTAGGTGATGTTTAGCTGTTGAGGTTTGTCCTCAGGACAAGATCAATGTCGCATAAAAGTTTCCACAAAGGTTCCTAAGCCTTTTAAAAGGAAGACCCCATTTCATAAAGAACTATTTTCATATTTCCCATTGAGTTACATTACACACATACACACACACACACACACACGAACGCACAAGCATGCACTCTTATGAGTTTCATTTTCTGAGACTCTGTCTTGCTCTTTAGCTGCCCCAGTGTCTACCTCAGAGCTGAGTGGCTAATGTGCCCAGCTTCTTCCTGTCTTAGAGATCACGATGCAGTGGTTCCAGGGGTGAGAGATACAGAACTCATGGGTAAAAAGAAAGGGGAATATCATAAACGGACCATGTCATAAGGTACTCCCAGACAAGCCTAGCGATTATAGCCCCACACTGACACAGAAATACAAAGAAGCAACCACCAGAGCCTAATGCAGCTTACTAAGAATGGATGATCCCCATCATGGAAACAAAGCAAGCAGCATCCTCTGGGACCAGCCAAAATACCAAAGTCCTTACTTCTTTTAACCACGGCATTTGCCACCTAATAAACTATACTTCCCAATTTGAAGCCTAGCCAATTGAATAAGCTAACTGTGGCCTCTCTCTCAGGCTGACAGAGAACACGTCAGAACTCATATCCTGCTCCTGAGACCTGAGGGCAACATTCCCAAGTTCAGGTATTAAGAAAAGAACATGTGGCATGTATGCCTAATCTTCTCCTCAAGGCAACACACTTGAAAAGAGAAATCAAGATTTATCTCTCTAACTGTAGTCATTCCAAGAGCAAGACAGAGAATTAATAGTGTTTCATTTTGGGGGGAAATTGTCTAAAGTTAATATAAATTACTTAGGCTATTATTGAAAAATCACACATATAAATCTGATGTTTCTCTCAGGATTGTGTTTGCAGATTTATAGATCCTATGCAATATAAATGAGAATGAGAAAGCAACGATCTTATTCACTATTACCACGCTGCACACGACAAGTGATCTATATCCACACCATGTTCTCTTTGCTCAGGCTACTCTGGACTGCAGCTGCTCTCTGAACTACCAGGTTCTGTCCTACCATCCCTCAGGTGCACAGCACAGGTTTCCTCTCATATGGGAGCCCTTTCAATGCCCCTGCTTATGAGCGATCTCCTTTACTGCCTGCTCAAACATCACCCTCACCTCCAAACTCTCCCAGGTGTTCAAGCCCTTCACTATTGCTCAGCTCCATCTGCCCGGGACAGCTTGGGTATCACTACTAAAATGCTTCAGAGGAACATTTTGGATTCTGCATTCTTTCAGATGTTGTAACATTTGCATTCACATAATGAGACATCTTGGGATGAGAACCAAGTCTAAACATGAAATTCATTTATGTATCACATACGCATACCTGAAATGTTACATAGTATTTTTAGTGTGCTTATATTTTGACTACAGCCTGTCACACGAAGTCAGGCATAGAATCTCTTCACTTGTGGTCTCATGTTAGCACTGAGGAGAATGTTTTCTATTTCAGGACATTTCAAATTTTTTATTTCTGAGTTAGGGATGCTCAACCTGAAATAGCCTTTGTTGGTTTCTCACTAGGTAGGGCCGTCTGATAGACATGACTTAGCAGCCACACAGAGCCCTACTCACCAAGGGTACACTGTTGGTTATACTCTGCCATCATCCTGTTGAATGTCTGCTGCATGAAGTCTGTCAGGACAAAGGAACTCGTAGTGAACAAGGAGGTCACGTGTCCACTGTTCCTTTCTACCTCATTTGAATGTGGCTTTCTCAGTGTCCCATGAAAATAGAATTCCAAAACATGTGGGAGATGAGTGAGATTCAAAGCCAAGTGTTATTTGTGAGTCAGCAGTGAGTAAGCACACTGACAGCCCCATGAGGATGCCTTCCCATGAGCTAGGACTTGAATTCACACAGAAAAAAGACAACTACATTCTAAATAGTAGCTAACTACCTATCCCAGATAGCACAACACAGAAAGAAGGGTGGGGCCACTCACAACTCACTTTCCTTTTTGATCCAGGTAGAAAGTATTAGGTAGAATACGGACATCCCATGAAATAAAAACAACTGATGATTTGGTGTAGCATTTTTGCTGCATAATTTAGGGTTTCCATCTACAAGTTTAGAGCCCCCATGTGTACATTTAACATAAGCATTGCATAACATAAAAATGAGAGTAAATCCCAAAGTCATTACTTAACATTTAAATTATTCTCCACATTGAATTTTACTGAATAACAAATTTTTTTAAACTACCATAAATGAAAAGTCTGAGGAAATAATGGCGCTGTTTCCTGAATTTTGAATGGAGGGCTCCATCCTTTCACTGTGCACTGGATCAAGCTAATGAAGTAGCGAGCTTGCCACTAAGACAGGTGTGTTCAGAACACTGGGCTTCTGCTTCAGGAACAGTTCTATGTAATTGTGGCACATGCTACCATTTTGTGCTCATTCAATTTTCAGTAAGTATTTGTTAGATATGAGGAAGATAAATACCAAAAGATCTTATGTAGTGGAATATTAGTTTAAGATGTGTTACATTTATTTATGTTGTAGAATATTTGTTTAATGATGCAAAGATGTGTTGCACTCTTTTATGTTGCATTTGTTTAACTCTGTGAGGCTGTGTTACTTTGCCTGTTTAAAACACCTGATTGGTCCAATAACGAGCTGAACGGCCAATAGCTAGGCAGGAGAGAAGGACAGGCAAGGCTGCCAGGCAGAGAATAAATAGGAGGAGAAATCTAGGCTTGAAAGAAGGAGAAGCAAGAAAAGAAGAAGGAGAGAAGGACCCCAGGGGCCAGCCACACAGCCACACAGCCAACCATGGAGTAAGAAGGAAAGAAAGGTATATAGAACAGAGAAAGATAAAAGCCCAGAGGCAAAAAGGATTTAAAGAAAAATGAGATAATTTAAGTTTAAAAAGCTGTCTAGAAACAACCTAAGCTAAGGCTGGGCACTCATAAGTAAGAATAAGTCTCTGTGTATTTATTTGGGAGCTGGATAGCAGGCACCCAAAGAGTAAAAAAACAACTACAATCTTAGAATCCAAGAAAACTTCTGCTCTGTAGTGGATGTACTGGAGCTACAGGGCTGCATTTAGAGAGGGACATAGACAAAGACCCATCAGAGGGCACCAGGTCAAACCGGGCCAGCAGCTTGTTAGCTATGTAATCAAACAGAATGGAAGGAACCCTGGTGAGTCTCAATTTTCACTTTTATGAAACAGGGACAATAAAATGTTTTAAAAGATGATGGGCATGGAAAGCAATTTGGAAATATGCCTGCTGTATAGTGCTTGTGTTTAAAAAGCTGCCAGGTCTTTACAGAAGATGAGCGGGATGGTGAATGACCTCACAGCAAGAACTTGGGAAGCTAAGGAAACCTAGGAGGAACACAGACAACAAGGTCTAGCAGTTGGATGTCTATCACAGGGCAGAAATAAGTTGAAGAATGAATGTAGGATAAGCTAAGGAGATAGTTCGGCCAGGACAGCACTTGTCCTGCAAGTATGAGGGCCTGGGTCGAATACTCAGCACCCACATAAAAGGCTAGGCACGGCGACAACACATACATGTAATACCAGTGCTGGGGAGGAAGAGAAAGGAGGATCTCTGGGAGTCATTGGCTAGCCAGTTAGCCAAATCAGTGAGCTCCAGGCCAAGTGAGAGACCTCGTCTCAACAGATCCAATGAAGAATGAAGGAGTAAAATACCCAACTCAGTCTCTGTCCACACATGCACACACATGTACACACACAAACATGTACACACAGAGAATGCAATGAACAGCTGGGAATGTGCTCAGTGGTGCTCTGTGAGGTCACAGTCAGGATCTGGGAATGGTAATGCATTGTAATCTCAGCACTCCAGAGGCAGAGAAGGCCATTACGATTTCCAGGCCAACCAGGGCTACATAACAAGACCCTGTCTCAAAATTTTTTAAAAACTTTAGGACTAGTGGAATAAAGTAATGATAAGGAAGAAAAACCAACATGAATAAGAATTTCCAAAGAAGCAAACATGGACCTGTCTAGGAATATAATAAATTGTCTGTCCCTGGAGATAATGAAAGTATACTGAAAAACATAGTTTGAAGGAACATGTAGCACTAGATAAAGAATGGACATGAAACAGCAATAGTAACACTGGAGGCAGATGTTATTGCTTGGTGCATCTTGAGTTCTAGACACTATGAGAGGCACTTTACATACACTATCTTTTTAAAGCATAACAACAAATCCATGAGGTAGAGAATACTTCTCATAATTCTAGCTATTGAGAGTACTGAAGAATATTCATTTGTCCACGATCACAAAAGCATCTCCCTTCTACTGAATTCAATTCAAATTCCAAGATTCAGAGAAATTGGGCACATTTACCCAAATGCTAAAAGAAATGAGAATGATTACAAATCCCAGCCTGAATGTGAAACACTCCCCAAATAGCATCCTTTTCACACAAACACGGCAGCATCCATCTGGACCATGAGGAAACCTAAAAGACACACTGAGTCTGTCCAGGAGGATGACATCACTATAAAACAGAACCTTTGAAAAAGCAAGGAGACAAAGGTGTTTGGATCCCCTGCCTCCCAGAGCATGGGCCTGAGTACTGAGTTGCCAGGTTTCCCCCCATCTGCTCCCCCACAGAAAGACTGAATCCAGAGCTCACCTGTCCAAGCAAGGATCACTGAACCTGGACCTCTGCCTCTACCTTGGCAGCCATGGGGGAGATGGGCCTCTCAGGCAACATCTCTGGCCTATATGAAGGCATGTTGAGCAGCTTTTTATAGTTAAACATCTTAGCGCTCCATCTAGGAAAGCTACATTTAGGAACCTTGAAGTGTAGCAGGTGTGTGCGTACCTCTTGGTGGGCTACTGTTCACTTCCCTAGCAGCAAAGCCCAGAACAAAACTCAAACCAAGATCTGTGGAAGCAAAGCTGTGATGCTCACTTAAGGTCTCCAGCCCGGAGCTGCAGAAGGGTAATGTACACTACCTGTTAGGGTTGTGTTGAGGTAACTTCAGCACAAATTCCAACTGAAAATTAAAATTAAAAGACAGACGACTCTTGTTTCTAAAAGCATTCGAAACTCTTCATCCTTTAATACTCAACAAAGCACTCTATGAGTACAGGTGCCTTGGAAACGCTTTTTTAAATAATGCAAAGCCAGGGCAAAGAAGTGAGAGCCACCAAAGATACTTAAAATAAGAAGGGAAATATGCCATAGCTACAAATGGCATCCCAGACTGTCCAGCTGTTCCTCTCCTTCACGTTGGTGACAGTATTAAAGCACTTATACAGATGCCTTACACACACACACACACACACACACACACACACACACACACACACACACAAGACAAGAGAGAGACAGACACAGAGTAAGAGAAAGAGTTGGACGAAACCCCGAAGCTACAAAGAGGAAGGAAATGAGAATCCTGAATATTTCATTAGGATAAAAATGTCCCAATATAAGCTTTACCACTGAAGACAGTTATTCCGGGCTATCTGATCAGCAGTACAACTCTTATCTCTCCCCATCACCAGAACAGTTTTGATACTTGAAGCAACATAATATATTACACTCTAATACCTATCTGCTTCAAACGCAGTCGGAAAACACCCACACCACATAAATCATACATGACATCACATTAGATCTTTTAAATAATGTTGTGAACACCAGGAAAATATTCCAGAGATCCATTTTTCATGTTTCTTTTGTTACTGCTCAAATGGAAGTGGCTACTTTACTTCTCCATCAGTTCCTTTCAATTAAATAAATCAAAGGTGTGCAAAAGGCTTTCATACATGAAAGAGTGCATGCAGCTGGCAAACAGGAATGGCCTCTCTTTGTGCGCATGGCCCAGAGTGCTTGTTCCAGCAAGCCTGGCCTCCTCCACGTGCCCTACCTCTTATTAGTCCGCTGCCTTTCCTCCTCCTTGGCATGTTTCATCAGTGCTTCCAACACCGACAGACAGGGAGGAGTCCCCAAACCCCTAGGTATTCCTCACTCCTTAGCAGCCACAACTATAAAATAATCTATGTGCACTTCACACAGGGACCTCTTTATCTGGTTCTGCATCCCCTTGACAAACACAACAGTGGGAACTCAAGAGACACAAATCAAGAAGTAGAGGTCACATGGAAAGTAATAAAGAAGGCCGCTGGAATGGAGTCCAGCAACTGCAAACTAAAATGAACCTAAGGAATCTGGAGTTTTTCTAATTCATATTTAACTACTTCACCCTTCCTTTCCTCCTTCTGTTTTTATGTTCTTCCCCAGCTCACACTTACGTTTGCTTTCAAGTGAGCTCGCGCCCACTTCACACATTCACTTACACAAAGTTAGCTGCTCTTTAAAACCATGAAAGAAAGTTCTACATCATCTAGTCAGCATAAATGCTTCAGCTGAGTGTAAATGGAGCAAGGGATATCCATACCTATAGAAAACTGACACTATTGTTTTCTTATATTTCTTAAGATAGCAGACAAATTAACGGGGTTCACACATCTCTTTATACTTTGTTCTTATTCATCCTACTACTTTGCCTGATTCCCCTGTTTCCGGTCTTGTTGGAACTTTGTCCTCTTTCAAAATGCAAAGCTGAATCCCCAGGGGAGTCTTTGCCCTGGAAGAGATGGGAATGGGGGGTGTGCTGGGGGGAAGGGGGGGCAGGGGCAGGAGGGGGAGGACAGGGGAACATATGGCTGATATGTAAAATTAAATTAAATTTAAAAAATGCAAAAGCAGTCATCCTGTTCTCATGTCATATATGTTATGACCCTACTTTTCCTCATTCACCTTCCTTAAGATCTCTTCTTCCCCCATCAAAATCCTCCTTTCAACTTTCATATCACACACACACACACACACACACACACACACACACACACACACATCTATAGTGCAAAAATAAAGGGAAAGTGTGCTATTTTTTTCCTGAGTCTAGGTTACTTAACTTGATATACCGGCTTCCAGTTCCATTCAAAGACTGCTTGTGCTAATATCTCAAAGTAAATCAATTGAAGATACGGGCAGAGGAAAAATATATATATATATTCTGCAAAGAACTCAAACAGCATAGAAAATAATTCTAAGAATTGACAAATTGGAAGGCATTGAATTAAAAGGCTCCTGTGCAGTGAAGGAGCCATCAGCAGAATAGAGAGACAGCATCAGGAAGGGGGCAATCTTTACCAACTGTACATCCAATCTAGAATCTACTTTTAAAATTCTAAACTTAAGTATAGGAAGCCCAAACCATCCCATCAGTAAATGAACTGAACAGGCAGCTTTCAAGAGAAGAAGTAAAGAGGCTGGAGAGATGGCTCATTAGTTAAGAGGAGGCGCTGCTCCTGCAGGGGACCAGTGTTAGTTCTCAGCTCCCATGTCAGCCAGCTCACAAACTGCTTCTAACTCCAGCTCCTGTCTTCTTCTAGTCTCTGCAAGCAACTACAATCACATACCCACATGTGCACACACACACACAATTTTAAAAAGTAATGAACATGAATCTTTTTTAAAAAGACAAAATATAAATGGCCACTAAGTGTTTGATAAAGTGTTCAACATCCTTAGTCATCAGGAAAGTGCAGATTACAACCGGTTTGAGATTCTGTCTTACCCCTGTAAGAATTGCCAGCATCAAGAAAATAAGCAGCAAAGTGAGTGTTGGTGGCAAGAGGCGGAGTACGGGGGAGGGTGGTGGGGAGGGGAGGGGGGCGACCCTCATAGGCTGTGATGGGAATGCAAACAGGTGCAGCCACTATAGAGAACAATATGGAGGTTCCTTACCAGCCTCAAACTAGGACTGCCCTATGATCCAGTATCCCACCCCTGGCTTCACACTGTTGGAATTTTAAGGCAACACACCAGAGCTGCTCTTGCACATACATGTTTATTGCTACACTGTTCACAAAAGCTAAGAAATGGAATCAAACTAGATTTCTACTAACTGATGAATGTCTAAAGAAAGTAGAGATGGTGTTAGATTTTAACTTGGGTGTGAAGTAGAATGAAATCAGACGTTTGGAGGAAAACAGGTAGAGATGAGCCTGTTGTTCTCATCATGGGAGCACAGATGGATTGGACAAGGGGAGGAGTCAGGTATGTTTGCTATGACAAAGCCAAGATAAATGATCCTGCTTACAGATAACTGGAATATTACCATAGGGATGTACTGCTTACTTCCCTTAATTATTACATAGCACATCTAGACTATTTTGGCTTTTGAATGAAAAAATAAACTACTGATTTGATGACTGGTATTTATTTAAGATTTACTTCTTTTTCTAATTTTATGTGTATGTGTGAGTGCCTGCATACATGTATATATATCACATGAATGCCTTGTGCTCACACAGTCAGAAGGAGTCAGATCCTCTGTAACTAGAATTTAGGATTCTGATGTGGATGGCAGAAATTGAGCCTAGGACCACTGCAAGAACATAAAGTGTTATGAACCACTGGCCCATCTCCCTGCCCCCTTTTAAAGTAATATTTTAAATTTTATTTATGACTATGTGTGGGTTGCTGTGTAAGTGTATGTATGTCATGTGTGTACAGTTGCCCTCAGAGGCTGAAAGAGGGCATTGGGCCATTTCTCCAGCCCTTTATTATTTTTAACTACGTTGCATGCATGGGTCTGTGTGTGGGGATGTGCACATCTAAATTCAGATGTCCATATAGTCCAGAAGAGGTCTTCCATCCCTGGGAGCTGGACTTACATGTCAGTGTCAGCTAGCTACTGGACATGGATGCCTCAAGACAGGTCCTCTGGAAGAGCATCAAGCTCTCTTAACCATTAAGTCATATCTCCAGCCTCACGACTTGAATTCAGAAGGCAGCATAGAAGCATGTTATTTTATTTACATACTGTACATTGCTGTGGATATCGCTCTGTGTAAATAAAGTTCTGATTGGCCAGTGGCCTGGCAGGAAGTATAGGCGGGACAAGAGAGAAGAGAATTCTGGGAAGTAGAAGGCTAGAAGAGACAGCGCCAGCTGCCACCATGAAAAGCAACATGTAAAGACACTGGTAAGCCACAAGCCATGTGGCAAAGTATAGACTAACAGAAATGGGTTAATTTAAGGTAGAAGAAACAGATAACAAGAAGCCTGCCACGGCCATACAGTTTCTAAACAATGTAAGTTTCTGTGTGCTTTCTTGGTTGGGTCTGAGCGACTGTGGGACTGGTGGGTAAGAGAGATTTGTCCTGACTGAGCCAGGCAGGAAAACTCTAGCTACAGTACATGGATGTATGTTTGTGCATGTGAGGGTACACATGTGCACATGCACACGGAGCTCAGAAGCTACCCTTGCGTATCATTCCTCAGGAGCTGTCTACCTTGCTTTTGAGATTGGGTCTCTCTCTCTGGAATGCAGGGCTTGCTAGTTAGGCTGGGTTGGCTGGCCAGCAAGCTCAGCAGACCACTGTCTCCCTCTTGTCCAGCCCTGAGATGGCAAGTACATGCCGTCATGTGGGTGCTGTGGATGAAGCTCAAGTCCTCATGATTACACAGCACTTTGTCAAATGAGCCATGGCCTAGGTCGTGGTGGTGGTTGGTATGGGGGGGAGGGGTTAATGTGTTATGTTTCACATGAATGTTTCAATGTGTGTAGTCTTCCTCTATTGTTCTCTACCTTATTTTTTGAGGAAGGGTCTCTTGCTGAACTTGAACTTGTCAGTTCAGCTGGGCTTGCTTACTGGTGAACTTCTGAGATTTACCTGTCTCTACCTCTCTAGTGCTAGAGTAACAGAGCCATGCAGCCAACAACGATTTTTCTACATGGTTGTTGGGGATGTCAACTCAGGTCCTCATGTTTACACAGCAAGGGCTTTACTGAGTCACATCTCACCAGTCATGGTGTTGCATCTTTCAAATCTGTGTTTTCAAGGAAATGGAATAAGGTATCCATTCCCACTGATCAAGCAACTTCAAGCCAATCGATAAAAGCCTGACATGGACACTTTCAAGGACCTTGGCTCCCTGAAATGTATGACTTGAAGGGCTGGCCTATGGCTAATTCATCATTTCTACTAGCCATCACCATCTAAACGACACAGATTCCAGAGCTCATGGATAGTCGTGTTAGTCTCCTGCTGGCAGGTGACCCAAACATGAGGCTCTAAAGAGCTCCCCGGTCGTCAACCAGCACCATGTTCCTCTCCCAGATGAGGGCGGGAGCCAGGCAGCAAGAACCGTAGAAAGAAAGCTGTATCTTTCATCTCCTGTGACACACTTCTCTTTCACAAGAGCTTTCTACAAGGAACGTGGCTGCTCCCCTCTGCTGTTCTTCTGCAGCTCCTCGGTGGTCGTCACCAGTTATCAGCCACACAAAGACAAGTTCCATGCTCTAAACTTCCCAGGTGCCCAGTATGATTATAGGAGTGCATGATGATTTTTTTTTTTCAAATAAACCATATATGGGCACAAAAATGGACAAAGTGTGGCCCAAAGTTGAGGGATCAAACAAAAAAACAGAACCAGAAAATCATACAATAAAAAGACAAGGAAAATGAGATTTTATAGTCTGTTTTGAAAGCTTTTAATTTTACCATTCAGTCCTATCACACACTGGAGCTTTAACAAAACGCTAAACTTACCTAGCACCTTACTCGACCAGTGAGCAGGGGCAAAGCTAACTGGCCTCAGTATAAGTAGTAGTCTACTGGGCTCAGAACTGAATCTGTGTATTCCTTAAATCCATAGCTTTTACATCTTCTATGTGTGAGCACACGTGTGTGCATATGCACGTACCTGTGTGCCTGTGTGTGAGTCTGAATGCTACAGTGTACATACAGCGGTCCAGGGCAAGGTACAGAAATTGGCTCTTTCTTTCTACCACGTGAAATTGGTCCTAAGGCTCAGCGACTAGCACCTTTGCCACCGAGTCATCTCGGCAACAGGAAATGACTTTCTTCAGGTAAGAGAGGTTGACTTTTGTGTGTAATCTAAAGACTTACACTAACAAACCCCCTGCCTGTCCAGGCTGTCTGTCTCCTTGTCACACATGTCAGCATGCTCTATGCCTTCAAGCTCCTTCCTCGAGTACTTTCCACCACCTTGGACTGCAGAGCAACGGCAGATGTCCGCAAATCCTACCAACAGACTCAAATTACTCACTGTTTGTGACCATTCTAGAACTAATTCCTCTTCACACCTGTGAAACCAGATGGGAATTGAGGAACAACACCTTCTCTGAATCCAGCAGTAAGAGGCAATTCTCACCCACTCTTTACTTGATCCCGCCTTTGGAAGGGGTATCCCACACTGGACTAGGTCTGCTCCTTCCCACACAGTAGACCTAGTAGGCCTAAATAAAAATGGATACAATCCGTGCCTTCTACTAGCAGGCAGACAACATAGCCAAGATGACAGTCGTGGCAAGGTTGTTCTAACAAGTTTGTTTAGATGCGAGCTTCCTTGAGATCAACAGAGTCAACGCCAGTAGAGGACATGCAGCAAAAGGCAGCCCTGAAGTTCACATGTGCCTACAGAAGCAGAGGACTCGGAAGAAAGTCTGGAGAAAGGAATTTCTCAATTAGATGATGGCCATTTAATAGAAAAATACTATGTAGCCCCTCTGTACTTTCTTTCTCCCCCACTCCTTAATGTCATCATCCTTAATTATTAGAAACCACATAAAATACAGTACTGGCTTGGTTTTGTGTCAACTTGACACAAGCTAGAGTCTTCAAAGAGGAAGGAGCCTCAGTTGAGGAAATGCCTCCATGAGACCCAACTGTAAGGCATTTTCTCAATTAATAATCAATGTGGGAGGGCCCAGCTCATTGTGGGTGATGTCATCCCTGGGCTGATGGTCCTGGGTTCTATAAGAGAGCAGGCTGAGCAAGCCAGTAAGCAGCACCCCTCCATGGCCTCTGCATCAGCTCCTCCCTCCTGTTTCCTGCCCTGCTTGAGTTCCTGTCCTGACTTCCTTTGGTGATGAACAGCAATGTGGAAGTGTAAGATGAAAAGACCCTTTCCTCCCCAAGTTGCTTTTTGATCATGCAGTTGTGTTGCAGTGATAGAAACCCTAACTGAGACAAATATTATCAACCTTTGAAAGTTTTAAATGTAAATTTACCCACTGAAGTTATAAGCATTAATATTATGTGTTTGCCTGTTGAATCTCTGATGTTAGAGAAATCAATTTTTCAAAGGTTAGATGGATATACAAAATAACCAATTCCTAACAAGAAATCATTTTAAATTTAAAACCAGAGTTCTTTATGCAGCATTTCCTATTACAGAAAATATACGGTTTTCTAGTGCACCAAAGACCGTGGTGTCAGATGCTGGCAATTGGAATTTAACACCCTCTGGGCTTTAATAAACCCAGTTTCTCCTCCTGTCACTCTTCTTTGCTCTTTCTTTACCTTTTTGTCCCTGGAGAAAGGTGAAGAAAGGGCGGGGGATGCGATTAAACAGAGGCTGATGAATCAGACCAGGCTGGCATCCTAAGTAACATTTTTCTTCTGGCCTTCATCTCAAAATAAATAAAATAAAACTAGTGAAAACATGACTTACTGGGTTTTTCCTTATTATATTTATTGAGAGGGAGAGGGAGAGAGAACGCACGCACATGTGCACATTACAGCACACTTGTGTGAGATGCGTCTCTCCTTCCACCACATGGATCCTGGGAACTGATTTCAGGTTGTCAGGTTGAACAGAAAGCACTTTCACCAGCCTGAGACATCTGTTGGCCCGGATTCATAGCTGTAGGTGGATTTTCTTACTTAATGCGATATTAAGGGCAATCTTGACAACATGTACCAGGTAAAAGAC
The DNA here is from genome assembly GCF_903995425.1 of Onychomys torridus. Taxonomy (NCBI): domain Eukaryota; kingdom Metazoa; phylum Chordata; class Mammalia; order Rodentia; family Cricetidae; genus Onychomys; species Onychomys torridus. The sequence continues at coordinate 65,548,149 of NC_050451.1, read as the reverse complement.
TTTGCAGGGATATAAAAGCATGTGTGTTTTGTTTCTTTGTGTTTACTTTTCATTTGTTTTCCAGACCTCAGTCACTGCTTAGAACTCCTCCTGGCATTTAAACCCTCGCCCCTCAGAGATCATCTAAACAGCTCAGGCGATGGGATCAGTGTTTTCTGACATGTAAACTGTGACTGAACTCTTCTGGACAGTAATAGATTCTGAAAGAAAATAAAAAAGATTTTTGTGAACTCATTCATGAACTATTTAAAATAGCACACATTTGTTTACAACAGAAGTTTTGGAGCTTATTCATGCATTTGAAAATGTCTAAGAGAATAGAATGGGAAGTAGGGCTTCTCAAGACTTATCTGACTGTTCATTCCTCTGGGATAATGTGTCACTAACACTTGTTCTACAAAACAAGCTAGGGAAAAAAAAATGAACCACATTTACAATTCAATCATGCATATTTGTGGGGAAAAAAATCGTCTTATACTTGATCTCAGCCCAAAGGCAGAGAAGCAATAATCTCTGGTGCTTCGAATGGTAACTGGAAGGTATTATGAGTGTCATGAAGAAATTCAGTGAGGGGTGAGAGAGGGCTAGGCACTAAAGAACATTCCAGCTATTCCAGAAGACCAGGGTTTGATTCCCAGCACCCACATGGCAGCTCAAAACTGTACCTACAGTTCCTGGGGATGCAATGTCCTCTTCTGGCCTTTGAGCGCACCAGGCCTGCATGTGACACAGACACTTTTTCAGGTGCTTGAGATTGTGTGATATGACATCAGCAGCATCCCCTTCCTGGAGTTGCAGGGAGGCGGAGCCTGGGGGCGGGTCTTCGGTTTAGGCCTGTGAGTCAACCTTTCCTGATTACCAAGTCCCAGGATCCAGGGAGAGACTGTACAAAAAACAAGGCAGACAGATCCTGGGGACCAACACCTGCAGTTGACCTCTGGCCACCATGAAGACACACACACACACACACACACACACACACACACACACACGAGAATCTGAGTGAATGGGAAGGGAAGGGAGACCTAAGATTCTGCCATTTCTTTCACCAGCAAAGCTCTGCTTGTCCCCTCTCAGGTTCATTCATTTGATCAAATATAACATGCCAAAGTTTTATTTTGTTTGTTTGTTTGTTTTTGTTTTTGTTTTTGTTTTTGTTTTTTCCAAGACAGGGTTTCTCTGTGTAACTTTGCGCCCTTCCTGGATCTCGCTTTGTAGTCTAGGCTAGCCTCAAACTCACAAAGATCTGCCTGCCTCTGCCTCCCAAGTGCTGGGATTAAAGGCATGCGCCGCAGCGGCCGCCACCACCACTACCACCACCTGGCAATTACTTTAATCAATAGTTTACCTACTGTGCTACAGAACCAGAAGGAGATTATCCACCTCTGTATTTTGATGTCCCTTTTTATCCCTTCCTGTCCCACCAGCCTTCACCAGGATCTAAAGACCACTATTCCACTCTGCTCTTCTACAAGACGAACTTTTGAGTTTCCACAAATGAATTCGAGAACGCATACTGTTTATCTTTCTATGATTTAGTATGCGGACAATAACTGACCTCTCCTTCCATCTATATTGCTGCAATGATGGGCTTTCATTCTTTTTTGGTTGAATAATATTCTGCATATATACAGCTCTTTTCTCTACCCACACATCCATGGATGGACATCTAGTCTGTTTCCCTACTTTATCAATTGTGATTAATAATGAAATAAGCATGAGAGTACAAGTATCTCTTTGGTATAATGGCTTTGCTTTGTATTTAGACCCAGTAGTGAAACTGCATGGTCATGTGATAGCCTGCTTTCTAGTAGTTCAAGGCAACGCCACACTGTTTTCAAGGATGGCTAGATTAATTTACGTCCTTGCCAATGCTACATAGAGTGTCTATGCATCCTCACCAGCATTTGCTATTTTGTCTTTTGATAACATTTCTAACTACAGTGCGGTGGTAGCTCATTGCTAACTGGCCAGGAGGTAAAATTCACAAGACATGAAAATAATTGATGCCAGAAGAGCTGAAAGATTGTTTGCCCTGCCTTGACCTTCCACCTCATCTACATGTACTGAGTTACCACCATGAGCTTCCATTAAGACTATGAGTGCCATGCCTCAACTTAAAAAAGACTAATAACCACAGACTCTGTAACTCCGTTCAGTCTCTCTTTTTTTTTTAATTTACATGAGAGAACTAAGCCCCAAAGAAGTCACCTGCTTTGCCTAAGGCTTTTCAACAAGAAGTGGTTCAAACTAAGAACAAGAAATCCACAGTTCTATATTTTATATTCATATAACCCAAATCATGTTCACTCAATATGTATTTTGTACATGAATAGATATACTAAGATAACCTATGAATCTGAACAAGTATCTATTTAATACAGATTAAAATACCAATCTTCTGATTAAATTATAGAAAACCTAGTCATTCCTACTCTGAAGATTTGGGGTTTTTGGATAATTTAAGTAGGTCTAGACTAACATTTCCCTTGCATTATTTATGAAGATGAATGCCTAATGTAAACATGGTTAGCACTTGAAATACTTAACTCCTATATAATGTGCAAAAATAAAGATGTTGGAATACTTTAATAGCAACCAAACAAACCCTCATATTTTTCAACTCTTTGTGAAAACACTTCTGTAGTATTCTGTGTGATAAGTGTACCTTAAAAAAAGGGGGGCATCAAAAATACCCTTCATCAAGGAATCTTGGTGTTATGGGATGTAACTTAGAGGCAGAAAAAATGCTTAGTAGACATGAGGTCCTGATTCCAGAAAGAAACAAATAAGATAAGCTTAAGAATTGTACATTCTCTGACATGTGTCTTCCTATCACTTCCGCAAAGACAATGCTTCCTTCAAAGTGGAATCAAGTTTTCAAAATTAATGTTAAGGCAAATTAAACAGAATGACAATGTCAAATGTGTCCACTTAAATTGAGACTCTAACTTTAGGAACAAAAAGATGTAAAAGTCAAGCCACATACATTTTTTGATTGCTTTTTCTGTGTCCTTGAAGAGTGACCTTGGAATTTGTATTGGGATTGCATGAAATCTGCAGATTGCTTTTGGTGGAAGTGTCATTTTCAATGATTAATTCTTCTAGTCCTCGAGCACCGGAGGTCTCTCCCTCTTCTGTCATGTTCTTCAGCCGCTTTCCTGAGTCACAAGTGGTTTTACTCCTGCTCCCCCATCACCCTGCGAAGTCAACTTAAAAATACCTGCTTTGGAAGCTTGCCCTGTCGCCTGGACACATCTAGTTACTGCTCCTCACTCAGTGCTCCTCCATCACCTGGACCCCCTACTGTTCTTCAACATGGCTTCCCTTTTGTTCTTTCTGGTGTTTCTCATCCTCAAGGGCATGACTTGCCTCTGTTTGCCCAGTTCTTGGCAGAGTGCATGATCACATGTGTAATGGACACACAATATGCGCCCTGAATGAATAGGAGGAGGTCACTGGAGACGACAAGCCCGTTCTCTTTGGGTGTCTCTCCATGCCACAGAACTCAGCCAAGTTCTAGGTAATGTCCCTGGATAATGACATCAAATTACTATACACTCCAAATTACTCTAATTTCAACTTCATTCATTTGGCTGGCCTTCCCCAGTCTGTCTTAAATAAAGGGGTTTTCTCTACTCAGATGTTTCAAATAGAGTGTTTTTGGACTGAATTATTTTAATATGTGACTTACTTCTAGGTCATGTTCCATATATTGAGCTTTTTATACCAAATGATTGAGTTTTTAATTTTTTTTTTAAAGTTTCTGCTGAAGATATGGCTAGGCAGAATATTACGGCCACCCTTGTTCCTGTAATCACAACTCCTTCCTTTAGGCAAACCTTCTTAGGTTTCATACCAGCCCTGTTTTTGTCCCTTTCTTTGGGAATAAGGGGGTGGGGGCACTTAACTATTCTGGAATGAAAGGATATTGGAAAATGATTAAAATAGCCTTTACATGGAAGGGGGAACCGCTTTTGGCTCAGAACAACCAACATAATTCAAAATGTATTCAAACTCCAGTTTAGTATCTAGTTTAGCGATCTTGGAAGTCACTGTACGACCAGCCTAAAGCAAAATAAAGTATTTTTCAGTTTACAAAAACAAAACAACCTGCACTCTTCACTTCTGAATAAACACATCGGCACACCACCCTGGCAGAGCATCACGACTATTACAATACACAAGAACATCAGCGCTCCTGCCTTCAGGGTCCTTAGTACTGCAGAGGAAAGAAAAGAAGATGGTCCCATGGGTTTATAATCTAAATTAAACAAGCAACATGAGTCACGCAGGTTTCACAGGTGAGAGTTAATTAACATTTTATCCCAAGCAGAGAAGGAAAGGGGGAGAAAATTAAAATCAATAGTAACAGCATCAGAATTCACTTCAAACATTATAGGAGTCATTTGTAATGTGAAGATAATTTTAAAAGCTTGTCCCACTGCCAGGCCCACCTGATGCCCCTTGCATTTGGATCTACTGGGCTGACTCCAAAATGCACATTTTCAGATTGTCTCACGCAGCCTCCCAGACGAAGGACACAACTGCCCAAAGTCACAAGAAGGGGCAAGGTGAACTCTGGAATGCATGTCTGTTTTATGAATCAAAGACCGACACACTTGTCTTCCCACACTCCCTGTGACTAGGAACACAATGACTCTGAATAAATGGTTATCTCACACTCAATCCTTATTACCAAAGCCTCAATCTTCAAAACTGACATATAAACACTTTAAGCCTCTATAACTGAATTTTCATGCAATTAGCTTCATTTTTTATACCAAGTCATTAAAACATATGTATAGAAACACTGGCTACCCAACCAACCACCTATGATTTTTTAATGTAAAACTGAATTCATTTTCAATACTGAAGTGCCAATAACACAAGCTATCCTTAAGCAGACAGCAATATACTCCCTATTAAATCGCAAGGGTGCTGAAATGTGTTCCCCACTAAATCTGCAACAAGATGTTCTCAAATAAGAATCCCAAATATCGGAAAAGTTCAGAGTGGGACACTTGCTAGGCAGTGGTCCTGATGATGAAGGTTCTGAGCGTTGGCTCTTAGCAACCACTGAGTATGCTCTGCCCTCGCTCTGCCCCAGGAAAGCAAGATAAACAGGTTCCCCACATGTCTATCAGACCGCTACAAATGTGGCAGTCAGCATTCAAGCTGCAGACAACTCACATCACTGACATAAATTATACTTAACTGGGCAGTCACACAGAAAAAAAAAAAAAAAAAGGCTGCTGTGCTAGTTCCAAGCTAGATCTTGCTGTTAACTAGTCCCTCCCTGAGATCCTCAATTTATGACTGTAAGGTATATGTTCATATCTTCATGGGTTCATATACCCACCCCTACCAAAGTCTGAGTATTATAGGATTGCAGAACAAAAATATAAAGAATTCATACCCTTCAAATAATTGTGTACCAACCACATGGGGAAATAACAACAAGAAAAGGCACAACAAATGGTACATAAAATGCCTTCTCAAAAGTAGTGCAGAGACCTAATAGCAACCACTTTCTGGAAGACACAGTGACTGTGTTATTGGAAGACGCCATCAGCTCGGTTATTTTCTACACAAAGAGCTAAAAGATAATAACCTCTATGCACAAACGAATCTTGGGCTTTACAAACATGTCAGAAGCATCAAAAGGCATTAGAGTAAGCCCTACCCGATTGGTGATTTAGCCGTGGCTCTGGATGCTCCAAAGGAAAATGGAGACCCAGTTTTTCAGTGCACCAAAAGCACTCTCTTAAAAAGCTTTCTCCTTTTATCTTGTACAGACAAATTGTTTTCCAAATATACTGCTGGGATTGCTGATCCTCCAGCTGACCCCCTTACCCAAAGACTTGCTATATCTTCAACATGGAAAAAAAGAAGTCAGAAATTTTTATCAGTTGAGTTGTGTCTCCCCCCCCCCACAATATGTGGACATCCTGACATCCAGTACCTTTGGATCTGGCTCTATCATACTCTTTTAAGATGAGGTCATTAGGCAAATCCTAATGTAACACAAGTGATGTCATTATGGGAAAAAAGAGTAGACAGAATGTCGTGCAAAGGACTCAAGGGCTGGAGCACAGCCAAGGATAGCCAATGGTGTTCAGCAAACCAACAGAAGATAAAAGGAGCAAGGATTCTCTCCTACAAGTAACAAGAGGAATGAGCCCTTCCGACGCTTGATTTCAGTCTCCCAAACCCTGGGCACTTCTTTGTTTGTTTGTTTGTTTGCTTGTTTTTTGTTTTTGTTTTTGTTTTTCAAGACACGGTTTCTCTGTGTAGCCCTGGCAATCCTGAAATTCACTCTGCAGACGAGGCTGGCCTCGAACTCATGGACATCCACCTGCCTCTGCTACCTGAGTGCTGGGACTACAGGTGTGCGCCACCACCTACTCTTCCTTGTTGTTTCAAGCCACCTCACTTAAGAGGAGTCCTTAGAAAATCAGTTCAAGAGTTGGCTCTTCTAAGCTTGGGGTTTTGTTTGTTTTTGTTTTGTTTTGACTTTCAAGTAGAAAAGCATGGAATTATTCCCAATGGGTGGACTATCTCGGTGTCTAAGACCTTCCATATTAGACATTTTTATCCACCATCAAATGAGAAACAAAAAAGTTCTAATGCAATTCATCTCTTTCAAACCCGAAGTATCACTGGGATCCAGGAAGCTGCCCTCCCTTCCCTCCTAGGGGAACCGTGCAGGAAGCAATGAGGCAGATCTAGTGGGCAACCTCCACCCTGCATTTTGTGCTTTAGAACCCACGGGAACTTGTTTATAACTCTGTGGGTATGAGCATAGAGATGTGAGCATAGAGATGGTACCTCTGTCCTTCAGTGAAGTCAGCAGCAAGTGGGAAAATGGACAAAAACACAATAATAAAAAAAAATGTGACATGAAGGAGACTCTTGCTTGGATATTTGGAACAGATACATAGGATAAATTCACAAGAATGGGAGGAATTCTCTAAAAACCAGAATCTGAGGATTTGCTATTATTTGTATTTTTAGAGCTCTCTAGACCTTAGTTTTATAGATGAGAAAATTATGCTGAAGATACATCTGTGAGATACCACTGCCAACCATGGGCTGTGCAGGCTCTCCAGCAACCTACAATTTGCATACTGCTCAACCTTTAAGAGGGCAATGGCAGTACTCGGTTATAATATGTATCAAACAGCCCAGCTAAAACCAGATTTGTTTCAGAAGTAAGGGAGTAAAAAGAAAGGGGTGGGGGGAGAAAGAGGAAGGGAGAGAAGAAATTGATCATTTCAATATAAAATGGAGAACATATTCCTACACTATGTCAAAACACTTAACATGGGCCCAAAAAGATGGTTCAGTGGGTAACGCCCTTGTGACTAGGCCTGGCCCAGGTTCGATCCTTGAGACCCAGACTGTGGAAGGAGAGAACTGACAGAACTGACTTCTTACAAGTCTTATTTTGACCTCTAAATGCCTGCCATGGCACACACATGTACACATATGCAAACACAGATGCATATAAAATACACGTAAAAAATTATCAAAATATCCAACATTTAAATGCATGAGAAAGTATCACATTTTTAATCTAGTAACAGTTTTCAAAGGCTATGATTACAACTTGGGATCTTGTAGACAGACAGATGCAGAGGCACGCAAGTGCATGCATGCGTGCATGCATGCATGCGTGTACACACACACACACACACACACACACACACACACACACGAGAGAGAGAGAGAGAGAGAGAGAGAGAGAGAGAGAGAGAGAGAGAGAGAGAGAATGAATCATCCCAGAAAGTCATTGGAGGCTTACAACAGCAGCCCGTCCATTTAGCTCTGACCCCGGCACAGGGTTGGAAAGGACCTGCTCTCCCTCACTTCCTGTAAAAGTGCAGCATTATAAAAGGGAAGTGAGCAGTAGAGGATGATCATCAAAACCCATTTTCAGGACCAACTCCTCCTTCCATTTCCCTCCTTTTATTGACTTTTTAAAAATCCACTCTGCTGCTCTCAGTCAGCTTGGTTGCAGGGAACATTGTTTAATGTACCTTATTGATTCAATTGTACACATTTATACTGGGGTAGAAACTTCTGCTATAGTGCACTTATTGATCTTTTAATTATTAATGTAGGCTACAAAACATGAAGAGCTTTATTGTAAATTTTTTATATTTTCCCACATTATAGCAAAGAAAATGATCAAACATTGTCAGCACATGAAGCACAATACCTCCCTCTAAAAAGACTGCAATAAGCTGTGTGTCTAGTGTGCTGGTACTAAACATTATTTTTCTAAAGATAGGATGATATGAGACTAAATGATTCACTGGATGAACTTTTTTTTCTTAATTCCCAGAAATACTACAATAGGCAGGCCCTAACTTGACCCCAGCAATAAGAAACGCTCCATCTCAGTGTGGCTGCAGAACTATATTAGATGAGCAAGCCTTCTGGGAAAAAAACCACCATAAATTAAGTTTCTGTTCAAACAGTCATGGACAAACTTAAGTGCCACATGGTATCTGGGAAAAAAATGCTTTATCCCACTTAAATTAATACTTCTAAAATGTTTCTATTTATTCTTTGAGAATCTCATGCATGTATATAATGCATTTTGATCATAGAAACCCACCCAACTCCGCCTCTCCAACAGTAAAGGTGAGCATTGTAATATTCAGTCTTTATAAAAACATGGACACCTGGTTAAGATGAGAAGAGACAAAACTGATTGTTAACTTCCTCCTCCGCCTCACTCCTGAAATACCACTTTGCCTAGCCTTACAGCCAATTTGAACTTGGATGAACAAGAAGGTATATTCCTAAACCCTGGCCTAATCCACTCTACAGACTTCTAGTAGAAGCCAATTTTACACACACACACACACACACACACACACACACACACACACACACACACACAGAAGAAGAAAAAAAAAAAAAACCACTGACCAGCAAATGCATTTCCTATTGCATCTTGTGATTTCCAATATCAAGGCAACGATGTGTGTAATAAAGTCGAGACACCTCAGCATCAGGGATCAACTTTAGAATAATAACTTAAATTGGTGTTTCTGCTTTCCAAGTTCCTTCACATTTGCTCTTTCCTAGATGATACTGGGACTATCTGGCACTTCTGGGCCCAGTGGTTCTGAATGTTAATGGAGGCTCACACATCTCCAACAAAAGAGCAAGGACCTGAGACTAGTGACGGAGTCCTCTACAGAACTATTCAAAAGAGACAGGACAACTTCTTAGGACCAGTTTCTCTGGCCAAGGACACCACTTACTGGCACAAGTTACATACTCTACCTAGAATGTATATTTCCATAATTATATATAATAACACATTTAACAAGAAAGGATATTAGGCTAGACCTTCTAGAAGGAACCATCTGAGTAAATATACAAGTCACCACAAAAGTCAAAATTGGTCAATATCTTAAATCTGTTTGACTTTTATTATTTTAAATTCTCATATATCTAATTTCCCAATCCCGGTGAACATAAAATGGACCTTCCACAGCAAACACAGGAGATGTGAGGGCTGACTCACATTCTTTCCCACATGCCACACAGACCAGGGATTCAGGTTCACTTAAATCAGTTCAGAAAGAAATTGGGGCTACACTTTTAAACCACTGTTCTTTTCTTTCTGAAGAATTTCAACTTTAATTTAGACCTAAATTCATCATCATAATTAGTTTCTTTACAAATTCTGTGTATTTTAAGTGAAATGACTAGGGAAAACAGTATTTTAAAGATGTCTTTTCCAAATGTAATCATAAAGCATTAAAAATGTCACACTATTTCTTGTGAAAAGCCCTTTTAACCAGGCCTCAAGAGCACACAGTATATGATACCATCTAGAAGAGAACAGTTTTCTAAATTCAGCCTTAGTGTTTTACATGTAAAGTCTTTAATCAGTTTTTTCAACATAATAACAGGTAGTTATGTAGGCAATTATATAGTCCGTATAATAATTTATAGAAAGTCTCTCTAACATTATATGAAGAAAAATATCATATTCTAAAAGTCTCTATTCTAAGGCAAACTGCCTTTCTCTCATACTGTATAGACTAACAATGGAGCTGGTTCTTAATTATAAATGTTAAAGGTAAAACTCATATTATCTCTATTATATATCCCACATCTCCTATATATTTGAATAGAAAAAACATTTTTATTAACTTCTTTTCAGATAGAAGCATTTTACAACCAATAGCATTTTAGTTGTATATTGGAGACGTTTTCGGGAGAAAAATGAAGGAAGCCAATGCTGAAGAGCGGTAACAAGACAGTAGTTCATTTTTCTGGGTTCTGTGTGCACAATTCCTTCTTGTGGTGGCTCATTACAGCAAGCATATGTGAATGATACTTGGTCTCAAAAGTTCTGAAACTAACATATTCATAGTAGTTTTGCTGATCGGCAACTCAGCTTAGCACTTGCTTCTATGAAAACTGTGAAGTATCGTTGTCTAAGATCCTGCCTGCCTCTGCTTCTGCTCACTTCCATCTGAACCTACTTTCCAGCTAGCACCCAGGACCCCCACTTCTCATCTTCCCGGTTAAACAGGGCTGCCCTTCATGGGCCATGCTCACCAGTCTACGAAGACATGTTTTTAAAAATCCATATTATCCACCACTTCTGTCAGTTTCCCCAGTTCCAACTAAGGAGATTAACTGACACCAGCTGTTCAATGCCATCTTCCATGATCCCTTCATTCAGCAAATATCCTCCGTGGGTCTGTTCTGTGCCAGAATTCTTCAAGTGTACTGGGGATATGTTAAAGACCAACAGCCGACAGCCATTCTTTCCTTCACAGGAGGATAATACAGTAACATTCTAGTTAAGCTGGTGACCAAAACTGCCTGTGATACAGACCCAGTTAAAACCCAAAGGTCTGAGAACAAAAGGAACAGCGAATAAGGTCTCAGTGGTCCAGGGTAGGGAATGAGAAATCAGGTAAAAATAATTCTTACTGGTAAAGATCTTGGCAGTTAACTGGACATCCATAGCCTAGTCAAGTTTGCAGACAATTAGCCATCACTTCCTAAGAGGTGTGGTGGTAGTGGTGGGTTCTTCAGGAGAAGGGAGTGGTGAGAAGTGCTAAAATTCTGGGTGGTTCTGAAGTTGGACTGATAGGTTCTGCTGAGTGACCGGACGTGGACACATGTGGTGGTTTGAGTGGGATTGTCCCTCATAGGCTCAGCATTTGAACACTTGGCTCCCAGTTTGGTGGCGCTGTTTAGGGAGGTTGGGGTGGTATGAACTTACTGGAAGAAGGATTTGGGAGTGAAAAGCCTTCACCTACTTCTAATTTGCTCTCTCTGCTTCATGCGTGCACTTGAAGAGGTTCTGTCCCTGCCACACGACTGCCACTTGCTGCCATGGCAGACACTTACCTCTCTGGAACTAATAACCCCAGATAAACTCTTTCTTCTATAAATGCTTTGGTCATGGTGTTTCGTCACAGCGACAGAAAAGTACATGATACAGTATGTCAGAGAGTCTGGGGTTTTAAGGTCAGCACACTGCGGTTTCTGTCTGTCTATAACATGATCTCTTTGGCTGTTGTATGAGCTGGGAAGAAATAAAGGAGAGCTGAAAAAGTAATCACAAGGCAATTTTGATAATCTCACTTGAGGACTGAAATGCTATTACTATTCCTTAGAAACAAAATGGCTAACAGCAAACAAGTTACAGTACGTTTCACCACAGGTGAGTGGACGGAAGGCAGATGGGATGCAGGCACCCCTCCAATCATACTCCGCTGGAACATTTTCCATGGAAGCAGGAGACCCATGTTTTCTATCAACTCAGAAACTCTTTAAGCATGCTTTGTGTTACATTTTCTAATAGGTCCAGCCCAGGGGGCTCTCAAGCACAAATCCTCAAGCTCTATTAAAACCCTCAAGAAGAGGGTCAAGGCACAGCTCAATAAGCTCATCCAGTGATGCTGTGAAAAGCCCCAGCAGCTCTAGTGTCCCTTCAAGAGATCTGACCCCTCCCCTGGCTGGGGGGCGGGGTGTACTAGACAGGGGCTGTCCTGGCAGGGAGGAAATAAGTCCCGGATCTGTGGCTCCTTTGTCTGCATAAGGTTTTTTTTTGTTTTGTTTTGTTTTGTTTTTTTCCTGAACAAAACTCTCCACTCCTTTCTATCCCACAGAGTGTCTCCATCTCAGTGACAATCTCAATCTGCAGGGCATGAGGAAGTGCATAAGCTAATAATGTTCCTTTCCGGTAAAAGCCCAAGACTTCAAGGCTTCTCGGAAAACAGGTTCTGGGCACTGTTGTCATGGTTCTGAGAACCTGTTATAGAAACAGACAAAGAGAGTTTAGCTCACCCTAATAAGTCCTGAAGTCATTTTCCCCAGTGAACCAACAGCTAATAAGGAAGCTGTGCCTTCCAGCACTGGGATGTTCAGAGGAAAAGAGCCTAGGATACCACCTCGAGGATTTCCAAGACACACAAAGGAAACTGTAAATCTGTCCTCGGGCCTGGAAGACAGACACAAAGCAGGCAGGACGCTGGAATGGACTGCTAAGCAGTTGTGTGTAGAGAGATGGGTGACATGTGATGAGCACTCCAAGAACCGATATTAAAACAAACAACCCGAATGTAAATATGAACACCATTTGCTTCAATTAGGTCTAAGCTACAGGAGTGTGAACTTTAATATTTCCTCAGTGTACAGCTCTGCGAATGCACTCACCATTATTAAAGTGTGTTTATACAGGGTTTGGCTTTTCATTTATTATGGAAAAATTACATCTTGCCAACAGCACCACAGCAGCCTAAACAGTAAATCCTCCGCTGACCTTGAACCCAAGCTTAAGCAAACAGTCACTCTCCTTGGTGCTGAACGGCCTAACTAACACACTGCGTAAATGGCTGTGAATATAAATTGCAGCTACAATGCGTCTTAGTGTTATGGATTACCTGTGGTTTCTCCAGAAGGCAGCGTCTGCAGAGGAACTCTGGTGCCAAGAAGAGTTCCTAGTGTGAGTGCTCCCGGTACGTTCACTCACAAACGATCATCATTTGCTTAGGAGCAGTAGAGTGACAGGGCCCTGAGCCCCAAGGAGGTGCCGGCAGGGTCCTTGCGGGGTCTGGTCAGGTTTCCCACGAGCAAAGAGAAAGAGGCTTCTCAAGAGAGATGCTGTACTAAGACCTGAGGCACCTGAACCAGCGAGGCACTGGGGACAAGCAACTGGCAACCGAGTCAGCCGAAGATCAGTCTACCCCCATTAAAGACGTTGGAAAAAAGCACCGACATAGAGAAGCGCTTACAAGAGAATAGTAAATGTGGACAACAAGATCCAAAATGAAAAAGACATAAAACAAGGGTTACAGAGGGTAGAGGTTGACAGAAAATATGTAGAAATCAAAGCCATTGGGTGTTAAGTGACAGAATTAGGAGCATATCTATATTCCTTTGAAATTCCCTTTAACCTTACCATAAACACACACACACACACACACACACACACACACACACACACACATGCACACGCACGCGCACGCACACGCGCACACACACGCACACTTAAAAAGGATTACTAGAGATCAGAAGATATGTGAATATTCACGGCAATGTTTGTGATGGTAAAAGTGGGGGCTCTGAGCAAGGTAGTAATTAGCCTTTCACAGTCACAGGAAGCAGAAATGAGAACACGGTCTGACCATAAACACAAGAGAAGATATTTCATGATATACAAAAGACCATAAAGATGTGAGACAATGTGACCAGGGATTTCTGGAAAAGAAAGTAGATAGTAAAAAAATAAATAAATTGAGCCTACAAATTAATGCATAACAGTAAATAAAACAGCACAGAATAAAAATAGGAGATTACACAGAATTTTTGAGGGAACTCCTAGCACATCGCCAATTCTTCAAAAGCCAGTCAAGCAGAAAGAAATCTGCCTCCAAATCCATTAACTGGAAATCTATTTTCTTGCTTCCAGACAGCAACCCAAACTTCAGAATGCAGTTAATCTATCCATAACAAGTTTATCAAATTTCTGTTGAAAAATTACCAGTTTTATATATCATGTTAGCCCAAGTCAGCTTCCCAGATGCTGCCTGGAACTGGAGCAGCTAAACTGTTCAGTTACTGGGTCTGCCCCTCCAGGACAGAAGGCTGGAAATGGAGACAAAAGAAAGTGGTACCTAGTGGTACAATGCAAACGATGGCCTCTTCCCTTGGCAACCACATCATCACCATAATATGCCTTAGGCCTCTCCTCTGAAGAAGCAGGTATAATTTCAAAGAATTATGAGATTCTAATGACATATCAATGACAGTTTAATTTTTGACACAAAGTAGATACTCTAAAATGCTTCTGAGTAGATAAACCAGCATGCTCTCGTAGCATACCATGAATATACAAGGAGGGAGAAGGGAAAGAATGGACTTCTCCATGGGTCTATTCCCCTCTAATATATAGTTTCTTTTTCATCATCACCATGTCTGCCAAACTGCCACTGTCATCACACAAGCCCCCCCCCCCCCGTTACCATATACCATCCTTAGTCTTAAGAGCAGATTTCTGTACCTGTTGCCTTCTCTCAGAAAGATAAGCTCAAGAATGAGGACAGCGCATCTTTATAGTTCATGAGGAGGCAAGTAACCATCAAGCCATGCGGAGAGGAAAGTATTTCTACACCTTCAGGCCAGGAAGAACCCTTTAGAGTCAAGATCTACATGGTGCAATAGGGCAACTGCAGATCCTTTCTGAATTGAGACGAAAGTTCTCAAGATCCAGATGTGAAGAGTATACCTGACCCTTGTAGTGCGTAAGATTAAGCAGCACCATCCAGAGGTGCTTAAATCATCCTTAAAGCTTAAGGAGATCCATGGATAGAATTCATGGAATTATTTAAACTCAGATTAGAATTTCAATGATGGATTTGGACAGCGGAAGCACTCATGGCAGAAGTCAGAGCACATATCTATTTGTAACCAACAGAAGCCATGAATGTTTTCATATCTCAGTGCATTTCTTGCGAGTGTGTCAAAATATAATCTATGTGCATCACCATTATAGTGGTCATTATGGCCACCACAAGACCTAACATATGATAACAAAAGGGAATATATGTTGCTCTAACCCAAATATGTTTTAATACTTTGACAACTATTTTATTACAGCTGCAGCCCTACCAGGCTGGGTATTCAATACATTTAGACACTTCACTCTGAGGAAGAGGCCACAGATTCCAGCAGCCAGCTAAAGAAGTCTATAGCACAAGAGATAAGAACCCTGTTCCTGGCAGTCTGGCCCAAGCACTAAGGGCATCAAGCCTATCACTTATAACACTTTCAAATGTGAAAATTAAAACACTATTTGTGAATTCACAAGATTCTAATACACACACACACATACACACACACACACACACACACACACACACACACACAGGATTTATGTGTATAGAACTATAGTATGTATTACTTGCATATTTAGAAAGTTCAAATCTAACTACATGATTTATATTTATTTAAATGCAGCTTACTCATACAATAGTTTAACTTGAGTTATTTTTATTACTTTTTCCCATAGGGTTTAAAACAAACATTTTGTCAAGGGTTTGGGTTTGAAACCTAAATCAAATTTACTAACATATATCATTATAAACCTTGTTTTCTCCTCTATACAATGTGAATGATAACATACCCATGTCCTGGTTGGTTTTTGTCAACTTGACACAGCTAGAATTATCTGGGAAGAGGAACCTTAACTGAGAAGTTATCACCATCAGATAGCCTGGAGGCAAGTCTGTGGTGCATCTTCTTAATTAATGATAGAAGTGGGTGGGCCCAGCCCTTAGGAGCAGGGTGATTCTCCTCAGTAGTATAAAAAAGTAGGCAGAGCAAGCCACGAAAAGCAAACCAGTCAGCACTGTTCCTTCATAATCTCGCTGACTTCTCTCTGTGATGGACTATAATTTGTGAAGTGAATTACTGCTGTGATAAACATCATGACCAAAAGCAGCCTGGGGAGGATAGGGTTTGTTTCACCTTGGAACTCTCAGGCCACACTCCATCACTGATATTAGGACAGGAACTCAAGGGAAGAACCTGGAAGCAGGAACTGAAAGCAGAGGCCATGAGGAAAGAGTGTTTACTGACTTGCTGTACACGGGTGTTCAGCCTGCTTTCTTCTAGAACCTAGTACCACCTGCTCAAGGGTAGCATCACCCCACCATGAGCTGGGCCCTCCCACATCCATCATTGATCAAGACAATACTGCATAGCCTCGCCTATAGGTCAAGCTCCTCAATTAAGGTCCCCACTATCCACACCTGTCTAGGTTTGTGATAAGTTGGAAAAGACCAACCAGCTCAAAACATTAAGAGGATTAAACAGTGCACACACAGCACTATGTTATACCTGCAAAGTCCTCAGTGTAGTATTCCAGACAGTGAATACTCAATTCTCCCAGCAGTAACACTGTCCTAGTGGCTAATGTCACTTATTGATAGTGTCTTCAATATTATTTCTTGAAAAGAGTCTATTACTGAGGCAACCGGCAGACTGCTTCAGGACGCCGAGTCTTCACAACAGACTGCCTGGGTTGGAATTCTGCTCTTCCACTTCCAAGCTCTGTCAATGTCTCCGAGGTTATAACTCAGACAAATATCTCCCAGGGGTGTTATGAGGTTCAAATCAGTAACCATATGTAAAGCACATGCAAAAGTGCCTGATATACAGTACTTTATAATTATTGGGTATTTTTATTGCAATGGTAGTTATTATAACGGTATCCCATCAAGTTACAAAGAACTTCTTCACCCTTCTTGAATCAAAATGTTACTGAATATTTAGCATACACAAAGCGGTGTTGGTCCAGTTTATTATTCCATGAAAACACTTGATATTAATGAGGACAAGGAACATAACCAATCCAGCCTCATGTATTTCCAATGAGTGACTAGAACTATCCCACATCCCATGGCTTTATAACCACATAATTCCTGTGCAAGAAAGAAGCAAGAGTTTGAAATGGTTCTTTTATGTACTCTGGGGATAAACCCAACTTTGCTATTTAAATATGTGCATACAGGTGCCTTCTGAGGCCCTTGCTGGAACTTGCGTTGGAGAAAGGAACCATGGAGAGGCTGGACTTCATGACAACAGCAAGGCTCACGTCAACACCACAAGAGCAGAGCCTCAGCTGGTTCCCAGAAGGGAACAAGGCCTGATCCTCAACTTGCAATTAGTAGGTGTGACTTAATTTAAACTGACACTAACCACTGGTCTCTGAGAATGGGACCAATGACGTCATTTTCTGAAGTGAAAATAACAGTAAAAATAACAAGAAACACTTTGCTTCTCCCATGGTTTTAGGTATTTGAGTATATTTCATCATCATGGCAAAATTATGGCATAAAGCCATTCTCACTGATATTTCACCATTTTGTGATTTGTCTGTTGTTATTTGTTGCTTCTGAGTTTTATAAATTCAAGACTCTGCAGTATGTGATCTCAACTCTCTCAATGTATAGTATAATGAAGATTCAAACCATATGACATACACCTCAGTAATTCCATTACACTGTAAAAATGAATGTCCATCATTATATCCAGAACTCACAGAACATCCAAATGCTTGATCTGCTTTTTTTATTACAATAATTAAAAAGTTATAAACTTTAAGAAGTATCTATGTTTCTCCCAGATGCACAGAGAGGTATCACCTGCATACACTATTTTCCAACACATGTGGCTAAAAGTCCATTCCCGAGAGAGCGAGAAAAACAGGAAGCTTCATATCTTAAAAGGAAAATAAATTTTTGGCACAGTGCAGATTTAGTACCCAAAGATTAGCAGGCAGTCAAGTATTTAGGGTGGAGACAGGCAGATGTGACCACAGAGTGCTCCATTCTTCAGTGGTCATGCCTGCACTGTAATTCCAGCACCCCTTAATGATGACCAAACTGTACTGTCCAAGCTGAGGGATGAAATGCTACCCTTGCAATGCTAGCTTCCAACACTACAGGGCACTTTGCACACACCCTAGGGAGAGAGGCGCCTGCATTTAATGCTTGCGGAGCTGGAATCCAAACACATTGAGAGAATGTCCCAAGTTCCAGGCTGCCAACCTTGATTCTCAACTCCACTCTGATGGAATTCTGTACATGGCACCTTTACAATTCAGATTTAGGCAAAATCTCTGATCTGGAAACTTTTGTCAAAAGGCTACTGGACAAATGTGCTCCCTATGTCACTGAGGTCAGAGGAAGCCAGGAGACACAAGAGCGTAGATCCACATGCATGCAGCTCTGTGTTTGGCATTTGGTGCATAATTTTATATGCTCTATTCTTTGGAGTCTATTCATACAAAATAATTACACAAGAAGTATTCAAATAAAATCTTTATGACTGGAAAATATTCTTAATTAAATCCTGTGTTTTTTTTTTTTTTTTTTTTTATCTTCATGAACATTCATTCTGGTGTGAGAATAATCTTCCCTGAACATAAACACGGCCTGACACTTTTCCGATTAAACGCCTTTAGCAGCTCTCCGATGCCTGTGAACTAATATCCTCACACTACAGGATGCCAAGACGAACCGTGTCCTCCGGCCTCTCTACATCTCTAGCTTCACCCACCTCTATGGTTGCCAGAGCACCTCCAGCACTGCCTTCCCAGGGGATACTCACATTGTTATGCCACGCTCCATCACGTGCCTCACTCCTTCCTCACTCTACCGCACCTACAACAGTTTCTCTTTGCAGCTGCTTCAACGATGCTTGTTCAACTTTCTCAGCTGAGCTACAGCCATTTCCACTAGAAAAACGGACTCATGGCCCTTGTAAGGGGAGCACCTGTGCAAAGTCCTGGAGCACTTATGGTCTTCTGGCTGTCACACTGTTTGATAGTAACAATTTTAACAGCTTTTTTTTTTGGAAAATAATTCAAATACAATAAAACTCACTCTTGAAAGTGTAGATTTCCCTAAACTGTCCCATGTGTATTCACTTGTGAGACCATCAGAATAGTCAAGATAATGAACATTCACTACTCCAAGTTGCCGGCTCTATTTCACACCCACCCCTCTCTCTGCCCATCCCCATCCCCACCCATGCCACTGACTTCCTTTCTAATATTATAGGACATTATCATTTCTGAGAGTATGAAATCATACAGTATGTAGTCTTCATAGTTTTGCATAATTATTTTGAGATTCATCCACATTGCTGCATGAAATCAATAGCTCATTACATTTTATTGCTGGGCTTTCAGCATGGGTGTGGATTTACTGCTGGGAATGAATCTTTTCAACTGCTGATGGACAGTGGGGTTGGTTGAGGTTTGCAGCTATTAGAAGGACACTGCTATGAAGGTTCACATATAAGACTTCATAAAGACAAGTTTCCTTTCCTCTGAGATAAATAATAGAAATGGGAGGGTGCAGATCATGTGACAGGCACATGTTTCCTTTTGCAACAAACTGCTAAACTATTTTCCAAAGTGGACATGGTATTTTACATTCCTACTAATAGCACATAATAGAAAGTTCCATTTCTTCTATAGACTTGTCAACATTCAGTAGGGTTTGTTTTCATTGTAGCCTCTAATACGTCCATTGTGTGATTTCATTGGAGTTCTAATTTGCATTTCCCTAATGACTAGCACTATTCAGCTTCTTTTCATGTGCTCATTTGACACCCATGTTTCTTCTTAGTGATGTATCTATTCAAAGCATTTGCCCATTTCAGTGGATTGTTTTCTTCATAAAATTTGAGGATAATTTATATATTCTAAATTGCAAATCAGACATAGGGGTTTTACTTTTCCCCCCAATCTGTGGCTTATCTTTGCATTCTTAACTGAATGTTTTTGATGATGTTTGCTATATTAACTTGTTTTTTTAATGGAGTGTACATTATATCAAAGAAATCTTTGTCCAGCCCAACAAAGTTTGTTCTGTCTTCTGTGAGTTACACTTTTAAGTTATACTACAATCATGTCTTGATCCATTTTCATGCTCAATTTTTAAATGTTACACAAGGAATAGCTCTGTGCTCATTTCATCATTTGGTATAAGCCTTTCCCAAACTGTCTCTGCATCTCTGTCTAAAGTCAGTTTATAAAGTTGTGGGTCCATTTCTGGCTCTCTCCCTCTCTCCCTCTCTCCCTCTCTCCCTCTCTCCCTCTCTCCCTCTCCCCTCTCTCCCCTCTCCCCCTCTCCCCCTCTCCCCCTCTCCCCCTCTCCCCCTCCCCCCTCCCCCCTCCCCCCTCCCCCCTCCCCCTCCCCCTCCCTCCCCTCCCCTCTCCCTCTCTCTCTCTCTCTCTCTCTCTCTCTCCCCCCTCTCCCTCTCTCCCTCTCTCCCTCTCTCTCCCTCTCCCCCTCTCCTGTTCCAGTTTACTATTTGTCTGTTAAGACACTAGCACCAAGTCCTTCCAATTACTATTGCTTCAGAAGCCTTCAAATCAGATTTAATCCTCCTTCAGCCCTATCTATCCTCTCCAAAACTGTTTTGGATATTCTGGGTTCTTTCCATTTCTAAATGGTCTTTCAGACTCATCTTTTCAGTATCAGAACCTCCTGGGATATACTGACTCTGTATATCCATTTGAGGAAAAACAGGCATCATCACAATATTGTGTCTTCTGACTTTGCACACATTGTAGCTTCCCGTTTATTTAGAGTTTCCTTTAACTTCTCCAACAGTAAATATTTCATGGTTCTGTTTCTGAGGTCCTGCACTCTTCCTCTGGGCACACCAGGGACTGAAGGCAGAACCGTAGGAAGCTTAGCCAAATTCTCCTGCTCAGATACAAACTGCAGCTGCAATCCTTTATTAGATTTATTACTAAGTATTTCATATTCTTGATGCTATTGTAAAATGGCATTTTTATTTCAGTGTCTGATTGTTCACTGCTAGTATATAGTAACACAATTGATTTTTATATATTGATATTGTATCCTGCAACCCAGCCAGAGGACACTGGAAATAAGAATTAAGATTAACATCTCAATGCCTTGGAAGACAAAGAAAGTTGATCACAACCACTCTCAGGAAAAGGTATGCTGTAGAAACACATTTGCTGGGGAGAGGTGAGTGAGACATAGCCCGAATTTCTGTGCCTTTGATAATTTGAGTGAGCCTTTAAGCCCATCAGCCAAGTGATTTGGGAAAACTTTAAAGATTTATTGTGTATGGCCCCTCCTGTAATGGTTTCTGAAATGTGAAGCAGTGTAATCCCTCACCACAACTGAGACACCCAAGGGGGACCAGCATGCCTTGTGTTTTTCCTCATTCTATTATGACCACACTTCCTGAATAGGAATCTAGACCTGACATTTCAGTAATAAGACTTAGGCTCTAAATATTTTCTCTGCCTACCTCCTTGCAATTTGCGTGGTTATTTTTTTGGTCCCAGACTCAAAGTCTATACAGCAACCCATGCTGACTGTCTGAATACCTAGATGCACTGCTGTTCCTGTTGCCCCTTAGGAGGATGCTTGCCTAACCAACACACCCCTCTCTGTGGCATTTGTTCTCCACAAAAGCAACTTCAAAGGTCATGTGGTCCTTTCCCCGACACATAACTGGGGCTGTATCTGATCAGAACATGCAAGAAAGAAAATCAATCACTTCTCTGTCCCATACTGGATGAGAACTGCAAGGCCCTTCCCTAACTGGGAGGGATTGGGGTGGAATGTGGGCATTTACAGTGGTATTCCTGTCGCCAGATGAGTATCACTACCAGAAACATCATCTTTGAGCATGAAAGACACAGAGAAGCCGATGCCAGAGAAAACACAGCAGATTACCATTGAAGAATTCAATCTGGCCAAAGTTCCACGAGCTCAGTAGTTTTTAACTTACTTCTCTATTAAAAGACTTCTCTTCTTTTCCCTCACGTTTCTACTGTAAAAATAAAGTTTTAATGGACATTTTCTGTACAGGTTTTTGTTTGAATACAGTTTTGTTTTCATCTTCCCAGCATTAATTTTCAAAAATGCAGTTGGCAGGCAGCCACATGTTTTGAACATTAAATTTTACAAGAAAATTTCAAATGGTGTTTTCACCATTTTATATTCTCAAAACAATGTATCTCATTTCTCTGCATTCCCCCCACTATTTGGTGATGTCATGTTTTGTAGCTACTACTGAGCTGGGGATGGCGGAGCACTTGCCTAGCATGAACAAGGTCCTGGGTTCCCCACACAGCAAATAAAAAGGAGGAAGAGGAAGAAATAGAAAAGAAGGAAGAGGAAGATCATCTTCATCCCTGAACTACTCAACAATAAAATTAAATCACTTATGGCAGCACACAACAATTTTCAGGGGTGACCTGGTAGTGGTGCTGAGTTATTTTTTAAAAGGCCAATCCAAAAGTTACAAATCGTATTTATGTGGCATTCTGTACTAGAGAAAATTATGGAAACAGGGTTGTCAGGGTCACATGGTTCAGGAAGGGCAAGAAGCTAGAGAGGTAAGTGTGGCTAGAAGGTAACATGAGAGATCCTTGTAGAGACAGAAAGTGGACTTGACTGTAGCTGTCAGGACCGGACCATTATTTCATACTGTATCTTTAGACAAAGTAAGAAAAGGGTACAGGAGATTTCTGCATTTGTTTGATAGTTTGTTTTTGGTGATTGAGAAAACATTTCTCTGTGTAGCCCTGGCTATCCTAGAAATGGCTCCATAGACCAAGCTGGCCTCGACCTCCTGACAGCTGGGATTAAAGGTGTGCTCCACCACCTCTTAGCTTGATGTCTGCATTGTTAAATTGATCACAAAGTAAGTTTAATGTGAAACTAACTACTTGGGTGCCTTTGAGAAAGACACTGACCTATCCTAAGCTCCAGGTTTCTCATCTATAAAAAAGGGACAAAAACAAATAGTACTTTTAATAGGACTAAGATTAGACAATTAAATGAAATGGTTGTTATATTCTTAGAGAATAGATAGCTATTAGTATAGACAATATGAGTAGCAATCATAACAGAAAAAAATTGGCATAGCCTAATTAAAAATTTAAAATCTATTTAAGAACGGGTCATCTTTGGGTCCCAACAGCAATGAAGGCAGGAACAAGTAGCTTGTGCCATCAGGATGCTAATTAGAAAACAAACTGAGATTGAAGGAAAGAGGGCCTGTGTGCTCCAAGAACAGGACGCTGAGAACAGCAACTCTATCTTACAAGGAGCTATAGGATGGAGCCAAGAAGTCACATGTCAGGAAGTAATGGGCACTAGAGCTCAGGACAGACTAGACTCTAATATGCCAAAGACAGGCTGTTAAATGCAGATTTGAACCACAGAATCCTGGAGTCATACAACTTAACTCTACTAAACTTTTCAACCCTTCCTGATACTAACAGACTGTGCTTCAAAGTTATCATTTATTTTAAACTTATAGCGATGGAGAAGCACTGTCTTGCAGAATAGCACAGAACTGTCAAACTTTATATCAAAGGCTAACACTACAAGGCACATCACAGTCATATGATAAGATTATTAAACACGGGGGTCCTTTCCATTGACTGTTACCAGAAAGACAATGAGTGACATCTCAATGTGTTGACATAAGCAAGCTTTAAGTTCTTCCTCTCTTGGATGCTATCTTCATCCATCCAAGAAGAAAACAACCCCTTCATTAATCTGCTACCATGAGCATCCTCTATGAGGCTGGAGTGCATTCCCTTTGATTTCTAAAGAAACAAATCCTGAATGCAACCTAGTATGCACTATCTCGTATCACTGCAATAGACAAATTATATGGTTTGCACTGTTCCCAGTATCCCTGGTAATCATTAGGAATGTTAACACTATGCATCCATGCTGAGAAGGCTTTGAACCAACCTGACGTATGCAGAGGAGCAGGGCTCTCTCTGATGCTCACAGATGCCATCTGTCACATCCTCCACACCAATCCATGTTGCCCAGGGCGCACACCAGCACGTTTGCCCCAACATGAAATGCCCCCAGCTTAGTGAGACACTGTTGCCCTTAGGGCCCAGTGTCCACACAGACACCTGTCCACGCTGCTTGGTTCTGCCATCATTCCCCCAGCCAGGCCTGATCCCTTTAGCTATGTTCTCTACCTTGTAGTCCATAAGCTAGAACAAAAGGGAGTGTTTCCAAGGGAACCAACAGGCATCATGATACACAAGCTTAACATTAAGAGACTTTCTGTCTAAAACAAAGTTCAAGTTTGTGGTATTTGTGGGAAATACCCTCAGTGGAAAAGGGCTGTTGGGCTTTTTTTTTTTTTTTTTTTTTTTTTTTTTACGGGATTGCAAATATCACAAAGTAGAGAAAACAAGAACCACCTTGCTGGCAGTGAGCCGTATGCCAATTATGATTATGATAATGCATTTTGAGGATGGAAAGAACTCAGATATTTGTCCTATTGTGACACTTACTTTCCCCGAGTCCCTGAGATAAAGGAAAAGACAAATACAATTATTAATACCAATGCACCAAGCATCCAGATGCTGCAAGTCACAGGTAGGGCCCGGGGGTTTTCCTGCCCTCTACCCTAGTTTTCCTTCTAGAAAATAAAACTTGCAGATCAGATACACACAAGATATCAAATTTTCTTCTCAGATAGGAAAGTTGAAGCAAATAAAGCAAATTCTTTGGAAATAAGCTCACTAGAAAAATTTAAAGATATTTTTATTTTGAAGGAAACTATTTTATGCTGTACAAAAATAAATGTATAGAAAGTATTTAAAACTTTATAAAGGAAGTCCTCCCATATGTCTATATCACCAGATGGACTTTTCACCCCTTGGAGCACCCTGAAATGGCTTGAAGTCAATTCAGTGATTCAATACTTCTTAAACTGTGGTGAAAGCCACATCATTTCCCAACAACACACATACCGCACACTTGCACAGAAAAGACACTGTATGTTCAAAGTCCACGCTTGCACACTCACTTAGCTGCCTCCCTACAAGGGTATCACCAAGTGAACTGTTCCTAGATGGATTCAGTTCTCCTAGGACTGCCTCTCTCTGTGTGCCACTGGGTCACACGTGCTGAGCCCTCCCCCCACCTCATTTCTGTCATTTTGAAATGACCACAACAGTCTTGATATTTTAAGCAAAGCCTCTATCACTTTCCATGCTCGGTAGTCAAAATACTACAAATTCTACAGGGAAGGAATTGAGAGTGTCATTCCAAGTAGTCAGGAACACTGGAAGAAAGGAAACAAGAGAAAATCCAGGCATTCATTTAGAAAGCCCAGACATGTATTTCTCCCTTCTCTAGGTCAGACGGGCACCTCCAACAAAGCTACTACACACATCCTCCCTTTGTGCCTTTTATTTACACCATATGCCTAATAAAGCTGGACTTCTTGGCACAAGTTGAAGGATAACGTTTAATGTGCATGGGTGTGTTTGAGACGGAGACAGCTGCTGAGCTATGTCATATTTGGCTGGCCACATCTCCATCAAATGAGAAACTTCTAAGTTAAAGCGGCCCTGGGGTAATTTAAACTTGAGTACCACATCATCCTTCCCCTGCAGGATATGCTGCTCAGTGCTTGGGGACAAGTGTGACCTAAAGAAGGAGGCCCTTTCAGTCCCTCCCTTTGTTGTCAACTCCAACTGCTGATGAGACAGAGGAAGACACAGGGTGGGGTATTCTAAAGCACCAAGTCTCATTTTTCAACTGTGGCAGTTTCAATGAAAATGGCCCCTATAGGCCCATAGAGTGTCACTATTAGGAGGTGTGGCCTTGTTGGGGTAGGTGTGGCCTTGTGGGAGGACATGTATCTCTTCTTGTCTCTTTTTGCTGCCTGCCGATCTAGATGTAGAACTCTCAGCTCCTTCTTCAGCCACCACATCTGCCTGCCCACCACCATGTCCCACCATGATGACAATGGACTAAACCTCTGAAATGTAAGCCAGCCCCCGTTAAATGCTTTCCTTTATAAGAGTTCCTGTAGTCATGGTGTCTCTTCACAGCAATAAAACTCCTAACTAAGACAGTGGCTAAAAGAAGCAGCCCTTTAACAGTCAGATTTGAGTTTCTTTCTGGTCTATTCCATTAACTGCGGTTTGAAATCTGGAACTTAACTAAGATTGTGCCTGTAAGTCTTTAAAGTAGTGATCCATGGAAGCGATGAACTGGTCTATGTACAACACAGAGTGAAAGACACATGCACAGCTTGGGTCTCTGCCTCCCACAGATGTGAGCTGGCAGTATGCACTTCCCAGATGGAAGGGAAGACTCCAGTGGAGTCCTGCAATCCTGAAGGGGCCCTATTGGCAGCCAGCTGTGGCAATCAGGCAGGAGGTCCACTCTCTTACTACCTACTGTTCATAACAATGTTATTCTACAGTCAGAACATACTTTGGTTTTTTTCTAAAACACACACTGATAAGTAGCTTGTGAAATGCAACATGAAGTATTTATGGAATAATCATGGTTTTGTTAATGAGATTAGGAAGGTGTCTAAGTGAGTCAATCAATTTTCAATTATCCCTACTAATGGCATTAATCAAGGCAATGGGTAGCCTAGAATGGCTAAGCATCTAGTTTTAAAATGACACATAAATCTGCTGTTTATTATTGGTGTATATGTAGTATATGAATCTTTTCTCAAATATGTACAAAATTCATTTCAGGCCATTTGATTTTATGTCTGTTATTTCTCACCCATGGATATTTAGATTTGACTGTAGAAGTTAGTTACATGGATGTCAAACAGAAAAGTCAGACTTTTTCTTAGTCCATTTGTGTTACCAACAAAAGAATGGTGTATATTAGATAGCTTATATAGAGGAGCAATTAATTTCTTATGACTCAATAGACTAAGAAGTTCAGGGACAAAGTGCCAGTATGGTCAGTGTCTGTGAAGGCCTACTTCCTGGTTCCCAGATGTCACATTCTCCTTGGGTCCTCATAAGATGAGAGTGATGAGTGCCCTCCTGGCCTCTTTTATTTGGGTATTAACATCACTCAAGAAGGTTCTGTCCTTATGACCTAATCACATCCAAAGCTTCAATCAATCCTCTAGAAGCATCATCGCTATTTAAACAGCAAGTTGGGGGAGGACACAAATACTCATTCTACAACAGCTCTTAATTCAAACATCCCAACTGACATCGTGAAGTAAAACTTCTATCTCAAAGCAGCTGGAGAACCAAGGCACAGGAAGTTCCCTCAGTGTTGTCCCTCCCTATCTTGTCCTTCATTAGGTCCTCAAACTTTGCCCATGTGCCAAAGCATCTTCAGCCAACACCTGCTAGGACCTTTCTGTGACGTCTCGGCTGAATTTGGGCTCTAATTTAAATAGGATTTGATGTGTCATTATCTTTACATGGCTGTTGATTGACATCTTCCCTAAGGAAGTGAGCAATCGGCAGCTATGATTTAAAGAAAATGCCACTGAATATGTTGCTAAGCTAGAATTAAAATCTTTTTAAATTAATAATGCAACTAGGGTAATGTAACAACAGTGAAATGTGAATGCTGTCTAGGAAGACTGATAAACATTGCAAAGACACATAATCACGAAGAATCTGAATCCTGAGCACACAAGAATATGTCTTGCTCTTGAAGAATTCCAAAGAATATTCCACTGCTCTGCGCAGCATTCCCTGCTAGCATACCTTAATGCTTACCTCCTTCACCACCATTTACTCAAAACCTGCCTAGCACAGCATAACAAGCATGCTGTTTTTCTAACTTTGCCAAAATGAGGTCAGTGAAGGTATAAACAGAGAATGTAGAGCTCTCTTGTATGTAACATCTGGTATAGCTAAAGGAAAAAAATTCCTAAAACCTAACTTGCCCTAACCCCAGCAACAACCTTGAAACAGCTACGAAAATATTTCCAACCATAAAACAATTAAAGGACTTGGGAAAGCTAAAGAAATCCTTAAGATATCTGAGGAAGCGTGCATTGCTGTGAACAGGGGCTCACACTCCTTACAGACACAGGTGAGAAAGAAGCCCACTCCCAACAGCACAACCAAGAGCCTGCTGGGATAATTACAATGGCAATACTTAGTTCCAACATGAAAGAGTTACACTTGATCTTCTTGTTAGCAAGGGCTGTGCAGACAGCAGCATTTACTGTGAAATGTAAGGGCAGATAGCAGCTGATTTGAAAGAGGATTGTGTAAACCCAGTTAAAGAGCAACCTTAGAAGATTATTTTCAATTATAGAGATAACATCATGGCTCTCAGTGGCAAAAGGAAAAAAATGGAAAGGTTTGTTCTTTACACAGCATACAGTGTACAAAACCCAACAAAATCGCCTGCTTTTAAGCCACAGTCTCAGCTAACAGCTAACATGCTGTACCTCCCCTCCACTCTCTTTAAGTTGTTTTCACTTATTTCTAGCACGTATTCATCTCTGTGACCCACACCTTATTTTTAACCAGCAGAATTAGCTCAAAACACCATCACCTTCAAATTAATTACTAAAGTGTTTATATTTCCCAGCACCAAATACATAAAACCCCGAGACCTCGACATCGGGGCGGGGCATGCAGGAACAATCCACCTATTTACCCATAGCTACAGTAACACTTGCTTTCCCTGCCAAAAGCCACTCAGCTGAGCACACCCAGGCCTCGGCCCTCCTCACAGCACCTGAACCAATCCCTGGAGACACACAGAGGCTTATGCTGACCGAATTACAACAAGCTCATGCCTCTGGCTAAATGGCGTAAGTGCATTGGGTGAAATCCCTACGTGTCACATGCATCATTGTGCCTGTATAGAAGGGACTCAGGATGTAGTCGGGGCGGGAGGCTAAATGAAGGTCCTACTCTAAAGGAGAATCATCACCTGGGGTACAGAAAATGCCGTGTCCTCCAGGTTGTCAGTTACAAGCTACGCGACCTTTCCAAGCTTCACCTCCCTGGCCTTTCTACATGTCCTCGGTGTCCTGGTTACTTCACGCTACTACTCTGCCCACACTGTGCTCATTGTCCCTGTGCTGTGGCTTTTCTTTACATGGAGAGCCCCTCTGGAGGAGGCAGGCTTAACTTCTATGATTGGCAGCCCACCTCCCCCATTAAACATTAATCCCCAGCATCTGTGAACCCTTCCAACAATCTGAAACTGACAGCTTCCTACTACTCTTCCCCCACTGCTGTCCATTTCCTCTTATTGCCTACCTACTCCACAGGGTCATTTTTGTACAGGCGAATCTCCTATAACTTGAGGAAGCACACAGTAAATATGTATGATATAAAAAAGATGAAACAGGGACCAAAGTTCATCATCATGGCCCTTAAAACAGAAGGGCTACTGCCCACTTCATTTGTGATCATTAAAGAGTAAGATTTGACTTTTCACACTTCTGGGCACTGTACAAATGCACATTATTGCTCTGATATCAATAGTGAGGTTAAAAAGTCATAATATGACTGTCTTGTGTCTTCGCATACCCTAAAGAAGTTATCATCCCCTGCACATGTCACATGCCTACACTCAGTTTTAGTTTCGGGAGAAAGAGAAATAAAAATTTAGTAAGAGGCATTTCACGCTCTCAAAGGTTAAGTGGTACCAAAGATAGCATTTGTGAAGATAAAAAATTCACTAAAGCCACGGTCCACAGGCATCACCACTGCTTATCTGTATTTCTGCTCTGGCCAGTTAGCTATATGCAACTGTGTGACATGCATGGCATCCTGTGGCTTCCACTCTTGTGTCACCACCTCACAACATTTCCAAAGCAAAGCATCATTGCCCTGGAGGAACAGGCCTGGGCTACAATACAGAGCCCAGGCTTCCTCAAAGAGAAAGAGGTCACAGAGGGATTTGCAGACATACAACACAATGGTCATGACCTCATAGTTCAGCTGAGGCGATGGAGGACCAATGTTAGACGTTTCTCTCCAAAGGCAGCTCTTCTTTCTCAACCAAGAGAGATGCTTTTATCACAAAGAAACAGAAAGTTCTCTCACTTGATCAAGACCACAAGTCTTGAAGAGTTCCACCCACTGGAAGAAGCACATCAATCCAAGCCATCACTCCACCCCTCTGGTCCTGGGCAAATAGGGTAATGCACATGTCTCACTCATCCATAGAGGTGCTTTAGTGATTTGACCTCTAAAATTCATAAACAAGAAGCAGGTGTGGGCTTGTAACTCACAAGTGTTTTCAGATACCAACTAAAGTGATGTTCAAGTTCCAGTGCTTCCATTGCTCATTGGAGCAAAATACATGTGTGTGTGTGTGTGTGTGTGTGTGTGTGTGTGTGTGTGTGTGTACGCACATGTGTGTGTGTACGCACATGTGTGTGTGTGTAGATGTTCATATAGGTGTGTACATGTGCATGTGGAGGTCAGAGATGGATGTCAAATGTCTTCCTCAGTTGCCTACCACATTTTTTGAGGCAGGGTCTCTCACTGAACCTAGAGCTCAATGATTTGGCCTGGTGGTGAATGAGTTCTGGGATCCTAATAATTTACACACACACACACACACACACACACACACACACACACACACACACACATCTTTACATCCAAGTGCTGAGGTTTCAGACATGTGTTTCCAAGCCTAGCTTTTATGTAGGTTCTGGGGACCCAAACTCAGCACCTCATGCATGTACAGTGGGTCGTTTACTGACGAGCCTCCCCACAAGGCCACAGGTGGACTTATTTTCTAAATGAGTAGACATAGCAAGGTCAGGCTTTGGCTCATCAAACCCCTGCAAAAGTTGAACAAACCTCATCAGTGGAGAGAAGGCTGGAAACTAAGTTCTCACTAAAAGGAAAAAAAGGATGCTCCAGCAACAAGTCCCTGAGCTCGTTGGCCCATCATCTGCCTGGCCCGTAGAATTCACACTTTCAGGATGCCAGAAAGAATGCCTCTCTTGGAAAAAAAAAAGTGCCCAATTGAAAATAACTCTCTAATCTGCATCCTTTCAACAGAACTGAAGTGCACTTCACCAGCACAGTGCATGGGCATCTTGAATTAGCAGAGAACTATTTTTAACACATGAAGGATAAGATTTGAAATTAGTTTCACGGGGGAGTGAGAACCTTGGAGATTATTTACTTTGCCTTAATTACTCTGACTCACCATTAATTTAGCTTTCCTAGGGTACTAAATATTTCACGCTAAGATTTTGAGACTAAAGAGATGTGGGCACAAACTTGGAGCTTTGGGAGTTTGCAACAGCATCTCCAGTGCTGAGATGAGGGTGCACCCACTGGACACCAAGGACCACTCAAGCATGCACTGCTCACTGACAAGTCCGGTTGCTGTTCCCGGATTGTTTTAACTTTGGGGTCAGAGTGCTGCCCTGAAGGATGCAGAAGCTCAACTTTACTCTGCATCTATTTTTTGGCTTTTTGTCTAAGACAGTAGCATCTTTGGTGCTCACAGCTATCCCCAGCAACTGATGGAAGGGACAGACGGCAGTTGCCTCAAGCTTGGAGGGAAAAGTTTAGAGCGTGCATTAAAGGAAAGTTTCTAGGGATCCGTGCAGTTGGCCAAGGGCGTCTTGTCTCAATAAAGGTGACTTAAGAAGACACTACAGCAAATAACCCATAATGGGCTCATTAGAGCATCAGTGGGAAAGAATGCACTCAGTTCCCCCTGAAGCACTTAACAGTGAGCAGGGTCTGCCATATACAGCTGGCCACTAGCCAAAGCTCTGTGCACTCCCCCATGGCTCTGAATCAGCTGTCCACTGGCTGACTCCACCAACGTGGGCAG
Organism: Onychomys torridus; assembly: GCF_903995425.1. Taxonomy (NCBI): domain Eukaryota; kingdom Metazoa; phylum Chordata; class Mammalia; order Rodentia; family Cricetidae; genus Onychomys; species Onychomys torridus. The sequence goes on along the minus strand of NC_050451.1, from coordinate 65,516,488 downwards.
TGTGCGGCAGCCAGCAGGAGCCTGTGGAGAGCGGAGCACTTGCTGCCAGATGTAAAAGGAGACTCACTAAGACCACTCCATCTGCCAGTGTCCTCTTGCTCCACCTGGCATCCAGCAATTAGAGATGGAAGGAGCAAGGGAGGCTGAGAGAGCTGGGCTGAGAGAGCTGGGCACAGCTCCTGGCCCACACCGTCAAAGAACTCCTCCATAGTCTACGTGTCAGAAGGCCTGGCCATGTTGTGAAACTCCAGGAAACCATTATTCTTATCCACTAACTCTGCTAAACCCAAGCTCTCTCTTTCCCTCTGTTCATATAATTGCCTCTTATAATGTGTTCTTTATGTATAAGTTGTCCTTTTCTTCTGTCTCGTTTTGATTGAGTTGCTCGATATACCAGACCCATATCCCTCTAACACACTCGATCCAATTAAAAACAGCAGACAAGCTCAAATACCTCCCAAACTCCCCCAAACTTCAGTTTTCCTGTGACGAAGATGAGCGTGCTCCCATGATAAACCTTTCTAGCCTGGCAATTATTCGTATTTCTTTAACACATTTATAAGTGTAAAACACATGTACACATATCACATCACTTTATCTGGTCTCTTTGTATTTCTTGGCCTCTTTCCATGTGTTTCTTGCCTGTGAAAATTCAAAACTCACAGAGTCATTTTCTGCAGGCAAGCCTGTTCCCGTTGCTGCTAGTGACCCGACTTCCTTGTTTCCTGTGTATGTCAACTTCTTCATTTGAGCCCTTTGCAATACCAAACATGTTTAATAGCGACTCTCAGGTGGATCTATCTCTTCATTGCTGCATTTTTATTTTGATATTCAATGTTGCATTCCTTTCTCTGAAATTAGGTAAAATAAAAGAAAGCTAGTTGTTAGTAGCTTCTATGTTAAAGTAATAGGGGCATTGTGGAACACAACACAATAGAAGAAAGGACTCACATTCTCGTTTCCTCCACTTACCAGCAAGGAGAGGAGACATGGTACTGGACTTCTCTGTGCTACAGTTTACTCTTATTGACATAAACAACTGCTGTAGGGACTAAAAAGGCTCCTAGGCACACATGCCTGAAAACACTCTAAGACATTCACCACCAGATGTGGAAGGATGGCTCAGCCATTAAGAGCACTTGTTGGTCTTACCGAGGACCCAGTTCGGCTCCCAGCACCCACATGGCACCACACCACCATTTGTTACTCCAGTTCCTGAATAAAGGACAAATGAAAATAAAGCTTTTAAAATGATACTCACGGTGGGCTGAGTTTTTCAAGCAGGCTTCTATTCACACACCCTTCTCACCCACACTAACCAAAGCGACTCTGCTGCACTGCATGTCTGCACTGGGTCCCTGAGTTTCCATCAGCTCAGTAAGTTTCCGTATTCCTTGCCTCAAAAGTGTAGCCTCCACAAGGCCTAGCCAATGAAGAAATCATCGATCCCTAAGCTAATTTTCTCCAATGAATTCAACCACAAGATTTTCAGCAAAGCTAGTTGAGAGCACAGAGAAAACGTACGAATGGTCATCAACTCCCCCTGACTTCCCATCATGCTTCACTGGTCTTCCCCACACATACTGAAATGAAAAGGATGATAGTCATGGCTAGTATGAGCCAGCACCTGCCAGGACAAGGTGGACACCCAGAGGCTTCCAAATAGTTAACCTCTGGGCTATCACCCAGCAGAAAGTAGACCCATAGCTGGTAGAATACATCACTTCTGTCTACAGTGGCTATGGTCAGCTTCATATGATGCCATCTCAAAATTGTTGCACTAAGGGAATCTGAGATCTTCCTTTAACTCTGAAGCCTCTACTTAAAAAATTTAGAATCTTGAAACAATGACAAAGAAACAAATATTAAAAAACAAAACAACTTTCCAACAGGCAGTTGAGCGATATCAGCATATTATTAGCAAAAGTACCATGCTTTAAGTAAGATGGCTCCTGGCTATGAAGATGTAAACTTTGGATCCAACATTTTTTCATAGTGATTTACCGAAGGGCTGTCACCACATGAATATCAAGAGGATATTTTAAGTGTACTCAGGGCAGCCGTGGTTTCTGGAATAAAAATTAGAAACTAATGTCTGTCAGCAACACTGGAGAAAATTCCAACAGACACCATTAGCTACCAACTCCAAAAGGCATCTCCCTGGCTTTTCAGAACTTAGTTCCTAACTCATGCTGGTGAGATGGGATTAGTATAAACTCCCTAAATCTGAGGCAGAGCGAAAATGGCAATGGCATGGCTGCCGCACTACCACCAGGACAAATGCCCGAGAAAAATCAGCTTACAAGGGGGGAAGGTTCATTTTCCCTCACAGCTGCAAAGGTTGCAGTCTGTGGTTGATTAGCCACACGGTTTGGGAGCCTCTGAAGTGGGGCATCATGGTGGCAGAGAGCACTGATCACCACATGGAAGCCAGAAAGCAGGGTGAGGACGAGGAAGGGTCACAGTCTTATAAGGACTCTTAATCCTACCTCATAAAAGGTCCACAGTCCCAAAGGCACTGTGGGCTGGGAACCAAGCCTTCAACACACGGACCACTGAGAGGAACACTCAAATTACAACAGTAGTTTTTCAATAGATTTATCATTATTATGCCAGTTTGGCCCAAGGATTGTATTTCTTACCATGAACGTTATCCTAGTCAGGGTTACTTTTTGTTGTGATGAAACCCCGTGACCAAACCGAGAAAGGGTTTATTCATCTTACACTTCCATATCACTGTCATCATTGAAAGAAGTCAGGACAGGAACTCAAACAGAGCAGGAACCTGGAGACAGGAGCTGATGCAGAGGCCATGGAGGGGTGCTGCTTACTGGCTTGCTCTTCATGGCTTGTTCTGCCTGCTTTATTAGAGAACTCAGGACCACCAGTCCAGAGATGGCACCACCCACGATGGCCGGGCCCTCCCCAGTCAATCACTAATTAGGAAAATATCTGACAGGCTTGTGTACAGCACAATCTTATGGAGGCATTTTCTCAGTTAAGGTTCTCTCTTCCCAGTCACTCTAGCTTGTGTCAAGTTGACATGAACTAGCCAGCACAGAGGTGCCCAGTACAAGTATTCAATCACCAAAAATATAAATCATGCCCTCTGTCACATGTAGGGTTGGCGAAAATCTCTTCTCATTCTGTAGGCTGTTGTTTTGTCTTATTTACTGTATCCTTTGCCTTACAGAGGCTTCTAGGTTTCAGGAGGTCCCATTTACTAATTGTTGTTCTCAGTGTCTGTGCTACTGGTGGTATATTTAGGAAGTGATCTCCTGTGCCAATGCATTCAAGACTACTTCCTATTTTCTCTTCTATCAGGTTCAGTGTAAGTGGATTTATGTTGAGGTCTTTGATCCACTGTGACTTGAGTTTTGTGCATGGCAATAGCTATGGATCTATTTGCAATCTTCTGCATGCTGACGTCCAATTATGCCAGCACCATTTGTTGAAGAGGCTTTCTCTATCTCTCTCTCTCTTTTTTTTTTCCCATTGTACAGTTTTGGCTTCTTTGTCAAAAATCAGGTGTTCATACATGTATGGGTTAATGTTAGGGTCTTCAATTCAATTCCATTGGTCCATATGTTGGTTTTTATGCAATACCAAGCTGTTTTCATTACTATATAACTCTATAGTAGTGCTTAATGTCAGGGAAGGTGATGCCTCCAGAGGTGGTTTTGTTGTACAGGATTCTTTTAGCTGTCCTGCAGAGATCCAAACCAATCACTAGACAGAGCTCCAGGAGTCCAGTCAAAGAGAGAAAAGATGGATTCTATGAGCAAGTGCATCAGGATCATGATGGGAAAACATGCAGGGATGACCAAATCAAACTAGAGGGAACTCATGAAAGTTGGATCAATGGCTGTGGATCCTGCATGGGAACTGGACTAGGCCCTTTTCATGGTGAGACAGTTGTGTAGCTTGATCTGCTTGGGGGGCCCCCTGGCAGTAGGATCAGAACCCATCTCTGGTGCATGAGCAGACTTTGTGAAGCCCACTACCTATGGTGGAACACCTCATGCAGCCTTGAGGCAGGGGGAAGGGCTTGGACTTGCCTCTGCTGAATGTGCCTTCAATGGGAGGCCTGGCCTTCTAGTGGAAGGGAGGAGGGGATGGATTGGGGGGGGGGGTGAAGAGGGGGATCTTTGGTGTGTAAAATGAATGAAAACCATCTGAAATGAAATGATGCCTACATTATATCAGAAAAAACAACAGGTTTTTTATGGTAAAGAACCATAAATAAAAAATCCCATTTGTTTACAATGTTATTTGTATGTAGTGTTTATGTGACTACAACTCCACTCACTCCCACCCCCCTCCACACACAGCAGAGTGGGAGGTGTGCAAAGGAGAATTTTTCCAAAGTGTCAGCAATGGTTATCTATGGGGTTTCTGAGAAATGGTCTATTCTTCCTGCACCTCTTATAGTGTTTTATTTCACAATGGCATGCGTTTTAGTGAGGAGAAAATTAAACTTAAAAATAACCTGGTTATTTACTGATTCTGTCTGTATTACAAAATAAATGGACAGCTTTGCCTCCAAGCTCTCTCTAAACTTAAATGTTCTGGGAGAAGAAAAATAATGAAGAAAATAGCCAGGCACTCAAAATATTATGCCATTATAAGACTCTGTGATGAAGCAATGGCTGAATGTACACACGTTGAGAGAGGAGCGCAGCCAGCCGTTTCCATCTTCCAGGAGACTGGAAATAGCACTGATCACGAGGAAGCTTCTTCTCTCAGAAAGTGAGCTTCATCTAACCGAAGAATGCTCACACAGGAAAGACAGAGGCATGGCAGAGAAAACAATGTATCAAGGAGGCCCGGACTACGGAGGCCACTCAGAGCTGCAGAGGGCAGTGGGCCGGCTGCAGGTCTAAAGTACCGGGCAGAGAAGGCTGGCTTATCCCCAAAGGAGGCTGGATAGCCACACTCTTCTTGGACAAATCCCTAACGCATCCACAAGGTTCGAATCTTTATTCCAGTCATTTACACCTTCCCAAGGAAATGGTTTCAAGGGAACCAAAAGACTATGGCTCTCTCCTAGTTTCATTTCGGAAGTTATCACCGAGCACATTTTGGTAGAGACTGTTGAGGAAAGATTATTTCAAAGATTTCTGAACACTGTTGGGCTACAGACATGTGAGGGCCACAGATTTGCTTGGGTTGGGAACACCCATTGTGGACAAATAGATCAGAAGTCAAGATAAAAATTGGGATCTGTTTATTGGTGAATGTTAACTACAGCTTGTTAGATCTCCAAAAAATAGTCTCAAGTACCCTAGCTTCTAAAATCGGTTTAATTGGTATGAACATTTCTTTAAAGTAATAGGAATTTTACAAAGATAAGGTAACTTTTTTACAAGTTAATTTCCACTAATAATTTATTTCTTTTATGATAAATTGCTATATTGCATTTATTCAGTCCATCACTGTTGCATTTTGGGAGAGTCATACTGTTCCAAGAAAAAAAATCAAAAATAAATTCTACCCAACCAAACATTTATATTGCATATTTAGCTTTGACATCAAGTTATAGAGAATCCCCAAACAGCATTTATCTCACTCAAAATTCTAAGTATATGTGTAATTGTGTATTTGTCTATTTTAGACCTAGGACAAGTGCAATCCTACCAAGACGGGCAGTTGGATGCTTTTAATTTTAAGGACAGAATGAACAAGAAGAAAACCATGGCTGGTCCTCATGTCTTCACCACAGTCAGAATCCTTCTGGGACCATCTTTTGTCCTTCTGCACCAGTTATCTGAGCTAGACTCAAGTAGCTATAGGTCTACCAAGCAATCCAGACAGGCCTGATGTACATAATTACAAGAGTGCTCAATCACTTACAGATAATCAAACGTGATTGTGTGACTCTGTCTCAGATTATTCTACTCATCTCTATCTGGGCTCATTATCCTGTGCCTTGTTCAGGAGCCCATAACCACTGGACTTGACATATCATCCCCATGTTGGTCCTCTTGCTTCCGGTCTTTCCCCTTCTGACCCCTCTATAAACCCCCCAGAAAGATCATGAATACTAACACCAGTCCTCAGCACTTCCCTTGACTCTTCTGGTGACTATGCAGCACAGGGTTTCCATGTACAAAGAAGAAAACGCTTTAGAGGACTACATGTGGTACTTTCACAACCTTTCAAGTGCACTAAATGCAACTGTATTGTTTATTTCCAAATGTTTCACACTATGTTGTATAAGCTTTCCTCAATTTGAAAAGAAAGACAGATGAAATCCTCTGAACAGCTCCCCAGCACTCCTAAGGGAAGATTTAAGTTCAGGCCACAGAGCAGAAGGCATTATCAGTCTCACCAGCCTCCTTCTTATGCACAGCCTACCTTCACTATCTGATGCCCAGCAATGTGGACTGGCCATTTTTTAGTTTCCAAAAACCAAGCTCTTTCTGGGCACCACACATAGGACTCCCCATCTGGATAATCTTAACCACCCTTCAGGCATTAATTGATAAATTACTCTCCCCTAGAAGGCTCCCCTGACCACTGCACCCTCATTATACTCTTGTGGAGAAAGCGTGTCTTTTCCAAGTGTTTATCACGAGTTCCAATTATATAATTATTTTGTGTTTACTTATTTAATGTCATTACCAGTAAGCTATGGACTCCCAGGAATCGGGGAATAATGATTATTTCAGTCACGACTGTGTTCTCAGCATCTAGTGTGAACCTGGCACAATAAATACCTATTCATTTGGCACAATGACTATCTAGCATGCCTTTCTCCAAAAACATTAAATCGCTACTACAAAATGAATTATCAAGCTAGGTCACAATGCAGTGTGAGATTTAAAATGCATGGGTCAAAAATAATACTTTAACAAGTAGCTTTTCAGAACCAGAAACTACTTAGAGCCCACCCAACGTTAACAGTGGTGAGCACTTTGACCAATAAACAGAGGCAGCAGAGTCTATGACTTCCAAATACCTACTGGGTGTTACACATCAAAACTGAGTCTCAGAAACTTAGAAATGTACAGTTTAAAACTCTGTCCACACACCACTGCACCTGACTGTGTAATCAGGAGAGGGAGCGTGCATCTCTGGAGAAAGATGCAATCGAAGTGGGTAAAAGACTTGGGGGGCATGGGTCTGCACTTGGGGGGCATGGGTCTGCACTTGGGGGGCATGGGTCTGCACAGGAAACGATCATTTTCTCTCACGTAGGCACGGACCTCTTGAAGAAAGAAAGGTGCACAGACTGTCACCAGAGGGAAAAGGAGTCTGGACTCCGTCGGTTCTGTTATATAATAGGAAGGGAAAGAGGAGAAAGCCACACCAGCGCAAACGTAATTGACGTTTTGTTACTAAACAGTTCTGTGTTGATTACAGGTGAGCAGGTGACTTGTCTTTTTCCAGCCCGGCACTTGTATTAACTTGAATCCTAATTTTCCCATGAAGCTGAAGTGTGTCTTAATTACTTGCCTTGAAGCTTATGCTCATCTGAAATAAGCTTATTTCTTTTCCATTGTCAGCTCGTCCTGTGCCACCTAATCCACAACCCACAGCCCAGCACTCACCACTTATCATTACGGAGAGCAGAGGCAAGCGAGTAGACTTATGGGCAGGTTCCAAACAGACCCATCCCTTCATTACCATGTGCACTAGCCCACAAAACATTCCCATGCCCTGCGCCCACCATGAGACCAGGAGAACACATTCAGTGGCCGTTCCAAAGGCCATCCTTCAATACTTAAATTTATTTTACCAAAGGTCTGCATTTTTCCAGGTTCTGCATCTGTACGGCTGCTGCCGATGTGGATGGCTGTTAATTCTAAGAATATCCACCATGCAGGCTGCAATGGTCAATGGGCTGTTTCTGGCATCTAAGGATAGAGCACTTCAGATGGTTGATGTGCTCTTGTGAGCATCTCTAATCTTTTTCTTAAAAAAAGGGCTCCAACACTCAACTCTGTCTTTGGCTGGGAGCCCTGGAGAATGGATGGATGAAGCTCATGGACCAATATGGTGGCAGTCAATAGCCAATAAGACCATTTTTGGAGAAGAGGAGTGCCTGAGCACCACTGCCCCACCACCATCTCTCAGGATGCCATGCAACTAACTATTTTGTGGCCCTCTCTCAAGGTAGTGTGAGGCCATTACAGTCCTGGCTTTGGTGGCCTCCAATTTGTCTTTGTCACTTGCTTTATAGATACAGAGTCTACTTGAGTCTAGCTCCCTTCTTTCCAAAGCATTCTTGTCAGCATTCTTGCCACTGTGTTGGTTGTAGAAACACACATACTTCTATAGGAGGGAGGCAGAGGAGTCTAAGAAAACACACAAAAGTTATCTTAATACAGACAAGTATAACGTCAGTAAATGCAAACCCGGATGCAGCAGAGACTTGACCCACAAGCCCAGGAACACTCGTGAGTGGGTAAGGCAGCACGTTAATATGTTAAGGGTATTCCACAGACAGGGATTCAGAAAGAACTGCTGGCAGGAGGAAAGGTTAGCGAGGGTGGGGGCTGGGGGTGTTATAAGACATTGAAAAGAAACTTCCAGGATGCCAGATCATTTGACAAAGAGGACCTGGTACTTTGAAACAAAGTCCTAAACAGTCAGGAAAGAGATGGAGACTGTGGGGAGAGTGGTATGATTATGAACACAGGATTATCAGATTTGCATCATCTCTATGCTTTAAGGAACTAAGGATGTCTACCTGGGAAAACAGAAACCCCTCACACCTTTCCCACTGAGGAAACAGCAGGAAACTGCTTACTCCGATGGCAGAGGAGTGGACAGCTTCAAGCCGTCAGATGGTCTAGAGGTTCTTTATTATTATTTAAAACAATTTTTAAATTTAAATATATTTTGATCATATTCTTCCCTTCCCAAGTCCCTAAAGATACTCTCCCCTCCTTATCCACCCAACTTTAAATTCTTTCTCAAAAAAAAAAAAAAATCCAATGCAACAACAAAATCTCCCAAAATCAAGAAAATAAAATGAACACCCAAAAAGAAAAAAAAAAAAAAAAGAAATACTGTGGAGTCCATTACACGTTGGTCAACTACTCTTGGGCATGAAGTTTACCCTGGAGTTGTTGATACACCCAGTGTCACTTCATTGGAGAAAACTGATTTTCTCTCTTCCAGAAAGTATAAACCTTTACCCTAGTGGCTAGATTTTTCATTCACTCATTTTTCAAAAATATAATAAGAAAAACATCACATCAAAGTTGGACAAGACAAACTAACAAAAGGAAAAGAGCTCAAAAGAAGGCACAAGAATCAGAGACCCACTCGTTTGCACACTTGGGAATATCATAAAGACTAAACTGGAAGCCACACTATATACAAGGAGGACCTGGTGCAAGCCCTGTGCATGAGCTTTGCTCATGTTGACTTAAAAGGCCTTGGTTCCTTGGTGTCCTCCATCCTCTCTGGCTCTTACACTCTTTCTGCCCCCTCTTCCATAAATTCCCTGAGCTCTGAGGGGAGGATTTGATGGTGACATCTCATTTAGGACTGAGTGTTCCAAGGTCTCTTACTTTCTGCATAATGTCTGGCTGTGGCCTCTATATTTGCTCCCATCTGCTGCAGGAGGAAGATTCTCTGATGATGGCTAAGCAAGGAGCTGAATCTATGAGTATAGCGGAATATCATTAGGAGTCATTTTATCACTACATTTTTTTCTGTAGCCTTGCATTATTTGATTTTTACCCCAGGTCCCTGACTACCTAGTCTCAGGTTCTTGGTCACCCAAGCAGTGTTGGGTATGGTTGCATCTCATGGAGTGGGCCTTAAGTCAAATCAGCTATTGGTCAGTTACTCCCACAAGCTTTGTATTGCCATTGCACTAGTATACATATCTTACAGGCACTACTTCATTGTAGATCAAAGGGTTTGTGGCTGGCTTGGTGTTCAGATTTCTCTTTAGTAGCATGCAGAATACTTTACTGTACCCAACATGCTGGAATGTAGTGGGGGAAGGCTCTATTTAGGTACTAGCTCAACATCTCCATGTTCAATGAGTTGTATAGGTGTTGTCTTCAGCAACGGGGCCTGGTCAAGAGGTTCTTCAGATCAGGGGGAACACAGTGCATCGTTGGCCTACATCACTAGTGAGCAGTGATAATGAGAGAAGGTATGTGGAAGCACAAACGATTAGACAGAGGAGGGGTTCTGTCACCAGGGATACTGCCCAAAGCAAAAATAAACATGGATTTGTTCTCACTACCAGCTCCCACCTGCTGGCTTGGAGGTTGAGGAAGGCAGCCTTCAAGAGTGAGCTCCTTCCTAAACAGAGAAGAGGAGAAAAAGGACAAAGGGCACTGTACCCAGCTGAAGCGGGAAGGACAGACATACTAGTGTAGGAGGAGGTATCCTCGTGAGTTTCCGGGAGTAAGCTTTTATTACGAAACACTTCAGAAGCCTTCTTAGGGCCATGCAAGGGTCACAGGAGCAAACAAAGCAACTGAAACAACTCTCCGACTTCCCTGCCATGGTCAGGTGGCCCCTGAGGCCACTCTTCAGAATCCACCAGGGATGCTTACTCATCCTTTCTTGGTTACAATTTAGCCAGAACCAATCCAGACTAGCTAAATGAACAACGATGTAACTTTCAAGAACAAGTGTTGTGTTGTATGTAGTTGTGCATACCTAGAATCTCAACATTGGAGAGGCAGAGAAAGAAGGGTCTTGAATACTGATGCCAGCCAGCCCTGGCTACGTAGTGACTTCTAGTTTGGTCTCAGATCAAACGATGACAAATAAATGAATATCATACAAGCACATACAAACAAGAAAACCTTGTGAAATCTCAGTATAACTGGTAGAAATATACTAACCTCAACATCTTAGCTATAAGATTACACTATATACCAGTGGTTCTCAACTTTCCTAATGCTGTGACCCTTTAATACAGTTCCTGATGTTGTGTTGACCCCAACCATAAATTTATTTTCGTTGTTACTTCATGACTGTAATTTTGCTACAGCTCTGAATGGTAATGTAAACATATGATGCTCCCCATTGTCTTAGACTGTGACCCCTATGAAAGGGTCATTCAACCCCTCAAAAGGGGGTGCTAATGGCAGGTTGAGAACCACTGCTATATGCTCTGTTTTTGTAAGATTTTTTTTTTGTCTTTGCAGGACCTAGCTAAAGAGATACATAAGATCTCTGCATTGTTTCTTACAATAACATGTGAATTTACCATTATCTAAAAGTTAAAAAAACATAATTCAATTCAAACAATGTCCACATATGTACAACATCCTCCATCAGCAATGTCTCTTTTCATTGTCTTTCTCCCACAGTGCTCCTGCCCTCCACAATAATCACATATGTACAACATCCTCCATCAGCAACAACTCTTTTTACCTTCTTTCTCCCACAATGCTCCTGCCCTCTACAATGCTCACAATCAGTGTTTTCGTTCTCATAACTCTTTGTTCTTCTTGTTAACCATATACCAGTAAGCTCTTCAATGACCCATTCTTTAGCTCTTCATAATTTGGTCTTCGTTTGTCATTGACTCAATGACACTTTAGGAAAAAAAAAATAGGGTGGTGATAGGCTTCCCTTGTTTGATTGTTCAGCTTTTCAGTCTTACCTCAGACAGAGCCAGAATATTAGCATTCACACAATACTAATTAGAAGGCCGCCTTATCTTATTTCATATCATCTAACAAGCTCTAACTCGCTCATTTCATAATTAGGCATTTAATTCAAAACAGTTCTCTTTGTGGATTTCTGCTTTCTTTCTCTTGGTCTCTGTACCCACTGATCTCCTTTAGTGTGGACTAAAACCATGCCAGGGAAACTGCAGTCAAGAGCTGGGCATTACGACAGGGCGAGAAGGAAAAAGAAAGCCCCAGCCCAGCTAGCACTCATCCACTTAGCTAAAATACCTGCTATCAGAGAGGTGGGGAAAACAAGAGCCATAAGGCCAGGGAGCCATGGTCCTCTCCCAGAAACCGATGGTGGACGAACATCACTTCTTGGCCACAAGCAAGAGAGAAGGAAAGTCACTATTCATCACGAAATGAACATGCATCAAAGATCTCTCCACTTCTTCTGTACAACTCCACAAATCCTGCCTGGGAAATATAACCTTCCTCCTTTAATGACCTGATGGTGAATTATTTATACTCTGCAATTTATCTTTTTGTCGTCTTTTATTTATGTCTGAATTTACAATTTAACTCTAGCAAGCCTGGGTAGGGTTATAAACTAAACAGAAAGAGTCCACAGCCACGCCAGGGCTGTCGAGCATAGTGGGCAGAGCAGAGTACTGGTGTGGGTGGAAGGCCAAACCCTCTCTGGCATGGCAGTGGGTGACATGCCATGGGTGTCTGTGTTTTGCTGACTTTTCTGGGCTGCGTTCCATGAGGCTGCATCGCCAGTCCTTCCCTGCATCTCCATCTGCAGCCTATGTGCTCCTGACTACCTTTACATACGTGCTTATCACTGCCTGGGCAGGCCTGCTTCCCGGCTGGTCTTGCGCCCCCAACCCCTCCTCCATTGATCTAGTCCCCACACATCTGCCAGAGTGATCTTTCTAAGCTCCAAATCTAAGGTGCAATGCCCTCATCTATGTACTTCAGTAACACTCCATCACCCGACATTGGCTCTCCCAAACTTGTCTCATGCTAGAAAATTAAATAAATAAATAAATAAATAAATAAATAAATAATAAATAAAGCAGGTTCTGCTGTTTCCTGTGTGAGACTCTGCAGAAGCAGACCTCCGATAGAATATAAGTGCAAGCTATCTGACTGGGAAGGAATCCCAGGAAGAACCAGTATAATGGTGGGAAGTGACACAGCCGTCAATTTCCCAGGGTACCAGACAGCCTCTCTGGGTTACTGAGGAGCAGTTTCGTGGTGGAACTCCAGGACACAGGACCGGGCATCCATCATGGTTATCATGGGTATCATGCCCCAGGGTATGAGCCAGCTCAGCTGTGCTGAGGTCCACTGTGAAGGCCATTTACTTCCTACACTACCAAGCCATACAATATAAGAGGGGAAGGGGAAGATATTTACAGAAGCATGGAGTGTCTGATGCCGAATATGAAGCTGACTCTGGCCTCTCCCCCAGCTGTGTCTCTGCACATTCCCAGGGGTCTTTGTGGGATCTGCAAACTAGCACTGGGACAAGTATGTCTTGAGAGACCGATGAAAAGGCAGGTTTGAGATGGGTCAGCTGATCTCACTAAATTTCAAAACCTTTGGTGGACCCTGTCAACTCTCTGGAGGAGCACAATGAATCTGTATGCTTTTCTGAAAGTAAACATGCTGTGGGGTGTTCTGTGTGTCAAATGTGTTGCTCTGATTGGTTAAAATAAATAAAGTGCTGATTGGCCAGTAGCCAGGCAGGAAGGATAGGGTAGGTGGGACAAGGAGGAGGAAAATGCTGGGAAGTAAAGGCTGGGGTGGGAGATACTGCCAGCCGCCGCCATGACAAGAAAGATGTAAAGTACTGGTAAGCCACGAGCCATGTGGCAAAGTATAGACTAACAAAAATGGGTTAATTTAAAATAAAAGAAGTAGATAACAAGAAGCCTGCCACGGCCATACAGTTTGTAAACAATATAAGTCTCTGTGTGCTTACTTGGTTGCTAAGTAATATAAACGTCTGAGCGATTATTTTAAACATGGGTTGTGGGACTGCGGGGGGCTTGGTGGCACCTGGAGAGAAGACCTCCAACTACATAAAAATGTTCTCTCCAAACAGCTGGAATAAAGTATTAGGAGTCTATAAACCATGGGGCCAAATACAGTACCATTCATACAGCAAATGCTCAATAAATGTTTGTCAAAGAAATAGTCTCTAAGATGGCATTATGAGTGCCCCTTACCAGGAAGAAAAAAATGGCTCTAAATAAAACAAAATACAATTTTACCACTAGAACCAGACAAACGTATACTGATCACTGATATATGTAAGGCAGTCAGGAACCCCTGCAGAAGGCCTAGGTTAAAAAGTCCATCGTTCAAACTATTTGGTAACACAAGTATTTTGAATTTTATTTGCAGATATTTACATTCATATAATGAGGCATCTTAGGGGTGAGACCCAAACATAAAACTCAGTTATGTTTTATATACATGTAGCCTGAAGAAAACATTACCCTATATTTTTATTATACCCACAATCTAGACAGCAGCTCATGCCCACCCCATAATATCAGGCATGGAATTTTCCACTTGCAGACTATAGACTTCCTAACCAGGGATACTGAAGCTTACTTTAATCACTTATCACCTTACATGTCATGAAAGACATGCCAATATGCAGCCAGGAATAAAACCCTTTGTAGGAGACAAACACCTAAACACTGGGAAATAAAGGTATGAGCAATTGGAACTCAGGCTGGGGTCCTCACCCACCCTCCATCACCAAGACTCATCAAGATAAAGGTCTTTCTCGATGGCTACAAAGCATCTGGATAGCAACAGTGACTCTGGGCTCTGTCCTGTATGTGCACAATGGCTTCTGAGGCTTTAGAGATGCACAAGGTGTCCCCTTGCAAATGAAACCAAGGCACTTGAAGTCACTAAACACCTCATCCATGGTACTTCCCCACCATTTGGGATGTTAGCCACCAAGCCTTGGCTGCATTCCAGTCTGGATAATTACATGAAGCTCGCAGACTTTACTCTTCAGTGCCAACCAAATAAAGTATTCCTTTGGACTTACAGCCACAACCTTGGTTATGTTGCTGTGGGCTCTTAAAGAGCTGCTCTATACTAGGGATGGCTATATTTGTGAAAAAAATCAATACTTCTGGTGTGACTGTACACTAGGAGGAAGTATATTCCAAAAAATCACTGGCTAAGTTAGCTATTTCAGATTTGTTAATATAAAAGCTATTAGAAAATGACAGTACTGTCTTCTCCATATTCTAAGCTTCTACTTTTCACTTGGAGGAAGACTGGAATATTTGCATTATTACACAGAGAAGAAGAGAAGATGGACTAACCCCACAGAGCATATCCGGAGTGTCTCTCATACATCATGCTCAGCTGCGGGTCCTGAATACCATTTCAGCTGCTACAGTTGGTTATATTATCAAATAACTGTACAAACTTTCCAAAAAACAATAAATTTGATTCTTTCTATGCTATCCTATTTTGAAAACTCTGAATAGTTCATCTTCACCTTAAATATGACCACACACAAATCTTCCAGTCAAATACCAGTTCTATCCACAAGAGTTATAGACCTTTCAACTTCCTATGCATGTATGTGTGCACAGAAGTAAACACATTTCTAAGAAGAGATGGTTGGCTGGCTAGCCTGGAGGGTGGCAACGGCATGTTGCTTATGCATTTACTCGTTTGTTTTCAGTAATAATCCTATTTTGGTGAGTGAGAGTTTACAGGATCTGAGAGCAGGATATGGCAGAAGGAAATTGAAACTAAACATCTTTTATTTAATCATCTCTTCAACACATTGAGAAAAAGCAAACTGACTCCAACTATATTCTATCACAAGGATATAAACAGCAAAAGGAAATGGCATTGAATGTTGTATATGATTTGTTTGTACCTATAAACACATTATCTTGTAAGAGAAAATAGGAGAGGGAAATTAAATTCCAGAATTCCAGCAGATTAACTATGATATCAAATATTTAACTCCTTACTATACAAATGCATTTAGAAATGTCAGGATTTCTTTTCTTAAATAACCTTGAAATTTAGATGACTCTCCAAAGTTCCAAAACAAATACCTATTGTGGACAAACTATACTCAGACAATGGAAAACGTTTTGTGGTTTTATTTGGGTAAACCAGTAAAGTTCACTTGAAATCTGCCAAGCTATTATTGTTTGAAAATCTTCCTAGCTAGAACAAATTAATAGCAGGCTTCTAAATCTAAGTTAGACATGCTGCAAATCAATTTATCCCCCCTACCAATCTGCTAATGTGCATCTTTTCTGGTGAAGATGTCTTTTCAATGGTACTGAACATTGTCACTACACGGTTTCCCCCATCAGTCGACCCTGGCTCCTGTACTGAAGGTATTGTGTTATTATTAAATGCTTACAATCCTCATCAGTGACAGGCAACGGGGAATGCAGAGTCTTTACTAGCCAAAATAACTTCGAAACGTATTATGCGTGCAATACATTTCTGCAGATTAGAAGAAATTCTAGAATTGTGCATAGGTGCTCTAAGTTTGCCACCGTTACTATGTTCATGTTCACTTTTGAGTCTGAGAACAAGCTAGACTACAACAATCTAGGCCTTTAGAAACTTATCTTCTACTGACACGCAGAACCCTAGAATGAATATGACAGTAAATTCAGTGTCACCTTCACTTAAGACCCTAAATCATGTGTGATGTAGGAAACTAATATCTGTACTCTTGTAGAAAGACAAACTGACCAACACAATCTTGAATCTCACCACCATCAAAAATTGACACACTGGGACTGCCAAGATAATGCAGTTGGTAAATTACTTGCTAAACAAGCATAAAGACCTGAATTTGTTGAAAAACAAAAACAAAATCACATCTAATTTTTTTTAAAAGTGGTGTATCCTGGTAACCCTAGCCATGGAGAAGTGGAGACAAGTGCATCCCTGGGCTCCCTGGCCAGCCCGTCTAGCCTAGTCAGCAAGCCTGAGGCCAGCAAGAGACCTGTCTCAGACAATAAAGTGGAGTCTACTTAGGCAGATGGAAGAATATCCAAGTATGCCCTCTAGTCTCTGCATGAGAATGAACCTGTACACAAAGGTACACACACACACGCACTCACACGCACGCACGCGCACGCACGCATGTACACACACAAAAATTCTCACACAGAATAAGAGATTATTAAACATTGTTCAAATCTATAAATAACTAGCAAGGCATTGAGCTTCCAAGTGTTGGGGAAGAGGTGGGTTCATGAGACTAGATGCAGAATAAATTGTATGCAGTGCATCTCAGACCACAGTGTAGCCCTGTGTATCCATACTGATCTCTACTTGCAATTACTATACTTTCTGAGTATCCTGATTTAATCCCAGCTACAAATTCTATGTAAATAAAGGATGAAGGCAGAATGATTCAGAGGAGAAAATCATCAAATATTTCCCAGGGAAGGTATCCTGTGGGTTGTCACCAGGCTGTCACATCCCCTCCTCCTTCCTCAGTAATGCACAGAATTAAATGGTTGAGCTAGACAGCATCACTCTCTGCTTCTCTTTTAGCAGTAAAAGGCTGCCATCTATTCACAGACCTAACTCAAGTTTTTATAACATCCCAAGAGCACCTGACAGTGGCGAAAATGTGCTTACAATGTTTAATGATTCTGAAGGGGAGAATGGGAAGGGTCTAAACCTCTCTCCCACTTTGGTTTTTCTGTTTACACCAAGATTAAGAGGGGCAATCAAAATTAGCTACTTAGTTTCACTCAACAAAACCACATAATTCTTATTACAACCAAAAAATTCAAAATTATTTGAATAACAGTTTTAAAAAGAGGTAGGTCCACCTGTCTGAAATGAAACTTGTAGGTGTGTCTTGTGTGGAGGGCTTCGATGCCTGAGCTACAGGCTGAGTATCAGGATGTGCAGGCAGCTGTCACTGCTTTGTTTTTCATTCACAGTAGGTGGTTGCCTGGCAACAAAATACTATTGTCTGTTTCTGTGATCTATTGGACAATTCTACTGGTGATAATGCTTTTACAGTTTAAAACAGGGCCACCTTTCGGACAAGAAGAGATTAGCAAAAACTGTAAGGCTGACAATAACGCATCTGTATGAATACATTGCATGTACCCTAAAATTTCGTGCATCAATTTATGACTGTGTGCAAATATCAATATATATTTTGCACATATGTTTTGCTATTATACACATTCTTTTCTAGTCCACATACATCTAGATTTCATAGGCCCACAGCCAGCATCTAAATCCATATGGGAAAATCAGCATGAAGTCGAAAAATAAAAACACAGTAAGAATCATCTTCTCAGCAACAGCAATGACTTCAGACTCGCCAGATGTGTCAAACCCTGTTCCTTGAGTATGAAGTCCTCCAGACGGCAAGGCTCTTCTCCCTGCTTATGTAATAATAAGGGGGAAAGCTGTACCATCTCCTTTGATCATCTCGCATATTCAATAAGCTGTTTTACTTAATATGTGCTGCCAGTACATCCAAAGATCATTCAACTAGTGTTGCTGTTTACACATAGGAATCTTTGAAATTTATTCATCTTAAAAATAATTGAATTGTTCTCCATGGAATAGCCTCACATGATTCTCCACTTTATTTGGATATGAGTCCCTGGGGAATTATAGTCATGCTATGTTCTTCCTGCATATTTCACCAGCTTACAAATACAATGACACACGGTGTACTCAATATAAAGTTGTCAACATTAGCCTGCATCGGTTGCTGCCTGCTTCCCATTGACAAGGTTACTAAAGATAAGAATTACAACATTCTTAAGACGTACAGACACAACATCAAAACAGCCTGAAGGAATTCAAGCTCAACAATGCTAGAAGCAATCCGGCTTTGAAATGAAGAGAAATCAACGTCATTTATACGCATTTCTGGGACGGAACTACACAATGTCAGGACAGTCTCTGGATTTTAGACAATGCTCATGCGTCTTCTCTCACGGTATTTCAAAAGCACTTTAATGCTCCCCTCTAGAGGGATGAAATTCATTGCCATTTGCAAATCTGCATATTACAAGAAAGCAGAATAATCAATATCCATTATGTGGGCAGACATTATTACTATAAGTCTCCTATCAAAAGTGCATCGCTGGCAAAACAAAAGCAAAGTGTGTTAATCACTACCTAAGTACTATACAAAATTACTACTTTCCCAGAGAGCGGTCTTCAGCAGAACGCAGCTGCCTCCCAGTACAGCTCACAGGGACTTTACACCTCAACCTACAAATGGCCCACCACTTCCTTCTTCTTGGCTTCTTCGGCATCAGGGTCTCTGCCATCAATTTCCTTTCTCCTTTCTCCATCCTCTTCAGACGCCACAAGCACCCTTCCACGACTTCTTCCAAAGGACCAAACTCTAATCCTCAGCCCAGTTCGCTGTGAATCTCCTCTTATGCACTTGTTTCCTGCATTCTCCTAAAGCTACTTGTAAAAATCGCTGCCACTGTACAAACATAATCTTAGCAAAATTTAAAAATGTGTAAGGTTCTAACAGTGGAAGACTGAGGAACAGGGAGTAAGGCGAACGGTGTAAACTACGAGAAGGAGGGTGGCTCCGTTACACACACTGGAATGAGCTATACCTTAGAACTGGGCTTCCCCACCTGTCGACCCCACTTCCCCCATGTGCTCGCTGCAGGATGACAACCACAACACTCCAGAACCACCCCCCTCCAAGGAGGCGGGGTTACGCCATCAGCCAATCAGAGCCCGAGATCCCGGGTGTCCAACCTATGGGGTGGCCGTGGCCGTGCAGGGGGAGGACATGGGGTGGTCCGGGAGGGGCCGCGTCCGTGGGAGGAGTGCACGTGTCCAGAGAGGCTGGGAACCCGCGGGCGCCCAGCTGCCGAGGCTCCGGCCCGGTGTCCGGGTCCAGCTGCCCAGTGCCGTCTGGGACTGGGCAAAGGCAGGCGATCGTGCGCCGCCAAGGAAGACCTGTCCATGTGTCCAGTTCCCGGCGAGAGGGGCAGACACAAATAACAACAATAGTACCTCGCGCAGACCGGGCGGGGTGGAAAGTTTCTGGCCCGCGCCAGAGTGCAGACCGCCAAGGCAGGGAGATGCTATACAAGACAGGAGGGGGGACACTGTGGGAAGAAGGGGACAACCGGAGGGCTGCACGGTCAGGACGGGGTCCCGGGTGCGGTCCCGGGGGAGGCAAGCGGCGGGGTGCGCTGTCCAAGGTGCAAGGGAGGCGGTTGGTGCGTGGAGGGCGCGGAGCCCGAGCGGACACTAGCCGGCCAGCGGCAGAAAAAAAAAAAAAAAAAAAAAAGAGCGGAGAACAGCTGTGTGGGGCGCCGGGCACCCCCAGCTCGTAAAAGTGCGGGTAGCCCGGGGAGCGGCGGGGAAGGGCGCAGGGGGGCTCCCCCACACCGCTGCCTCCCAGCCTCACCTCCAGCTCCGCTCCCCTCCCCCTTCGCCCACTCCTCTCCGTGCCTGGTCCCCGGGCCGCGGCGGGGGCGGGACCGGGAAACCCCACCACCACCACCTCCTGGACCGCGAGTACCGACCACCCCGGGGATGCTGCGGGCCGCGGGAGCCGCTTACCTGGGGCTACGGTGCGGGGGATTCAAGGCAAGCGAGCGCGGGGCGCGGCGCGGCTCCTCCTCGCCTCGGCGTCTCCTCCCGATCGCGCTTCTGCCGGACTCCGTCCGGGGCGCACAGCAGCCAGACGGGGCCAGACTGCAGCCGCGGCTCGCGCCTCCGCCGCCGCCGCTGCCGCCGCCGCTGCCGCAGACAGAGGACGCCCCGTGGCGGCTGGAAGCCTGTGTGAGTAGCAGCGCCGGGGAGAGTGGGATCTGCTCAGGGGCGCTGGAGACTCCGCGGCTCGGGGCGCGCGGGCGTGCGCACGCGCGCCTGCCAGGGTGAGTGAGTGTGCGCGCGCGCGCCCAGGGGTGGGAGGTGGAAGGGGGGGGGGAGACGCGAGGGGGGGGGGGGGAGCGAAGCCGAGAAAGAGATGCTCGTAGGGACCGAGGCAAAATTCGTCGCCCCCGGAAATCCGTAAAGCGGAGGAAGGATGGGCCGCCTGTCTGGCCCAGAGGAGCCGCTGCCGGCCCCGCGGAGGAGCCTGTCGAGAAGGCGGCGTGGCGCGCTCGAGCCCGGGATCCCGGTCGGCCTGGGGCCCGCGGAGCGCTTGGCCACTGAGGCTGCTGCACAAGTCGCTCCCGCGGCACCCGATCGCGCTGTCCCCTCGAGGGAGGGGCCGAGGGGGACTAGCTGGTGCCACTGCTGCCGGTTTGGATTTCTAGGCTGGACCGTTCAGGGACTGGTCTTGGTACCCCGTGGTTGCCATGGCGACCTTGGAGGCTCCAGGCCCCAGCTTCTGGGTGCTTGGAACTCGGGTGCACGCGGTGGACTCCCGGCTGCGAGCGCGGGGTGCACTGCTCAATCCAGCTTAGTCTAGGGTTGACCCTGGGCAGACAGGGTATATACTCTGGGTGTTAGGTTACCTCAGCAGTGGTTGGGAGCACAGCAGAGGAAATGTTACCTTTTGTTCTCCTTGGAAGCCACTTCCCTCAAAGTTACCCACTTTCCACAAAAAAAAAAAAAAAAAAAAAAAAGCCTTCTCTTTGTTAGGATTCTGCCAACTGTTCAGGCATACAAGTAGTAAGTAGTGCATCTTTCAAGTAGGCTGGTACAGGAACTCCTTAATCACCAGAGCGCTCCAACATCTTATAAATTATAGTTAAATTACTTCCCTGTCCTATTCCTAAAAGGTACATCGACCTGTCAGTATACTTTTCCATGTTTATTTTAAATAAGTAGACTTTATTCACCCAAGAGTTCCTTCGAGGAGTGTAAGGCCTGTGTAACAGTTGACATGCCCTTCCTGGCAGGAATCCTCAAGACCCGGTTGTGGTTTGCACTTTGCCTGCCCTCCAGTTCTTGCACGGTGCCACTGTACATTATGTGTTCTCTATAAATGTTGAATGAATGACATTGTTTTTCTAGCTTCACATATCCTGAAGGCAGAAACTTGGATGCTGGGAATGTCATTACCACCCCACTAGGCTTGCTTGATTTAAACTTAGGCCAGTTCCCTGTGTGAAGGCTATTTCCCCCCTCTGGCTGCAGGGCCCCCGTGCAAAGAAAGAAAAATAAGAGAATGCTGACCCATTGTGCAAGTTTATCAAAAGATTCATGCAAAAAGCACTCAGAAAGGCACTCAGTGATATATTCGGCATGAGAGAAGGATAAAGGTCCTGGGGACACCTGCCTAACCTCACAAAATGGCAAAGTCACCGAGTCACACGTACTAAGCAGTTTACACACTCCCTTCTGTAGTAGAGGATAGGAAAGGAGATTTTAAATGATTGTCTGTTTCTGAAAGCAAGCGGGTCCGAAGTGAGCTTTTCTCTGTCAGGGGCGGGAGGCCATGAGCACTGGCCCACACATTGCAAGGTCACTGGGAACTGCTGCTAACTCTGCTGCTGAGCCAGGCTCACTCCCTTCGAGCTCACTGTTCCCAGTCATCTTCTTAGAAGCAGGAGGCCTCCATTTCACATTCCACGCTCAATTTCAATTCCTTTGAACTCAGGCTCTTCTGTGAGCTGCCTCTCTTGCCAGTCATGATTCTACAGCTGTGAACTATAACTAAAATAAAGTGAAAATTAAAAAGGATTTATCTGGATGCTGCCAAATAAATCTATTTTATGTTTTTGTCTTAGGGGTTCCTTTCAATGACTTGTCCGTTGTCACTCCATTTACAGTTTTCTTAGGAGACACTTGCTGTGATCTTGGAATTCTCGTCCTTTTGTTAAATAGGAAGCTTAGGTTATCTAAAACTTTGCTTGAGAGGAATTTCTAAAACTCGTGAACAGATATGGAGAATGGGCCCCCCACAGCCGAAGTAGACAACAAATGTACAGCAAAGTCTTTCGAGATAAGTTTCAAGGCCTTGTTCAGTTACAACAGTTCTCCACAGGCTCATCTTATCTGCTGGAGAGGGCGAGTGCTAGCAGAGCCGTAACTTCGCCAAATACCTTCTCACCACCAAGACCATTGCAAGAGGCCAGTGTCTTAGAAGTAGGCACATAACAATTGTACTTCACCTCTGTTTAAAAGATACATCGCCAGGCCGTGGTGGCACACGCCGGTAATCCCAACACTTGGGAGGCAGAGGCAGGCGGATCTCTGTGAGTTCGAGGCCAGCCTGGTCTACAGAGCTAGTCCAGGACAGGCTCCAAAGCTACACAGAGAAACCCTGTCTCGAAACCCCCCCCCCAAAAAAAAGGTACATCATAGACATGGAAAAATAAACAATGTAAAGGAAGGACAGCAATTTCAAACATTTAATATTTCTGACTGATTTAAAGATAAACGTTTCCAGGCTGGGGAGATGGCTCAGGTGTTAGGAGCACTTACTGCTCTTGGAGAGGGCCCAGGTTTGGTTCCCAGTACCCACTGTCACTGTAGACAGTTAAAACCGCCTGTGACTCCAACTTTAGGGAGACCCAGTACCTCTGGCCTCCTCGGGCGCCTGCATTCAAGATCACAAACCTACATGTGAGACGCATGCATACACATAATTAAAAGTAATAAAAAATACTTTGTTTAGTTTGTTTGTTTGTCGAGACAGGGTTTCTTCGTGTAGTTTTGGAGCCTGTCCTGGATCTCATTCTATAGACCAGGCTGGCCTCGAACTCACAGAGATCCGCCTGGCTCTGTCTCCCGAGTGCTGGGATTAAAGGCGTGCGCCACTGCCGCCTGGCAAAAGAAATATGTTTCAAAGATAAAAGTTTGGAGGGGTAGTGAGAGCTAAAACACCGTTGTCTAGATCTCCATGCTATTTAGGAGTAGGCGGTAATGAAATGTATAGCCCGGAGACTCGTCCCTAAAAAGAAGAGTCATTCATGTAACAGCTCTTCGTCATTGTGCTACAGTTGCTATAAAGCAAACATTAACTTCTCTAGAAACACAGGATTATGACAGAGAGCCTGAGGGCAAACACTTACAGCTGATTTGGTCATGCCTGATCAGTCTGTCTGTCTAAATAAAAAGCCAGCTGCTTCCACCTCCAAAGACCAGCAGATTTCAGCAGGAAGATAGTCTGTGAATTTCAAAGTCAACTCCTCTTGCTGGGAGCACACAGCCCCAAATTCTCTGAAGTGAGAAGGCAGGAACCGTTAGCTGAAGTGCTGCTGTGGTTTTAGTGGCTGTGAGCTTGCATAAGGATACAGGTAATTTCGCTCATAATTAGGTCCCAGATCATTTAGTCCACTTGAGTTTTAAATGATAAAAAGAACCTTGACCAGCACCTAATATCAAAGTACCAACTCAGTACAGAGGGGAACCTTGAACAAGGAGCAGGCTCGAGTTACTTGGTGTATACCCATGCTGTTACTGTTAGCATGGTCTTATTCCAGGTACTTCTTAGGGAAGTTTAATTCTAACCAGATGTTAGACATCACAAGGAAAGGCAAAACCCAGAAAGTAACTTAGAGTTTATTCCAAGCAGAAGTGGACACATATCTGTTTCAGCCATCAGTGCTGATATTGAGCACAGTGGGCATGCTACATACTGATCATTCTAATGCTATGTGGAGTTCCAGATCTCCTGGAAGCTAACGTGAGTCTCTCTCCAGGAAAATGAACATTGGAACATACACATCTTTGCATCAAATTTCAGAGAGTTATGAGTACACATTCTGAAGTAAAGATCCATGCTTAATATAGATCCTTTTACATGTTGTCAATTTGTGGCTGAAGGGAAGCAAATTAGAGACTTGTTAGTATCTCATTCGTTTTCTTACTCCCAAGGGGTAAATTTTATTATATATGTAGTGTATATATATTATATGATTATATTTATATTTCAATAAACTTCACTTTTAAAAATCTTCCAAAGCCTTGACTTGCCTTGTTGACTTAGAATTGGTCCTTTACATCCTTCCAATTTCCAGCTCTAGCTTACCTCTTTTAGATTCTTTATTTTACGCTAATAGCTTACTTGTCAGTATGAAGAGGATGCCCATGCAGCCCAGTGAACTAAACAAGGGCTTGCCGAGTGTCTGCTGTATAATCAGCTCTGTTCCTCTCACTTCGTTAGCAATAGAAATGAGGTGCTCTGCCTTTAAGACAGCTACAGTTTAGCTCGCATTATTCTTAAGAATAAAAAGAGTGAACATATGCAAAATTTGTCACTTGACCATGTGCAGCAAATACACTTCTATTTTAATTACCAAAGAGAATTAATGAAGCTGTTGGTAAGAAGACCATTTGGTCAATGATTGAACATTGATGGCCAAGTCTATACTTGTATTTTCACATTCACACTCCCTTATAGTAATGGTTGAAATGATGAGAGCTCCTGGTTTGGTGCTGTGATCTGAACTTGAAGGTGTGAAGAAAATTGCTGAGAAGTTAGAGTGGATGGTGTCGACAGGGGCAGCTGTGGATTATTTATCTTTGAGGGTCCCTAAGCAGAGAAGAATAGATTACAATATGCTGGACCTTACATTAGCCCATCAAGGGATACTTCGGGCCACCATACATTTTGAAACCTACGTGTGAAGAAGACTCAACAATACATTCTCGGGTAATTTTCATAGAAGACTGTATTACCAATATCCTTAGGTCGTGTAATTTTCTTCCTGCCCTGTTTATTTCTACTTATTAACAGAGCTATTTTTAGTTAATATTAACTTTTAAAAATACGATTTTCAAGTAATTAATAGAAAATCAGTAATCCACAGAAACAACGTTTTTAGTGGTAAAAAGCAGTATAACAAGGATGCCTCTCCCACTTAGTATAGGGGGCCATCAACATAAAGTTACATAATCAAGGCTGTTGAAAGCCAACCATCCAAGTACTGAACAATTACACAATCTGCCTTCCTATAGGCTTCAGAGGTAGCATGTCGGGGAGCCAGGACTGTCATGCTGTCCCTTTGACCTTTCAGAGGTGCTCTTAGTATAACATGAGAACAACTCAGGATTCTCTCCCATAAGACCTGAGTCCAAATCCCATTTCAAACAGTGACCTGCCATGTGACATTGGAGACTTCACCTACCACCCTTCTGTTGCCACGTCCATACAAGCTGGATAACACCTTCCTTATAAGTTCCTTAAGAAAATTCCATTGAGCAACATGAGATGGGGTCCCTGGAATTGTGGAATATTGGCACCGCATCAAGTGTGTAGCAGAAACTTGGAAGACAGACATGATTGAGAAGCTCTTGAAACAAGGGGAGCAACTTTTGCAAGACTGTACCACTGACTGGGGTTGATGATTCCCAGGAGTCCTTTCCAAGGATATTTTAAGAAAACCACCACAACCAAAAGTTGGCAGAAAGTGATACATGCAGGAAATTGCAGATTCCATATTCTAGAGGTGCTGTAATTCTGTAAATTCTGCTACTATTGCAAAAACCCAAGCCTTTCTGTTCATCTGTTTTTAATTACTATATTTTTTTTCTCTGTTATACAGATTCTGATTCCTCGGTGATGTTTTGCCCCCTAATTTAACTATGAAAACATTCATTTTCCTGATTAATACCAATGTTTAAAATTCCTTTCTTTAAAAAAATGACAGTTCACTGCCCACAGATGTGCTCACTGGGAGAAAACATAAACAATACAAAAATATATAAAGAAAGAATGCAGAAACATTACCTTGTAGGGGCCAATCATGGTTCATATTTTAATGTATACCCTCATAGACATTTGTTTATATTTATTTTCTTTAAATGTTATTTAAGTAAAACAGCAGTATTAAATGTTATCATTTATAGCAAGAAAAAAGTTAAAGACAGTAATAAAAAGTTCACAAAACTTCACATTTCAATCTCTTTTTCAAGTTGGGCATTTTGCTCAAGCAAATCCTTGGAAACAGGATTTGAATTGGGCATCCTTGAAACCTTACCTCTTTACTTCTCTGCTTTCACTGTTCTCACATTGAGCCCTTCTTAATGGTCCTCTACAAGTTTAATTTTACCTTGCTGACGTGTTCTGGAATCACAAGCCATGCTCCTTGGCCCCTGGCCATTCTGTGGAAGCTTTGCATTACTTAACCTCCGTCCCCCAAAGCGGGTCCAGCTCTAACCTTGGACTTAGTACTGCATTCCCTGATGGAGCAGGAAAGAGTCTTGATTTCAATAAGTAACCAGTACTCACCGGAGTCACCATCCATTAGGTCTGCAGAAAGTTGGCTCAGGGGTGGTGAATTATTTAAATATATGTTTTATGTCAGTTGCTACAGGCAAAATGGGGAGAGGTGTCCAACAGTCCTCAATAATGAATGCTAATGAAAGCTAAAATTCCAATGGACTCACCTACGTTTGCAGTTGATCTGTTGTGTTTTCCCCAGGAAGATACTGTATTGAATAAAGAGTGCAGCAAGGCTTATCTTTTTGTCATAGATGGCAACAGGTCCCCAAAGTAAAAATACCTCAAGCCATACCATCCCACTCTGCAAATCTGGTTGCCTTTCTTAAAGAAAAAACAATAAAAGAGGGGAGGAAGACAAGGAGAAAGGAAGAAACATCAGCGGGGATTGTCTGTAGGAACTGTCTTGGTGATAAAATGCCATGACCGAGGCAGCTCATGGAAGGGTTTATTTGGCTTGGGGTGCTAGAGCGATGATAGTCCATGATGCAGAAAGGGAGGTAGTAGGCAGCAGGTGGCTAGCGCAGCAACTGAGAACTCACATCTCAAACTACACGCATGAAGCAGAGAGAACGCCCTGGTACTGGGCATGACTCTGGTGTGGGAGCCCACAGAGGTTTCCTAGTGAGATCTGGGCTTGCTTTGCCCAGCAGTGCTGCATAAGGGGATGCATTGACCATGTGCATGGTTACCAGGTGTTTGGAAGGGTCTGCACTTGGCCGTACCGGGGGAGGTCTTTTGTACCACCTCTTGGCATTGCTTTAAAAAGCCCTTTAGAAGAGACAGAAGGGGCCTGTGGGTAAGGATCCAGGCCCTCCTGAGACTATCCTGTGTTTCTACCTGTCTCTCCCTCCCCTCTATATTTCTATCTAAATCTCTTATCCCTCACTCTTCTAGAGTACCCTGGGGACAAAAAGGTGGGAGTGGGGCCCCCACACTCTGGACACATCAAAGCTCACCCCCAATGATACTTCCTCCAGGTAGGCCACACCCCCTAATCCACTCAAAACAGTGCCACAAACTAGGGAACAAGTATTCAGTTGCCAAAAGTATAGGGAGCCACCCATTCGAGTCACTGCAGGAGCATAGTCCATCAGCTGACTATTCACCCTATGTTGTAAATGATGAAAGTTTTAAACAAGTAAGTTGCTATCCCAAATTACATTGCATATAAAGAAAAAAACTGAATAAAATGCAAAAGCAGTAAAACACAGCACATCTTGGAAATTGTATATGAAGAATAACAATATGCACAGAAAAGTTTTGGTGGGTGCTAAATCGAGAAAGAAACATTAAGACTTGACGACACCCAGGTAGCCTTAATGAGAGGAGCTAGTCATGTTTACTAAACCAGTGAACTTCGGCACCTGGGAAAGGAGATTCCCCTGGCAGAAAATTGTGTTTCTTTAGTCTTCTTTGTATTGTGTGCTCCCTGTTTGTTTGCACAGATGCACGTCGGAGTGAAAACAGAGAGACAACCCAGAGTCCTATTTGAGATAGACTTTTTGGCAATGAACCAGAGTAGAAAGATTTGGGCAGAAATAGAAAATTTTGTTAAGCAGCGTGAGGCCAGTGATTCAGAGCTAAGTCCCTGAGCAGTGGGAAGCCACAGAAAGCCCTTCCTGTGCGACACGTGGCTAATATGAAAACCATAGAGTCCAGTTACTTCCATGTCCTTTGATTACATTTTTAAAAAATCAGACTTTAATTAATATAATGAAACCATATTTGACCATAATGACAAAAATAATTAATGGCTGCTGAGGGGGAGAGAGAGGGGGAAAGAGGGACAGGGGGAGATTGATTGATTCAGTCCTCTCCAGGGACAAACCCCTAACGGGTTACCCTGTCCCAAATGGTCGGCCCTAAACATGTGCACATAGGAGCAACATAAATGGACTCAGCAGATTATATATCTAAATATGTATATGAAATATCACAATAATAATTTTTAAAGGTATGATTTTGACAGGAGGAGTTGGAGAGAGGAGAGGGAAAGATGAAAATGATGTAAATAACAGTATTCATGTACTAAGTCCTCAAGTGAAATTTAAATGTTTAAATTAAACAATATTATTATTATTATTATTATTATTATTATTATTATTATTTAACTACTTCAGTGGCAGTGCTCTATACACTTCATCCTCACCGTCACCAGAATGGATATTTATATTTAGTGGTAAGATAGGCAACATGAAAAGGGGAACAAACTATCAATCATCAGACTGGACTGGATTTGTATCACAGGGTGCGAACCTGAGAGTGTCTGAACCCCACAAAGCCTGGGTTATCTCATCTGAAAATAACTTCGTGTCTTTGTGTCAGGACTTTCTGTAAAGATATGAGACAATACTCAGCATTCCCTTACTCTCTAATGTTGGCAGGAATCTAAAGAATATGAGGGTGTGGAGTTTTCTCTCTTCTCACTTATCTGTTATTCTGTATTTCTTCAACATGCCATCTCTCTCCCTCGTTTCATAAGCCTGACTAGCTATGTCTCTACTCAAAAAGAAACCTACTGCATGAACGTGAGAATATCTATTCATCACAAAGATCTCCTTTTACATACTTCCTGTGTGTAATCTGCAATCTGAAGAATGAAAATGTTATTGGATTTAAATTTCCAGATATATAAAGATATGAAAAAGAACAGTCAGATGGAGAAGACACATATCTTCCCTCCTACTGTCCAACTGATGCCCCTCCACCCTGCCGTCACACCATCAGTTTCCTAAGATGTCAACTAGTAGGAATCCATCCCCTGGGACTACACAATTATTCAGTGTATTGAAACTGTAAAACTGTAGACTAAGCCATGACCGTGAAGATTGTTAAAGGGCTGTGTCTTACACAATCCAGCCCCAAGCACTCACAGCTTCATATTATAGGAACCATATGGCTTTAGACATAAACACTTGAGGCCTTCCAAGAGTCAACTTTCCATGTGCTGAGATTCAGTGCAGGATTTACATTTCTTCATCTGTGAGTGAGGGATTAAAGTATAGTGATGAGTTATCTGAAGATTAAAATGACTGTTATCTAAATGAGTTGGTGAGATGGACGGTGGATACCCCAGTCTCCCTTCTGCTGTGGTTATAACCATAGTAATCACCTGCAACTTGGGGAAGAAAGGGTTTATTTGGATTATATGTCTTGATTACAGTCCACAGGAACTCAAGCAGGGCAGAACCTGGAGGCAGGAACTGAAGCAGAGAACAGGAAGAAATGCTCTTTACCAGCTTGTTCCCTGTGGCTCATCCAACATGCTTTCTTACACCACCCAAGCCCTTCCTAGGGATGGCACCACTCACAGTGGGCAGGACCCTCCCACATCTATCATTAATCAAGAAAATATTCCCCTCAGACTTGCCAGCCTCATAGAGGTACCATCTCACCTGAGGCCCCTGCTTCCTAGAGGACTATAGCTTAAATGAAGTTGACCAAAAGAAACTAAAAAAAAAAAAAAAAGTAACAGCACATTCTGTGAAGCACCACTTAAAGGAATCTAAGTAAAAAGTATGTATTCCATATGTAATGATCAGTCAAGAAGTCTTCTAATCACACAAGTCTCTAATGCTGTAGCAGAGAAACTCCAGACGGTGACGCAATAGGGGTAGGTTTTGGTAGTATTAATCCATGAGCATCTCAGCAGTTTCATTCTATGACAATTATAGAAGGGGAAAATGAAACACAAATGGAAATTAGCCCTTAGCAGCTGCTTCGTGGGGCAATTTACATTTTAAATTTCCAGAACAGCAACACTGGTCCAGAATAGGAGAAACAAGATTTCATACTTATTGTAGTATAAGATCTCCCATTTGTTAGAAATTTTGTTCTGACTGTAAAGAAAGAGAAAAATAAATCTAGCTGGGAATGCTAGCCTACACCCCAGAGGGTATTTATGTTTTCCACAGTATCTGGCATAGTCTTTCCCAAGACTCTGGCAAAGGGGATAAGAAGTATTCTGTTTTGAGCCTAGAAGACTGAAATTCAGGGGAAATTGCTGATGTTTGTTGACAGCCATGCTTAATTATTTGGATGTGTTTGTGTTTTAGTCAGCTAACCTGTCATTACTGAAATTTGTAGGAATCCTATATAACTCTTGAAATTGAAATGTCAGTTATGACTGTCTGATTTCTCTCTAAAGCCATTCCATTCCATTCTTTCCTTCTTTTCAAACTGTACTTCACAGGATTACCTACAAACACTAAACGCCTTGGAATCTTGAGGGAATGCTACATCAAGACACTCCTCTGGGCATCCCAACAATATTGTGAAAGAAATACATAGTATCCGTGCATAGAATCGCCACCCACCAATCTAGACT
The DNA here is from genome assembly GCF_903995425.1 of Onychomys torridus. Classification (NCBI taxonomy): domain Eukaryota; kingdom Metazoa; phylum Chordata; class Mammalia; order Rodentia; family Cricetidae; genus Onychomys; species Onychomys torridus. The sequence goes on along the minus strand of NC_050451.1, from coordinate 65,485,386 downwards.
GCAGAGATGTGCAGTGCGGACCTCAGTAGCCATTTTATCAGACCTTCCCAAGGAAGCCAGTGGGCTTGCCTTGTCCACACTGGCATTCTAGGAGGATGGACACTGCAAAATCCAACCCCTGTGCTCAATGAGCATTTAATTTCTAGTCCCTTTCCTTCTCGATAGGGCTTAGACTGTGATTAATTGATGTGGCCTGCAGAAGGAGAATACACAAACCAAGGTTCAGCCATGATCCCTTCACCTTACAGTCTTAACTTTAAATTATTTTCCCAATTCCTGTTGTGATATTTTCAGTTCCAGACTAGAGACAATGGCCATGCCCACCTCAAAACATTACTGTGATAATTACATTGCTTTCATAAAGTATTTTATAAAAGGTAAGACATAGTTTAGATGCTGGCATATTTGGGAATATTTGGTTAATAGAATATTGAATATTAACATTTTCAAAGCTAAATAATAGTGCCATAGTTGATGACAAGCTGAAATACTGGATATAGTTTCTGTGGAAAAAAGTCAACTTGCAAGGTGAGTTTCTGTTCATATTACACCTACACCAGTGTTTGCCCATGTCAGACTCACTAGAATGTAAGGTAGATAATAATAATAATAATAATAATAATAATAATAATAATAATAATAATAATAATGTCTTACACATCAGTTGGACTCACCTGGACTATGTCTCACTCCCTCCACTCTGCTCAACTTGACTGCCTTTTAACCATCTTCTATTTTTAATTTTTTCTGGTTCTACATTGTGTACGTGACTATTTAAGTACCAGAAGCAAATACCCTAAGGATTGTGGAAAACGCCCATAACATTTGCCTTCAAAGGACACTTAGGCCTTCTATAAACACATCGATGATCACTGCTGGCTTTTGTGTTCTTTGTTTCCTCAGCTTTTTATCAGGTGTGTTTTCCCAGTGTAAATCATGGGGCAGGAACTCTGTCTGGTTCTATTTGTAAATCAGGGAGAGAGCATTGTCTTTCAATAAATGCCACGAAGCACCAGCATCCATGGGAGGTGGATAGGTGGAAATGATTATTTCTGTCTAATGTAAGGAGAAAAGAAAATGTATACTGTATAATTTCCAAAGCATTTCACATCAATTATCTCATTTGTGCATCACAGTGACACTATAAGAAAAAAATAATCCTGGAGTGTGCAGTTTGGCTGTTATTGTCTCTTGCCCACAATGAAAACTGAGTGAGAGAAAGGGTTAATGCTTCGTCCAAGGGCCTGTGGCAAGTCAGCATCATGGCTACAGGGGGCAGAAAACCAGTGTGACCAACACCTCAGTGAGCACTTGTGGGTCTTGACCATGCCAAGAAGCAGATACATCAGATGACTCTGTGTGGTAGCATTTAACTTTGAGGCTGGCCTACAGCTAGCCCTTAGAAAATAGCTGCTCAATTAATTAATCAATATGACAATGATCAAGACTCAAGGAGCCATTTTTGAGACGCTGGTAAGCTTTCACCTGGGCTGCTGCTCGATCCCCGAACACCCTGCGTACTGTGAATTTTCTGTTGCACTTAGTGAAACTTGCACTGTCACTGTCGTTCTCTCAACATATTGCTACCTGTGGCTGACAGCTTAGGTCAGCAGTTCTCAACTTTCCTTTTCACCACCTCATGTTGTGGTGACCCCAACTATAAAATGATTTTCATTGCTACCTCATAACCCTAATTTTGCTACTCTTATGAGTTATGAGTCATAATGTAAAGATCTGTGTTTTTCGATGGCCTTAGGCAAACCCTGTGAAAGGGTCACAGGTTGAGAACCACTGGCTTAGGTCTATGGCCCCTGTCCTAACAAATTTGACTTTGTTTTTTGTTTTTGTTTTGTTTTGTTTTGTTTTGTTTTTGTTGTTTGTTGTTGTTGTTGTTTGAGCTGAGGATCGAACCCAGGGCCTTGTGCTTGCTAGGCAAACACTCTACCACTGAGCTAAATAAATGCATGTGATAGATGCAAGGGCTATTGAGTGATAGGTTAACTTTTCATCTCATTAAGAAAATGTGTCAAGTATTTACTGTTGAAATCTCCACCATCCAGAAAAGCCCAGATAACCAATCCCAGATCACACACTATTTATAATGGGGGTGTGTGTGTCTGCTATTCATGTCTTCTGCTTTTGCTAGAGGTACAAAAGCATTGAGAGATAGCTGTGTATTAGAGTGAACTTCAAAGGAGGCTGGGTAGGCAAATTGGATTTTGCAATTTGTTCAGAATACGTCATAATAGTTGAAAGTGATGGATAGAGGGGGATGAGACCGCCCCTGTGTTTCTCAGAGGTCACTGTCAACAGACAGACATGCAGGAAACTCTCTATAGTCTTGTTGGCTATACTAGATGTGGGCAATGCTCGCATATTGGTTGTTAAGAATGCCCTACAGCCCTTGATTATGCCAAAATCAAATAATCGTGTGTCTGTTTTAATCTGTACAGTCACGTGGGGGATGACATCAACATCCTGTGCATCCTTTCCATCATACTATCTCTTTTTGAGCTGCATTTTGGTAGCATTTTAACTAAATGTTTTTGTTCAAAATAGTTCATTGAGGAAACTGAACTTGCTATCCTATTTCAGAAGAGACTGCCCACCCTTTGCCACTCACAAAGTACCTCCCACAAACATGCATTGTCATTGTTCAACAACATTCATGTGTTTTGTTCTGCTTTTCACTTCCCAGAAAAACTGACAAATCATCTATCAAATTGTTTCTCTCAGAAGAAAATCTTATTAAAACACAGAGTGTAGGAGATGCTCTAGTAGTGTTTCAGAAACTAATTCACTAATCCAGCCAGTATCAATATATGGTAATTCAAGGTCATTATTCCTTTAATTGTCATCTGAGGATTCAAGTAATTCCCCATATCAAATGATGTCTGAGAAACATACAGTGAAAATGGCCTGGAACTTTCAACTCCTTGCTCTCTGACCTTGAAATCCCAGCTAATCTTCATACACTGATTAGCTACATTTTAGTTAAACATTATAAACAGGGAACAGCAAGAGTAACAATAGATATATACATACATGTAGCATCTATACACACATGAATATATGTATGATATGTAACATATTTATACTAGCATAAATAAATCTGAACTCCCAAATAGATAATTTTACTCAAACAAAGCATTGAAGAATACTTGTTAGGCCTTACCTAGAGTGCATCTGAGCTTATTAATATGGTTGAACAAATGACTGATTTGCAAACAATGTGGTACCACAATGCTGGCTCTTTGTGTTACATCTACAGATATACTTCATTATGCTTCATATTTTCAGCTCAGTTTTTGTTAAACTTTAAGTGCACAGATACATGTTTTGTCAAATGATTCTGTGTTTTTTTTTTCTTCAAGAAATCTTTTAAATAATAACTGTTATAAACTAGCTGCTGGTTAAAATGCAGATGGTGAGTTTAATAGGTTACTTAAAGGCCCACTTTTGCTTAAAATTTTGAGTTAATTTTAATCAAGTATTGAACGTCTCCAATATTTTAGTCATTGTGATACAATACACCAGTCACTTCCTGTAGGGAATGTGTTATTAATCTCATTTTTTATTGATGACAAAGCAGCTCTGATTTGGAAAGGTGGAATAAGATGCTAAGGTAAGAAAAGTAGCAAGTATTAAACTCTGTGTGGGACTCAGATCTATCTTTGATTGGAGGCTATGTCCTTGTTAGTATACTGTGTGGCCTCTCAAATTCTAGAACCATCAACATTTTACAGATACATACTTGTGTGTGTTGGCGGGTTGGGGAGGGGAAGGGATCTCTCTCTCTCCCTCTCTCTGGCTCTCTCTCTCTCTCTCTCTCTCTCTCTCTCTCTCTCTCTCTCTCTTTCCCTCTCTCTGGCTCTCTCATAGTAGAAAGCAGGGGGGTGTTATCCAGTGAGGCCATATTGGAAAGAAGAACCAAGAGGTCCATGACACCCCAAAATCATCTTTTAAAAAACTAGTCTTGACATTCAAAAAGTAAGCACATTGGAGAGAGATGAGTACCAGTGGCAGGCTCCGAACATTTTGGTATATACCTGTCTTAGTTTTAACCTTTACATCTTAATTAGCAATGGGCTAACCTTTATAAATCACCATTGCTCTCAGAAAGTAAACATAATTTGTAAAGGAGACGGGTTCCCACTCTTTGTACCTCTCAAGAATGGTGTCACTGGGTATAAAAACTAGCAGTCGATTTAATAAGCTATTTATTCCTATAATAAGAGAAACCTCTATTATTTTTGAGGAACAGACTGCATTTGGGGTTACTATAATAAGAGGAAAAGATAACAATTGAAATTCTGAATATATTAGAACTGCAGCATGTTGCAGACCAATTAAAATTGACAGCCAAGTGAAGCAAATATACATGGACAAATATAGAAACTGCAGTTCTTAGGGTGATTTTTTTCTTTTCACTACTTGGTATTTATTTTTCTTGCTTCTGGATATTCCCGTTCATTGTATTAATCTTTCTGCTTGGCTTCTGAATTTTAATCAAGTTGAACACTGATAGACAATAAAATTTTAATTCATAGTAAACTATGTTGGCAGTTTGATGTATTTAGTATGTGATGTTGGGAAACTATTACTAACTAGAAATACAGGCTTCTGCAGACAATCTATAATTTTCATAATCTTAAACCACGGTGGGAAAATAGACACCATGCTCAACATTTTAGCCATGTGTTCACCTCTCTGCATTAAATTAGTATTGGCGGCTGCGTGGGAGATTACAGGCTACAGCAGCTTTAACCTGCAGCAGCAAGGGATGCTTCCAGAATTGCCTCCATGTGCTTCTAAAGCCCAGGAAGCTTAAAAATACAGATTTGATGCTAATGATGAGAAAACACAGTGAATTAGGGTCACTTAGGTCGAGGAGGGCTTGGACATAAACATGCTGCTAACGATGGTGATAGAGTTTTCTTTTAAGACATTGTAGAAGAATGTGTGTCAGACAAACCTGACAAATGAAGATGGAACTTGAATGATAAAATAAACAGCAAGCGCATTGACTGAATGTCTACCGTATGTTATATGTTATATATGTTATATATATATATATATATATATATATATGTGTGTGTTGTATATGACTATAGGCTCTATAGCTGCCATATGTTATATATATATTGATATGTACCATATTGATCTAGTTACATTTTTCATGTTAACTATATGGAATGCGTACTATAACAATGACATGTTGTCATATGACCCGGGGCTACCTGTTGAGAGCTGAGACTCAAACTCCAAAGCTAATCCCTTGTCCCTTCTGGTTTCAAGGCTCTACCTACAACGATTATGTTAGTTGTTTCCATGTGATATGAAACTGTCAGTTGTTTGTCTGTTTGTAAATGTGTTCTAATGTTTAAAAGACAGTGTTCAATACAAACGATTTTATTTAAGCCCAAGTACGTTTGTGGCCTGAAATTGATGCCTGGCTTCTATCTGGATCAGCTAGCATCTGCAGTGTGGGGGTGGGTTGGTGGGGGAGAAGAAAACAGCTGTTCTGGAGTCCCTGAAAGGAAAAGGAGGATCAAGTTAAATGCTTTCTGTCCTTAGATGAGATTGATAACTCCTAAGTACTTTTCTAGTTAATAAACTGTGACAGTCACCCAGTTTGGACCCAGAAAATATGTAATGATTGGGCTCCTTGTAAATAATGTTTTTTAAACAGAATGGCTGGCTGGATTTATACAATTTCGAAAACACATAGTTTAGGGACAAGCAGGCCACGCTATGAATTTGTGAAAAAGAAGTCAACAGCGCCATCTACTGGACTTTTACTTTTACGTTTTGAAGAGGACAGTGGTATTGTGCATACATAACCTACATATGGGAAAACATATGTGTATCATCCATGAAGAGTTCAAGCTACTTAAAAACAATCGAGTACCTATGTTTGTAAATTGCTAAATAAAAATGAAACAATTACTTTCAAGGAAACCTGCCACGATATTTTAGAAACCTTTTCTCAAAGGAAACACATAGAGGCATCACAAAGTAAAAATCAAGAGACACCTCCCCAGGTTTGTGGAGTAACTATCCCTCTGCTAAGCTGAAGATTCTCCTCTCTAACCTCACTTTGATCCACATCTTTACAAAGAAAATGAGAAAGAGAAGCACTTTTCCTGGCAAGGAAGCCATGCCCCACAAAATATGCAGAAATTCTCCGTCTACATTGCCTACTTGGTAGAAAGGAGCTGCTGTCAGCCTGGTTGTTGCTTGTTTGCGTTTCTTCCTTGTACCATAAAACACCTTCACAGGGGAGTTCACAAAGAAAACATGTCCACTGAGCTCAAGGTGCTGTGAGCTGAAGGCCCCAGAGCAGCCAACTCCATTGATTTAAACTCTTGTCCAAGTCCCCGTGCCTAGGCCACATCACAGCAGATGTCATCATACTGGGAGCATCAGAGAGCAGATAGGGGACAGTCTTTTCTTTCTGTCGCTTTCAAAAGGAGCAATTGAGCCATCCTGCGAGCTCAGTGTCAATCTGTTCTGGAGGCAGTGCCCCAGTGACCTAATTACTTTGCTCATCTGTGAAATGTTTCGACACATTCCATCATTGCCATGTAGGGGACCAAGCTTACAACAGATGATCCCTGAGGGATGTATTACAACCATAGCAGAGCTGGATGTATCTTCGACAACTCTCTGCCTGGGAAAAGTCAATGTGCTGGATCACCTGATTTTCTCTACCTCATCTTACTCATGCGCAAGAGGATTTCTTCAACAGCCAACTACAGTGCACCTCAAACTGTGGTCCTTGGATGACAGTGTGAGCCTCACTTTGAGAGTTTACTGAAATGCAAGGGATCTGCATTTTCCAGGCTCTTCTTATTTTCAGGGGGAGGCATCCGGTGTGGGCCTACAGTGATCTGGACTTTGCTTTGTAGTTGTTCTAGAATAGCCCATGGTTGCACATCAGCTCCATCTCTGTCTTCCAAATAGTTGTGCATTCCCAGGAGCTCCTACGTCAATGAGTCTAATCCAGTGGGTAGGTTACCAGGCCACACTGGTGTGTCTCTCTGATCACGGTCAACTGCAACTCTAGGGAACCCTCGGGATGTGTCTACCAAGACAGACCTTGGGCTAGGAAGCAGGGCAACATATGCTGGCTGGCTCCCCACCAGGGCCCTCCTTCCTTGTGGCAAAGGGTAGCTTTCACAGGCTCCTCCATTGCTTGATTCCCCATCAGCTGATTCCTTCCATTATCCCAGTCTTGATGGGATTTTGTGGCAACTAATCTCTTCCAGAATGCCAGCTTTTCATTAACTCCAGAGCCCACAGGATAGCCTGTGAAGTCTGGAAAAACAAAGTATTACATTGCCTTGCACTGCAATTCACCAGTGGACAAGTTATTCTTTATCCAATATTTTGTTTTCAAACTTACTGCTATTTCTTCAGATAAAATGTCCCCTGCCTTAACCTCTGTTGTGTGATATTTTGTTTGTATTCTGACAAATAAAGCTTGCTTGGAGTTAGAGGGCAGAGCTAGCCACTAGTTAACCATAGAGGTCTGGAGGTCTGTATAGAGAGGAGACAGGAAGTGACAAGGTGGGGCCAGAGACAGAATCTCAGCCCTTTTGGTCAGAGGAACAGAAGAGGTAGGAGGTCACTGCTCTCCTGCTTCTCTGTCTTTCAGGTTTTACCCTGATATCATACTCCTGGTTTTTATTGATAAGATAAATTGGATTTACGCTTCAAACCTCATAAAAGCTCCTTTGTTGCAGAGAGGCTCCAGTGTGCTCTGGGGGAAAGCCCACTCTGAACAGTAGGACAGTTTGGACAGAGGTTTGGTCACTGAGCCAATGGTGCATGTTGACTCCTTGGAATTTTCCACTTCTACTACCCTAGGAGATGTGGCAGTAAAACATCAGCCAAAACAGATGTGTCTCTGACTTCTCCTTCTAGTAGAAAAAGACACTCATCTCAGAACAAAGGTCACCTGTATACACAGCTAGTTCATCCATGAAACCTTGTTCCGATGTAAGCACACTGTGAAGCTTACCCATATTAACCTCCTTTCTCCAAAATCATAGCACATACTGTGTGAGCTAGTGTATAATTAGTTATAGACCACTTTGAAGTAGCTCTTAAGTTGTGTGGGAATTTGCAGTCTCAGCACTGAGGAGGCAGAGGTCCAGGCTGAAGAAATGAAAAAATACTGTCTCAAAACAAAAAACAGAAACAAAACACAAAACACAAAAAAAGCCACACGTGAGTATAGTCACCTGACATTGGCAGAGAAAATTGGAAAGGTATGTACCATGAGTATTATTCACTTTAGAGTGATGCATTCCAACCCAACTCATTAGAGTTCAGGACTATGTCTCACATTTGTTTGTGTCTTCCAGTAACTCACACCGAAGAGGGAAACAGTAAACATTAGCTCATTTGATGTATTTTATCTTCACATCTCTCCTCAGACATAAGATAAGGACAACAATCTGTTAACCTGCTCAGAAGCATATATCAGCCATTCACATATACCCCAGACACTGTATGTACTAGGCAAGATGGAGTGACAGGCTGAGAGCTACCCCATATGATTGTAGTTAATGCTAATGCACAAGTCAAGTCCTGTAAATAGGGCAAAGTAATAAATTAGGAAACACAGGGCTTGTGTGTCTTCTGTAGAGGGGGAATGTCTCAGGTGGCAGATTCAGCCCCTCCCCAGACTGAGCCTTCTTGTACTTGGTGATCCAGAGGTCTCTCCTCTACGCTCAGAATGGTTCATCAGGTTTTTTCCCCTTATTGTAAACAGAGGCTTTTCTCCTGCTCACCCGTTCTTGAATAACCATCAGCCACTTCCCAAATCACCACACAGTGGCTTACATTATAATTGCTCAGGCTTATTACAAACTAGCTCTTATTGTCGTTAGTAGTTTACTCTTTTGTTGGGGGGGGGGCACCACTCAGTTCCCAAATAAAGACACACAGACATAGTAGTATTATTATTATTCCCTGGCCTTAGCTTGGCATAGTTTCTTGCCGGCTTTCCTTATCTTAAATTATCCCATCTACCTTTTGCCTCTGGGCTTTTCCCATTCTCTTACTTCTGTAAATCTAAACTCTTACTCCGTGGCTTGCTGTGTAGCTGGCTGGCTGGCCCCTAGAGTCCTCCTCCTTCTTTGGCTCCTAGATCTTAGATCTCTCCTCTCGGTTTTCTCCTTCTATATATACTCTCTGCCTGCCAGCCCCACCTATCCTTTCTCCTGCCTTCCTATCAACCATTCAGTTCTTTATTAGACCATCAGGTGTTTTACACAGACAGTAACACAGCTTCACAGAGTTAAATAAATTCACATAAACAAAAGTAACACACCTTAAAATAATATTCTACTACATTTTCCCCTTTTTGTCTAAATAAAAATGAAAAAGTTTTAACTTAAATGTAGTAAGACTATATACAATAGCAATTATCAAGTAAGGATTACATTCACAATAGTCTTTCCATTGGTAGTTAGCATATTCAGAGAAAATAATGCATTATTTATTCTGTCATAGTGAATCCAAAGTTTTACACCTAACTTACTTTCTATCATAAGAGAAATTGCAACTGTGACTATTTAGTTTTCAACTCCATCAAAGACCCAGAAGGATGTAATATTATCTAACAACATAGACATTTGGCTGCCTGGTCACCCAGAGTTCCTCTGCAATGTTGGGACATCCATCTTCAGCCTACAGGCCTAGAGTATCTGGCAGACTTTTTTATGAAGCAAGCATTTTGGACTGTCCTGCCTTGTTTTGGCAAAGTTCATCAGTCACTTTCCTCTATGTCCTGCAGAATATCTGGTAGACCCTTCTGTGAAGCAGGAATTTTGAAAGACTGTCCTGCCTTGTTTGGGCAAAGTTCAACAATTTTTCCCTGTGTGTCCTGCATGTCCAGTCTGCACAGCACATTGTGAAGCAGTCAAGGCAAGAGCAGTTTCTTTGCCTAGTGACTAACCTTGCCACAATGAAAGCAAACTCCAAAAGGAGTTTCTTCATTGCCCATCATCTTCTCCGAAGTAAATTGGTGCTGCCAGGAGCAAATGTGTCATGAAAATCCCTAAGTAAACAAAACATTTCAAATGCCATATTTTGTACATCTTTGAAAGGTTTGAAGACCATCTATATGTCTAAAATATATCTCCGTATGATCTGGAAAGCATATCTAACATATCTACAATCTTGATTGTTATAAATGACTAACCACTAAACTATGTTTCTGATTATCCTATATAGTTTATAATAATAGCTTTCAAAAATTAGAACTTCATCCTATATTTCCAAATGAACTGCATAGGCATAATACCTCAAACAAAACCAGAAACAAACATATAATATGTTGTAGTAAAAATAACCTTAAATTTTTATGAATATATAAAAATCCTTTAAACAAGAGTAGAAACATATATACAGTGTAACAAAAATAACTCTAAATTTGCATCAATAATCTATATTCCCCTAAATGATAACAAACATCTATAACCCACCAAATAACCAAAAAAACCCCACACCCTCCAACTCTTGGGAATGTGGACATAATTTTCTCCATACTTCTTCCTGCTGTCTGTGGATGAAGTATCTTTAGGGTCCTGGAGAGAAAATTTTGAGATAATGACCAAGTCCTGGGAAGACCAGCAATAACCTTGCTGATAGATATCACCTGTCAAGTTTCAGGAGCTCTCACCTGATCAAAACTGATCCATTTTAACCCTGAAGGAATCCATAGCCTCTCATCCTCTGTGGGAACAAAACCCCAGAGCAGTTTTTATTTCCATTTGACAAATATATTTTTTTGAGTTTTTAAAAGTTAAGGCATTCCTAAGGTATAAAGACTGATTTATTTCTTAAGTCCCTCTTTCAATCCCATGCCTCTTAGCAGCTGTTGTTTGCTTATGACCATTCAAAAAATTCAAAATCAACACAACATACAAGATCCAAACTCCCTGTGTATTTCCCATCTCTATGTGGCTTATTTTTTATTATTGTACTTCTCTTTTTAAAGACTTTATTATTTTTAAACTACTTCTTTTTATGACTGTCCATACCCTTTTTCTTTCTTTCTTATGCCTATGCACATTGTAAAACACACTGGAACCTATTTAGAGGTTTTTCTGTCTGAATTTTTTTTTTACTGCGTGTCTTTTAGCCTTTTTTGACTGCATGAGCAAACTTTTCAATTGATGAGGTACACCTGAGCAGCTCTCAGCTGATTAAACAAATGCAACATAAACAAATGTAACACACCTGAAAGTAATATTCTACTATATCTTATATTTAAATTAAACCATTTCTATTCATCTGCACATCACCATGTGGTCTGTGGCTTACCAGTCCTTTAGCATCTTGCTTTTTGAGCTGCTGGCTCACATCTTCCCAACTCCGCCCTTTTTCAGCTCAGTCCCTAGTTTAATTGTACCACCTAACCTTATCCTGCCTCACCATCAGTCAAAACAGCTTTATTATCAGCCAATGAGATCAGCACACAGTCTCAGCATACAGAAGGGTCATCCCACAGGACCTCAAATATATCTGTCAGTAAATCCTATTCTCTGAATATGTTTCATTCCATTCCTCAGGGTGTTTCAAAGCCGTAGCCATGTCTTCTACTACATGGCTCGTTAACCTGTTCCAGTGAACCTCAACTCTAGCTACATATGAGAAACACAGCTTCATAAAATGGTCATGCTCAGGCTCCCTAGGCATGTTTGAGTCATTTGGCCTGGAACATTGCCAAGGGTTTACTGTTTTAAACATTTTCCTGGGTCATCCTAATGTCAGTGAAAATGGAGACCACTCTACTTTCTGATTTATAATTTGCTCAGCTAAGAAAATACTGTTTGCCTTCTTCCTCAAACTTGGCCCACAATCCCTGTTGAAGGGTTAAATAATAAAAATTAATGCATGTGAGTTCAGTCATTTACAAAAATCAAGCAAACATGGACATAGAGTCCCTAAAACAAAATAAAGTACGTAAACACAATGTATGATACTCATACTCTGACCGACTTCTGACATCTTTATGGAAATATCTAGAATCCTCGGCTACTTTAAAATTTCAAGGTTTGGGATTCCCCAAACAAGTAAAAGAACCTGCCTAGTTAATGTATAAATTATAAACTGATGTGAAAAAGAAAATTCCAGTAAAACACAATCCTGAAGCTTCCTGCTCACATGCCCTGTCTTCCTAAGCATTTCTGCCAAAATCGACTGTTGGCAAAATGCAAGTTGAGAGATGTGATTTTTTTTGTTGTTTTTGTTTTGTTGTAGGAGGATATGACTGGGACAGAATTTAGAACCTGCAATCCCCAATCAGATGTGCTGTCCAGCCAATGATGAGGCCAACGATCGTGTCGAACTGGGTTACTGCCCACTTTGCACTATTTCCAAGACTTTAAATGTGAATTACCACTGATTACAATAGCGTGGGATAGCTCTCAGCCTACCACTATATCTTGCCTAGTACACAAAGTGTCTGGGGTATATGTGAATGGCTAATAAATGTGTGTATAATGGACATCATCAAGATAAAATTACTCATATTAAGAAAGAGTACCCTCCCATATAATTGAAATTTGTTTAATTGCATTTCACACTAGAACCCTACCATTTCAGTTGGTAATCAATGGAAATGATAATAACATAAAAACCTACATGTCTAACATCTAGTTTATCAGGAAAAATTAGGTAGTATGAAATACATAATTTGTTTATAAAATGTGGTTTTGAACCATTTAAACAATGAGCATTTTTATTTGCCATTTTCACTGAATAGGCCTTTATAAGTGTATAGGGAACTTTGTAAACAATTGTAAAAAAAAAAAATTCCTAACTAATTGAAGGATGTGTCTTGGAAAGGCACATCAACTACTGATTCAAAATTGATATGAAGTCATTTCACCCTCCCAACATATATTTGTATGCACTATGGACAGCCATTTATTTCATCTGCTTCTCTCTCTCTCTCTCTCTCTCTCTCTCTCTCTCTCTCTCTCTTTCTCTCCTTTTCTTTTTTGGGTTATCTCATCAGAATTTGCTGGGTTTAGATTTTGTTGCCATTCTAAGGAAAAAGAGATATGTCACTGAAAAATCAAAAAGATGTCTTAAGTAAGAAAGGGTAAGAGGCAGAGAACAGATGTGTGATTCTTGAGAGCCCCCCCCCAGCCATGCTGCCTTTTTAATTCCCAGACTCATTTTGTAGGTTCATTTTCTTTGTTCTTTTTCTCCCCAGCAGCTCCTGAGAGATAAAATGGGGTGCTGTGACACAGTAGCATCATGTGCTTCTAGGTGTGGAATCACGATCCTTTAGAACTGTTATTCATAGTGGATAAATGCTCAGGTAAGAGCACCCCCCGCCCCCCAGAGCAGAATAAAGGGCTTCCTTGCTAGCTTCAAGTTTTACACAGATCAAGCGAACAGAAGTTGTTGAAACGCGATGATTCCCCAGCTGCCGCAAGAAAGACAAGGGAGAGTCTAGAAAGGACATGGCAAGCAGAAGCCAGTTTTGTGACAATCAGTGGCTGACAGTGACTGAGAATTTCAGACTACTGATGACTTGAGAGGAGATTGATGGGGGATGGAGTACAGGAAAGGAAGATAGCAGAATAAGCTTAGGATGAGAATGAAGAGGAAGTGATTTCTCTCTACCCTATAAAGAAAATTCTAGGCTGAGCTAAGTGATGTCACCCTGTAATTCCATCTACTCAGGAGGTTGATCCCAAGTCCAAGGATTACATTGGCCACAGGAAGAATACAAGGCCAGTTTAGGCAACCTAGTGAGACCCTGTTCCCAAATTTGAAAAAATGCAAAGAAGACTCAGGACATTACTTAGTGGTAGAGCAATTGCTTAACATGAGTATGGCCCTGAGTTCAGTCCCTAGTACCACAAAAAGAACCAAAAAAAATATTTTACTCCATTTTCTTCATAGGCTCTCATATAATTTATAAGGTTACAAGTTGGTTAAAAACATTTTTTCAAGGCGGAGAATGTAGCTCAGTTGGTATAGTGTTAGCATGTATGACACATTGGGATCAGTCCCTGACTGTAGTTAGAGTTTTCCTGCCTGGCCCACAGTCAGGACAAATCTCTCTCACCTGCCAGGCCCATAGACGCTCAGACCCAACCAAGTAAGCACACAGAAACTTACATTGTTTACAAACTGTATGGCTGTGGCAGGCTTCTTGTTATCTACGTCTTCTAACTTAAATTAACCCACCCATTTCTATTAATCTATACTTTGCCACGTGGCTCATGGCTTACCAGTACCTTACATCTTTCTTGTCATGGCAGTGGCTGGCAGTATCCCCCCCCCCCCCCCCCCCCGGCCTTTACTTCCCAGAATTGTCCTCTTTGTCCCTCCTACCCTATCCTTCCTGCCTGGCTACTGGCCAATTAACACTTTATTTATTCTAACCAATCAGAGCAACACATTTGACATACAGAACATCCCACAGCACCTGACTATAAATTGATTGTGCATGCCTGTAATCCCAGAACTCAGGAGGTGGAATTAAGAGACTAAGGAGCTAAAGGTCTTCCTCTGCTACATACTGAGAGCCCTGGGGCCATCCTTAGAAACACAAGTTGGTAAAAGAAAGGAAGAAGACATGGGAAAAGAAAAAAAATCATTCTTTCAGCTTCTTGATGGGTAGTGGTAATTGATTTGTTCTACAAAGAGCTATGGCAAGGCAGTCCAGTGAATGTGTCATCAAGCTGAGACTCTGCACAGTCCCAAGTGTGTACCAGAGGGGAGCCAGGCCTGAGTCATCTCCAGGGTCTGCCGGTAGACGTGAAAATATCTGAGCAGGGATTCCACGCAAGGTCATCAGGCACCAAAGAAGATTCGAAGTGGTCATTTGGAAGTCACCTCACCAGGGAATGGTGCTGGCTAGAGTCCCCTCCTGTGACAGTATTTAACTAACCTAAAAATGCAGAGGAGAGGAAAGGGACAACATTGCCCTACCCTTCCAGACAGATCTCTGAACAGCAGAAGTTAAGTGAATGGGCCCTTCCTTTTTTCCTCAGCCTTCATCCTCCACTGGGGAGAGAGAAGCACGGAGATGTCCAGAGCTGGAATTGGGGAGACAGCACTGGAAATAGTTTTGTAGTTCCCCACCTTCATAAGCCAGCAAAGCATGGAGTCAAATCTCAGCTGAAAGAAAGGGAGACTCTCATCCACATAGGAAATCACATAGTTATAGGATATACTGAAGCTGTGATTGACAACGACCAGAAACGAGGGGAAAGCACTCTGAAATGTGTCCAAGTGGTAGGGAGGACATAGCCACTGAACACAGATAAGGCAGGTAGTAGTGCATTGACTGTATTCTGCACAGTGTGGTCTCTTTCCATACACTCTCTTCCTCTGTATTACAGATGCCGTCCTGGGATGCCTTCACCCCCGAATTCCTCCCTCGTCATAACCTCCATCTGCAGCCATCCTGCACTGGGCTTTTGCTACCTCCCTGGATGTGTGGCTATTTTGTGTTCCTATGACACCTCCCTGCTCCAGGACCTCTGTTCCTAAGGAAAGGCACCTCTGTCCCTCTCTCCTTTCTCTGTGTGAATTTTATATCAAAGTATTATCCAGTTCCACCTTGATCTTCGGTAAAACTTAATACCTCTTTATTTCTTACTCTGGTTGGGTTTTGCTATTGACTGTAAAAAGAAATATAACTTAACCATAAATGTATTTTATACACTAGCATGTTTCCTTTCCTCCTGTACTTCATATGGATGCAGTAAGAGAGGCAGAGGAGAATATTTCATATTTATAATTAAATAGTGAGCCTCCTGGTTTCTTTTTACATCTGCTGTCTCTAATCAATATTAAAGTTTCCCAGACTGCAAGAATCATGTGCCTCTTCACTCTGGATGCCTGTAGCGTGTGGAATGTGGCTTCTCCTAGACAAGTTTGCTAACTCTACCAGTGAACCTGTCAGAGTGAATGGAACAGTAGAGGCCATGCAGGAGGCCAGGAATGAAGCAACCAGAACCAAGCCAACCCATCCAGACAGTCTGTGAGAAGACCTGGAGATCTGAGCCCTGAGTAGACTCTTGAGTGAACTCCTGAGGTCTTTTACAACCTAGCAAGTGTCAGCGGCTTTGTGATCCAGGGTTACTCTGTCATTATGTATGACCCGCCAGGGATCTGGGAGCTAGAGGCTGAATTCTAGCAGGTTCCTTCAATCATTTTCAAAACCAAAACTCCCCAGGCTATTTCTTTTCATATTCTTGAGGTTGATTAATCTACTAGCTGCCATTTGCTATTAAGAGAAAACTTCACATTTTTTACAATGTTATCTCATAATACTTATTTTGTATGTCTTAAAATTTTTTAAAAAGAAAAAGTTTGGGTCTATGACAGGCTTCATTTTTTTTTTTTTGCTCCAAAGTTAGTAAGTTCCCCCTTTAACTTGAAGCAATAAGTTGCTCAGCTGAGGATTGCCTTGTGGATGGGGGTAAGCTTAATGGTGCAGGGTACAGCAGCCTCTCAAGATTTCATGTTCGGAGAGCAGTCTGACAGAATTATTGGAGGTAATAATATTCACAGGCGACTGTATAAAGAAGGGTACTCTAGTTCCCCTCTGAAACAACCTAAAGGAGCTAGAAGCAGCAGCTGAAGCAATCGTGTGGATCCTCAGAGGTATGCATGTCTCCTTGCCTCGCTCGCATCTTGGCAAATCTCCAATTCAAAGATTCTCTCTTCCTCCTTCCCCATCGTAGATCCCCACCCAATGTGGTGTACTATGGCTCTTCTAGCACAGAGGAGTTCTGGTCTGAAATAATCTTGTATTTTCTTTTTCATCCAAGTATTATCACCTCAACCACAGCTTATGTTAATTTTTCAAAAAATTCAGGTCGCATTGGGGACCTCATTATATCCCCTATTCTGTGTTGCTACACTGTTTCAAGTCTCACTAACACACCAGCGTGTAAAATAAAGAGAGAAAGGACCAGCACTGTAGATCGCATCACGTGGTAGGGATATGTACTTACTGAATGAGTAATTGCTGAATAAATGACTCAGAACCATACCACTTGGAGTAATTAATCAAATCAGGCTACATATTTGTGTAATGTTCTTGAGTATGTCTGAAATATCTTAGATGTTCAGTAAACTTAAGTATTTGTACTCCACTTGGAATCAGAGATATTGAATTTGGCTTTAAAATAAATTGGCAAATGAGCAGCAGGGAGAGGCTCAGTGGGTAAAGGTGCTTGCTGCCAAGCCTGATGACCTGAGTTGGGTTCCTGGAATTCACGTGATACAGAGGAAAAACGGATTCCCATAGCTTTCCTCTGAATAACTATTTAAATAACGCCTCTGTACTCAGATCTCCCAAACTCTAGAAGGTCCTTTTTCTTGATCCTTCTTACTACCCTCTATGTTGTTTCTGGCCCCTTGGTTGCTATCTCATTTTTTTTTTTAAATGAACAAATAGAAATCAGAATGTTCACTCTGTTACTGATGAAGTTGATTGGGGAACATGTTAGATATTTGGTCAAAAGCCTTGTTATATTGAATTTTCTCCTTCAATAGCAGCCGAAAATGCACTCGGTGTGCAGGCTGCCTTATAGAAGAGTCGCAGGTTAAGCTAAGCCTTCTTACAATTCCACAGAAATAAATCACTCTTCTACTTGAGATAAAAAGAAGATCCAAGATAAGCTGGCTGCATTCCTCCCATGATTTCCATTCCTGGGGACGTGTGGACATTCTCGTCCCTTTATGGAAATGTAGGTCCTGAGGAGTTAATGTTCCCCACTATCCACCATGACCCCTTCCCATTTGCTAGGGCTTCCTGAGTTCTTGTCTTGTCTCAGAAGCCTGCCTGGTCTTGACTATTCCTGACCTAGCTGTCCTGTCCCTGATGCTGCTGGAATATACTCACTGCTTAGTCACACACAGTGCCTCTGCCCCATGACCAGCCACAAGACCTTAGCTACCCATGCAGTGGCCCCTTCCTAGGCTCGGCTTTATCTGACTTTTCAGTTCTAAAATGTATCAAATGATTCTGGGGAGGAGGTCATACACAATGTTTTGGTCACAAAAGTCCTTGTTTAAACACCACTGATTCCAGTCATGAAAGTGCTCCCTGAGCACACAAAAATTTGTTCTACTCTAGGAATTTCTAAAACCAGCATTACTCTTTACTGAGGAAATGGAAACATGGGAATTTGGGAAGAAAAATAGGTTGTAGCTCAGGCTTTAATTCCAATTCCAACACATGCTAGTTATGTGACTTGATTTGATTTCTCCTCACCTCTGTGATGTCAGTTACACATGTGTACTAATGGCGGGCAACATTGATGGTTAGCATTGAAGTCTCAGTACAAGTTTTGATAATCATTATCATATTTAATATTAAAATAACTCCACAAAGCAAATCCTATTTTATTTCTCTATTCCAGATCTATAGTTTTGAGGCAGGGTCTTGCTATGGAGCGCTGGCTGGTCTCCTGCTTTTCAGACTCAGAGCCTGAGACTTGAATGTTAAGAAATTTGCATGATCATTAAGTGGCTGAGTTTGGAATTAAATCTAGTAAAGCATGTATTGGAGTTCTGGTGACTGTAATTCCAAAGTTAAAGCTTTTGAAAGTTCCTTCCTTCACACAGAGGTGTCACCTTCATCATTATCACTCAGGACGTCATAACTAGGGACAAGGATTACATTCCAACTTAGCAGCCATCCTTCTATAGTCTTTCCAGTCTAGTTTGCGATCCTGGGTTTACTAAAAAATGTCATTTTCTCTTTTTCCCTGAATGCTTTACAGTAGAATTGAAAACAATAGTTACTGGATGAATTGACATGGGAAATATCACCACATTCCTTTATAATCCAGGTACAATAAGTAAAGTAATTATGTGATTTAACTGCATAAATTAAACAAACTTTGTATGGAAAAAGTAAGTAGCATAAACAAAGCAAAAAGATAACAACAGTCTGAAAAGAATTATGATTTCTGTCACATGGCACCAAAACAGCCACATTGACCAGTGTACTGGCGTGCTCTGGCAGGAGCCCTCACAAATGCAGTCAATGATCTTTGGCAAGGGCGTCAAGAACATTTAATAAAGAGAAAATGGCTTTTTCATAAATTTGCTGAGAAAACTAGTTCGACAGATGCACAGGACTAAGTTGAGGCTGGACCCTAGCTTAGGCTTCATACAAAAATAAATTCCAAATAAACAAAGGGTTTAAATATAAGAAACAAACACCTGAAGGCTGTGGTGGTTGGAATAAGATGGTCCCCATCAGTCTTGGATATTTGAAGACTAGTCCTCCCAGTTGGTGGCGGTTTGGGAGGGATGAGGAGGTGTGACCTTGCTGGAGAAAGCATACCATTGAGGGGCCAGCTTTTAGGTTTCAAAAGGTGTGCACCGTTTTGAGTTGATCCCCTCTGCCTCCTGCTTGTGGTTTAAGATGTGAGCTCTCGGCTACTGTGCCAGCTGCCTGACATTTGCTGCCTCAGCACCTCCGTCATGAACTCTAACCTCCCGCAACTTGAGCCAAAGTCATCGCTTCCATGTCACCTCAGCCACAGTGTCTCACTACAGTAACAGAAAAGTAACTCTGACAAATAGCTTCATGCCAAAGGATTAGGAAAGATTTCGTGGTTATAACACCAAAGCACAGAAAATAAAACATCAACTGAACGTTAAAAATTTAAAACTTCTATATGTCAAAGGACATAGAAGACAAAGTAAAGGGGAACCGCAGGATGTGAAGAAGCATTTGAAGAATCACTCTTCTGACAGGAATTGGCATGTGTAGTAAGAACTGTAAGAACTCAGTAAAGGTGGTCAAACATCCCGAGTATAAACAAACAGGCAAAGAACTAGAACAGACACCTCTTCAAAGAAGAAGATCACGAACGATGTGTGTCAAAACTTCTCTTTTGAAGGCAGAACTCCAACACATACTTGTACATCCATCTTCACAGCAGCATTAGGCTCAGTTGCTAAAGCACAGAGGCAAGCCAGGGTCTATCAGGTGCAGATCACCCAGAAGCACTTGTGAAGCTGTAGAGCACAACTTAAGGAATGCGAGAGTGCAGTGAGGTACTCGTCACACTCACGAAGATGGCTTCCAGGGAAAAAAGTAAGTGTTGGTGAAAATGGGAAGAAACTAGAATCATTGTTTTTCTGGTGAAAATATACAAGGTGCAGCCAGTGTGGGGAAAGTATGTTAGGAACTTGGGAAATAATTAATAGACACCCTGCAGGAAAATTCTAGAATAGATACCCTATGACATGCTTCTAGGTATTCCAGCTTTATGTTGCTATGATAGGATGTCTGAGACTAGATAATTTATCAAGAAAGTAATGTTTTTCTCACAGTCTTGGAATCTGGGAAGACCAAGATAAAGGCCAGGGATTAAAAAGGCCTTTCTGATTGAATCATCACAAGGCCCAAAGTGGGACACAAAAGAGATATAACTCTGCCCTCCAGACAGTCTTTTTCATAAGTTCATTACTACTTATTGAAACACAGTGTTCTCATTGTCTAAATGTTTCCCATTAGACCTCTACATTGGAGACTGACTTTCCAACACATGAATTTAGGGGGATGCATACAGACTTACAGCAATGTATATCCATTTTGTTGAAGTCAGGGACTTAGATAATTTGCACATCCACATCCATAGCAACATTATATTCAATGGCTAAAACACAGCAGCAAATCAGATTCCATCAATACATGACTAGATAAGTAAAATAAGACATAAAATCATATTCTGCATTAAAGAGGAAAGAAATTCTAATGCACATGTAAGCCTTGAAAATATCATGCCACATGAAATAGGCCATCTGCACAAAACTAAATATCATATGATTCTATTTATAATGGGTTCCTGGCACAGTCATACCTACGTGCAGTTCAAGACTGGTTTCCAGAGGTTTTGAGGAGAGAGAGAAAAATCGTGAGTTATTGTTAGCAGCTCAGCTTGGGGTGATCAGTAAAGCACAACTATAAAATAAGCTTTAGAGATTCAAGGACCATGTCCTCCCCTCCTTGTAAACATATGCTTCAGTCCCAAGGTACTGATACCTCTTGTGTGTGCCCTCTGAAAGGTCCTGGGAATACTGACAACTTATTTTAATGGATACCCTTTAGTAATCAGGTCATGATCTCTAAATTCTGTTTCTTAATGAAGAAACAGAAGCTCCATAGTAAAATGGTCAGCTGTAGGTCTTAGGCAAGAGCTCTGGGCAGTATATCTTAAACAATGTGACTCCTTAAGGCAAGTCAGATATGGAGAGCTTGGGGGTCATGTCCAGTGACCACATAAGCAAGTTTGAAAAAGCCCTCACCAGTAAAGGCAAGGCTATTTAAGCATTAACAATAACAATAATCTCACCGATTAACATGCCAAGTATATAAAATCTGTGAGTTCATTATCATGCTTTAAAAAGATGATTCATTATATTTAGATGCTGCTAGAACATAAGCTTATGACCTGAAAACTGGAAATTCAGGTGAGAGACTCAAGTGTGGATTATGTTTGCCTGATATGAAGCATGTTTCCAATAAACCAAAGAGTAGATAAAGCAAAATTTCTTTTCTTTTTTTTCTATACTTGGGATTGAACCCAGGGCCTTGATCATGCCAGGAAAGTGACCTACCTATTGAACTTTATTCCCAGGCCTCCTTTTACTTCTTTTACTTTGGGGTAAGTTTCCCAGGGTGGTTTTGAATGTTTTCTGTAGCCCTGGTAGGCCTGAAACTGAAGATATTCCTGCCTCAGACTCCTAAATAGTTGTGATTACAGGTCTGTGCCATCAGACTTGGCTACAAATTCTTTACTGAAGAATCTCAGCAAATGAAGCAGTTTCTTATCTCTGAACTGAGGCATTTGTAATCGACCTAATAATATCACTGTGGCACGTGGTAAATGCTCAGCAAATGGTAACTTTCTTGATGACTCTTGGAAGAGTTCTGTATCTATATCTATATGGAGATGTTTCATAGAAAGAACACATTTGCTATTGTGAATACTCTTGAACTGTATTTTACTATTTGGACTAATATTTAATTTCAAGTCGCAATAGACATTATTCTAAGGCAAAGTTTATTATCAAATATTTTACCCCATAGTCCAAGGTGAGCTAGTGAGAAAAGCTTTTCACATGACAACAAACAATGATTCCATGGGGCAACAAAACATTAACGCTATGTATGCCACAATCACCTGTTGGTAAACAACATGCTAGGATTAGCATAGAAACCCGGGTAAACTTAGATTGCATTAATAGGAAACCAAGAAGAGACAGCATCCATACATGGCTGATCAGACTACACCTTAAGAGGTGCTCTCTATCCTGCATCTTCCATAGGATAATGTCAAGGCCAAATATATTTAAAGAGGCATGGCTTGTATGGCTGAAATACTAGAAATTATACTACACATATCGTGACAGAAAACTCAAGACCATTTAACCCGGAGGAAAAACAAGGCCTAGCCTGCAAATGACCTAACTACCCCAGCTCTTTGAAATACAATTCATAGTCATATTTTTAATAAAAATAAGTAGAACATATATTTCTCTTAATATTTTCAGAATGTTTTATAATCTACATTTCCTCATTTCCTCTTTGATAATCTAATGAGTTCATGTTTTAAAAATAGTCATATTTATAAATTTTTATTTCCATATTTAATATTTGGACTTTATTTGTACCCACCATTTTTACAGTGCTAGATTTGAGATTCAGATTCAGATATATTAGCAATTACATACTTGATAGCCAAACTATTTACTTTTGTATTTATTTGTATTATTAGTATACTACTAATAATAACTGTATGTTAGTATATAGTTAGCATATAGTATATGGTATATAATATACAGTTAGTATATAGCCATTGGTTACTTATTGGTTATTCACTGCTTTTCCATTTGGCTGTGCATATTATTTCTCAAATATCCTTGATTATAGCCGCCATAATTATACTAAAGTGCATCTGAAAATTAAAATATCTGGAAAACACCTTAATAATGAAAGTCTCAAAATCCCTCCTGCTAGTGCCTAAACTCAGACAAAGTACCCCGACCCTCAAGTCATTGCTAGTGGAATATTGTTATTTGAGGGGAAGAACATTTAAAGGTAATAGAGTTATCTTCAGTGTGTAAAAAAAATACAATTGGCACAAAAGTCTAATTTCCTAAGATGATTTTTCTACAGATGTAATTAGAAAAAAATATAAATTATGTCATATAGGAAACTGTATTAGAATTACAGTTAAATTCCAAAATTATTGCTAATTATATGGAAAGAGTAAAGCACAGTGACACTTTATGGAATCATCTAAAATATTCATTCCTTTATGATTAATTTATACTATTATATTCAGAGAAATCCTATGACTTGCACTTTTAATAACTTCATTTTTACTCATTTAAAGTCTTGTTCGTTTTGCAGTATTTTCAGAGAGTTTCTTACAATTTCCTCTTTGAAAGGAAGGAATACTGTGCCTAAGTTTTCTCTGCATAAATCCCCTTCAAAGCATGCTTCCAAGTGTCTATAATGAGGAAATACAAAGCATTGCAGTTTGCTAAGCACGCCTTAG
Source organism: Onychomys torridus (assembly GCF_903995425.1). NCBI lineage: Eukaryota > Metazoa > Chordata > Mammalia > Rodentia > Cricetidae > Onychomys > Onychomys torridus. The sequence goes on along the minus strand of NC_050451.1, from coordinate 65,461,801 downwards.
CTACTTGACGGTGTCGTTCCATTTTCCTAAGAGGCGTTCTTAGAAGACATTTTATACTGGAAAATATTCATATGATTTGGTCTAAAAATATAAAAGTAGACTTTGGAAGTAGATGAGACTAGTTTTCACATTTCTTTAAAGCTTTGTGTTGTGGTGTGTGTTTCTCTGTGTATGTGTGTGTGTGTGTGTGTGTGTGTGTGTGTGTGTGTTGTGGTGTGTGTGTTTGTGTGTATGTTTGTGTGAGTGTATGTGTGTGATGTGTGTATATTTGTGTGTGTGTGTGTGTGTGTGTGTGTGTGTGTTGTGGTGTGTGTGTTTGTGTGTATGTTTGTGTGAGTGTATGTGTGTGATGTGTGTATATTTGTGTGTGTGTGTGTGTGTGTGTGTGTGTGTGTGTGTGTGTGTGTGTGTTTTCCTGGGGATGGAACCCAGTAACTCATTTATGTTAGGTCAATGTACTGTATTGAGCTATAAAGCCACACACTTGAATGATGCCTTTTATTTAGCATTACGTTGCAAACTCCAGAATATCTTTAATGAAGCTCAATATTTTAGGGTTTAAATGATTTCAACTCACTCCAAACAAGAAGTTCTGCATCAGTTCTCTAAGCTATAATCCAGTCATTTCTATCCCGGAAATCATGATATAGATTTCTAAGTAATTCTAAACTGTGGCATTGTAGAAAAATTGAGCCTTGCTAAATGGTAATTCAGCTTTATAGTAGATGTAGTCATTGAACTTGATCCTAAAGGCTGAGTTGGTGTTGACTCCTGGGTTTAGGAGAGAGTAATTTCAGGCAGAAAATAATATGTGAAAATTTTGTTTTGGCTGAATTATAGGGTTTATTTGTTGGGTAGAGCAGGATAAAATGAGGATGGAAAGGCAGGCTGCTGACAGAGTTTAAGTGTTTGCTATTTTAACTATTTGCTTATAAAATGGGTTTTGTGCCCATACTAAGTTTGTTTGTGGGTTTTTTGGGTGTTTGTTTTTGTTTTTGTTTTTTGGTTTTTTGGTTTTTTGTTTGTTTGGGTTTTTTTTGTTTGTTTTTTTTTTGTTTTTGTTTTTGGCTTTCTTTGTAGAAGAAGCATCACGTGTAACTCTTTATTTTCAAAAACTGTTCTGGTATCAACAGTGAGATCTGAAAGAGGAGAGACCAGAAAAGAATGCTGGGAGATTTGGTGACAAGATGAATTGAGTGATTGACTGGTTGTCACGCTCACTCATTTTTCCAGCACACTTCAAAATACCCATTGTGTGTCTGATATCTGCAGCTAGTTTAGAAGCAGAGGGGAAGAAACTGGAACGTTCAGATTTTAATGAGTGGAAATATCTATGAGAGCAAACACTTCCCTTGAAGCAAGCTTTAAAAGTCACCTCTTGTTATAATCACCTCTCCTTTGTTATAATTAATTAATTGCTTCTTATTCTGTGTTTTAGAAAAACAGGCTTGGCTTCTATTACAGGATGTTTTACATTTCACTGCTTTCTCTCTCTCTCTCCCTCTCTCTCTCTCTTTCTCTCTGTGTGTGTGTGTATGTGTATGTGTGTATGTGTGTGTGTGTGTGTGTGTGTGTGTGTGTGTGATGTGCCACATCGATTTTTACAGTTTCCTAACATAGAGAAGGTAGAACATGAGGGAGCTGTGTGGAGTTCTTCACCATCATCAACTTTCCATTTTAGATGAATAATAAATGCTGATATTCAAGATGTATTCCTCTATCTGTTCCCCACTCTTGCATAACATTGTCAATAGTGTACAATTATATAAGTTATTACATATAAAATTATACATAATCTTAAACTACATATATGCCATGGATTTTTGACTACTGTCAAAGTTAGTAATGTTTTTAATAGTTTAAAATTATAACATATTGTATGTAATATATATTAATAATATAATTTAGACATAGTTTAAACATAGTATATATGTAATATATACTATCTATTACATATAATATATAGTTGACATATAATACATATAGCATATATTATAACTATATATATAAATATATGCCATAGGTTTTGAGAACTAGCAATATTAATATTTTGAATGTTTTGTGGTTTAGGAGGAGAAAGGTTATACTGATGATATTATGATGAAAAAAATCATTCCTGAAACTCTAAAAATTGTTTTTGATAAATTCTTACTAACTTTAAGTTCTGACATAGTAAAAACAGCAATGTGTTCTGGTATTGTTGGCAATAAATATTTTTAAAGGCACTGTGAATTGCCTGCTACTGTGATTTTGGTTGCCTTGGCTTTTGTATTTTACAAAGGTCTGCACTATAGATGCACATTGCCTTGTATCTTGCTGAGTTCATGTTTTTGGTAGGCACCAGATTGTTACTCTAGTGCTCTGCAGCTATGGGTGGAATAATGGAGTGTTTGGTGTGATGACTGCTAACTTTAAATGGTAGAAAACACAGGAAGTGAGGTTACAGAAAACCAGGATGCGAACGTGAGGACACGGTGTCTTAAGTGTACACGTTCTACTTTGTCTTCTGGACGGAATGAAAGCAGTTGACAGAGTTTCCCCAAATACCGCCTTTTTGTCTGCTTGTATGAGTTTTCTAATAAATCTATCTGCAGTCATGTGACTTTGCCCCAGCTGAAAAATACACTGAGCTTTTATCTTAAAGTTTCAGAGTCAGAATTTATCTATTTAATTTATTGTTTGTATCAACATGGTACTTCTTTATAACAATAATATCAAAAAAGATTAATGATACAAAATAGTGATTTATTATTTTGAAAGCTAATGGTGTACTGTTACTGATGTATCAGTTATATGTAATAATTTTAATGCCCATTCGCTTGCCTTTTTACTTAAAATAAATAAATCATATTAAAATCACAACAAATGATGGAGGGGCGGTGATTAGATTTCCAGGGTTCTTCGTGTTTTCTTGTTTCTTCATCCTTTTTTCATTCCCTGCTGTGAGTGAAGCTGACCTGGGGTGAGGAAGGCACAGACGCAGACAGGTCTTGCTTGAAAAGTAGAGATTTCAGTGTGGGATTATTTTTGCAAGGTAACTTAGTTTGGGATTCACCACAGTCAACCGTGAGGTGAGGATGCTTAAGTAAGTGATTTGTTCCTGAGGTCTTCCCAGGAGAAATCAGCGAGGGAAGCAAGACTGGTAAAGAAGACAGACGCAAAGCCACAGTCAAGCCCTTCTGAGGGTTCAGCCCTCCCTAAGAAAGTCTCAGTAAGAGCGCAGGAGTCAAAATCATGCTTGGATTACAAAAGTGCTGCTCAGGAGGGATTACAGCAGAGCTGCTGAGATCTGGGAAGAGCTCTGAACCTATTATAGTGTTTTAGATGAAGTCAGCCAGCAGTCCTCAGTCTTCCTAACTCTGCAACCCTTCAATACAGTTCCTTGTGTTGTGCTGACGCACAACCATAAAATTATTTCCATTGCTATTTCATAACTGTAATTTGCTACTGCCATGAATCATAGTGTAAATATCTGATATGCAGGATATCTGATATGTGACCCCTGTGGGGGTTGTGATCCACAGTTGAGAATCATTGGACTGTTTTGCTCTGTGAAGCATTTCAAGTCAAGTCAAGATGCCTTTCCTTGCCTGGCCTATAAATGAAGACACTGTTTGCAATCTAAATCCTGCTTAAGCTTCAGAGTACCAAAATGAGAACTTAACCTGAAGACTGGGAAAATTATGGCTTTTGTGGGGTGGAAACAGGAAAGGTCTGAGTAAGTAAGTGGTGTTTTCGATGCAAAAAAACAAAGAGGCATGAAATTAAACTAATCATTAAGAGACTGCATAGGTAGATTACACTGAGACTAGACGAAATAATCTAATGAAAGGCTGGGAAAAGGATGACTCTGAGGATGGAGTGTGTGATCCACAACTAAAATGAATGTGATTTAATGGTCCAGCAAAGTAAAACAAAACAAAACAAAACAAAACAAAACAAAACAAAACAAAACAAAACATATAAGGGGTGGAAGTATCCTCCAAGAAGACTTCACTTAAGAAAGACCCTTAAGGATGGCTGTACCAGCCATTTTGGAAATCAATATGGTGGTTTCTCAGAAAATTGGGACTCAATCTACCTTAAGACCCAGCTATACCGATCTTGGGTATATACCTAAAGGATGCTCAATCATACCACAAGGACACTTGCTCAACTATGTTCAACGAAGTATTATCATAATTGCCAAAACCTGGAAACAACCTAGATGTCCCTCAACATCTAAGATAAAGAAAATGTGGTTCGTTTACACAATGGAGTATTACTCGGCTGTTAAAAACAGTGACATTGTGAAATTCAAGGCAAATGGATGGAACTAGAGAAAATCATCCTGAGTGAGGTTACCTAGACTCAGAAAGACAAATATGGTATGTACTCACTTCTAAGTGAATATTAGCTGTAAAGTAAAGGATAACCATGCTACAACCCACAGACCCAGAGAGGCTAGGTAACAAGGAGGGATCAAGGTGGAACACATGGATCCCTCTGAAAGGGGGAAATAGAAGATATCTCATATGTAGACTGGGAGCATGTGGGGATGAGAACATAAGGGATCAGATTGGGGGGTGGGTGAAGGGGTGAGAACTGAAAGAGATGACTATAAAGTGGGGAGGCATTTCAGGGTCAGGTAGCAACCTGGTACAAGAGAAACTCCCAAGAATCTACAAGGATAACCCTAGCTAAGACTCTTAGCAATAGTGGATACATAGACTGAACTGGACACCTCCTGTGATCAGGCAAGACTTCCAGTGGAGGGATTGGGACACCAATCCAGCCACATAACCTTGGGGAAGCTCCTCTTCAAAGACTGTATATGTCATTTCTATGTAAAGTAATTCTGAGGGAATAAGAAATAATAGCAGATGAAGTAGAGGATATGTTTTATTTACTTTGGAAAATGTACTTGGACATTTATCTCAGATTGACAGCGTGTTACCACAGCCTCTAAACTCTCTTGGGCTCTGTGAATGAGCAATGCTGGAAAATTTCTGTAATTTAAATGTTCTGCTCAAATTTTGACATGATTTTTATGCCAGAGAGTCCTAATAAGAAACCTTTTAAAAGGTATTTATCACACAAACTCTGGGTTTGCTTTTGAATATCTCATTAATTAAAAGGTTGAAGTCTCATTACTTCGTGTGTCTTTCCTGGATTGTGTAAAACAGCATCCCTGTCATTACCAAATCATGTGCTATTTTTCTTTTCTTAGCAAGCTAGAAATCAGAGCTACCACCAAAAGGTAACATTACAGAAAATAAACAATGTGCAGCACCTTGTTCTTAGCTATGTAGATCTAGTCTTCTATGAGTATTTGTTCCAACCTTTATTTATTTATTTTTTTTTGGTGTTGCTTGTAGTTCAGTAGCACTAGAGAGAAAGTGTTATACTGTAGCTAATGTGAAATAGAAAACCTAATTTTATTTGACATTGCCCAATTTATCAGCAAAGGACAAAAATAGTGCTGCCAGCAACGCATTATATATTCAAATAGCATGGGTTATTTGTGACAGGCACGTGACATTTAGTTTCTGATCATTAGCTTTGCTAATCATTAGCTTGGTTAATGAAAAATAAAATATTTACAATACTGAATGAGCAACTGAAAAATGAGCAAGTAGCTAATCAAATTTACACACACTCCTGAATCACAGACCACCAGTCCGCTAGTCCTAAACTGTACTAGCATGAGCCTTTTGCAACTTTTATAGGTGGACGGTGAATTCTGTGTTTGGTTTAAGGTGGTAAAGGTCTCAGTGGCATCTCCTGGGTGAACTTTAAAAGGTTTCAAGACAATGGCCACAAAGCAAATTCCATTTTCCTTAACCAAAACGGTTTTCAGGTGCTGTCCCTCATGTAACGTTACTTGTGCTTTCCAGTGCTGCTCAGTTTTAATTATCAATTTTCTTTCTTGGCCAAATTTATTTTATGCCTATAGTCTATCTCGATGATATAGACAGAAATACTATTGCTTATTGCAGTGAAGTTGAATTTACTTTTAGAGCCATTTCCTTGCGCTGCCAGGCAGACACACTAGGAACTTTGATCTTCAACTCTGCCCCTTCTCAGTTGTGAAATGATAGCTCAGGCAAGCCTTGTCTAAGCCTGCATTTGCCCACCTACAAATCCGAGGTAATAAAATCTACCTTAACCTCGTTCTGAGAACTGAAAGAGATAATGTTCGCCATTTGCCAAATCAGGCATATGTTCACTCAGCACATTGCTGTTGCTTATTCTTGTTTTATATACACAGTGTTTTGGGAAATAGCACCACTGGCCAATTGCCTGGGAGAGATCTGGTCTTAAGATAGTATGTACAAGTCATTTATATTGGCCATGGAAGCATCTTAATGGCTGTCATGACTGGCTTTAATACATGCAATATGGAACCTCCATTATTATTAAATTAGGGCTTCCAGGAAAATTCCAGTCTCTTCACATTGGTTAGCTCTAATTCACCCATGCAGTGTATATATTGTAAGTTATTGTGAGGTAGATACTGCAGGTTTTTTCTTCCCACTGTTTCTTTGCATTTATTACCTGGTGCTGATAATTTAGGTGGTAGCACCCAGCAGGCTCAGGGCACATGCTGCTGAGAACAAAGAGCTCCCATACTAGTTTTGATCTTCACAGTAGGATTTTTAAAGTCTACAATAGAAATATCTATAAATCATAGCTGTAGAAGGTTGTAGCTTTGGAGAGAGAGAAAATCTGCAGAGTCACTCAAAGCAATGAGAATTACAGAAGCGCCGGTTTATAGCAGAAGTCAGAGGAGAAGAGTTCGTGGACAGAATAACAGTTTAGTCAGATAAGAGTTGGCATGCACGTCCAATGACAGGGTTGAATAGATGAGGAAAGGCTTGTGGTTAGACATATATGTAGTGTTTTGGAAAATCATACAACTAGTCAAGTGACTAAAAGAGGCATGGTCAAAAATAGAACATTTACCTTAACCATGACTACAGTAAGCAACTGCAGGTACAGCACAGCCAGAAGATGATGTTTGAGACCAGTTGGAGTAGATGACATTTCTGCAGAGGCCAGAGAGGTCAGACAATGGCACTTGACCTAGGAGCGTCAACCCTGCTGACTAAACAACGTGGGTTCCTCGGGAACTTAGAGCACTTCTAAAGAGAAGAAAATAACTATGGGGGTTTACCCAAAAGAGTTTGAAACCAAAGTCTTCATGAGAAAGACATTGTCACTGTTTGGCTAGGACTTGAGTGTGTCCCCCAAGAGCTCATGTGTTGAGCTTGGTCCTCACTGTGGTGATGTTGAGGTGGTGCAGGCTTTAAGAGACAAGGCCTAGTGGTAGGCCCTTACCTCTTCAGTGATATGCCCGCAGAAGAGATCAGTACAGTTCTCCTAGGACTCTAACTAATCCTCAGCAGCTCTTTGACTTGATATGTGACAATGTAATCTGTCATTCTGTATGTGTCCCCACCATGATGCCACCCACCATGAGGGGATATTGTGAAGAATCCATAGCCATGGCAGAGCTATACTGTTTGGACTTCAGCTACCAATATTGTGAATATTGAATGAATTTCTTTTCTTTAGAAGTACCCAGATTCAGGCATTTTGTTATAGTAACAGAGAATAGCCTAATATAGAACAGTGGTTCTATATGTGTTATGTAGAAATAGAAATAACACAGTTCTCTAACTTTATACTTTATTAATGTGTTGAAATATCAGTTTTCTTTTTTTTTCTTTTGCCAGAGCTGAGGCTTGAACCCAGGGCCTTGAGCTTGCTAGGCAACTGCTCTACCACTGAGCTAAATCCCCAATCCCAGTTTTCTTATATTTCAAATTTTAGGGATATCTGAGTTTGGTTGGTGTTCTAGCTTGCTTCCTATTGCTGTAATAAACAGCATAACCAAAAAGCAACTTGGGAAAAAAAAGGTTTATTTCATCTTACATCATGCAGGGAAGTTAGGGCAGAAACTCAAGGTGGAGATCTGGAGACAGGAAGTGAAACAAAAGCCATGGAGGAACACTGCTTACTGGCTTGCTCTCCATGGCTTGCTTAGCCTGCTTTCTTATACCTCTCAGGACTAGCTGCCCAGGGGTGGAACTGCCCACAGTGGGCTCAACGCTCCTATACCAATTATTAATCAAGAAAACGATGCACAGGCTTGCCTACAGGGCAATCTGAGGGAGGCATTTTCTCAATTGAATTTTCCTCTTCCCAGATGATCTTAGCTTGTGTTGACAAAAAAATAAAAATGAAAGTAAAAATTTAAAAATTCAACCATCAGAGAGTCAGTTCTTTAGTTTGTTTATTTGTTCATTTGAAACCAAGTCCCACACTGAAGCTCAGAATGGCCTGAACCTCCTCTCGAACCTCCCCTGCCTCAAGCCTCTCTTGGCTCTGGGTGGGACCACAGGCCTGAGCTACCACATCCAGTTTACTATTTCTTCTTGATTACTGTGAAAGCCTCCATCATCTGAAATCATTTTCATGATTAGAAAGAATATATCTTTCACATAACTATCATAAGATTGAAACTAAGTGCACGCATCATTATAAAAAATATGCTGATCATTGTTTTCTCAAATATGACTCCTCATCTCAAGTAGCTTTATTTGCTTCATATCTTCATTTAAAAATAAAGCTTCAAATGTACAACTGGAGGACTCTAGTTTGACTAGTTTAGGTTTTGAATTATAATCATTAAGGTTGTCTCAAGAAGCCCTGGTTGGACTCCTTACTCCTCTGCATAGTTTCCAAGCTTAGTATAAATAAATAAAAACATAAGGGTGCTATGTGCAGCTATAAGACTAGATACGGCAACTTCAGCAGCAGGAATATGCCTGATGTTGACGTTAGCTTGAGATAAAACCTTGTACACTGTGGCTTAGAAGCCAGCCACTCTTTTAAATGCTCTCCCCTGTGACCCAAGTCATGGGGATTCACAGGTTGTTTAGCCACTCTTGACTATGCTTCTGGTCTAATTCCTTGTGATAGTTAGGGTTAACTGCCTGCTTAACAAGTTAGAATCATCTGAAAGATGGACCTCTGAGCATGCCTGGGTGATTATCTTGTTTAAAGGTGGGAAGACCTTCCTACCATGGGTGAGCCCATTCCCTGGGCTGGGCATCCTGTAAACAGAACACTCCAATGCATGTACTCATTGTTCTTCTGATTGTGGAAGCAATGCAGGCAGCTGCACTAAGCTCCTAATGCCCTGACTTCATTGCCAAGATGAACTGTAATCTAGAACCATAAACTAAAATTAGCCTTTTCTCCTGTAAGTTACTTTTGTCAGGATATTTTATCAGGGCGATAGGAAGAGACCCTCCAACAATCCTCAATAAAGCATACTCTGTAGCCTTTGGACTGTCTTGACTCGGGATTCCTTAGCACCTTCTGCTTTTATCTGTTCTTCCACAATAACTCAAGCTGTTAGTGATCACAATTATAAACTTGAAGGGAGATGAGGAAACCAGAGCTTTTAACGTGGATATTGTGCTAACACATATCTAGACATGCAGCATCTAGTTCAACCTTGTCTCATGCTGAGCACAGTCTGTAAGTTTAACTGTTTCTATCTGTAGTAGCACTTCTGAGTCTTGGAGCAAAGCTGATTATGTTACAGGCACAGCCATGTGAAGTGTTAACTGTAGTAAACCATTCTGAACCGTGCTAAGACTCTTAACACCAGGCATAATGAGATTACTAATATCAGGTTTTCTATTAGCTTCACACTTACTGAATGTTAGGCACATAGAAAGGTAAGAAATGAATTCAAAATATCTTTTTAATGTTGCTTCTTTGAAATTATTTAATCCCACAAGTGAATATTTTAAACTGTATCTTTAGTAATTAATATTAGTTTTGCTTCTCTGTAGTTGTGATCAATAGAGCATTAAAGAGAGCAATTTTATCTTCAGAGGTGTTTTTACATTCAATTTATTGCCATTGACAAAAAAATTGCCTTTCAATGTGGAAAAATATCTCTTTGAAGAGTTTTATTGTATGTCTGCCTTATATGATGCTGTAATTTTATTTTAGTTACAATATAGGAATAAAGAATTTATAGACTGAAGAGTAAACACAAATTTTATGTATTGTAACACTCTAAAATATATTATTTAAAAACAAAGGAAAATGATTGCTACCTCCTGGAGAAAAGAGGAAACAATAAAATAGTTGATACATTAAACATATGAAATTATCATGAATATTAATATTCATGGACTACTGCAGAGACAGTTGTAAAAAAAACTAATAAAAAGTTTGAAAGAAACAACTATTTTTTAAATACTTCAGCAATTGAAGTCATTGAAAACCCAATTGTTTCTTCTAAATTTTTACTTTGTAGGGTAGTGAATTCTACATTATTATACGCAGGCATTCAAGAGTGTAGGAAATATCTGAGTGTAGACACACTCTTCTGCTAGCTTCCTGTAAGCACTGCTATTGTCTACCTTGTACTATAGATAGGAGGCACTTTAACTAATAGATACTTGACTAAAACAAAGAGAAGGAAGAGGAGGAGGGGAAAAAGAAAAAGAAAATATTGGTCATTGACACAGGCCTCAGCCACCGGGTGCTGGATCTCAGGAGCCCAAAGGGTCTTCACAGTATTCTTTCCCATGATGCTGTTGGTCTGTTCTGTGTTTCCTGGGCTTCTTTCACTCCGAGGCGCTTTTTTAACTCTGCTGCAGTTTTTTCCAGTTGTTGGATATTCCATTGCCATTTCCTCCTGTTTAACTGAATCTTGTTCACCTGGCAATGCAAACGCTTAAGAATTGCATCATATCTCTTATGTTGTACCTGTTAGAAAACAGTACACAATAACAGTGCTCGTGAGCATGTGCAGTCAACAGTTAAGAACAGATGCTCTGACTCCGCTAGGGAAGCACTCAATTAGAAATCATTAATTGAAATAATCAACACAAACAAGAATTATGTAAGTATTCAAAATATTATTAGTGCTGGAAGTTTCCTACATGAAATGACCATAATACCTTATGTTGTAGGTATTATTAGTGCGTGTGTGTGTGTGCGTGTGTGTGTGTGTGTGTGTGTGTGTGTGTGTGAAGAAACTGAAAATCAGAGTAATTTGGACACAATTGCAAAGCTCACAAATTCTGGTGTTTAGAATTTGAACCCAAATGAAACATCCAGGATGGAATACCCTCTGTTTATCAAGGCAGTTACCCAGTGTTAAGTGAATGTGGCCTGGAGGTGCCTCTTTATTGAGTCCTATCTGATAAACTGCAATCTTAGCATCTAAACTGAGAGCCTAAAAGTATGAATTTGTAGCACAGCTGATTCTCAGCAAATCCCAGTAGCCCTATCTCAGTAACTCATGGTTGCCAGCTGGTGAGACCGTGCTCATTATGGGTTGTAGCCAGTGGAGTGTCTTTGTATCTCACTTCCATTTAATGTCCAGAAGTGCTGCCTGCCCACACTGACAGCTTTCTGAAGCTCCTTGGGCATGGAGGACTACCAATGCATGGATCATTCATTGTCCTATTACACTCAGTTGAATTTAATTGTTCTAATGTCTTCTTTTACCACTAGCGAAGAGAAATGGTTCTGTTTTCTGTAGCTAGTGGCTCACAGAAACATATATCTATATCTATGTCTAAAAGATCTAAGTCAGTGGTTCTCAACCTTCCTAATTCCTTTAATACAGTTCTTTGTGTTGTGGTGACCCCAACCATAAAACTACTTTCCTTGTTACTTCATAGCTGTGATATTGCTACAGTTATGAATTACAATGTAAATATTTGTGTGTTATGGTGGTCCCAGAAAACCCCTGTGAAAGGGTCACTGAGTGTCATGACCCTCAGGTTGAGAACCACTGATTTGAGTGATGATGTGGTCTATTTCCTTGCCCTTCGGTAGCTGAGTAAATTTATTCTGAGCCAGACAATGACACACTGCAAGGTAATGAAGCAGTGGAAATTACAAGTGATGTGGTGTGGTGGTATTGTGTTCCCCAAAATATTGTACACCCTAGTAAAATTATCTGGGGTCAGAGAACAGAACAGCCACTAGATACAGAGGTTATTAAATAGTGGCACTCACACCTTTAATCCTAGCCTTCTGGAGGCATGGATCTCTATGAGTTCAAGGCCACACTGGAAATAGCCAGGCATGGTGACTCACAATCTTAATCCTAGGAAGTGATGATATAAAGCAGAGAGGTATATAAGGCATAAGGACCAGAAACTAGAAGCTTTGGCTGGTTAAGTTTTTAGGCTTTGAGCAGCACTGTTCAGCTGAGAGGCATCCAGTCTGAGGAAACAGGATCACCTGAGAAACTGGCAAGGTGAGGTGGCTGTGGCTTGTTTTGCTTCTCTGATCTTCCAGCATTCACCCCAATACCTGGCTCCAAGGTTTTATTTTATTAATAAGACTCTTTAAGATTCATGCTACAATGTGGTGTCTGGCCACAAAAAGGTAGCAAAGTTTTACCCATTTATCTGCAAATTTCATGATTTCATTTTTTAAAAAGTTGAATGGAGTTCAGTATACATGCTACATTTTCATTACCTGTTCATAAGTAGATTACTTAGGCTGTTTCTGCATCCTGAGTATTTCCTGTGACCAGAGCAGCAGTGAACCAAGGCTGAGAAAGCACCTGTGAAGTAGGATGCTGAGTCCTTTGGGCATATGCCAAGAGTTATAGCTAGATCACGTGGTACAGCCACCCTTAGCTTTTTGAGACTTTACCACACAGATTTCCACAGTGGACTCTCACCAGCAGTTATTAGCTGTGTACTTGATTTCAGTCATGCTGAGCAGGGTAAGATGAAATCTCAAAGAACTTTTCATTTGTATTTCCTTAATTGCTAATAATACTGAACACTTTTAAAGATGCTTCTTAGCAAATTTTTTCTCTTCTTTTGAGAATTCTGTGTTCAGATCCATAGCCTATTTTTAATTGGGTAATTTGGTTTTTTGACTGCTTTTTTATTTCTTTGTATATTCTGGTTAGCAATCATTCATTTGACGTATAGTTGGCAAGGATTCCCTCCTACTTTGTGTGTGAGAATTTGAAGGTAAGACCCAATTTTTGAAGACACACTTCAAAAACAGGGCTTGGAGGGACCAAACTGAAACTGACCTGGAAGCCTTGTCCCTGAGGCCTAGCTCCCTTAGCACCCAAACATGCCAAGGGGGTGAAGAAACTAAAAACTTTAGTTAGCTGTAAAAGCCCATGAACTGCAACAATGACCAGCATGGCAAGAGATATTCCATGGTGCACGCAGCACTTACATCTCAGGGGGAATGAACAGCCATCTAAGTGGACTTACTGCCCACTCAGTGCTTGGAGAGAGTTCACGTCCCTCACAGTAAACCTGGTAGTCAACTACCAGGAGCTGGAGAGGTCATGGGCCCTAAAGGAAAACCTACTGCTGCTACTTTCCTAAACCGGTAGAATTCCCAACTGCATCCCGAGCACACATCCTCATGCACAGATAATTATAGCCCTTACCCCTCAAAGATGCTTCGTTAGCAGCAAAATGGACATTTCAGCAACACACAATTGATCACAGTGCAGAGAACAACTGACTGTGAAGGGCCTATCCCCAGCAGAAATGTAGAAATACAACGACACCAAGGCTCGGGTAACATGGCCAAAGATGGGGGGCAAAGGACTGTAAGAGCCACAGTGATGGGGGATGTCTTTCTGTATGCTGCGAATATGCGTTGCTCTGATTGGTTGATAAATAAAGCCGTTTGGCCTATGGCAGGCAGGAAATTCAAAGGGAGAGACAGGAAGAAAGGGAGAGACACCAGTGAGCTGCCCAAGGAGCAAGATGTCATGGAACATAGGTAAAGCCAGGGAACATGTAGAGATACATAGATTAATAGTTATGGGCTAATTTAAGATATAAGCGCTAGCTAGCAAAAGGCTTGAGCCATGGCCATGCAGTTTTAATTAATATAAGCCTCTCTGTGTTTACTTGGGGAATGTGAGTGGGAGAGATTTGTCCCGACCACCGGCAGGCCAGGATACAGGAAATCTCCCGACTACACCAGAGGACCAGGAAATGTGCTACAAGATAGTGTCCTCTATACATGACAGAGTCACATCCATGGATTTTTCACAATATAGTCCCCTAAACAAGACCTACACAGTGACAACATCAGTTGACATTTCAGTATTGATGGGAGTCACCTCATAAGGCCTGATGAAGGCCTTATGCTCATGTAGCTCCTAAATGAAGAGCTATAGAAAATTAATGGCTACTAAGAGAGGCAGAATCAGCCTTCTCCAGGAATAAGCCCCCCCCCCGATAGATATTGATATCTCTTGATAGAGATTGATATCCAATCCCCAGCAGGCATCCCTAAACACATAGTAATAATTAAACTGAGGTAGTCATGATGTTGAGAGGGATTGAGGAGGCTGTGAGAGGGTTTGTAGTAGAGAGAGTATGGGGTGGAAAGGATCTAATTACAATACGCATGTATGAGGATTCTAAAAAATAATAGTAGTGTAAAATACTCAAACAATAGTAGGTGAAAAAACAAACAAAATATTCCTCTATTAGTTCTGACTATACAAAGCATTCCTATCTTGTCTGTTAAAATCAAAGGACACTCTGAGTGAGTGAAGTTCTGAGTGAATGTGTATTGCTGAGATGGACATAGCCATGTCAGGGACTCCAAGGTCTCTGAGCCATGGGAAATCAGTGAAGTCATTTCTCCATGTGGCTGCGTTGAATAGGAGTACCAAAGAGTGTTTGACTGTTTATGAACAACTGACTAGTGTGTTCAAAGACTAGCAACTGCTGCTTCCTCCTCCAGGATGTCTACAGCCTACAACTGCTCACTTACAGTCCTCCTACCAAGGCTAGCGGACCCCTCTCCCCGTGCCTAATAAACATATTGAGGTTCTGAATTATGGTGATGTAGAATATTTTAAAGTGTGTTACTTTTGTTTATGTTGCATTTGTTTGACTCTGCGAAGCTGTGTTACTGTGCTTGTCTAAAACACCTGATGGCCTAATGAAGAACTGGCCAATAGCAAGGCAGGAGAAAGGATGGGTGGGGCTGGAAGGCAGAGAGAGTATATAAAAGGAGAAATCTAGAAGTAGCCAGAGAAGGTGGAGGACTCCAGGGGCCAGCCACCTAGCTACACAACCAGCAACAGAGTAAGATTTACAGAAGTAAGAGAATGGAAAAGCCCAGAGGCAAAAGGTAGATGGGATCAGTTAAGGAAGGCTGGCAAGAAACTAAGCCAAGCTAAGGCCGGGCATTCATAAGTAAGAATAAACTTCCATGTGTGATTTACTTGGGAGCTGGGTGGTTCCTCCCCCTTCCCCACCAAAAAAAAAAAAAAAAAAAAAAAAAAGAGCCAACCCCCCCCCACAACAAAATGGTGATAGTAGGTTCCTTCCACTGGAAGTAGCAGCTCCCCTAACTTGATCCCAGCTTTGTACATGTGTGGATGCCCCAGTCAGAATTCCAGGATGCAAGCAACACAGGTCAATACCCAAGCAATATCGGTCATGGTAATTAAACAATTCACACAATCCATTATTTAAATCGGACAAATTACTTTTAGCATGTTCACCAAACTTTATAAACATAACCATAATGTTTATAAATGTTTTAAAACATTTTCATTTACTTCCTAAAAACACAAGTAACCATTAGCACTCAATTCCATTCCTCTACCCTACTCTTTTCCATTTATACATTTGCCTGTTCTGGACATTTCACATAAATACAATCATACAATAGGTTTTCTTTGTAACTGGCTTTTTTCACCTAGCATAGCATGTTTAAGGATCAGCTATGAAGTGGACTGTATCAGTATTCCATCTTTTTTACTGTCAAATAATATCCCATTATATAATATATCACATTTTACTTATCTAGTCCACCTGTTGATGAATGTTTGAGTTGTTTCCCATTTTTAGCTGTTATGATCATACTATTATGAATATTCAAGTATAGGTCTTTGTGTGACATATTTTGTGTGTATCTTGCCTATAAACCTAGGAAGAGTTATTAGGTCATGTAGTAACTTCATGTTTAACCCTCTGAAGAACTATTTTCCAAAATGACAGCACCATTTTACATTCCCACTTGTAATATGTGACAGTTCCAATTTCCTTACACCCTCAAAATATTTATTACTATTTGCCATTGTTAATAGCCATCCTTATGGATCTAAAGTGATATCTCATAGTTAAACATTTATTTTTACATTTACTTAGTGGGGTGGGGGTGTGTGTTTTTGTGTGTATGTGTGTGTGTGTGTGTGTGTACATGTGTGGAAGTCACAGGGCAACTTGTGGAAGTTGGTTCTCACCTTCCACCATGTGGGTTCTGGGGATGTAACTCAGGTTAAACTTGATAGCAAATGCATTTACTCATTGAGCTATCTCTTCAACCCAATATTTATCTTAAATAAAGCAATACAATTACATAATAATAGAACTGAGATAGGTACCTATTATACATACATACATACATACATACATATAGGCACTAATATAGTATATATATTAGGCACTACTATAGCTTTTACTACCAGGACTCAGATTAGGCCACATGCTCAGTCTCCCCCTGCTTCTGTCTCTTTCTCAGATCCTCTATTAGTGCTTAGGGGCTCTTTCCTGTGCTTACAGACTACATACTTTTGATAGGATGATGAATACTATATACTACTACATCTTCACAGAATATATTTTAAACACACAAAATAAAATAGAATGACCAAGGAAAACAATCATGTTGAAACCAACATGTAGAAGAACTGGAATGGTAGTGTAAACATTTCAAAATACTGATATAAAAACAAAGTAGGAACTCATCAACTAACACTTCAAGTAAATTGCAATAAGTTATATAAATATATAATGTATGTGCATATATTCATGCTTGTTAAAATTTTGCAAATTCAGATGGTATATTCTACTTAGCAAACCAGGCTTGTTGACATGCTAGCAAAACAAAAATGACTTTATAAGGATTAAAAATAAATGAATATAGACTGACCAGGGAAATAGGTAAGCTAACTGGAGATCTTCACCTCTCCTTCAGCTCCTCCAAATCCAAACCCCCAGCCTCATCCACAGCTCTGCAGCAGACCAACCAGCTGTGGCCATCTTCCCCACCCCTGACCCCCTCTCCAGGGGATCACACAAATATTCCACTCCTAACCTCCCTCCCCTACTCAGTGCATTATCCCAGACCCCAACTCCATCAGGCATTCCCTGGGAACCAGCAGACAACTCCTAGCATGTCTTCATCTCTCCCTTTGCTCCTCCAAATCCAATCCCTCAGTCTCATGCCCAACTCTGTAGCAGAAAGCCTGCTGCAGCCTCCTTTCCTCCCCTGCCCCCATCTCCAGTGGACCACACAGAACTCCCCTACTAACCTTCCTATGCCCACTCATTGCTTTATTCCTGACCTCAACACCAGCAGAATTTTTATATCAGAATTCCCCAGAATCCCACAGGCCACTCTGATCAGGGAAGCACATAGGCTAACTGAAAATCTTCACCTTTTCCCTCCATTCCTCCAAGTCCAGCCCCCCAGTTTCAACCTCAGTTCTATAGCAGACCTTCTGCTTCGGCCTCTCCTCACTCTCTGCCCCATTCCTAGGGGACTAAGCAGATTCTGGTGGGACACCCTGCTTTCCTCCCTCCTGTGCACCCCTAAGCCCCTCCCTATCCCATCCTCATTCTTAAATGTTACTTCCCATTACCAAAGTAAAACACATTTTACTTAGAGCCCCCACTGGCCATGCCTATTAGATCTCCAGAAGAATTTCCTAGCAGGCAACACATAGATACACTCTCCTAAGAACCAGACAGAAAACAAAAACCAAGGAACAAAACACCCACCCAACAAAGACAAGACCAGATATCAGCACCTAAAATTACAACCTTCCCAAACCCACATGCTTAAAACATAAAAACATAATCAATAACAGCCAGGACAATATATTTCCACTAGATCCTGGCAAAGCTACAACAGTAGCCTTTGAGTATTTCGACATAGCTGAGGCAAAAGAAAAGACCTTAGAATAGCCTTTATGAAGAAGATAGTGGTCCTTACAGAATAAGTTAATAAATCCCTTAAAGAATTCTGTGACAACACAAACAAAGAGTGGATGGAAATGAATAAAACATCTCAAGATGTGAAAGTGGAAATAGAATCAATCAAGAAATCTCAAACTGAGAGAAATCTGGAAATTAAAAATGTAGGTACTCATAAAAGAACCTCAGAGGCAAGCCTCATAAAATACTGCAAGAGATGACAGAGAGATTCTCGGGCATTGAAGATACAATAGACAAAATGGATACTTCAGTCAAGGAAAATGTTAAATCTAAAAGACTCCTAGCACCAAACATCCAGGAAAACTGGGGCACTATGAAAAGAACAAGTCTAAGAATAATAGGAATAGAGGAAGGATTGAATAAGCCCAGGTCAAAGGCCCAGAAAATATTTTCAACAAAATCATAGAAAGAAAATTTCCCCAACCTAAAGGAGAAATGTATTTCAAGGTACAAGACGCACACAGGATACCAGAGGAACTGTACCAGAAAAGAAAGTCCCCTTGGTACATAATAATCAAAACACTAAATATACAGAAGAATATTAAAATCTTCAAGGGAAAAAAACAATGAAAATAACACTGGACTTCTAAATGAAGTCTCTAAGTACCAGAAGGGCCTGTATAGGTGTACTACAGAATTTAGGAGACCACAGATGCCAGCCAAGACTATTATACCAAGCAAAAAATTTCAATCACAATAGATGGAGAAAATAAGACATTCCATGATAAAACAAAATTTTAGCAATTTCTATCTACAAATCCAGCCCTACATAAGGCACTAGAAGGAAAACTCCAATAAAAAGATGTTAACTACACCTAAAAAAAACTTGGAGAATAAATAATCCCAAACTAGCAAATCAAAAGAGGGGAAGCCAATACCCACCACCACCAGAACCACCACCACCACCACCACCACCACCACCCCCTACCACCACCACCACCAATGACAACAAAATAACAGGAACCAATGAATTCAGCAGTCTCACTGAATCTCTCAACATCAACAATACCAGTTCCCCAACAAAAAGACACAGGCCAAAAGAATGGATGTGGGGATAGGATCCATCCATTTGCTATAATCCAAGAAACATACCTTAAAATCAAGGCTAGACATCACCTAAGGGTAAAAGGATAGAAAAAGATATTCCAAATAATGGACCTAAAAAGCAAGCCTGTGGTTGGGGATTTAGCTCAGTGGTAGAGCGCTTGCATAGCAAGCACAAGGCCCTGGATTCGGTCCTCAGCTCTGGGGAAAAAAAAAAGTTTCAAAATTGTTTAAAAAGCAAGCCTGTGTAACCATTTTAATATCTGACATAATAGACTTCAGACAAACTAATCAGAAGAGATAAGGAAGAACACTACACACTCATCAAAAGAAATATCCACCAAGAGGACATTTCAATTCTTGACATCTATGCACCAACACAAGGGCACCAAAGTTCATTTAAAAAAAAAAAAAAACACTACTACAACTTAAATAACATACTGACCCTCACACACTGTTAGTGGAAAACTTCAGTACCCTACTCTTGTCAATAGACAGGTAATCCAGAGAAAAATAAACAAAGAAATGCTGGAGTTAACTGATGTTGTAACCCAAATGACATAACAGGTATTTACAGAACATTTAACCCAAACACAAAAGGATATACCATCTTCTCATGAAACTTTCTCCAGAACTGACCATATACACAGATACAAAACAAGTCTCAACAGGCACAAGAAAACTAAAATATAAAAGTCACAGGATAGCTAAAACAATCCTGAATTAAAGAACTGTGGGAAGTATCATTATCCCCAATTTCAAATTGCACCGGAAAAATATAGTAATAAAAACAGCATAGTCTTGGTACAAAAACAGACAGGTTGACCAATGGAATTGAACTGTAGACCCAGATGTGAATACACACATCTATGGGCACCTGATTTTTCATAAAGATGTCAGAAACAAACTCTGGAAAAAGATAGCATCTTCAACAAATGGTGCTGGTCAAACTGGATGACAGCACGTAGAAGAATCCAAATAGATCCATACTTATCACCTGAACAAAACACAACTCTACATGGATTAAAGACCTCAACATAAAACCAGGTACACTGAACCTGACAGAAGAGAAAGTGTAGAAAAACCTTGAATTCATTGGCATAGGAAGAGATTTTCTGAACAGAACACTGTTAGCACAGGCAATAAGAGCAACAATCAATAAATCAAACCCTTATGAAACTAAGAACCTTTCTGTACAGCATAGGAGATCATCATTAGGGTCATTAGGACAAAGCAGCAGCCTGTAGAATGAGAAAATATTTTTACACATCTGATAGAAGACTAATATCCAGAATAAAGAAAGAACTCAAAAGACTAGATACCAAGAAAACAAATAACCCAATTAAAAATGGGATATAGGTCTTGTGGTAGATTGAATGTAATTGGCCACCATAATCTCATAGGAAGTAGAACTATTAGAAGATGTGGCTTTATTGGAGTAGATATGGCCTTGTTAGAGGAAATGCATTACTGTGCAGGCAGGCTTTGAAATTTCCTATGCTCAGGACACCACCCAGTGTGTCAGTCTGCAAGATGTAGGACTCTCAGCTATTACTACAGCACCATGTCTGCCTGCACACCACTATGCTCACCACCATAATGATAATAGACTGAACCTCTGAAACTGTAAGTCATCACTTCCATTAAATATTTTTCTTTATAAGAGTTGCCATGGTCATGGTATCTCTTCACAGCAACAGAAACCCTAACAAAGACAGAAGTTGGTACCAAGGACTGGGGTATTGCTGTGATAGGCTTGACCATGTTTTTGTTTGGAGTAATATGAACTTTGGGAGTTTGAGTTAGGAAAGCAGTGGAATGCTTTAAGTGCTGCTTAGTAGGCCATACTAGCAGGAGCATGGAAGACAGTGGTGCTGAATGTGATTTGATGAACTGTGGGGATCAAGAGGTTTCAGAGGAGAAGGATTTTAGTATGTGGCCTAAAGACTGGTCTTGTGATATTTTGGTTTAGAACATGGCTGCTTTTTGCCCTTGTCCTAAGGGTCTACCTGAGGCTATAGTGAAGAAATTCAGATTAATTCTGCTGGCAGAAGAACTCTCCAAACATCCTAGTATTTAGACTCTGTTATGTGGATATTAGTGGTAACTCTAATGAAGATTTATAATGAAAAGTAGCAAGCTGAGCAGGGAAAATTGCAAAATGCAAATTTTGAGGAGAAAAGAAAGCACCAGGAAATAGTATGGAGCTAAATCTTGTGCTCAAGGAGATAAATGGACTAAGAAATGGAATAAAGGGAGTGGTGACTTCAGAGCAAGACCCCACCCAGCTAAATTTCCAGCTTGTGGGAAGGAACTAAAGAAAAGCTTAGAGCCAGGTGTGGTGAAGCACACCTTTAATCCCAGCACTAGGATAGCAGAAGATAGTGAATCTCTGAGTTTAAGGCCAGGCTGGTCTACAGAGTGAGTTCCAGGACAGCTAAACTTAGGCGGTGAAGGACAGAAAGCTGGTAAAGATGTAATTGAATGAGGGGGCCATGTTCCAGCCCCAACAAGCAGCAGAACTTGGCAGCTTGGGCCACATGGTTCTGGCTTTAGAGTTAAGGATAGAAGAAAAGGGCTGTGGAATTTGCCTCTGCACATAAAGAAGGTCGTAGAGGCCAGGCATGTGTCAAGGGTGTCCCTTAACAGAGGCCTAGTAGAGAGGCCAGTGCATGAAAGTGTGAAATTGAAGCCTGGACTGCCTTGGAGAACCCAAGATGTTAGAGATGCCAGAGTTGTGGGATACCTGCCAAGAAGAGCTGCTAACAGGGAGTGGAAACAGTCCAAGAAGTGTGTTGCAGTCAACAAAGCTGAATGGAACTGAAGATCTGAATACTGTTTTAACATCAGACATGAAGATGCAGTTTGGAGTTTGTCCAGCTGGTTTTTGGTCTTGCTTTGGTCCAGTATTTCCTCACTATGCTCCCTTCCCTATGTTTGGAACGGTTAATGTATATCCTGTGCCATTTCAGGTGACTCTTGTTTATGTCAAGTTGATAAAAACTAACCAACACAACATTCATTTGTAAATACTGTATCTACTATGTGTGCTTATTCATTAATAATATAACAAAATATACTTTAAGAATATGGTTACTGAATATCATTAAATTCATGTTCCTAGATGCATAAAAACCAGAAAATGGTTAATACATTTTATCAGAGTTGCAAACTAACTGACTTGTGAAATTGCCCTTCAGTAAGCCACAGCTAGCTGTTACAGAAGATGTTACCACAGCTAGAAAAAGAACCCATTGGCAGGAATGTCTTAGTGAAAACTGGAGCACAAAGAATAGGCTAATGACAATGCATGTTGCTTTCTGTTGCTATGACAAAACATTCTCATGAAAAGCAGCTTGAGAGAAAGGGGCTTGTTCTGTTCACCCGTCCAGTCACAGTTCATCATGTAGGGAGGGTAGAGCAGGAGCTCAGGCAAGAACTGAAGCAGAGGCTATGGAGGAATTCATTTCTTCAACTGAGGATCCCTCTGCTTAGCTGCTTATAGGCTTGTTCCTCGTGGCTTGCTCATTGTGGTTTCTTATGCCTCTCAGGACCACCCACCCAAGGATAGCACTGCCACAGTGAGCTAGGCCCTCCCACATCAATTGGAAGTGCCCCAATCAAGAAAATGCCCCCACAGACTGCCTATAGGCCAACAATACTCGGATGCATGTGATTGACTTAATTTCCATGCAATCTGGTTTTCATAAAAAAGATGCAGTATTGTCTCTTAAA
Source organism: Onychomys torridus (assembly GCF_903995425.1). Taxonomy (NCBI): domain Eukaryota; kingdom Metazoa; phylum Chordata; class Mammalia; order Rodentia; family Cricetidae; genus Onychomys; species Onychomys torridus. The sequence continues at coordinate 65,438,978 of NC_050451.1, read as the reverse complement.
TTACCTGTCTCTTTAGTGTTTGCTTGTATTGTAGTAATATGGGATACTTAACATTAAGACACTAACAATGTTCAACTTCTAAATTCACAGGCTAAAAAGCAGTTTTGGCCTAGAGGTGGCTTCATGAAGGAAAGGTCACCTTGCAAGCTTCTTAAAGCCCCTTCAGGTGGCATTCCGATTTTGACAGCTGTCTTAATGTTGTGACTTGAATACCATTAAGTAGCTAAGAATGTGGTGATTCTATAGAGAATAAAGCTTGTTTACTTGTAAGAAATGTGTGGTTGCTCTTCTTATTTAGTTACTATTGCTAACTAGGAAAAAAAAAAATGTAAAAGAGAACTAGGTGTAGAAACAACAACAACAACAACAAAAGCCTGCCCTAAAAAAGGGAAGAAGACCTCATAAATTCACACTTTGATCTCATCTCCTGGGAGGTTTCTCTTTGTGCCTCCATTCCAGACACACTGCACATCTATTTCCTGAGCCCAAGCATATTCACATTTGAAGGCCTTTGTACTTGGTTGTCCTTTGGCCTGCAAAGCTTTCTTGTGTGTGTGCATGACTGGATCCTTCATGTATTTCAGGTTTTTGCCAAAGAGATTCTCCAAAGAGAACTTCTTGGTGAAGTTTCCTTCTCTTTGAGATCCAGTGTTTCACTTTTTCATTCCCTACACCACATACATTACATACATTTTCACTGTTCAAGTTTTGTCCTTAACCTCATTCTAAAAAAAAAAAAAAAAGGTTTTATGTTTATGTATTTGCTCATTTATTTATTATTTTTACCATTCTAGCTTCAGAATTTAAAAGTAATAGGTATATGGTAGGCACTCAAATAAGTTGAATGGATTATTGAAGAAATAAATAGGATGAGGTGTTCTTTGTAAATCAAATGACTTAGGACCCAACAACTTTAAGACCTAGAAGTTAACTGAACTGTTACCCTTTGTATGCCTCAGATATTTGGATGTGCACTTCTTTCTCCAGCTTTTGAGAGGTTTTTGTTATTAGTCTGTCTATTTGTTTTGTTTTTATCTTATCTCCTATCTGATGGATTCTAAGGTTTGGAATCTCTCCCAGACTTCTTGGAAGTATTGGTCATGCCCATTAAATATGCCCTTCTTCTATGTCTAGGTATGTTGTCTTAACTGTTCCTTTAACCCTGAAATTTACTCTTTTGCATGCAGTGTCTGTTGGTAACACTTTATGTGGTGGGTTTTTTTTTTTTTTGAGTGATTCTATCTTTATTTCCTGAATTTCATTCTGGTTTATTTTCAGGGTTTCCCTGTCCTGGCTTATATTTCCTCCATGTATTGGGCTTTTGACTCCAATTTACTGTTTTGTGTCCTTTCAGGACTGTCTTATTGAGACCCTGAATATAGTACCTTAGGTTGTTATCTCATTTTTTTCTTTAAATTCTGATATGGCTATTTGTGGGAGAGTTAAGTTCTGAGTCAATGCAGGTTGCTTGACATGGGCATGACCATGTGAAAGACCCAATTTCCTCCGACCAACGGGAATGGCAAAGCTTGACCGGGGTGAAGCTCAGAGGGATGGCAAAGCATGCATCAGGCCCAAAGTGCAAATGCTGACAGTGTGTGCAGACAACATCCACAGTAGCTTTCTCTTCCAGGATGGTTATGGCCTGAGGCCTCCCCCACAGAGCCTGCTCTTACTGAGGTTAGTCCTGTTTCCTTGTTCATCTGTGTATGATAACCGTGTTTATCTGTATTGCAATAACCCCACTTCCCTGTTCAACTGTATATAATAAACACATACTGAGCTTCCAGGGCGCTGTGGTTTCTTCTTCTGAGCCCAGACCACCTGATCCCAGCCTTTCTGTGCATGTGTCTGTCCTTTCTTTAGCCCTTCATAGGTCCTAATCAGGGTTCCTGGACCCAAGCCATGCAAGGACACGGCGGCTATTAATGCTTTAAAAAAAAACAGTATTTGAATTTTCTCAGACATTTCAGCTATCTCGGTGGCTTTGTGTTTCCACTGTGTGGGAGTTTGGAGTTTGGAATGGAGCAACGGTAAGTCCTTGCCTCTTATTCTCTGTATTTCCTATTTGTGTTCAGTGCATATATTGAGATGGATATATCTGTTTTATCTCTTCCTCTTCCCAAATGTATTTGGTTGTCTTAGTCCTCCGAGAGGGATGTCTTCATTAGTAATTACCTTTCCTGCAGCATTTTTTTTTTTTGGAGGGGGGCATGATGTTATCTCTTACTTACTTATCAGTATTCCTGTTTTTGCCTAGCTGTAGGAGACCCTTTGGTCCTGTTTCCGCATTTTGCTTCAGAGACAGTGGTGATAGAATACTGGTTGGAGAAAATGTCATTGACTTTCTAGAGCAAAGGGTATCAGCACTTCAGTAGAAAAATGAAAAGGAACAGGAAAAGAGCTAAGCGGAGGTAAGGCATGAATGAGAAGGCAGGCATATGGGGTGAAGGCAGGGGAGGCAGAGACTGTAAGTAGAGAAATGCAGATGAGTAGGTGAAGAAAAGATGGAGAATTAGAAAGGTCTAATGTGATAAGATAAAAGCTAAAACACAGTGACTTAACAATATACAAAACAGCAAATAGTTCTAAAAATAAACAATTAGAAAGAGAAACTAAACTGTTAACTCATTTGGAGAAAAAAGAAACAAAGACATGCCAAAACATAACAAAAACAAAGAAACAAAACCGTCATAAAACCAAGACATACAAACTTATACACAAACCAAGCAAAAACAAAGAAAAGGATAGTAACTTGCAAAAGAAGATTTGGGTCCAATTTTTTCACTCAGTGGGTTATGAGATTCCTCCCTCCCCTGTATTGTTATCAGTTTCCCAGTTCCTGGGGAGACTTCCAGTGAGATCAGCTGTTAGACATATGAAGCCTATGTGGACTTGCAGATAGGCACTTCTGTAATGTAAATTTCTTTCAACCAGAATTTCTTGGCTTTGGACCCACTAAGGTGGGGACAGGGATGGTGACTGCTGGCCTGGCACTAGCACCCATTGCCCACTAATGGCTGCTGGGGTACCAGGGCTCATTCATGCTGGTCATGTCAGGCTGTTTCCAGGGCAGTAGTAAGTGAGAGTGCTTTCAAGGCAAGAACTCACTTGTGGTACAAGTTCTGTGGGCTGTTTGCTGAAAGCCACACTTTCTAGGTTGGTTCAGAGGGAATCAGAGCCCACAGGGACTATCCCAAACTGTGGCTCCCATGCAGCTGCACAGTGTCGGCACAAGTTACCTGGCTGCCATGAGGTGTTGAAGGATGAGTGGTGGGTAGGGCAGGAGCTGCTAGTCTGAGCAGGACAGTGGTCCTGCTCAGTCTGTTTCACTTGCTATAACCACCCACTGCTTGCTTAAAAGTGGTTTGAACCGGCCATGTGATCTAGAAGTCCACCAATCAACTTCTAAGCAAGTCAAGAAAAAATATTCCTTTATTCATCCATGTATTTTCCACTTCAAGTCATTTGCAGGATTATTCCTTTCCACATTAAGAATGTCATTTAGCATTTCTTAGTGAAAATATACCAGAAATAAGGTCTACCAGCTTTTGCTTATTTGGCAATTTCATTATTTCACCTTTATTTAAGAAAAAGTATGTCATAAAATATAAAATTTTTGATCAGTATTTTCTTTTAACACTAATGATATTTTCTGTTGTTAATTAGCTATGAATGTTTCTGACTTTTAGAAAACCATTTGTCACCATTCTTGTGCAGTTACTGTTGAGTTTGGTTTTAACTGCAGTTAAATCACCAGTAGATCATCACAAACTTGTGAAATTTAATACTTAGTAGAATATCTGTTTCTGCTTTGTCCTTGAGTTTAGGGCTTTAGTCCAGCTTTTGTCTCAGTTATCATTATGGGTGTTATGATTTGAATGTAAACAATGTCCTCACAGGCTGGTGTGTTTGAATATTTGTTCCTCAGCTCATGACATTTTTTGAAAAGCTGTAGAAGCTTTGGACCATGGTACCTACCTGATGGGCACAGGCTAGAAAGGGTGTTCATTGGAGAGTGGCCATCCTCCAGCAGGAACTCTCTGCTTCCAGTCTGTAGAGGAGGCGTGCCACCTGCTTGCTCCTATTGGCATGAACTCTGCTGTGTTTTCCCTGTCAACAACTCTACCCTTTGAACTGAGGTAAGAAGAAATCCTCCCTCCTTTTAGTTCCTTCTATCGTCTATTTGGGCACAGTGGTCTTTACTACGAGGGTTCAGCAGTAGCAGAAGACGGGTAAATTCTCTTATGAGCAGATACTCAACTCTCAGCTCCTCAACATTCAACTTTGTTTCCAATTGAGGACCTTGGAATTTTATTCACACATCCAGTTTAAATTACAGACAAGGCTTTGAAAGGAACTAATATGAAAATCTTATAAAGTCAAATTTAGTACTGACCCAAATAATATCATGAGGGAGTAAGTCTATAAAACAGTATACAATTATTTCAAATGTAAGGTATTTTGTTCATAATTATTAAGAGAAAGTATATTACTGAAAGAATTAATATTATTTAACTTTTAAGAGAACATAACAAATCCTGGATCTTATGATTCTCTAGTACTAATTCCTGGTACAAAAAGATATGTGTAGTACAGTGTTCATCCCAACAGTACGTTTAATAATGAAACTGGTTAAATATTCATTAGATGTAGCAGGATGATAGAAACTAAGGTGTAGAAATATTGCTGGATGTTTTATAGCAATTAAAAAATTAAGGTGGGCTAATATATATTAAAATGGAAAATGTGTTAAGATATGAATAAGTAAACTGGTTGCCAAATTATAGTGCAGTACACATATAATACACCCATGTCTTGTTGTGAGTGTGTGTTTGTGTGTAAACCCTGAGTAACAGGTGAAAACAATGAGAAAGAGTAATGTACTAGGAGGCAGTTTCAAAGGAATGATAGAGTTTTCTCTCTACTATTTTACATTTTCATTAAGGAAAGCATATTCCATTTTAAATATGACTGGGAGAAAGAGTTCAACAGATCAGGGATCATATTTTATTTTGTTTCATTAGATGTTTAATCTTATACAAATTATTAAGCTTATAAAATTATGTGTCACAGATTATTATTAATTTAATTATATATCTTATATAAAGTTTTTGGAAAATACAGGAACTGAAAAATAATAAACCAATTAATATTCAACCTTTGTTTTTGCATTTTCTCTAGATTACTAAATTCTTACCATGTTATCATGCTATGTACTTGAATACTTTTTTTAAAGATTTATTTTATTGTCTTTAAGCGTGTGTGTGTGTGTGTGTGTGTGTGTGTGTGTGTGTGTGTGTGTATGTGTGTGTTTCTGTGTATGTGCACGTGAGGGCATATGAGTTTAGGTGCCTACAGAGGACAGAGGCATCAGATCCCCTAGAGGGGAAAGCAACAGGCAGTTGAGAGCTGATGTGGGTGCTGGAAATGAAACTTGGGTCTTCCATAAAAGCAGTAAGTGCTGTTAACCACTCAGCTATCTTCCTGGTCCTACTTGAGTAATTCTTATACTGCCTTTAGCTCCCCTTTTCTCCTTTGCTTCCCTGGAGTTTTCATATGGATTTATTTGCTTCTGGCTCTGTAATCATTTCTGTTCTTAACATCAATAAATGGATGTATTCGTCAGTTGTATAGATGACTGTCATGTGGTACCAAGTCAATCACTCTTTGTAGTGACTCTGAAGTGCACTAATTTTCCCTACCCTTTAAAATGTTAAGGCCAGACTGAACAAAATTTAGGCAACAGTAAATCATCAGTGCTTTATAGAATGTCTGTTATCACAAAATACTGCTTGCAGCACTCATCAATTGCTCAATCATCTTAAACTGCTCCAGTTTTTTTTTTTTTTTTAAATTTGGCAAATAACACTTGTTATGCTTTCAGCTAAAAAAAATCAGGCTGTTGCTAAGTGCTTTATATTTGAAGCTTTGTGTTCATGTTCTCTCAATTTTTCTTGGTGACTCAAAATTTATTATTGCCTCCATTTTCTAAAAATATAAAGACAGAAAATAGGAAAAGAAAGATGTTTAGGGATAAATATTTAGAAATGTCTTTTTTTCCCATTTCATATATGACCTAGAAATACTGAAAACATTATTTGGCAGATAAAGATTGAAATTCAAGTCCTTTTCTATTTTTTGAACAACAAATGTAAAGGATAGGAATATAGCCTCTAAAATAGGCAATGCATAAATGTTTGAAAACATTAAAGATTAGAACAAATAATGGTATGGTTAAGGCAAAAAAAAAAAAATGACCTATAAACTCTCTCAGAGCCATGGATAACCAAACTTAGGAAGGACAGAAAATAGTACTCACAGGAAGAAGTAACTAATAAAGCCTCCCAGTAGTGGAATTCAACCTTCTTTTAAAAAATTGGTTATTTTCAGAACAACAATGATTAGTTAATAACAATTACTAAGAACAATGTTTTTCATTTTAATAGTTACTGAAAAATTTTAGTGGAAAATTTTAACTTAAATTTATGAATATGATATTATGACAAAGTTGAGGATTACTTTTTAATATATTAGAAGAAATAAAACTACAACTGAAAAGCTCAAAATACAGCTAGCCCTATTAAGCTTAATATAGCTAGCCCTATTAAGAAAGCTTAAAAGTTATTAAATTTCAGAGCAAGAAACTTTATGATGAAAAAAATTAAAAATGGAAGACAACGTTAGGGATAATTCCTCAAAATCTAGCATTAATGGCCTCTTTATTCTTTAGCATTTAAAGTACCAATTTTCCATATTGTTTCTTGAAAAATAGAAATGTCTTCATTTGCTGGTTCTTCCTGTATGGCTAAGAAACCTAAATATTGAACATAAAACAAATATCAGAAGCCTCTGAAAACTGGAGAGACAAAATAAATAAATAAATAAATACATACATACATACATACATACATACATACATACATACATACATAAAATAAAGGTAGAGAATTCAGGCCCTAGGAATCACATGCATTTCCATTTCTCTTACATACTCCAGAGAGGGTTCTTGTGAAGACAGCTATCCAAAAGTGTCGATAAATACTCGAAGGGAAAAGTCTCCAGGGAAACCTCCTCTTTCTAGTCAGATGATGAAGAAAGTGGCAGCCTCCCAAGACAGAACACTTTCAGATAGTAACTCTCTTCTCCTCAAAAGGAATACCCCACAAACACACACAAAACAAACAAACAAACAAACAAACAAACAAACAAACAAAAAATCAGATGTGGCTCTCCTCCACACATGAGGAGTCACAATCCCATATTACATCATTGCTAGCAATACTGAAGTTCTCCAGTCCAGCTGCTGGTGGTTTTAGTGGGCTAACTGGGCAGTCCTGAGTTGTGATGCCTTCTAAGCAATAACAAACTAAGTCTTTTGGAATCAGTGGAGCCCATGAAGACGCTACTCTCATCAAGTTGTAGTAAAAGCAGAGGAAGCCTAGTAAAGCCTGGGCCTTCACCAGTACTCAGGACTAACACAGCAATGTATAATTAGAGCAGAGGGTGTGTGTGGAGTGGTGCTAGCAGCAGAGGTCTGGAAGGCCAGCCAGAACACCCACATCTGGTTCACAGAGAAAAGAAACTCTCCTCTCTCCAATGGATGTGAGGGAGACTATGAGGAAGATATGAACTTAAGCTGCTGCTGGAAGTAATTATGATCTCAGTCTTAAAACCTATTAGGCAACACATTAAGGTGTCAATAGAAAACTAGTTATCATACCAAGAACTGAGTTCTCAAACTGAGTAAGAAATGACCTTCACTATGCACCACCACCTCTGGAACAGCATCACAGTTATCTGATGAGCAGTTCAAAGCAGTCACAATACACATGCAACAGAAAGTCGCAAACATGAGAAGATGAAGAAATACTTTTCAAAGGATTTAAACAGAAAATTTAAGAAGTCAAGTGAAAATTCAAAGACCAAAAGATTAAATCTGAATTGAAAAACTCAGTGGATCTCAATAACTGGGGAGAAAAGCGGAAAAAAAATAAGTAATCAAGAAGAAAAAGCACTAGAAGTTACTCAGTTTGAGCAGGAGATAAAATTAAATTAACGAAAGGGTGATGGAAATGTCTAAAATGAAATTTGGTGATGGTCACACCAGGCAGAAAGTATACTAAAATCCTTTGGGTTTGATGCCTCAAATGTTAAATTATAGTATTACATGTATAGATTTATCAATAAAGCTTTTTTAAAAATTTCACTAAAGAAATTCCAATTTCATGGAGAAAGAGACACAAAAGCACTTTCTAAACATGTACAGGAAGTTCAATGTCTTGATCAAGAGACGGTTCTGATGTGTGCAGATCTGAATCAAAATTAATTAAGCCAAGCATTTAAAATGTTGTACTTTCTCTTTAACAATGGCACTTAAGAACATGTTATTGTAAGAACTTATTACATAACACCCAATTTCTTTACAAGATGTTTTCAGCAATTTGCAGTCATATAAAGGATGTATTAAAATTAAGGTGCTTTCAACTCTTTCCATCTCTAAATATTGATAATTTTGTAGCTAAATAAACCCTATTACAGCTTTAATTATCAATATTTTATTGTTAAATGGTGCTAGAAAAACTGGGTAGTCACCTTCAGAAGAATGAAATTAGACCCACATCTCTCATCCTGCACAAAAATCAATTCAAACTTGGTCAAAGACCTTAATTTAAAATGAGGAATGCTGAACTTGCTAAAGGAAAATACGAAGAATACACTTCACTTCAAGATGTACATATAGACAAAAGCTTTCTGACTAGGACCACAATATCAGAAGAAATATTCCCAGAGATTAACAAATGGGACGACATGAAATTTAAAAAGTTTTACACATCAAACTGAACAGATAGTTTCAGAATGGGTCAAAATATTTGCTACCTTATCCTGCCAACAGAGGACTGATGTCTACAAAATATAAACAACTGTAAAAATTAAATTCCAAAAATAAAATGTGCCATCAACAAGTGAGCTAATGAACCATTTTTAAAAGAAGAAAGGCAAATGGCAGTAAGTGTTTTTAAGATGTTCAATATCTTTATCCATCATGAAAATGCAAATGGAAACTATTCTGAGATTTCGTATCACCCCAGTTAAACGGTATCAAGAAAAGAAACTAATACTAGACAGGATATGGGAAGAGGAGGAGCCCTTGTTCATTGCTGGTAGGAAAGCAACCTAGTACAGCGACCATGGAGACCGGTGTGGACGCTTCTCAAAGTGTTAAAAACAGAACTTCCATATGGCCAAGTTATACCACCCCTGGGCATATGCCCAAGGGCTCATCCTATTACAGAGATTCTTCCACAGCCAGGTTATCACTATTCTTTTTTATAACAACAAAGAAATAGATATCCAAGGACACATGAATGGATAGTGTAAATGTAGTATGTACATACAATAGATTTTATTAAGTTAAAAAGAAAGTGAAATCATGAAATTTATGTGAAAATGTAAAGAACTGGAAAACATTATAGCAAGTGACGGAATCCAAATCCAGGCTCCAAATGGCAAATACCAGACTTTATCTCATATGTAGATCCTTGCTTCTAACTGCTAATTATGTGTCTCGGGTGCTGGCAAATGTAAGTAAAAGGCAGGAAATCAGAGCCTGGAGAAAAGAGCCTTAAATGGAGGGCGTAGAAAGACAAGAGCCCAAAGTGATAGGGAACACTGGGGCTGAAGAGTACAATGAAGAAGAGGGTGGGGGACGAGAGGGGACGGGGAAGAATAACAACCACAATGAAGTGCATATGCAAACTGCACTGGAAACCTAATTTGTAGGACAATTTAAAAATAGAAATGCAATATTATTTAAAAAGAAAATACAGAACAATTGTTAAAGTGATTTTTAATTTTTAATTTGCTGATTTATTGTTGTTGTTTAGATACACGCACTTAAATAATTATTTCTATGTCACATACTCATTGGGTTCCTGTTTTGTGGACATATCCTTGACTTTTTCTCCTCTTTCATATGTCTTACAAATCTTTCTAAGAGCTGAGTCTGTCCTCTCTAATGTTAAGGAAGTAAAAATATTTAACCATAGAATTTGTGTAGGTATTTTTGTCTTTAAAAATATTTATTTAATACAGAGTTAAATTTTCTCTTGCACTTCTTGAATGCTCTTAAGAGTATAAGCACGGGTAGTATAAGATGGAAATTCAACTTAGCATTCTCTATATAGTGTAACCGATGTTGTCACATTTATTTGTGTGGGGTGGGTGCAGGGGGGGAGTGGGTATGTAATGTTGTGTGCTGTGATGCATGTGTGTATGGGTGAGTGCATGCCACAATGGCCCATGTGTGGAGGTCAGAGGATAAGCTGCACCAGCATGGTCTGTCTGTCCTTCCTTCGTGGGATGGTATTCAGGTTGTTAGTCTTGGCAGCAAGCACACTCACTTGCTGAACCATCATCCCATTGGCATGGTTTAGTTCATTCCATTCATGTCATTCATGCATAGGAACTACTTTTAGATCTCTTCTCTGTCTCATTAATCGTTTTTCTAGTTTCACACCACTTATAGACTACCTTACAACATTTCAATAAATTGATGTGTGAAAGAACAAAATTATAAACAAAATGCTTACTCTTATTTGAATTCCTACTAAACTATAAGATAAATCATAATGATTTTTTTTTACTGAAAATATGTAAAAGTAAAGGCTTTTCATCTTAAAATTATTTAGGTATTTTCATATCATGTCAAATTATTGTGTTAGAGGTGAAAATTATTTTTCATTTGCCGTTAACAGCACACTCTTTTCCATACTTGTTCTCTATTCATACCAACAACCAATGTCTAAGGTGGCACCGCATGTTAAGAAATTAGTTTCCCTTTCATTTTCCTTATTTATTTGCTTTGGTTTGGAGACAGAGTCTCACTCTAGAGACAGGACTGGACTCTAATTTATGGCAATCCATCTACCTTAGTATTCTAAATGCTGGGCTTAAGGGCAAGAACCACAGTACCCACCCTCATTTTCATTTTTTATAGATATTCATTGTTTTTAAACTTGACTCTTGAGAGTTGCAAATATGAAATCAAGAAGTTTAGAGCAACAATGCTTTCTACAGCTCTTTGCTCTATTTTCAAGATTCTGATATCTAGACTGTTCATCCTTTTTGACCATCTCAGTCTTTGCTTTATAGCCTTTAATTAGGTACCAAGTGGTTGGTAAAATGAGACCTGGGTGAATTCCAGAGAATTCCAAACCAAATATCTTTTCTTTTCTTCCTTCCTTCCTTCCTTCCTTCCTTCCTTTTTTTTTTTTTTTTTTTTTTTTTTGATGTGGTATTACTTTGTAGACCAAGCTGGCTTCAAACTCTATCCTTCCAAGTGCTAGGATTATAGGCATGTGTCACACCTGGTATAGACCATATTTGATGTGACTACTTGCTTTGTTTGAATACTTTCACATACTTGAAAGAAGTGTTATCTCTTGTTATATTTTAAGAGCTTATGTTTAGTCAAGTTCTTTCTTGTTCTCTAGCTGTTTTGAAAATCAAAAGTAAGTTATGGAAATACAAATATAGCATAAGTTTAAGACATAGTCTCATGAAATATTTAAATATAAATAACTAACTCACCTCTATTTCTTTTCTTAGTCTTTCATGTGTCTTTTTCTCTTCTTCAATAAAATGTGTTTTCTCAATGACTGAATCTTTTACTGTCATAATTTTATTCATTAGCTTTGAAATGTCTTCCTGGATATTTGTAAAATTTAAAATATACAAGTCAAAAACCCAATGGTCAAAATAAATCCAAGACTTTCAGTGCTTTCATAATTTATGAAAACTAGCCTAATTAAAATTTAAATTTGGGAAACAGGAGAAAAACATTACTTCTACAACCATACAAAATAACCATTATTTACAGAAAGCAAACCTGGGTTTGAAAACAAAATAAGACACAAAGAAAAGCAGTAGTTGTGTCAATGATTCCCTGACTGTAGTGCAAAGGGCACTTTCCCACTCTCTAGCAAGGAGTGGTAGATAGTTTAAGTCTTCTTCCTCTGTGGCTTTCACAGATTAGGAGGAGGAATACAAAGATGCCCATTGTGCAATTATGAATCACATGAATTTATTCTGTGATTTATCAGAATAGAAGCCAGAAGTTGAACATTTTTCATGAATTACAATTACTGCAGTAAATGGATTAATTAATTGTTCACTGTGATTTTGACCATATATTCACATATTTATGACTATACACCCACACACATATAGCCACAGATAATCTATATCTCCTTTAAGCATCTGCACATTGGGAAATTGTTATTTAACTTATATATCTGATTGCTATATGTACTTACTTAAGTTTTAAAAATTGTGAAACAGTTTCTGAATGTAGAACTATAGGTATCAGATTAATTGAATTATTATTTACTATGTATACTTACAAACAACAGAAAAGAGTTTGATAAGTAGCACTTCAAACCTGTATTTGTGTTGCATATTTTCCTTGTGGATTTTGGAGATCTTCCCTAAGATCTTCTTTCATTGTCTTTAGGTTTTGGATGAGCTCTCGTTTCTCATAGAGTTCAGTCATAAATGAGCATTTGCTTTCTGTCTCTTCTAAACTATCTTTATAGGCTTTTATTTTTGCATAATATGCATTATATTTTATCATTTGTTCCTCAAATAGTTCTTGGGCTGTTTCTGTATCAAATTTCAGCTTTACACTTTCTGAATATAAGGACTCAATTTGAGCTTCCAAGAGTCCACAATGAAGTTTGGAATTCTCCATGGCAGCATCTTGCTGGTGCATTTGCTTCTCTGTTTCTTTAGCTTCTGCAGCAATAGCTGCTATTTGTTTTTCAAGATCATGAAGTTCAATCTGTAATATATTTTATAAATATCGTTAATGATTAATTCATTGTATTCAGCAGAGAGAAAAGTCATTATTTTAATTCATAATGCACAAAAAAATGCATTTATAAGATATAGGAAAATGATTTATAATAGAAGGCATGTAATAGCATAATATGTATTTATTTCAGAATCACAGAAGGGTCCCAGAGTTGTGTATTTCTTACTTGCTCATCTAATTCTCAAGTATTAAAGTTATATAATTTACTATCTTATGCATAAAAGAGATAATTGGTCATTTTTAAAATGTGTTTATAGGTACCAGAAGTATTCTTTCAAATAATACAGTATGGTAAAATTTATATAGCCCAGAGCTGAGTAACCTACAGACTAGGTTCCAGTACTTTTACTGCTTTTTACCAATCTCTATGACCACATGTAAACTTAATTACTCTATCCAAAACTTACTTTCTTCACTTGCAAAATGAATATAAAGGTATCTATTTTGCTTTTCTGGGGCATCAGTCAGTGTTTACTCACACTTCCTTGTTAAAACCTGTTTTTCATATCACTAATTTTCTTTGGATCTCCTCAATCAGTCATTTCTCACTACTTCTCAGTTTCAACAACTCCTTCAAATATAGGACTTCCTCAATGTTCAGTCATGATATTTTTTTTAATTTTATAATTTAATTTAATTTTACACATCAGCCATGGGTTCCCCTGTCCTCCCTCCTCCTGCCCCCACGCTCCATTCCCATCTCCTCCAGGGCAAAGACTCCTCTGGAGATTCAGCTCAACCTGGTAGATTCAATCCAGGCAGTTCCAGTCCCCTCCTCCCAGGCTGAGCAAAGTGTCCCTGCGTAAGTCCCAGGTTCCAAACAGCCAGCTCATGCACTAAGGACAGGTCCGGGTCCCACTGCCTGGGGACCTCCCAAACAGTTCAAGCTAATCAACTGTCTCACTTATCCAGAGGGCCTGATCCAGTTGGGGATTCCTCAGCTATTGGTTCATAGTTCATGTGTTTCCATTAGTTTAGCTATTTGTCCCTGTGCTTTTTCCAATCTTGGTCTCAACAATTCTTGCTCATACATTCCCTCCTCTTTCTCGCCTGGGGCCTGGCCATGGATCTTTGCATCTGCTTCCCTCAGTCATTGGATGAGATTTCTAGCATGACAGTTAGGGTGTTTGGCCATCTGATCACCAGACTAGGTCAGTTCGGGCTTTCTCTCAACTCAGCCAGTAGTCTACAGTGGAGGTATCTTTGTGGATTTCTGGGGACCTCTCTAGAACTTTACTTCTTCCTATTCTCATGTGGTCTTCATTTATCATGGTCTCTTATTCATTGTTCTCCCTCTCTGTTCTTGATCCAGCTGGGATCTCCCGCTCCCCTAAGCTCTCTTTCCCTTGAACCTTGCCCTTCATTACCCCCACTCACATCCAGGTTGTTCATGTAGATCTCATATTTCTTCTTGTCATTCTATATGTATAGACTGAGTAATTATATAAATAGTCCCAACTTTTCTATTTTCTGCTGATGGTTCACAGACTATGTGTGGCTACTCAGTTCTATACCAAACTACCATGGGTCACTTCAAATTCATCATGTCCTCAAATCAGACTTTCCTTCCTCCTTTCCTAATCTATTTTTATTTGTATCAGTTATCAATTGCCGTAGCACAAAACCTCAGTGACATACAATATAGTGTTATTTATCATGGACATGCCTGGGAGAAGCTGGTGTTGCTAGGTGATGCATATGGTTGAGAGCAGGGAGCTGATTTTAGTCAGTTAGCTCCTATGTGTGGGAGTTGCTGTACTTCTCTGTTAAGTGGCTTTTAGGGGAAGCACACTTTTAAGTCCCCTTAAACATGGGATATGTTTATTTGAGTAAACATGAGTTACCTCTCTTGGTTTTCTGAAAAAGGAAAACTAAATTGACCCACCCACATGAAACTAAGCACACTTCTGCTGCTGGCTACCTGTGTAAAAAGTAAAGGAGGGCATTTGTTGTCTGCTTTCTTTTCTTTAACTTTCTTTTTATTTATTCTTCATGTCTTTCACATCATGCCTCCTGACCCCACCCACCCTACCCCCTGCCCTGAATTAAACAAAATGTAATTTAAGAGAAGAAAGGGGGAACAAAAAGGAGAAAGGGAGAATCTCATCATGGAAGCTGCAGTGTGACACATTGAGTCATCTAGTAAACCCCTTTACCCATACATTTTTATATGCAGGCGTTCATCACAAAGAATCATTAGTCTGGTTCAAGGCCCCTGGTCTCTGCTACACCATGGACATGAGCCCTCACTGGGACTCTCCCTGAACATCCTGTTGATGCCCTGTGTCATGGAGATCTTGCAGCCCTGGGTCCACAGGACCAACCCCAGCCCCAGCCCCACCCCCATGCTCCAGCAGATCACAGATAGGGTGGATGTTGGGGTGGGCCAACACATAACCTTGGTTCTGGGCCTGGGTAGTTGCAGGGTTGGTCAGCTTGCCAGCTCACCCCTGTGTTCACCACCAGGGTTGTCCTGGTGAAGTGTAGTGGCCACTCTCCTGAGCGCTGCAGCTGAAGAGGTGTAGGGACAGCTCTCCTGCTGTTATAACCTCAGAGTTCTTCTGCCTCAGGTGTGTATGGGCAGGGGGTAGGGCATCCCAACAAACCCCCTCCCCGCCACTAGAGAGTTCAATAATGGGGCTGGCTCTCCCACACCCCCAACAGAGTCAGTTCTACTGAGCTGCCCAGGTGAGGGGCAGGGTCCACATTCCTGAGTGCTGCAGCTAAGAAAGCAGACAACCATAAGTACAGCTAGAAGATGGAGGTCTGGGAACACCTACATGTTGGTGGTAGAAATGTAGTTAAGGTCAGCCGCTATCAGAATCAGTTTGAGTGCTCCTCAAAATGTAAACTAGAACTGCCAGGTGGTTCTGCTATGACACTCGTGGGTTTACACAGAAAAAAAAAGGGGGTCAACATACAATAGGGGGGAAGGTAAAGGAGACGGAAGGAAGGCAAAGCACGGATGAGTTGCCAACACCCTCAACAGTTATTATTATCACTATTGTACAAATGATAAAAGTGAAGTTCAGAGATGTTAAATAGGAAAGGAGACAAACTCTGGAATCCCAACTTTGAACCTAGGAATGCTTGATCCTGTGCTGTGCAATTTTTATTCTGTCTGCTAGATCAATAAATATATGAGGCATGTCTTAATGAAAATTTAAGTAGATCTAAAATTTAATAAATGCAAATGGGAGTTGGTAAAAATATTATATCTAGCAAAGCCTTTTCCAAATTGAGAGATAAATGTATTTCAAAACAAGCACAAACCAAGGGAAATCATGACCACTAGTCCATTACTCCAGAAGATATTTGAAGGGATACTATATAAAGAAAAGGAATACAGTCTTAATAATGAGAACACAGGGAAGAATAAATTTCCCAAGAGGGATGGATAACAAAGGAATCCATCAAACACAATTCAATAAACTAGTAATACTATGATACTAATATGAGGGATAGTACAGAACAATTATCCAACCAACCAGAGAAATAACCAACAAAAAGATGGTAATTAGTAAACATCTGTCTATAATAATCTTAAGTGTAAATAACTCCAATTCACCAGTAAAAGGCTATCTGACTGATTTAAAAAACTAGATCCAACGTCTGTTGTCTCCAGAAAAATACTTTACTGGTAAGGACACCAACAGACTGAGAGTCAAAAGACGGGAGATAATCTACCCAACAAACAGAAACTGAATACAAGTTGGCATATATTTTCTAGTATCCAATAAAGTAGGTTTTGAGCCAAAATTATCTAGAAGAAATAAAGAAGACCACAACATATTAATAAAAGGGAAAATACATAAGGAAGATCAAATAACTGTAGGTATGCATACATGAAACATTGAGGCTGCTATAATGGGCATAAAATATCAGCTAGGTCCTGCTACAGCAGGAGTGAGTGATTTCAATCTCTCTATATATAGGTTATCCAAACTAAAAAGTAGCACAGTTAAAGTTAAATTACATCAAAAATCTAACAGACTT
Source organism: Onychomys torridus (assembly GCF_903995425.1). NCBI lineage: Eukaryota > Metazoa > Chordata > Mammalia > Rodentia > Cricetidae > Onychomys > Onychomys torridus. The sequence continues at coordinate 65,422,108 of NC_050451.1, read as the reverse complement.
AACAGGTATATAGAGAATAGTCCACCTTAGAGAAAATGAACACACATTCTTCTTAGCAGGCCATTGACCCTTCTCTGGAATAGCTCACATTCCAGGACACAAATTAAGTCTTACCAAATACAAAGGAATCAAAATAAGTTCTTGTATCTTATCAGATTATAGTGAAAGAAAACTAAAAATCAACAGAAAAATATATAAAGAGTACAGAAATATATGGAAATTAAACAGTACATGTTGGAATGATGAGAGAGTCACTGGAGAAACCAGAGAAGAAATGAAAAGTTCCTTGAATTGAATTGTGATGGTTTGAATTATAACAGTCCCCCCAGGCTAGGGCATTTGCACACTTGGTACCCCTTTCAGAGGTTCTAGGGGAGGTGGTACAACCTTCCTAGAGGGCAGGCTTGGAAAGTATCTCCCCACTTGCAGTTCACTCTCTGCTTCTAGTTATAGTTGAAGATGAGATTTCTCAGCTTCCTGTTCTACTTACCTGCTGCCATTGCTCATAGCCATTGTGGGCTGTCCTTTTAGAACTGTAATCCAAAATAAACTCTTCCTTCCCTAAGTTGCCTCTGGACCTGATGTTGTATTACAGGAAAAGAAAGTAACTAATGCAAAAGTGAAAATGAACACACAGCTTACTAGAGCCTTCGGGATACAGCTAAGTCAGTTCTAAGAAGAATGTTCATAATTAATGTTTACATGAAACAATTTAAAATAGCCGGAATAAATAACCTAATGATGTACCTTAATGTCCTTGAAAACCAAGAACAATCTAACTTAAAAGCAGCAGATGGCAGGAAAGAATAAAGATTATGACATAAACTAGTCATTTTGTAAGTGGTTTAAAAGAAACGTACAAAATTGGCTCTTTGAAAAAATAAACAATATTGACAAATTCTTAGCCAAACTAACCAAAAGAAAATGCTATGAGCTAGCAAGATGGCCCAGTAAGTAAAGGTGCTTGCTTCCAGGCCTGACAATTCAAGTTTGATCCTTAGAGAGTGAATGAGAGAATTGTTGTCCTCTGACCTCCACAGAGGCATACCAGTATAGAGACACACACTCAAACAAATAAATAAATGGGGAAAAATGAGAGATGGCACAGATTAACAAAATTAGAGATGAAAAAGATAAATTACTACATATGGAAATAAAATACAGGTTATTATTACGGGGTACTTTGAAACTCATATTCCAAGAAACTAGAAAATTTAGAAGAAATGGTTAAATTCCTAGATATAGATGACTTAACAAAATTAAATAAAGTATAAACAACTTAAACAGATCCATAATCACCACTGAGATTAAAGCAGCAATTCAAGATTTTCCAACAATGAAAACTTCAGGTCTAAATGCATTCAGTGTCAAGTTCTACAAGCCTTTAAGAACTATTACTTAAGGCTTCTCAAGTTCTTCCATAAAACAAAAACGGAAAGAACATTACTAAATACCTTCAATAAAGCCAGCATCATCATGATGTCAACAGCAGGTTGGAACTGAGGACAGAAGGAAGAAAGAAAACTGTAGACCAAGATCCCTGATGAATATAGGTACAAAAACTCTGAATAAAGTTCTATCAAACTGGATTGAAGAATACATTAAGATCATGTGGTTGATCAAGTTGGTTCCATCCCAAGGATGTAAGATTGGTACAATACATGTACACTGGGAAGAGTACCTCAGTACATGAGTAGAATTGAAAGAAACCACAAGATCACACCAGTGAATGTACAAAAGTCAGTTGTTAAAGTTTAACAAATATTGACAAAATTCACAAAAAAAAATCCTGAAGAAATTAGTAGTAGCAGGTACATACATCAACATAGTAAAGGCTATATTTGATAAACAGGTAATCAACATTATATTAACTATGGAAAAACTGAAAGTATTTGTTCTAAAATTTTGATCAAGGATACCTACTCTTTCCATTCTTTAAAATTATTTTCAATTTTAAAATAGTTTATTTTTAATTGTGTGTGTATATATATATACCTTTGTGTGAATTTTTGCATATGTGTACATTATCCACAGAGGCCAGAAGAAGTTATGGATGCCCTGGAGTGGGAGGTGCAAGCAGTTGAGCTACCTGACATGGGTGCTGGGACCTGCACTTTGGTCCTCTGTGAGAGCAGTATACATAATGAGACAAGAGAAAGGGATAAAATGAGACAAACTAGAAAGGCAGAAGTCAGATTATTCTTATTTGTAGATAACGTAATCCAATGTACCTAAAAGACCCTAAATATTCTACCAGAAACCTCTTAGAGATGATAAATACTTCCAGCAAAATAGCAAGGCAAAAAAAAAAAATCACTACACAAAGACTAGTAGCTTTTTCTCTATAACAAATAAATCAAGAAAGATATCAAAGACAAAAACTGTATTCATAATAGCTTTAAAAATACCCAGGAATAAGCCTACACAGCAGAGTGAAAAAGAATTCTACAGTGCAAACTGAGCTCTGGGATAGGATTGGGGCAAAGACAAGCAAATCTCTGGGGCAAAGACAAGCAAATCTCTGGAACTGGCCAACCAACCAGCTTAGCCAACTTGGTGACCTCTACATTTGTTGAAAGACCCTGTCTCCAAAGATAAGGAGAAAATTACTATGGGAAGACATTGGATATGGACTTCTGGTCTTAATATGCACATGCACACACATGCATGCACTCCCACATATGAGTGCACACATCCCATATACCCCTCCTTGACACAGACACACTCATCACCCCACAGAAGGACACAGGCATAGACAAGGACTTTCCTGACTAGGTTTCTAATAACACAGGAAATAATTCCAAGAATTGACATGAGAGCACATGAAATTAAGATGCTTCTGCACTGCAAGGGAAAGAGTCATCAACAAATAAAATGGGGGAAAATCTTTTCCAACTCCACATTAGACAGGGGATTAATGCTTAGGATATATAAAGAATTATAAACACTAAATATCAAAAATCCAAATCAATAAATGGGCTTATGATATGAATAGACAGTTCTCAAAACAAGAAATATACATGGCCAAGAGATACTTGAAAAAGTGTTCATCCTCATTGTCATCAACCAACTGCAAATTAGTATTTCTTTGAGTTCCATCTTATCCTGGTCATAATGGTTATAACCAATAAAACAAGACAAATGCTTGGGAGGATATAGGGAAAGATGAAGCTTTATTCTCTGCTAAAGTGAATGTCAACTTGGACAGCCGCTATAGAAATCAGTATGTATTTCTGAGATATTTTTACAAACAGAGCTATGCTATGACCCAGCTATACCACTCTTGAGTTCATAACTGAAGTAATCAAAATTGTACTTTCATGTTTATGGCTGCACTAATCTCAATAGTCAGGAAGTGGAACCAGCCGAGATGTCCATCAGACAATTGGAGAAAGCAAATACAGTACATATGCACAACAGAATATTATGCAGCAACAAAGGAAAATGGAATCATAACATTTTCAGGAAAATGTATACAACTGGAAACCATTATATTGAGTGAAATAAACTAGTCTCAGAAAGACAAGACAATTTTCTCTCATATGGAGTGTGTGTATGTGTGTGTGTGTGTGTGTGTGTGTGTGTGTGTGTGTGTGTGTGTGTAATAAAAGTAGAAAGAGGATCATGAGAGAGGAAGAAGATAACTGAAGAGAGGTGGGAAATAGAGAAGAAAGTGGAACACATGTAAAAAGAAGGCAGAAATGTGGACTAACAGGAGGAAAGGAAGCCACTTGGAGAGGGAAGGGGTAGATGCAGAAGGCAGTGGGGTGAAGGGAATGACTGGACGCGCTGTCTTAAGAGTGCTGGCTGGCTGGAAGATGATTTGGGCTGGCTTGAACTGGGCTGGCCGGGGTGTCTTGGCTTTGTCCTATATGTATTAAGCTCCAGAGGTATGTCCTTCTCATGATAGCAAACACACACACAAAAAGTGGACATGTGAGTATGTAAGAGCTTTCCTAAAGCTTTTTGCTTGACTCACTTGGGCTAATACTCTAGCTAGTCACATGACCAAACTCAGCCTCAAGGGGTGGAAATGAGTCCAGCACAATGGGAACACATAACTCTTATAAATTACAAAAGAAAAGAGGTTCATTGAAAGAAAGCTAACATGACTTTGTTCTTCAGAATGAGCCTTACTGGGAGAGTCACAGACTCATAGCCACCCATGGGAACTTAGAGAGCATTAGGAGAGTTAGAGCATCATACAGCCATGAGGGTGCTCTGAAGACACACATTCAGAGCCTGAGAACAAAGGGAATTTCTCTTTATTATATGGTTTTTGTTTGTTTGTTTGTTTGTTTGAAGTGGAAAGGTAGAGCGTGGGGAATGAGAAAGCTCTATACCATGTGACCTAGTTTGGCCTGGCCTGGCCTGCATGCTGTGTAGGAAAACACTGACAAATGTAAAGTGGTACTGCAAGGTTGTTCCTGATCTAGAAATCAAGGGGCCCGGACATCATAGCATCAACTGAGAGGGAATTACAGAATTCTTCGTAAGAACTGTGAGGTCACAGCACATCCTAATCAACTGTGGGTAGCTATTTCCTGAGTTCTGAAAGAGAAAGGCAACTAGAGGCTCTGTAAACTAACAGTGATATGTCACAGTGTGAGGATACAGATTAAAGAGACCAGAAGTACACATCAGCACAGCACAGTCACAAACATAATCCACAGGACCACCTTGAGAACCAACCATTGTCTAATCTACAGCCTCTTTCTGTCCCTGTATTTAGTTGTTCCTCCAGCTCCACATCAAATCCCACTTAAATAACTGCAGGAGACTTGTTGTCCTTCTTTCTTTCCGTCTACTACTGTCATTCTCTTTAAATCAATTTGAAGGGTTGGAAGAAAGGCATGATAAGAAGTGAACTCTCACTTCACACCCTTCTATGTAAGATTCCTCTGGTGTTTTCCCTGCAGAGCCATCTCAACTATGCATACATATTCAGCAAAAATCTGAAACACACCAAACACACTCCTCCCACAGGTCCATTGATGTCTGGAAACTGTTCTGGTTTTCACCTGGATAGTCAAAAGCTGAGAAGTCATTCTTGATTCTTTTCATTTGCCTCTACATTCTACTTGCCACTTTCAACAAACCTCGATGATTGGGATATCAAAATAAAATCTTGAATATGTGGATAGGATGTAGTTCAGTGGTGGAACATTTGTATAGCATACATGAGGCCCTGGGGTCCATCCCCAGCACCAATAAGTAAATAAATAAACAGATAATAAATAGATAAATACCTCAAATTTATTTTCGACATATCTTTATCATACGTGGTACAGCCTGGCTTCTGACTCATCTTATTCACTAGCAAGGTCCCATGTGTAAGCAGAAAAATTTTTTAAAACATAAAGCACACGGCATGCTTCCCTGCTCGAGCCTCTTGTGGTGTCCTGTCACATTAATGACACAAATTCCTGCAAGTGCCTTATAAAGCCACGCACACACTCTTGTTTCCTAGCATCCTTCCTGTTTATCCATTATGCCCAGTTCCTTCTTAACTAAGGACATTTGTAATTGTTGATCCATCTACCACAAAATTCCTGACCACAGGCCAAAAAGACAGGTCAGCAGCTGAAGTGCTAGCCTTGCCAGCCTGACAACATGAGTTCATTTGGAAGATGACAGGCAACTCCACAAAGTTATCTTCTGACATCCATCCCGGCGCTATATATAACACGCAGGTGCCCGAATTCACATGCCACACAAACATGTAATAATAATGTGTAACAAGTTTTTGATGTCCTACCAGCCAGCTTCCAAATGACAACACTGAGACTTTTTCTTAATTATGAAAGCTTGGCTTTTAGCTTAGGTTTGTCTCAACTAGCTCTTATAACTTAAATTAACCCATTTGTATTAATCTGTGTTCTGTCATGTAGCACTGATCCTGCTTTCTCCATGTTTCCTTGTGTCTCCTGCCCCTCAATTCCTCCACCTCTTCCTTTCTTTCACCAGAAATCCCACCTATACCTCCTGCTAGCGATTGACCATTCAGCTCTTTATTAACTCAAGCACAGCAATTTATCTTCACATAGTGTACAAATGTCCCACAACAATAGTAAACAAAATTGTTGAAAATCCTTTGCTCCTAACGATTCACATTCAGTTGTTACATTCCTCGGGGGCCTTAGTTAAACTGAAATAAGAAGTAACTACTCCCACGCTCCCCATCACTCTCCACATATTACCCTATCCTGCCTCCTTTGCAACATCTCAGTCTGCAACTCTCCTTTAAATAGCTTACAGTTTTCTTCTCTATTAGAAAGAAGGAACTATGACTACAAGAACCTTCTCTGTCTTATTCATCAACACCTTCCTCTTCAGACAGTGCCTGTCACAAAGCAGAAGCTCAATAAATGTTTATGACATGATGGACACATATATAAGAAAAGGGAACAGATATTCTTTTGGCTACAATCAAGTTATTAATGATAACAGCGTGCAAACTTGGTATAGGGAGACGTAACATTTCTACCAATTAGGTTATCTCTTTTCTTAAAGTAATGTAACAGACCATTATATTTTGTTACTAGCTTTAGCGTGTTTTCTTTGATTTATTTCCACCCTTAAATTAGAAATATATTGCTACCATGACTTCTCCTGTTCTCCTTCTGTTCCATCTTATTAAGATCCAATCAAGGTCAATAAATTCCAAATCTTTAAATTTTGAAATCTATGGATTTTGAATTTTAAATTTCATTAATTAGTCTATGTATGTATGTATGTATCTGTCTATCTACTATCTGTCTGTCTGTCTGTTATCATGATATGTGTATGTGAGGGCTGATGCTAACACCAGGTAATGTCAGAATAGACTAAACTATTTGATCTAGTTGGTACTTGTACAAGTAGAAAACTGGCTGCTGTGCTGGAAAGTAGTTCAGGCAGTACAAGAATTCCAACATTGTTGTTCAAAGTTGCTTTGGCCATTGGTAGGTTCTCTGTCTCTCTATCCAGTTTTAGAATCAGCTGGTCAAAACAAAATTGAGGTACTATTTTTGCTTGAGATAGCTTTTACTCTAGGTATAAAATGGGGAGAACTAACATTTTCAGGATTCATGAAAATGGGATAGCTTCCCATCTTTTAGGACTTTAACTTTTTTCACTCATACTTGGCTTGTTTAACCATTTGCCAAATTCATCTCTACTGAACTGCACTGTTTTGGTACCATAATAAATAATGTTGTTTTAAAATTTTCTGATCATCTCTTGCCCATAAATAGACATATAATATGGTTTTAAAAATATCAATATTGATATTTTATTACTTTAAAAAACTCCCTTATTAATATTAGTAGCTTTTTCAGGATTCTTTGGGATTTTTCTAAAGGTAACCATGCCATGAATAACTTTTTAAGTTTACTTCTTCCTGTCCAGATACAGTCTTTTTCTCCTTCTTACATGATGCACTGCTTTGAATTACTGGTATCTTTTGAATAAAAATAAAAGCAAGCACCTTGCTTTGTTCCTGATCACTAGAGGAAGACATTACTTCAGCCTCAGGCATATGGTTGCACTTACACAGATGTTCTTTTCCTTTAGATTGAGAAAATTCTTGTCTATTCCTAATTTGCTGAGAGTTTTTGTCCTAAGTAGATGTTGTCACAAGTACTTTTTATGGACCTAGAATTTTTTCTTTGACATACTTTTTTTTATTGAATCTTTGCTTTAAAATCCATTTGGACCTCATCAACTTCAGAATAAAACACAAGTCTCTTACCTCTGTATAACACTTCCATCATTTCTCAAGGCTTCTCTGTGCTGTGCCATTGCTGAGGTACTTCCAGTGCTGTGGACATGCCAATGCTATGGCAGGCCTCTGTGAGCTCTCTGGAATATTAGCCTCCTCACCTCTCACTCTGAAACTTGTCCCAAGTATTCAGTACTCCAGCTGTCCTTGAAATCTTGACTTTGAAAGATCACTTCTTTAGTGAAAAGTCTTTCCTGTGTTAAATCTGTACGAAGTACATGCTTATTTTTTTTTTAAGATTTTATTTATTTATTTGTTTGTTTGATTGTTTATTATGTATACAGGATGTTTGACTGCAGGCCAGAAGAGGGCGCCAGATCTCATTACAGATGGTTGTGAGCCACCATGTGGTTGCTGGGAATTGAACTCAGGACCTCTGGAAGAGCAGTCGGTGCTCTTAACCTCTGAGCCCTCTCTCCAGCCCCAAAGTTCATGCTCCTAACACTGACTGTGGTGTGGGATCATTTGACTTTTTGTCTCCTGTCCCCATAGGTGATGAACAGTGTAAGAGTAAATATAATGTCTTGTAATTTGTTTCAAAAATAGGCTCTCAGCATAAATAAAATAATGTCTGAAGTTTTATAAAAAGAAGTCATAAAAATTCTTTATAGAAATCTAAGACATTGCTTTGTATTATATTCTATTTTGCAAAAATATTTCAGGAGTGACTAACATAATGTTAGTATATATAAACCATCTATATTACATCAACACAATTATTACCATTATGTAACTGTGAATACATTAATACCTAAGTAAATGTCAAAATCAAGTCCTACTGTCCACTGTGGCCCCCCAAATGATACTTACAATTACAAGTTGTCTCTGATATTCACAAAACCCTTACAGTCATATTCCATTATTCTCTCCATTTTACAAAGGAGGCGGAAGAGGCACTGGCAAATTCAGTTGTAGAGCTAAATATGCAAACCTAGCCATGCAAGCAGGACGGCTGAGCTTGGAAGCCCGTCTTTTCATTTCTATGGCCTAGGTAATAACCACTTCACAAGCACGGTCTCCTTCTCTCGTCATACTCACAGAGTGTAATTATGCTCCATTATGTTTCGTACAAGAGAAAATGGCCCCATGTTCCTTGCAGAATCATGAGAGAACATTATGAGGAGGAGAGAACTTAGAGGAAGTCTACTTAAGGTGTTCACTAACAGCTAGTCACTCAGACAACACAGCTTTACTGGCTTACATGGTTTTACTAATTTACTTCAATTTATTGTTTTATGGAAAAATGCCATAGGATGAATTGTAAATGATTCTATGTGATGAGTTGGGTTTTATGGACTTACATTATAGCTATAATGACACTGTAGCTACAATGTCACTGTATGGGAGTGTGAGATAGTCTATAAACCCAGAACATGCATATAGACCACTGTGGAGAACAAAAACTTGAGGGAAGAAATATGAATTTAAAATGAACCTCCCAAATACCATTCTTTTTTGTGGTTGTGGTGGTGGTGCTACTGTTGGGTGTGTGTGTGTGTGTGTGTGCACATGAATGTGTGTATGTATATAAATGTGAAAACTAGAAGACCACCTCTGGTGGTGGTCCTCAAGCACCATCTACTCGGTTTTATGAGGCAGGGTCTCTCACAGGCTTGGAGCTTGCCAGGCAGGCTGGCTGGCTGGCCAGTGAGCCCCAGGGATCAGCCTTTCTCCACACCCCAAGGACAGACCACCATGCTTGGCTTTGTTCCATGGACCATCAAACTCGGATTCTCTTGCTTGTGTGGCAAGCCCTTTACTGACTGAACTGTCATCCCAGGCCCTGGTTAGTCTTCATAAGCTCCGTTTCACTAAAACTTCGGAAGAAGCTAGAGACATTTCAAAGAATATATCAAATAGTTACCTGCAAATGGAACAGAACTCTCTTATGTTTTTCTATTTCGGATGTTTGTGATTGTTGTTGTTTTGCAACTTGCTCTACAACGTCTGTTAATGAAGATGTGTCTTCTTTGCTCATAGCTAGACAAAGAATAAGGTATTTAACAAAAATTAAATGCAGATATTTTAAGGAAGCCATATTTCTTTCTATAAGTTCATTAAAAACAATGTTTTTTTCTTATAAATAACTAAATTTAGGATTGATAGTCTCCCTTTCTGGCCCTAAGCAAAATCAAGAACAAGGCAATAGTGACGTCACTGGAAGGATGCTTCCCTCAGTGCTGTACCAGTTCTTACAGAACAGAGTAAATATGATTGTCTCAGTTTCCTAATCCAGAACTCTTGCACGTTATTATTACAGTGCTATCGTAGTAAGTGAAAACCACTTAGAGTTGAATTTTAATTTTATTTATGTTTTGAAATTATTACTCATAAACTTCTTGAAGCACCACCATGTACCCTTCCTCACTCTTTTTTCAAATTTATGGTCTTTTAAAAGTTAATTGTTGTTAATACACATATGTATTAACATATATAAATACACACACACACATATATTAATAAATGCATAAGCACAATCTGCTTGGTCTGTATACTGTAAGCTGTATATGTGTTTTCAGGGCTGACCACTTGGTATTGGATAACCGACTGGTGTGCTCCACGATGGAGAACCCTTCCACAGTCTCAGCATTCCTTAGTTGTGTGGTCCTGTTTTTTCACATTACACAAAGCATATAAACCCGGTCCATGTCTACTCCTCATGAGATATACCTGCTTCTACCTCCTCTAACTTCCTCCCCTGTTTAGCACCACGATCCTTTTGCTCATTTTCGTCAGTGCTGCTGATCTTCCAGCTATTTATTAGGATTGCTCCCTTACCTTCCTTAGGCATGCCTTCCTTCCTCTGTTCTCTGTCTTCTGACATTCTTTGTTTCCCAGTCCCGTTCCCTGGATTAGCTCACCTTCTTTACTCCTACAAAACAATAGAGATAATGTTTCACTTTTCCCTTTTCCTGACACATATACATGATCCTAACAGTTGTTAAACACATGACAAGGATGATTAAAGACTCTTCACTATGAGTATCAATAATTAAACACAATAATTAAGTGATATGTAGAAAGAAAGAAAAACTATATTTAAATTTTGGTTTTTCTGCTTTTCAGCTGGTAGGAGCTTGAGAAAGTTTCTTCTTTTATCTTCTGTATCTTTAGCTGTGAAGCCTCAGAGGGCCAAGGTCATAATTAAAGGTATTATAACACACTTCTATATGTATACACACACACACACACACACACACACACATAATACCTGACATAGACTGAGTAATTATTATGGATTAGTATAGTAGCAGGAATTTCCTGTACTGTGTTGAAGAAGATTTTGAGCAGCACATGTAAGAAATGATTCCAAGAACATTTCATCATTTCCGTCCAGTGTTACTTTAACCAGGGTAGTCCTAAGCAGGCTGAAGACATTTGTTTACCCTTTTCTTAGGAGCAGCTGATAGGATGGAGGCATGCAGACTCTAGCCATCAAGAAAGGACCAGGGAACTGCACTAACAGGAGGGAAAGGTGACAGAACAGGCCACTGCGGGGTCAGGACAAACAGCATCAGAATTGGTCTGTCCAGAGGAAATGATACACATTCCCAGGATGAAAAAGTGGACTCGATGTCCACAAATACTACTGAGATTAGAAGCTACTATCTTCTATTTAACATCTGTGCAGAGGAAATTTCTAATTGTTAACAAAAACCCAAGATTTTATAGATGCTGTAAGTATAACCAGTAAATATATAATCAGAAAAATGATTCCAAACTTTCCAAGACAAAAAAATGAAACATTATCCTGAAGGTTAAACACATGCAAGGAAACCTCCCCGGAGAAGTTTCAGCAATCACTGAGCATCTTTTCTAAGGATTAAACACAACACAACACACACGCACACACACACACACACACACACACACACACACACTCACTCTCTCTCTCTCTCTCTCTCTCTCACACACACACACACACACACACACACACACTCACACATTACTTACACATGCCTTCCAAACTAAAACTTAAATGACTGAGATGTGTTACATAAAAATAAGAAGGAAAATCACAACTGAATTGCTTCCGAAGCGAGGAGATTGAAACCTATGCAGAAATATCTTACAACAAGGGGAAGAAACCCTGAAAGCTTAGCCAGCGAACTGTCAGATGCACGTGAGAAGGTAGGATCCTTTCTTATGTCTTCACATCACTCCCTTCAAAATTCACTTGGACCTTCTTCACTCTTGATGTCTTGCAGGTTCTGAATTCATTCCCTGTTCACGCCTCTGCTCTATGCCCTTCCCTCATCACACACAGAACTGCCTCAGATTAGCATTGGTGGAGCCAAATCTCACATCCTCTAGCTTATTTGTGTTGTCTTATTTTCCCTACCTGCCTTGAAAACGCATACTCTACACCTAGCTCAATGCTTCCAACTGAGTACAGTGCTAAGTGCGTCTTCCACGCCTACTCGTGCTGGATGCTAAGTACTTCAGATTTGTTTAAGCATTATGTATAATGTTTATTCTGCTCTTGGTAGTGTTCTAAGTATTTTACATGTGAACTCATTTGACTCTGAGGTAAATATATACCAAAAGCTCACAGAGGCACACACAGATCAAGGAACTTATACAGTCAGCTATTGTGATGTGAGTTGAATTCATGTATTTTAGTATCACTTAATGCTGGAGTACTACTTTTTAAAGAGAAGAATCATGTCTTTATATATCATGTCAGAATCAAATTAGATTGTTAACCATTTTTTTTCCTAGTGCCGGGGGAATTGACCCCAGGACCTTGTGCGTGACATCTTACCACTGAGCTTCTTCTTTTCACTCACACTACTACACCCACTTTCCTGTCGGAGGAACTATTTCAGGTGGCTCCAGCACCTGATTTGCATGATTCAATAGGGAACTCAACTTCATGCTCTAAGTTCCTGCTAGATGGCCTCCTCTTCCTAGTAAGTCTACCCTGTCCCCTCTGAACCAGTGCCACTTCACAATCTGCCTAAAGCTGGTCACTGGTCCCATTAGACCCCACATCCCTCCTCACTCAGGCTTTAGGAGGAGCCTTCAGACTTTCAAATCATTCCTTACTGTGAAGATGCATCCCCATTGAGCTTGGCACACTCCTTAATTTGAGACAGCTGCATGCCCCAACTCATCCTTTGTGTTCCCTGAAACTCAAGTTCCACCTTCAGCAGACTCTCCAACTTCTTTACTGATCTTTAGCTTTACCTTTTTGCTTTAACTGAAAGCCAGAAATCCTGCCTCTTCCTTAATTCACTAACTCTAGTAATGTCCTCTGTCAAATATTTGATGATATAACATAAAGAATGAAGAACATTAGATTCATATGATAAGAAACTAACTGGTATTTCCTGATATTTATTTCTGAATCATGAATAACATCAGCTGAAGAACTCTTACATAACATTTAATTACACCAACTATTCTTGAAAAAAATTGCAGAAGATTGTGGGTTTTTTGTTTGTTTTTTGTGTGTTGTGGGGTGGGGGTGTGGTGTTTTTGGCTTTATTTTGTTTTCTGGATCTCTATGGTGGAACCAAAAAAGGAAAGGAAAAAGGAAAGAAAGAAAAGAAAACAATGACTGCCATCTACTGATAATTCATTAGAACTGATACACAGTCGCTATCCACTTTAAAAAAGTATACTATTGGACTCCATCCAAAAGAAATGCGTAAGTCAAATCATTGAAAACTACCATAGTGAGGCTTGGAAGCTGGCTAACCACGGGCCTAGACTGAGGAGACAGAAGGACAGATTGCCACTCCCCTTCCTGTCCTCCTTAGAATCTCTCCACTCTCACCCCCCTCACTCTTGGAGCAGCTGGCTTGCACTTGCCCCTCCTCCCACACTGCCTTCACTCCCTGGGGACTCCACTTCTTCCTGGGCTCCAGCTCAGCTCTCCCCTGCCCCCAGCCTTCCCTTCTAACTTACCTACTTTCCTTTGTGTCAGCAGCAAATACCCATAAATACCCTCCACCTTGGACCCCCCCTCCACCGTGGCTAGCCAGGTTCTGACTCAGGAAAGTGATTTTTACTATCCTCTGGGTCTTCACTGTTCTCTGTAGGACTTATTCCCAGTCCTGCCTGGAGGGGCCTCTCCTCCCATCTCCACATCATTCACTGGGACCCCACCCCTCCTCCCATCTCAACATCATTCACAGAGACCCCACCCCTCCTCCCATCTCAACATCATTCACAGAGACCCCACCCCTCCTCCCATCTCAACATCATTCACAGAGACCCCACCCCTCCTCCCATCTCAACATCATTCACTGGGACCCCACCCCTCCTCCCATCTCAACATCATTCACTGGGACCCCACCCCTCCTCCCATCTGGACAGCGTTCACTGGGACCCCACCCCTCCTCCCATCTGGACAGCGTTCACTGGGACCCCACCCCTCCTCCCATCTCCACATCATTCACTGGAGACCCCACCCCTCACATCTCAACAGCATTCATGGGGACCCCACCACTTAACACCAGCCCAGGGTCCCCCTAGCCCTTTTACCCCTCTCTCTAGACTTACTCTTTTTCCTACTGTAGCCTACGTGCGTGAGTCCCTCCTCCCACCCTATCCCCATCCCTGGGAATCCCACCTCTTCATGTGGGCCAGATCCCCAAACTCTCTGCCATAGCTACTCTCGGCCATTCCTTTCTGTTACCCATCAACTTGTGGAAGCACTGTCTGCCAGAGACCCCACATCTATCGCTTGCCTAGGATCCAGAAAAGGCAACATCAACCAAAGAACAGGACACCCACCCAACAATGCCAAGAACAGATGTCAAAACCTAGAAACATCTTAATCAGCTTAACTCCAGATGCCTAGACTCCAGAGTAAAGACACATGACCAGCCACGGTAACACTTGCCTCTATTAGAAACTAAGAACCCTATTACAGTCGGCCCTAAGAAATGGAATAGAGCTGAAGCACATAACAAGGACGTCAAAATAGCAACTGTGAGCATATTCAAGGACCTTAAAGAGGAATGAAGGCCATGAAAACACAAAGAAACAGTTGAATGAAATAATGGAAAAATGTAAAAATGGAAGAATTTAACAAAAAAAATAGTCACTAAAAATTGAAACTGAAATAAAACTGGAAATGAAAAATTGAGCCGTCAAAAGCCTCAGAGTTAAGCCTTACCACTACATGGAAGAGAGAATTTCAAGTCTTGAAAACAAAGTAGAAGAAATAAATACTCAGTGCAAGAAAATGTTAAATCTGAAAAAAAAAAAAAAACCAGGTACAAAACATCCATCAAATAATGAGTAGATAATGAAAATGTGGTACATTTATACAATAGGATATTAATAAGTTATTAGAAAGACCATAAAACAAAAAAATTAGGAATTTTGCAGGTAAATGGATGGAGCTAAAAAAAAAAATCAAAAAAACAAAAACAAAAATGATCTTGACTAAGGTAGTAACTCAGCACCCCCTCCCCCGCCAACAAATAAAAGAAATACTATTTGTATGTTTTCTCTTGTATGTGGGTGCTAGCTTTCAATCATTCAACTTGTGTTCTACAACTAGTATGCCATGGAGGTTAGCTACTGACTGGGGACTAGGGAGAAGGGAAGGATCTCCCAAGGGAAGGAAAAGAGAATTTACTATCAAGGAAAGGTGTGGCAGGGTTGGTGGCTGGAGGAGGATTAAATGGGGAGAGGTATGAAAGAGATGGGAAATGAAGGGAATGGGGAGGGACAATTAATATCAAAGGGTCAATCTGAGGGTCAACATGGAAACATGTCACCGAAGGAGCTTCCTAAAGTGTGTATATGAGGGGCTGGAGACATGGCTCAGTGGTTAAGAGCACTGGCTACTCTTCTAGAGGACCTGAGTTCAATTCCCAGCACCTGCATGGCAGCTTGCAGTCTGGAGCTCCAGTTCCAGGGAATCTGATACCCTCACAAGACATTCATGCAGACAAAAAAAAAAAAAACCACAATAAACAATAAACAAAAACAAAAACAAAAAAACCCAATGCACATAAAGAGAACATATATTATTTAAAATAATAATAACATCAAACAATCCCCATGACCCCCAAAAAAGTAATGAGTTTGAGGCCAGCCTGTGCTACAAGGAGACTATGTCTCAAATGAAACAAAACAGAACAACAAAAAGTTTACATAGATAGATAGATAGATAGATAGATAAATAGATAGATAGATAGACAGAAAAGAAATATAGTGTCTTCAAATAATGGGGGAGACAGTGCCCCAAATAGATATCTTATGTCACCAAGTGAAACCTCTAGTGCCATCAATTAGTTGAGTCACTAGCCAAAAGGACTCCAAAGAAACCCCCAAACATCTCAGGCTATTGCCTAGGCCATTGGTTGGCCCCCTAAAGACATCACTTACAAACCAGTGTTGTAACAGAGAATATAGAGAGGTCAAGCTGGTGCCGACATAGAGGCTTCGCCTCTAACTAGTACTAGCTCATGGTACTAGAAGGTGTGCTGCATGCTACCAGAGGAGAAGGGTAATCATCAACCCAGTTCCAGACCATGTGTAATAGTGGCACAAATGTGGGAGTAACCAATCTCTAATTGGGTTTAAGGCCAACTCTGTGAGCTGGGATTCATACATGAAACAGCTAGGGTGGCCATGGATCTAGGGGAAAACCAAACACTACTGCTCAGCTAAAGGAACACGGCAATAAAATGACTTCTGATAATGTTCTACTATGCCTACAGATGGGTACCTTGCTTAGCTATCATCAGAGAAGCTGCTTCTTGCAGTAAATGGGAACTAACACAGCGACCCACAACAGGACAATGTGCAGAGAGTGAGAAATATCGGAGCACTCAGTCCTAAGTGGGATGTCTTCATCAACCCTCCCCTCAGGGCTCAGGGACCTAAGTGGAAGAGGAGGCAGGCATTGTAAGAGCCAGAGGGAATGGATGGCACCAAAGAAACAATGTCTTTCCGACACAACAGGACTTATGCACATGTAAACTCACTGTGACAGCATGCACAGGGCCTACACAGTTTCAAGGCAGCTGGGGGCCCAGTGCTGAGAGGCGGAAGTTCACAGGGGATCCCATGTCTAAGCAAGAACTGTCTCCAGTTGGTACCTGTTTATTAGGAAACAGTTTTCTTCAATGGAGTCTCACAGGGCATGTAAGCCACAATTCAGGATAGGTCCCATGCCGACCAGTAGACATCAACACTAAACAAGCTCAATGCTATTTTTGTAGACTTTGATCTCATATGGCTTTGTCTGGACAATTTTTTTTTCTCAGTGGTCTTTTGATTATATGCTTTGGTTTTCAAATTTGTGGGTTGTGTGTGTGTTTCTTGAGTTTTTGTTTGTTCGTTTGTTTTTGTAAAAGAGAAAGAAGGGAGGTGGAGTTGGATGGGCAAGGAGAGTCTGGGAGGACTTAGAAGAGCAAAAAACTATGCTCAGAATATATCATATGAAAATATGTTTTCAATTTAAAAAAATGGAAGGATAAAAACCTTCAAATGATGCAAGGTTCTGGCAACACTTCAGTGTACTATTTGCTCTCCATAACTGATAGAGAACACAGTTTTGTTAAGTCATCCAGTTTGTGGCAATTTATTTTGGCAGCCCCAGCAAACTTAACAAGAGCTATTAGAAAGGAAATCTGCATTGGTTACATGGCCTGTTCTGTAAAGATCCGTAAATTTCACTTCAAATGGCTTGGCCAGTGAGATGGTTCAGCGGGTAAAGATGTTTTCAGCCAGCCCTCATAGCCAGCATTCAATCCCTGAGATTCACACAGTAGAAGAGAATGGACTCAAGCAAGTTGTCATCTGATTGCCACATGCATGAGCGCGCACACACACACACACACACACACACACACACACACAAACACATATACACACACACACTCACACACAAATACACATACACACACTCACATAAACACATATACACTCACACAAATACATACACACACTCACACACACACATACACACAAACACATATACACACACACTCACACACACATACACACACACTCACACACACATATACACATACAAACACACATACACACACACAAAACACATATACACACACTCACACACACATATACACATACACACAAACACACATGCACACACACAAACACATATACACACACTCACACACACATATACACATACACACACTCACACACATAAATAAACACATATACACACACACAAACACATACACACACACACACTCACAAAATAAATACAAATTTTTAAAAATTGGACACAGCTCTTAAAATTTCTACTCATCTCATAAGATTTACAGTAGAGTATAAGGATATATACAGGGACTTCCCAAGGGTTTTTCTTAACAGTCAAGGCCCCCAAATGCTGTTTCTATGACATAGTGAAATAATTAAAAATAGAGAGGTGGAGTGGATGCTCTTAGCCTGTTTACACCTGGCTTCTAATCAACTCACCTTTTCTACTCCCTCTGTAAGTCCTAAGTGGTGAATTCCCATAACGTGCCTAATGATCATGGTTAGGAAATTACTCAGGTGAGCCGGCCTACCAACTGAACTACAGCACCATCCCCTAAATTATCTGTTCTCAAACCTGTTCATGCCAGCTATACTTGATAATATGCTTTTATTACTTAAGTAAATGTTATGCAAAGCAATTATATGGTATAGAAATAAAGTGTTTGTTTCTCTGAAGTCTGTGTTTAATAATTTCAAAAGACACAGTAAAGGGTATGAGATAACTATAAAAGAATGAGTTTGTAGCCGGCGGTGGTGGCGCACACCTTTAATTCCAGCACTCGGGAGGCAGACCCAGGAGGATCTCTGTGAGTTCGAGGCCAGCCTGGGCTACCAAGTGAGTAGTTCCAGGAAAGGCACAAAACTACACAGAGAAACCCTGTCTCAAAAAACCAAAAAAAACAAAAAACAAAAAAATAAGAATGCGTTTGCATTCAGATTACTTCAAGAGTGCCTTTAAATTATTCTCCTCTTAAAGAAACAGAAATGGGGAATCTTTTATGTTTAGGGGTAGCTGTGTGCTTTATGCAAGAGATGTAATGCAGAAAAATAAGTTGATCATGTGCAAAAAGACTCTGAACTTTCTCAATTGATTGACCATTAAGCCTGCAGGTAGATTAAAATAAGTTTACAATACTATACTACACTTTCCCACAATTCTCTGGCTTAGCTTTGTTTTCTTTTGAAAAGTTTTACATAGACATAACCTACATACCATAACTTTCATTCTTATAAAATGGACAATTCAGCGTCTAACAAGCCTTTTCAATGTTTTATCAGACTGTGCCTAGAAGAGGACTTCCATATACGAAAATCCTAAGGAAGCTATTCTGCATAGTGAGACAACCAGGCGTCCAGAAAGGTTATGTTTAAGCTTGAAGAGTATTGAGCAACTGGCAGCAGTTAGGCTCACAAGAGTGTTCAGAGTACAACAAACAGCAAGTGCAAAGAATGTCGTCATGTGGCCTAGGAAAAAACAGCCTTTACTTGGATGGCTTGAGAATAAGGCAGTTCTTTTTCAAAATGAATTATGCATCTGAATCATCTGTAAGATGAAAACAGAAAAGCAGAGCAAAACATGCCCAGGCCTGACTACTAGAGACTCTGATTCACTGTGCCACGGGTGTGTGGGGTACCTCCATCCTTGTTATTCTTTAAGTTCTACTTGTTCTGATGGGCAACCGGGATTGAGAAGTTCGGGCGCAGTGTGAGAAAGGAGTGAGAGTATTAAGAAATGGAGCCCAGACAGACCAGATGGTGAAGGAAATGGTATGCAAATACAATGAACAACTTCCCTACTTTGAAAGTTTTGTTTGTTACTGTGGGATAAAGGAATCTGAACTCTCACCATTATGCATGGAAAACAAGGGGACGTGTTCTAAACCTGCTTTGGAAATATCATTTTGCTTCTTGACATAAAACAAGTTCATGCCAAGGCATGTATGTATGTTTGACCAGATGTGTATCATCTACCACTCAGGCTTCCTAAAAGTGTCCAGTGAAAATACAGATGTGACACCACCACCCCCAACCCAAAGTAGTCACATATACTGGAGTGGGTCCTGTGTGGGTTAGTTACCTTGGTCTCTAGTCAGGTCGAGGTCGGTGCACACTTACAAGAACTCTTCTAAACTCCCAGATACCCTAGAGTCTCCTCGTTCAGGAAAAACATGGTCAGCACCCACAGGAACACCAAGGCAGACAAAGGACCCTCTCCTTCCTCCACAGCCCAGTCTACAGAAAATAGGCCTTCTCTTAAGGTCCCTGCTATGTGGAAGGTTAGCTATATTCCCATTTACAACGGGGTACTTGATTTCCATAGTGTAGTTTTAAAATTACACTAACCCCCTGGAGGATGATAAAGGGGACTGAATTTTGGTCTCTACGAATGAATGCATTCTGTCCTATTAGGGGGCGTGTTTTTTTTTTTTTTAAGGAACTTAGGGGAACTCCAGGTCGTCAACCCAGGGAAGGGGCCCCGTCAAGGATGGTGACCCCAAACGAAAGCACTGAATAAGCAGAAAGGGGGGGGAGGAGGGGGGGGGGGATGGGAACCAACTCACTTGTTTCTGGAAACAAAAAAACAAAAAAAAAAACTAAACAAAAAGTAAAACTCAAAACCAAAAACAACTCCCGACAAAATCCTGCGGCGTGCCCTCCCTGGAGCGGGGATTGGCGGGCGCCAGGGGCGAACGTGACCGGCTGCTGACCGCGCTGCTGGGTCAGCACGTCCGCTGCCGTCCCGGGGGCCGCCGGGAAGCACGCTCCTCCGCACGCTCCTCCGTTCCGCTCGCCGCCGGGGACGCGCCCGCCCGCGGCCCTGCGAGCCTCTCGGGCGGCCTCCGCGGCCCCGCCTCGGGCGGCCTCCTCCAGCCTCCGGGGCGACGGCGGCCGCTGACCCGGAACTGCTGAGCGGCGCGGGAACCCCGGCCGGGGGCCCCTGCAGGCGTCTCCCGGGCGCCGCCCCGCGGCCGTGGCGGGAACAGCACGCCCGCGGGAACCCGAAGCCGCCTAGAGGCCGCGGCGCGGTGGGGCCGGGACGGGCGGACGGACGCACGCACGGCGACTGCAGGCGACTCCGGGTGCGATCGCCCAGGCTGCAGCTCACACCCCCAGCCCGCCGCCGTCCAGGAGAGCGCGGTGAGTGTGTCAGCCAGCCCCGGGCGGATGCAGGGGCCGACCCCGCGGGGCACCCGACAGGCTCCTCCGAGGTCGCCCTGCACAGCTGGCGGAGAGAATGAATGAGGGCGCCTGTGCCCTGGGGCGCGGGGGTTGGGGGGCGCCCTAGGCGGTCTCAAGAGGAAGGAAGGGGTCAGCAGTGGTTGGGGGCGCCAGGAATGCAGGGGCCGGGGTCACCAGAGGGGCGCTGCAGCCGGGACCGGGAGAGGACTGGGTGAAAGACTCAGCAAGCGGGCAGGAATGCCGCACCCATCCGAAGGACAGTGGCTCTCGTGACCGTCCCAAGTGTGGGGTACTGTGTAAGTGTTGGGGAAAGCCTATCGTGTGGGTCGGCTTCTATCTTAAAACACGAGATTTGTGGTGGCGGCACGCGTCTTTAATCCCAGCACTTGGGAGGCAGAGGCAGTGAGTTCGAGGTCAGCATGGTCTACAGAGTGAGTCCAGGGCTACACAGAGAAAACCGTGTCTCGAAAAACCAGAAAACAAAACGGGGGAGGGGGGAGGGAGGGAGGGAGGGAGGGAGGGAGGGGAGAGGGAGAGGGAGAGGGAGAGGGAGAGAGAGAGAGAGAGAGAGAGAGAGAGAGAGAGAGAGAGAGAGAGAGAGAGAGGTTGATTGATTGATTGATTTGCTGGTGTTGCTCAATTTAACAACACTGAGGCCTCAGTGTTTCGTATGAGATATGATCTAATCTGATAGGCATGATGGGAATAATGATATAATAGCAGTAGATTGACATCCTATAATTTAAAAGCAGGACTTGGTCTCTTTTCTGGGCTGGGCTGTAGATTTATTTAGGTTACTTTTTGTGTTAACACAATTACTTCCTTTTCTGTCCTCCACAAATTTCTGTTGTATCTATAAGAAGACTGGTACAACTTACTGCTTATGTGTCATCATTTTTCTTACAGCTGGTTTGGCACAAAGTTTTCTTTGAAGAAAAGTGCATGATTGAAGGATGGCAGAAGCAGTCTTGATTGATCTTTTCGGTTTAAAACTGAACTCACAGAAAAACTGCCATCAGACATTACTGAAGACACTAAATGGTATTCACTACCACCATGCCCCCACCGCCAAGCTTCTTTGCATAATACATTGCAGTAATGTCAACAAAGAAAGGGATGGTGAACAAGATCTTTGTGACTTGGAACCAGGAAATGGATTTTCACTTATCATCAGAGAATTTGAGACTGTTAGCAAAACCAGTGTGGCTGCCTGTTTGTATACAATTAAACAAAAAATTGACGAAAAAAATCTGAGCCACATTAAGGTGATTGTACCTGAGCACAGGAAAATGTTAATGAAGGCTTTTATTGATCACCTCTTCACTAAGGTTTATGATTTTGAGTTTGAAGATTTACAGGTAGCTTGGAGAGAGAACCTGTTGAAACCATCCCCTGAAGTTAATGTACCCACAACTCATCAACTAGAAGAAACCCAGAGTGAAATAGAAACGTACTTGAGAAGCTTACCAGCTCTGAAAGGGGACTTAACTATTATCACATCTCCTTTGATCCCAGGTATCTTCCACAGCCTTTGTCCTTTGTACCGCAGTGAAAACCCAGACTTTCTTCAGAAGTTGCTCACTTCCTTTTTTTCTTTTTTCTGCTGACTCTTGTGAACTGCTCATCTTTTGCAACATGGGGCTTTTATGATTTTGTGGGTCAGGTACATCAAGGGATGACTTCATCAGAGCCATCCCAAACAAACAAATTGGCTCCATGCAAATTCAGCTTTAAGGCAAATTTCCCAGTCCCCCTTTAAAAACAAACAAACAAACAAAAAACCACTTTTCTGTCCTGGTAAATCTTTTACATAGAAATGCTGAAACCTCAACCCTCTGGGCATTTGGCAGAGAGTGAAATTTCAAAAAAAAAAAACAAAACTATCTTCCTTGGATAAGTAGTTTTATCATGAGCTACAGGCTGTTACATATAATCGACAGATGAAACACAAGCAGCCTTCCAGAGCATCAGTCCCGCAGGGTAACAGCTGTGTGTAAAAACACATGGGGGTGCAAAGTGCTGCCCGAACTAGAAACCAGAGAAACAGTTGCAGGTTGGAGTGACCAGGGAGGGTCTGATGGTGAGACTGTCTTTTGAATGCTAACATCTCTTTACTCTTTGCCGCGTATCTTCAACAGATACCTTCATACATGGATTCACGACAAGAACAGGAGGCATATCTTATATACCAACCCTTAGCTCCCTCAATCTTTTCAGTAGTTCCAAACGGAGAGATCCCAAAGTAGTTGTTCAAGAAAATCTTCGTAGGTTGGCGAAGGCTGCAGGATTTAATGCGGAGAAATTTTACCGAATAAAGGTAAATTTTTGTTATGTATTTTGCTTTTCCAAAATATTGGCATTTTCACTCTGTCAATAACTATATAATCTTTAAGCTATTAAATTTTTTTGTTTCTGGTGCTTCATCTAAAATTTTAGGATAATACTGTGATTATTTTTCTCTACTTTATACATTATAGACTAAAGATCAAATATTAAAATAGGTGTGCTCACAGGCATATATGTATGTATATATGTATCTCATCTAGAACTCAATTCTAGAAGTGCAGTCACTTTCGAGTGAGTATACAACCATCACTGCCCTATCAATATAGAAGAAAGTTCCCTGGATGATCAAAAATAATGTTTGGGCCATTAGTTTTTAAGTGAAAATACGGGAGAACTAAGGTCCTAAGTGAGGGGAAAAATTTGATAAAGAATTGTAGATTTACTTGCGTCTAAAGGGAAGAAAAAAATCACTGATTCGGTAGTTTCACTTTTCTGCAAAGAAAGTGAAACTTGCCTGTTGTGAGAAGTACTCAAAATAGAGACTTACTCATCTCTAATGGGGGATGTTCATGACTTTTGAGTCTGCTTTCCTATGAGCAACATCTGCAGAGATGTTATAGTTTGTATTTTATTATTCATAAAAGTGAGTAATTGTAGCATGATTATCTAATTTTCTGCCCAAATGAGTACTTTTAGAAAAGCTGGAGTATAAGAAGTTTGGTTTTTAAAACATTTTGTCCTGTGTTTTTTGTTAGACTGATCACGCCAATGGAGTGTGGGTGATGGGGAAGAAGGAGCCTGAATCTTATGATGGAATTATCACCAACCAGAGG
The DNA here is from genome assembly GCF_903995425.1 of Onychomys torridus. Lineage (NCBI taxonomy): Eukaryota > Metazoa > Chordata > Mammalia > Rodentia > Cricetidae > Onychomys > Onychomys torridus. The sequence continues at coordinate 65,398,066 of NC_050451.1, read as the reverse complement.
GGAGTCACAATCACAGCCCTTGGCGCTGACTGTATACCTATCATCTTTGCAGATCCTGCCAAGAAAGCATGTGGGGTTGCTCACTCTGGTAGGTGGATTTAACAAGCCATTTCAGATTTTGTTAGTTTGAAGTACAAGGTGTTTTGTAACTTTTTCTGATGGGCATAGAAAGCTGTTCATTGTTTTGCTTTGGGATAGGATGAGGCCTGTGTACTCTTACTATAGAAACAGATATAAAGAGTATCCAGATTAGATGAATCAGAGTAGTAGTCTCTAAGTAGGTGGTATTTAGGGATATTCAGGGATCTGTAGGTTTGACGTCTGTCAGTAGTTCTAAGCAAAGATATGCTATTAACATATGGCGCAAGATGATCCTGCCATACAGACTGAATTATCTTTAGACCTTGAAGTTTTTAATGTGCATAATAATCATTGTCTTTGCAATAACCAAAGGACAGCCCTTTATGCTTTTCTAAACACTCTAGGGTGTGGCCGCCTCTGCCTGAGAATCCTTGAAGTCTAGGTGGGAATGCTGGGCATGCTGTAGAAAAGAGTTCCCAGAGGAAAGAGCATGAGGAAAGGCAGTGGGACTGAAAACAAGATGAAACAAGACATGCTTTGTCTATGCCCGTGAATGGAAAGCCACTTTTAGTTCAGCTAACTGAATTGAACCGTGACTGTTAGCAAAAGATGATTAAAAACCGTTTTCAAAGGCCAGATTGTGTCAAACTTACAGAATTTCTTTCCTGAAAGAATTCTGAAATAATATTTAGATTATTCTATGTGTATCATTCTATGTAAAATGAGACACGATCTTTTGAATTTCAACTTGTAAGTTTATGACACTTTTTAGAAGACACAGAATCAAGTGGTCCAATTTTCTTTTGACCTAGCTAAAGTAACAGAAGTGGATGAGAGGTCAGGATCACTATATGACACTATCAGAAGTAGTTTAAAATTTGAATCTGAACTCAAAAGAAATATGTTAGGATTTGAAACACTTATTCTGACAATATCCAAGATTTAGTCAAAATGAAGCTGTAACTATGAACTTCAAATCATTGCTAAATTAGCCATGAAATACAATACATAAATTATATGCTTACCGGGTATCAGTTAGTCTAAACTCCATCTACGGGACTAAGTTCATAAAAATTAAATTTTATTTAATTAAAATAAATTAACTATTAATTATTTATTGAATTTAAATAAGTTAAAATTATCTTAAACTAGCTGTGTGTATATATGTGAATGTTTGTGCTGGTGAGAAGATGAAGGACGCTTTTGGAGGAACGAAGGTATCCTTGTGTTTCTAGAAAAGTCTTAACAGTCATCAGAATATCTGTACTGAGTTGTTTTCTCCTGAAAATTACTGCCTGCATTTCCAAAGGTGTCTCAGAATCATGATGTTAAAAATTTATCATGCTTTTCCTAAAGCCTTTTCTACCACAAAGCTTCCCGGGTTTTGTTATGGAGATCTTCTCTACCAACTTAACAACCTAGTATTTTATTCTGGTCCTCTTTCTGCATTTATGTATTCAGTGAGTTTTCAAGGGACGTTGAAACTCTTATTTAGATATTTATGACTTCCACCACCTCGCCTTTTATCTCAAAGCGTGATCTCTCCCAGTGTGTAGTTTTAGAAGGATGGCTATATGGAGTGGTGCGCGCGAGGAGATTCCTCCTCGTCCTCCGGCTAAGTCGGCTGTTTGCGTCGGAATGAAGGAAGGAGGGAAGATGTACTCTTGCTCTTGGGTTTTCCTTTAGTTTCCGAAAGGGAAGTAGGAATGAAGAAAGGGGCTTATCTTAGAACTCACCAGGAAATCCAAAGACAGTAGAGAAATAGTAGAAAACTGTGTGTAGCATGAATCTTATTATTCAAATCAAACCTGAGGCCAGGTATTGGGGTGAATGCTGGAAGATCAGAGAAGCAGAACAAGCCACAGCTTCCTCACCTCGCCAGTTCCTCAGCTGGTCTTGTTTCCTCAGACTGGAAGCTTCTCAGTCCCCATCTAGAATGGGTCTCAGCTGAACTGCTGCTAGAAGCCTAAAAGCTTAACCAGCCAAATGCTTCTAGTTTCTGGTCTTCACGCCTTATATATCTTTCTCTTTCTGCTGTCACTCCCTGGGATTAAAGGCTCGCTTTCTGGGACTAAAGACTTGAGTCATCATGCTTGGCTGTATCCTTGAACAGGTGGATTTCTGTCTCTGGAATGCTAGGATTAAAGGTGTGTGCTACCACTGCCTATCCTCATGTTTAATATTGTGGCTGTTCTATCTCTGACCTCAGATAAGTTTATTAGGTGCACAATATTTTGGGGAACACAATACCACCACAATTGTGCAGAGATGGTTAGTTGGAAAGATGAGTTTTAGTGTGAAAAGTGGAGAGATAACAAGACTCTATTAAGAGAAATTAAAGAAACGTGAGATAATTAGAAGGCCCATGTTTGTAAGGTGAAACAATATTATTAAGGTGCACATATCACCCAAACTCATCTACTGATTTGGTACAATTCTAGCAAATCCCTAATTGCATTTTTACAGGGAAAAAAAAAATCCATCCTCAATTACATATGTAACCTCAAGGAGCTCTGGATAGTCACAACAATCTTGTAAAAGAAGACTCGAAGTTGGACATTTCACAATTTCTAATTCTAGAACTCATTTCAAAGCTATGATATTGAAACAATATAACACTAGTATTAAAAATAAAAGACTCGATAATTAATAGGAATTTCTTTTGAAAAATGGTATTTATGTTTAGTCTCCATAGCAATAATGTCCTTTTAACCTTTTCTCCCTCTTCTATTAACTAGAGTAATGCAATACATAAAATGTAACATTTAAGCCAGGTAAAGTGTCCAGCTCACTATTAATATTTGGAGTGTTCAATTTCTAGAATTCTTTCATCTTGCAAATTTGAAACTGTATATAAACCAACAAAACAGAATAGAGAGCCCACAAGTTACAAATAAGTCCTTAACTATGGTTGAGAGCTTTTCAAGGAAGATGCCAAACTGGTTATTCAATGAGGAAAGAATGATATCTTCAACCAATGGAGCTGGGGAAAGCAGACACCCACAAGCAAAAGAATGGTTCTGACCCTTACCATAACAATATTGTATTGTATTGTCTTACCTAAATTGTAAGAAAATTATAAAACTCTTAGGAATGAAAAAAAAAATAAAAAAAAAAAAAAACCCAGCAGTGTAAGTATGCATGCCTTTGGATTAGGCAATATAGTTTTTAGGTATTCAAGCAGGAAAAAAAAAAAAAACAAATTTTAAAGACAGGTAAATTGAACTTCATTAAAATTTAAAATACTTGTGCATCAAGAGATAAATCAATGGAGTAGAAAGGAAACCCACACAATGGCACGAAGTATTTGCAAACCATTATATCTAGTAAGGGGTTAATTGCTAAAACAACACCTGCAATTCTATAATAAAACAATGGCTGGGTTTAAGAATAGGTAAAGGGATTGAGGATGTAGTTGCATTGGTACAGTGCTTGCTTGGCATGGACACTGTCTGTTCAGTAGCATCATCATACATACCAGATATGGTGGCATACACCTAAAATCCCATCACTCAGGAGGTAGAGGTAGGAAGATCAGAAATTAAGGAATGGGTTTTTCCCTAAAAATGATTTGTAAACTCCCGAGAAGCGTAAGAAAAGTTAACCAACATCATTCATAATTAAAGAAATGTAAGTCAAAACCAGAATCTCATCATGCATCCATCGGAGTGGCTACTACTTAAGACATACAACAACTCTCAAGGATTGATGAGTACAAAAGATGTGAAAATTCACACACAAAAAAATTATATTCTTGATATAGTGGCACTTTAATCCCAGCACTCAGGAGGCAGAGGCAGGCAGACCTCAGAATTTGAGGCCAACCTGATCTACATAGGGGATTCCAGCTATACAGTGAGACCCTACCTCAAGTATTTAAAAAAAAAATAGTATGGTGATTCTTTAAAAAGTTTAAAATAGAACTGCCATATGACCTAGAATTCTAACTCCGGGTCTTTGTCCAAAAGTACTTGCTTCTCCATTTATAGCATCCTGATTCATAAGATTTATGAGGTAGAAACAACCTAAGTGTACAGTGACAAATGAGTAATGGATGAACCTTGTAGACCTTGATCCAATAAGCCAGCCACAGAAAGACAAGTTCAGTATGATACTCCTCACATGGAGTATGTAGAGTATTTAAAATTCATAAACAAAAATGTGTAGGAATAGAGAAATGAGAAGTTACTTTTGCCTATAGTTTCAAATTTGCAAGGTGAAAGAAGTCTAGAAATTGAAGAATGCAAAATGTTCATAGTGAGCTGGACGCTTTAACTGGCTTAAATGTTACATTTTATGTGTTTCATTACTCTAGTTAATAGAAGAGGGAGAAAAGACTGAAAGGACATTATTCCTATGGAGACTAACCATCAATACCATTTTCAAAAGAAGCACCTATTCATTGTTGATCCTGTCGGGTGCTTTGTAAAGTGTGTCTAATGTAATGACAGTACTTGGAAGGAGTCATTACCTTTGTGGTTCATGTCTTAGACCTGGGCTTTGAATACACAAACCACAGCTGTTCATTGTTCACTGAGACATAGAAGCAGTTGGAAGTCTACATTTTTAACTTCTCCTGTCTTCTTCCCGTTTACCAGGCTGGAAAGGTACTTTGTTGGGTGTAGCCATGGCTACTGTGAATGCTATGGTAGCAGAATATGGCTGTAATTTAGAAGACATTGTTGTCCTTCTGGGACCTTCAGTAGGACCTTGCTGTTTTACTCTTCCCAGAGAATCAGCGACCTCATTTCACAATCTTCATCCTTCATGTGTGCGACAGTTTGACTCAATGAATCCCTATGTTGACATCCGAAAAGCTACCAGGTGTGTGATTTCAATGTGGTGCCCAAGTTTGGTTATTGCTTATTGTTTCTGAGATGAAAATTGCTTTAGAGAACAGTAAGTAACTCCCCCACACAATTCGGGTAGCAAATATTTAAGGAGCTAATGTGCACACATGGAAAAACCCATATTAAACAAGGCATAATATTCTTACTTAATTTGTATCAAAGATAATATCATGACTGTTACAGTTTATTGATTTTGAAGTAAATTGCAAGTTGATCTCTCCAGAAAACTAAAATTTTGTGTAGAATAGCTGATATGTGCTTTACGTCACAACTATTGCTTAGGTCAATTCTCTTAAGGAATAGAAACTATAAGAAAGTTGATGTTTTGAAAGTATTCTTATTGTCTAATTAACTAGAAAACATTTCTTATAAAAATATTAGGTTCCCAAATTTAAAAAAAAATAGGTAATATAAATATATAAGAACTTGTAAGTATTTGTAATCCTATGCATTTTGAATATATGAATTGCTTCTTAATCTCTGTTGAAAATTGTCATTTCTACAGAAGAAAACTGGTATTTGATTTAAATTGTGTTACTATTCCAGTCAGCAAAACCATATCTAGGCCCTGCCTTACTTACATGAGTAGAAAGGATTCAATCAATTGCATTTGATTCTTAAATGTGACTAGTGAAATGTGTCACTAATTTTATATCAGAATATTTATGAAGAAAGTTTCCTGTGAAAAGTCTAGTGAATAGGAGAGAGAGAGACAGAGACAGAGACAGAGACAGAGATTAGATGATTAAAAGTATACCTTGTCTGAACCAAATGAGTTTTGTACACAAATGCTCTTCTTCCCAAACAAGCATATAATTTTCTCACGCTATCCCAGAGCCAGCACAAGTCTGCAGGGCAGTGTGGATCACTGCACAGCTCATATTTGAGCTTTGGTGATAAATGCTGATAGAATCTACCATTTCCTGACCAGCCCTGTTGCAGAGGAAATAGCAGCCTCCGTCATTCTGAGTGAGGGCTTTCCTGGCATGTGCCCACTCAAATAAACATGCTTTTCTCATGTTGCTCTCACTAGCAGGGAACATAAACTCTTGCTGTCTTTTGAAACATCTTTATTCTAAGGATTCTTCTAGAACAAGGAGGAATTCTTCCACAGAATATTCAAGACCAGAAGGGAGATCTTGACCTCTGCACATCCTGCCATCCTGATAAGTTTTTCTCCCATGTTCGTGATGGCCTCAACTTCGGGACACAGACTGGCTTCATATCCATCAGAGAATGAGGTACACAGCCTCCTCTGTGCTGTCTCTCTTCAGTCTCTTTCCCTATGCCTGCCCCCATCTCCTCTTCCCCTCCCCCTCCAGCCTGTCCCTGCCTTCATTGAGAAAGTAATTAAATTTAACAATATTTCTTCTTCCCTGTAAAAATAATCAAGTTTTGATTTATAAGTGGCAAAATGGTATAGACAAGATTTATCAATATACTCTATGGTGAAGAATATTCATTTCTTTCCCTGGTTAGTGAAGAATAATTAGGTAGGCTTATGTTAAAAGTTTTAAAGTAATTTAGTCTTTTTAAAAAATCCTATATAAGTAAGTCTTTATCTCTGATGTGAACTTGATCTATACATTTTCTATTATAACATCTTTATACCTTTCATTATTTTTGTTTTATGGAAAAATGGTTTAATATTGTAAAAATGACCATACTACCTAAAGCAATCTACAGATTGAATGTGATCCCCACCAAAATTCCAACACAATTCTTCACAGATTTTGAGAAGACAATTTTTCCTTCATATGGAAACATACAAAAAAAAAAGAAAAAAAAAAGAAATCCTGAATAATAAAATACTGCTGGAGGTATCACCATCCTAGATTTCAAGTTGTATTACAAAAGCTACAGTAATAAAAACAGCATAGCATTGACATAAAAATAGAAAAGTTGATTAATGGAATAGAACTGAAGACCCAGACATAAATCCACACACCCATGGACATCTGATTTTTTTTATTATGAGGCTAGAAATAAACAGTGGAAAAAAAGACAGCATCTTCAACAAATGGTGCTGGTCAAACTGGATGCCTGCATGTAGAAGAATCCAAATAGATCCATATTTATCATGCTACATAAAAATTAGCTACAAATGGATCAAAGACGTCAACATGAAACCAGGTACACGGAACCTAATAGAAGAGAAAGTGGGGAGCAGACTTGATTGCATTGGCACAGAAAAGACTTCCTGAACAGAACACAATTAGCACAGGCGCTGAGAGCAATGATGATTGATGGGCCCTCATGAAACTGAAAAGCTTCTGTGTGGCAAAGAAGGCTGTCCTACAGAACGGGAAAAAAATTTCACCAACTCCACATCCAATAGAGGGCTAATATCCAAAATATATAAAGAGCTCAAGAAATTTGATTTCAAAGCACCAAATAATACAACTAAAAATGGGGTACAGATCTAAACAGAATCCTCAAAAGATGAAACTCAAATGGCTGAGAGACATTTAAAGAAATGTTAAATCCTTAGTCAACATTGGAAATGCAAATCAGAACTACTTTGAGATTCCATATTACACCTGCCAGAAGGGCTAAGATCTATAATACAAGTGACAACTCGTGCTGGCAAGGATGTGGAGCAAGGGGAACACTCCTTCATTGCTGGTGAGAGTGTAAACTTGTACAGCCACTGTGGTCATCAATATGGTAGTTCTTCAGAAAGATGGTAATTGATCTACCTCAAGATCCAGCTATACTACTCTTGGGCATATCCCAAAGGATGCTTCATTCTACCACAAGGACACTTGCTGCTCTATTCACAATAGCCAGAAATTGGAAACAACCTATATGTCCCTCAACAGAAGAATGGATAAAGAAAATTTATACAACGAGGTACTACTCAGCCATTTAAAAAAATGACATCCTGAAATTTGATGGCAAATGGATGGAACTAGAAAAAAAATAATCCTGAGTGAGGTACCCTAGACTCAGAAAGATAAATATGGTATGCATTTGCTTATATGTGTATATTATCTGTGAAGGCACTGATAAATAACCAAGCTACAATCCATAGAACTACAGAGAGTAGGTATAGAGTAAGGGACTTGAGGGAACAGATAGATCTTGTTAGGAAAGAGAAATAGAATAGGTAACTATGGATTGGAGGGGGTGGAATGTGAGGGTCAAGGGGGAAAAGAGAGGAGAGGGGGGTTGAGGGGGAGGATACAGGAAGAGACAGCTAAATTAGGGGGCATTTGAGGGGTAGTATGGAAACCTAATACAGTAGAAAATAATAAAATATGTACATATATGAAGGCAATCTAAATGAAACCACAAAATAATGGAAGAGACAGAGTCCCAGCTGGCCATCTTCTGTCAAATGAAACTTCCAGTAGTGGGATTTGGTTACATCCATTAACTTGTTAGCCAAAGGGTCCCCACAGGAATCTCCAAACAACCGAGATTGTTGTTGAGATTATAGATTTCCCTCTACAAACTGACAGCAAGGTCCCATTGTTGAAGACAACACGTACACAACTCATTAAACATGGAGATGTGTCAGCGCCTACATGAAGCCTTCACTTCTGTGTTCCTTCACTTCTGTGTTCCAGCATCTTTGGTACAGGAACATACTCTGCATGCTCTCAAAAGGAAACATAAGCACCAAGACAGCCTCAAACCCTTTATCTGCAATGGTGTACTGCCTACAAGATATGCTAGTGCAAAATGGTGGCATGAAGCCTGTAGGAGTAATCAACCAGTAACTGGTTTGACCTAAGGCACACTCTGCAAAATGGAACCCATACCTGGCACTGGGTGACCAAGAACCTGATACTATATAGCCCAAGGACCTTCAGTAAAACCAAATAATACTGATCTAAAAAAAGGGGAAAAAAGTAATGATAAAATGACAACTCCTAATGATATTCAGCTATACTCATAAATTAGTGCCTTGTTCAACTCTTATCAGAGAAATGTCCTTCTGCAGCAGATGGGATCAGTTATAGAGACACACAGCCAGGCATTACACAGAGCATGAGAGATGTTGGAGCACACATCCCTTAAAGGGATGTTTCTATCAACCCCCCCCCCCAACCTCAGGGAACCCCAGGGAAAAGGAGGTGGAAAGAGTGTAAGAGCCAGAGAGGATGGAGGACACCAAGAAAACAAGGCCCTCGAAATCAAAGTGAGCGAAGCTCATATGAACGTGGAGACTGAAGCAGCATGCAAAGGATTTCATTTTTTCCATTTTTCCCAATGGAGTGATACTGGGTATATCAACCATTCCAGGACAGGCCTTATATTCAGGAGTAGTTGACCAACATATAATTGGAATCCATAGTTTTTTGTGTGTGCTTTTATTTGGTTACAATTCATTGGTAATTTTTTGATTTGTTTGTTTGTTTTTCTTTTTGGATGTGTTTTTTTTTTTTCTTTGTTTTGGAGGGTTTGATGTTATATTGAGTTTTTGTTCCTTTTATGAGAAAGAACTTTGACTTGGGTGTGTAGGAAGGGAAAGATTATCTGAAAGGACTTGGGGAAGAGGAAGAAATGATCAAAATTTATTTCAAATTGTTTTAATTAATGAAAAGTAGAATAAAAATTTCCATAAAGATTTTAACTTATAGACTAAGAAATCTACAAATATATAAACTAACTTTCCAACTGCCAAATATGGTAGAGTTGGAATTTTTCTTTAAAGGGATAGATAGTAAATCTTTTTGATATTATATTTTGTAGCATTTATGTGTGTGCGTGCACACACATCACGCATGCTAGTGCCCATGCTATGGTACATGTGTGGAGGCAGAGGACATCTTCCAGGAGTGTCTCTTCTACTACTCTGTGGCTTCCAGAGAGCCAGCTTAGGTTGTTAAGGTTGATGGCATCATCAACTCTGACTCAGTAAATCTTTGATGTTGTGCAGAACATGCAGTATCTGTGTCATCCAGTCCACTCTGCCACTGGAGAGCAAAAGCAGATGCTGACAACACAGAAGAGAATGTGTTGGTGCTCCCATTAACGCCGTGTGTAACAAGGAGGCCTTTTAGACTTCTGTAAAGCTATTGCATGACAATGATTTAGGACTGACCCTCTAGCACACTCAGTTTTCTGTACAGTTTAACTCAATTCATCTGTCCTTCACTCTTCACACCGTCTTTAGTTTTTAATGTACTTTTTGATTCCTACCTTGATATTCTAAGAACACTAGTGAGGCGCTCATGTTTTATCTCTGTCTATTTTACAGGTTCTTGACTGGAATTCTGCATCGCCATTTCCCGCCTCCTTCCACACTGCTTGCCAAAGAAACTTTTGTAAACCAAGAGGGTCACAAAAGATGATTCATCGTCAGGGTATACTTCCACTGTTACCCACAGCTGGAAGATCTTGGTCTAATTCCTATGACAACTGATAAGAGGACCAATGTAATGCTATTCCTCAAGTTAGGTCTCTGTATTTATCTATGAATCAAGACCAGGTCTGTTTAGTTCAGTATTTGTTGGATGCCAACTTTTTTTTTTTAGGGATGAGGCTTAGCACAGTGTATCAAAATTAAGACAACTTCTCCATTTGAGTCAGATGCAGTAGGAGAGAGAAACACTTCCTTTTGAATACATTTTTAATTACCTTACAGAAGAGGAGATTCCGTTTAAGGCATTTTCAAACATCATGTTCTTGCTGATCCTTCTTCCCTCTCCCTCTCCCTGTGTCCCCCTCCACTCCCAGTAACCCTCCTTTTGTGTCAGCGTGTTCTATAACCCCTTCCTTGCTCGACCCTCTTTTCCCCTTATCTTCTCTTTCTAGGTTCAACACTTATAACCACACTTACACCTACATATATACATATATGTGCATATACACGTATGTGTATATAAGCATAAACATGAAAGGTTAGGATTCATATATGAGAGAGAACACATAGTGTTTGTTATTCAGAATCTGGATTATTTTGTTCAGCATAATAATTCCAGATCCATCAATTTTTCTATAAATTTTATAACTTCATTGTGGCTGAATAAAATATTGTATGTACTGTATATCTGTTACCCATTCATTTGTTGATGAACAACTAGGCTAATTTCAATTCCTTGCTGTTGTGACTAGAAGCAATAAATGTGCATGTTTAAGTATCTTTGTGGCAGGGTATGGAGTCTTGGGTATATGCGCAGAAGCAGAATAGTTGGGTCATAAGGCTGTTCTGTGTTTGTTTGTTTTTTAAAATATATTCTTTTGAGAATTTAATTCATGTATACAGTGAAATATGATCATAACCATCCTTCATTTGCCCTCCAACTCTTCCTCAGATTTTCCCAACATGTCCCCTTCCCAGCTTCATGTCCTCACTGTTGATTTTTTGATCTCTCTGATGATGGCGGTTGCTGTTTCCACTTCTACCATCAGTGAAAAAGGGTTCATTCAACTTTCCCCACATCCTCATCAGCATTTGTTGGCATTTTTCTTTAGATATTTCATTTACTTATTTATAAGTGTACAGGTATTTTGCCTGCATGTAGGCTGTGTACCACATGTGTGCAGTGACCAGAGAGGCCAGAAGAGAATGTCTGCCCCCCGAGACTCGAGTTACAGATGGTTTGAGCTGCCATGTGGGTGCTGGACTCAAACTGAGACCATCTGGAAGAGCAGCCAGTGTTCTCAGCCATCTCTCCAGCTTTGTCACGTTTTCTCTTGGGAGTAGCCATTCTGACTACTGCTAGGTAGAATCTGAAAGTAGTTTTAACTTGGATGTCTGATGGCTAAAGGTGTTGGATGCATTTTCAGTATAGATCTGGACATTTGTGGTTCTTTTGAGAACCATCTGTTCATTTCACATGCCTGTTTTTTGACAGTCAGTTTTATTGTTTAGTTTTAAAGGTTTTTGTATGTTCTAGGTCCTAAGCCCCTGTTTGAAGTATAGCTGGCAAAGATTCCACACTGCTCTGTAAGCTGCTTCTTCTGCTGATAGTTCCCTTTGCTGTGCAAAATCTTTTTTACTTTATGTAAATTTGCAAATTTTTGTGCTGTTAGAGTCCTATTTTCAAACTTCTTCTATATGCTGTTTTCTCAGAATGTTTCCCTCTAGCAGTATCAGAATTTCCGGTTAGGACCATTGGTCCACAGGAAGAGTTTGGTCGCATCCCTGCTCTTTCTGTCTTGTGGGAAGCTTTACAATGTTGCTGCTAGATCTTCTGAAGAGACTGGTAGAATTTAGTAGTGAGTCCACCAGGTCCTGGGCTTTCCTTTGGGGTAAATTTAATTAGCACTTGCATCTCTTGCTTCTTATATGTCTGTTTAAATAGTTCATATCTGCCTGATTTATTTTTGATACATTATTATAAACCTTCTTCTTAGGAAGCCCTTGACCATACCCTAGAGGGTCTGATAGATTGTGCTATCCTTTTGCATTTGATCCTAGGAATGTTTTAAAGTTCCTCTATGACGTTTCCCCCCATGATTCACTATTCAGTCTCCAAGAATTCGTATAGTTTCTGAATTTCTCTTGATGATTTTTAATTTTATTATGCTGTGGTCTTATAAGATAAAGGAATGACTTCTTTCTTTCTTTCTTTTTTTCTTTCTTTCTTTCTTCCTTTCTTATTTTCTTTTTTGTATGTGCTGAGGTTTGCTTGATGGTAAGTTTTAGAGAGTGTTCAATCGTTTTTCTGCTAACGCTATCTGTTGGATGGACACCACTTAATTCTGGTTGATCTGTGGTATAATTTAGCTTTGAAGTTTCTTTACTGGTTTTAGATTGAAGACCCCCCACCTAAATCAGAGAGTGCCATTTCAACACCTGTCATCATTATCATGTCAGAATCTGTGTGACATTCTGTGTCTTTCAGTGTTTGTCTTATCAGATGTGTAGTCCTCATATTCAGTGAATAATATTTCCAGTTGTTATATCTCCCTGAGGAGCTGTTCCTTTGTTAATAGGTAGGGGCCCTCTTTATCTCTTCTGGATAGTTTTGATTTGAAATCTACCTCATCGCGTACAAAAATTCCTACTGAGCATGCACACAGTCTCCATTTGCTTGGTACATTGATTTTCACTTTTTGACTATTTTTGTTTTGGTTTTGTGGGTTTTGTTTTGTCTTTGCTGGTTAAGTGTGTTTCTTAGAGACAATGGATGTACCTTGCTGTATTGATTCCATCAGTTATTCTGTGGGGTTTTTTTTTTTTTTTATTGTTTAATTGAGATCATTTGCACTTAAGAGTATTTCCTATGATTTTGTTAGTTGATTTTCTGGTTGGTTAGATTAATAGGATTTCTGGTCTTCCCTCTCTGTTAGTATAAGGGTTTCTGTTTGTTGTATTTACCTATTACTCCTCCCAACTCTTTTGTCATCAGATATTGATTTCTGTGTTCTGGTTCTTAGATGAGATTGTTTTCTACATATATGGAAATGACCCCCGGAGAGATCTCCTTAGGAGAGACCCCGCTCAATGAGCACGCAGCACCCCGATCAGATGCAACACATGTTTATTAAAACACAGGTACCTGGGCAACCAGCCCTCGAAGACCAGCGCGCCTCTGGTTCGTGGATGGTTTTTAGCAAGAGCGCGGAAAGTTAGTCAAAGGTGATGGAAGTTTAAAACAAGCGCGAATTTTCAAAGCCTGTTGGACATTCAAGTGAGGCCAATAGTCAAAGGTTCTGATTGGATAGTTTAAACAAGCGCGAATGGTTCTGATTGGACAATTCAGGCGGAATATATAAGCATTAATCAAATGGGCTGGATTCAGCTTCAGGCTGGGTTTCCTTTGGTAACAGATGAGTCAACCCCTATCTAGAATCCAGCGCTTGGTTGCCTTCTAGCTGAATCCTTGTTCCCCTACGTGCTCAAAGCTAGGGGGTTGCACACAGGGCAATGCTTATCGCTATCTGTGCTGCGGTGGGGCCATTCTATTCCGAACTGTCTTTTTCCCTAGCCTGCAAACATAGCATCCTATAGGGGGTGGGGGTCTTCAATATAGTATTCATTTAAGATTTTTCTGTGATACTTTTTGGTTGTTGCCTTAATTTTCCATCAGTTTAAAATTTTGTTGACAATCATTTACTTCTAGATCTTGAAATACATAATTCTATACATTCCTGGCTTCATGTTTCTTATAAATGATATGATGTTATTATGATGCTTCTCCCTTTGTATATGAGCTGGAATTTTTTTCTCTCATCTTTTATTTTAGTCTTTGCTTTGTGTTTGTGATTTTGTGGCTATGGTATGTTGTGAAGAATTTTTCTGGTCACATCTATTTGGGTTTCTAAAGGCCTTTCGTGTTTAGATGTTAATTTCTTTCTCTAAGTTTAGAGAAATTTCTTCTATAAGTTAATTGAATACATTGTCTCTGACTTTGTCTCAGCGAGAGCCAAAGCTCCAGCCATCTGCAGGAGCTGGAGTTACAGAGTTCCAGGGTGGCTGTGAGCCACCCAATGAGGATGCTGAGAACCAAGCTCCAGCCGTCTGCAGGAGCAGCAAGCACTCTGTCCACCTACACGTGTCTCTAGCCCCATGATCAGATTTTCGACAAAGGACAGTCACAGAGGGGAGAGAAAACAGGAACGAGGAAATGAAACTGAAAGCGTGTAACAGTGTAAGCAGGGTACTAGATGAATAGCAGAGAAATAGAACGGTAAGGATCGCAAATTATGTAGAAAATTTGCAGTTTACTCTTTTGGCCACAAGTAGACATGAAAATAGAGGGTCCCCTCACGCCACAGCATCCTGTTTCATGAGATGGATTCCGAGCATGACTGACCAAAGAAGAGAGACTGAATAAAAAGTAGAAACAGTGAGGATATTTTGTTTGCTTGTTTTCCAAGACAGGGTTTCTCTGTGTAGCTGGCTGTCCTGAACTCACTCTGCAGACCAGGTTGGCCTCGAACTCATAGAGATCCGCCTGCCTCTCCCTGCTGAGTGCTGGGATTAAAGGCATGCACCACCATGCCTAGCTTAGTTAGGATATTTTAAAAAGAACTAACAGCTTCAGAGGAGGCTGTAGAAATTCAAATGGATCTGAGGACAGATAAATTAGAAATTTCAGAGGTGCGTTCAGTGGAATAAAGGAATTATTGATGACTCTGAGCTCTGCTTAACCAGCTACTAAGAGTGGCAGCCAAGGGTCGGAGGGGGTTGGGATTAGAGGACGGATAACATGTTTTACCTTATCTGGAATGAATAGCATCTAGATGGAAATATTTGGTCAATGATTGAAAATATGGGCCTGGAACTTAAATGGAGCCCGGGACAAAACAGGTTTGGAAGTTGGCTATGAAGGAATGATCATTTGAGTCTCTTGAAACAGATTGGATCGTCTAGATAAAAACTGGGGTGAGTCTGAGGGTCTAAGAATGGACCCTCACACAACAGGTGCTTTTGAAGAAAAAGAGCTAAACCAGTAAAAATAATCATAAAAATCAAAAAGGTCCGTGATTGTTTAAGGCAGTCAACATATGTGTGAAAGGGTCCCAGCAATCTTCAGGAGTAAAGTGAGAACTGAAGGAAGCAGTGCATTAACTGTGGTAAAGCATTCTACTGGCAGTGGTAGGCGTGGCCAATTTCACATGTTTAAATTTCACATCTGTTTCCCACATGTACACACACACAGTCTGTACTTCTTTGGTGATTACAATGGATATTCACATATACTGCCATTATATTTTCTATAAAATTCGTAGGTCAGGCACTGACCCTTTTGTTCAAATGAGAAGCAACCTCGATGAGGTAAGGGTTGGAATCATAGAATTTGTGATGAGGTAAGACTTGAATATGTATTTTACAACTTCAAACCCTCTTTCCGGCTCTATGCCTAGTCAAAGCTCTTTAAACTATCAACTTTCTGTTAATATTCTTTTCTTGTATTTGGTCAAAATTTTGTTGAGGTGCTGGGGTAGGTAAAAAAACAGTGGTGTGGCCATCCAGATGTTCTACCCAGCACAAAGTAGCAATCAATAGGAGACTGCCACAGCTGGACAGCCTCCCTTGGTTTAATCTGTGAATTGCATAGCCCAGCATGAAATTTAAGTAAAATGCTTTATTCCTCCACATTCAAGGAAGGCATTAAATAGAGAACATTAAGACAGAAATTTCAAATTCATGAAAATTTTCTTTATGAAAATATAAAGATTAAAAAATATGCTCACAGCCAGGCAGTGGTGGCACATGCCTTTAATCCCAGTACTTGGGAGGCAGAGCCAGGCGGATCTCTGTGAGTTCTAGGCCAGCCTGGGCTACCAAGTGAGTTCCAGGAAAAAAGCACAAAGCTACACAGCGAAACCCTGTCTGGAAAAACAAAAACAAAAACAAACAAACAAAAAATAAATGCTCACATGTGTAGAAAGACTATAATTTTCTAATTCTTCGCTGTGTAGTATTTTGTTTGAGGCTTAGAAATTTAGGCAGCCACACTTTGCAGTATGTAGCAAAACATTTCAAAAACAAATAAGATTATGTTTCATTACCTATGCTTTTGGAATCATTGTGTATTTACTTTTTATTGTTGTATATTAAGAAACTTTCAGCAAATTGCCAAAATTTTCATGACCCCTCTACATTTTTGTCTGTTTCAACCCACAAGGTAAGTTTTGTAAAACAAATGAGAGCATTTCACCACTAGGAGGCAGTATTCAACGTTTTACAAATAGCTCAGGTGTTTCTTAGCATAAAGATAAACAAATGTTAATCTCTGTTATGTCCTTGTGCAAAAATGGAGGATATTAAAAATGAATGGAAATACTGGTATTTCTTTAGGCACAGCATATTGTAGTTTAAATAGAATCACTCAGGAACTCCAACCACTTCAGTCTTCTACAGAAGTGCCAGGATTTGTTTTTCTAGAAACAGGTGTGTGTGTGTGTGTGTGTGTGTGTGTGTGTGTGTGTGTGTGTGTGTGTGTGTGTATGTGTAGCAGGGGGAAACTCAGGGACATTTAAACTGTGTCACATGATGAACATGTAAATACCCACTCGTTGAAAAGGTTTTGAAAGGACAGTGACAGATAAGCTATACCACATTGTTATCTCATAGTGGGATTTGAAATTGGTTTTTATTTGATTGTCCTAAATTTATATTAATAATGTATCCAATATCTTAACTTTTCTGTAAACTTTTAGAAAATCCCATCAATATATGGAAATCCAACCCATGAAATAATCATTGTAGATTAGAAATTTTTAGAATCTTAATTGCAGTAATGAATGGTGTGCGTGTTGGTGGATGTATCTATGGGAACTCTGGGCTAGGGTGTGTGCATTTACATTACAGTCACTGTTTTTAAAGTTTACTTGTGATTTTAAGACTGAGGCAGCTGCTGTTGGCCATGCATTATTCTTTGTGTCGGGCCATTGCTCAGTGAAGGAAAAGGGAACAGTATAACTTTTTCCCAAGTTATGTTTGTTTTGAACACAATGATTGCATGTCAATTGTGTTCATGCTTATATTTTCTTTGCAGAGAAAGAAATTCTTATGTCACACTCCCTGTATTTTGGTCCAAATATCTGGGGTGAAATATGCCCCTTCTGTGTCTGAAGACAACTTTTTTGATTTATTTAATTCTAAAAAGTTTATAGTCTGCAGTTACTCTCTCAGGAAATTAAGATTTCCAGCAAATTCTATAGCTCAAAATATCACATTCCTATCTACTCCCCATTCCCATGAATACATTTAATTAGTGAGAAACTTTTGTAGAAAATGAATTTTTGATAGTAATAATTACATGGCTTTATTTTTCTCAGGTATGTGTGCAGTATTTGTTCATGTGTATTCGTTCATGTATGTATGGCTACACATGTATAGGAAGCCAGTGGTCAGTGTGAGTGCCTTCCTCAGTTGCTCCCCACCTTTTGTGGTTGAGACATGGTCTCTAACAGAACCCAGAGTTTACTGCTGGCTGCCAAGCCTTCTGTCTCTGCCTCCTGCTGTTGGGATTACAAACACACTCCACTGTGCCTGGCTTTGACTCTACATGGGTGCAGAGGATCAAACTCATCACAGCAAGTATTGTACTGGCCAAGCCTTTTCTCCAGCCCACGACAACTGAGTTTTTAATAACCATAACCCTTATTTCTGAAAACGTGTACCATACACTACATATTTGATATCTCATAGTGCTGTGCTCTTCTGTTACCTTTTTAAATAACATGCCTTAAAGTTGTATTTTCTTATGCTCACATCATCTTCATTTTCATACTTGATATCCCATAGAGTCATAAGGTGATCATTGTAATCATTTTTTATTTTTAAATTCACATATAGATTTGGCCATAGACCTTGTAGGACATACCCTGTGACAACTCAAAGTAATCTGCAAATTTAACTCATCTCCAAACCCCCGCTTCCCTCTGGTGTTCTGTTTCATGACTGAAACTTCATCCACACAGTTCCTGTCTGAAGCCTCGCAGTATTTCTGAGTACTTCCCTTTCCTTACCTTCTCTTCCCACGCAGCTGCCTCAGTGTATCACCCACTTATTCCCATGTCCCTGTCTCGAACGCCACAAACATTCAGGTCATCATATCTTACCTGTCATTAGTCATTTCTTATCAAACCCCATCTTGCTGCTATTATTGGTTATTTACAGATGCAAATCTGCCTGCTTTACATTCCTCAACATCATTTTATGACTTTCCTACTACCACTGAAATTAAGACATACTCACTGGAGTTTGTAGGTGTTGGGATGATCTCACTCCTGCCTACTTTTTAAATTTCCATCACTCCCCACTCTATACCACATGCTCAACCATCCTGTTTCGTTTCCTATTTCCAGTAAACTGGCCCAAAACAGACAATTCGGATTATATTCAAAGATGACTAGAGATGGGCAGAGTGATACACCCCTTTAATCCCAGCATTAAGAGGCAGAGACAGGCAGATCTCTGAGTTCAAGACTAGCTGGGTCTATAGAGCAAATTTCAGGATATCCAGGGCTACACAGAGAAACAGTCTCAAAAAAAAAAAAAAAAATCCTGACTAGACCTTGAACTTTGTTCAAGGTTACTGTCACTTAGGCTTCCAACTAAATCAGCAAGGAACAGAATCAAGACATACACGTTGCAAACACCTAAGTGAATGGATGCCATTGTAGTTCTTCATGGAGATAGGTCATACAGGGAAGCAGAGTAGCTTTTGTTCCTTAGACTTTAATGCTTGTGTGTGTGCGTGTGCGTGCATGCAAGAGATGGGGGGAGGAGGGAGGGAGGGAGGGAGGGAGGGAGGGAGGGAGGGAGAGAGAGAGAGAGAGAGAGAGAGAGAGAGAGAGAGAGAGAGAGATAGATATTGAGATTGAATTCCCAGGAGTTCTCACC
This sequence comes from Onychomys torridus, assembly GCF_903995425.1. Classification (NCBI taxonomy): domain Eukaryota; kingdom Metazoa; phylum Chordata; class Mammalia; order Rodentia; family Cricetidae; genus Onychomys; species Onychomys torridus. Next base: position 65,378,875 of record NC_050451.1, on the reverse strand, counting down.
ATTATTTTCAAAGCCATGTTTTCTTTGTACCTATATTGCAACTGTAGACTTAACGGTTTTCAACTTCACTTGTCTTGAATAAATCTTAACCATCTTTTAAGGCTTAGATACTCAGATAAGAGGTTATCTATTGCAGAACATTTTCCTTGATGGTTTGCCTCATTATCTAGTCTGAACATACTTTTGAGATGTGTCAGACAAGGATTTTGGTATTATTTTCTTGCAGTGTTGAGATCAAACACAGGGGCATGCACATGGCAGGCAAGTCTTTTTCCCTGAGCTCCTCCGCCCCTGGCTCTTCTGATCACTGTAGTCCAGAAATGTTGGTGTGTGTATCAGCTTACTACTGAATGAGTTTCATCAGAGCAAAGACCATGTCTACTTCATTTTCATATTTTTAATATGTAGCAAGGACAGTACAATGCTGCAATCATCTAAAATCCATGGAAGGAGAAAGAGGAAGAGAAAGGAATCCTTTAATGATATAAATAAAGGTCTAGAATCCTGTAGATAATGAATCATTTTAGAGTATATGTATTTTGTTAGTTGTAGTAAAAAATGCCTATTCAATATTTACTTGAATTTATTTAAATAATAATCACATATTAAAGTCACTTTAAAGAAATAGTACATTTATGAACCTGTTTTTAAGGCATTCAGCCATGTTTACTCACAATCTTCCTTCTGAATTGAGTAGTAATATAAATTTTAAAATTCTGGTTTAATATATGCCTTTTTAGAAACCATGTATGTTAGAAACAAGTATTTATTTTACAAACTGATTCTTTCCAGTTCTACAATAATTATATTTTTAGTATTATACTAAACTGTGTCCTTGGAACTTATTTATATTATTTTAATAAAATGAATATCAACTTATTGAATCAAATATTTATGACAGTGGCCAGAGACAGAAGATCAAACATATGGAACTTTTTCATGAAAATTCTGAATTTGCAATGATTTCTGTTGGTGTTCAATAATAAAGAGTAAGAGGATTTTTGAATTTGAATACTAGTTTGAAAGCTGTTCCTGACTTTCGCTGTACAATAGTGTCACCTGGCAAGTTTTCAAATCCCTGATGTCTAAGCCACCCCTTAGAACAAATAAAGCAAGGTCTGTGATAGGACAAGCAACAGTAGTTTTTAAAACTTTCTGGAAGATTCCAGTGTGTAACCAATTTTAAATGAGGTTAGGCATTTCAAGGATGGTGAGGTTGTAGACTATAGCCAATTTTTGGACCACTATTTAGCAGATATTTTTATATCATCAAGATCAGTTGAAATTATTTAAATAATAACAATATATATTAAAAGTATTCCAAAGCAAGAATATTTACAAAGGAGATCTATTTAGGTATTTGGCCATAGGTTTTTTTTTTTTAATCTACTCATAGGTTCTACTAGTTCCAGTTTTTAGTGCCCATGGGAAATAGGCATACAAGTGTTACACAGACATATATATGGGCAAAACATTCATGCATATAATAAATTAGAAGAAATATTTTATATAAAAGATTTACATAGTTCCTAAAATGAAGACAAGACTCACACTTTTCTGCTTGAACTGCTAACTAATGACTGTTCTGAAGAAGCACTTGCCCTGACACTTCTTATTGTACTAAATGGAATCTAGCTGACATGACTGCTCTAGTTGGAAACTGGATGGAGGGGCCAGGGAGATGAGTCAGTTGGTCAAGTGCTTGCCACATAAGTGCAAGGACCTGAGTTTGAGCTCCAAAATCTATGTTAAAAAGAAAACTTCCCAGTGTGGTAGGAATAGGCTCATAATTCCAAAACTGAGTAAGTGGAGACTGGTATCAGTGGGGTTCATGCTCCTGCACCCCTACACCCATGTGTAACCACACATATGTGAACACATACATATAAATACTACACGGACCGTCCTCCTCTGGCACATAAAGAGAGTACATGTGTGTAGCCTAATGGCAGGAAGTGTATGATAAAAAGTCAGGGAATTGGAGTGGGAAGTCATGGAATTGCCACAGAGCTCCAAAGGCAGCCTTATGAGGGTATCTTTCTAGAGTAAGTAAGTAACATTTTCATTCTTCTCAGAAGTGAGATTATTTCATTCCTGGGTGTATTATATTCCATTTGAGAAAGCAATCCCTAGACAAGTCAAAGGAGAAAAGGCATTGATAATGTTGAAGGACCCAGAATCACTCTAGTCCAATGGAGGAACAAGATTAGAAATGATACAGACTGGGGCAGTGGAATAGAGCACAAGACACATTTGAAACACAAAATGCCAAAGGATAAGAAAAACCGCTAAGCTAACTATTGGAAATCAGCAGAATGCTGATTCTGGCTTAGCATAAGTATCAGGAAGTGCAGTCACCAGTGGGTCTAAGCATCCCAGCATACTTTTATTCCATAAACCAAGCATGCAAAGCCCTTCCTGATGTTCATCCAGGCCATTTTTCAGGGTTGTGTGTGCAGCAAGTCACCTTGACAGATACAGTAAAGACTTTGGACAGAGAGCCAGCTTGCTTACCATTTATTACAAGAACAGTAGATTCCATAGATTCAGTGTTCCCAATCTAGACACAAACCTACTGTAGGATACACTCATGTCTTTATATGGTGCCTTTATGGGACTTGGGAAGCAAGGGGAACCATGCAATATTCATGCTGGTTGCTATCAGCGAACAATGAAGTCTTTGGTCTCTATCCCAGGCATCTCATGCCTTCTACCAATACCCATAAAGTAGTAAAATAAGCTGATGTATTAACCTGCAGGTAGTGCGAGATCAAGAAATACAAGAGGTAGCAAGGGAGCATAGTAGTTCATGGGTTCCCTATCAAAGTGGACAGGTAGACCTTGCGGTGGAGATGCTCTGTAACAGCTATAAGACATCCTCTTCTAATTGCCTTGGACCTTCAGTGTTATTCAAATCACACAGCCCCACTACCCTATTTTAGAGAACACAGTAAATAGGTTTCAGCCTCTCCAGAGACTTCCAGAAGTTGCTTAGGATGCTACTTCATAAGAAGAATACTCCTGCACCCCTCCAAGTCTAATGGCTACAAAATCCCTACATTAACATGGCTTCAACACCCATTCCAATGACCCAACTTCTACCCAGGGTCTCTCTGTGTCCCCACACAGACTCTTTCTTTGCTTTTAGATGAAGGGAAATTCAAATTATTATGTCAAGAATGTAATCCATCTTGAATATCATGTCAGAGCTCATAGCACCTTGGGGAGTAAAGATTTGAGTCCCTCTAACATTTGCCTTGACAGCTTGTCTCCTGACTTATGGTAAGTAAAGCGTCTTTGACGTGTCTTCTTAGACATCTGTGGCCATGAGTCTCGTGTGTACTAAAGAGATTTTATTATTTAATGTGGTGGTAAGCACACATCTCATACATTTTTCTTTCATTGCTGAAAGGCCCTGATCAGGTTTATCAGGCTACTTTAAAAATAAATACAGTAAACTCTACCCTGACATTCTGAATGAGTGTTGTAATTAGATTGTGATTACAAGTGGTAGACAGTCTTCATTGAACACAAACAAAGCTTCACCACAAGCATCCTGGTCAGAACCTCTCACTGTCTTTGTTTGGACTTTGGCATTCTTTAGGCATTGTGCGTTTCAGCCACTGGGTGGCAATATGTACTCAAGAATGCTTACTGTTTGCCGCCTTGCTGGCATTGAATTCAAGGTGTCATTTTTTTTTTTTTTTGATCTTGTAAAATAACCATCATATCAAATATTAAGAATTTAACTATTTTCTTCATGCAAGAACCTGCCTATAGGTGACTAAAGAAACTTTTATTTTTAAAGAAAACAATTTTTTAATTTGGATCTTAAAATTTCAGAGGGTGAGTTTGTGACCATCACTGTGGGAAGCATGGCAACAGGCAGGTATGGCTCTGGAGCCTTAGCTGAGAACCCCATGAGGTAGAGAGAACTAACTGGGAATGGGGTGGGCTTTGGAAACCCCCCAGTGACACATGTCCTTCAGCAAGAACCTACATCCCAGTCCTTCCCAAAGAGTTCCACCTACTGCTGGGGACCACACTTTCAAATGCATGGGCCTATGGGAGCCATTCTCGTGCAAACCACCATGATGATATTCTGTTTGGCTTTTAGCAGAGATATTGGAGCCTAGCTAAATTTGTGATCCTTTTCTCTAAGAAAGCTTCTATTGCTGATTGAGTGGTCTCTAAACAAAATTGCTGCAGAATGCCAGGCATCTTCTCTAACCCAGGTGACTGATTTTCTGATACCAGGTACCTACATAGATCAAAATAATACTGGTAAGAATTTACTGCCCATTAAAATATAAAATTTATTTTTCCTTTTTTTTATTGAAAATAGATTTTTTTCAGACAAATATATTCTGATTATGGTTCCCTTCTATCAACTCCTCGAGATTCTCCCCACCTTCCCTACCATCAGAATCCACATTCATTCTACCTCTCCTTAGAAACCAGAGTCCTAAAAATAATAATAAAATAAGATAAGATAAGACAAAAACCAAAATAGGACAACTCAAACAAACAGAAGAAAAAGAGCCAAAGAAAAAACATGAGACACATGTGTTTGTATACACAGGAATCCCCTAAAAACACAAAACCAGAAGCTATAATGTATATGCAAAGGACCTGCAAGGTAATAAAACAAATAAATAAACAAAAACCTATCCTTGTTAAAATCTTATGAGACAAAGAACCCTCAAAGATGGAAGCTTCATTTGCTGATGAGACATGTCTAGAAGTTGGATTGTAGCTTGCTAACAAAGACTTCACAGCTAACATCCACATATTAGCAAATACATACCATATTTGTCTTTCTAGGTCAGAATGTTTTTTTTCCTAGCTCCATCCATTTACTTGTGTATTTTATAATTTCATTTCTTTAATGTCTGAGTAATATTCTACTGTGTAAATATACCACATTTCCTTTACCTGTTCATCTGTTGACAGGCATTTAGGCTATTTCAAATTCCTGGCTATTATGAAAAGAGCAGCCATGAACATGGTGGAACAAATGGACTATAGAGACTTTTTAGTATGTTAATATTTCCATCTGCTATTTATGTTCAACAATTCTCTCTTTTACCTACATGTTCAAGAACCCAAAATTTGCAAAATATATTATTTTGATACAGTCTAATTCCTCACTGTTTCCTAGGGTCTCGTACAAAATTTCTACAGCATACCCCACCTTTCCTTAATCCCCTCGCCCACTTCCCAATCCTAATGCTCTTATTTCCATGTCTGTGGCCTGGTGATGGATTTTCTCCTTCCGTGCTGTTTCTTGAATGTCATACCATAGCCACAGTGATGTCAGGAGCTAGGCCATTAAAGTCCAGGACAATACTGTGCACTTCATGAGACTTTGCGCTCTATCTTAGATAGGCAGAGCAGATGATGGACGTTCATACACTTAAGATAATTCTGTCCCCAAAGCAGAATATGGCCAATTCTTTTGTTCTGTGTAGGATTTCTCTTCAGTGAAGACAGTGGTTCTCAACCTTCTAAAGCTATGACCCTTTAATACAGTTCCTCATGTTGTGCTGACTCCCAACCATAAAATGATTTTGTTGCTACTTCATAACTGTAATTTTGCTAAAGGTGTGAATTGTAACATAACTGTAATTTTGCTACTGTTATGAATCGTAATAGAAATATCCAATATGCAGGATATCTGATATGTAACCCCCAAAGGAGTCACAACCCACAGGTTAAGAATAATTTAGTTAAGAGAAGAAAAACTTCCAGGAAAGCACAGATCAAGTATGATTACAACCACAAGCTCCCCCACCCACACACACAAAAGCCCATATCTTAAAATACTACAAACATGGTGTTATGAAAGCTCATACCCCCCGCTTTGGTTGTTTGTGGATTTTTTCCTATGTTTTACTTAATAAAAATAGTATCTACTCCTAAATCATGTTTTATCTTTCTCATTTCTCAAATGGAAATTTCCTGTTTCTTCTGTATGTTTTTCTATTTAATTTCCCAAGAGTCATTTAATAATATTTTGACGTTTCTTTGGATCACCACATGACACTGGTTATAATGAGAGATTTGGTTCTTTTCTTAAAACTTTACTTTAGAATAGTTTTCATTTTCACAGGAAACTGCAAAAATAACAGAGAAAGTTCTATTAACCCCATTCCTAGTGTCTCCTAACATCTTACATTTGTTTGGTTTAATTTGTTGAAATTAATGAACTAGTATTAATACACTGTTACCGAATAAAATCCATACTTGGTTCAAATTACATTTCTTTTCACCTACTGTCTCTTTTTGTGATCTAATACCTCAGCCTCTTCTTTGGGGATCCCTTCTAGGATCTCCCATTGCCTCTAATCAGTGTCTCCTTGGGTTCTTTGTGGCCACAGAAGTTTGATGACTTCCATTATTTTACATGATCGTGACGGCATTGAGCTGTGTTGGTCAGGTATTTTGTTGAGTCTCTCCCAGTTTGGGCTTGTCTCCTCTCTCTTCACGATTTCATGCATGCATGTAATCAGCTATCCTCTACCTCAGCGAGGAGTGGGGTATCTGCACAAACAATGTAAAATCCTCCTATCTGGGAAGTTTATTATTTATTTCATCACCTAGATAGTATGATCTTATGAGTATGTATTTCATTCTTTGGATTATAAACCAATATTGCTTTATTTTTGTCTCTCCAGTGGGCTATTTGGAGCTTCTACAGATGGGTTCCCAGGCATCTTTGATATAACCCCATCTATATTCCTCCTGAACTACAGAGCTATGATTCATTTTATTACAGTCCCTGCCCTATTACTAGACTTACCTGGTACATTTTACAGTATCATCAAAGTTCAATGTTTAAAATTATTGAGTGTCTATTGAATGCAGGCTCTTGGATTAGAAATATTTTTTAAAACTTTTATGGCACTTCTCCTGATTTAGGAACAGTGGTGCCCTTTTTAGTAAGGATCAACTCAATGTGATGGTGAGTGCTCACACACGATTTAATACCATACGACACAGCTTGGGTGCTGTATTCACTTGGCTGTGTTCATAACCACAGAATCTACGTGCAAATCTTAAGTTCACCTTTGTTCTCTGCATTTTTAAGTATTCATAAGAAAAGCATTTTGAAAGTTGAGAGGAAGCTACCAAGCCTGGATTCAGTCTCACTACTTAGCTTCACCACTATAATCACAAAATAACATACATTACTTTATAAAAATGACATCTTTTAGATACTTGCTGGGTTTTTTTTAAATGCATGTTGTTGAGAGCCTAGGTGTCTCGTGGGCACATTTAAAATGAACACAAAGACCAAGCGTCTTGATTTGGATGAGGTTGGGGGTCTTCTGTATTGATGCAGATGAGGCATGTGTAGTAGTTGAATAAAACATTGGGTAGACCACCGCTAGGTGGCAGGAGCCCTCAGGCTGGCAAGGACACTGCTAACTACCTTGCAGGTCATTCTCCAGCTTTTCCTCTTAGTCATCAAGTTCAGATGACAAGAACAGGTCTGCATGTACAATTGAGGTTTATAATTTCCTGTCAAGACACCACCAGTCTTTCGAGCAGAAGTCTTTAAGTTATTTTGGTTACATTTGATCTTTTATTTATTGAGAACAACTGCCTGCTCTGCCTGGCTCCTTCCTGCTTCTTTGGCCCTTTCACAAAAGCCTCTGATTTAGACACACCAGGAAAGAAAATTAAACGGAATGCAAGTTCACCGTGTCTGAGCCTTTGCTTGTGGCTTGTCTCTTCCCCTGAGTTCCCTCTTTTTAAACTCCTCACCTCATCCATGATCAGCAAGCAGGAGCTACTCTTAGGGTGCTGGGTAGAAGGTATGCATGCGTGCAATGTCTCTATCTCTTCCCTCAGTATGGAAAGCCTTGTCACAAAATGGGAACCTGCTCTAGCAGAGGCAAAATGAGGCCTAGTAGTGAGTCACATGCTTCTTGCAGAGGGAGTCAAGAAAACATTGGTCCCTAAGTTGAGTCTGAAGGTAAGTCAAGTAGTTGAAATGATCATAGAGTTGGGTTGTTCTGCAGAGAGAGGTAAAGTGGCAGGATATTTCACAGCCTGACGCTGTTATGTAAGCAGAAGGCGTGTTGTGTATAGGCCAGTGTCTAGAAATGATATGAAAAATAAAGGCAGGGGACCACATTATGAGGGCGGCTGAACAGCATGCAAAGCAGTTAGGACTTTATCTTTGGGACATTATTGTAAGCTTTAGAAAGAATAAGAAGAGTAAATTTATGTTTCAGAAAACTTCTCTCTAGTTTTATAAAGCATTCATGGGAGAAAAGTAATATCCACCACCTGGCAACCAGGTTGGAAATGACCTTAGAGCCTGGATTGTGGGGATGTTTAGTCCTCAACCAAAGTAAGGGAAGGGCAGGGTAGCGCTCAGAATTCCCCCTGCTTCTCCTTTAGTCAAAACAAGTTCTGGCTTCCTGGAGCTCTGAGGTGAGCTGAGGGTCAGGGAGTTGGATGATCCAACCCCCACTTCTCTCAGGATCTTACTTTGTGCTTTCCAAATGGCTGATGTCCATTTCTACTATTTGTTTGCACGAATTCCCAGTGCTTTGCAAACAGTTTGTCCTTTAAAATTGATAGACGTTCCCTTGGTAATCTGTTTACGCTATTCATGAACAAATCACCAATGCCCCGGTACAGACCTACAAACTTGACTATCCTACTCTGACAGCTGATCATAAATTAGCTTCCTTAATGAGATTTTATTATCTATGTAGACATGTGTCGTCATGTTATATGTATATAAATTGAGAATCATTGCAACTTAGTACTAGAAGGCAACAAAAACAATTCTGGAAGACTGGAGATGTAGCTCAGTTGGCACAGTATTTGTCTGGCATGCATAGAGCCCTGGCGTCAGTCCCCATCACAATATAAGATGAACATGATAATACATGCCTGCAATCCCAGGACTAGGGAAATGGAAGCAGGGAGGTCAAAAGTTCAAGGTCAGCCTGGGATATGTAAGAACAAAACAAAAAGTAATTCTGCATGAATCCTATATTGTGTAGGCAAAGCAATGAAAGGATGGCGAATTGTTCTTTTTCTGATCCATCAAGAGACTTGCTCTATTTTTAAACACAATTCACAATCTCCTTTAGAGATCTGATTTGCTGATCCCATGCTCTACTGAACACACTGGCTGTTATATAATGTTGCTACATCTATTAGCTGTGTCTTATCATGCCACTTGAGTCAACAGACAGTCTAAAGACAGCTCTGTTTCATTTATCTTTTCATTCCTCGTGGAACCTGCCCCAGCTATAGATACTGGCTGATACTGGATTGGGTTTCCAGCTGCAGGCAGCTGCGAACCTATAGTGAAAGGAAGGAAGCAGACATCAGGATGCCAGGCCTCCACGGACTTGGGAAATGTCCTCTGTCACAGGATATGGACAGTTTCACTGCTTAGCCTTGCTTAGTGCCCTCTTGTTCCCTTTCTTTACCAGATAGATATATAAAAAAAAAAAAGTGTCACTGTGCAGAAAGCTTTGTCTCCCTAGCCCAAGCCACAGCTTCTTGAACTCAGCTGCATTTTCCAGTCTCCGATTTGGACAAGGGTCCGAGTCGCTGCTACCGCCTTGCACTCTCAAATTTGTGTCTTTCAGTTCAAGCCTCCTGACTCCTTCCATTCCGCGGAAAACAACTCAGACATCCAGTAGCAACAACACCAAGATTTCAAGTTGTTCCTTCCTTGACACTTGTCCCTAAGTAAATGGAGGTTGAATTGAGAAAGCAATGCAGAATAGAGAACTATCAAAGAAACCCAAGGCCCTTGGATTGGCAGTGTGGAAACTAATGGGTGGCATAGGTCACAATGCAATGAGCAATAGGGATGGGACCGGATTTGAATCAAGAGAGAAGAGAAAAGAAGAATGGAGAGATGAAAGCGCACAGGGTCTTTGGGATGGACTGCTGCCAAGGAGTCAGGAGGAGCATCACCGACAGAGGGCTGCGGGACCAATTAAACCTTTCCTTTCTTTCTTATTTCATTGAGCTTGTATGTATGTGAAGGTGTAGGCAGGTCACATGTGTTTGTGTGCACATGGAGGCCAGAGGTTAAGCTTTGTTATTGTTCCTCCAGTGCCATCCACTTTATTTCTTCTGAGACAGAGTCACTCACTTAGCCTGGAACGTGTTGATGAGGCTGTGCTGCCTGGCCACTGAATCTCATGGCTACACCTGTCCTGCTTCTCCAGCCCTGGGATTATAAGCACGAGCCACCACACCCAGCTCTTCCAAATGGGTTCTCAGAATATGGCTCAGGTCCTCACGCTTGCGAGGCAAACACTTTACAAGCGGAGCTATCTCCTTAGCCCAGGGGTTCTCAACCTTCCTAATGCTGCAGCTCTTTACTATAGCGCCTCATGTTGTGGTGACCGCCAACCATAAAGTTATCTCTGTTGCTATTTCATAACTGTAATTTGGCCACTGTTATGAATCACAGTAAACATCTCGGTTTTCCAATGGTCTTAAGTGACCCCTAAGAAAGGGTCACTTAACCCCCTAAGGGTTCACGACCCAGAGTTTGGGAAACATTGCCCTAGCCCCAGCTTTGATTTTTCTAAGACAGGAGAAATCAACATTTTTATGCACAAGAGAACAAAGATTCAGTGAAGAGGGTGATACACAAAGGAAAGGGGTTGTTTATTGTATGGGGAACAATGGACATGGGCTATATTCTCCCCTATAAAAACATCACAGACTCAAGACATCCAAAAGACAGAGAGCTAACAGTCTAGTGGCTGTTTTGAGAACCCACATTCCATCTCCATGCTGCTTTCCTTCCTTGTTGTTCTAAAGTGAAATTGTATGATGAGAAGTGTATCATTACACAGAAATGTAGACACTGGTCTTCCGTGAAGTCAATGATAGCTTAATGAATTATTTGCAGTTTCTAATCCAAACACAATTTGAAATTCCTAGTCCTTGATGTGTGAGAAGGAATCTGTGGCATTATTGTAATTAGACTACCATATAATTAAGAGAATAAGAGCTTCCTTTTTTCTCTGCAGCACTTCTGTAAATGTGGATTTGTTCCATCCAAATTAATAATAATAATAATAATAATAATAATAATAATAATAATAATGTATTAGAAAACATCACAAAGGGAAAAGCATGACCCTCTGAGCAGTAATTTCAGCCTTTCCTGTTTGGCTTTTTTCTTTATAGTACCTCAGTCATGTGTTCCTGGAAATGAATTGAGGTAGAAACTGTTCTAACTTTGTATCTAACTTTTACCTTTTCTGTAGGATGAAAACTAGAGAGGACAAGTAACAAACAAGACTTTGAAGACATCAGAAAATCAGCTGTGGTCATCAAGCACTCCTACATACCGAGCATCAGTGTGATGTATTTTTACTAATGTAAAAACAGCTTTTCAGATCTAAAAAGAAGGAGGAGGAGGAGGAGGAAAGAGAAGGAGAAGGAAAAGGAGGAAGAAGAAGGAGGAGGAGGAGGGGAAGGAGGAGGAGGAGAAGGAGGAGGAGGAGGAGGAAGACATCAGAGATTCCTCTTCACAGCCATTTGTCTTACAAATAGTCAGTCAGTGCCCGAGTGGGTAAATAACTCTTATACAGATGCAAAGGTGTGCTACAGAGATGGCTCTGTGGTTAAGAGCAGTTGCTGCTCTTGAAGAGGACTGGGTTTGGTCCCCAGCACCCACACCATGGCTTACAACCATCTGTAACTCCAGTTCGAGGGGTTGTGATGTCCTCTTTTGTTCACTACATGCACTGCACATATGTGGTACACATACATCATGCAGGCAAACATTCATACACATAAAATAAAAATAAAAAAATCTTTAAAAAAAAACAGAAATAAAGATGCAGAGGTGACTTAAACCTGTGATGGATAGGTTTTTCAATTAATAAAAAAAAAGCTGAAATGGTAATATTTACTGTTTCCATATTCCAAGCACTGTGCAGACCACTTTACATTCATAATCGCATCTAAGATGTAGATCCACTGTGTGGTGCAAAGGGGATCTCACGAGCAACAGTTATTCAGGTGACTGACTGAGTTCACCATTTCCCCTGTCTTCTTTGTACAACAAAGTGGGTGGGTCTTGTGTCACGCTTAACGGTCACAGTATCATCGTTCTGTCTGCAGGCATTTTCAGTTGTTATGCCTGTCACCTAGGAACTTAGAAAAACATACATTCTCCACACCCATGTGGCCTACTGAATCAGAAACAACTCTTGGGATAGAAGCCATAATTTTCATTTTAAAGTCCACCCTCTGGGTAATTCTGATGAATGCTAAAGTTTTTGAAGCATGGCTTTAGAGAAAAAATGCTTTCACAGGCACAAAGTAGAAGCTTCTAGACTTTCTACATGGTTTTCTAATTATAATCCATGCAGTATAAGTACTGCATCACTTAATATTGATCATGGTGATCATTACCACCATCAAAGATTTAGAATCTATGTTTGTTTGGAAAAGTTGCTTATGGTTTAAGTATGTCTTCCAAAAAGTATGTGTTTGAATTTGATCTCCAATACACAGTGTTAGGAGATCTGCCTCATGAAAAAAATGTTTAAAACATTTACCCTCGCGGATGAATTAATGTGGACTAGAAAGGGACTTAGAGCCTTGACTTCAGCCATCCACTCTCTTACTCACCTTCTGCCATGGAATGAGAGAGAAATAGGGCCTTGCTTGATGCTGCACCTTGATATTCAGCTACCCAGCTTCTACCACCAAGAGAAATTAATCTCTTTTTGAACTAATTATCTAATCGTGTTTTCTTACAGCAGCACAAAATGAACAAGATGCAGTGATTTACCATCATATTTTCATGTACTCTTCATTTTACTACATTTCAGTGAATGATAATGGTTTATTAAAACTTCCTTAGTAGTCACTTCAGTTGGAGATGTCGATTTCTATACAATCTTTTATACTGAAGCCAACATTTCCTGATACCTAGTCATTAAATTGGCTCATTTTACCATTTTCAAAAAATTAACTTGGCCAAGGCTTATGTCAACTCTGATTTTATGTCAAAACGAGTCCCCAAAGGGCCTTAATTGTTTTAATGACATCTCAGAGGACAGCACATTAGTGTACCATATCTGAAATATATTGATAAAACCTACATAGCCAGAAATAACAAACACTCTTGCTGTGGATATTGCTCTGCGTAAATAAAATTCTGATTGGCCATTGGCCAGGCAGGAAGTATAGGCGGGACAAGAGAGAAGAGAATTCTGGGAGGGGAAAGGCTGGGGAGAGACACTGCCAGCCGCTGCCATGAGAAGCAACATGTAAAGACACCGGTAAGCCACAAGCCATGTGGCAAAATATAGACTAACAGAAATGGGTTAATTTAAGATAGAAGAAGTAGATAATAAGAAGCCTGCTACGGCCATACAGTTTGTAAGCAATATAAGTTTCTGTGTGTTTACTTGGTTGGTTCTGAGCATCTATGGGCCTGGCGGGTGAGAGAGTTTTGTCCTGACTGGGCCAGATAGGAAAACTCTAACTACACACTCCAAATACTCTAAGACTGTGTAGTACTGGGAAGATAAAATACACAAAAAATGTAGGTGCCTACTATATCAGAAAGTTCTAGAGTCAACTGTTTATCTTCTTCCCAGAGGAAGTTGCTGTGCTCCTTACGTCCCTATCACTAAGAAGGAGGGTCAATGTTAAGAGGTATTTTTTAAAGGTTTTTAAAGGTATTTTTTAAAGGTATTTGTTTGTTTGAAATTTATTTATTGAGAATTTCATTCATGTATCTAATGAATTTTGATCATATCTATTCTTCCCCTCCTACCCCTACCAACCCCCTATGTTCAACACTCATCCTAATTTCATGTCCTCTTTTTACTTTATTTTTAATAACTTACTGAGTCCAATTAGTACTACTCATATGTATGTGGGTGTAGGATCATTCATTGGAGTATGGGTGACCTACCAGTGGCTGGATCCCTGAAGAAAATATGTGTTCCTTTTCCCAACCATCAACTGCTAATAACTCCTCAGCTAGGCTTAGGGCCTCATGAGCCCCTCCACCACTCACATTGGAATGTTGATTGGCTTGATCTTCTCTAGGTCTTGTGCAGGCATCCACGCTATTATGAGTTCATGGGTGCAATAACCCTGTCATCTCCAGAAGACAATATATCACAGAAGTCCTCCTTTGTCTTCTGATTCTTGTAATCTTTCTGCCTCCTTTTTTGCAATGTTTCCTGAGCTCCGTGGGGAGGGAGTGTGATATAGATGTTTCATTTAGGTCTTACTACTCCCCAGTCACTTGCTGCACTTTGATTGGCTGTTGGGCTCTGTGTTAACCTCTACACACTGCAAAAAGAGCTTCCCATAAAAGAAATGACATTGCCACTAAACTGGATGTAAGAACAAGTATTTAGGAGGCAGTTTAATTGGTGCCCATTTACCAAAATTACAGCAGTAGGTTTTTCCCTAGGGCCTATTGTAATGATTTAAAAAAAAAAAAAAAAAGCAAAGTGGGTACCTTTCAGCTGGCCCTGCCAAGGTGTGCCACTAAGCAAACACACCATGCACAACAGAGTTGGTGCAAGAGGTTTATTGGGTGGGGGGAGAGTCAAAGAGTGAAAGGCCATGTTGGAGTGGGGACATGAGAGAAGCAGGCAGACAGACAGAGAGACAAGAGGAAGAAGAGAGGTAGGAGAGGCAAGAGGGGTAAGAAAGGAGCAAGAGGCAAGAGGAAAGGGGCAAAGTGAGAAGAGACAAGAAAGCGAGCTGTTCTCTGGCCAACACTTTTAAGGGGTGCACATGTCTCATAGCTGACGGTGAAAGGCACCTGGCGACAGGTGATGACGTAACTGCTTTGGCAGCAGGGACAGGCTGCTCCTGCAGTGGTGAAAACTAACACCTATGACTAACCTAGATAGCAGTTCTTGGCCAGGTTTCCAGTACCAGGAATGAATTTCCTCATGTGCCGTGGGCTAGCCCATTATCTCAAAAGCTGTTGGTTACTCCATAAAGTTCATGCCACTATTGCACCAATGGGCATATCTTGATGGAATGGTCATTATTGTAGCTCATGGGTTCATAGCCGGGTAAAACTGTTGATCATTTTTCTCCTTAGCAATCTACATGGCTCCTTCCAGTACTGTGAAAACTGGCCACTAAGGAAGAAAATTCCATGTCAGTTATAGCTATAAGCAAAGTACAGGGTGTTTTCAGTGATAAAGTCTTATCATTAAGTTCTGGTGGGCAACCAAGAGCAATGACCCTTGCCTGCATTGTTTTGGAGGTTTTCTGAGAATCCCCACTGATTAATAATAAAAAGAAGCAACATAAACTACATTTATTGGTTCTGCTGTGACTCATTTAGTCACTGTCTGAAAATACTTCCAGCCTTGAATGGAGCCTAGAGCAAAACAAATAAACAACAATAAAACCTTTATGGTTAGTCAGATATCAGTGTAAGAGGTTCTGCGATTTAAGCTTTTATAAACAAGTCAACACACGGTTGTTTTTGTTTGCTGGTGTGTTTTGTTTCTCTGGCCTGGAACTGGCTATGTTTGCCAGCTAGCCTTGACTTTACAGAGATTTGTCTGCCTCTGCCTCATGGAGTGCTGGGATTAAAGGTGTGTGCCACCCTGCCTGACAGATTTTTTAAGTATCTGTAGTAGTTGAGGAATATTAATGGAATCTGTGGCAAGACATAAACAAAGCAGTCAAAACTGTGAGCCCTAAGAATTTGGAAGCAAGGCTTGGACATAGCACATTTTTAAACAACAACAACAACAACAACAACAATAACAAAAACCCAAAAAACAAAACAAAACAAAACAGGCTATAGTTTGCTACTGAGTTCTAGTATGAATTAATACCCAGCCATAGGTTGCTAAATTATTTTGTGACCCAAACTTTCCAATATAAATTGGTTGTTTCTGATACAGATCATCATAAAGTCACATGTGATTAAAGATGCTCCACCATCAATGAAATGTTATATAGGCCATTAAGCCCATGCAGATCCTAAAAGCTGTGGTGAAACACTAACATGTAGCTTATCCCATTCCATGGATAGAGCATAGACCCTTTGCTTTCTGTCCTTCAACTTGTGTTCATAGACCTATGGAGAGTTCATTCTCATATTCATGACTTCTCTTGTGACTAAACACATGAAATGGAGCATCTTACAGGAGGGAGAGTTGGTTTGGGCTTACAGGGGATACAGTCCAACATTGTGAGAAGGGCACTGGGACAGGAAAAAGAGATAGATGGTCACATTGCATTTATAGTCAGGAAGTAGAAAGTGAACAGGAACTGGGGCTGGGTTACGACATATCAAAGCCCTTCCCAAGTGACCCACATCATCCACTGTGGCTCTACTTCTTACAGTATCCACAACCTCAGCAGCCTATTGAGGACATTTCACATCCAAGCGAAAACAAGCTCTAAACCAACGCACTGCAATGGACTCTCCATACTGAGTGGGTGAGTTGACCTCGGACTCAGCAAGATTACACATCCATCAGCAAAATAAGTTGTTTTCTTGTTTTAAGTATCTAATTTTAGCGTGGATTACTGTGTAGCCATATATAACTAGTACTGTTTGTAACAAGATATTTTCAGGCTGGTTGAGCATAAACTATGATTGCTCCTTAATCCAGTATCAATTTTGAAATCTGAGAGAGTAGGTTGAGTTGAAAAGAGACAGTACTATGCAGCAAACACAATTTGAGATGAGTGCTTTGCCTCAGGTTCAAATCAGTACCCTAGAGAGCTTAAAATTAAAAACGATGTTAAGGAAAGCTAATTGTGGACAATTCAAATGGAAATCTTATTACTAACCAGAGTTGTGTTGATGTTATTACCTTAGATATATGAGCACTGGGGTGACCCAGTCCGTGTGGGTCTTCAAACTACAACACTTCTCTCTGCCCTTTTGCTAATAGAAAAATGAAGTTGATCATAGCTTATTGATATTTTTGTCCCCAGATATTGATATCAGGAAAGTGTTATTTTTTTTTGTTTATTTCTATGACAAATACCAAATAGAAACAATTCAAAAGGAGGGATCATTTTGTCTTATGGTTTCAGAGGTTACAGTTCCAAGTCAGCTGGCTTCACTGTTTCTGGGCCAGTGGTAAGGAAGCACATCATGGTTGGAGGGCATCCTGGAGAAGAGCTGCCCCTCTTCTGGTGGCCAGAAAACAGCAGAGTTGGACCCAGGAACAAAATATAGCCCCTAAGGGAATGGTTCTCTGGACCTACTTCCTCCAATTAGATCCCACCTCCAAAAGTTTCCAGCTCTTTCCAATAATGTCATCCAATTATGAATTCATCACTAGATTAGTCCATTGATTAAGTCAGAGCTTTTGTGACCCATTTGCTTCTCAATGTTTAGGTCCACCAGTGAGAACCAAGCCTTCGACATTAGCTAACATGTTTTTCAAAGAAACGTTATGTTTTTGTGTTTGTGTGTGTATCTATGTAAGTTTATGTGCACCATGTGCATGAAGGAGCCTGCAGAGGCCAGGAGAGGGTATTGGACCTTATGGAACTGGAGTTACAGATGACTGTGAATCACCAGGTTGGCAATAGAATCTGAGTTTCCTTAAAGAGCAGTAAGTGCTCTTAGCTGCTGAGCCATCTCTCCATCTCCAACCTAAAACTTTAGTACAAGTCATGGCAAACTTTGCTTGAGAGAAAGATACCTTTTTAAAAACATTTATTTATTTAATGTGTGTGAGTGTTTTGCCTGCATGTATGTCCGTGCACCATGTGTGTGCCTAAAGACAAAGGAGAATAGAAGAGGATGCCAGATCTCCTAGGGCTGGAGTTATAAACAGTTGTGAGCTGCCATGTGAGTGGTGAGAATTGAACCCTGGTCCTCCAGAAGAACAACCAGTGATCTTAACCATTGAGCTACATCTCCAACCCCAGGAAAAATATCTTATTTGAGAGATTGGTCTTAAGTCCTCATTTTTTCTCATTGCACTACTTGAAACACCAGACACAGATGGTATATTTACATTAGTAGGTGATCTACTGAGTTCTATTTGAGAAATGGACTGGTTATCTTAAAAGTATAGTCTACACTTACAGCTCGTACCATAGCAAATGATTCATGTGCACCAACAAAGCACCCTCCGAATTAATCAACTGTACTAGCATTCTCTAGCTGACTACTTAAAATAGTAGTGTACAGTAATACACATTCCTAGTTGACTCATACCATTCATTTGAAGCTTGGCTGATCTAGATTGGTTTCAGGAGAGCTCAGCATCCACTGTATTTCATTCTCCTTGGACCAGTGGTTACCCATGGCATACTCTTCTCTGGGTGAAAGACAGAGTTCAGGAAAGCAAGCTTAATTACACCAGCCCAATTAAGACATCTGTTCATGGCCATTAACATCCCATCAGGCAAAGTAAGGCTCATAGGCAAATCTAAATTCAGAGAATAAGGGAATTTCGAGTTGAAGACCTTGACAGGAGTAAATACTTACTGAACAATAATATGGATTTTTACACTGGTACTTTTGACTTTGCAAATGTGTTATTCTTTTGCAGTAGCTGTGAACTTGAAGAATATCCACCATTACTGTTAGGGTAAATCAGAGATTCTGCGTTATCACTCCTCAAAGAAGAAACAAAAGCTGGGAAGAGAAATGAAGACCACTCTTGACTAGATGGAGTGATAAGTCACTGGAAAAGTCAGTGCTCGGCCGGGCATCTAGTGATTGCTAGCCTACGCAGCAGAATCTTGCTTTGTGGGAAAACCAAAAACAACAGCAAAGAAAACAGCAACAAACTCTTAGGGGGAGGTTAAGGGCAAAAAACAAATCCAGGAACTAGGGATTAATTTTATGTGGCCTCTCAGATTTAATGAATGTGTTTAGTGCCAGGCTGAGAACCCAGATAATTATGAGTACTAGAAAGGGCTGGGAACCTTGGTGAAGAACAGTCTTCCTTTGCCATCATTCTATACTGGAGGATGTTTGTGTACTAATTTTCATGTTGATTGTTTGGAGTCTGGATTCTGATTCTTTCCACATAAGGTTAGGATAACGCTGCATATCAGTGTCATGTCACTTTTGTTTTCCCACTCCTCAGAAGGACCATGTCCATCCAAGTTGGCCCAGTGTTAGCTATTTGCCTTAGTGTAGAGAATTCTAGAAGCTCAGGGTAGGGGCTGGAGAGCTGGCTTTGTGGTTAAGAGCACTGGCTGCTATTCCAGAGGGCCCAGGTTCAATTTCCAGCACCTACATGGTAGCTTATAACTGTAACTCCAGTTCCAGGGGATCCGAAACCCTCACACAAACACACATGTGGGGGGGGGGGGGTGGGGGAAACACCAGAAGCTTAGACTAAACTGCAGACATTGCTTCTCCTGGAGCCTGAGCATGGAGCTGGGTTGGAACTGCCATTCCCAGTGACTTTCACTGTAGAAGATGCTATCAATGTTTCAGTGGATTGCTGATAAAATATGATGAGAAAAATGTACACAACTTAAGTCCATCTTCAGTAATGGCTCAGAGTGTGAGTACTATTTATCTGGAATCAGTATCTTTAGAGAATATTGTCTTCTCACTTACTTTTAATTTTTATATTTCTATTTTGTTTTAACTTCATTGATTTACTTACTTACTTTATATTTTGAAGCAAGGGGTTTCTCTGTAGCCCTGGCCAATTTGGAACTTGATATGTAACCCAGGCTGGCCTCAATCTTGTGGTAATCCCCCTGCCTTGGTCTCCTCAGTGTTTGGATTTCAGGCATGCATCACCAGACATGGCTTCTTATACCTAACACACAGCTGAACAAAGTTATGGATTGGAGTTTGAAATTCCAGATACATATAGAATGTATACTCATCAAATAAAAGTAATGAATAATTCCGTCCTATCATTTCTTGAGACTTTTGTACTCTTCTCTTCTAAAACATATGATAGATTACAGGGTGTCTAGCTTTTTGACATCGTGACACAAATATTGTTATCTACAAAGCACGTGCATGAGAGCCATTAAATAAAGTTACAAAAGAAAAAATGGGGGGAGAAAGCAACTTCTCCTAAGGTTTCAAGTAAGTTTTCATGCTGAGCCACATTCATAGCTACCCTAGAGCAAATGCAGTCTGGGAGACTCAGGTTGGGCACAGCGTGAAATACAATTGCCTTCTGGTACTGTAGAACTGGAAATCATTCTTCCTAGCTAACTATATATTTGTAGCCGATATCTAATCTCCCTTTATTCCTGATCCCAGCCTCTGGTAAGCTCTGTTCTACTTTTTTTGAAGCTCAACTTTCTTATATTCTACTTGAGTAAGAATGCACAGTATTTGCCTTTCTGTGCCTGGTTTATTTCTTTGAGTATAAAGTCTTTTGATTTGATCCATTTTGTTGCAAACGACACAGTTTCATTCTTTTTTGTAATTGAGTAAGATCCAGTCCTGTGTAAGTACCCCAATATATGCTGGTGGTTTCCCCTAGGCTGATTTCATATCTTGGCTGTTATGAATAGTGCTGCAGTGAACACGGGGGTTCAGTTATCCCCTTTGGATACATAGCTGGAAGTGGGATGGGTGATTCATGAAAATCAGAAATGGAGATCTCAGATTTTTCTGGCTTCTGAGAATGTGATTGTTTTCACAATAAGAGGTTAGGAAATAGCATGAGAATTTAGAATGGAGTATCCATGAACACATGAGTAGGCCATGGGTATATGCGACTAGAACTAGTCAGAACTGAAATCCTTTAAAGTCAGTATGGTGACGTATATCTATAATCCCAAACATGAGGACAGTTGAGGAAGGAGGATGGCTTCAAATTCAAGGTCATCCTGGGCTACATAGTGAGTTCCAGGATAACCTTGGCTACAAAGCAGTTCCTAGTTCAGAGAAAAACTATATATCTATCATCTATGTATACAAATAGATGCATATACATGTATAGATGCATGTGTAATTTTTTTCTTTTACATATTCTTTGAAAGAGATAAGTTGAAACATTTATTGGCCTTGTTTCTTTGGATCAAAAGATATTTTTTTTTTTTTGTCATGGCATAAATCACTTGGTAAAGTAAAGAGCCAGAATAATTTCAGAGGAGAATGTTCAGTCTACTTCTATGCTAATAATGGATCCTACCTCATGGCTATTTTTGAAAATTTTTCTCAGCCTATTTGAAAGGGCTGGAATTTATCAGTCTGATTATTTCCATGACACCAGCTTTATATTTCTCCATCTGAACATCACATAATTGCTTCTGACTAGGAGGTAATTTGCCCAGCTTCTTTATTTTTAAAAAAAATGGCAACATGGGCAATGTTTCCAAGATTATTTTTATTCTTTACTTTAGTAGAACTAAGGTACTCAAACAGCAAATTCCAACTAAAGTCTATTCTCTTGATTATTTTGATAGTTTGCAAGATTATATTTAAAAAAAAAACATTAGGCCTACAGGAAACTTGTGCAACTTCCAGTACTTTCTCTTAGAAGTTAGATCCTTTCTTCAAAAATCAGCAATGTCTCTCCTATAGAGACTGAATTCTTTGTGTGCCTGTCCTACTTTAGAGTGCACTGTTCAATTTCCTCCAAGCTGATTCCATCATCACACCCTCCATTGTAAGTATGAGTCAACTAAACTATTACAACATCTTTCCCCCTCTTTCTTCAATTTGTGTTTGGGGAACTAGATTAGTATGCTAATGGATTTCTTTTCTGTGAATCAGCCTTATTGTTTTTATGGTGAGGTTTCTTGCTTTGTTTGGACATCTCCAGATGTAATTTCACTGATGAATGGTAGTTGAACTTTTCTTTCCTTACACTAAGTTCCATTGTTTTGTTCTTTATCTTTTCTGTTTCTTTCTACTTATGATTCATGGGGCATTGCTCATCTATGTTAAGGATAGTTCACACATTGTTCAGGTGTATAATTCCAGCATCCTTTGTCCTACGGTAGGAAAAGCAGAAATGATCAGATTAAAATCTGTTTGGGAGGCATCCAGTCTGTGGGACCAGGATCTGTCCTTAGTGCATGAGCTGGCTGTTTGAAACCTTGGGCTTACACATGGACACTTTGCTCAGTCTGGAAGGAGGTGACAGGACCTGCCTGTACTGAATCTACCAGGTTTAAATGAATCCCCAGGGGTGCCTTGATCCTGGAGGACATGGGAATGGAGGGGAGGGGTTCGGGGAAAGGCAGGGGTGGGGGCGGGAGGGGAGAGGACAGGGGAACCCATGGCTGATGTATAAAATGTAAAACACATAATAATAAAGAAAAAAATTATTTATTAAAAAAAAAGTTTATGCAAAAGAACACTGGAGGTTGAGAGGAATAACCTGAATTTTCTAAGGTTTTCTGTATGCCAGTATCAGGACTAGACCTGAAAAGCTTCCCCTCTCATCTCAGGTTCTTGATTTGTTTCTGGGTTCTGTGGTCTTTCTGTTGAAGGAGAGCAGTAGCTGAGAGACAAAAGGCATAGGAAGAATTTCCAGGACAGATAGTGCCCTTACCCTAGGTTGTTGACAGCTCATTGGCATTCTGAAGGAATGGAATTAACATTTTTTTTCTTTTTTTTTTCCGAGACAGGGTTTCTCTGTGTTGCTTTGCGCCTTTCCTGGATCTTGCTTGGTAGACCAGGCTGGCCTCAAACTCACAAAGATCTGCCTGCCTCTGATTCTCGAGTGCTGGGATTACAGGCGTGCACCACAACCGCCCAACCTGACATTAACATTTTATCAGCCACCCATTGATTATGTAGCCTACTGTGAGTATATAGGGATATAGATATCAACTTCTGTTTACTAAGCACACCCTTGGCTAGGAACTTGCCATATCCTCTTTAATTTCGCACAACTAGCTTTTAAGAGAATTATTGCTACCCTCATCTTACAAACCGGCAAAATGAGGCTCAGAGATAAAATGGCTTACCTAAAGCTACATAACTTGTCAATATATAAGTTGATTTTTGACTCAGATGACTCCAAATTCATTCAATGTTTTATTATCATATAGCTTGCTCATTAACTCCTTGCTTTTGACTAGTTCTTAAATTCTGACTTTAAAAGGTTACATGTGAACAAAAATGTCACATATTGTCTGACTGAATTTCTATGAAATGTTTAGAATGGGTGTGTCTACAGAACTAGAACATAGATAAACAGTTGCTTCAGATGACGGGTAGAGAGAAAGGTCAGGACTACCAATGGGCACATTTCCTTTTTGTAAGCAAGGACACAGTGAAACCACAAAGCTATGCTGCTCTGTGGGTAGAAAGAAAAGTTTGTTCTTGACCAAATTGCCAAGGTTATCCCACAAGGTAGGGTGGTGGGCAGGAGATGGGCACAGAGAGAGGGGGCTACTCTGTGTGGCCCCAAAGCAAGCAGATTCCATGTGATAGTCAGCACAGTGTGGGCTTTGAGGTGATACAAGCCATTTGAACTGACCAGGAACTTGATGCCCTTGTCTTAGGTAGTTGACTTTTGTGGGCAGGTACTGCTTTCTTTCCTGGCAAACAGACAGAATTCTGCTTAAACAATAATGATTTTTCTGTTTAGGATCTTGTCACCAGCACTGCCATTTTTGGGGTCTGATATGGACCTAACACTTTTAGGGTAATAAAAGTGTCCTACAGTTCTGATAGTGGTGCCTCAACTCTGTAACTATACCAAAAATCATCTAATTGAACATTTTAAAAGGATAAATCATATGGTATATGGATTATATCTCAATGAATCTGTTTTTAGTTGTCTTTTATTTCTCAAGTTTAATAGAGTACTAAGGAAAACAACTTTATAAATAGGTAGCACAACAGTAAATGACATGTCTGGTGATTTGAATGAGAAATGTCCTTCATAGGATCAAGTATTTGAACACTTGGCCCCCAGGTGCTGGTGCTATTTGGAGAAGTTATGGAACCTTTGCAAGATGCAGCCTTGCAGGAGGAAGTATGTCAATGGGGAAGGAGGAGCTATGAAGGTTTATTGCCTCATCCCACTTCCTGTTCACACTCTCTGCTTCCTGTGTGGGGATAAACATGTGACCAGCCTTCTTCCTGTTCCTGCTGCCATGTTATACCTTCCCTACCGATCTCTCTGGAACCATAAACAAAAATAAATGCTTTATTCCTTAAATTACTTTTTGGTTTGGTCATGGTATAAGTAATTAACATGATGTGAAGACAGATACAAATAGGTGCAATGCACTCTGGAAACTCTGAGAGGATTGGCAGAGTTGTTAGGTCCAGGGACTGGGAGAAGGCTTTGGGAAGTAGATGGCATTGGAACTGAGGTTGAAGGGAGCACGATGCTGTTGGGAAGCAGCAGAGTGGAAGGTGAGGAGGCAGCACCGTCAAGATCACAAGACCTAGGAGCGAGTCTGCCTGGCAGGAGGGCAAGTCACACAAACTGATGTGCGTAAAGGAGGACAAAGAGTTAAAGTGCTGGAGCTTAGGGATGCGGGGTGTTACTACGCCAAGGAAGCAGACGCTATGCACTACGGAACTCCTGTTCCGAGGTGGGATAAAGCATTTCTCAAACTGGATTTTAGTTTGTGGTTTTGAGCACCAGAAAGCCAACACCACCCGTTAAATTAATAATTTCAAAATTGAATTTTCCTAAATTTTTGTTCTGATAACGTCATAGGATAGGGTTGCAAATTTCTTTTGGTTTCATAACTGTGTAAGCATTTAGAGTATAAGCCATTTAAGCACACTTACAAGCTTTTATTAGAACAAGATGTAGTATGATGAAATTAAACTTTTTCTTTAAGGGGAGTTGATATTGAACTGCAGTGAGAAGGATTTGTCCAGGAAAAGATTACTAATTAGTGTTGTTTCCAACCCCATCCTGGTCAACCCTACTTTGTTAAGGGGTGCTCTGGGTATCTTATTCAGCAGAGTTAAATATCAGTACCTTAAATCTCCTCACCACAATCATATTACAGTAGATTCTTATACAACAAGGAAACAATTTTTATTAAAAGTAAGAGAATTTGACCTTCTAAGTAATGGAATTTTAATAGCCAGAGCATCTGAAGCAGTCACTCCACATGACCTTAATGTAGAACTTTGTAGAACTTTCCCTAGGTCCACTCATTAGGTTCAACATCTTGTAGAAACCAATGAGGTTTCTCTGACCACTTTATAGTTCCCCCCCTACAAAAAGGAAGATTTTACTGGATTTAACTAACAAGCCCTGAGAAAGAGTAGTTTTTATTTCTCCTTCATTTGTTTCCAGAGTGACAGCTGATGCACTCTTGACTATAAACTGAAGACTCATTTTCTGGTGAAAAGAACTTTTAAACTATGCAAAGTATTGCCCCCACACCCCCATCTCTATCTAGATTTTGAACCTGTGAGCCTATTGTAGTTTGAATAAGAATGTCCCCCATAGGCTCATAAATTTGAATGCTTGGTCATTAGGGAGTGGCAGTACTTGACAAGGATTAGGAGGTGTGGCCTTGTTTAGTAGGTGTGATCTTATTGGAGGAAGTGAGTCACTGCGAGTGGGGGTGTAGACTTTGGAGTTCCACATGCTTAAGCCAGACCCAGAGTCTCTTTCTGCTCCATCTGAATCCTGATGTAAACTCTCAGCTACTTCTCCAGCAACATGTCTGCCTGCATGCTGCCATGCTTCCTGCAATTACAATAATGACCTAAACCTCTGAAACGGTGAGCCAGCCCCAATGAAATGTTTTCTTTGATAAGAGGTGCTGTGGCCATGGTATCTCTTCATGGTGCTAGAACACTGACTAAGACAAAACCTTTCAAAATGATGCAAGAAGCAGTGAGTATATTTTGTTAAACAAGACTTTGTTAGGATTTGAAAGGTACTGAAAGACCATATTTTAAAACTTAATCCAAAATACTAAAGAAAATGAAGATGTTTGTATGTTTGACTTTTTTTGTTTTTGTTTTTGAAGACATGGTTTCTGTGTGTGTCACACTCCTGGTTGTCCTGGAACTCACTACATAGACCAGCATGGCCTCAAACTCACAGAACTCTACCTTCCACTTCCTCCTGAATTCTGGGATTAAAGGTGAGTACCACCATGCCCAGCTATGTTCAACATTTAAAGTTAAAAAGCATGGATGATTCAATTGTCTTAGATAGGGTTTCTATTACTATGATAAAACATGATCAAAGCAACTGGGGAGGCAAGGGTTTCTTTGGCTTACACTTCCATATGACAGTTTCTTATCAAAAGCATGAGAACAGGAAGTCAAACAGGGCAGGAACCTGGAGGCAGGAGCTGATGCAGAGGCCATGGAGGGGTGCTGCTGACTGGCTTGCTCCTCATGGCTTGTTCAGTCTGCTTTCTTATAGAACCCAGGACCATCCACTCAGGGATAGCACCACTCACTATAGGCTGGTCCCTCCCCCATCAATCACTAAAACAATGCCCTACAGTCTTGCCTAGAGCCACATCTTAAGGAAGCCTTTTCTCTTTTGAGGCTTCCCTCCTCTCAGATGACTGAAGCTTGTGCCAAACTGTCATAAAACTAGTCAGCACACAACAAAGGAGTCCGAAGGAAACCAGCCCAGGCCTCCCTCATGGCGTTATCACAGTTACATTTCTTTCTATTGTTAGTACATCTGGCTGCTTTTTTGTTCCTGTTTTAATTCCATCATTGTCTTCTCTTCTTTCACTTCTTTACTACTTTCTTTTATTTCTTCCTCTCTACCCTTTTCTTACATGAGTAAGTTACACTTTTGACTAAAGAATAATTAATAGAATATACGTTGTATATGAGTATGAATCAATACTGTGCATTATTTACTTAAAATGCAGTGAATTGAACTTGGTTTTTTTTTTTTTAAATAACATTTTTATTGTGTGTGGGTCTGTCTCTCTGCTGGAGGGCAACTGTGGGAGTCAATTTTTTCCTTCCACTATGTGGGTCTTGGGTATCAACCTCAAGTCATCAGGCTCAGCAACAGGTGTCCCTATTTTTCTTTCTAAGAAAATAAGATAAGTTACCTTTCCCTTTGTGCTTGAACATTTGTGAGAGTCATGGAGCTGAGTGTGGGGAACGATGAGCTTGGGTGTCTGTAGGACTAACTCCACAGGGACTTATCTTACTTGGGAGAACTATCTGAGGTTATGGATACCTATAAGAGTTCTCTTCCTCACCATCTTCCTCCCATTGCTTCTTTCCATCTTTTGTCTCTGCTCATCTCTTCTGTTTAGTGAGTCCCTACTCTGGTCCTAGCATGTCACAATGATCTGGGGCTATTAGATGAATTGATATAAATTCTGTGTGGATTTACATATGTAAGTATACAATGTTTTATCACCTCCAATTCCAATTTTAAAGCAAAGTTGGTGTAGACGATTTGATCTAACTGCTCTTTGGTGGGATAACCAGGCTTTGGCAGCAGTTTGTAGATACTCCTTCCTGGGAGCTGAGCAGTGCTGCCAGCCAATGACATGGAAGGAGAACTTTCCAAGTCTCTCAGAACAATCAAACTCAGGTTCTTCTTTCTCATTTTCACAGTTTGACCATTGCAATCAGATGACGCCTTGATTTGCCTCAAGAACACATTCATACTAAAACTGTTGCCCAAACAGGAAGTGAAAATATTTTTATTTATTGTGACTAAAGAACAGCAAGTGAAATGGTTATTCTTGTTGTCTTTCAGCAAATAAATCTGGAAGCCAGAAATGATTCTCAGTATGGTTAGGGACTTCACTACTCCTTGTCCAAGGCAAGGAAAGGGGCATGTGTGAGTGCTATACATCCACTGGATTGGATATGTGACATTTTCTAAGAAATAGTGTCTGTGCTAGCCAGACACTATATTATTTTTTTTTTTACATAATTATTAAAGTCTCTGAAACTTTCAGTGATATTTATGCTGGAAGATGGAGCCACATTTGTAATAAAACAATGTAATGAGAAATTAGGGTATGGTTGGAAATTTGTATATGGTTGGAAATAAAGTGGTTCAGTAGTGACTGAGTTAAAAGAGATTTTAAAAAAAGCCTGTAAGACAGGAAATTGTTCTTACAAAGGAGTCAGAATCCAGTTATTCCGAGAGCATCATCAATAGCTTTGCTTTGTAATAGTACTGAGCTCTGAAGAAAGGATGCCGAGACAGCTTCTCACATGGCTGCTGCACACCTTCTCCTTCCCCAATAAAGCACAGAAGTAACATGGCCACACCAGCCTTGAACAGTGTTGTCAGCTTTTAAGAACATACGGTGAGAAATCCCTAGAAAAACAAGATCAAAGGCACTGAATTTAGAATTCTAATTGATAATCAGCACATTCTGTGCCAGAGAAACATGCCGAACCTCCTATCCCAAAGAAAGCCAAAATGTCAAAGCTCACAGAAGGCACTCCTCTTAGGTGTCCTTTCTTCCTGGTGACATTGTCTTTCTCCCTGTCTCTG
Organism: Onychomys torridus; assembly: GCF_903995425.1. Lineage (NCBI taxonomy): Eukaryota > Metazoa > Chordata > Mammalia > Rodentia > Cricetidae > Onychomys > Onychomys torridus. The sequence continues at coordinate 65,350,514 of NC_050451.1, read as the reverse complement.
CCTTTCCTTCTATAAACTCGGACTCAGGTGCCTCATTCTGAAATTCTAAGAAAGGGAAATCAGTGGGGGCTAGGCACCATGCTGCTGCTGTTTTTTTTTTTTTTTTTTTCAATGTCATGGAAGAAGAGATAATTCTATGTAAAGATGACAGGTGAGAATAAAGAGTGATGAAGGCAAAGTAGATTAGGTAGAATATTCAGAAAACTATAAAGATGATAGAATTCCCAGTGTGAACAGAACAGAGACATGCCCATAGGATACCACTAATGGACCAAAACTATGAATCACGAACACAGAAAGAAGTATGATGTAAAGACTTAGAAAGCAAAGCATATTTAATAAAGTTTTATAAAGTTATAACAGATAATTTTCCAAATCTAAGGCGAGGTGGCCATTCAGACCCAGGAGACACTTTGGATGTCATACATACAAGATCAGAAAAGAACCCCTTCATGTTATAGTGCAGTTAAAATGCTAAATACACAGAGCAGAGAAAAAGTATTTACAGGGGCAGGAGTGAAGCCCTGGGACACGTAGAAATCCACGCCCATCAGAGTACTGATGGGGTCTCAGCAGGAACTCTGAAAGCCGGGAGCGTATGCAGTGGTGGGCTTCAGCCTCTGAAAGATAATTGCCAACAAAGATTACTCTACACAACAAACTACCCTTCCTAATTGAAAGAAAAGGAAATAAATTTCAATATGAAAGAAATTCATGACCACTGTGGCAGCAGGATACCTGGAGGAAACTTACACACTGAAGATAAAAAAACACCTGAGAGTATTTTGAATACCTCGCCCACAATTACCTTCTCTATCCTCCATCCCCTTCCAACTAACTTTTTGATTTCTTACTCCTCCCCCACCCCATCCCTGCCTTTCCCTATGGAGTCCAGTTTGTATTGCCCAGCTAAACTTCGGGAGCAGGGCCTACCTTGGAGTATGGTCAAGCCTACCAGTGGTTATATCACTAAAAAAAAATAAAAATAAAAAAAAACAAAATAAAGAATGACTCTCCCTTTTCTAGGAGCTATCAAATGCTTAAGCTGTGGTGAGATTTTGTGACTGTCTACTTTTCTCTTGTTTTTCTAGTCCTTCCTTCCCACACAGCTACCATTCTACCTTCCATCTCTTCTTTCTCTTCAGTTCATCTCTTCCTGATCCTAGCTTATTCCCATCCATTGTGTCTCACCGTCCTGCCAGCAGAGTCAATTTTCAGAACCAGACATTTTACCAACTCACCAATGACATCTATTCCCTCTCACCGTTTGGCGAAAAGGAAAACGACTTTGCTCGGCAGGCGGCATCCTTCCTGAACTGGCTCCTGAGCCTGGATCTCCCACAGTTCCGTAAACACTGTGCGTCTTCAGCGTCTGAGCCTTGTTACCAGCTGCTTTCTCTGCCTGGTCCATCTTCTGTGGCTGTTTCTCCCCCCTCTGCTTATCTGTCACCAGTATGTTTGATGTCGTGACCACCAAGTTTCTTTAAGATGTCTCTCTTTCTGTATCGACAGGGTCAGGTCAGTGTCGCACATTTATCTCTCCAGCCACACTGCACACTTCCAGAGTAGTTTCTTTGTACACTTCTGAATTTTCTACAATAGTCATCATTTTTACATTCTAAAGCAAAGACTGCAATAGAACTCTTGATGGAATTGGTAGACTTTAGCTGCAGAAGAGCGAGGTGTGGGAATAAATTGGGTGACGGGCAGGTGTTCTTGTACCTGTTTTCAGTCATCTGAGGGGCTTGACGGAGAGGAGTTGAGATGTTCAGCTGGTGGAGACTGCCAGATGCAGATTGCCTCCACCATAAGAACAGGAAAGGCCGGGCGGTGGTGGCACACATCTTTAATCCCAGCACTTGGGAGGCAGAGCCAGGCGGATCTCTGTGAGTTCGAGGCCAGCCTGGTCTCCAAAGTGAGTTCCAGGAAAGGCGCAAAGCTACACAGAGAAACCATGTCTCGAAAAACAAAACAAACAAACAAAAACAAAAAATCCCAAACAAACAAAAAGCAGGAAAAAAAAAATGAATGAATCACCCCCGACTCTCTTCAGAAAGGACTACGCTCTTCTGGTTAGAACAAAATTTCTGTTAGAAGAGGAAGTTCCTTTTCTGGAGTGTTGGGTCAGATAGTCCACAGGTCTCTTCCACTCTTTGGGTTTCACCATTGTTTTGTGAAAATAAGATGTTGACTCCACATTTAAGCCTTGAAAATAGATTGACACAGCACTATTCTGAGGTTTCTATGGAAGCCAGAGTCTAAGCCCCTCCCAGAATGTAAGCCCCTCCCAGAATGTAAGCTCCTCCCAGAATGTAAGCCCCTCCCAGAATGTAAGCCCCTCCCAGAATGTAAGCCCCTCCCAGAATGTAAGCCCCTCCCAGAATGTAAGCCCCTCCCAGAATGCAGGTGCAGGCCTGGCTCTTGTGAGGAATGTTTGACAGGGTGTTTTTCCTTCTTCGTGACATTCTTTTCTTTCTCAGCAGGATCCCACTCCTCGCATTGTACTAGTAATAGTATAACAGTAAACAAACCAGTTTTGTGCATCCTCTATCTTTCTTAACTTACTCTGTGTCACATTCCTTTTTGCAGTCGAATTATTGACCTAAGTAAGATGTGAAATGTGCAATCACTTCTTATGTCACCTTTGCAGCCTTTATATCTAGTTTTAGTATGGATTGCATAGGTGACTGTTAAACTAAATTAAATTTAGGCAATCAATAAACAGACATACACAATCTACTTTGTTTCAGTAATCTACTAGAAGGGTTAAACAAAACAAAACCCACAATAAAACTAAGTAAACATGGAACCTCAGTATACTCAGTACATACTGGGGTTGGGCTATGTCTGAAGCCAATAATAACTGTTTTTCTTTCTGAAGACAGAGAGCAGTCTGAGAGAGAAGGTGGTAGGAATAGAGATTTGTGGATGAAGGGCATGGTGCTTAGGATGCAGAGGGAGATTGCTTGCAGGTAAGGGCAGAATCAGTTAGTGAAGGTCAGACACCCAACTGAAGCCTTGACAGCGCTGTCCCCAGCCCTGCTGGCCGCTCTTCTGCAACAGCAGAGATAGTTGATGAGGAGGAGTGTCTGTGAATACTGGATCAAGACAGACACTGCCTTCTAGCAGGCAGCATTGCCTGTGTTCCAGAAAGTTGTCAATCAAGGCTGGAGCGGAGAGACTTCCTGACAGGGACTGACAAAATACTGACTCCATTTGCTTTCCTTGTTCCAAGAGACACAAAGTCACTACTCCACATGACATCAAAGTCCCAAAGAGCCTCTTTCTTCCTCATTTTCTCATACACACACCCATAATTCCTACTCACATCTGTTCATGCATATATGTGTGTGTGTGTGTGTGTGTGTGTGTGTGTGTGTATAAAAAAATCATATCTAATAGAAGAGATCTCTTTGTACCTTTCTCTCTAGCATTTTCTAGACTAATAATTAACTTCCCCTTTGTCCCCAGATCTGGTATTTTAAAATTCTGGGTCACCCTAAGAAGACAAAGGGTTTTTGTTTTTATGTCTAACTGCCACCAGCCTGAAAGGAAATGCCAATGGGGCATTCTAAACAATCTTTGGGAGCAGAGATTCGCTGCGAAATAACTAAACTACCTGACAGTTAAAGCTGAAGGAAATAAGAGGTACCTGGGATTACAGAGCTTGCTAAAAACAAAACCGGCCTCCTCGCTTTCTAATTGCAGCTCCTGTTAGCTTTCTTCCTAATGTGGAGGTGTTGCCAAGGCAATAGCTTAGCAATCTTCTGCATGGCTGCTTTCCACAGCCATCCACACACTTTACAGACGCTGATCTGTTCAGCACACCTTTGCAATCCAAAAGGACAGAGATGTGTGTGTATCTATGTATGTATATATTAGGGAAAGATCATTAGAAAACAAGCTGCCTTGTCTTCTCTGCATCCCAGGACACAGTGTCAGCACCCACCATGGATTTTGACGTGGCCTCAGGATCTCAGCACAGTACCCAAGAAGGAGTGAGGGAAGGTAGACTAAGAGAACAGCACACATAAAGGGGATGTGAAGAGTAACTCAGATCAGGGACATTTTGGCCAGAGTGAGAAGTTCAGTTATTGAGGCCAGGTAGACAATGGGAAGCAGGAGCCTCCAAAGGAGCCAAAGACAAAGGTCACAGTTAGCAAAGCTCACAGTTCAAACCCAAGGTGGGAACCAAAGACGTGAAGAGAACTGAGCAAAACTGTCGAGTGTCAGCATCCAGAAAGGGCTCCTGGGACTACTCTGTGCAGCTTTACCCCTCGTCTCTACTGTGGGGCAGCTCTTCGGAAAGCATTCTTTATGGGTGGCTCTGGGCTGGACTTACAGGAAGCTGTTTAAAATTTCATGAGGCTTACTCTAGGAGACAGAATAAGAGACCTTTGCAGATATCTCTAGAGTCATGATGCCCACTGAAGTCATAATATTGATATACTAAGGCAGGGCCTGTCCCAGAACAGGATAGTAATGTACTGAGGCTGCAAAATTTTAGCAGGTATTCACTTTTAGGGACTAAAGATGCAGAGTCCTTGAGGCCCAGAGAACCAAAAGGCCCATGCCTCTAAGGCCAGATTGGGCACAAACACAAGAGCCCTTGGAGTTAGTAAATCCATGGGTAGTGCTCCTTGGAACCAATAACATCATTAATATCCAGAGACTCTCTGACATCTCCTATAATAGGATGGATAAAAATAACCATAACCCAATGAAACAAAAGTTTTGCTCAAAACCATAATAAAGACATTTATTTTTATCCATTTCCTGGCTGGAACATTCTAAGCACCAGCCCAAGAGGATTCATTTTAAAAAGAGCAGAGAGGAAGTTACGTCAAGGTCTCAGCAAGGGCTTGTCAAGTGAGTCAATGATGTTAGAACTGCTAGTGGGAGAGGGACTGGCGTGAACTCCACCACAGTATACTCCGTGTCCTTTAGTTTAGTCTCAGTTGGCTTTACTTTACATGCTTGTTGCCACATCATCTACCCAATGTGTACCAGGTGGATCTGCGTGGAGTTCCCACAGAGCGTTCCTCCGAAGCCTGTCATGTAAGCCACTTGGCATGACTCTGATCTTACCCAGGTAAGATGACAGGGGAAAAAAATATGCTCAAAAGGAATCATGCAAACGTATTTGGTTCTGACTGGGACTGATGAGGAAGAAAGGCTCAAAACCCACCTTCTAAACCTAACCAGCAACTCTCTGGCTTTTCAGATCTGGGTGTGATTTTCTTTCTTTGAGTTTTCCCACTCAGCTCTCCAGTTTGGGTCTGTATCTGGAGTTGTCATCCATTATCTGGATTTATAGTTGCTGAAGACTTGCTTTAATAATTCACAAGGAATAGAATTCTCTCTGGCTTCTCCTTTTTCTTGATCATCTCAGTGAGGCAGATAGATGAAAAGGATGCTTTTTGTCAGTGAAATAAATCAAGAGGGCTCTGAGACACCGTAGGCATCCTAACACTGAAATACTTAACATTTCTCCTCAATGCACAGTGAACTAAAACCAAAACAAGGCAGGCTCTGTGGTGAAGCCCTGGTTCTAGCAGGCTGGGTACCCAGACCCTCTAGAATGTCAAGCTGATTTACCAGAGTGGCTCAACGCCTTGCCTTTCCAGGAAGGGAAAACATCTAGTGGACATTAAAATTCTAAATGTATTTGATGTATAAATGCATACAGAATGAAACTCTAAATGTATATGGTGTATAAAATACATTCAGCATTTGTTGGCAATTATAGTAGCAACTACTGCACATTATTTATGTAACTGCAGAACATGGTGCTTTTCCTTTTCTAGGGAGCATCAGACAACAGATAGGGAAGAGCCTCATGGGAACAGGCTGCTGCTGCAGGATTCTTGAACACTGAGTGTAACAAGTTCTGTGTCCAGCGTGAATCCCCAGTCTTCTCAACCCAGAAGAAGCCCTCATTAAATTTCAGACAGAGAGGAAGAAAGAAAGCGCCTCACCCTGTAGCCTGTGGTCAGCTCTCCTCCCAAAGCAAACAACAAAGGTAATGTAGACCACTCGGTCTACAGCCAACTTCAATACATGGTTCCTTCCGGCAGCCAATAATTGGGCCTATTCCATGTGGTAGACACATCCCTCTGGATGAACCATGTTTTTATTTAGGTACACATAGAAGCCGAAGAACGGAGACCAGGTGGGTGCTGCTGCGGACCTTGTAAGTGGACCAGGGCCTGTTCATGGAGGCTGGCACAGCTTCTGCGTGTGTTTACATTGAACACCCACCCGACTCGACATTCCTGGAGTTTGCAGTTTGATTTTGGCATGAGCTATTTTCACAAACTGTTCTTGCTTATGTTTTCATATGTTACTCCTAAAAGTAAGCATGTCTGTGGCCTAGCAGTTGAATTAAACATTAATGATGCCTTTGTAGAATACACACTTCTGTGTGTAAAATGGAGTCTGAAATCCCTTTTTCTCTTCGTTGGCTTGTGGTCATGAAATCAAATCCAGGGCACTGGGCGTGCCAAGAAAGCGCTCGGCTGCAGAGCTTCATCCCCAGACCTTTAGGTCTTTTTGTTTGGTGTTGGTTTTATCTGTCTGTCTGTTCTGAAATGAGGTCTCTCTACATAGCCCCAGGCTTGCCTGGGGCTCACTTCTCCTTCCTTTGTCTCCTAAATACTGGAATCATGGACCATGCCAACATGCCTGACCTCTAATATGTCTCTAGCTGCCTATACGTGCACAGACATTTAAAAATATAAAATATTAACCTTACTTATATGTGACATTCTTTTAGGTAATTAGAGAAAATTACCCTCAGTTTCTCTTGGCTTTTAGTAATAAACTGGCATCTCATTTTTCACATAACATGAAGATGAGCTAAAAGAGCATAATTGTTCTGTTGTTTTTGTTAAAATGTAATTTGAAATTGGAGTAAAATAGAGTAAATGTAGGGGAGGCCAGAACCCAGAATCTTTACCGAGTTTAATGTGCTAAGCCCAGGGGATATGAAGCCACAGCCTCTTGGTATGCTCCAGAAACTCCAGCTGCCAAAAATCATAGTTGCTCTTTATTTTTCCACTGCATTTTAAAAGTTGCAGAGGACCCAAAAGGGTTTCAGCTCAGTCTTCCAACTTTCTCCAGGCTAAAGATAGAATTGATCCCTATCCGCCTCCAAGAATGGCCTTGTTCCACACTTTGTCTTAATGAAGGTGAACTCTCTTAATGTCTAACCTACCCTGGCTCCAAATACAGGAGATATGGTCTTGGCTTCACTGCAGGGGCTCTGGAGAAGGCTGTGTTGTTCAAATATTCTAACCCAGACTGTCTACCCCACACCGAGACCACTTCTCCAAAATGCTGGCAAGCTACTCCTAAAGCTGCTTCCTCTCCACGCCTCCTCCCCGCCCCCCCCCACTTCCTCCCATCCTTATCTTGCTTCTTTTCTACTGTTCTCTAGTCTAGATGGCATCCAAAGAATAAATGGCAGAGCAGAGATGCCTGAGCCTTCTTCAACCTGTATATTCTGCTTTTTAGTTAGAAAGAGACAGACAAATAGGAAGGAAGATGGATGTCACTGGTTAGGCAGCCCTGATTTGTGTCCCATTGGCTGTGCAATGGTGAACTTGTGCAACTCTTCTCTGGCCTTAGATTCCCATAAAGACAGTGATATACCTCCTTGAAAAGTTACCTGGAGAGGGGCTACTCATGGAGTTCAGCAGCAAAGTACACATTTAGCATGTGCAAGGCCTCGGGTTAGAGTAACACCCTGCCCCTAACAGAGATTATTGGGAGAATTAACTGATGTCACAGATCTTAAAACATAAAGCAAATAACCTAGCTCTTCACTCACAACAGGGCTGTCTATCTTGTTTCCCACCATCTCTTTCTCACAAAGCCTGTTTGCAGACTATATTCGGATCTCTAAACTCCTCATAACACTCTAGGCTGTGAGAGCATCACCACGTACGGTTTTGATGACTGCTGAGTGACTGTTAATGATCCAGGTGTTGAAGTAGCTTGGCTACTGTACAGGATAACACTGAAAAATGGCTGCTTTTTAGTGTGAGGTACTCATCCATGCTAGAGACTACTCAGCATCCCGAGTTCAGCCTGATGTCACGGCTCCCTGTGCATCTTGCCATTCTTGCGCCTTTTGTGAAAAAATGAACTGGATATTGTGTAAAATATTCCCAGTAAGCAAAGGAACAAATAGGGAAAAATACTGAAATCAGCAGTAAATGGCACTAACATAGAAGGAAAGAAAAAACTTAGAAAAAATAGATCTATATAGAAAAGTACAAGTTTGAGATAAATTATGGAGTGGGAACGCCACATTGGCAAGGGCTTGGATCTATGGTACAAATGCATTTACCACATGCTCAATAAGGAAACACCATTTCACAAACTGTTTCAATAAAATTTCCAGACAGAATTTGTATTATTGGCTATATAAATGAGTCTGTGGCCCTATTTATAGAATTATAAAGGTCTTCGGGGGTCAATCAGAGTTTTTAGTCATACTCGACTATATTTTATGGGAGAAATTTTGTGCTACAGTGGCATCTAGATTTGTGGAATTTGTAAATTTGCCAGGACTCATCTCTTAAGAATTTTGAGCTCTGTTGTAACAACACACAGTTCCTATGGTACAGGAAACTATAAAATGCAGACTGTGAAGCCACTGGGCAAGTATTCCTATAGGACAAAGATTCTTGTAGGGTGAGGATTCCTTATAGGAGTATTGCTGTAGGGCAAGTGTTCCTATAGGCATGGATTCCTGTAGGTGTGGATTCCTGTAGGAATATTCCGGTAGGACTGACTATTCCTGGAGGAAGGGGAAAATGCTTCTTTAATTTCTTGTCTTACAATGAGGTTATAGCAATTGTCGGTATGTCAGTGGCAACAGGGCCTGGTAGAGGAGGCACAGATCCTGCCCACAGCAGCCTTTCTTTCTTTTTCTTCTTCTGGGGGACCTCTACTCAGGTGAAACCAGGGTTTTTCACTTGGCCACAGAAAAGAATTTCAGGATGAGTTAGTATAAAGCAAGGTGAGGTTTATTAAGAAAACGTTTTTAATACAGGTCAAAGCATAGGCATTAATAAAAAGAGAAAGATGGTCAGATATACCTGTTGTGCCCTGGGCGCGAGACCCCCAAAGAGACCACCAGAGACATGGACTCACCGAAATACAAAAGCCAGGTTCATTGAAGCAGTTCAAGCTGCGGCAGGGACCTCGGTCAAGCACCCCAACACAGGAGAGGCTAGAGGAGGTGCCCGCCCCTCTGCAAGCTCAGTTTTTAAAAGCAAAAACCATAAGATTACATCATTTAGGGGTGCTAGTATGGGTACAATTATGATTGGCTCAAGTTTTAGGGGCTTTCCAGAATATCTGTGTTATCTTACTTTGTAGTTTTAACTGGTTGTTTGTCAAACTTTATAGACTACCTCTGGCATTGAGGCATTCTGTGGTTAATCAATTGTTACCAGATAGTCCTTCAAACATCCTGACTTTGTACTTTGACTATCTCCAGCAATGAGGCATTCTATGGTTAATCAGTTGCTACCAGATGGCTCTTCAAACATCCTGACTTTGTCCTGGGACCTATGTCAGCAGCTCTGAGAACTTTTAAACTCAGGCCTGTTTCAAGCTGGGGTGAAGGGCTTGCTTGAAATGGGGGTGCTTTGGTTCTTCAATACCCATGTGCTAGCATGTGTTATCAAAAGAGAGTTGCACTTAAGTGTCTTAATAGTTACCATAGACATGATTTTTGCTTCTGATGTCACATTGTTCAAAGCTTTCTAGTACCAACCAAACCAAACCTTGCTTGGTTTCCTTATAAGTCTACATTTTCTCTGTCTATTCTCTGTCCATGTTTCTTTATCCTTTTGGGAATGAGACAACAAACTCAGAAGCCATGGTTTGGGGTGCCTTTGATAGCTTTTGACTGGGGATTCTAGCACCCTGGTTTAAGTACCAAGAGCTGAGAAAGGCCCTATTTCTCAAAAATAACAACCACGACAACAACAACAACAACAAAACAACCTACCCCCCAAAACAAACAAGAAAACATCACTCGGACTTTCTTTGTTTCATTACTATAAAAGCTTCATGAAACTGTTAGCTTATTGAGATACGGAATTTGAAATAACCTAAATCTGTATTCCCCAGGTCATCATCACTCATATTTGGCTTCAAAGTAAACTATCTCTTCAACCCTTTTGAGATGAGAGTTGTGTTTCTTGTGTTGACAATGAAAACAAAACTCTGAGAATTAAGAGGGTCAATTTTCCTGAAAAAAAGAATATTGTACCTATGGCTGGCAGAAGGTTGTAATACTGGTCCATTTAAATGCCTGTTAATCCCTCTGTAGTCATCTAGTGAGACAAGAGGGACGGATCATTTATTTGAAACTAAAGCCCAAGGCTAGCCATAAAACACCCAACGTATCCTAGGCATGATCAGCAAATCTCAGCACTTTTGCTCACTGTGAAGTCACCTCACTTTGATTGGACACTCCCTGTGGTAGGAAGGGCTAATACAGCTAAAGATGTATTTCCAGGGTAACGAACTCCCCCCAAGTGCCTGCCTTGAGGAGATTTTTATCAGGTTCCAGACAGATGTTACAATAGGCTAAGGATACTAATCTGAGGGATATCAAATGAATCTAAGCACACTGAGTTCTCTAGCACATTCACTTTGTTCTAAGTCAATTCTATCTACACAGTTTCAGCCCTGTCCTCACATTCAGCTCTTCCCTGAGTCCAGTCATCCTGTCCTCATAGTTTTAGTAAGCTCTTATGCTTTTGACCTGAACTTCATCCTCTGTTTCTTTGTTCTCCATCCTTCCTGGCTCCTTACCCCTGGCCCTGATAAACTCTACGAGAGATCTGCTTTACCCTCTCCTGAACCTCTAACTTCCTCTCTTCTCTCTGGACATGCGGTTCTGTGCCTCTGGAATTCTGCTCCAGTCCTTACTGCACCTAGTTATAAAAAAAGCCCTCAGTCAATCTCTCTACCATGCCCCTAGGCATGATGGAAGGGGATGGTATGAGCTTCATTTGCACAAGACACAAAGCTATGCATCTAGGAGCCTGCTTGTCTCCTAGGCTCAGTTGGGGAGTTAGTTACCTAGAAGTTCAGCAGGTCTGGGAAGCTTAACTGTTTGCCAAATGATCTATAGTATTTGGGCACACGAGAATTTCATAGCAGAAGACAGCTGAAACATTAAAAACTGGATAACACTAACTATTCCATAATAAATGGCTTCCCATCTGACAGACCCTTAGCCAGTCAAAGTATAGCTTTAATACACAGCCAAATTTCTATAATATATTTTTGAGACCCACAAGACCAGGGAAAAGTATTTTTACACTCTTACCCATTAAAAAAGGCAGTCTCATTTTCACCAGGCTCCAACAATGTGTCCTTCTGCTGAAGGCTGTGCTCCTCACAGATCTCACACACCACTGCAATGTAAAGAGAGTGAATTCTGAGGCCAACCCTTGGAAGAATTAGGCTATGTTGTGAGAAGGTGGGAACCTCCTGTGTTGCAGGGAGGCTGGCATTTCATGCAGTAGGTGAGTGGGTATGTGCGGGTGAAACTTTGGATTGATTAAAATTTGTCTTGATGCTAAATCCTTTATGTCAGCTTATGGAATCCCTATTTAAAAGGCTAATGTCCTGTAGACCATGATACATTGAAGGACGAAAGCCATCAAGAGAGTGGCCAGCAAGGGTTATTTTTGCCCTACACCTAATGAATATCACAAGCAGGCATTGACTCTTGGAAGTCTTATCAAGATTTGTCAAGAATTTGTAGACTTTTTTTTTTTTTTTTTTGGTAGAAATTTCTTGGTCCATTGGGAAAAGGTATACATCACCTCATGGTGTCCATTGGAGTAGCAAAGTAAGTGCAATACAGTAACTATGCAGTTTTGATCATGGGTGGAAAGTCAACTTCTGTCCACTTCTTCCTGTGCCCCACGCACTGCTCAGCGTCGTTTGCACATATCACCTCCTCAAGCCCAACCTTCCATGCCTGTCCCTTCACTCATCCCTGTTATCACTGTTTTACTATATGAGAAAATGAGGTGATGGGAGGTTAACTGTGGCAAAGCAGTTGCAGAGAAGTCATGGAAAGTAGACAAAGTCATATCCAGACTTGAGGTGTCTCAGTTCAAGGCTCATTAACCCAAGGAGAAAATGAGGACCTAGCATACAGAACTCCATGGAAGCTTTTTGGTTCTGCTATGCCCAGGTCTACTTGATGTAGAGTCATTGTTAAAAGAATCCAGAGTGTTCTTCATGAGGGACATGTACTCAACAAAATGTTAAAACCTTTGCAACCGGCCAGATGGTAGTGGCACACACCTTTAATCCCAGTACTCGGGAGGTAGAGACAGGGGGGATCTCAGTGAGTTCGAGGCCAGCCTGGTCTACAGCATGAGATCCAGGACAGGCACCAAAACTACACAGAGAAACCCTGTCTTGGAAAAACAACAACAACAAGCTTTGCAAGTATGAGCCTTGCTGATGAGTGAAAGTGGAGTAAGCACAGGATAAAGGCTATCTCCAACAAGTTGTTATCTTAAAGATGTACCTCATTCTTTTATTTCTAGCATGTCAAAAAGATTACTCTATGGCCAAGTTAAACCCAGTCTTAACAGACGATCCCCAAACTGTGCCCCAGGTATTTAGTCAAATGAATTGAAAACGCATCCTCATAATAACCTGCACACAAATGTTTACAGCTGCTGAAGGGAATCAGAAGATGCCATCCCAAATCTACTGCTTGGAAGAAGGTACTTCTCAGCAGTGGGTGTTGAAACAAACAGGACCTGACCTGTGTCTCATGTGGGTGAGCCTGCTCCACTCCATTTGTACCGGGACAGGGAGAGAAACCCTCATCACAGGAGACTGAGTTAGCACCCAGATGAGTCTGCGGGAACAGACTTGACTAAAGTAATACTCATGTTCAATTACGTTTGCCCCACGTATTTACCTTTCCATAATTTACTGTTCCCAGAAGCCAAACTACTTCTTTTGTTTTGTGACATTGCCACATGTTAAAAAAAAAAAAAGCTATAAAAGCCCCAGATTAAACTGTCTCTTTTCTGTGAAGCCCTGTGTGCATGCAAAATCCTGCTTTTTATTTACCATGGTTGCCTTAGAATGTGATATGCACTGGGACTAGTACTGAAATGGGAAAAATATGATGTTTTAAGTTGGATGGAGGATTTCTTTCTCATCTTAGGTGGGTTTTAATTAAGGAGCTAGAGCGCCAGATACAAGGTCACACAAAATTGCCACTGAAGTCAGTGGCCTCAAAAATTCGAAGGATGAAATCCATAGATAATGGGAGAATAGGTTGCAAAGTGAGTTTTACTGCAGATACATAAGGAGGAGTTTAGGAGAAAGCAAGCAAGGTACCATGACAGTACGAATGGGTCTCCCAAAATGGGTGCCACTGAGCTGGTAATCTATGGATTTATGGCAGAAACTAAGGCCTGGGAAGATTAGCTGGTGAGTCCAGTAGACCCAGGCTCGGGGTCATCACACTTCCTCTCTGTTTCCACTGTGTCCTCATGTATAGATTCCAGGAAGGGCTCCTCATTTAGCAGGGAAGATGAAAAAACAGACTTTCATTTTGGCACCCCTGCCTAGCTTCAGCTAAGGCAGAACCAAAGACATTTGGTTCGAACATTACTGGCAACTCTGACCTTCAGCAGGGACAGGGGCAAGGGGCTTTGGCTTTTAGCAAATAAAATGCTGTTTACTGTCAGGGTCCCCTTCCCTAAAACCATCTGACCTGCTGCTATCTCCTTTTATATCAGTGCCACACCAGAGATCTTGCTTCTGGGGGTCCTGGTAGATCAGGCTAGCCACCTACCATCTTGAGAGTCTAATCAAAGAGAGGAGTTATGAAATAACAAATGAATTTATTTGATTTGGCCATAGTAGGAAGGAACGGGGGAATGAGCATCCTTCACTCTGGAAATCCCCATGGGATTACAGAGGATAAAGATGAAGTGGGAGTTAATGTGAGGCAGAGTCAAACAGCCTTGGTCAACTGTGATCAAGTTAATCAGTCTTTATGGTTCTTCTAGTGGATACTGGGTAAGATAATTGACCACACAAGTCTAGTGAAACCTGAGGCTAGCTGGGAAGGTAAAGACTCAAGAACAGGGAAGAGGAGAAACAGAGTGACCGAGGCAGCATCTGCATCTCCCTCAGGCTTGAGAAAATGAATGGAGACTTCTAACTGCTGCTCCACTTGATCAGAAACAGTACGTGATAAAAGCTGGTGGTTAATAATCAGTTGATTATTTATTGTCTGAATATATCATGAAAATTCTTAGTTACTCTTATTTTAGTGAATTCAGTCCTGAAGGGGGGATGCTTATCTGTTTTAGATGAACATTCCTCTGTGTGTGTGTGTGTGTGTGTGTGTGTGTGTGTGTGTGTGTGTGTTTGTGTGTTTATGTGTGCACGCCAGCATGCACATGCACGCGCATGCAAGGCCATGCATATGACTACACACACATGGAGATCAGAGTCTATCTCGGGGTGCTAGTCCTCGACTTTTCTCCTTATTTGAGAAAGGGTCTCTTCCACATCCATAAGCCAGGCTAGCTTGCTCTCCAGCTTCTGTGAATTCTCCTGTCTCCGCCTTGCATAGGCTTGCTTGGGTTACAGACACTTGTGTGACTGTGTCTGGCTTTAATATGGGTTCTGGAGATCCTCACTCAGCTCAGCAAGCCTGTGCAACAAGCACTTTTATCTGCTGAGCCATGTCCCCAGCTCTAGGTGCACACTGTTTAAGTGATTAGCACGTCTACATGCAGAAGTGAACAGGAATTGGACCCACAGCTTGGAGTAAAAAAAAAAAAAAAAAAGACAGCTGCAAAATGAAGGCAGAGATGCCGAGTTTTTACCTTGCTTTTAATCAAGCACCGGGCATCTGAAAGCTCAAGTGATGAGCAGATGCTTTCAGCAGAAGAGTCCTTCAAGTGCCTGTTACATTCAGTAGAAATCATAGTTTATTCTGATCTTTTCCAGGGTAGGCACATGTGGTATGGTACTCTCGTGGTGCTGGGCCACAGTAATGAATTCCAGCTCCCAGCTAGAAATAGATGACCCTGTTCCTATGGCATCATATTGTCCATCAAGTAATTGGAATTCAAGGCTTTAAGCAGTCTGCATGCCTGGGGCACTTTCAATGCATATTAATGATGAAAAATATTTATAATCCCCCCATTTTTCACTTTTATTACAGTGTCCAATAAAGTAAATGCGAGATTCATGCAATCGTAAAATAGGCTTTATTTTAGCTGAAACTGCCCTATTGTAGGATAATGTAAGTGTTCTAGGCATGTCTAAGGAAAGCCGGACTTAACTGTGATATTGATATTAAGTGCACTTTCAAATTAGTATATTTTCAATTTATAAAATATTTGTTTGGATATAATCCGCCTTAAGTTGAGGAACATCTGAATTTTTTCTTTTTAACTTCATCTTTTACTTTAATTTGCAGATAATTCAGTGAACCTAAATGAGAGAGAACTTTTTTTTCTCCCTACAAAGTTTTATAGATGAATGTTTAAGTTAGAAACAACCAAGGTGTTTTTCAATAGGCGAATGGATAAACAAGCTGTGGAGTATCCAAACAATGATGTATTCAATGATCAAAGGAAATGAGCCGTCAAGCCATGAAAGGTTTGGAGAAAACTTAGAAAGTAAAAGAGTGTTTAAGGTATGTATAAGGACACATACCGTGTGCTCATTCTAAGTCTATGACATTCTGAAAAGACCAGAGTAGAAAGATCTAAAGTTGCTAAGAGTTTGGTGTGGGGTGGAGAGGGAAAGAAAGCAAATCAATAGTGCACAGAACATTTTTAAGGCAAGGAACCCATTTTTTAGGATCCTGTAATGGTGGATACATGGTGTTACCCATATGTCAAAACCCATGTATATAGTACACAGAGAAATTCTTAATGTCAACTATTACGACTGAATGACTTTAATAATAACAATCATACATGTGTACTAGCCCATCGATTGTTCTACACAAACATAAGATGCTAGGAATAAAGGAGACCATAGGCAGATGAGGAGGGGGTTTGTGAACTCTGTGTCCTCTCTGCTTGATTTTTCTGTAAAACTAAAATTTCTCTAAAAATCTATTGAAAAATCAATTAAAGGGCTGGGAAGGTGGCTCAGTGGTTGAGATCACTGGATACTCTTACAGAGGACCTGGGTTTGGTACCCAGCACCCGTGTGGCAGCCATTTGTAACTCTAGTTCCAGAGGATCTGACGCCCTCTTCTGGACTCCATAAGCACTACACTCATGTGGCAAGGCGTACCAACAAGTAAAATACACATACACATAAAATAAAAGTAAATATTTTCTAAAAAATCACAGTTGACTCATTCTTTGTCTTAGTAAGTACAGCAGATATTGACAGAGAGAAAAGAGAGAATAGCAAAAATAGTGAAGTAAAGGCTAAACCAGACAAAATGAGATCTATGTAAAAAATAGGCACCCAGATAAAAATATTAAAATTTCATAAATTTGTTATTTCTTGGGGGAATAAGTTTGAGAATGTGAGGTAAGACTACACAGAACCTTCTATATGCTTTCTCTAAGAGCGTGCACTTTCCCAAGTACTCATAAAGGCCAGAGTGTCTGTGTATCTGTATATCTGTCTGAGATGAATGAGCAGAAACAGATAAAGCCCAATTTCTTGGACCCAGAGGAGGTTTTATGTGACACCGGAGGACTATCAGAGCTGAACATGCTCTCAGCTTGAGTTCTAAAGAGTAAACAGCCTATATGGTGGTGTGGGAGCCAGGAAGAGTGCTAATATTCTCAGAGAGAGACAAAAAAAAATATTAAGGGGAGGCCACCAAAATTCCAACATAATTCTTCACAGACCTTGGAAAGACAATTCTCAACTTTATATGGAAAAACAAAATACCCAGGGTAGCTAAAAAAAAAAAAAAAAAAAAAAAAAAATCCTAAGTAATAAAAGACTAATGGGATTATATTGCTAGCAATCCATAAATAACGATCAAAGGAATTTATTTGGGGGTTAACTCACAAGATAATAAAGGAATTTGTCACAGGATCCTGGAAGGCTGGGGCACGGGCCAATGCTGTTCTCTGGTGAGCTCTGACCTGATCCGTCCCAGCATCCAAAACCAGGAGGGAGAGAAGAGAGTGCCATGTAAATGCATCCCAGGTTTTAAGGCCCCACCCCCAGCCCAAGCCACACCCCAGGGGCATGTACTTCAAGGTCATAGGCAGATGTAACAGTTATCTGCTGTCTTACTAGGGACAATGCTTCAAGGCTGGGCTCAAACAATTTCCACTACAGAAGATCTGCTGGAAGTCCTTTGGGATTAAAAACAGATCAATTGAAGACCCAGACATAAATCCACACACATATGGACACTTGATTTTTGATAAAGAAGCCAGAAATACACAACTGGAAGAAAGATAGCATCTTCAACAAATGGTGCTGGTCAAATGAGATGTCTGCACGTAGAAGAACGGAAATAGATCCATACTTATCATCCTCAACTCAAGTCCAAGTGGATCAAAGACCTCAACATAAAAAACAGACACACTGAACCTGATAGAGGAGAAAGTGAGGAATAACACCCAACACGCTGGCATGGTTGAAGACTTCCTGAACAGAGCACCAATAGCACAGGCAACCAAAGGAAAGTTAGACACTGACCCAGTCATAAAACCTTTGCCTACAGTCTGTGCCTGGGGGGTGGTGTTGTGTTCCCCAAAAATATTGTGCACCCTAATAAGCTTATCTGGGGGTCAGAGACAGAACAGCTACAATATTAAACATAGAGGTTAGGCAGCGGTAGCACACGCCTTTAATCCTAACATTCCAGAGGCAGAAGACCCCTCTGGATCTCTGTGAGTTCAAGGCCACATTGGAAACAGCCAGGCATGGTGACTCATGCCTTTAATCCCAGGGAGTGATGACAGGAAGCAGAAAGGTATATAAGGCGCAAGGACGAGAAACTAGAAGCTTTTGGCTTGGTTAAGCTTTTAGGCTTTGAGCAGCAGTTCAGCTGAGACCCATTCTGGATGAGGACTGAGAGGCTTCCAGTCTGAGGAAACAGGATCAGCTGAGGAATTGGCAAGGTGAGGTAGCTGTGGCTTGTTCTGCTTCTCTGATCTTCCAGCATTCACCCCAATACCTGGCTCAGGTTTGATTTTATTAATAAGACCTTTTAAGATTCCTGTTACAGTCCTGCCTGCATAATATGCTAGGACAGTGACAGCACAGAACTCGTGGGGGTAGCCAACCAATATCTGCTTGATTTAGGGTCCACTCCACGAGATGGAATGCATATCCAACACTGCTTGGATTACCAAGAACCAGAGTGTAGATAGCCCAGGCTGGAGGGGCGAGGTGGGCGTGGTATTCAAGCAGAAGCCACCCACCCTACCCAGGCCTGAAGTGGCGAAGTTCACAACGCAGCTGAGCAGGGCCAAGGGATTCTAACCCTGGCCTGCAGCAGAACCCAAGCCAACCAGCAGCAACCAGGAGCCACCCGCCCGAGCCTTGGCGCTGGGGCACTGAGGAGCTCCTTATGGTGAGGACTCAAGGCTCAGCCTTACATCACAGTAACCTGAGTGAGATAAGGAAACCCACTCGCAGGCGTGGGGCTGCCTACCCCGGGGCTCCAAAGAGAAAACACGAGCCCACCTTACAGTACCAGCCAGCAGGCCACTATTAGAGTAAGCGGAGGTGCAGTATGGTGGTGTCTTATTGGACGGGATGGGGGAGGGGAGAATGAGAATGGTTCAGGTCCTGTGAACAGAGGCAAATCTGAAGAGATGAGAGAGGAGGGGAGCGGGGTGAGATGGTGAAGAAGCTGACCCCTTGACCAGGGGCAACACACCGGAAAGCCGAGAGCCCTGCACGTTCTCTGGGCAGTACAGCAGAGATGACCCTGTTGATGAGAGCACAGGTGAGCCAACTCTGAGGACCCAAAGGTGGGAGACCTAAGTCTCATCTGCCACATAGCCACATGGGCTGCGGAGAGATGCCACCCCCACCACCCTGCCTCAACACCTGGGGCAGGTGGGAGAACTGGTCCTGTGGCCATAAGAAGGGGGAGAGCTGCCCCTGGCCCCCACCAGCTGCAACACTCAGGAGAGCAGGCCCTGCAGCACAACAGATTCAACCCTGTTAGCGGAGGTGTGGGTGAGCCGCCCCGAAATCGTGAGCACGGGACAGCTGTCCCCATTTCCCATCTGGCAGCCAAACCCTACAGCTGCCCAGGCTCAAACCCAGGGTTTGACTTGGCCTGCCCCAGCATCCACCCCCATCTGTGGTCTGCTGGAGCATGTGCAGTGTGAAGTGACCTGCCCCGAAGATCCAAAGCTGCAGGCTCTCCATAACACAGGGCTCTAGAGAGATGACCAGGAAGAATCCTAGTGGGTGCCCAGCTTTGAATGTCTAGTGGAGACCAGGGGCCTCGAACCATACCAATGACTCTTTGCAATGAACACTTGCAAGTAGAGATGGATGCACCAAGGTGTATATGGTGTGACCTGTTGAGTCTCACTGCAGCTTCCATGACAAGATTTTTAATTCCCTCCCCCCCTTTTAAATTTTTTTTCATTTTATCCTCTTGAATTTTGTTTTATTTGGGGGGGGGAGGCATGCAGGGGTGGAGGGTGCATGTGAAGGAACAGGGAATGAATGGGATCAAGATACATGATGTGAAAAACACATAGAATAAATTTTATTAATAAAAAGAAGGCTCAATAAAACGTCTCCTATCCTGCCATACTCCTAGATCAGTGTCTTCTTCAGTCATCATCAGAGAAGCTTCCTCTGGTAGCAGATGGAGATAGATGGGGACAGAGACCCACAGCCAGACATTACTTGGAGAGAGAGTCTAAATGAGATGTCTCTATCAAATCCATCCCCTCAGAGCTTAGGGGGCCCCACAGAAGAGGAGGCAGAAACAGTGCTTACACTATTTCTGGCTCTGAAGCCAGAGCGGATGGGGGACACCAGCAGAAGGCCCTCTGAATTGACCAAGCAAGATGCATAGGATGAGCTCATAGAGACTGAGGCAGCAAAGCACAGGGCTGTCGTGGGACTCCTGAGTTTGTGAACGAGTGGGTCTCTGATCCTTGTGCCTGCTCTTGGGACTCTTTTTGTCCCTTTGGGTTGCCTGGTCCAACTTTGATATAATGTTATTTTTCTTTATCTTAGTATATTTTATTTTGTCGTGTTTGGTTGTTATCTCTTAGAAGCCTGTGCTTTTCTAATCAGAGACAGAGAGGGAGTGGATCTGGAGGGGAGGGGAGAGAAAGGGAGGAGTGGGCAGGTGGGTAGGAACTGGGAGAAGCAGAGGGAGGGGAAACTATAATCAGAATATATTTATGGAAAAAGAATCTATTTTCAATAAAAGGAAAAAAATGAAAAAAAGAGAGTGCATGAATCTTGAATGTACAGTGTGTAGAATTTTCACTAATGCACACACCTGTGAATTCATGGGTCAGCTCACCGTCAAGAATTTCTTTTGCTCCATTGCAGCCAATGCCTTAGTTCTCAGAGGTGACCACTCTGATTTTCCACACTTCACATTGACTTGTTTGATGTTACAGTTTGGATAAGAGTCCCCCAAATGCCCAGTTGAAGGCTTGGTTGCCAGCCTGTGATACTGCTGGAAGGTGGTGAGACCTTAGGAGGTGGGGCCTACTGGAAGGAAGTCAGGTCAGTTGGGGGTTATCTTGGAAGGAGATGTTGGAAGCCCAGCTCATCTCTCATCCTTTCTTTCTCTCTTTGCTTCTGGCCACCATGAGGTGAACAGTCTCTTTCATTACATTCTTCTCATGACACAGTGCTACCACAGACTCAAAATCTTGGGGTCAAACAACCATGGGCTTAAGCCTCTGAAATGTTAACCCTTTCTTATTGGTTTTTAATCTCTGACTTTCTATGACAGTAATGCAAAGATAAGTAAATTACCCACAAATTTCATAGAAATAAAATCACACACACACACACACACACACACACACACACACACACACATGCACGAACATTATATCTGTGAAGATCATCCACATTCTTTGATATAATGGCAGCTCATTCTCATTTAAAATGGCACAGGGTGTTTCATTGCTTGAAAAGACCATTGTTTATCCATTTTATTGCTGGCATTTTTTAATGTTTTGCTTTTAATTAATACATCTGCCACAAACATTTTGGCACGCATTTTTTGGTTAGCATCAATAACAATTTCTCTTTTGTATCTGCTAAGGAGTAGAAATGCTGTGTAATAGCACAGGCCGATTACACAATTAAATTGCCATGAGCAACACAAGAGGGTTATGGCTGCTCCATGAACTCAACTGCTTTGACTGTTGCTCATCTTCTGTTGTAGTCATTACAGGTGACATAGGTGTCCTGCTGTTAATATCCGTGTACCTAACGAGCAGGAAAATTGAGAACAATTTGTGAGATAGCAAGTTAATCCTCTTGCAGCCTACCCAAACTGAGCTCTGTCCTTTCATGACATAGGAGCTCTTTACACATTCTAAATGTAAAAGCGTTGTCAGATACTGTGACACCCCTTTTCACTTTTTATTTTTAATAATCATTCATTCATTCATTTCATTTATTCATTTGGGGCTATACAAGTGCCACAGTATGTGTGTAGAGGTCAAAGGACAACCTGTGTGAATCAATTCTCTTCTTCTGCCATGTGGGTTCTGGGGATTGAACTCAGGTTACCAACCTTGTCCCCAGGCACCTTTATATACTACTCCATCTTGTTGGCCCCCTTTCACTTTCTTAATGGCCTCCATTGGTTAAGAGACTTTCTGAATTTTGAATAAATTTAATATGCCACTTTGGTTTTACAATTAGTGCTTTTGTTACACTGTTTAGACTTTTTATATCCTAATAAATATATTACTACTAGAAGTTCTTCTAGAATACATTCTTCTAGAAATGTCGTTTTACTTTTGAATTTATAATCTATGTTTAATTAATTTTGGTTTATAAGGTGAGCTGAGGGTCAAGGTTCACTTTTCTCTCCAAATACACATTGAATCGATCCAGAACCATTTATTGAAATTTCTAATATTTTTTTACCTAAATTAAAATAACATACATCCAATGAACATTCATATATGGATCTTTTTCTTCATTCCACTTTGTTTTAGTACTGTTCCTCTGTAATTCAGAACTAAATTGTCTTAGTCACAATGCTTTATAAAATTACCTGTATCATATACTGATGATTCTAGAGAGTTTACATTGTCATATTCACTTTCAAAATAGTTTTAAGGGCCTGAGAGATGGCTCAGAGGTTAAGAGAGCCGACTGCTCTTCCAGAGGTCCTGAGTTCAATTCCCAGCAACCACATGGTGGCTCACAACCATCTGTAATGAGATCTGGTGCCCTCTTCTGTCTACATAATAAACAAACAAACAAACAAACAAACAAATAAATAAATAAAAGGCCAGGTGCTGGTGGTGCATGCAAAAAACAAAAACAAAAACAAAAGAACAAAATAGTTTTAATTAAACTCTGATTTTCATTTTGTGCCATTAAATTGTAGCTAGCACTTTAAAAAATGTATATTTGATTTTACTTTAAGATATTTATTTTAATTTTAGTCATGATTATGTGTGTTTGTGTGAGTATATGCTAGAGGCCAGAGGTGTCAGGTCCCTTGCAACTGGAGTTGCAGGTGGTTGTGAACTGCATGATGTGGGTGCTGAAAATTCTAGAAGAGCAATATGTGCTCTTAGCTGCTGAGTTATCTCTTCATCCCATTGTTTTACTTGTAAGCAATGCTGCATGTAAATATAATTGCAAAAGCTGCAAGAGAAAAATGCAAGTAACATATACAGGGAAATGTATTAGGATAACTGTTGATGTCTCAATGGAAACTTTGAAAGCCAGAAGAGCTTGGAGCAAACTATTCCACATCCTAAAAAGACCATGACAGCCAATGTAAAATAACATATCCAGAAAACTACCTGTAATAATGGAAGGTGAAATAAAAATTTTCCACTACATAAGAAGCCTGAAAAAATTATGTCCAACAAATCAAACCTAAGGAGGAAGCAATAGTCAGGGCTGAACAAAAAAATGAGCATAGTAGGGAGACAATGGGAAGAAATAGGAAGCCATAATTTATGTATATAGTCACTGAGAATACAACCCCACCACCAAAACCCAACAAAACAATGACCACAACTAACACAAATTTTAATAATAATTTATATTTCAATAACTTAGATCAACAAATGGCCTCCATTCTCCAATCAAAAGACAGACCAACTTAATGGAGCAAGAAACAGAATCCATCTATCTACCGCCTACAAGAAGTACATCTCAGTTTTAAAGCTAGCACTGCCCTAGAGTAAAAGGATGGACAAAAGTACCCCAATCCAATGGGATCCGGAAGCGAGCAGGCATTGCTATCCTAGTATCTGAAAAAATAGGCATCGAACTAAAATTAATCAGAAGAGATAAGAGAGGGACACTTCATTGTAACCAAGGGGACAATTAATCAAGATGATGTTACTATCCTAACATATAGGCACCGAAGTTGGGGTGCCCAGTTCCCTAAAATCTCTAGCACTGGAATTAAAGATGAACAACAATCCATTCATAGCCAGTGATTTCAGAGGTGTGTTTCCTGACTGGAGAAGTGGAGGTGGAACAGAGAGGGGTGAATGAGTGAGTCTTGGACAGGCTCCATCGGGTGCAAAGGACAACTGGAGACCCCAGCAGGAGCACAGGTCTCATGGGGGTGCTGGACTCCTGTGGGGTTAACAACTGGACTAGCAGTTCACCACTGTGTTGGAGGATGATGGCAGCCAAGACGCAGATGTCCCCACCCCAGGCAGTGCTGAGAAGAAGCCTCCAGAGAAAGAGGGGATTTCCCCATCCCAAAGGACACCTATACCTCTAGATCCCAGCAGCCCAGCTCTTGGCAAGGGGACCAGTGGGCAGAAGAGATGGCAGGCACCACAGGTGGGCTTCTTTGACCCCAGAACTGGCCCCAGTACAGGTGGGAGGTTAAGGCTGGGGCCAAGGAGTGATTAAGATTGGGGAAAACTTTGGTTTTGAAGCAGATGAGGCCTTGGGGTCAAGTTGCATTTCTCGAGGGCCAGACAAACTGCTACCCTAACCTACTCTAGCCAGTTCACCCACTGACTAACTCTTCCCCCACAATAAAAGAAAATAGCAGGTAATTTCAATACTCCACTTTCTCACTTTGTCCAGGTCATCTGGACTAAATAAATAAATAAATAAAGAAAGAAAGAAAGAAAGAAAGAAAGAAAGAAAGAAAGAAAGAAAGAAAACAAAACAAACAAACAAAAGAATTAACTGACATCATACATACATCAAATGTATTTAACAGGTATCTATAGAACGTTCCATCAAAAACTACACATTCTGGCCGGGTGGTGGTGACGGCACACGCCTTTAATCCCAGCACTCGGGAGGCAGAGCCAGTCGGATCTCTGTGAGTTGGAGGCCAGCCTGGGCTACCAAGTGAGTTCCAGGAAAAAGGCGCAAAGCTACACAGAGAAACCCTGTCTCCAAAAACCAAAAACCAAAACAAAACAAAACAAAAAACTACACATTCTACTCAGTAACCTGTAGAAGCTTTTCCAAAATAGACCACATCCTGGGACACAAAAGAAATCTCTATAAATTCAAACAGATGAAAATCACACCATGTATCCATCTGACCACAATGCAATAAAACTTAAGCTAGAACTCTGAGAAAAGTTCATTTATTATCCTAACATAATAAAGGACAAATCCATTTCAATTTTATGTTAAAAATATTTTCCCCAAACCCAGTTCCATAAAGTCATATGTGAAAAAAAAAAAAAAAAACCAAACCAAACAGAGTTTTCTAAAGAGCCCACATCTAAAAGTGTCCTTCCAAAGAAAAAGCCCCAGCCTGGAGATATCATGGAACAGATATGACTTGTTACAAAATCAAATTGGAAGAATAAACACTCAGTGAACGTATGCAGTGTGCCAGGCTTTGCCTGGAGTCTGATAGGGTGAACAAAAATGTTAGCAGCTTCTTAGGATCTTGGGGACAAGATGAACTTAAGAACTGAAAGTCGGCCTGGTGGGATGGTTCAGTGGGTAAAGGTGCCTGTCCCCAAGTCCAGTGCCTAAGCTCAATCCCTGGGTCCCAATACGTGGAAGAAGAGAACCAGCCCCAGTAAGCTGGGCACACATGTGAGGGATTTCTTCATAATTAAATAACTTTTAAGTGGGAAGACCCACCTTTAACCCTGACCTTTTGAGGTGGGAAGATCTACCTTAAATCTGGGCCATACCTTCCGGTGGCAGCTACATGAAGGACATGGTAGAAGGGAGCCCTTACTCTTTGCCACCTTGCCCTCACGCCCACTGGCTAGTTCATCCCTACATGGAATCTGAGCCTACTTCTTCGGGATTCCAGTGTGTGCCGATGACCAGCTGAGACATCCAGCCTAATGGACTGAACAACTACTGGGTTCTTGGACTTTCCACTGGTAGACAGCCATTGTTGGAGTAGCTGTAGCTGGACCACAGCCTGTAAGCCCCCAGTCATCCTATCAGTTCTTTCCGCTAGAGAACCCTGATAATGCAGATATACGTTAAATATAGGTGATGATTTAAAAAATAACCTAAAAGTTCGAATGATGCCATACGATATTAGAACTACTTTGGAGGTGGTTATGGATAAGTCACGCTGAAATTCTCTGGGAGCAGAGCAACTGCTCTGATTGTGAGAACTCTAGCTGAAGAATGGGGCTTTGAAAGTGGCAGGAGGAAGAGACCTGGAATGATAAGCTGGATTAAAATTGTAGGCTTTCAAACTTGGTTTTGTAAGAAGAATTTTAATTCTCACCTTCAGCGGAGAAGTGAGAACAACATGCGGGCAGGTGAACCCATCATCCAGTGCAGACAGGATAGAGAAATGCCAGATTCAGATGTGTTAAGGGCCACTGCCGGTAAGAAGAAATAATAAATAAAAACAACAAAGGTAACAAAACTTAAAAGGGGAAATGGCTGGTCACTATCATTTTTCAGAGGGATTAATAACCATATAAAATCCAAAAGGGAGCCAGACTCTATCATAGGGATAGAGGGTGAGAGTGGCAGAGTATGTTTTATAATGCCATATAATGTTTTATAATTTCCATGTCTTGACTGCCCAGTCCCAGATAACCGACTTAGAAGGCTGAATATGAATTATAAATGCTCACCCAATAGCTCAGGCTTATTACTAACTAGCTCTTACATTTACCCATATTTCTATTTATGCTTTGCCACACAGCAGTACCTTTATTAGCATGGCATGTTCATCTCCTGCTCCCTCTGCATCTGGCTGATACCTCCTGACTCTACCCTTCTCCTTCTCATCATCCTTAGTTTGGTCACCCTGCCTATACTTCCTGCCTGGCCACTGGCCAATCAGCATTTCATTAAACCAATTTGAGTGACAAATCTTTACAGTGTACAAGAGGATCATTCCACAGCATTTCCCCCTTTTTGTCTAATTAAAAAGGAAAGTTTTAACTTTAACATAGTATGATTATATGAGTTACAGACCAAACAGTTTGTAATTAATATTAAGCCTCTGAATGATTTATTTTATAACCTGCTGCAGGCCAGGCAGGATACAGGAAAGGTGTTACAAAAAATCTGATTACAAAAAAAACAGTTATCAAGTAAGAATTACAGTTATAATATCCAGTCTATTTGTATTTGACAAAGTCAGAGAAAACATTTATTTATCCATCCTCTCTTGGTGAGTCCAAAATTTTATAACCAATTTACTCTTTTATTATAACTAAGCAAAATAACTATGAGTATCTAGTCTTCAACTCTATCAAAGATTCCAGAAAGATGAAATGTTATCTAATGACAGGGACATCAGGCTGCCTGGACAGTCACCCAAAGTTTCTCTGCAATATTAGGGCATCCATCTTTGGTCTATAGCCCTAACATATCTGACAGACTTTCCTGTGAAGCAGGGAATTTTGAAGGACTACCCTACTTTGTCTTTGCAAAACTTGGCAGTCACCTTTTTTGTATCCTGCTGGTCCAGTTTGGAGAGTAACTGTCAGCAATTGAGGCAAGGGCAGTTTCTTTGCCCATATGTCTAGCTTTTGTCATAAAGAAAACAAACTCCATATGGAATTTCTTTGATGCCCATCATCTTCTCTGGAGTACATTTGGTGCTGCCAGGAGCAGATGTGTCTCACTGTCATTAAAAGTCTAAGTTATTAAAACATTTTAAATGTTATATTCTGTAGGTCTTTCAAGTGTTTGAAGATTACCTATCTATCTGAAATATATCTCTGTATACCAAAAAACCCTAACAAAACATGACTATAAGTTTGATTATAATAGATGGCTATTACTTAATCTGTATTTAATTATACATTACATTTTAAATGAGTCGCATAAACATAATATTTTAAACAAGAATAGAAATATACATATAACAAAATTAACTTTAAATTTGAATCAATAAACTAAAATCTATACCAATGCAAAATATGTACAATTAATAGTTGTTTTTTGAATTAAAGTAGATTCAATAATCTACCCTTTAATCCTATCATTTCTATATCCCCACCTTCTCTTGTCAGAACAAGGTCCTTGAGTCTAATCTCCTTTGTTTAGCTTTTTTCCTGACCATTATCTATAACAACATATAACCTACTCCCCTAAAATGATAATGAATATTCATAACCCATTTTCTGGGAATGTGGGCATAATTTTCTAGACTACTTCCTGTTGACTGGGGGCACTGGTAATCTTTGGGAGACCCTATGAAAATTCAGGATATGGTCAAGTCTTGACTAGAGAATTCTGTGAGGCTAGGTCATCTTGGCTAGTAGCCTTGAAGCCATTCTGGATGCAGAACTGAGAGGAAACTGCAATGGAGGCACTCTGAAATAGTGGATCATCTGGGCCATCTATTCCCATCAGAGATTTTTCAAACCTGATTTTTCTTAACCCAGAATGAATCCATAGCCTCTCATTTCCTGTGGAAATAAAAGCAGAACCTCTTTCCCAAAGTAACATATCTTTTGACTTAAATTTTGAAGTCAAGATATTTTAAAAATATATAGGTTAGTTTAATCTAGCAGCTTTCATAATCAAATGTCTCCTGGTAGTTGTCATATTTTCATAAGTAGTCAAAAATTTAAATACAACACAATAACATACAGTATCCAGACTCTGTGTGTTTTCCATCTTTATGTGGCTTATTATATTTTTTTTATTACTCTATTCCTTTTTTAAGGACTTTATTTTAAAATTGTGTTTTGTTTTAAATCTAAGATTGTATATACATACATACATACGTACACACACACACACACACACACACACACACACACACACACATATATATATATATAATCTCTCTCTCTCCCAAGCCTACACACATTTTTTTAAACACACCGTGACCTGTTTAGAGGCTTTTTTTTTTTTTTTTTTTTTTTTGGTCTGAATCTGTCCTTACTGTGCATCTGTAACCTTTTCTGTCTGCCTGAGCAAAAAAACTGCTATGTAACTTAGATCACAGCATGCTGATGCTGGCTCCTTCTCCTCAGTTCCCTGAGAATCTAGTCTCATGATGGAGGAGGCATGGATATCTCCAGCTTTGGAAGCCATGTTTACTGCCCCAACTCTGGGAAGTTTCTAGGTGCATGCCGCCACCAAGTAGCATGTCGTTGACTGATCATAAACACCATATAAGAGTTGGGTATTACGGCCTCTAAAAGAGCTGCCCATTTTTGTCACTAGCACAGAGCCAGGAAGCTATCTCTTAAAGGAGCCTTGCTCACCACCACCAAACAGAGCCCACCGGAGAAAAGGCAGCTACCAAGAAGCCATGCTTGACTCTGGTCTTGTGTGACTAGAATGCTTTTTTAAGCTTTGTCAGGTTTTATGTGGAAATTTCGGCCACACGTTGGAACACCATGTATAAATGGACGTTTCCATGTCCCAGCTGCCCCTGTCTCAAATAACTGACTCAGAGACTGAATATGAATTATAAATGCTCAACCAATAGTTCAGGCTTATTATTAAATAGCTCTTATAGCCAGGCAGTGGTGGTGTACGCCTTTAATCCCAGCACTCGGGAAGCAGAGCTAGGTGGATCATTGTGAGTTGGACGCCAGCCTGGGCTATAGAGTGAGATCCAGGACAGGCACCAAAACAACACAGAGAAACCCTGTCTCAAAATCAAACAAAAAGGGTTGGGGATTTAGCTCAGTGGTAGAGTGCTTGCCTAGCAAGCACAAGGCCCTGGGTTCGATCCTCAGCTCAAAAAAACAAACAAACAAACAAAACCAAAAAACAAACAAACAAAAAAACAAACCAACAACAACAACAACAAAAAAACCAAACAAAAAATAGCTCTTACTTTTTAGGTTAACCCTTATTTCTCTTTATGCTTTGTCATGTGGTGGTGCCTATATTAGAATGACATGTTCATCTCCTGCTCCCTCTGCATCTGGCCAGTGACTCCTGACTCTGCCCTTCTCCTTCCCATCATCCTTAGTTTGGTTGCCTTGCCTATATTTCCTGCCTATCTACCAGCCAATCAGAGTTTTATTAAACCAATTTGAGTAACACATCTTTACAGTGTACACGAGGATTATTCCTCAGCAATGGTATTGGGGTGCATTGGTATAAGATGTGAGCAGTTAGCCCCACCTCATGCTTCTGATTGACAGAAGACATCTCTGCCTAGAATAATCACAAGGATATGGAATATTCAGTTTACAGGCCCAGTGGGGATCTCCAAAATGTCAAAGAACAGCTCTCCAGGGCTTCGAAATAAACATTCCAGCAACTCTTGACCTGTGCTTTATTGCATTTCATTCAAAAAGATTATAATATGTTGCTTATGTTTCAGAGAAAACGTTTTTCCCAGTTTGAAAGATGCAAATTTACAGGAAAACTGTCACATTAGGGAACAGAATTCTAGGTTTTTATCTTTTGTTCCTCTAGTCAATGTTTTGTTCTGAGAGGAAGTTTTGTGCTCTCAACATCTGTGAGTTAAGAATCATCGAGGGAGACTGTTTTAAATGTCCAGGCCTGTCCTCAGCCCCAGGTTTCTACTTGAGAAGACTTGGATGGGGCATGGGGACACACATCATGACAGGTGTTTCTGCTGAACACTGCCTTCCTAGACTGAACATGACAGCAGGTGCCTCGAGGCTTCCTGCAAAGTCTAATGAAATCACAATCTCCTGGAAGCTGGCTGTGTGGCCGACTCTTTCCTGCTTTATGGATCTTTTAAATTCTGTACCCAGGAAGGGTAAGGAGGCAAAACTAAAGCTGAGAGAGAAGCTTGGGGCTTCTGGTTACATCCAAATTTCTCAGTGCTTGCGCACTCGTTCTAAGAGACAGCTTTCCAGGCATTTTTGCTAATTTAAATGTCAGCATCAGATCATTGCTGCCATTTACAGTATCGAGCATCGAGGCTCGGAAAGACTCAGTGAGCTGCCTAAGAAGCAAGCCTGGAAGCAGGTTCCAAACCCAGTGGTATCCACATCAAACTTCTATGATTAACTGTGACACTCTGTTTACTGGCAGGAGCCCAGCGCTGCCTCGCAATCACACTTGAGTGGTCATGGCTGTCCCATGGCTCTCACAGCAGGGGAGTTAGGCAGTTGCCTGCTTCTTTTCTCATGTTTTGACAGTAGAATAACAGGTGTTGATCTGCTGTCATTTGGGTCCCTTCCCTCATTGACAAGCATGGCTGCACTTCCCACAGGCAAGACCCCATCCTTGGCAGGGGCTTCACCAGAAGCACACATTGCTGATTTATATCTTTTGTTTTCTTTTTCTTTTTTTTTTTTTTTTAATGTGGAGCTGAGGACCGAACCCAGGGCCTTGTGCTTGCTAGGCAAGCGCTCTACCACTGAGCTAAATCCCCAACCCTCTTTTCTTTTCTTTTCTTTTCTTTTCTTTTCTTTTCTCTTCTCTTCTCTTCTCTTCTCTTCTCTTCTCTTCTCTTCTCTTCTCTCCTCTCCTCTCCTCTTCTCTCCTCTCCTTTCCTTTTCTTTATTTTTTCCTTTTTTTTTTTCCAGCAGGTACTTTTAAGACACTGACAGGAGCCAGGCGGTGGTGGCACACACCTTTAGTCCCAGCACTCTGGAGACAGAGCCAGGCAGATCTCTGTGAGTTCAAGGCCAGCCTGGTCTACAGAGTGAGTTCCAGGAAAGGTGCAAAGCTACACAGAGAAACCCTGTCTCGAAAAACAACAAACAAACAAAAAAAAACACTGACAGGGGTGAGGGCGCCTGGAGGCATATGAACGAGGGAAAGGCTGACATGTCTTGGTGCTAGGGAAGTATAGAAAGCCCAGATCATACAGTGTTTTGAAAGCCAAGGTCAGAAAAGTGCATTTGATATTAAGGGCGCCTTGGTGGTTCGATTCTGTATTTCAGTTAGGATGGAGAGAGAATAATAGTTGAAGTACAAAGCAGAGAAAGAAGTTTAGGTTACTTTAAGCACCTAAAACTCCCTGGAGAGAAAAGAAAAGTGTTACTAGTCTGAATGTCCTGCATGTGTTAGTGCTAGGGGGCTGTGTCTGTGGGAAGAAATCAGATGTGGGTGGACTCCCCAGGCACTGGATTAGTGCCACATAAAAGGCAACTCTTTCTGCTCTTCATCGCATGAAGAAACCATGTAAAAATGGTGATGCACAGACCAGGACACAGGCCTCACAGACACTGCCCCTGCTGGTTCTCTCACCCCAAACTTGCTGGCTCCAGAATGGTGAGAAGTAAGTATTTGTTACGTAAGCCACTCAGTCAACAGCAGAGTTCTTGTTGAAGACCAAACAGATTGAGAGAAGAAAAGAGGCTGATTGAAACAGAAACTCAGAAGAAAATTCTAGAAGTTCCCTCAACTCTTCCCCAAACCATGAACAACTTTTCAGGGAAGGTAAGAAGCAGCGGGGAATGTAATCAGAAGCTGAGCATTTTCTGATTTTGTGTTCCATCTTGATCTTCCTAAACTTCCCCACTACAACCTCTTTATAACTTTAACCACATCGACTTCGAAGTCTGTGTGACTGATAGATGTTTAAGCTGATGGTGTTGAACTGTGTATGAGATTTTTCTAGTGGAATGGGAAGAAATCAAGTCCTTCCTTGATTGTGGGTAAGAACCTAGCTCTAGCGTCATACGCTTCCACAAACAATACCTGGAGTGACTTCAGGCTGGTGTACCAAACCCCAAGGCAGAAGAGAACCCTAGCTGGGATAGATGAGCTCTGGCTTCTCTGAGACCAGCATGGAATGCTGGGTTTCTTTTTCTTTTCTCTTTTTTTTTGTTTTTCGAGACAGGGTTTCGCTGGGTAGCTTTGCGCCTTTCCTGGATCTCGCTCGGTAGACCAGGCTGGCCTCGAACTCGCAGAGATCCACCTGGCTCTGCCTCCCAAGTGCTGGGATTAAAGGTGTGTGCCACCACTGCCCAGCTGGAGCGCTGGGTTTCTAGAGGTCACCATTTCCCTCCTGTGTCATTTTAACACTTCTTTAGGTGCACATGACAGAAATTCAACTTGGATGGCTGCGCTGGAGTATCAACAGTGAGCATGCAAACTAAGGTACTGAAGATGACTGGGCCTCTGGGAGAACTCGGGAACCCCCAGAGGCTCCCCTTCCCACCCCACGGTCATTTTCTGAGCTTTATGTATCATTCTTTCAACTTTATCTACACAAACAATTGCTGCTGCAATCTCTCAGAGCTCAAGACGCTAGGCAAGAAGTCAATCATGTGATTTTTCTCTGTACCAAGCCCCAAACTCCAAGAGCATAAGGTTTTTTTGGTCACTTCAGTTTGGGTCTTACTTCAGGGAGCCGTTTGTTTGGATCAGAGGAAGGTAATGCAGACTCAAAGAGAACCTGGCAGTCTGTCAGGGGCTAATGTCATGAGGTGTCCACCAGAGAAAACTACTGGTGCACAGGTTCAAGTCAACAGAAAGTCTTCATTAGCAAGCTGCTGACGACACTGGGTGTTCGGACCCGAGTGCAGTCCCGAGTCTTCCTCGGGGTGAACTTTCAAGTAGGAAACCCCATCCTGGGTTGACACATTTCAGTTAGCAAGGACAGCTGAACAGAAGCAGAGTCAAGAAGCAAGGTGAGCACATTCAGGGCTTTCCCAGACCCACGAGCTTTGGTGGATGAGGTTGTGATTTGGGCAGGCTTTGCTGCCTATGTGCTGGGTTCCAAAGCCTGAATTGTACTTCTGTCACGGTGTCGGTTGTGCTAAGGCCTGGGGGCCTGTTCTAGTGTGAACCCTCACGGTTTACTGTTGAGAAAGGTAGCACTCCAAGTTTCCAAGGTTCTCCAGAGAAACAAAGCCAGTGACAGAAGCAGGGAGGGTGGAGAGAAACAGGGACAGAGAGGGAGACAGACGTCAGCATTTCTTCTGCAGGGGAAGGTCAGGGAAGGGATTGCCCTTAAATTGGAAAGCAATCTGCTTAACAGAATGCTTGGAAAGGCTATCAGGCCTTCTTCTGTTAAGGCCTCCAACTGGTAAGATGAAGTTTATCAACACTTTCAAGGAGAAACTGCTTTACTTCAAGTCTATCAACTTAAAGGTTAACTTTACTGCCAAACACCAGAGAATCATCCAGAATAATATTCAATCCATGTATCAGGATACATCTAAGCTGACATATAGACTAACTGTCACAAAGGTGACAAAATGAATTGTGAGGCAGAGAAGGGACTTAAAATGCAGAAACCCACAAGGACAGTCGCATGTGGCCCGAGAAACAGATATTTGCAGTTGTATTGAAAGAAGGAAATAATATTTATGAAAGAAACCCCTGTTAGCAGCTATAGTGTGGACATTTCCCATGTGCCAGTGGGCGTCAGCGGTTTGGGAGCAAAGTGGCAACATTGTACATACTTGGAGAAACAACAAAGACCTGAGACAGGAGTGATAGTATTGGGGGTCCCCTCCCCCCTCCCTGTGACACAATGTCACTGACTTCTTACAGTGACTTCCGTGGCTGTCCCATGTCTGCATAAGCAGCTCCCTGGATCAGAGGCACACAGGCATCCCATGACCACTGTAGGTCATGCCATGGTGTGCCAGGAGACTTTCTGCAGTGCTTGTGACAGTGTCAGAGTGGGCAGTTGGACACACAGAAGGCAGGAAATGCTTTAATGTGCTTTCAAGTCAAAACTGGGTGGTATCTGGTACCTAAGCACTTGGTGTTTGTTGCTGGTATGGCAAGAAAGCCTCTGCAACCTGCCTCATTCTGTGAGTTCTCTGCTGTCCTCTCCCTGCAAGTGAGCTCTGTGTGCAAAACCCGTTAAATGATATGGTGCCCACTAAAGAGTTTTGATTAGAGAGTCCAGGAAAAACAGAGAACAGTGCTTTCTTCTGCAGAAACAGGTCTCATGTTGTCCATGCTGACCTCCAACTCACTAAATAATCAAGGATGACTATCCATTCTCCTCTTGAGAGAGGAGGTTAGAGGTGTATGCCACCACACTTAGTTTATGTGATCCTGGGGGCTGAACCCAGGGCATAGTGCACACTGGCAAACACTATTAACTGAGCTGCACCCCTACCTCAATTTCTTAGTAAATATCACCAATCTTTGTCCTTGATGATTAGCTTTTCCACCCTTGCCTGACCCTTTCTGAATCCCCACTTCCCTCCCTGCATGTTGACGTCTCTCCTTCTTACAAGGAACACTTTCATGCCCTTCCAGGTACGCTCTAAATGACACTCTACACAACTGGTTTGGAGGATGTGCTAGGCTCTAGAGCACAATCCGGGACGACTTTTCCTTCCTTCGCCACCATCTGCGAATGCTAGGGTGCCACCCTTGCCTTCCCCTGTGGTGACAACCACAGATTACTTACAGCGGAGTCAGAAGGCTAGGTTCCCTTAGCGATGCAACACATCTATTGTGACTGAAAAATCACAACGTGAGCAGAGAAGCTTGGAGTGGAAGGCTCCAAGAAAGTCCCACAAGAATAAGCAGTGAGTGGGATCGGCACCAGAGTTACTCCTTCTGCACACTGGGCTGACTCGTGACTCAACCAAGATGACTGGGAACCCAGGCACCCGCTGTACAGCTTGAGTCTCCATACTTAGAATTCAAGCAACACATGCTTCCTTTCTGCATTGCACTTGTACTGAGCCCACGAAGGCCCTGATGTTTCCTGTGACAAAATATGTAAACAAAACAACCTAAGAGAGGACAGATTTATTTTTGACTTGTGGGTTCAATTCATCGTAAGAGAGAGGGCCTGGCAAAGGAGGGTTTCTCACTGCATAGAGACCAGGGAGGAGGCCAGGGAGAGGAAGAGAAGGAAGGGAGAGGGAAGGAGGGGGGAAGAAATAAAGCAAGAAGGAGGGAGGGA
This sequence comes from Onychomys torridus, assembly GCF_903995425.1. Taxonomy (NCBI): domain Eukaryota; kingdom Metazoa; phylum Chordata; class Mammalia; order Rodentia; family Cricetidae; genus Onychomys; species Onychomys torridus. The sequence goes on along the minus strand of NC_050451.1, from coordinate 65,315,080 downwards.
GGGAAGAAGAGAGAGAGGAGAGATTGCAATGTTGGGCTTTCTCTCTTTTTGACTTCTGTTCCTTCTGGGCCCCCAGCCTATGGGATGGCACCATCATACTCAGAGCAGATCTTCCCCACACAGCTGACATCATCTCTAGTGTCTTAATGCTTACACTCAGGTATGTGCTTTACTAACCTCCTAGGTGCTTCTCAACTAAAGTTACAGGTCAAGATCGTCCCAATCTTCATTGATTTTCATCTCCTCTTTCTGAAACATCTTTCCCCATGCTAAGGATGGGTGTCAGGGCTTGATCTAGGGACTGACAAGAGGTTTTCATGAGCACAGTTGTCTTTGGATCCCACAGAAACCTCTCTGAAGTGGATTCAGGAAAACAGGCAGGCCATGAATCGTGGCAAGACTGTCTGAGTCAAGGCAGAGTGAGAAGTGTACACAAGACTCCTCTCCGCCTTTGCACACACACACACACACACACTCAGGAATGTCATGGAGTGATGGGAGGCCTTTGCTGGTTCCTATCTCATGAGGAGGACAGCTTTAGGGTGGCTTACACAAATCCATCCTGTGTAATAGCAATGGCAGCCGAACAGTGAGACCCTGAAGACTTTAAGTACATCCTGTTATGTAAATGTCTGTCACTGGAAAGGCAGAAAAGGCGGGCTATTTGGAGGAAGATGGCTTCGGGCTAGGGATAGTGGGGATGAATACAACAAAGGCCATGATGATGTATGGATGAAAACATGATAATGAAACATTATTGTCTATGTTAGCTCAGAAAAAAACAAACCTCTGTCTCTGGGTTTAATTTTCTGAGCTGATGGTTAATAAAGCTTAGGACTATTAATGTAATTATGTGTTCAATTATGCAATTAATTGTGTGTGTACAGTGACAACTTTAGATCAACACTTAGAAATTATTGAGATATGCATTTCAGAAGTTATTTTGGTCTATATATCTGTGTCTTTCCTGAGTAGCTTCTATGCTGAGTTTATTTATACACAGGCTATGCTATTAGACTCATTGCTTGGGAAAAGCAAAGGGACTTAGGCTTTGCAAATAAGAAGTTGAAATTTTGAGTTTTTAAAAGACTGACTTCAACATCAAAATACCTTTTAAAGGAGCAGAGCTGTTATTAAAACCACAGGGAAGCAGAGATTTGGTAAGAGGGACTCAACCCACCAGGTCTGCGTCAGAAACGCAGGACAGAGGTCATGGGTTGGGGAAGGAGGGTAGCTTTTAGAACTAGGGAGCGAGGAAAAGCAGAACCTGAGGGAGAAGTACAGTCCTGGCCACTCCTTGACCAGCCCAGCATTCCCTGGGTTGGGCATCTGACCTGCAGAATTATAAACATGATGGACTTGAAAACTAAGCATTTTCTCCTAAAGGCAGCTGCCATTCACAGCTGCAGAGGTGGGCTCTATTGGTGGGGACATAAGTGGCTATTGAAAGAGCAGCATGCTTTCAGGGATCTGAGCATGGTGGACTTAGAATATGGCTTGGTGCTGGTCAGAAGCGAAAGGAGCTCAGAAAGGCCTGCGGGTAGGATATAGGAAACCTGTAGCTTGGTTATTGATTTTACTCTACCAAGGATATGCAGAATTGAGAGTGCCAATTTTTCAAGGAACAAAGGCTAGTGAGATGCTGGAACACAGAAGGAGGGGCCGGGGGGGGGGAGGAGAGAACAGACAGATGTGCACTTGGCCGGAGAAAAACTTGGGATTTTTGTCCTAAAGAGCACAGATGATCTGGAAGGCCTTTAGCATTGTATGAGCCTGTTTTATAAAAATCCTTCTCATAGTTCACACAAGTACAGATCATAGTTCCTCCTGGATCCTTCTCTCCCCTCCCCTGCCCTCCCCTGCCCTCCCTCCCTTCCTCCCTCCCTCCCTTCCTCCTTCCCTCTCTCCCTTTTCTTCTTCTCTCTTCAGTCTGAACACAAACAGCACCCTCCCTGGGAAGTCCTTCCAGCAGGTGCTGATGTCTCAGCCACCTCTTGCACTGATTTTCTTTTCTTCCCAAGCTGTCCTGTGTGATAACGAACCATTTGCTCTTCAAGGGTAATGCCCTGCCCTCTCTGAAGGTCCCCAGAATGAACCCCATTTCTCGTTGAGATGTTACTGCACTTTTCTTAATTTCTTAATTATATCACTGTGTTGACATAATTCCTCTCTCTCTCTTTCCTTGGCCCGCTATCAGACTTTCTCGGATGGTATCTTAAGTAGATGAATGCTATGCCTACCTAATAATTGGCATTAACTGAAAAAAATTACTGAAACTGCCAAGGGAGCTTTCTGAAACTGGTGTATTTTCTGAAGTTGGTACATTCCTACACATGTAGTTCATCATAGGAACTATAACATGCAGTTCATCTGCCGGTGCAATGTGGTCCTGTGAGGCCACAATGAGTTAATCACTATGCCCAGACCCTAAATAATGTGAGACACATTAACTCTATAGCAACCTTTCCTAAATGCTGCTCGGGCAAGGACAAGAAGGCAGTAGTAATCCATAGGAAGGGTCAAAAGGAGGTGGGGTAAGTCAGCTCTTGTAGAGGCTGAGACTCCAAGCTCACAGTAGATCTTTCTCCCCCCCTCACATACACACACACACACACACACACACACACACACACACACACCGTACCTCGATATACAGGAACATGCATGTACACACCTATCCTCACCCCAATTTATTGAAAAGTAACTTGAAGAGTCTCACGATGACGCCTGCAGAACACCCCGTCCCCTGTGCAGGGGCGGTGTCCCTAACTAATAGCACTTGTTGCTCTTACAGAGCAACATTCTTGTCAGCTCAGAACTACCAGTGACTCCACCTCCAGGGAGTGAGATGCCCTCCTCTGACACTGCACATACATGCTCACACATATCCACACAGAAGTGAAATTCGGAAACTTTAAACCACTGGTGTACACACTCTCGTTCACTTAGCGTACTGTGAGACTCTTCTGCTGGTGTGTCTATGCAGCTGGCCCTTTTGGAAATGCTCCACAGAAAGAATAAAATAAATGCACATTGATATGTTTAAAGAATGAAAGGGCTGTTTTCTTTTATCCAGGCTGAGTTAAATTTTGTCTCTACAATTCCCCACCCTTCCTTTAGTTTTGGCGTCACACGCACTATTGAATTCTCCAAGGACTCTCTCTTAACAAACTAGTTTTCATGTTTATTTTAAATGTAAAAGTAGGACCTCATAGTGTTTTACAAGTCTGGGTCTGATAAATGAGAATATTGTAGTTTGAAATGTCCCCTTAGAAAAATATATTTCAGAGTCTCCAAGTGGTAGATATGATTTTCTTGGTGTGTGTGCTGGGGGCAGGGGTTAGCTCATTATTTCTGATAAACACTGGAACCCAGAGTCAAATAGCTATGCTGAAAATAATACTCTGATCTAAGGTTGGCTTACTGTCATGGAGTTCCACTTCTAGAAACATGTATGTCTTTTTTTTTTTATTTGCAGGAAAAACCAGCATCTGGAAAACCTTCCATGGCATAGCTGCTGCACTGTTTCCTGGCTCCAGAGAACATCATAATCTTAGCATGTGTCCAGTACCTGTTAGGATACAGTCTGACTCCTCTCCCACCTCAGGGTCCCATGTTCCTACTATAGAATTGACATCTAACCCGTAGAAGTCTGGGGGAGGTCAAGTTGGTGAGAACGGAGTCTTAACAGTATACAGCCTCCCTTGTTTCCTAGCACCTTCTGACACAACTGGGCTGGACATAGTGTAGCAGCTTATACAACACAAGAGGCAAATAGGACTGTGGGAAGGGGAATGAGTCCTTGAGGTCAAGCAAGACAGGTGTGAAGCATGCTCAGCTGGATAGGGCAATTTTCTGGGTCCTTAGGTCTAAAAGCCACTTTCTGATTCTCCTGACCTTCACCTGCTTAAACCCCTCAAAGAACACCTTATTGGGAAGTCAGGGTGAAGTTGGGAAGACAAAGAGGGTTTCCAAAGCTTGGCTGGTGTCCTCAGATTCCACAGCAAGCCGGGGGGAGGTTTCTATCAGCTGAAAGAGACGATTATTACAATAATTGGGAGCTTGAAATTGATCATGGAAATTGGTATGTGCTATAAATGAAATGTCTTTTATATTCTCTCACCATTGCCTGATTATAAGCATATACTGCTCTGTAGAAATGCCCCCGGGGCCTCCTTTGATTTCATGTCACTTCTTTTCTGATGCTTGTGGAGCGCTTTCTTTACTCACTGTTGTTATTTATATACTTGCCTTGGTACCTGACCATAGGTACTACAAGGTTTAGTCACTGGTGTCAAGGGGAAGGGGTGCACATGTGTGTGCGCACACACTTTTTTAGACTTCTATTAAAACTAAGGAAACAACAATCATCATCAATAGCATTTGCCCATTCCTTCAGTTGTTTAAACAGCATGCAGTGAGCTCCCATCATGCAATTGCACTAGGCCCTGGGGATTTACCAAATGGTAGGGCATGTTCTTTTGCTTCAAGACTCTCACAGTTCACAGAAATAATACCTTTTTCTTTGTTTGTCTTTCCATTTCTGTTTCCATGTAATTTTAAAAAATGTATACATTCATTGTTTGCGAACTCATAATACAATTCCAAAATACAACCATTTACATATAGAAAACATTCTGTAAGGCCACGTTTCAATCATTAACACTTTACTTCTGGTGGGAAAGAGGCGGGTATACCATAGAGGTATATAATGTTTTCCCCTTGTACCGTCTATATAGTTTAAATTTTCAAGTATCAATTATTTTATATATAAAATAAGAATAATTGGTATGGTTAACTTAAATTCAAGGATGTATTATGGGGTATGAGCCAGTAGTGAAAGGGATGTTTTTGATTTTGTGCTTTTTAAGCTGAAGAATGACCTGATAACTAAAGGTTCCACTGGTGAGGCTGAGTGGGTTTGTGGGTTGGGTATATGGCCTCTGCTCATTAAAAAAAAAAAAGACTCTTCCTGCAACTAGCATTAGTTGAAAACAACCTGCAGAACAAGCATCTTGGCAGTGGTACCCAAGACCTTCTATGGCTACGAAACAGACAGCTCAGACTCTTGGCCTGTCTTTTCAGCTCTGATGTCATCTCCCTCGCGTGACCTGGCCTCTCTTAAGTTTCCAAGGCAGGAACTGAGTCTGCTTCTGAGTCATAGGCAAGCAACTGTGTCAAAAGAAAAAAGCAGTTCCCTGTAGAGCCCGGCATTACTGCAAATTCAGAGACAGGCTCCTTGCTGCTTAATAGGTGTCAGGATCCACCCTGGAAGTTGTCCTTTGAGGGTGCTTTTGATTGTCCTCAGGGACACTGGCTTCCTGACAGGGCCCTCTGAGTCATAAGGAAATCAATTTCTCCCCCTGGTGACTTTCAGGATGCTATCTCCCTACTGGGTTCAGGTGGAAACAGCTATGTTCATGGGATGGAATTCCAGCCACTGAATTTGAAGCAAATGATGTGGGGTCAGACAACTAAAGAGCTTCTTATGCTCTCTCAGTAGCAGAACAGGCTGGCAACAAGGCCAAGCTCTGTTTCTATGTTGATTTGACTCTAGAACATGCCCCATGTTTAACCATGTGCTGACCAGGAACAGAGCAGTGGCACTTCAGGAAACTCCCTGCTCTGACTTCTTCCTTGACTTCTGTAGCCTCCTGACAGTGGCCACTTCTTAACTTTTGCTGGGTTAACCTTCCCATCATAATGAGAGGCCCTTATTGTGACCACTACTGTCATTTCCCCCATCATTATATATCCCTGTAAGGACAAACCTTTCTGGAAAAATGGGTCAAGACCAGTTCTAATGACAATCACAGCATAACAACCGAGCAACCAGAGCCACTAAGTATGACCTTCACCACCCTCAATGACAACTTCCACATTACACCCTGACACCCATGACCACCTGAGCAGCAAGGAGCCCCCATTTCTGCATTTCTGGTAAGGCCCACTTTCGGTTTCTAAATCAAAGTCAGGAAGGATCTACTGGTCCCATCCTTTCCTGCCTTCGTGATAACCTTGCTTTGGATTTTTTGCTATCCTCTTTGCTTTGGCACCTTTATTAAGATTCCTCTGAAGATAACCACCTCAGTCAGTCTAGTGTTTATTGAGCACTAAGGAAGATCAAACACTGTGTGAAGCATTAGAAAGATAACAATTAACAAAAAAAAACAAATTCTCGGTTCTGTGGCCTTTGCCATGTTAGTTAAATTCTAGAGGAGCACTGGGTAGTAAATAGGAAACTATAATGTAAATGCAGAGCCATAATTATGACCGGGAGATGATGGAGAGGTACACAGTGAGATGACATCCACAGAGTCATCTAGGGAGGAAAGTCAGGAAGGCTCCACAGGGGAAATGATGACTCTGCTGAGCTCGACTCTCAAGGGCAGAAGAGCCTGGAATTCTTGACAAGTTGGTCTCCTTCCTTACTGGGAAACAAAGCAATACTTCCCAAGTCAGACTAGAAGAGGAGAGGTGGAGGCTCCTGTCGAACATAAGCCTCCTCCTGTTCAACAGGCTTATCCGCCCACAGCGGCACACAAGGGCTCTTCATTAAAGGGTAAAAAGGCAAGTTTCTCTAGACTAAGAAAGAACGAAACAGGTACCCTGCTACGGTTGTTGAAATGCTGCTTAATATTTATATCATATCACTGAACTGTGGAGTCCCTTCCTGCCATGGAGAACGGTCAGCGACTTCCCCTCTATTTAAACATTTCCCTCTAATGCCTGTTCTATAGCCTGCCCACTAAAGCCTACTTCCAATCACGTCTCCAAGAGTTCAAGGGCATTCGGGGCTTTAAGGGGTAGTTATTTCTCTTCTCCTCACAAACCAATCTTCTTCAAGTCAGGACTAGAGCTGACTTGGCTATTTAGTTCCAATCTTGAACGCATGTTGATGTGTAAGTATAGCTGTCAGATGACAAGTTCTGCTTTTGGGACTCCCAGGATAGAACTTACAGTCATGAGCAAGGGTGCCAGTTGGCATTTGTGGATGTGTTAGTGGATAAAGTCTGATTCACAAGCTCCTTTCTAGGGAACAAGGAGTGCCCGTTGCCTGGCACTGGCTACCGAAGTTCTGTGATGGATCTCAGCAGGGATGTGTCGCAAACTTCTTTGCAGAATTCCCTGAGCTAAGAGAAGCTGGTGAGTCAGAAGTCCGATGCTCTAGCCAGCTCCTCTTCTTTGAGGGAAATGTGTCTGCCTCACAAATCATAAAAGGAAAATAAAAAGCAGTTATATATTTGGGAGGAGTGATAGGGATACAGGGGTGTGGAGCAGTGACTCTCAACCTTCCGAATGCTGTGACCCTTTAATACAGCTCCTCATGTGTGGTGATCCCCCCATCATAAAATTATTTTCATTGCTACTTCATAACTGTAATTTTGCTATTGTTATGAATTGTAATATAAGTATCTGTGTTTCCAATGGTCTTATGTGACCCCTGTGAAAGGGCCATTTGATCCCCAAAGTGGTCACACCCCACAGGTTGAGAACCACTAGTGTGGAGAGATGGAAATGGATACAAATATAAAATGCTAAGTTCCTACTCACTAAAGTGACTCAAGAAAACGATGGATTCCAGGGAGAATGAATAAGGATCAAACTTTAGTTCATGATGGTTAGCATTGCTTGCAATTGATCAATGAGGTCCAAGTTACAGCCCACTGTACTCATAAATTAAGCAGTGTGGATGGGTATTAAAAAATTAAGTAATCTATGGAAATAGTCAACTTAAGAACTTGACTTGTAGGAGGAATTAAAACCATTCCAAAATTAGTGGGGCTGATTGATGTTGAAAAAAGGAAGAAGTAGTTTAACTGTATTTACATAAATACACACCCCCACACACACACAAAATGCTGAAGTTGTGTTTTCTTTTTCACATACAATGTTTCCTGTGACATCATTGTGACCTTTCTTTGTGCATTTTGATGAATTTATTTTTTTATGTCTAGTGCAAGCAAAACATGCTCATGAATAATTCAAAGCTAGAAAACAACAAAAAGGCAAGAACAAAATTCACAGGGAAATTCTAACTGAGGTGAAAACTGTTGAGGATGTTGCCAGTGTCCTAGCAGGTACCTCCCTGTGTCTCTAAGGTAGATATCTATTAGTAACTTTGTACTTGCTACAAGGTAAGAGAGTGTCATGGTAGAGGATATGCGTTGACAGCCTGGGTTCCTTTTCCAACACAGCAGAGAACTATTGTTCACTTAGCCTGTCTTCCATGTTTTATCTTCCAGATCCAGCGAAGAAAGGGCCCAGGGAAGAAGGAAGAGAGAGAAAACAGAGGGAACTGGCTGGCTCTTCTGGGAATGATAGTGAGGTTTTTGGTTGAGAATAGAAAAGGAGAGACAACCTTCAGAACCTATCATGATGATGAAGACGATGGAACACAGGACATTTTGAGGTCTGCTGCTGTGGGTTAAGAATCATACGTTCCTTCTGTGTTTGCTAAAAAAAAAATTGAGAGCAAAGATTGGGATGCTACTGAAAGTAGACCACAGTGGTATCTGCGATTCATTTAATTTACACATACATGGGAGGATCTCAGGACCGCTGAGGTGTCTGCCATTCCTTTTGTCTTACGACTTGCCTTGGGACATCTCTCTAACCAACAGGTCCAAATGCACACAACTTGCTTCTGTGGGTGCACTCCTCATTCTCCATTATGAATACCTCCTTACCAAGAAACTAACCCCCATGGGTGGGCATTTCATTTGTTTCTGATTGTTCGGAATGTCTTTGCCTTTCTTTGCATATTTATGTAATGAGCCCACTGAATACATGCATTTTAAATTTTAGTACATGGTCAGAACAAAAAGCCATGCTGTTTTATGTACCGCTGCCACCAGGCACAGAAACCCCATACCCACGCAATCAGATTCTTATTCTTTGTCATAGTGTGATTACCATGATTTTGACAACACACCCAGAACATCGATCTGAAGATGGTGAAATCTGGCAAAATGGAGAGACTCTGGCCTAGGGTGAGGACTGAGAATTCTGGCTGCCCTCAAGGAACTGTGGGCCTAAAGAGCCAGACAACAGCATGCTTGCTAGAGCACACAGAAACCAGGGCAGTCCAGAGGGGAAGATGGTTCAAACTGGCTGAAGAAAGTCCTTCCAGTCGAATCTATCTGTGCAACACTGACCTGTATGCCACTGCCACAAGATGCTCTGAATAAAAGGCCTGGTTCTGGAGAGGAAGCTCCTCCTTTCATCTGGATAATTAGGTTCTGTGTTTTAGGTTATAGAAGTGTGGGTGGAGGCAGGGGAGTGACCCTGTGTTTGAGTGTCATTTAATCATCCATAGCCCGATGGCCAAATTCCTCATAAATGAAGTATTTACTGCAAAACGTGCTGACAGGGACATTACTAATCAGGATCACTTTCCCCCATAAACAACCTGAAGATTAAAGGCCAGAACGTCCAACTCTGAGCTGTTTGCTCATAGCAGATGGACTGCAGACGGGGCTCTTCCAAAGTCTGTGTCCTGGGGCTGCCTGTGACCTTGGCCCAGGAGGACTGTTGACTCTATGCTCATTTATGCTCGGTTCATCTGTAGAAACACAGACCCAGACGGCCCTCTCTGAGTTTATTTTACTAGCTCAGGTCCTGCTGGACCCTTAAGGACTTCAGGCACCAGAACAGCTGTGTTTAACAGTGTAGATTAAGTCCCCGCCTAGGAAACCCATCTGACTTGGCAGTCTTCCTCAAAACACAAGTGGCACCAAATTATAAATGGAGAAAGCATCAGGCCTAAAATAACCTGTCACCAGACGAGAGATATCCCCCTCCATTCCCCTCATTTCTGCTTGTGGGGGGGGAAGTTACTGCTCTGCTTTAAATCTTATTCTTTGGTGAAATGTGTTGTTTTAGACTTTTTAAAGTACTTAGATCGTAGTTTCTAGATGCCATTAAGAGCGGTAGCTGCTTGTAGACACACGGAGCTGAATGCAATTGCTGCAGCTGTGCTTTGAGTGTTCTCGTTTTGAAAAAGCCCATCACAGTCCAAGTGGATAGAGGACTCGGCAATTGGAGCATGACTTGCGTTGCCTGGTTACGAGGCCCTCTCGGGAGATTAGGTTATCGGGATATTTAGATGCACAGAAAGCCAACAGGCAAAACTCAGGCTGCCTGTAACTCCCCTGGGAGATTAGGGCAGCTTCCAAGACAAGAAGCCTAGGTAGGAAAAGAAATAGCTTCTGTTGTCATGGGGTGGTGACTGGTATGTTTTTTTTTTCAAGGGAGAGTCTGACTGTCTGAGACCCCATGGTGAGTTTCACATAGCTCAAATCTTCGGGGCCATCAGGTAACTGCCCTGCCCATGATTGTGTATCTGCAAAGGCTGCCTGTGCAATCTGAAATACAAGAGGGCCTTTTGGTTTTGAAGGAAATAAATAAATAAATAAATACAAAGACAGGTAGCTATACCTTAGGAGGGCACTGTGGGATTCCTGTGGGAAACTAACCTGAAGGTAGGAGACAATAGAAGATCAGAGATGGGCAAAAGCTGATTCTCTTCCTACAACCCAGCAGTTCTCAACTTGTGGGTTGAGATTCCCACAGGAATCACATATCAGCTATCCTGCATATCAGTTGTTTACATTATGATTCATAACAGTAGCAAGATTACAGTTATGAAGTAGCAATGAAATAATTTTATGGTTGGGGGTCACCACAACATGAGGAACTGTATAAAGAGTCACAACATTAGGAAGGTTGAGAACCTCTGGTCTAACTGAAAACTGTCTAAGCCTTTGAAAACTGATTTTAGCTCGGCACCATATTATTTTGTCTCCTTTCTGTATCCCTTTCCTAGATTATAGAAGAGAAATCCTAAGTGACATTTCTTTCAGTGGACTACTGAGGTAAGTTTTCCAGCAAGGGGAACTTATGTGTGTTTTGGAAGGCCAACTAGAAAGAAACTATTTTCTTGTTGCTACAGCCTTGGACAGTAGACTGAGCGTCACCCAGGCTTCCACTGGCTCTCATTTCATGTGGACAGAGGTCACTGGCAGTGTCCTCCTGATCATCCTGTACCTCCAGGTTCCCTCAGGAGCCTTCCCCACTTTTGTTCTTTCCTGCTTTCCAGTGGAAGTGTGAAACAAATTCTCTTAGAGTACATACCTTTCCTTGTAAACTGCAGAGAGTTGCTTTGTCTGCCCTGCTACGAATCAGGAATGGCATAAGGGAATAGACACAAAAGCCCAACACTGTGGTCATTTAGGCTAATAAATCTGAATGTCCATGAGCATCAAATTATAGACTGTTTTATAACTTACAGACACATAACTGTATGGCATAATGTCATTATTAGAAATCAGAAGTCAGATCAATGTGTGGCATTAGTAGTAAGGATATTGGTAAAATTTGGGTCGACAGGTATAAGGTTTGGTGGGCAATGCATGGGAGGGGCTGGGTTGCCGGTGATGCCTGATTTTATGGAGGTGTGGCTTAATAGTTCCAGTCTTACTATGACTGAAGAACTAAGATCACCCCCCAACAGTTATACTCCCATTATGCTAAAATTTAACAACGTTTTAACTGACATCTGAACTGGTGGGGAATTTAATTTTCCCAGTGCCCATTGTGAAATAACAACTTAGTCATGGGGTTCAGCCTTGCATTTGATGTTAAAACAACGGATGAAACAGACTAAAGAATACATTCAAAGTCTGTCCTTGAGTCCAGTTTCCCATCCATCTGGTTATACACACACACACACACACACACACACACACACACACACACACACACACAGAGTGAGAGAGAGAGAGAGAGAGAGAGAGAGAGAGAGAGAGAGAGAGAGAGATAGGAAAGGGCTGGTTTGCTATGTTGGTTGGGCATTACTTACGAAATTGGGACTCTCTGGTGAAAAGATTACAGATACTCTTGGGAAAGAATGGGCCAACCTTGACTTCCAGGAAAGATGGCAGTTTAGAAGCTGCTTCTGTGTGATTCAGTGATGGAGAAGGATCAGAAAGGTCAGACTCCGTTCCAAAGAAAAGAAGAGAGAAAGGGTGTCAGATGGAACTGCTAAGAAACAGAAGGGTGATGCAGGATAAAGAACACAGCCCAGCCAGGCAGCAGTGGCACTTGCCTTTAATCCCAGTACTCGGGAGGCAGAGGCAGGTGGATCTCTGTGAGTTCAAGTCCAGCCTGGGCTACAGAGTGAGTTCCAGGAAAGGCTCCAAAGCTACACAGAGAAACCCTGTCTCGAAAAAACAAAAAACAAACAAAACAAAACAAAACAAAAAACACAGCTGTGTGGCTTCTGGGACAGGAAGGGAAGCAGCAGCTTCTCCCAGTAGGTAAGCCAGGCCAAAGAAAACAGAATCCTACCCATAGGGCAATCCCACATGCGACCCTCAAATCCAGTGGTAGGTTTTGATGAGACAATGGCTCCTCTGGCAGGATGGGCATCGGGGGAAGGAGTTCCTTGCCGCCACTCCCTATGACACGGAGAACCGTAGCTGGGTCCCATCTTGAGGGGGAAACTAGGATTTCACACCATTCTATCCACCAGACGAGGTGGTAACGATTTATAACCCTAGCAGCTGCTAAGAAGATGGAGGCAGGAGGATCACTAACTGGGGCTTGCTAAGCTACAGAGAGTTCAAGGTCATCCTGGGAAACTTTGTAGGCTCTGGCCTCAATATGAAGAAGAACAAGGATGGTTATGGATACACCTCAGTGGTAACATGCTTGCCTAGCATGTGTGTGGCCCCAAAATCAGTCCACTATACAACAACCCAAATCCGGAAGTCCTGAGAATAGGGAGCATCTGCAAGCCAGGAGTGGGAGACAGACACAGGGAACAGTTACAGGGAGTAGGGTCCTAGAAACTGTCCCTGAAGCTTGCAGTCAGCAGGAGGCTTGGCTTAGGCCATTGAGTGCTTAGGCATGGTCCCTGCCCTCAGAGGCAGGCTTCAGCAGGGAAGCTGTCATGTGGTAACCCTGAGCCTGAGGACTACAGGAAGGTCAAGCTGGAGCTACTTCTTTGACCAAGGCTCACAGTAGTGGAGTCTGGGGAGTGTAAAGCTCCAGAACTGTAGTGGGTAGCCATTCCAGCCTTGGCCTGGAAGTTCCAACCCCCATTGAGGCTTCGGTAATGGTCACGCCTACAAGGTGGGGCTGAGAGAGGATGCTGAAGACTCAGGATCAAGAGGAGAGGCTGTCTTGGTTCCAGGACCCTGGACGCTGGAGGTAGACCAGCAGAGTTCTCCAGAGAACACACCATACCTTTCCCAGACCCTGCAACCTATCCCTTCCTTTGTAAGTTACCCCACAAAATAAACCTCCCTTTTAACTACATGGAGTGGCCTTAATAATTTCACCAATACAGAACCCTGGGTATCCTCAGCTGCATCCTCTGGCATGCTGATTGATGCTTGTTGGGTTTTAAAAAAATCAGAGAGACATTCTACCTGTTCAGATCTCACTGCTCTTTATACTTCCCTTCTGAACACATTTGGGAGACTCTCCCTGCCCCAAGCTAGAACGCTAGTCACTCCAGGGTGTCTGAAGTAGGGGTCTGAAGTAGGGAATAATCAGAGAAAAGAAAAATCTGACCAGCCCATAGATTTCAAAAGTGAAGTCAATGGAGGCCTCCTGCATATAAAGAAGGGAAACTACTAAATAGAACACATATAGGATTCAAATTCTTAAACACCAAAACAATCCCCTCAACCATCCAATCCGTAAATGGGCAACTGAACTGATCAGAGAGTTCTCAAGAGAAAAAAATAGAAATGATTGGTAAGTATTTGAAAAATTTCTCAACATCCTTAGCAATCAGGCAAACGTGCTTATCTTAGAATGGCTATATCAAGAAGATACATTCTGTGAAGATGTGGAGGGAAATAAACTATTATTGCTAGTGGAAATGAAAGCTGGTACAACCACTATGAAAATTTTTATTGAGGTTCCTCAGAAAAACTAATTTACATCACATTACAGAGACACTTGAGTGCCCATGCTTATTGCTGTACTAGTCACATTAGCCATTGTGTGGAAACAGCCTAAATGGCCATGAACACATGAGTGGGTAAGAGAAATGTGGTATAGATACACAATGAAATTCCATTTCCTTAGAAAGAAGAATGAAATATTATCTGAGGGAAAATGGATGAAACTGGTGACCATTATGTTATGCAAATTAGGCTATATTCAGAAAGACTCTCTCTCTCTCTCTCTCTCTCTCTCTCTGTGTGTGTGTGTGTGTGTGTGTGTGTGTGTGTGTGTGTGTAAAACATGAAGGTGGAAGGAGGATTATGAAGGTAGAGGAAGAGGTCTGAAGAGACAGAGAAAATGAAGGAAAGATGGAAAAGATGGATAGAGGAGAGAAAAGGCAAAATACTGTGTTTTCCTATATACCCAGAATATAAAAGTGTGTGTGTGTGTGTGTGTGTGTGTGTGTGTGTGTGTGTGTGTTATACATGGAAACAAAAGGGCATAGGAAGGGATGAGAGGTGAGAAAGGGGAGGAGGGTGGTGTGGGGGTGAATATAAACATAGCACAATGGTTACATCATATAAGAAAATGTCACAATGAAACACATTGTTTTCCATGCTAACTAAAATAATAATAAAATTAACAATAGGAAGACCATGGCCCCATTAGCAAGATGTTTAGCATTTAGGAACAGGAAGCCTAGACGTTTCTTTGTCACATCAGTGGGAACTGGACATGCCTCTCCATCAAGCAACAAGTTTCTAGCATCACCAAGCCAGGTGAATAGCGGACATGTCAGAAACATATACTGAGGTTAGCTGGGCAGTGTTCCAGGGCTTCCAGGACCAGAAAAGCATCTAGAGAGCTGCCTGGTAGGTCTGACAGTCCCTCAGGCTGACGGCTGTGCTGACTCAGCCCTGCTCTGCTTGCCCCTTTCCTGGTAGGCAGGCTGTGACTGTTCTCCAAGTAAATCTACATTTCAGGGATTCCGCTAAAGGAGAGCTTCTGCCCAAAGAAGCATAGACTTTATGCTCAGTGAAGAACAAGGAACAAGATGCTTTCTACTGATGAATCCCGTTTCACGTGTTCTTGTGGTAAGGACTCAATGTCTTAACACCCTAGTCCCATTGCCACACAGCCATGGCTTTGTAATAGTTCACTGCATTACTTTTAGAGGGCAGAAACAGTGTGTGATTTTGAGCTCCTTGGATTTTTCTGTGTCTTTATCCAGTGTGACTCAGGAAAGCTGGTGCTATGGTTGGGATGTGATTTTTTTTTCCCCTGCGACTCCTGCTGACCCTTGTGTCACTGTTAGGAAGGGAGGGAGGCTTGGTGAGCAGAAGCAGAGCCCTCACAAATGCATTATGACCTGCTTGTAAAGTAAGGCAATGCCTTGTATTTGCCTCTAGGGCATGTATTCGCTAGCCCGCTAGCACTTCCTCTTTCCACCATGACTTAAGGCATCATGAGACCAAAAATATACTGATGACATGTTCTTGGGCTTTTGATTCCAAATAAACCTCTTTTCATATAAATTATCTCAGGTATTCTGGTGTCACAAAACAAAATGGACTGATCAGGCAACCTTTTATTGGTCTACTGGACATCAGTTTCTTGACTCCACTATATGCTTGGATGTGGGCAAAGTGCTGAGGAAACATGATGAATAAGACAGTCTCTGTCCATGGGAGGTTTGTGATTGGTTACCAAACAGTCACACAAAACAGTGGTTTGGTTTCAGGAATGAATTTTGGTCCCATCAAAGGCATATCATTTGAGTCCTAAATACACGTTTTAAATTCTGTTGTCTTGAAGGTCTCCACTGGTGACCTTCCAATACGAGGCTTACTGCTATTTTAGACAAGAGGGTTTTTTGAACGCTCACCCTGCTTGACTTTGTTTAAATGTACCAAGCTTGAGAATAGTTTGGGAGCATCCCAGGTTCTGAAGAGAAGAGTTTGCCCCCTCGGAAGGAGGCTGAGACTTCGGGTTAAATTTGTAGCCACAGGTTCCTGTAATGGTGACCTCTGAATGAAGTCTGAGGGAATTCAATGAACCTAACTGATGTTATGTTGACAAGAAAAGCCAAAAATAATGGTGAATCTGTTCCATTTCCACGTGTCTGTCACCTGACAGCCCTTCAAGGCAGATAGCTCAGAGCACGGAGCATTACTGGCAGCTTCTCTACTTTCTATTTCCTCCCAGAACAGGATAATTCTGTCTTCTATAAAGAAATGCCTGCTTTTAATTATTCCTGATTTGTCGTCAGGGAACACACTATCCACCAAATACGACCAGAGATTTATACATGAACACATGCTCAGCCCCTCACAAGCTCTTTGACCTAAGTTTTATTCCCCATAGTTTTAAATGGAGTAGAATGTTGTTAAAAACCATGCCACACATGGAATCCAAGGGACGCTAACTAGACAAAACACACTTTGAAAAAGAACAGAGCTGGAAGCCTCTCGCTTTCTAACGTCAAAATTTCCTACAAAGCTGGAGTAATCCAAACAGTGTGGTGCTGGCACAAATGTCAGAACAGTGAATAGTGTAGAGGGTAGAGGCCTGGTATCCATGAGCAAGCAATTTTGACAAGGAGTCTAATGCAATCTAATGGAGGGGGGAAATGACCTGTCAAAAAATTATACTGGGAAAACTAGGTACACACACACACACACACACACACACACACACACACACACACACTACACACATATACACACACTACACATACACATACACACACACACTACACACACACACTACACTACACACACACACTACACACACACTACACACATACACACACACACTACACACACACACACACACACACATACACACAATGAAGAAGAAAATAATGAAGTTAGACTTTACAATCACATATTCACTGAAAGTGGGTCAAAGACTTAGACCTAATAAAAATCTTAGAAAAAAACATAGGCCTAAACTTTCACAACACTGCCCTTGACAATGTGTTTTTAAGTATGACATTTAAGGCATAGGTCACAAAAGGGGAAAAATCATACACATTAGACCTCAAGAAAAAGATTTAAATTTTTGCATTAAAAGAAGCTGCCAAGAGAGTGACAGGACAACCCACAGAGTGGGAGAACACGTTTGCAAATCATGGCTGATATGTGGGGGACTTTCCAAGTTCAACAACAAAAATAATTTTAAGATGGGCAGAGGACTTGAATAGACATTTTCGCCAAAGACCACACACAAATGGGTAATAAGTTACAGGGTAGCCAGCATTACCGATCATTAGGAAAATACAAATTAGAACTACAGTGAGTTACTAGTTCAAACACATACACCTAAACCAAATGCAGGAAAGGTGAGATAGAAATTAGAACCCTGTGCACAGCTGGTGGGAATGAAAATGGTATATTTGTTATGGAAAAATATAGCAGTTATCTTTAAAAGTTGGAAATAGAATTCATGTATGAACTAGTTATTCCACTTTTTCCTATATGTTCCAAAGAATTGAAAGTGGAGTCTTGAAGAGGTAGTTATATACACATATGCTCATAGTGACGTTATTTCTCAATAGCTAAAACACAGAAGAAACCCTACAAATGGAGAAAAAATGTGATATATACATATGATGGAATATTAATTTGCCTTAAAAAGGAAGAAAATTCTGCATTATGTTAGTCATGGGTAGATACTGTGATAAGTGAAACAAGTCAATCATAAAAACACAGGTGCTGTATGATTCTACTCACATGAAGTATTTAGGGTGCTAGAGATCATGGAGCAATAGAATAGTGGTTTGTAATCAGTATAGATTCAGTCTAAAAGATGAAAGTTATATAAGTGAATTCTGGTGAATACTATATATTATAAACTTATTTAACATCATCAAAACATATACTTAAATATTGCTAAAATGGAACATATTATGTATGTTATATGTGTTTTACCACAATAAAAATGGGGAAAATGGAAAAAAAGAATACAAATAGATATTTCTCTAGAAAAGATGTACAGTTGGGGCTAAAGATGTAGCTGAGTGGTAAAGCACTTACCTTACATGCATGAGGCCCTTGTTTGATTCCCAATACAGAAAAATAATCACTATTGAGCTGCACGATTGACGAAAAGTGAACAAAAAAGATGATTGACATAATTAGGCTCCTTGCAAATGAAAACCTCAATGACGTTTTAAGATTCTAGCTTTTTTAAATGGCTAGAATAAAAATTCAGATTGTAGCAAGTATTGATAAGGATGTAGAGAAACTTTTATTCTCTGCTGTTGGTGGTAGAATGCAAAATGATCTTCATAATTAATCATAAAATTGCTATATGAGCTATGAATTCTACTGTTAGGTATATGCCCAAGAGAAATTAAAACATGTTCACACCAAATCCAGACATAAATGTAGATAACAGCATTATTTATAATAGCCAGAATGTAAATTTTAACAATCTTCATGTCTACCAGTGATTGAAAGTGCTAGATGGCTAAGTCAGATATTAGCAGGCTTGAAGATCATTGAAAGTGGCCCTCTCCCTCATAACTAGCAGCCTGTAAAGCCAAGAACTGAATCTGTGGGACTCTACTATCAGAGGTCCTACTGTGCTCCAGCTCTACAGAAAACAAGTGGAGAAGAGACCGAGATGGGAGGAGGAGATGGTTTGTTTAAGTCTGGTCTTGGAAAAATGAAGTAAAAATTGTTTGTTTCAAAATAAGGTACTCCTCACTTTTCAATAGGAAATGACCTCAAGGGTTCTTCAGGGCAAGGGGTGGAAGATCCACACTTGGCAGGGTTCTTCACAGGTGAATGTGTTCATGTTCTAGCCTTTCCTTCCCATCTCCCATGTCCCTATAATTTTACAAGTGAAATCTGTGATCGGTAGAGGAAGGAGAAATCATCTCAGCTACCCCGCTTCAACTTTATGACCCGCGGGGAAGGGTTGTTATACATAAGACAAACGGTGGGAGGTTCAGGTAGCATGGCTTTGTTGAGGCCCATCAAGGAAAGCCCCTTTCGTCCTGGTAGAGCGTGGCTATTTTATAAGCTCCTTTTCATTCTTCATTTAATTCTTCTTGGTCTGCTCTATTATATGATTACCACTTAGGAGAATGAACCTGTCAGTCACCTAGAAAGAAAAAAAAAAAAACCTTCAGGAAAGTTGTCTGTTCTGGGGACTTTAAAAAAATAGTATTGGGCCCCAAGATGGCTGCCTCCAGGTGTCTCTGGCGCTGTTGAATGGAGAGAGCTTTATTGTTCCCTTTAGGCACGAGTGTTCATGTCCTCTATGGTACTGTCAATTAAGGACAGTAGTTTGAATGGGGGGGAAAAAAGAAATAGTATAAGGTTAGCACACAAATGTAGGTGGGCTCAATGGTCTTCCTGGCCGTTATCCACTCTTGTGGTGAGTGTTTTTATCCACAACGATATCATTGGCCATCACCAGCTCTCACCCTTGAGTGTGTTGTTCTGCTTTAGTGTGTAAGAAGCCTCACCTATAACTATGATTGATGTGACCGCTAGAATTCTCTGGATAGTAACCCCAAGGATTGGCAGCCAAGTGGGGCCCAGCAACAAAAGGAAAACAATGCATGGTACATCATGGAATTAAGGCATGACTCAGTCGTGCAAAGAATGAAGTATTGATGCATCCAAACAGAGGATAAACCTTGAAATCATCAGATTAGGTGAAAGCAGCTAGTCACCACAGAACACACAGCATATGTCCTGTATAGGTGCCATCCAGAAGAGGGAAAGCCATAGACAGAAAGTATGTATGTGGCTGCTTAGGGCTGGTAGAAATGGGAAATGGAAGCTGCTTGACCCAAGAGCATGAGGTTCTTTTTGAAGTAGCGAAATGTTCTAGAACAGATTGCCTGCTGGTCACATATATCTATAAATATCTATAAATGCATCACACTGTACCCTTTAAAAGGGTAAATTGTATGGTTTCTCCATAAAGCTATTAAAAAACATCCCACCCAAACCCTGCTGAAGAACTCCCCGCTCTCATGGACAGATCTGATGGGAGGTATCCAGTTGACCAAGAATTTATGTGATTTGATCTTAGTAATGGGCATGGAGGGTAGTGAGTTGAAGTCAGAATATCCCCAGAATAAAAAAGCAATCTGCTTAGCTCCCACTAACCCTGCACATAGATTATAGAGGATTATGTAAGATCCTGTGCATATGGTTCAGCCTTAGGGATTCAAGACAACCAAATGACTTTCAAGAAAAGTTGGACATCAGCATATTACTTTTTTTCCTAATATTTTGCATTGTTTTCAATTAATTTAAAGATCAGGAAGAAGGCAAGGAAAACAGTCTCCCTTATAGCTACAATGCAGAAGAGATATGAAAGCTCTTTATTCCTGGGGTAGCAAAAAGACATTCTCACACAGTGCTTAAGCCACACTTTTCTATAGGGCTAGCAAAGAGCAGTGGACTCACCAAAGTCCTGAAGAACTTATCCCCTCCCCTCCCCACTTCCAAATTCCATTTTGGCTGAGAAGTCACCCAGTAAGAGGATAGCAACCACACAAAAAAAATGACAGAACAGCCTTATTCTTAGAAATTCAATTTCAGGACCTTTACCGAGAGGATCCAAAAATATCTGCTAGGAAGCCAAATTTTCTTCCCTCAAATACTGACAAAATCAAAAAGTCAGTGGCAGTGAGGTTTGGGTGGTACTCGACATTAGTTTTCATCAGAGAAGTGCAAATTAAAATCACAATGAGATGCCATCCCATATGCACTGGAGTGGTCAAAATTAAAAAAAGAAAGAAACGACAGCGCCAAACACAGGCAAGGGTGTAGAACACCCAGCACTTCCGCGCATGGCCGCTGAAGGTGGGGAATGTCATGGCAGCCTCAGAAGACTCGCTGGCAGCCGCTCATGGTGTCAGGGAAGCCTGCCTCTGAAAAGACACGTGCTCTCTGTATTCATACATAAAAGAAATAAAGATATGTGTTCACCAAGAGACTGAGACAACAAACCAGCAATTCTATTTAACAATAAAAAGGAACAAGTTACTGATCCATTTGCCAACAATGGGCGAATGTTCATAGTATTATATTAAACAAAGAAGCCAGACATGAAAAATGGCCCGTGCTAGAAAGTCTATGTGTATAAAGTTCAATAATACACAGAGCTAATATATGCATTAGATGTCAGAGAAGTGGTTGTTGATTTTACGAGAGGAGCTGAGTTTTGACCAAGTAACTTTCTGGGCACCATGAAATTGTCAGTATTCCATGGTGTGCCTTCTGCGGAGGCTGCTAGGAGATGCAAGCTGCTGGATCCTGCTCTACCCTGAGGCTGGGCTTAGCACGTCTCCATACTTCTGGCTCAGCCCTGCAGATGAGCCTCGGTTTCTCTCATTTCTTTGGGTCTGTCCTGCTGGGGATGCTCTCCTGGACTGTTATGTCCCAGGTTATTCCTTCGGGGTTGCTGCCCAAATCTAAATGCGCTTTAGCCACAGCCAAGCTCCTCCCAGAAAGGGTGGATTTCAGCCTGGGTCTGAGCCCTAGTGGGTCCATAGACAGAATTTAGTACTCCATGAACTTGAAAGAGAAACACTGTATCTTCATTTTTACTAGTTGAAAATTTGGCATTTCCTTTGATTGTGAATATAAGCAACACACTATAATAACATTAACAGTACGCATAATCATCATGATTAGAAATCATAACTTGATGTAACAACTGTTTCACATACGTCAAAATATTGTGTATTACCATCACTACTTAAAAAGTCTAGCAATTACTATGTCTATCATACCATCTCATTTAGCGAATTAATAAAGGATGTGCACATAATTTTAAACATATTCCAAAACTGGACACAGGCCAGGGAAACAAGTAGGCTAATTGCAGATCTTCACCTTCCCTCTCCACTCTCACCCCCAGCTCTGTAGCAGACCACCTGCTGTGACCTCCCCTCTCTCTGCCCTATCTCCAGCTGATCACACAGATCTTCTCCTCCAATCTTCTTCCTTCCCCCTTCTCATGCCCTTATACCAGCCCCATCTCCAGCAGGCATGCCCCAGGAACCTGTCTCACTCTCCCTCCTTTTCTCCAAGACCCCAGCTCTGTAGTAGACTCCCTGCCATGGCCTCTCCTCACTCTCTGGCCCCATTCCCAGGGGACTAAGCAGATCCTGGTGGCACACCCTGCTTTCTTCCCTCCTGTGCATTCCCTTACCACCTCCCCCAGCCCACCCCATTCCTAAGTGTGCTCCCAACACCTGGAAACACATTGTACCTGGAAACCTCAGTAGCCACATCTAGCAGGATTCCCAAAGCATTATCTACCAGGCAGCACACAGCCACCACACTGTTCTAAGAAACACAGAGGGCAACAGAAACCAAGAACAAAGCACCCACCTAGCAAAGACAAGTCCAGATGTCAGAACCTAGAATTGTAATCTTCCCAAATCCAGATGCCCAGATGCCAGCATAAAAACAGTCAGTAACAGCAATGGCATTATGTCCCCGCTGGAGCCCAACAATTCTACTACAGCAGGCCATGAGTACTGAAACATAGCCAAGGACCCTAACATAGCCTTTATGGATATGGAAGAGGTCCTTAAAAAGGAAATGGGATGAAAACACAAACAAACAGTGGAAGGAAATAAGCAAAACACTTCAAGACCTGAAAATGGAAATAGAATCAATAAAAAAGCCCAAATTGAAGAAAATATAGAAATGAAAATTTAAGAACTTGCACAGGAACCTCAGAGGCTCTACAGAATACAAGAGATGGAAAACGGAATTTCAGACATTGAAGACAGGATAGAAGAAATTAATATATCTGTCAAAGAAATGTTAAATCTAAACACCCCCCCTGCCCCCATGGCATAAAACATCTAGGAAATCTGGTAACTATGAAAAGACCAAACCTAAGAATAATAGGAATAGAGGAAGAAGAAGAAACCTGGTCAAAGGCACAGAAAATATTTTCAACAAAATCATAGAAGAAAATTTTCCCAACCTAAAGAAGAATTGCCTATCAAGGTAGAACAAGCATACAGGACACCAGATGGACTGAACCAGAAAAGAAAGTCCCCTTGATACATAATAATCAAAACACTAAATGTATAGAAACAGAAATATAAGAAGATTATTTAAAGTTCCAAGGGGAAAAGACCAAGTACCACATAAAGGCAGACCTATTAAATTACTGAGTAACACCTGACTTCTTAATGGAGACTCTAAAAGCCAGAAGGGCCACAAATTCTAGCAGACCACAGATGCAAGCCCAGGTACTATAGCCAGCAGAGCTTTTGATTGTACAGATGGAGAAAGAAAGACATTCCAAGACAAAACCAAATTTAAGCAATATCTACCTACCAACCCAGCCCTACAGAAGGTGCTAGAAGAAAACCTTCAACCTGAAGAGGTTAACCACAAGGAATAAATAATCTCAGACCAGCAAATCAAAGAGGGGGGTAGACAAGAACAAAATAACAGGAATCAACAAACATGGCCCAATGATCGCTCTCCACATCAATGCTCTCAGTTCCCCAGTAAAAAACAAATCAAAACAAAAACATAGAAAACAGAAAGCATCCATCTGCTGCTTCCAAGAAACACACCTTAACATCAAGCATAACATCACCTCAGGGTAAAAGAATGGAAAAGGATATTTCAAGCAAATGGACTTAAGAAGCAAGTCAGGTATAGCCATTTTAATACAAAATACACTTCAAACCAAAATTAATCAACAGAGATAGGGAAGAGGACTACATACTCATCAAAGGAAAAAATCTACCAAGAGGACATTACAATTTTTCACATCTGTGCACCAAACACAAGGGCACCCAAGTTCATAAAAGAAATACTACTACACCCACTGAAAATGGGAGACTTCAATATCCCACTCTCACCAATAGACAAGTCACCCAAACTGTTGCAAAGTCTATAGGTTACTCTTCATAAACTGACAACAACGTCCTTTTGCTGAAAATAACAGCTACAAGATTCATTGAACATGGGCAAGTCAACTGGGTGCCTATAAATCCTTCAACCCTATTGGCCAGTGTTCTTGATACAGGAAGTTACTCTGCATTCTATCAAAGGAGAAACATAAACATCAACCCAGCTACAAACTCTTCAATGTGCAATAGTGTCCTGCCTGCAAGATACACTAGTACAATGGTGGCACAAAGCCTGTGGGAGTAGTCAACCAATATCTGATTTGACTTAAGGCCCACTCCATGAGATGGAACCCATATCTGACACTGCTTGGGTGGCCAAGAACCTGAGACTGGATAGCCCAGGGACCTAGGGGAAAATAAAATACTACTGTTCTACAAAAGGAACATAGCAATAAAATGACTTCTAATGACATTTTGCTATAGTCATAGATCAGTGTCTTGCTCAGCCATCATCAGAGAAGCTTCCTACTATAGCAAATGGAACAAATACAGAGCCTCAGAGAGAGATAATATGCAGAGAGTGAGAAACCTTGGAACACTCAGTCCTAAAAGCGATGTCTTTATCAAATCCCTTCCGTCATGGTTCGGGAACCCTGTAGAAGAGGAGGCAGAAAGAGTATAGGAGCTAGAGGGAATTGAAGACACCAAGGAAAGAAAGCTTCTAAACATAGCAGGAAGAATTCACAGGGACTGAGGTAGCATCAACAGAGTCTGCACAGGTCAGCACCAGATGGGGGTCCTACAGCTGAAAAGATAAGTGGACACAAGCCCCCATCCTTAACCCAGAAGCTATCTCCAAATGATAACCACTTGCAAATGAAAGAGTAGTTTTCTCCAAGGAAGTCTCACTGCGGAAACAAGCTACTCTTAAGGGTAGGCTGAGGGCCAACAGAAAACGAATTCAATGGCATATTTGGAGGTTCCTTGTCTCATAAAGTTGTGTCAGGGATTAAATTTTTTTTTTAATTTTTCTTATTTGACTGTTTTACCCTAAAGGTTTTGTGTATGTAGTATGGATTCTGGTTTTGGGTTCTTACAGGATTCCTGAATGTCTGAACGCATGGGTCTCTGCATCTATATTTCCTGTCCCAGCTCTTGGGCTCTTCTGTCTGATTATTCTTTCCTATTCTGATTCGTTTATCATATTATACTTTATTTTATTTTAATATTATTTCTTAGATGTTTGTTTTCTGTTGAGAGACAAAAATGGGGAGGATCTGGATGGGAGGGGAGGTGGGGAGGGGTTGGGAGGAGTAGAGGTAGGGGAAACTGTAATCAGGATAAACTGTATGAAAAAAAAAGCTATTTTCAATAAAAGTAAAAAATCAGGTAACTATATTTCAGCTTAGCTGTTTTCCACTGTGGTGCTATGATTTTATTTATGTGTTACACACTTTCTGAGAAGAGATCTAAACTGTTTTTCTATTGCTGCTATAAAAAATTGCTAAAATTTGAATGGCTTAAAACTACAAATTATGATTATGCCTGTCGATGACCCCACATCCATGCATATACAGGCAACACAAATGAGGTTATAAAAAAAAAGCATGTAGGGAATGGGTTTGGGGATGCTGTGGAATATATCTGAGAGGAATTAGGAGGATGTGAGTATGATTAAAAAACACATTGTATGCACATATAAGATTCTCAAAGAATTTTTTAAACATTAAGCAAAGTTATATCTTACTCTTGTTTTCTGGGATTTTTCCCAAGACAAGGTCTCACTATACAGCTCTGGCTGTCCTGGAACTCGCTCTGTAGACCAGGCTGGCCTCAAACTCACAGAGATCCACCTGCCTCTGTCTCCCAAGTGCTAGGATTAAAGTGTGTGCCACTATACCAGGCATCTTACTCTTTTAGATCAGAAATAGGACAGAATGTTTACAAGGATAAAACCAAGATGTCCACTGGGCTATGTTTTTTCTAAAAGCACTCCAGGAGAACCTAGTTCCTTCTTCCTTGCCTTTAGAAAAGTATTTATTTATGTGGTGGTCAACCATGGCAAGACACATGTGTGGAGGCAGAGGACACAGCTCAGGAATCGGTTCTTGCTTTCTGCCTTAGTGATGCAGGATCTCTCTCATTTCTGCCCTCTGCACACTCTAGTGAACTATCCTGAGCTTTCTGGGATTCTCTTATGTCTGCCTCCTGTGGAAGCATTATTCCGCCCTATATAAATTCCATTGAGTGCCTAAAGGGTACAGGATACAGACAGTGAGATGCCCTACAAACACTGGGGTACTCTGTGTTTGCCTGGTCCTGGATCTCCTGCCAAAGGATGCTGGCCTCATTCTAGATACTATTCCAGCCAGATGTTCCAGAAGCTCTGTAAGTAGCACATCCACTCCCCACTTTCTCACCTGGGCAAGTCCTTCTGCAGACCTCCTCACTCCCGTGGGACCTCTCTGCTTGCCTGCCTGACACAGGTCTCCCCAGCATTTGCCTCCAGCTTATTGCTGGCTGTTGTTATTTTACTTCTGCTTTGAGCCTGAGTGAGTAGAAGATGTTATTGAAAAGCATTGGTGACCTGGGTATTTAACAAACACTGGACTGATTTTTACCATTAAAGGACCCCCGGATGTGACAACTGCATTCTGTTAGTGACTACATTCACTTTCCTAAGAGATCTTTGCTCCTAAAAATAACAAGGCATAGAGGGTCACATTGTGGACTTTGCTTCTAGTGGTTAACATCTGGGCAGTGTGAGTAGTAACCCCCCCCCCACACACACACACTCACAAGAAGAAACCATGCATCTGGATCTCAGGTCTTCAGCATCCTCCCTCAGCCCTGCCTTGTAGGCTTGACAGTTACTAAAGCCTCAATGGGGGTTGGAACTTCCAGGTCAAAGCTGGAATGGCTACCCACTATAAGTAAGTGATACTTTTTCTCTTGATAATCAACATTAGGGGTCAGTTTGTTTTCTATCTCATGGAACTGGAACAAAAACAAATTTAAAGTCATCCACAGAAACGAGTTCACTGAACATTCTTTCAGCACATTGTTAAAATTTTAATTGCACCTTAACTCTGTTCTTCCAAGCTGTATGATCTAGGAGATTTTTATAGTAATAAAAACTTGAAACCAAGAGTGGCTTGAGGTAACAATTTCATGGGGTCTACCAGATAACTCTCGTTTGTGGTATTTTTTCCTATGTAATTGAACTAGAAGAAAATGCATTTGTTTTTTCAAATATTTCCCCCAACACCTTTTGAGGGATTGGAATGTATTCCTCTTACAGAGTCTGAGGCCAAAAGATAGATTTCATTTCTGAGTTGGCAACCAAAGGAAGAAGATGGTTGTGGTGTCAGGGCACTGGGTGCCATGTAAGGATAACAGCAGCCTCTCTGTTTTCTGAAGAACTTTGAATATAGGCCAGCAAGATGGTTTCCCAGGTAAATGCACTTGCCACCAATCCTGATGGCCTGAGTATGGTCACACACACACACACACACACACACACACACACACACACACACACACCTCTGCCCCCAAGATCAACATGGGGAAGAAGAGAACAGACTCCTTAAGTTTCCTACATGTGCACCCACATCCCCCACATACACCGTAGATAAGTAAACAAACAAAAATGTTTAAAAGTTAATTAATTCTGCTTTGTGTGTGCATGCCTATGCGCACACACACACACACACACACACACACACACACACACAAAGAGAGAGAGAGAGAGAGAGAGAGAGAGAGAGAGAGAGAGAGAGAGAGAGATGCACATAAACCAAGTCAGGCTTAGCATCCACTAGATCACATCCTGGAGCACGTCCTTTTCATCAGGCAAGAGTGTGCACAAGTGTGCAGGGCAACACCTGGCAAGTCAGCACAGATTCTTTTCCTTGACATTGGTCTGGCTGGAGTGCTTGGGCCCAGAGCAGTCCTGCTACAGGTGCTGAAGTCTCGCCCTATGCAGCTCTCATACTGATGGGTGGGATGAGTCACAAATGTCTGTCAAGGCTGCCTGTGAGAAGCCTCTCTTCTGGAAGCTTTGCCAGGCTGGCTCATCAAAAGAGCTCAGCATCACCCAGTGGGTGGGATGCCGGGTGGGGGTTGGGGGCGGGACTAAGCAACAGAGGACTCCAGCGAAGGGCTAGCACTGGCTTTGCATGGAAAGAGCTTGATGACACATTAGTGGATTTCTGCGAACAGTCAAAGCAGTTTTTCTTGGTATTGTCTTATTGTCTTAATTACTTTCTCTTCGAAGAGGGAAAAAACCAGCGAGTGGCAACAATTAACTTGCATTGCCAGTTTTTCTTATTTCTTGAATTCATCTCACAAACAAAGCATATTAATATAATGTGTTAGGTTTATTCATTTTGGTATCTTCAGAGATGTACAAACACTGCCCAAGAGGGGACATGGGTGGTTTCTCTCTCTCTCTCTCTCTCTCTCTCTCTCTCTCTCTCTCTCTCTCTCTTTCTGTGCAAAGTTTTATGTCTATTGACACAATTTGTTTTACTTTGGGTGGTCATTTTCACATAGCACCACATACTATATAGAAATGAGCATGCCAACTTGTGTTGCTCTGAGCTTGCTTAAGGTAGTGTGTGCCTCTCCCACGGAGACGATGAGGAACTCCTGCAAAGAAAGTTTCAAAGGAGACCCATGTGTTCTTCTTGTTTAGCACTGTCCCTTAAAGGGTGCTGTTTATCTGCCTAGTTCTGATTTATTGTCTTTAAAAGGGGAGAGTGGTGTACTTTCCCTTTCTTTAAAAAGTGAATAAAAAGCAAAAAAGGTGCATTTTCTGGTTCCTCTGTTTTATTTAATTAATACTTTGATAAAGGACAAGTATTCTTACTTCCTTTAGCAATATTTAACCAGTTTCAGTTGTTTATACTATATGATTATATATAATATAATATAATATAATATAATATAATATAATATAATATAATATAATATATATATACATGTATCTGAATTATATGTGTGTGTGTGTGTGTGTGTGTACAGATGGAAGGGATATTCTCAAGAAAACTCAGCTCATGGTATTCATGTCCAATTGCTTTTTGGACCAAGCTGTGCCTACAGCAAGAAGGTGGTGGGAGATGACACCAAACGGGGCTTGAAACTGACCTCTCTCAGCTCTCCTCCCCATCATCTAGATTCTGACCCTCCCATTTTCAAATGCTGGAATCAAAAACCTCCCAGGGTAAGAGACAGAGGAATTGCATCGCATGGCCTCTAAGGAGGCAACCTCAGCTATCCCCCACAAGCCATACACCCTAATGAAACTAACAATTTCCTGTGAAGGGTAAAACTCGAAACTACTCTTGGGATTAATGAAAAATTAATTTATTGGGTTGCTCTGGCTTTCATCTGGGTGAAAATGACCCAGGAGAACACACACCTGGATTTACTGTTAGCAAATTCAATCCAGCATTTTTATGCCCTAGGAAATAAGCAAGGATATCTGAGATGAAGCCCTCTGGCAAAGCCTTTAAACTCCACGGGTAATGAGAGAAGCGAAGTTCAGTGGCCCAGATCCTGAGAAACGAGGCTCCCTGGGATGGGGATGTGACTGGGACTTTCTGCTCCGGTAGTGCAGAACTCTTTGAACACCATGACATAGGCAGCAAATCCGAAGAATTCTAGTTCCGTTTGGACTTTGGCTGACCTCATCCTCCCCATGAGCTGTTCAAGGCTTTCTGTGTTTCCAGGAGGTCCTTGTGAATACAATGGTGAAGAGGGGTTTTCACTTTGCATCTGCCTGAGGAGCTCTGGGTGGGCTCACTCTGAAGAATGGATCTGTGCTCTGGGGATGGAGCTGCTGGCATCCTTGGGAGCAAGAGAATGAGTGTGGGTGTGAGGTGCTGTGGGGTGTGGGTAGGGGCTCTAAAGAAAAGTATGTGAAGGGCTTTGTTAGCATAGCCACAGTCCCTCACCAAGTTTGGGGACCATGAGAGTCTATCCTTTAAGGGGTGTATGTACTGGTCACAGATCTGGCTGTATAGTCCCCCCAAAAGGGTAAAGTCCTTACATGTTCCCCATAGAAGGAATATCACTATAACTCCTGAATGGGACTGAGTTCTTAGTTTCCCAGAGGACTCCTCTCCCACAGGAGGCTCTCAAGAATGCTGCTGACCCCAAATGGCCACTGAATCTCTATCTGCAGCCTCTACTGAGACCACCATGACTCAGAACCCTGCAAAGACCCAAACTGTGCCATGTTGGGAGACTATAGACCCAGCCCAGGGGAATGTCTCCTCGGGCCATACCATTCCATCAAGATTTGGAGTCCAGCCTGTGCCCTACAGGTGCTCTGGGTGGTCTCTGGACCCCTATGAGGGGGGACCAGAACATGTAACATTTTGGCTTTGGTGCTGCTCTGCAGGCCCGAGACCAGAAGATAGCTGGGGACCTGGAGGCTGCAAGGTACTATGGCTCCAAAGTGAAGTGCTACAGCATCCTGGCTCCAATGTGGACATTGGTGCCCCCATTGCTGCTGCTCCTCGGGCTGGTGGTGACTGGAGCCCTGACCTATCCCTGCTGGCCAAAGACTCTGCGGCTTTCTTCATCACCAAGTTTGATGAGGAGGACTATAGCTCCAAGCCTGTCCTGAACCAAGGACAAGGATGCCAGGTCACTGACCCCAGCTGCCCAACACCAGCTCCCGGGAATTATAGTCTACCACAGCTCCTTGGTCCCTGCCCAACCATGATTCCAGAGGCCACCCTCTTGTCCATCATAAGTATTCAACACTAACCCTCTCAGACTCTTAGACTTTACCTCTAACCTAGAGGGTCCTCAGCACCTGGCTTTGTCCCTTTTTCCCCAACTTACCAGGCTGAGCCTCCATTCATGAGTGGAAGATTCCAGACATGTGTGGGCTCTACCTTCTTGGCGGTAGTTATGTAGGGGGCCCCAGCACCAAATCCTCTGGCCAGCTCCTTCTCATGCCTGGCCTTCAAATGTCAGTCGTGGGTCGGGCCTTTTCTGACCAGCTATGTTCTTGCCAATGGAACCTGAAGGCATCATCTGTAGTGGCTTCTTGTTCAGTAACAGCTTCTATGGTATCACTTTCATGGCTCCTTCCTCATGTGAGAAATACAACAATTATGAATACACTGGTCTTTAGAGATTGGTGATGCAGAAATACTATCTATTATTTTATCAATTGAATCACAGGGGCTGTCTGAGGGCCTGTAATTTGTGACACTGAATGCAATCCAATCAGTTCTCCTTACAAGGATAAATTTGCTCTTCAACTTCCTGGGAAGCCTTTGGGTGAAACTCAACCTTTGGACTCATGGCTCCTTTGGCCAAGCGATGAGTTACATGCTCATAGGTCCTGTTCTTGTGCTTACGTCACTCTGAGGAGCTGGGGAGCTCTTCCTGCCCCTTGTGTGCCCTATCCTCACGCACCCAGCATCTCCACTCCTTCAGATTTCCACATTGAAAACAGTCCCTGAAGTTTCCCGCCTCCATGAAACCTTTCTAGAATCTCCATATGCAGTGGCAAGATGGCCCAGTGGGTAAAGGTACTGGCCACCAAACCCCAGAGGCAGGTGGTGCAAGGAGAGAACCAACTCTTTCAAGTTGTCCTCTGACCTCCATACTCTGTTTCTGCACACTCATGTGCATGCACACACACGCACACTAAACAAATTCTTGTAAAAAAAAAAAAAAGAAAAATCTCCATTTCTTTGTGTTCTGTTGGCTCAGTCCAAGCTTCTTTGAAGCCATGTCAGAACAACTGAGAGACATGACTTGATTTTTGTGTGCACATTGCTGTGCCTTTGATTTAATTTGTGCTTTGTGCCTGATCCAGATTGGTAGAGAGGGTAGGGAAGTTTTACGATGTCGCCATGAAGTTGAGAAGCATAAGTTCTGCACATAGTGGATGATATTAATGGAATCTGCTGGGTGAGTTGGGGGATTGGACTTAGGCTGGCAGAGAGGAAATGAGACATGACTGTTTGAGGGGAGGAAGGAGACAAGGCTACTTTCCCTAGCTATATTCCATCGAAAGTGCCTGTTGAAATGCTTTGGTGGTTCAAAGCCCTGGTAATAGCATCTGACAGATATCTGACCATTTCCTGCTTCGGGCTCTGAGTCAGGTTCTTTAAGGACATATGTCGTACAGACCTCAAGGTACACTTACAGAGGAATTTCATCTCTAAACAAATAAAGTCTCCAAGAATAAAACCAAGTAAAACCCTGTACCGAAGGCAGAAAAGCCAGTCTCTTAATGCTTGATTGAAACAGCTCCCACAGCACAGGGAACATTTGGTTCAATTCTTTCTCTGGAGGAATAAGAGCCAGTTGGGAACTTAATTACAGTATCATTTTGTCAAATTCTGTAACACTTTACATGTAGGATTACATAGACCTCACCTGGGACCTGAGAACTGAGAGGCATTGGGGGAGAGAGGCAAACGCTCCATCAGTCTTCACGGACAAAGGAGAACTTGTGTTATAAGCATTCAGGATTACAGAGGGAAAGGCGTTTTCTCCATTCTCATGCACACAGAGGCATAATCCGACCCAGGTATAACCCAGCCGTGAATAAAGAGGTGCTTTCTAACAGGCTTTCATTGCGTTCATCTGGAATTCTGCCCCTCCTTGCAGTTGGGGGATTTAATTAATCCTCACCCAGAGGCCAGTCTCGTCAAGGCAAATGCCATAGAAGGGCAAAGAATCACCTGAATGTGGGTTATAGCTAGATTCTGCCAGCTTCTCTTTTATTACTATTTCCTATTGTTTAAAGAACTTTGCTGAACGATTGGATTGTATTTGTGCCTTGGGGCTTCTTAGAGCAATTGGAAAATACATTCTAGAATAAACCACATGATTATTAAAATGACTTCAAACAGTAGGAATCTTATTTTCAAAGGAGCTTGGAATGCCTGTATTTACTCATATTTCAGCCCTTAATTATTCATGTTCCATATTTTGAGAATAAAATATATAAGGATGTGTTCGAGTCTAAAAAGGCTCCAGAGTTAAAGGTTTGGCTGCCTGCTGTTGGACCTCTGCAGTGGTACTGGAAGGTTTTAACTGCATCAGTGGTTTGATCTATTGATGGGATCCAGGGGAATAGGCTAGTTAGGAGGTAGGTTTTGGTGGGAGCTTGTCCCTCAGCACTGCCTAGGACTCACATCTTTCTCTATCTGCTTGCTGGCTGCCTTGGGGCAAGAAGATTTCGCTATCATGTTTTTCTCTTACATTTTTGTTTCAACATAAGCAAACAATGACAGAGCCAACATAGCTCTGAAACTCCTAATATCAATAAATATTTCCTCCCTTAGTTGACCTTTTGTCTGACAAAAAAAGTAACTGTAACAGACTATGGCAGTGGTAATTGCCACCAAGAAATACTGGTAAGAAGTCCTAGCTGATGTCCTGGCTTGGATTCCGTTGCTGTGATAAATATCACGATTCTAAGCAACTCAGAGAGGAAACAGTTTATTTATTTGGCTTACAGGTTAGATACGATCCATCACTGACAGAAGTCAGGACATGAACTGAAGTAGAGGCCATGCAGGAATGCTGCTTACTGGCTTGGTCCCAGACTCACATTCAACTATCCTTCTTATACCGCTTAGGCCTACCTGCCCAGGTATGACACTACATCCAGTGGGCTGGGCCCTCCTGTATTAATTAGCAATCAATGAAATGCCCTTACAGACTTGCCACAGGGCAATCTGATGGAAGTAAGTCCCCAGTTGAGATTCACTTTTCCTATGTATGTCAAGTTAAAAACCAAGATTAACCATCACAGGTGAGCAATAGCTCCCCTGGACGTTTGACTGTTTTTCTAACCTGTCACAACAGGAGGGGACCAGGGAGCACAGCTGAAGAGAATAGTCTAAAAAGCTGCCTATACACCAGCATGCTGGTGCATATTCACCATTACAGTACTCAGGAAGTGGAGGTAATATGGTCAGAACTTAAAGGTCATTCTTGCCTACATAGTAAGTTTAAGACCAGTCTAGGATGTATGAAACTGTCTCAAAAAGAAGGAAGGAAGAAGGAGAAGGAAGGAAGGAAGGAAGGAAGGAAGGAAGGAAGGAAGGAAGGAGGGAGGGAGGGAGGAAGGAAGGTTAAGAAAGAAAAAAGTTGTCTGGCAACTTGTTTGGATAAAACACACTCAAATATTAAGTATATATTAAGAAAAAAGTAAGGTTGGGAACTTAGCTCAGTGGTAGAGCACTTGCCTAGCAAGCACAAGGCCCTGGGTTCTGTCCTCAGCTCAAAAAAAAGAAAAAAAAAAGGAAAAAGTATATATTAAGAACTTGGAAGGAAAGGAAATTAAGCATTAAAGCCTAACTTTTAATCACATTCAGGTATTTAATACATATCTTTTCTTCCCCCTCTTTTCTAATTAATCTTATTCTTCCATTTCCATTTCTTTCATCTCTTTATATAATCTGTCATGGGTATATTTCAGTCAAAGTATTTATCGAACCTTTTGTTTATAGCTAGATAAATACTGGCTACAGAAAGGCATTTTGTCATGAAAACACAAATTAGCTTGCTCAGGTAAGGTACTGGGCCATAATGAGTTGTGTACTCACAGTCAAACTACCAGAGTTCTGGTTCTAGCCCAGCAATGAGCTACAGGCCTTACCCTCCCAGCACCTCAGTTTCATCAGTTAAAAAGATAACATGGCAGTTGAAATATTTCTGTGTTTCTCAAGGAATTGGTACTTGAAGTGAGATAAACATGGAAAGGGCAGCGCATAGGAAGGTGGAGTGTGAGTGACGTAAGAGCAGTGTTGACTTTGACATTGGTGTGTTACTTCTTCCTGGAACTCTACCACGCACATAGTAACAGCTAATACTTGTGTCTCAAGCACTGAGGCAAGTGACTTGCATTACTCATTTATTTATGCAATTAGCAGACACTGACGATATTATTTTCCTCTATAGGAAAGAAAGACATTAAGAGGCAGCCTAATGGTCCAAGAGCACATAACTGGCAGTGGCACCCATGGGGGGTTGAATTTTGCCCTATATGAAAAGGAAATATCCAAGTCTGACTCCTGGCTTGGGGGATGTGACCTTCTTTAGGAAAAGGCCTTTGTGTAAGTTGAGGACCTGGAGTTGATGACGTCATACTCACGAGAGAAGGTACACATGTGGGAAGAGTGTCTCAGGGAGATCACGTCACGCCTCCAAAAACCTACAATCGTCTGAGGCCCCTGGGAGGTAGGAACAGAAGGAAAGGTTCCTCCAGCACCATTGCTTCGGATCTGTAGCCTCTAGAATGTGAGAGAGTGCATCTACGGTGTTTCAAGGCACCAACTTTTGGGTAATTTGTTAGAGTAGCTGAAGACAGCCAAGGTGGGCCACTGGGATTCAGACAGAGCGAGTCTGGCCGCAGGGCAGGTCACTGCTGAGTTCCCTTTTCTGCTTGAAATGTAAGTAAATCAGCAGAAGGAAATGATCTTACTACACATGACATCGTTACCTTTGGGGAAGCGGAATGGATGGGGGTGGTGCTTGTGTGAAGCACAGGTTATAAGTTCTCATGTGGGAAAAGGTTCGTGAACTAGCCAGAGATTTTGATGCAGACTTTGTCTCTCGCTAATGAACAAGGAGTGAGTTACAGATAAGCTTCCAGCAAAGACCCGGCTACTCTTGCTCCGTGTCTGGTTTGTGCTGTTTGCATTTACCTCTTAAGCGTACATGTTCAAGTTTTGTAGGAAATGATTATTGAACATTTCCTTAATGCTCAAGACAAAGCCAGATATTATCGATATAGGTTGCAAACCTTTTTTTTTTTTAATTTTCATAAACAAACAAGAAGACAACTACCTCATCTTGAGTTATAAAAAAGACATAAAGCTGGGCATGGTGGTACCCTTCGGAGGCAGAAGAAGGTGGGTCTCTGAGCTTGAGGCTAGCCTGGTCTATAGAGCAAATTCTCACAACTCAGAAACTGTCTCAAAAATAACAAAAGGAAAAACAGAAGAAACCTACAAAAATTTACCCTTTATAGTTCCCCTAGAAATAACACAAAATTTTGCTGTCATTTTTCTTTTTAGTTGAACAAAATCAATTTAAATAAGATGTGAATCCATAAAAAAAACTTTTCATGGTGGCAGGAGTGTTAGAACTCTCTATTTTTCATAATTTGTTAAGAATAAAAAACTTTAAGTAATTAAAAATAAAATTAGTGTTCTCCCTTGGAGAAAGGAAATAATGTACCAAACCTTCAGCAAAGACTTAAATCTATTAATAGCCAAGATCAATGAATAAAAGATAGAATAACCTGTTATTTGGTGAGCTCAGGTTTGTGACATCAATAACCACAATAATATCAATTTTGGATCAATATTCTCAAAAATTTTTTTGATTTATGTTTTTATGTTACATAACATCTTATCGACACTAACTTGTAAACAGACTTTAAACAACACAGTTTTCTGGTGGGTAAGGAAAGCCCTAGGGACTGTCTACCTTGTTCCTGCCCTCCTTAACTTAACTGAACGCAGCTCAGTTATGTGGTACAGGTGCCACACTGTGCCTTGGACCCCTCTCACTTTCCTCCAAGGGCCAAGAACGATCAAAACACCTTAGTGATGAACAAAAGGAGAGCATTCAGATCCAAGGGCAGCCCTAAGCTAGACCCTGAAGCTGCTAACCCAGTTCTTCTCTGTATCTGGTACTTCCCTCCGAAGCCCCGCCCTTTGATCTCAAGGGACTTTGGAACCCTCCATTTCCTCCTCGTTCATCAAATTTAAATGCCTTTGTTGAAGTCTTTATTTTTCTCCTTACCAACCTGAACCTTTCCCAAATTACTCATTTCTGATAAAGGTGCCACCATTGTCCCTAGGATGAAGGCTCACAGCTTTGCCAACGTCTTCAATACTTCCTGTCTCTCACCGAATGTGGTTCCAGTAAGCCACTGTCAGTTACCTCCCATAATTCAATTCACAGCCTTACCACCCTACCCACCTGTGCTAGCATTTCCTACAGTGGACTCTTAGTGTTCCCTGCCCAGACTATTGAAGCCATTATCTAAAGGTCTCTAGGGCTGGACTCCTTCCCATATCCACTGTGACTGGCTAGACACTGCCATATTTTTATTTGTTAAATATTGTAAGTGTCCCTCTGGTCTGTTTTCATTAAAATCCAGTGAGGTTTTAGACTGACAGCCAGGGTGTGGGGGCAGGGAGAACCCTATGTGACCAGGCCCTCCCCACCTCTTCCCACACTGATTTCTGCTTTCTCACGATGACCACAGAAAACCTGCCCTGCTGTCTCTTTCCCTGAAAGCACCTCTCATCCCAGACCAAGCTGTCTTCCTGCTGATTATGCTTTGTCTACCTTCCTTATTTTTTGTGCTCTTCTGTGATTTTGCTCCAGGTTTCAAATGCTTTGATGTGTAGCGAAGGTGGTGACGTAGTGATGCCCCACAGATTCAACCCATGACTCTGTTTTGAGTTGGGCAAGAGGGCACTCACTCACCCGCAGATGCCCTGTTTTGTTGTTTTTTTTTTCTTAAAGACTCTCCTCTGAAGACACGTCTTGCACCAGTGGCTCCCTTCTCCCTCAGCCTACCCTCTGCTATGCCTGGACTTACAACCTCCCAGTAAATCCAGACGCCCTGCTGGAGCCACTAACAGAAGCAGTGTTTTGTTGGACAGTCTTCCTGTTGTCTACTGAGATTTTACCAGTGAGTTCAAACAGCATGGAGAGAACAAAGCAGGGAACAGGGTCCCCTTGTCACATGCTATCAGGCTTTGGAGGTACCGGAAACTCAGATAGGTTAGGTCTTGGGGAGGCTAAATAAGAACTGATTTTTCTCACATTGCTAACACCTCCGGCCTTACAGGTTCCATATAGACACCCCTGTGTCTCCCTAACACCATTTCCACACCCACTGGTTAGACTGAGGTGTAGTCAGTTTGTTTCCATGCCTTCCTTTGGGATATAGTTTTGTCTGCGCTGCCCACAGTGGCCTATATTGCCTGGGTGAGTCCCTTCACTGCTTAATGCTCTCAGGGTTGGGGAGACTGGATGTACTCCCATGGCCCTTCAGCTGACTCTGTATCATAGTAGTTAGATGCTTTGTGCATAGTTTTCTAAAGCCTTGTCCCCCTTCCCTGTCTCTCTTTGGAGGGAAGAGGCAATACTGGTTTTGCCATCCTCTACCCTGGACCCACTGTCCTAGTTCTCAAAACATTTTCTTCTAAGCAAGGACAAAACAATTACTCCACCAGGACTCTGGAAGCATAGGATAAAAGGACGCACTAGTGTGATGGAGAGGCAGCCCCTACCTCTAGCAGTGTTGAGAGCTGAGCTCCCACACTGTCCCCATCTTGGTGAAGCATTTGTGCTGTAACAGCCTCCAGTCAGGCCTTTGGATTTATTTGAATGCCATGAGTCTTGCCTTGGCAGAAAGAATGTAGCCACTGGAGCAAGACAGATCATCAGAGGAGTCTTCGTTCTGGAAGAAGGAAGCTTCTCGGGGTGAGTGCCTTTTTGCCCAGTTCCAGACTCAGTCATGGGTTGAGTCTGTGGGACACAAGTACTTCACCACTTTTGCTAATTACACATTGAAGAATTTAAAGCCTGGAGCAAAGTCACCAACTGTTGCTACCTGGAGTTGACGCTTAAGCTCCCAGTTCTGATGCTTAACTGTTAGTCTCTTGTGACCTCTATCTGTTGTCTCCAAGCAGACTGGTTCTGAGGGATTTCTTTGCCACTGTCACCTAATATTTTCCATCTTGGGAGGTAACGTTCCAAGCAGTTTGCACCAAAACTAAAATAGCTAAGTAGCCAGGAAGGACTCATCCTGTGTTTGCCTGGAGTGACCCAGAAGGACCCTCCTTTGTTTCCACAGGCCAGGCTTTAAGATGACTCTGGTGGGGGACTTTTCAGGTCCACTCATGATGTCTGTGTTCTTTTCACTTTCCCTCAGGACAGGTAGAATCACCTGACTGCATTCTTGTCTCCAGCCTCAAGGCCCCACTCCCTTCCCTTCTCCTCAGACTCTTACCCTGTTCATTCATCTTGACTATAAGCTTCAGTTCCCATCATCTTCTCTGACCTTAAAACAAATCCTCATTGGGAACTTCCTGCCTAAAATTCACTTCAAATCTTTCTTGGAAAGTGATAAAATAAAAAGCAATAAATAAATAAATAAATAAATAAATAAATAAATAAATAAATAAAATAAAACAAAATAAACCACACAAATGATCCAATAATTGAGTTCACATGAAATATCCAATAATTGAGTTCAAACACTTCATTTCCTGAACATGAGTCCTCAGGGGGCAGGGCAGTGGTGAGCTCCTGGTATCCTGGAGGCCCACATTAAACACTGGCTGCTTTTAATGTCGCCTAGAAGCCGTTGCCATGGGAGGACAAGGGGCATGGCCTACTCATCTTCTGTCACTCATTTCCACAGTCTACATGCAGAGAGGCCTTGCTCTGTGCAGGTCAGTGTCCACTAAACACATCTCTCTGGACCACCCTCCCGATCTTACCCTGATTGCCCTACATCTGTGGTGCCTCAAACTCTTTAGTCCATGGCTTGCTCTGAGCCATGCACTTCAAGTTGCCATCATCTGTCTTTTCTGGAAGTTACCATTGTTCTGGCCACTGTGCTGATAGTTTCTCCAGGATCTTGATTGTATATGAACGTAGGCTTTTGCCCTGTTTGGAATAGTGATTGACACATTTTCTGGGTGAGCTGTGGCTTTTGCCAAAAAGATTAACACTCAGATAGACATGGATATACATGTCCCTATTCACAGCTGGGTAGAAAAAGAGCCTTACCAGAAAGTGGGAGAAGGAAGCTTTTGCTATCCAGTACCTCTAACCTTCCCACACAATCCTAATAACCACATCCAAGTGTGGACTTATCTATCCAGGGGGGTCATATCGGTTTGTCTGCATGACATAGGAGGGAGGGTTATTTAACAAGTTTAGCCTAATTGGTAGGTTTTAGTTTGGTCCTGTGTGATCACAAGTAAGAGGTGATGGCGCCTAGACCCTCAGCATTTAAGAAAGAAGAAATACAATTGGGCAGAAGTGCCATTGAAGATGCAGAACAGCACGTTGCTATGGTAACTGCTGACATTGCCAGCGCTGGCCTGCCAGGCCCAACATGTAACATGGAAATCTCATGTGATTAGACTTAGCTTGCCGATGCTCAGCTAAGAGATGGAGTCTTGCTCGTCAAGTAGATCACAAGAGTCAGTTGAGGCAGAGTCCCAGACTCTACTTAGCAATTTTAATTTGATGGGACTGTGGGTCTGAATATAAATTTTAGTGATCTACATATTCAATCTCTTCTCCAGGTGAACATTGCGATTCATAAGGCCTAGAGAGCAAAGTTCCAAGGAGAGATACCAAATCACTCTATGGTAGGAAGTATAAAGGGAACACCAAAACCCAGCAGGGATTTAGTAGAGGTCCTGGGTGAGGGGATATCAGTTCCTTAGACAGTATCGGTTAGTGGGTGGGAGCTCCCCACAGACGAATTTTAGTCCAATAGGCCTCCATACTTAGTTTTGTTGAAGTTAAACCACTGCTTTGGGATACTTGCTTGCAATTTTAAATTGTTCTTTCTTGAAATTCTCACCGGTGGCACTTGGGTAATGGAGGAATGGCTCCTAATCTCAGGACACGTGGAGATGAGACCCTTAGCCTGGGTCTGGACCTCCAGAGAGGTCAAGCTGTTGGCCTGCGGGGGATAACTGGGCTTGCTTTCTGTTGGTTCCAGTAGCTGACGGCCTCATCATTTTCCCCCTTGATTTGTCTTGGCCCAGGGCCTCTGTATTCGAGCTCCTTTGCTCTTGGGTTTTCCTGATGTTTAAACTGCTCTGAGTAGTCTCACATCTACTGCATGTTCCTGGCCCCAGAGTTCCTGAGGATTGTTTGTACTGTCCCTTGCTCTGTCTCCATCTTTTCAGGACCTATACTCATTGAAGTACTGACTCACAGAAATGACATAGACATCGTTTTCCTGCTTGACCCTACTCACCACTCCCCTAACTATGCTGGGCCTCAACTGCCAAGAGCAGGCAGGAGCCCTGTGTCTCAACAACACTCCTAGCCTGTCCAGGGAGCCAGCCAGCTCTGCACTAATTCCAAGGGATCTCAGCTTCTGACTATCTTCCACTCCCTCTGTATGCCTTCCAACCACCAGGATATCACACAGACTGCCTGTGACTCCTAATCCTGTTTCCAGACATTTTATTCTAGAAACCACCAGTCCATCCTCACAGACAGCTTCTTGGTTTAATGGGACAAAGTTGACATAGCATAGCACATCCTTTCTTTTGAATTGATTGTCCTGCACAAATTCCTAACTAGACTGTAAGAGGGAACCCACAAGCTTCATTTTAATTTCTCTGACAGTCCCTGTCTCCCTTCCAGGCCACCTCACCACAAGAGGGGAGGAGTTCCTATATTGAGAAAGGCAAAACAATCTAATAACAGTTTTTGAATATTACCCGGTGGTCTTAATGAGATACAAAAAAGGGCTTTGTCAATCTACCATCTTGAGATGGAAACTTTTACTTCCTATATGCTGAGCTGACACAGATTTACAGAAGAGCTGAATAGCCCAGTCTTTGTTATTGTCAATTTTTTCCTTCCTTCCTTCCTTCCTTCCTTCTTTCCTTCCTTCCTTCCTTCTTTCCTTCCTTCCTTCCTTCCTCCCTCCTTCCCTCCCTCCCTCCCTTCCTCCCTCCCTCCCTTTCTTTCCTTCCTTCCTTCTTTCCTTCCTCTCTTCCTTTCTTCCTTGAGACAGGGTCTTATCGTGCAGCCCTGGCTGTCCTGGAACTCACTCTGTAGGCCAGGCTGGCCTCAAACTCACAGAGATTCACCTTCCTCTCCTTCCCAAGTAGATTAAAAGTGTACACCACCATATGCAGGACTTTTTAAAAATTTATGTATTATTTCATTCTAAAGAAAATGCTTTGCACATGAGGTATGTGAAAACAGTACCTGCCTTTCCTCCAGTTGGGGTGGGTAGTGAAAAGTACTCTAAATCCAGAGTCTGGTAAACAGGTCCAGATCATGTCTCTTCAAACTCAGGCTTCAGCCTGCCATCTCTCCCAGGAGGTAACAGTGAGGCCTGTGGGTGGTAGTGAGATTGATTGTAGTGGAGGATACGTGTTCATTAAAAACCTTAAATGGTTTTGTGTTTTATTTGGTGATACTTCTGGCTTGTGCACAGTTGGAAAGCAACCAGGCACAAGGAAAGAGCATTTCTGGCAGTTACCATATGCCTCTGGTCTCCACTACTCCTTACCAGCTCTAGTGGGTGACAAAGCGTCAGGGTTCTTCTATTTGCTGTAGACTTCCAAGAACACCTTCTTTAGGGAGGCCCCCAACTTGGGCTCTTCCTTAGCTCCTCTCTCATGTATCCTCTCTCAGCCCAACAGAGGATCATCTGATAGATTAGCTGTTTCAGGAATCTTCTGTCACAAATGACAAAAAGTCCATTCCAAAGAACTTTGGCACTAGAGGGCAAGTCTTAACTTCTATGACCTGCCCTCTCCTGCAGTACCTGGGGGGGGGGGTCTCTCCATGTCTCTGCTCTGCCTCCCTTTGCTCTGTAGTCACTCAAGGCCAGGCATTCTGCTCACAGTTGCCCCAGA
This sequence comes from Onychomys torridus, assembly GCF_903995425.1. Taxonomy (NCBI): domain Eukaryota; kingdom Metazoa; phylum Chordata; class Mammalia; order Rodentia; family Cricetidae; genus Onychomys; species Onychomys torridus. Next base: position 65,272,612 of record NC_050451.1, on the reverse strand, counting down.
AGCTCAGCTTTTCCCTAGTCTTGCAATCTCTGGTGAAAAAGAGGTTTTTACTCATAAGAGTTGCAAAGAATGCTCACGTGTTCCTAACCTATGTCTCCAACCTGACTCTAAAGCCACGGCCATAGCATGGGCACCAGCAAACATGTCCACAGAGTAGCACTTTCTATGAGGAACGTCTAAGTGTTGTTACCAGTCAAAATGGATGAACCCCATGCAAGCAGCTTCAAAATAACAGCTGCCACCACACTGGCTAGGTGATGTGCTTGTGTATCGCCCTTATCAGTGAGCTTAGCCGTCTCAATCTCCACAAGTGTGTGGGCATTTGTAGGCAGCTTCTGCCCAGGGGAGATGGATAGTGGAAATGACTTATGACCCATGAACCTAGTTTCCCTGAGTATGCAGTATGTGGATGAAAACAGAAGGTATTTGAACCCACCTGAGATGAAAAGGGAAAAGTCTTGTTTCAGTAGGAGCTAGCATCTGAATATATTTCCTCCAACACACAGAAGTCCCCAAAGGTGACAATGGTAAGAGGTGGGATTTCAAGGGGAGATTGTGCCATGAAGGCTCCTTCCATGCTGAAGGCCTCTTTATCAAAGAGGCTTCATGCTGCCTTTGAGTAGCTTGCTCTTCCGACATGAAGGGCAGTGTTCCCCCTTCTGTGATGACTGCATCTCTCATCAGCTCCCCTTGCTGGAGCCCCGATTTCAAGGGTGTCCCAGCCTGTAGAACTGGGAGAAATAAAGATCAGTTCTTTATAAGTAACTCAGCAACAGGTATCTGCCACAGCTCCACAAAATGCACAAAGATTCTCAGTGGTGTTTAGCGGCATCCACTGTTTTTCTTATTTGACGTTTGTTTCGGCCGCTCAACTGATACTCGGTGTGTTGTTGAAGGTCATGACTTGTTTGCTGAACATGTAAATCTGTGGATCTGTCTTTGTCACGAGGACTTGAGAAGTGCTGCAGTAAGTTTGTCGAAAGCTTTATGCACTCAGGTTGTGTTGACGCATTCAGTCATCCCAGGCGGGACACATTGTCACAGTTCTTCCATGTAACCTAATGTTCTAAAGATGTTAAACCATAAAACCAGCCCACAGTGAGAGAAATGCAATTGAAGGAGAATGGCACAGGAAACATCAGCACAACTCACTGTTAGTGAGAACATTACCATTTGAATTGGCCACCAGTGTTCAGTTTTTATTAATAATCATATTGAAGTTTAAGCTTGTCCAGATATTGATTTCATTCTACTGCAAAATTCCAAACTCTAATGTATGTTTGCTGCCTCTTTTAAATTCAGTCTGTTCCCTTGGATTTCAAAGCTGGTACTGGATTAAGGAATTTAATCATGCTTAATCGTTAGATGGCCTGAAGATGTCTTGTGGCAAATTGTGCTGTTATATAATGTATGATAACCACTGTACAATTAGACACTGAAAACTTAAAACAACAAATAGTTTTCCTCATTAATCTGCAGTCTTTTCAGGTTCACTGAGATCAACTCATCTACTTAACATGAGGGTCCACTGGGCAATGGTTTGGGGCTGATGGATCCACTTTTATGACGGTGTATTTACATGCCTGGCAAGTTGTTGCCATCCACTGGCGAGTCAAGGAATGTGGTCTTGGGGTTTGGCTTCCTTTCCACAGCTTACCTTATAGCATGGGCCTCCCATCCCAATGGGGCAGTCAATGGCTACTATCTTAAGCATGCTTAGCATGGTATCTCTCTGATCTAATTAGTCAAGGAGTCACAAAGTCTAGACTTAGAAGAGAGCACCAAGCTGCTTCTCCTTAAAAGTCTCAAAGAATTCTGGGACCATGTTTTTAAATGCCAGGTATTTCTCTTGCTATGCAAATAAAACCAGACTCAAAGACACATAAAATGTTTTCTCTCATAAGTGGAATCTAGATTTAAATCTCTGTGTGTGATTGTGTATGTGTGCATGCTTGTGCATGCCCTGGAATTAAAAAGGGGACCATGAATGCAGATCTTAAAGGTGTCTGGAGGTGGAGTGGGGAAGGTAATGGAGTACTTATGACTTGAAAGCAGAGAGAGATTATTGGATAGGAAAGAAGGTGACTAATAAGGAGGCATGGGACAATGGGGGAAAGGCAGGGAGGAGGGAGATAAGATTAAAATATGTGCCAGGCGGTGGTGGCACATGCCTTTAATCCCAGCACTCGGGGAGGCAGAGCCAGGCGGATCTCTGTGAGTTTGAGGCCAGCCTGGTCTACCAAGTGAGTTCCAGGAAAGGCAAAACTACACAGAGAAACCCTGTCTCCAAAAACCAAAAAAATAAAATAAAATAAAATATGCATGGAAACTCCACAATGAAGCCCATTACTTTGCATGTTAACTTAAACTTCATTTAAAAATTCCAGTGACTCAGTCTTAAGTCTTGCCTCTACAAATGGAATTTTACTGGGATATTGAATTAAAATATCAACATTGTAAGACCCCAAAAGTAGCTATCATCATCATCATCATCATCATCATCATTAATTATTATTAGTCATCTTCAGATTCAAGTACCCTGGCTGAAATTATTCAATGAAATTATTCTTAAGATATGTAAATTCTTGTGGGAGACTGCATCAATGTACCTTCATAGAACCAGGCTGCTCTGACCCCAGCACTTGGCTATAATCTGGTCTCAGCACCCAATGCCGCAGCTAAAGAAGTATGAGCTGAGTTTGTTAAAGACTTCTCAGCCAAATGCTGCCCTTTCCGCCAGTGTGAGAATTGGCCCCTAACTGGAAAGACTTTAATCCCTGCCAAACAATTTCTCTGAAGCAATTCTGATGAGAAGCCTTTACAGTGTGCCTCTTTGCTTGAGTTATTTGGGGGCGTGGCTGGCTAAGCACAATGGGAATACCTAAGTGTCTTCCTGTGAATACAGTGGGGCTATTCATCCCCTTCCCAGGAAACATTATCCTTTATATAAGCTTGGATCCCATTCCGAGGCAAGACTTCAGAAACCATGTAATTTGTGTCTCCTCTACTAGGGAAATATGCCAACGTTGGGAGTCCTGCACAGATCTGAGAACAAAGGCCCAGGTCAGGGAGAACAGAGCTGTATTTCTTTGTAACAACCAGAAAAGTTTAGTTTCCTGGTACAGCCTATATTTGTCTGCCATGTGATACTGTACAGCGGAATTGGGAAAGGCTTTCTGGTGCCCAGATGATCTAGGATAGAAGAGAAAGCACCATTTTGTTTTCATCTTTCACTATTCCTTTGCTTTTTTGAATTATATCTGTGGGAGCCTTGTGAATCAACAGGAAGAAGTTTTGCTCAACATGCTTGATTAACATCTGACATCAAGTCCCTGTAATTCTGCAATCCTGGATGGGGGTGGGGAAGGGGGATTAAAAAATAGCATGGATATTGTCACTGGCCTTTGAGTACCCCCAAGATATTAAGGTATATATGACCCAGGAGGGGTAAAATCCATTCATTTGTCAAAGATGTACATTTAGTCTAGACTTTGAATAAGGAAATCATTCTGATCACAAGAAGGCACACTGAATATGTGTGGATACCATCCCCAAATTTTGATTTTTTAGTTTTCTCTTCTCTTGGGTTGCCACTCCCCTGGGACATTCCATTCTTTGAGTATAAACTGTGCCAACATTAGCAGAGAAATCTTTTTGCTTCCTTGTATACCGGCGGCAGAGTGTCAGACCTTGTGATAAGGTAGAACACAGTCAACTTTGCTACAGTTCTCTCTTGGGAAATGCCCACAGCTTTTCAGGGGAACTGGAAAGAATTCCAGGTTGAAGCCATTATTAATTCGTGTGAATTAATGATTCTAGAAAATTCATAATTATGAGTTACTGGCACTTGGATTCATATAAAATTTATTCACAAAAAGAACAAAATATTACTGCTTCTGAACTGCATTGTTCTGTATCTTCACACTTGAATTTGCATTGAGTCAACCACCAAATAAATCTCAGTTTAAATGGTTTCTTTTAACTTTGTACAATTTTGTCCTGATGCATTTTCTATTTTAATTCAACGTTTCTATTAAATATCAGATCTCAAAAATGTAGCACATAAGAAGAGCTAGCAGGTAACTCTTTGTGGGTGTGTGTAAGAAGCTCTGAAGGGAATTTGCCTACCACAGCTGCTGTTTTGATGAGTGGGTTTTCTTCCTCACTGGGTTTCAACACTGGCTCAGGTTCAGAAATGCCATCCTCAGTTCAACAGCCCTTTCTTCTCAAACAGGCTAACATTTTTCTTGTCACCAGGACACAAACTTTTAAATTATTATAACTATTGTCTCAAGTATCTGTCCTTTGCTTCAAAGCTTTAGATTTATTTCTTGATTTGTCTGGGAAGTTAATTTACAACTTTGTTTTCCAAGTTATCTTTCCTTTCATCTAGGACATTGAGAATTATGCTTTCTTCCGGTTAGTTCCTCCCCCGCTCGATCCCTTTTCATTGATGGCTCCTCACTATCTTTAGTTTACTTTCATTGACTTCATAAATTGGGTCATCTAAGCCTTCTCCTTGACTTCTGAGTGTCTCTCTCTCCCTCTCTCCTTCCCTCCTTCTCCCCCTTCATCCCCCTCCCTCCTCTCTTCTTCACCATACAAAGCAAGGAAGTACAGGTTTTAATTACCTACTACAGACATACATTTAGGATTTATGCACTTTTATGTTTTATATTTGTGTCACCTGACAGGATCAGAGGATGGGAACGAGCAGGTTGAACCACGGGAACTATGTGCCAGAGACCTGCAAACAATTCCCAGGAAACTGTCTTGTGATGTCAGTGGAGGGTGGAGGTACTCATAAAATCAAGGGAATTATGACCATGCCAGATGACCACCTAACAAAGAATGAAAGTCTAGGATTTTATCTTTATGATTAGAAAAATCAAGAGGCAAAAACATCAGTCATTAAAGAAATAAAGACCCAGAATGAGGGTGGAGGTCAAGCGTGAAGTGAGGTTGCAAGTTTCCAGTGATAAAACTCAGAGTTTGCAAGTGTGTTAACAATGCTTTAGAAAGGAAAAACAGATTCCACTAAGGAGGGAATGCCTGGAGTGCCCCAGGAAACACTGGCCCCAGAAGATGAGCTCAAGAGAGCTTGAAATGGGAAAGGCCAGGCAATGGTATATTCTGTTCAGACTCATCGAGAGGCTAGATTCACCAAGCTCACACAACACCTGAACAGAATTGCTCACCTGAGATAGCAAGGGCTACAGGATGAGGTAAAGGAGTTGACGATGTCTGAAGAGAACCGGAATCTGATCTGAAAGCTAGCTAGTCCACAGATAAAGGCATCCGAGAGCTCACCTATCTGAGGGCTCATGCTTTACACTGCTGGTGTCCACTTTGCTGGGCCCCATGCTCTGGGGTAAACTAGCATGGGGCTTCTTCCTTTTTATCCTTTGTGCTTCCCAGCTGTTCAGAATGGTGGAGACCATAAGCCTGAGATAAAATCATGCGTGTAGAAGCACACAGTGAGCAGAGGTGTGAGCCTCAAGAGAAACACATAGTGAGTAGAGGTGTGAGCCTGTAGTGAAACACTGATGTGGGAACACAGAGTGAGCAGAGGTGTGAGCCTACAGTGTAACACTGATGTGGAAACACAGTGAGCAGAGGTGTCTGAGGTGTGTGCTGTCTTTGAACTGAGACTGTTTGTTTAGGATGTCCTGGTGCCTTTAGTTCTCACCCTCCAGCTTCTCCAAAATAAAATCAACCCACGCTGTGGCACTGTAAGGGTGAGAGAAGATACCCTCTGCAACAGACTGCCGTTTTATTCGGTGTACACCAAGCCTCAGGGAGGCGAGATGGAGGCTAGCAAGGGAGGCGAACAAAGAGGGACCCATGGTTCTCAAGCCAGGCACCTTGTAAGACTCACAGAAAAACATTATAAAAGCACAAATACAAATTGAAAGATGAGAGAGGAGTTTCATGTGAAGATAATTACAATAGGTTTCAACATTTAAAATCTGATGACTGTCTGCCTCAATCATCACAAATTTCAAGACAGGGCAGAAACTATTGAAGAACTTCTGTTAAATAGCTGCTAACCTTTTCACCACATGTAATGACTCGATGTCTCTGAGCGCTCTTGTTTTATGTCATTTTCCTTTTATACTTTATTCAAGTTTTTACAATTTTACTTTTACTTTCACAATTACGCACATGTGTGTGCACACAGAGTTTTGATCATATTTCTGGCCCCCTATAATTCTCTTATCTCTCCCCGTCTTGGCCAACCCCTTCTTCCCGGTAAGCTTCTCTCCTACTTTCATGTGGTTTAAAAATAACTTGGTTGCCTGCAGTGAACATAGGTGGGGACTTATTTACTTAAACAAGGACAACTTACACCACCAAGGAACGACACCCTTTCCTCCAGCAGCATTAACTGCCTACAGCTTCTCAGAGAAAAGCGAGGCGTGATTAGCCCTTCCGCATTCCTGATGGAGAGTGATGAGCCTAATGCTGGACTGAATGTTACTTCCTATTAAAAAAGGGTGAGCACAGGATGCAGTCTTTGCTCTAGCACAGGCCATGGAGGTTGCTTTTTTGCATTGTTGATCATTTTAGCCAGGTGTGACAGACCAGGTGAGTCATTCACCATCTCATGTACTTAAAAAGGGGAAAAGTACACAACATGCCAAACCTTGCTCACCTAACTTTCCAGATCCAAGAGGCTGTTCTTACTCACCCATCTCTCACACTCCTCCGCTAAGTTTTGCATGCAGGGTGACCAGAAAGCAAGGGCATAGGCATATCCCTGGAAACCATTCCTCTGCCAGTAAGCTGGCAGAGTGCTGATTAATACATTGAAATGCTAATAGACTTCACAAGCGTATTCCATAAAGCCTATTAAGTGTTCTTCCGACATCGTGTACCTGATCTGAGCCCTCCAAATGCTCTCAAGTACCAAAACCAAGAAGAGGACACATGCAAACGAGAGTGGGGATTGATCAGAGTGGAAGGATAAAAGCCATCATAATTCAAATAAATGACAGTTTCACAAGGATCTATGATCTCATGAACATATGAGACCCAGGGCCTGAAAAGAAGCCTGGGAGAAGGAAGGGTTTTCATTTATGGGGAAGTGTTTTTCAATGTAATCCACTTCCGATGTATATCCACTTCCGGAGAAGCATGTAGAATATGTGAGGGAGTGATTATAGGCAGCATCAGACTTTGAGCCGAGTCCTGAAAGACACAGAGACATTTTTAAGGAGGTTCCAGTAAGCTCAGTAGCAGACAAAAGACATTATTAAGGAAGGAAGGAAGGAAGGAAGGAAGGAAGGAAGGAAGGAAGGAAGGAAGGAAGGAAGGAAGGAAGGGGACTCCGTTTGAAGTGTTTTAGAGAATTTCAAACTACACTTACATATTATGGCAGATACAAGCAGGTGAAAACATGAAAGAATCTACTAGATCTGGTGTTGAAGAAGCTATGTGGTGACTCTTACCAATGAGTCTCAACGACAACGCGGTGTAGCTTCTAACCTGATCTCAGTGGGCTGGAAGTGAACGGCCTAGAGAGGCCTCACTGTGGGTCTCTTCACCACGTAGGAAGCTCCTCTGAGAAGGGAAGAGGAAGTGCTGCTGGGGCTAGAGGAAGCCTAAAGACAGGGACTCGTCAGGAGCATTATGTTTCAAATTACGGAAACGTGTAACCAAGAACTTTAATTAAGAACATCTATAAAGAAGTGGCTAAGTGGTGAGCCATTTCCTGGTCTGAGAAGAGGGCACAGGTCTCTCTGTCTGCTCATCATTTTTCCCCTCCCTGCTCCTCGGGATCTTCAAATTCTCTGATAGCTCCCCAACACCAGCCAAGGGAGCAAGTGGACAATTCTCAGGAGACACCTATGCTCCTCATCATTCACAGGGGCGGCCCAGGCTTGGTCCGTGCCAATGACCCCAGAATCAAAAGTCTCCCTGCTCACATTCTCCTCTTCTGTTCTCCAAAGGTGTCCACAACCTCCATCCCTCTCCTCTTCTCCCTTGCCCCGCCCTTTCCTTTGTGTGTGATGGAGCAGTGGCTGTGCAGTTAACTGTGCTTCCAAGCCGCAACCTTAAAATAAATGCATAGTTTTTCTGTGCCATGGGTTAAACATGACTTCTTCTACTGTCTCCATGCTAGACATTTGATCTTTTAAAGAGGTGAATCATGTAAATATTTGTGTACAATGTTTTAAGATAAATTTTGACAGTGTCAGAAATGGAACTGTCTGCACCAAGATGAGCATGTTTGGATGGCTGTTGATAGCTGCTGCCACTGTTTTCTTGGTAACTCCACTTACAAAGCTATGGTTTACTGAGAGAACATAAGCTTCAGCCTTGGTTGAAATGCAGAAGAACATGGAAAATCTGAAGCAAACACCTGATATCTTTAGTGAGACCCAGATATGGTTGTTTGGGTCTGCAGTTTGAATTCCCTAAGCAAGGCACAGTCGGTCTCTACATTTTCCACCGATTGTGAAAATGTACCAACATGAACTGAATTGCTTCAGACTTAGGACAGATTTCTCAGACTGTGGGTACAGCCCTGGCTGGTCAGCCTGGGAGGAGTAACATGGGCTGGCAGTCATCAGGTATGTTGTGCTGGGATCTAGAAACACTGAGAGCCAGCAAGAGATGTCTTAATCCACCAAGTAAACATAACACAACCTCAGTGGACTCATGAAGGACAGACAATCCCGCACATTAAATTAAGCTGAGGCACAGGGTCTGTCAGAGCTAACCCCTGCCTAGCATCCTAGAAGATTCTGAGCCTGCCCCCCTTCCTGGTCATTCCTTGGTCCCCAAGTTCTAGTATCTTGCCATATGGCAGGGGTGGGGTGGGGGTGCAGTGGTGAGAAACACAGAGTTTTCTTTCTTTCACAGAAGTAGGTTTCTAGGAACGTGATCACAGCCTGGGCCCCAGAAGGCGAGTTAAGACCCACATGCAGAAACTCATCGCTGGGAGAAGCCCAGCTTTATATTTTAACAAAAGCACCTTTAAAAAGTGTCTCCATTTTCAAAATGCTACCTTTTGCAAATTACATCGACATGGGGCGCCAGACAAGAAAGCTCTTTGATACAATTCTGCCGTCTCTAGGGGGGGCAAAGATTGGAAAGATGTGGGTGGGAGCCATGTTTGGTCACGGTCCTCAGCGACCACACTTGGGTCATTCATTATTCAGAAAAAGCACACCACCACTAACCCATAGGCTCCAACAGGACCTTGTTAATAAGTCATGTCTCACCTGCTCTATTAATGATCAGCAAATGGCTGGAACTCTGGCCAGGACACCTAGACATTGTGACGAGTGCCAAAGAACAGCTGATACCGTTGACTAAAAATAGAGCGCTGGAGTGAGTCAGGCTCAATTTCTGATGTTTTCCTGGCATAGGAGGTTTAAATTTTTTTATGTTATAAGAGCTTCACTGCACAGACTCTGGTCTGTAGGAGTTGAGCACACTCATACTTCCATTTCCAAGGCCCAGTGGGTACCTGGCATGACTGGCTTCCTAAGCATATCTGTGAGCCTGACCTTTACCCTCTAGTCTGAGTTACCCATAAACCAAAAGATGCTTTGGGAATTGTCAAATATCACACCATTTCCTGAAACTTTTCCTTTGTACTATTCCCATAATTCTCCTCCTCCTTCACAAGATGGATGCAATTAAAAAGCAAAAGGGTCAACGGATTCTGCATAAACTAACCCCAGGATACCCAATGGTAGAAATGGCAAACTGAAGAGCCAAGTGTATCTCTCCAGGGCGTGTCAATGTACACAATGTATATTTTAAAGTGAGCTTAATTGACAGGATGACTTTTTAGATAAGACCTACAATGTAGCACAACTATGTTGCTCATTTAAATTAGATTTTTTTTCTATTTAATTCATTGGTCAGTGTTTTCTAATCAAGGGGTTGATATGGGTTTGCTAATATTAATCAGTACTGACCACATGTCAGGCCAAAAGAGGATGCCTGAACTACATTCTCAAGGCAATGGTCCTAATTGAAAGTGTAGCCTTTGGGTCTGGATGAATTGTTTGTTGCTATATGCTATCAGTATTCAGCATTAGAGCCTCTAATAAAATTTTGTGAAGAAATCTCAACCTGTAGATCCCAACTCAATATTATCACACACACACACACACACACACACACACACATACACACATACACACACACACACACACACACCTTTTTTTTTTTTTTTATGAGTCCAAGTACTTTAAGAATGCTTCAGCCATGTTAATGACAATATCAGTTCTTTATCTCACTGACACACAAAAGGCTGGACAAACCAGTGAGTTGTGAAAAGCCTTTGTGAGGACCTTTGCGTGGTAGCCAGCAGTCTCAGAGAAGAAACCCCTCCAGCTGTCTTCATTTAAACCTCTTTTCTCTGGTCTTCCCACCTCTCTCCTCTCTATGTTAGAACCTCAGGAAAGTGAGCCTGTCCATTGGTGTGACGGGGCTGGAGGTACTCTTACCGCATCTGCCCTATCAGCTCTCTCACGAGCACCCTGTGGTTACCATCTTGTTCTGATGCTGTTTTTGCATCCGACCAATATCAGAGCCAGAACTTGGTTTGCACAGTGAGCAAAGCTTCTCCCTAGAGCTGTCCTCCTCCCCAAAGGAGGAGGAGTGGACGTTTGTGCAAAGAGGAATGGAAAAGTTATTATATTCTCTAGGGTGCTCTGAGAGGTGAGAATGGAGTTCTCTTGTCAAGAAGGAGCAATGGTATACGCTTCTAAATGAATATATTGCAGGTTACAGGAGGGAGGGACAGAGAGGGAGAGAGAGAGGGGAGGGAGGGAGGGAGGGAGGGAGGGAGGGAGGGAGAGAGAGAGAGAGAGAGAGAGAGAGAGAGAGAGAGAGAGAGAAGCGGTAGAAATTGACTAGAGTTGCATGGATGTGGAAGTCGTAGTATTTGTGTAAGTAGGAGCGTAGGTGGGTAGCATCTAATACCTGGCCTCCAGGGTTTCACTCATTACTTGAATTCTTTTCTGGGTGAAGCTGTGGTAAGAGGCTGAGTTACAACCCCAGGCAAGAGCTGCAAACTCGTCGGAGTGACGGGCAAATGCCAGGGAAGACCTGGCACAGGGCAGAACTAGAACTTCCTGGCGCCAAAAGAAGGCCTCATAACCCAGGTTCTAGCCTGCCGGACTCTGTTTTCTTTAACAAAACTATATTCACCTTGTCTGTTATTCTCTACCTGGGAATTGCCCTTTCTCATAAGCTTTCAAGGGGCTTAATAGCAGGAAAAATTAGTTCATGGATTTTTGTTTTTGTTTTTGTTTTTTGTCAACTTCTTTTGAAAATACAGGACTTGCTAGACTAGCAATACGATAAAGTTCTGAAAGTGGCCTGGCAACCTGTGGTTATACCTACAGTCCTGTTTAGAGATGGATCTAGACAAGCATCCTAGTGAGATAAGGATGATTATAAAAACAAGGAAAGTGGTGGCAGCCTGCTGCCCGAGGAGGGGGCTGGGACCAATTGTCCTTCACAAGGAGCTTTATTAAGTGAAAGAGAATCTACCATGGTAGATGCTTCCTAAAGTATCAGGCCCATGACCTAGCAGTGACTAAGGGACAAGCCTTCACTGGTGAAAGTTGCAAACACCCCAGGAGTTACTGGATGTACCAAAGAAAGCTGATATGTTATCTAAGTATGAGACCACCAGTTCAGAGACAGGAATGAGGCAGTGGTGTCTTGGGAAAACTTTGGGGACTTAGTTGTACAGTAGAAAGCAAGGGAGGTAGGTGTGACTCAGAGTGAGTGCTGGTGCAGAGGCAGAGCAAGATGAGGAAGAGAAAAAAATTCAGAGGAGATTGAGCGGGCCTAAGCCTGCTAGAGAGGAATCAGAGGAAGTGGAAACAGTAGATTGGAGCATCCTTATAGAAGTCACAGGACAGTGTGATGGACAGTTTATGAGGTTATAGATAACCTGGGGCCATAGCTTTCTGATCCCTTGAACCCTCCACCCAACCATCTCTGAGACGTTGGTCTCCTGTGCTGTGGACAGACAGGCTGCCCTTCAGGTCTCTGTATAGTCATGCTCTGGCTTCCTCTCTGACCTCTTCCAGTTTCTGGTCTTCCTAAGCTCCCTTCCAACACCAAGGCATTCTGTTACTTTACACCCCCTTGACCCTCTTTTCCATTTTTACCTTTTACCTTTATTTGATAGCACCTGTATCAACACTAGGTAACTTATTAATTTGCATACAGGTAATCAGCAGTTGCTTGTTAATACTTTGCACACTATATTATGTGCATTGTTTGATGTCTACCTCCAGGTTTCAATAGCAAATGTCCTTTACAGGGGCAAAGCTATTTGTTCTAGGAACTAATCCTCCGTACCTAGAAGAGGAGTTAGTGAAGAGACAAGGAACGGCTTTGCCAAAGGGAAGAATGAGCAGTTCAGGGCAGTCCTGAGAAGGCAAGGAAAACGGGAGATGGGCAAGACCACCAGCCCGGTGCTTCAGCACTTACAGAGGTGGAAAGGGCAACGATGAGCCGGGGAGGCTGTGGAGGAAGTACAGAAATAATGCGGACTAGTTCCTACATCAGAGAACAAACCCACGTTTCCACATAATGTTTCAAAGTCTAGAACTGGAAGTAAGGGCATCATGTGTTTTCCATGCTGCTGTAAGAAGACAATGTTTGGGCAATTCGGATGGGCTGCGGAGAGTTGGGACTGAAGAGGGCAGGATGTGACCTGCAGTGAATCCAAAGGCGTGCAACAGCACACTGTTCTGAAAAGGGGGACGCCGGGTTCTGCACACCCTGTTTTAAAGGGATATTATTTTTGTCAAATCCAAGCCTGTAAGTCCAAAGAGTCAAAGGCGGCGGGTGCCAGACGGAGATAAGAGAGGAAGGGAAGTGGGAAACTGAGTTACCGCAAAGACAAAGGAAGAGGATAACAGGATGAAGACAGCCCCTTGCTGTGGAGAGGCCACAGGCTGGGCCTGCCCCAGAGAAAACATCACTGTCCCAGGGCTGTGCGGGAGGAAAGGGCAAAGGGAGGAGGCTGTCCGGAAGTTAAGACAGCCACAGCCCAACAACAAGCTCAATTATAGAAAGACCTGCCGGAAGGGCACTGGCTGGAGGAGGGAACAGCTGGAACCCGAGACAAGCCAGAAAGCAAGGAGTCAGAGAGCCGAGGGGAAGAGATCACCCGAGGGCAGTCAAGGGTGGGATTTAAATCCATTTCTAGAATGCGCTCCTGGGAAAGGAAAACAGGCAAGCCACCGAAGGAGGTCAAGGAAGAACCTGAGAAACAGCAGAAAATGCAAGTCAATGACTGCGAGTCTTTGGGGCCAGCAACAGTGAAGCGTTTGAGTATGTGTGGAATTCGTTTGATGATGTCTCATTAATTCGTTCTGTTGTGCTGTGGCCTGCCATATGTGACAAGATTGCCTCATGATGATACAATGTGGGGAGATGGGGCCACCAGCAGGAAGATGCCTCTGTTAGAGCCACAGATACTCGCTCAAAGATTAAGCCGTGTGTGTGTGTGTGTGTGTGTGTGTGTGTGTGTGTGTGTGTGTGTGAGAGAGAGAGAGAGAGAGAGAGAGAGAGAGAGAGAGAGAGAGAGAACTAAGAATGTTGAGGGTGGCTGTGTAGAAGCCAGTTACTGAAAGATTTGGATGTCTTTTCCTGCCCAGGATGAACTAGATCAGCCTACTTCTCTTGAAGAAAATGTCTTTTGGTGTTGACATCATCATAAGTAGTCCAGGGGCTCTGAAAGCAGTGAAAAGTGGTCTTCTTAAGTCTTAGGTCTTGGCAGGAGACTTAACTTGGTTATAGTTATAACCAAGAAGATTGGCTAATAATTTAGTTGGGAGTTCCATGATATAAATTATTCTGAGCCCTCTTTTTTCATAATACATGTATATTATATACACATATATATTATATGTATATACATGTATGTATATACATATAAAACATACATATACACAAATGTGTATATGTGTATATATGTATACATGGAGCCAACTCAAAGGCCATTGTGAGCACTTTCTGTGTAGTGTGGTGACAGGACAGAAGGAACCAGACGAGATCGTGAAATGAACATATGAAAGAGGCTCGTTTCCAGGGAAAGGCTAAAACCCTTCCTTACCCTGGCTTCATCTGATGAACTGAGCATACACGGTGGGGTGGGGGAGCCCCTGATATATGAAGGCCAGGAGGTGGGTCCTATAGAAAAGGAAGCATCTTATTAAGGATCACACACTTGTAGCCAAGTGATCTTTGGGGTTTACTAATACGCTTTGTTCTTGGAAGGACATTTCCTTAATAAATGGTTTCTTTGCTCAACTCGAGACATTATGGCCCTTCCTCTGGAGCCCACCCCTTTCCACTAAGCTAGACTGCCTTAATAAGTTCTGACCCAAAGAAGTGTAACTTTTCTTTTCCCCCCTTTCTATCTCCTATTTTGGGATACTGTCTAAAAGCATAAGCACTCTGGGGGTTCTCACCCTTTCTCTGAAATTTCCCTCCACTTCTGTACAACTGCTTGCTGACTTCCATAGCTGAGCCTGCCTGCTTCCCTAACTTAGGACTCTAATTTAGACAGCGTGACATAAACGTCCCTTTTCTCCATGTCCCCCATCCCAGCAGCTGCTGGGATTTATATTGTGTAAGCTCTGTTGCTTCTTTCTCAAACTCTAATCAAATTCCCTGGGAGATTCCTTCAGAATCTGTTTCCCCATTCATTTATTTGTTTGTTTGTTTGTTTGTTTGAGACAGGGTATCATTGGGTCTGGCAGGCATGGTACTCACCATATAGTTGGCCTAGAACTCTTGAAGGTCTATCCATCTCTGATTTCATCAGGGTGCTGGATGCAATTCTTCCATTAATGAGACAAGTACCCAAAGGAGAAGCTGGGTGCCCTGGTAGCAGTCCATCCTCACATTTCCAGATTCAGAATTTGCCTGCTTCCTATGGTTTATTTTTAACTACTCCACATCAATACTCTGCAGCATATTAGTTGTCATTAATGGCTAAAAACAGACGACAGGAAAAGTTGAGTCCTGTGATACACAGGTGTTCCCAGCTAGGGTAGCACAAGGAGACATATTATGTTCTCTTCATTCAGATCTCAGTAATGAGGGTCCTTTGGGTGGTCTGTTCAGTTATATACCTTGCATGGTTTGCTTTTCATAGGTGGTTTCACTATATATAACCTTGAATTAGACTGCTACAGGGCTGCCTAGTGTTAGAAGGCTGTGAGTTGCCTTACAGGGAACAATGTCAGAGAAGCTTCCTTCAGCATGTGTTGAGGAGCTCTTGGTCATGAGTTTCCTGTTAGTAAAACAGGAATATATTAAGATATTTTACATAGTAACATGCATATAGTATGGTGATATATTACTAACTGGCAAAATTGTGACTCCAGGGTCACAGAAGCTAATTCTATATTTCCCAAGAAGTGATGATTCAGGACTGGATACAGTCAGCATTTGTGTTGACAATATAGAACACAACTACGTTCAGAACTCAGGACTGATTATCAGTTCACTGAATAGTCACAGGTTCATAAACTAATTCTAAACCACTTCATACACATGTAGGCCTAGAGGGATTTTAAGACTAGAAAGACCAGACACTATACTCAAAGTCAAGGTACTGGCATGATGGAAGCCTCACTTCATGTCTGGATCTCTAGCTAGTGATGTTTATGCAGATGACCTGTGAAGGTGGACATGGAGACCAATACCAGCTAACCCCAGGAGATACCTGGGAACTCTACCATGGGAATCTCAAGTAAAAACAATTTCTACAATTTCTAAAATCACAGGTAGAGAAGTAACGGGAAAATGGCATTTGTTATTGCTGTTAAGGCTTTAGTTTACATTCCCGGATGATGTGGCCTGGGGCAACTCAAGGATCCACGAGGCTATAATCATGCCTTGAAGAGAATAAAATGCTGTACAAACACGTGGTAGATCAGAAAAACCTGAGTCTGGGAGCAGGAAATCCTAGAGCAGTTCCTAACTCTGCCAGTAACTTGCTGTGGGCCTTCCACAAAGCTCCCTTCCAGCCTCCTCCTACCTTTGTTGTCTGTGGCTTGTGGAATGCACATGCTGGTAAATGATTCCCTGGGCTCCAAGTTTTTAATATGAAAGCTTTGTGGCTCTCTGGCTTCTGGCTGGGCGACTTTGGACCCATGAAGCTGTAGAACAGGCTTGGTTTACACTGTTTTATTTTTGGCATAAGTTTTTAAAAGTATCTTCTTGGGCTCTCCAAAATGTGCTAGTTTGGACAATAATTGTAGTCTATGCTTAACTGATGTTTGTTTGTTCCTTGTATCTCGGTTGGATCAGATGGAAGAAAAACCTTACCCTAGTCCTAACAGTTGGAGATCAGTGCGGCACTTGAGGACACCAGGGTCCTGTCTCTCTGTCCCTATGAAACTGCTTGGGATCTTAGTTGGAGTCAAGTTTCTGGTCCATCTAACCTGGTTTCTACCTTGGGCCTTGAATATGCAATGTCTTGAGGCTGAGGATGAGCAACAAATCTGCCTTTCTTTTTTGTCTCTCAATAAAAGAAGTTTTAGCTGGGTGGTGGTGATGCATGCCTTTAATCCCAGCACTGAGGAGGCAGAGGCAGGCGTATCTCTGTGAGTTCGAGGCCAGCCTGAGCTACCAAGTGAGTTCCAGGAAAGGTGCAAAGCTACACAGAGAAGCCCTGTCTCAAAAAAAACACAAACAAAAACAAAACAAAAAAAGAAGTTTTACCAACTAAACTAGACCATAATATAGAAAAAATACCATTCAGTTTAGTGCTGGTGATTCAAGAATATGAGATGCCATCATAAAGTCATTTCTAGTCCCACCAGATTGGACGCTTTATTTCATTGAATTACCTACACTCCTAATATAATTACACCAGCGCTGATTGAATATAACAAAAGCTGATTTAAAAATAAAGAACAAAAAATGTTAGATTGAAAGGTGAGATGATAATAAGGACTTCGCTCAGTCAGTAGGAGACCTCCTCTATAGAGTCTTTCACGGTCTCGCTGTCGGGAAAGAAAGGCGCATCACTCACTATGTGCATGTACATAAAAGAGAAAATAAATCAAGTCTCCACTGTTAAGTAAAATCATATATTCTCGATCACCTACTCAAGATCTACAGAAATAAAGCCCCAAAAGGAAATAGTTAGACCTCATTCTTTTTACTTGTTTCAACTGTGCTGTCTTTTGACTGCATTCTGCATTTGCTTAAGCAGAACATTTGTGGCCAGATTGTGAAAGACAAATTTTAATGGAGGCCAAATTAAATAATCCTGAACTTAATGAATGACCTTGGAAAATCAAAACATCTATTAGTACTAGTTGTCTCATCTGTGCTTTGGTTCAAATTCTCCTTCCCTTGGCTTCTGAGCAACCTTCCGCTGTTCAACCTGGAAAGTATAATAGGTTATGATAATGATTGCACAAACACAAACCAGTGTCCTTACCCAACTACTGTTCTTCTGCGGTGCTGTGAGAGTGACATAAACAATTCCCAACAGTAATTTCTGTTTACTGGAAAGAGCCAGGGCTCAGGGAAAGGAGTCAGGGAAGATCTCAGACTCCTTGAAAATCCAGTTGGCAGACTGACTTCCTAAATCTTATTTGAATGACATTGGGATAGGTTATTGGCTAAAGTATCATATTCTTTGAAACTTGCCAAACAGAACCTCAAGTGGAGTTCTGTGTCCTTGATGATCTAGAGAACAAAGATGTCAAAGTATTCTTTGTCCTGCCACAGTGACTGCTGTGTGGTTAGGAAATGACCCTGGGAGACCCAAAGGCCTGGCAGGGACTTGGCTGGTCTATGCCCTAAAGAGGAAGAAGCTACCAGCAGCATCTATCTGGTTCAGTTCAGAGTTTAAAACAGCATAGTCGGTCAGAATTGATCTTAGGAGCAAATAGCAAAAGACATTTTGCATCAGAATAAACACACATACACACACACACACACACACACACACACACACACACACACACACACACACAAATCTACTGTTGTTTTCCTTGGCTTCTGCAGATGTCTTCATTTGAAATGCAAAATGTGGCTAGGAAAGACTACGTTTCAAGACACATATTAAGTTAAACTGTTTTTAATGATGTTGGACATTTATGCTCAATCTGTTTTCTCTTAGCAATTCTTCCTATTTGATTATTAAGAAAGAAAGAAAAAGTAAATAAGTTATTTTTGCCTGTTGTTAAGTTCAAGCTATTTCACTTTCAGTGTTGACCTAAGAGAATGTGATTGTTACTTGCGGGTCTGAAACAATGAGATTTTTCTGTTTGTTTAACTCATTGATACATCTGCCTTCCTTGCCAGCAATTGTCTGGCCAAATCACTTTCTCCTTCTTAGAACTTTCACCAACACGGACCTCCCTTATTAATGTCAGGTTATGACCACATACATAGTTTCATCTTTCCCTTATACAACACATGAGGTGAGATGAAAGTCCTTCAGTTACTAGTTCAGATCCTGAATTTTTGAATGTTGATCAAGTAAGGTCCAGAGTCACAAACCATGTATCAGCCAAAGTACTACTTACTAACCAGTCATTGATGAACCTCTTAGAACCCAGTAGGCCACAGGCTTCTGGAATGGCATGAGGCATTTATAATGCTCTGAAGACTTTGCTCCTGGATCAAGGCACTTTGTTTCTCTTCTTGCACTTTCCCCTCTTCTTGTACTTTCCCCACTTCTCTACACACACACACATACACACATACACACACACACACACACACACACACACACACACACGTGAAAAGCAAAAGACAGCCTCAGATGTTCCTCAGAAGATATCCACCTTGGTTTTTGAGACAAGGCCTTTCACTGGC
Source organism: Onychomys torridus (assembly GCF_903995425.1). Taxonomy (NCBI): domain Eukaryota; kingdom Metazoa; phylum Chordata; class Mammalia; order Rodentia; family Cricetidae; genus Onychomys; species Onychomys torridus. Next base: position 65,253,769 of record NC_050451.1, on the reverse strand, counting down.
ACTTGGCCTGAGCTTGCCAATCGGGTTAGCTTAGCCAGCTAGCCAGCAAGTCCAAGGTACCCTCCTGTCTATTTCCCCAGTGTTGGGGTTACAAGTGTGTCACCATGCCTGTTTGTTTGTTTGTTTTGAATCTTGGTTCTATGGATCTGAGTTACCTCCCCTGCCCTCATCTGGGATCTTCTATACATATAGGTGTGTCTGGTCCACTTCAGGTGAGCAATCATGGTGCATGTGAGGGATTGTAAGTGCTCCATCACCAATGGGAGTAGGTACAGATGCTAGGAATCTTCAAGACATTTTGCCTTTCTAAGCGTTTCAATGGTCAGAAACAAAGCTAAACCATTCCGGTAGTTGTGTTAAACAGAAATCAGAAGAGAAATAAAGGTGACTTGAGATTTATGGGCTGTGACCTTCACCTGAATGTGGGGGACTAAGGATTGAAAACATCCTGCAGGAAATTGACTGGAGCAAGCCCTTCCAAGCATTTCAGCTGTTCCAAAAATATTCAAAGTCATGAAAACAAGAACAGTGTCCTCTTGAGTCATAAACTGACGTTAAGTACAGAGCCTGTTCTATGCTTGCTATAAACCATTGCTTGAGGGAGTGGGGAGGACGCCACTAGTACGTTTAGTGAATTGGAAGAGTAATTTTCCTGAGGAGAAAGAAATTGTCAATAGTGGCCCAAGAGAAAAGAGATGTATTTTGACCAGGACTCTTTCCTCTCTCTCTGCAGTCTGGCCTTTACAGGGAAATTACAAGCCAGAGAAATATCAGTCTGAAGCTTCCCAAGGGATGAGTAAACATGTCTCCTTCACAAAGGGAGGCATACCATTCTTGGCACTGAGCAGGTGTCATGATAACACCTTTAATAGCTTCCCCGTAGGAAGAAGCAGCAGAGGCAGCATTATTCCCAGGAACTAGCTGACCCATCAAAAAGATTAAGACCTGGGATTTGCCTGCAGTGAAAAAGAACACATGACAACTCAGAAGAGCTGAAGTAGGAGAACAAAGACACTCCTGCAGTGAGTTAGGACTGATAATCGTTGAAGTGTGGTAAAGACATCACATTATCGCTAAACAAATCCCTCCAACCTTTATTCTACATCAAATTGCATCTTATTCGTGTGAAATAATTTAATATAAATGTGACATCGTTTTCAATAACTTCATTATTTTTTAAGAATGTAACTATATCTTTTCTTGGTTCTTCCAATTTATCTTAATAACTTACAGTAGATTCCTGTGTTTACACGGTGATACCCATTATCATTTTGGAATTAGTGACTTTAAATTGTCAGCTTTCATAAAGTGCCTTGACTATATTTATTCACAGACACAACTGCTAAGTTCCAGGACTAGCAAACACCCACTCGGAACTTCCAGGAAGAATGCAAATTTGATGTAAGAGTGATGTGAACTCAGGTGCTAATGGAAGGAGTATCTCCTGTGTTGTCCATAAAGTCTGTGGCTTTACTTTCCCCAGTATACTAACTATAATTCTTAATAAAATGGAGTGTGGTAGGAATTAGGCAAGGTCCATGCAAAGTGCCAACAGTGCCAGGCAGAGCTTCAGGATATCAGGTAACACCCATCCCTGCTAACCCAGAATACTACAAGGTCACTCATGCTTAAAGCCTACTGATCTTAAAATCTCATTGACATTCTAGACATAAAGTCATCACACAACATGAAAATATTTTTTTTCAGAAATATTTTTCAGAAATTTCTGCTGAAAGTAGACCTATTTTAGTCTTACATAGAGTGTTCAGATGTTCAGGTTTTGCCTGTACTGGGAGGGCTGGAATGTGGGATTTTCAGCCCTCAAACTGGGAAAGTCCCAGTCAAACTGGCTGTGTTAATAATGCCAGCCCCATCTCACAGGTATCTGGACCTTAACATCAACTGGGATTCCCAGGGTGGGGTCCTCAGGCCGGCAGCAGCAATAATGTCTCAAAACCTGTTAGAGATGAAGTTTCTTGGAACCCAACCCAAACCTACTGAGTCACACACTCTAGGGATTGAGCCAAGTGTAGTCTAATGAATTCTCCAAATGACTTTGATACACTGGACACCATAGAGTTTGAGATACAATGGCCAACACTCTGACCCGTATTTTTACTTTCTCCAAAGGATGTGGGAGAAATGTATAACTCAATGTACAACTAAACAGCCTTAATTTCTGTAGGACACACAAGCCAGTATTTTTGTGGTCAGGTTGTCCCTGTCATTAAAATCCCCCAGGTTTTGCATCACTGAGTTCTGAGTGCAAGGAATGGGGAATAAGAAAAAAGATGTCCGGCTGACTGGATAGCCTAGCTCAAGGAGGAAGTTGCCTGATCTGTAAGTTTTGAGGGAAGGGTGGAATTATACAAACTAAGATGCTGATGAAAACTTAACAGCCCCTCTGCTTTTGCAAGACGTTAGTCAGTGTACATCCCAGAACTGAGCTTGGGCAGGAAGTGTACGGACAGGCTGGTAATACCTCTGACAGGAAGTTCCTAGAGCCTCCTAAACCAGTGCCCCCTGCCTTTTTTTGGTCTATCCAACAATCTCAAAATCTCTTCCTCACAGAGACTCTGGCTATCAAAGAAAGCAAATCAGGATACTTAGTATCATCCATTATTACTATGTAAGACTTTAAATATTTAAATTTTCAAGACACTGGATTGTGCAAGCATTTATTTTATCCTACAATACCGAGATCTCTTTCCTACAAACCTCTTAGCACCACCTAAGATTTTTCTTGGTGAAGGGCTGCATTTATGTCAGAGGTGGGGAAAGCCAAGAGAAGCACCTGGACAGTATCTAAATAAGGAATGTGAATGACTGACAGCAAGCAAGTGGATATTAAATCCTACTTGTTGCCACTATTCCAGGGGGAGTTGTAGGAATATGAGCAAGTAACTAAGGTGCTATGACTTGATTGTTTTTTCAATTACAAAATTTCAATTGATTTTTGAGTAAAAATGTAACTATATATCATCAGATTTGCCAAAAATCCTGAAATGAGTCCTCCTTGAGATCATGCCTTGATCACAGTCAAAATGGCCTTCCTCGGGTAGCATCTTCCTTCCTTTTGTCTCATCACAAGGTTCCAGAGATCAAGGCATTTTCCTGTTAAGTCTAAGCAAGGTAGACAGACCCCAATGAGTTGACAGAGTGGCTGACTTCCGTGGCAGCTGAAAGCACATGGATTTTCTATTGTGTGAATGAGATATCAGAAGTGCTGTGGAAATGCTTTTGTGCCATTGAAATGCTTTTGTGCTATTGAAACCTTGGATAGATGTAACTTTACAAAAAATGATCCTTTTTCAATATTATGCTAATTTACATCTTCTGTGTTTGTATCTGGTTCTGGCAGACTAAGGTGGTTACATCAAATGCTATTAAAACACTATGTATTACTTGTTCTAGCCAGTTGCTTCAGTCAGCAATCTTAAAGGTATTTGTTAACTGTATGTTAGATAACCTTCCTACAGCATCATATTATTTTCCATTACAAAAATTTCTCTGGTTGAATAAAATAAATCATACACAAAACACTACACATTGGGAATCCCCAGAGCTTATTACTCTATTTAAAAAATAAAAAGTAGAAATGGCATCTTTATTTCAAGTCACCAATCCTGGTGGCAGTCTAAAAATTGCAGCATATATTAATAACCTCTTGTGGCATCACAAGGAGGTAATTAGTCACATTTCTGTTTCTATAACAGATACGTTTAGCTAAATAAAATTAAAAAGGACGAAGGTTTGTGTTGACTCACAGTTTCAGACATTTCAGTCCATGGTGAACTGGCCCCATTGCTTTGGGCCTGTTGCTGCACAATACAGCCCAGTAGAAACTCATGGCAGAACAACTATTCGTCTCAGGGGAGCCCTAGAGTGAGAAAAACTTGGAATCCCATAATCCTCTTTGGAGCACTCCCCACCCCCTGCATGCACACACACACACACACACACACACACACACACACACACACACACACCAAGAATCTGCCTTCATCCCACCAGGTTCCTCCTCTCAACAATCAACTACCTTGCACCAGTATACCTGGCTGGATACCAAGTCTTTAATACAGAAACCTTTGAAAGACACTTAACCAAATCATAGCATAGGTTACTACTCAGTTAATGACCTTCAATGCCAAGAGTGTAACTACAGGCAGGTAAAACTCTGGAGTCCATGTCTGTTCCTTGTTTCTGTTATAGTCTACCTTTTCTGAGCTCTAAGCTAACAGAGAGAGGGACAGGCCACACATTTGTGTCTCTTCCTTAAGAGCAGAGTTGAGTTTGAAAAACAAACACATACTTCTGAGTGGTTGGCTGTGAACACACCAAAGGCACAGAAGTCACCTGTTAGTGTGACCTTCCTACTAACAACTCTTCTCTTTTGGTTCAGGGTGTAGAAAGCCCAAAGATTCAAGGAAATGACTGGACTGGCTTTCCTTTATTTCTCTTTTCCTTAATCTGAGGCCAATGCAAGAAGAAAACCCAAACTTTTTGAAGAGGACACAGAAAACTCAACATGAGTAAGCTTGCTCTACAGAGGGAATGCATCTCTATCATTCATACAGACAAGAAAGGACCGAAATGGCAACTGGGACCATCATGGTTCCCTACCATTGTCAACATTGCTGAGTGTGAACTTTGAACTGAGGATGAAACAGAAATCTCCATGGATCCATCTGATGGAGTCTCTGCCTTCAAGAAGCTCCACCTTGTCACAATCCAAGACAGTATCCTTGTGACCTCTATGTTCATGATCGTCCATCAGGAGGGACTTGGTCTAGAAAACCAGTAAGTCCAAGGTCAGAGTGGCCACTGCTTGCTTGCTGGGTTCCCTATCTAGCAACTGCAATGTCATACACAGATTTGCCACTTTGACTTCCAAAAGATGTCACTCCTCAGAATAATGAACACCATGGTGGTCTCATTTGTCAGCTGTTTGGTTTTGTCTTCTTATTCATGGATCCCATGGTCAGATGGTATCATGTGGGTTCTGAGGGATGGGATTTCAGCTCTCTCATCAGAACAAATGGATAATGCCTTCCACAAGATGCAGAGTTGCCTTAAATCTCAAGATACTTAATTCTTTCTTTTACTTCCTTAAGTGAAATGATGCACTAAACAGAATCGAGAACAATAACTTTGAATACCATAAAATTTAGCTTATTTTATACATTTAAGATTCTCTTTTTCAGCTGTTTTTAAGACCCCTCATACCTACAACCAGTCATACCATTAAAAGTACTGTATAATTCTAGGAGCAGTCATATCATTGTTCCAAGGAAGCAAACCAGTGTGTGAAGAATTTGGCTACAGAGACCAGACCTCTAGAAGATACCAGTCCTATGAGACTCCTTATTTACATAGACCTAGTTTTCTTTTATTGCCAGTACCTATGAGATATCATAAAATAAAGTTAAAATTTTCCAATAAGGGATTATAAACTGGGAAGATATATTTCTTTAATAAAGTAATTCATACATTTGGATTGTGAGAAAGAGAAAAGAGGAGAGGAAGTTGACAGGTGATAAGTGCTTACGGGGTGTAAGAAGATTTATATATTTTATCTTGCTTAACTGTTAGAGAAATTGTGTTAAGTGGTTATTATTATTCTCACTCTAAAGTTGGGAAAAACAGAGCTCAGAGAACTTGAGAAAGGGAATCAAAGACTTATAGCTCATAACCAAAGAAAATGGGACTAAAACTCATATTTATATGTTTCCAAAATTGCTCTTATTCTTTCTGGTTATGAGGGAGGCTAATTACAAACACCCCCTGCATCTCTTCCTGAGTTTGAATTTAAATGAGATAGAGACACACAGTGCTAAAGACCAGAGTGGTAGTTCTCTTATAAAAAATAACTAGAAAATATGGCTTGAGGTGTGTGACCAAACCTACCATTCACAAGGAATTAGAAATCCAAGCCTCATGAGGTCATCATGACACTGCAGGGCACAGGCAGGGACAGAGACAGCATGGAAAGAGTCAAGAGAAAATAAACGTGTGAGGCACAAGCTGTTGATGGAGGAATGGGGTCACAAAGCCAAGTGCACTCAGTTCTGCTGAGCTGCTGCATCAGGACCTTCCCTCCTGTCCCTCAAAGAAGCAAATAAAGGGACAGGACCAATATGAGGCAAGAGTGCTCCTCCCTTCTGGTCCTGCTGAGGAACTATCTAAGGAAGCTTGAGAAATAGAACATTGTTCTTCAAGGAAACACTCACCACGCTGTCCAGGGCCTACAAATTATTACTGCTGTGGAACTTCACTGGGGAGAAATGGTCCAGTCTTTCTTCCACTTTCTAGTGTGGTAGGATAGCTTGGCACCTAAAGTTCAGGACTTTGAATCCCATAAAAGGTTTTGAGTGTTGGTTCTACCAGCCGCAGGGCCATAAGCAAGTTTCTTAATTTCTCTAGAACTCATTTTTCTCAGTCACAGATGAAAAGAAGGAGCAGTCACCAGGACAGTGTCCGACACTGAGTAGTGTTGATGCATTGGTTAACTGTTGTCCTTAACATAACAAGAAGAATTAGTCATGGGACCAGTTTAACCTCCAAGAAATTGTTGGTTACAGTGTCCTACCACACGGTAGACAAGGAGACCTGAGGAGAAGCGTTCAAGCCAGGGACCGTTGAAATAAGCCTGTTAAGTACTGAATTGTGTTCCCCAAATTCACACTGTTGATGTTCTAATACCAAGTGCATGACTGTGTTTGGAAATAGGGTCCTTAAAAATGGTTTGTTGGAAATAAAATCATAGGGTGGACCCCTAATCCAACATGGCAGGTGTTTATAAAAAATAGGAAGAGACTTCAAGGAGATGCAAGCACAGAGAAGGGCCAAGGCCCATCTTGCCTTGCCTTTTGCCATGTGCCTTGTCTCATGCCGTGGACCTACTGCCTTGCCTCCCTTGCCCTTGCCTCGCACCTCACACTGTGCTTTGCCTCATGCCTTACCTACTTGCAATGCCCTGCCCCCGGCATCTTTGTTCACCTCAAGCCATATGCTAGATTGTTTTTTAGGAATCTCCATTCTGTTTTGATAAAACCTTGAAAGTGTTCTCCTTTCTCTTCACCCTCACCAACATTTCCTGTGTGGTTACTGAGTACCTATTTTGTGATAATACTCATTTTAACTGAAGTTTAAAAGAAGCAGAACAAGAGTTTTGATTTTTGTTGTTGTTTTTATTTTTGTTTTTCACTGCAAGGGGTCAAACTGAGAGCCCTTGGAAAGTGGGAATGCGGTCTTCCTTTATCTCTATCCACCATGGTATGGATTGTCACTCTACTAGTGATTAGTGAGACTGAACATTGTTTTCATTGATTTCTTGGCCACTTATATGACTTCTTCTGAGAAGCATCCATTTAGTTCTTTAACTCATTGTCAGATTTTATCTCCTTATTTTTTGCTGTTCTAACATTTGTAATTCAATTTAAGTTAAAAATATATGTAGTGTCTCTGGATGCTCATGTGCCGCGAAGGCACACATACAGGTTAGAGGACAATGTGCAGGAGTCGGTTCTCTCCTTCCAGAGTGTGGATTCTTGTCAATCAAAGTCATGTTGGGAATGGAGGCAAACAGCTTGACCACAGCAGCTTGACCACAGAGTCCTTCCTGGCCCCTCCAGTATTTTCAGTTCCTTTTATACCCTCAATAGGAGTCCCTTGTCTGGAACATAACTTCCTCCATCCTGTAAACTGCCCTTTGATTTTGTTGACTGTGTCCTTAGGTTAATCTGATCACATTTGCCTGTTTTTCTTTTGTTGCCTTTGCCTTCAGAGTCCTGCCTTTAAAATAAAAAATTATCACCGACACCATGTTTCAAATTTTCCCTGTATTTTCTTAGAATAATTGCATAGTTTCAGATTTTTCATTCAGGTTTCTGATACACTTGAGTTGACTTTTGTGTATGATGAGAGGAAGGGATTTACCTTTGTTCTTTTGCATAGTGCATCTGGTTTTTTCAGTACCATCTGTGGAGACTTGCTATTCTTTCCTGGATCGTCTTGATTCTGTTGTCAAAATTTAGTCCCCTATATAAATGTGTGTTATTTTGTGGGTTCTCTGTCATGTCCCATTTGCAGGCATGCCCATTTTTTTATGGCAGAGGCACAGCTTTAGTTACAATATCTTTAAAATCTGTCCAAAAGTCAGACAGTGTGATGTCTCCAGTTTTCTGGGGTTGGATCAATTTGGTTTGTGTTTAGGGCACTATACAGGTTAGTTTTAACTCTCAACATGACACAATCCACAATTACTTGAGACTTGAATGAGGAATTCCCTAGATTAGTCTGCCCTGTAGGCAGGCATGTGAGAGATTTTTTTAATTGGATGAATTGAGGTGGGAAGACCTACTTTGAATGTTGGCAGCATCAGTCATGGGCAGGGCCCTGGACTTCTTGAAGAGGAGAGATGGGGATGAACACTGGAAGGCAGGCTGCATTCACTCTCTCTTTTAACATGATATGAGTAGATGCTTCAAGTTCCTGCCACCTTGAAGTCCCCACAATGATCCCTGAAGGTGTGAGCTACACAAACCCTTTCTCTCTCAGGTTGTTTATCAGAGTGTTTATTATAGCAGCAGAAAAAGAAACAAAGACAGTAATTTTAGCTATTTGGGACTTTTTTTGTGAGTCCATATGAGTTTTAGCATTGATTTTTCTATTTCTGATAAGAAAGTCATCAGTATTTTCATGATCATTGTGCTGAATCTGTAGATCACTTCAGTGGTATGGTGCATACAGAGGGAAGTGTGTATCAATGTGTGTGTGTGTGTGTGTGTGTGTGTGTGTGTGTGTTCTCTGAAATTTCTTTCAATGTATTTTATAATCATAACTATAAAGACCTTCAGTTCCCTGGTTAAATTTGTCCTTAAATATTTTGGACTTGGCTCAGTAGTTAATAGTACATACTCTTCCAGAGGACCAGTGCAGTTCTCAGTATCCATATCCAGCAGCTCACAACCACCTTCCACCTGGGATCTGGCACCTCTGGTCTCCAAGGGCACCTGTACTCACACTCACACTCACACTCACACTCACACTCCCTAACACACACACACACACACACACACACACACACACACACAATTTCAAATCTTTAAAAAACATTTTGGGCTCTTTTGTAGATGCTGATAATGGAACTATTTTCTTAATCTCTTTGTCAGTAATTCATTATTATATAAAAATGTTATTATTCTCTGTAGGTTTATTTTGAATCCTATAACTTCACTGAATTCATTAGTTTTTACAGCTCTGTTTATAGAGTGTCTGGGTTTTTCTAAGCAGAGGTCATTTAATCGGCAAACATGGGTAATCTGAACACTTCCCTTGAATTTGGATACTCATTGTTTCTCTTGTCTGACTGCTCCGACAAAGACTTCCAATACAGTTTAAATAAGGGTTGTGACATGGACATCCTGGACTTGTTCCACACCTCAGAGGAAGCAAGGTCATCTCTTCCCTATGCACTATATTGACTGGCTTTGTCATATATGGCTTTAGTATGTTCTTTCTATATCAGACTTGTTGGGATCTTTTAATATAGTAGGATTCATGAAGAATCAGAAGAGAACTTATTTCTCTGGGAAAAACTAAATAAAAAGTTTTGAAGCAAGTCTCTGGACCATTTTTATCAGTTTTAAGAAAGAAGGGGGAAGAAGAGGATGCTGTGCTGTACTGTGCAGGGGATGACATAGAGAAACACCATGGTAATTAGACACTGTCACCATTAGATTTTAGTTTAAGCCCATCCGGAAGTCATTACTTTCTATGTAAGCTATAGTAGCCTGCTTGAAGTGAGCTGGTCCAGCTCTGATTACTGTACACTAGTCCCTCTGACCCACTGCTTACCACTGCCCACACTTCAGCTGTTAAAACTCCTTTGCTGGGCAGTGGTAGTGCACACCTTTAATGCCAGCACTCAGGAGGCAGTGGCAGGTGGATTTCTATGAGTTCAAGGCCAGCCTGGGCTACAATGCAAATTCCAGGACAGCTGAGGAGACCTGAAGAAACTCTGTCTCGAAAAACAAAGACCCCAAACCCCAACTCCTTTATGCAGAACCCCTGAGTGTTTGGACAGTCTTGAATGGGCTCCCTTTCCCTTATTAAGTACCAGAAGTATTAGCTTCCTAGAGCTGCTATAATAAACTGCCCCAAACTGAGTGACTAAAACTATATAAATCTCTGTTCTCCAAGCTTTGTGAACAAGAGGTCTAAAGTCAATTATTCCTCCTGAAGAATCTAGATGCAAATCCTTCCTTTCTCCCTGGTTTTGGTGGCTTTGAATTTCTTTGGGCCTACATTGCTTTAGTCTCCTCCTCTGTCATCAGAAGCCTTTCTCCCGGTATCCTGGTCTTTCTTCCTGTGAGAGACCAGCCATCAGAGGTAGGCCTCTGCTAGCCAACCCAACTGATTGCATCTATAAAGACCATGTTTCCAAATAAGGCCCTGTTCTGAGTGTCTGAGAGGGGAGGGGGTGGGAGGAGGAAGGAGGAAAAGCACTCTTCCACAGTTACACTGGGGACTTTGTTGATTTCCTTTCTTCCAAAACACACTGTTGAGTCCTGGTGACAGGACTGAAAGCAGCAACCTCCTGTTTGTCTTGATTCTGAGCTGCCTCCGACCCTGAGAGTCACAGATGTGAAATATGTGTCCCACTGTGGGGATGACAAGGGAGCGTTTTCTAAGGCTCTTGCTTGCTGTGAAACAGGTAATTGACTTAACTTGTTTTGAAGGGCAGAGCACAGTTTATAATATCTGATGTATGGCTCATTATACTTTCATGCAATAGAAAAAATCCTGAAGATGTTGAAAATAAGGCAGAAAATTGGTACAGTCAAAGAATAACACGTCAACTTGCAAAATGATAGGAACAGCTTTTGGAAAACTGCCTTTAAAAATGATCATGAATTGTACATTGTGCTGGTCAGAACACAGCTCTTGTAATCTGTCATACAACTGAGTTTTTTTCACATTGAAATGAATCAAGGAATTGAGATCACTTGAAAGAAAGTTTTTGAAAATGCAGTTGCAGCTGAACTCTAGAGGAGCACCCCCGCCGCCCCCTGTACAAAATGCCAACAGAAATTGTGGCAAGTTAGACAATACATTTCTCAACTTAGAATAAAGATTTTATTTATTTATTTTTACTGTGATATATAATGGCTGAGCTATATTGGAGAGAAAGCAAGAATACTTTCCTTAGGACCCCTTTGTGGGTCAAACTAGATTTTCAGCTCAAAAAAGCAGTCATGATACTGAGAAGCAGCCTAGGAGGACGATGAAATTCTGTTGATGTGACCCCCTAAGATGCCTGCTGGATACAGTTGTCAGGCTAGTCTTCCAGAGAGCACTTCATGAGTCATTTGCACCCCAAAAGAAGAAAGCTAGACTGGAAACATCTGGAAAATCTGACTCACCCTGCCCCCCAACCCCGTTCTTAAAAATTCCCTCTTCAGGGTACAGGAGGAATTCTGGCAGAGCTTTGCACTGTTGGAAATCTCGAGATTTGAAAGGAGGTGAAGGATTGCTAAACTAGGTGGTAAGAGACTGCTGTAAAAGCTTACAAGCTCTGGGACCATTTGGGTTTGTTCAATAAGCCTCCGAGAAAGCACCCCAGGGGATCACTTACCAGTATGGACCTGAGACCCAGACAGAATTGTGAGTTCTTTTGTCTCCAGGAGTAAAGGCATTAATTTCTCCACATCATCACATCCATAGAGGGGCTCATAAGAGTATCCAATATTTAGAGTCTTGGTGACAAGGATTCAGCAAGGTGTCACATCCAAAAGGACAGACAAATGGGCAGTGGATGCTAGCTGTAAGCATTTCTGACTGACTTTGCTTTACCTGGCTTCTCTAATGACTTTGTTAAATCAAATGCAATGTAAAGGGGCTCGAGAGGTAGCTTGGTGTTTAGGCGCCCTTGCTTCTTTTCCAGAAGTCCAGAGTTCAGTTTCTAGAACCCATGGCAGGCATCTCACAAGTGCCCATGACTTCAGCTCCAGGGGACCCAACACCCACTTCTGACCTCCATGGACACAAACTCATTCAGAGATATACATATCTATACAACATTACAAATAATAATTGTTAAATGCAATGGAAAATCAAATCTGACTTCTCAGTAGAATTTACACTGCATAATGTTTAGATAAAATGCTTGGAGTTTGTGGCCTTAGTGTAATGGGAAGAGCAATGAATCCAGAGCTGGCAGAGCTGAACTCCAGCCAGGAGAGTGCCACTAACAAATCAGCCCAACCCCTCTGCAGGATTCTAGACCTACAGCTGGATCTAACGTGCTAACTGAGCCTACAGACTTAGAATGTGGACAAAGGTCAATAGATTAAAAACAGACAAAGAAGACAGAGAAAGAAAAGAGAAGGAGGAAAGGAAAGGAGGGTGGAAAGAAAGGAAAAAAGAGGGTAAAATAAGGACTCTTCCTCCACCTTTCTATGTAAGCCGTGAGTGGGAGCTGGATCCTTGTAGCCCCGTAGAATGCACAGGGCTGTGGCTGGCTTATGAAGTCATTATTGCTGTCATCTAACTTTGAAAAAACTAGGCTCTTGTAAGTGGTCAGTATGGGAGCAGGAATAAAAACAGAACTGTTGGAGTGGTTCTGGAAAATGTAATAGAAAGCAAGAAATAACCCCAGGAATGATACAAGAAAGTTCTCTCAAAGTAAAAGAAATAAGAATTCAAATGAAAGGGCCTTCAAATGCACAGCAGTACATGAGACAGTAAAGCTCTTAACATCCAGAAATGTCGTGGTGTTCATGGACAACAAAGCATGGCACAGGCTCTGGGAGGAAAGACTCAGTCACACATTGTCAGTCCAAATTCAAGTAGCACCCGTTCTTGTAAGGATACTAGAGAAGTCTGGAAGTCAACAGGAAGATGGCATCTCTTCTACAAAAAATAGCTTTCCACCTAGGCTTTCCTATACAGTTGAACTCTCAAGAATGGTATCATTTCAGAAGACAGTCTGAAGAAGGAATTCTCCACACATAGTTTTTTAGGATTTACTAGAATGGAAAACAAGAAAAGTGGGAATTCAGAAAATGGGATCCTCCCAGGAGGGAAGAACAATGGCAATAAGTAGTCTGTCAAGAGGAAATTCTTAAAAGCCCAAAGTCAAGGTGATGAGGGAGCAGGAGGGACTGGGACCAGAGCAGAGTCACGAGGAAATAAACTGGAATTGCCCCGACTCTGCACTGTGGGACTGGAGGAGATATTTGATAAGATAGAGATGCAGAAAAATAAGAGGAAATAAAATTAAACACAAAATGTGAAAACAGTATGTGAGGGAGGCAATGTTACTTAAGAAAGGAATATTATCATAGTGGACTACATGGCTCTACGCCAAACATTTTCATTGCTATAATAATGTGAGTGGTGAACATTTATTTAATCACAAGTTGTGATGAAAGCTATGTCAGAATGATGGATGGAGGTAAAGTGTTGTATGTGGTGTGTGTGTGTGTGTGTGTGTGTGTGTGTGTGTGTGTGTGTGTGTGTGAAGTGTGTTTTAAGAAGTTGTTACTTTCCAATTTGTGAATTAGGTATACAAATCTAAAATGTGGGAAACATCTGTGGTTAATATTGACTGTCATCTTGGTTAGATTAAAGAATACCTAGGGGGCCTGGAGAGATGTCTCAGTAGTCAAGAGCACTGGCTGATCTTCCAGAAAATACAGGTTTGCTTCCAAAAAACCTCATTGAAGATTCACAATCACTAGTAACTCCAGTTCCAGGGAATCTGGCATCGTCTTCTGACCTCCATGGGCACCAGGCAGGCATGTGGTGCACATACCATATGCAGGCAAAACACTCATATGCAAAAATTAGTAAATATTAAAAAAGTTTAGGGATTGGCAAAGCATACCTCCAGTATGTCTATAATAGCATTTCAAGAGACACTTAGATCATGGGGGCTCTGACTGGATAAAAGATCAACCCCTTGATAAATTCATAATTCTGTGGCATTATTGATAGGTGATGAATGGAGGTCCAGCCTGTGGTCTCTTCCTTTGTTTCTCCGTTTGCCTCCTGCCTGGCTCAACATGAAAAATGGTCTCTGCCACATCCTCTCCATGCCAGGATGCTGAGCTCAAGGATGCAGCCAGGTGACCATGAACTAAACACTCTACAGCTATGAAGCCAGGAAATCTTCACTTCCCCAGGTCAGGTGTCTAGCCACAAGGGGAAGAAAGCTCTTAAAGTATCACACAAAAATCATACACGCATATCATGAAAATTAAGATAAAAGAGAAAATAAACAACAAAATAAATGAAAATAGTTGCCTATGAGGGAGAGAAATGGGTGAGGAAACTGCTAGTGTTTTATTTTTTTAATGTTGGGATTTTGCAGTAATATTTGAGTTTTTAATTTATATACATAATATACAAAATATAAAAATTAAATGCTAAGTATATTTGGAAAACAGAAAAACACACTTTACTGTAGTAGAGTGAAAACTGAGACAATGTCTAAGAGATAAATATCTCATCTTTTTCCACATGAGGAAGGTGCAGCCCAGGAAGATTCTGCCAATGGCATGGTTACCAAGAGCGAGAACCATGCACCATGTCCAGGCTGACTTCCTATTCTGACTTCCTCACAGTACCCTTCTCCTTAGTCTTCAGCTTACATTTTCAATAATATCTACACATGGCATCAAAAAATGACTCAACAGAAGAGTCATATCCTTCATTATGTACAACTAAGCTAGATAAATAAAGTGACAGCTGATCTCGGGTCTCCATTGTACCCTTGGTGGGTGATAGGCTGAGAAGCCTTCAGGTGAACAGTAGTGAAGTCTTAATGCTTTTTGTAATGGATAAATGCTTCTCATTAGATCATCCCAAGGCACAAGGAACTGCTCGTATCACTTAATAAATGCTCTCAATTTGATTCGGTGCACCTGGGAAATAAGAGTCCTATTTGCTGCCAAGACATGATTGCATTAAACCTTAATGATGTACCTGTCATGGGGTTAGACAAGAATATTATAGCTGAGTGTCAACTATAGTATGGGAGCATTCTTTGGATTTACCCTTCTCTGAACCTGAGGGATGCTGGCGAGCTCACAGCTTCCTTCCACTACTCTGTGTAGCAGCTGATTAATATTGCCCACCTTCCACAGCACGAAGCACCACTAGACTTCTCCCTTGAAGCCAGACATGTTTGTGTCCATTGGCACTAGTTCCTGGGAATGTCATTATTATGTCTACAATATGCAAAATTCAATGGCAGCTTTTACTCACTAAATAAAATCTGATCACATCAAAATTGGACCTCACTTAGGATGATTTTGGCTACCTAATATGTGAACTCCTTCAAAAAAGGAAAATGTGAAGCTGTTTGTTAAACAATCTTTAGATGAGTCAGGGACAATGTGGATGGAATCTGTATGTGCCTACCAATTTGATCTTTCTTATCTGGTCCTTGGCTTTGGATGGATAAACTCCCTGACTTCTGTTCAAATTGTCCAAGTTTGAAAAAGAGTAATCCATGACTTGAATGAAACTTTTAGAAGTATTTATAACCCCAAAACATAAAGAAGTTGTACTTGAATGGAGACCATGTAGGATGCTTTAATTAGCTTCATTTTGGTAGAAATAAAATTTTTTTAATAGGCACTAGTCAATCTCTGAAAGTATTAAAAGTGGCCTCTTCCCTTATGATTCAATTCCTTTTCTATTTCTGACAAATTGTATGTCACCTCCCATCCCACCAGAGACCCCTTTCCTAGTTTTTTAAGAATTCATATAATATTATCAGTCGATGGTACTGTTATCATAACTTCCTGAATTCTGTGCTTTTCTCTCCTCTCTAGACCATAAACTGAACATAACTAATAGAAAACTAAAAATATCAATTAGTGTTCTTATCCAGTGATTCCAATGGAGTGGTTCTGCTCAGTTTCCTCCTTGCCTGTATCTAGTGGCTCTTTGCCATCTTGCTTGACCTCTCAAAAGATGGGGACTAAAGAGATGACTGCACTTGAGCGTGCCAACTCTTCTTGCAGAAGACTTGAGCTTGGCTTCCAGCACTGATACCAGGCAACTCACAGCTGCCTGGAACTCCAGCTCCTGGTGATCCAATGCCCTCTTCTGGCCTACACTCATGTGCCCCAACATAGACCTATATGCAAACATATTAAGTAAAAAATAAAAGAAATTGTTTTTTTAAAAGATGTTTCCATTAAGCAATTATAGAGAAAGAGCTAAGTCACTTGTAGGAGTATGTTCCGGCTCTATAAACCCTTCCTTTAAAAAAAAAATCATCTTTATTTATATCCAAAAGATTTTATGATTGTTAATTTGTTCTCTATGAAACTGGCACATCTCATAAAATTTCTAGGAAGGAATTTTAATTGATTATTATTTCTAATTAGTACGTTTAGTACTCTGAAGATCATACTGTGCTTTCTATTGAGAAACACATTCTCTTGGAATCCCTGTAACAGTTCATGGAATCTACTGGGTTTTCAGGGTTAGTACTAGTGAAGAAGCCACCACATGTGCACCACCATTTTCTCACTGTTCCATGTCCACAAATGAAATTTTGACAACGCATCTAGGTTTATGTGTTGCTAAGACATTGGCCCATGCCAGCCAAACTAATGGAATACAAAAGTTCAAGCCAGATGCAAACACACCTTTTTTTCTAGGAATGCATCTGATACCATTAGTCATCCTTGGATTCCAGATAGCAGGGGAGCAAAGATGTTTAACAGCTGGGAACTGAAGAGAACTGTAATAGAGAAAATGGGCTATGAGAAAATTCCCAGTTAGTGATGGCTCCAAAGATAAATGCACTCCCCAGAGATGGAAGATTTCATAACTTGGTCCAGACTCTCTTCATTTATAGGCTGGCTGTTACTTTCCAGCACTGAGCTCTTAGGGGAGATGTGTTGCCTTTCTGGGCTTCATTTGCTTCAACTATCAGGGAAAATGACAGCATCTACCTTACAGGTGGCTGTGTTTGCAGAAAGATAATGATCAAACTAGGCAATTTGTCAGTATATGATTAATACATGGCACTCACAGAAACCCTTTTTGGGTTTGCTTTTACTGATTGGGTGATTGAGGATTAAGCTCAAGGCACTGGACCTGCAAAGCAAGGACTCCACTATGGAACTATTAATAAACCTCCGGTCCTACAGACAACTTTAGCTTTCCCGTTAACCCCTTCCCCTTCCTGTCCGCCCATTTTTAATCAACTGCACACATCTTTCCACTAAAAATGAGAGCTGAAAATGCATCTTGGAAAATATTTAACATTGTCTTAAGTCTATGGTTTCAAAGTTTTGCAGAAATGGCAGTTTGCTCTAGATCTCATTCTGTTTCCTACATTTTGATGCTGCGATATAATTTCATTAACATCAGCCAGTACATAACACCCTGCTAGGTGCATAAGCCATCATTATTTATCTGTTCACTGAACAGACCCAGGTGGCTTCCATCACTGCATTACTCCCCACACAATCCTGCAATGAGAAAACACCTGTATCGTTCCCTGAGACTCTGCACAGGCTCTTCTTGAGTATGCCCTTTTAGGGACAAAACTGATGAAACACAGCATGTCCACGAGGTAGACTCAGAGAGATAAGGCAAACTTTATATATTTCCACATTAGAGAAGGGGCAAGAGTGAGGTTGGAGATGGACACTAAGTGGAAAAATAGGAAGGTAAGCCTCAGAGGCAAGCTGTTGTCATACCTTTAACTGAGTATGATTACCCACCCAATGCTGCTTTCTGAGGAAGAAGAAAAGGAAGGAGAGGAGGGAGAAAATAAGACAGTGGGGGAGAGGGAGGGATAAAGGGGGAGAAGGGGAAAGAAGAGAGGGAGTGCATGGCTTATTGTACTAACACCACATCCAGTACAGTGACAGCATTCCCCTTTGGGCTCTGCAGACAGGGTGTGAGCGTCCTACTGCCCCGCCAAGATGCTGCAGAAAATCCTTAGAGCAGGGGTTCTCAACCTTCCTAATATTGTGACTCTTTACTATAGTTCCTCATGGTGTGGTGACCCTCAACAATAAAATTATTTTCATTGTTACCTCATAACTGTAATTTTGATACTGTTATGGATCATAATGTAAATACCTGACAAGCAGGATATCTGATATGAAATGGTCCTTCAACGCCCCCCTCTAAAGGGGTCTTGACTAACAGGTTGAGAAATGCTGCCTTAGATATCTAGAGGCCCTTAAAATCCCCAAGACTCAGGCGTTCTAAGAGCAATGCAATTGCTCCTCTGTACTGATGGAGTTTTAACCACAGATCTTCCTGTCAATCATCTCTGAACAATGCTGTACTTAACATGTCCCCAGGCCTGACTAGAGTGGCTTCTTAATTATCCTGTAAAGATTTCTCAGAAAGAGGACTCTTCCAACACTTCTCATCATTTATTCTAGGCTAATCATCAAAAGTCTTTCCCTTTTATTAGGGCATCATAGTGTGTCTGGACATACTATTTGGTCACATATATTAACTAGAGGTATGTGCTCAGAAGTTTTTCGGTAAAACAGTGCAGAAAGAAATGTCAAATGAAGTTTCTGTGATCATTTTTTTTTCTCATTTGAATTTACTCGTACAAGTGGACACGGCTTATTTTACTACTATTATTTATTTATTTATTTATTTATTTTATTTTGTGTGTGTGTGTGTGTATAGTATATATGCATGTGTATATAAAACATAGTGTGTGTGTGTGTGTGTGTGTGTGTGTGTGTGTGTGTGTGTGAGTGAGAGAGAGAGAGAGAGAGAGAGAGAGAGAGAGAGAGAGAGAGAGAGATTTGGTTTTCACCTTCCACCTCATTTGAGACAGGCTCCCTGTTGTTTCTTGCTATGAATGCCAAGCTGCTGGCCCACAAGCTTCCATGGATGCTCTCATCTCTGCCTCCGTCTCACCACAGGAGCAATGACAGACTGTGATGCATCTGGACTGTTACTTGGGTTCTAGGGGTTCAAGCTCAGGCCCTCACACTCTCATGGCAACGTCTCTGCCTGCTGAATTGCCCCCTGTTTTGAAAGAGAAAACAACAGCAACCACTGAGTCACACGTCAGTTCCAAAAGATTGAAACAACCGAACATTTCATTCTCCAATAGCATTTTTTTTTGTTGGCCCCATGCTAAAAGAGAATGGCAATTTTCAGACTTTTCAATGAGTCAGGAAACACAAAGAGAAAGAGCTTGGACTTTAAATGCTTTTCTTCAGACTGAACAGAGAGACATACTGAGAAAGAGGGCAGTCTTCTTCAAGACATGTCCACACGCAGTTCTGCCTCTGGTTTGTTTGGGATATGATCGAGAGGTTGATTAAATTAGTTCATTTTGCAAAAGCATTGTCATATTAATCCATTGTTGTTTCTAGTCATGGGCGTCACTGTAATAATTTTGCTATTTTACAATGAAAAGGCACATTTAGAAGTAATATTTACTTGCATTTTACTCAATTGGGCCTCCTTCTGATTTTTGGGTTTTTTTTCTTTCCTTATTATCTGATTTGTATATGTTCTGTTCATAATATTTAACCATCCACAGTTGATCTCAAACTTTCTGCTAAAATGCCAGTGATCTTAGTGTAGACTAGATAAGAAATTGTAAGATGTAAAGGATTAATTTCATGTATAATTATCATTTGTACTCAGTCATCTTTAACCAAAAAAAGGTCCTGTATTTGTGAAGCCTTCTGAGGGTTAAAGATACACCCATGAAAACTGAAGGGAAAGATTAAAACCATCGTTTATGACTGAGTTCCATCTTTGAATCCTGTTCTTGGGAATTGCCCAAGAAACCCTAGTCCTCAGAGCTTTGCCTCCTCAATTCTAATCAGCTATAGATGCACCCAGTCAGGCATCTGGAAGCTTTGCCTCCTCAATTCTAATCAGCTCTATATGCACTCAATCAGGCATCTGGAAGCTTTGCCGCCTAAACTAGGGGACTTTCTGGCTTGGAATACCCTTTAAAGGGGGTGTTTGACACACATAAACCACAGCCTTAATTCTTCTAGCTCTAAGCCACTGCACCCTAACCCCACCAGTTAGGCACACACTCACCTCTGCTGTGTATGTTTTCACATATCCAATCTTTCATTAGTATTTTCACATAGCCTCATTCTTGGAGTCAGATTTATCCTGATCTCCTTTGCTGGGGCAGGACAAGCAATTTCTACAAGAACTGGTCTTGACCCGGTATGTGTCTTGTCAGCTACAATGGATGCATGAGATCTTAACGTGAGCTCATAGAGTCTAAACTGTACTCAACTTTCTGGCCCTCTGTACAACAGGAAACCAAGAACATTGCCCAGATTGCCTTAATTCACCTGTCTCCCTACTAAGGTCGCCTCTTTCTCAACCCTGACAAATAAGGTCATATACTGTTTGTAATCCAAGATGCTGTGATGCTATATTAAAAGACTAGGATTGCACACAAAAATCTACACCTGGTTTCAGCAATTCTGGTGACTAGCAGGCCAAGACAGATTTCCATTTGCTTGACCAAGAGCCCAATCCTGCAATTCTGCAGTGTTTTCTTTCTAAGTAAAGCACTGACAATCACCACTGGCTAGCTGATGCTCTGCTTTGGGTCACCTGTCCTTGCAGATAGGTACCAATGACACTGAAATTGTGAATTGAATGTTGTAGCCATTGTTCCACTGTGTTAGGCAATGGATTTTCGGCACATGGCAGCATTTCACTTTCTCCAAACAGTAGTAAATTAACTCCAGAAGCTTAAGGATTAGGCCACAGCCTGGCAATCTCTAGTTCTCAGCTGTCATCCTCAGGAACAGAACAGCTAGGAAATTTGATCGTGAGAGAGCTTGTGAACATTCAGAAAGGATGGAAACAACACTTATTAGGTCAAATGGGCTTGGGAGCTTGGGCGTATTATCTGGCCTTCCTGGCATTGTTCTTGTAGAATGTTTACCCTTCATTATAGGCAGTGGATAGAACCATGAGAGAATGGATGACTTTCTTGGTCCCTTTCTTAAATATCCTTAGCAGTCAACCTTTACCCATTCTGGGTGGCGTAGGATGCTGCCCAGGAGTCCATGCTACCAGTGAGACACTAGCTAGAGTTGATTTTCTGATTTCACTACGTCCAAGGGTGAATTTATAAGAAAACCACACACAGCCCCTCAAAGCTTTGATGCCTAAATGCTCAGAGAGGCTTCCATGCCTTGCATTTGGCTGCTCTGGAATATAACACCCCTGAGACAGCCCTGGATGAGGCTGAGGAGCAAGAAAGGCAGCTTTGTCACACTTAGCAGATTGCAGAGTTCTTATCAGTGTCAGTCAAAAGGAAAAGGCAAGACTCAGCCAAGGAGAACAAGACTGAAAAGAACAACTTCACTTTATAGCGCAAGAATCCTCTGCCTTCAGAGAACACTGAGTACCTGTTACCCCACAGCCCTGTGGTGAAATACTTTCCTCATCTACCGACCGTGTGGCTCCATTTACCTAAAGCCTGTTACAAGGCTGCTGCAGCCAACAATGCCATTTCTGACTCCCCCTCACCCCCCAGTAGAGCCACAAAGGGAGAGATGGAGGGTAACACCTGAAATAACGGGATTTTTACAGGAAATAATGTAAATGAAGCCTTTTGCCCTTAATGACCCATAATAAAATGCTCTTGTTACCCAGCTCCAGCAGCAACCCAAGCAGGTTGCCATGGTAACGTCCAGCTGCTCCTTGGCTCTTTGCTTAATGATCAGTGTGATGTCAGGCTCTTGAGATAACCAGAGGCTCAGACAAATCTTTACAGTGGCCACAACAGTCCGCTGGGGACTTCAGTTGTGTCTGAGTCAGGGCTCCTGTGTCCAGGTATAATTCAAATGCACTCAGACCTAGACTGCAAAAGCCCACTGCAGAGAATCAGGTCACCTTCCCCAGTTCCCTATTCCCTTGTCTTGCTCCACATGATTGCCCAGTTGGAAAGAAGCCAGAGCCTGTCAGTCACAGCACATTGCTGTGCCCAATGCTTCATGCATACCTGGGACCCATCTCTCACTGGCATAGGCAGATCGCACCACAGGAGGTGACCTTTGTCCCCCTCTTCCCGGGTTCCTTACATAAGTCTTTCAACTGTGATAGAGCCAGGAATTCTCACCATGAATCACAACTTGATGTAGGGAGCCAACCGCAGAGCAAGAGACAGGAGCATTCACTGAGAAATTGCTTTTCAAAATGTGTTTATTACATTTTGGGCAGGACCTGAGGAATATCTGTTCTTCTTATGCTTTTGTCCTTTCTATCCTCTCTTGAGATGGTGGATATTAGTGACCTCATGGGAGGGATGGGAGGAGAGAGGGAGGAAGGATCAATGTGATGTAGCCTGAAAGCATTCGATGATCTTGCATGTTTGGGAGGCCGTAGTCCAGACTAGCTGGGGTTTTGTTCAGTTATCTGGTGAGAAGTCAGAGGGAGAAGCTGGGGCAATGAAATTTGTTTTGTGGGCCAATGGGAGACACCTAAGGATCTAACTGGTATCGAAGAAAACTATCCTTACAGGTAAAAACACGAACTAAGGCAACAGGAGAGATGGGACCGTCAGGGAGTCAATGGGAGAAGGTGACCATAGACCATGTAGCTAGCACAGACTGGCTCCAACTCCAACTCACAAGCCTCATGACTCAGCCCTGGGATGTACTGCCATGCTCAACATATTATTAAAAATTATTGGCTTTTAGCCAGTAATGGAATATCCAGTTGGAATTTTCAAGCACAGTTGATATTTCCCATAATTCACTTCCTGAAATACCCACAACTTACAGCAAGCATCTTAAGGACCACCATGTCCTACATCTTATCTGATACTCTAATTCCTCCGTTAAACATTCATAAACGCCTGTTGGGACAGTGCACCGTCTAGAAATGAAAATAGTATATGTGTTCATAGTCTGAATGTTCCTGAAGGTCTCTTCCAGCTCCGTGAGGCACTAACACAGCTAGGGTCACGGAGGTTGAACCTAGCAGCTGTACCCTAGTGTTACTTCTGTTGCTGTGATGAAATAACCTGATACAAAGCAACTTAGAGGAGAAAAAAGTTATATTAATTTATAATCCTAGGTTACAGTCCATTTTTGTGGGGACCTCAAAGGGGCAGGAACTTGAAGCAGCTGGTCACGTCACATCCATAGTCAAGAGCCAAGAGAAATGAGTGCATGCAAGCCTAGTACTCAGCTAGATTTCTCAGGTTTTATATAGGCCATGAAACCCCTTCCTAGGGAATGGTGCTACCCACAGTGGTCTGGGTCTTCCTACATCACTGAACACATAACCAAGGTAATTCCCCACAGACAGCCCACAGGATACCCTGATCTGGACAGTCTCTCATTAAGACTTTCTTCTCAGGTGATTCTACATTGTTTTAAGTTGACAAATAGCTGCCATAAGCTCTTGTCCAAGCTCATTCTGCTTTGGCCAGTTGGTTGGTAAAGATTTTTTTTTTCTGAAGTAGCCTTGATTTCATTCGGTGAATGTTGGTACCTAACTGACCTTCTGCTTTATTAGTAGCCCCGCCCTGCACTGGTGGAATAGTGCTTAAGGCTCAGTCTATCTAACTCAGGTAACCCTCCCTGGAAATGCTCTCCCAGACACACTCAGAAGTTCACCTCATCCCTGATCCCAAAACTCTTCAAGTTGGCAATCAAGATTAACTATCGCACATTCATAAGTCTACATGATGCACCCCAAAATTTCAGAGGTATTTTGAACTGTACCATACCGGCCTCCTCATGATCATCTGTCCAGTCTTTAGCTCCTGTTTCATCATCAGCATAATCAATGAGCCTGACACTAGAGGTCAGATGCCCTGCATCACCTACTATCACCCCCTAGCCCATCATACGGCCATCACTTATGGCATATTCGGTCAAATGGCTATTGAACGGATTTCTGAGGCACGACTTTGATATTTTGTGTGATTAGAACTGTGAACAGGAACAAGATACTTTGTTTCCTCTAGTAAAGCTCTGGTTTTGGTTTCTGTCTCTCAACATGTGCTACTACAAATGAGTTGAGGTGCAGCTCATTTGTAATATTTCATCTTTCAAGTGTTATGCCATTATTTAGGAATATTTCAATTACTGCATTATCAACTTCAATAAAAGAAAAGAATTTATACAATATTAAGAAATGCCTGCTGGCTCCAGGCAATCACCAGTGAGTTTGATCCTGAAGGTTCAAAGCATACCATTTATGGGTAGAATGGTGCTTGAGGCCTCTGTGTACACTCCAAGAACAAAACAAAACAAAACAAAAAACCCAAGCAAATAAAAAAACAAAACAAAAAACAAAAACAAACAAACAACAACAACAACCCAGTTTTTTGAGTCAACTATGAAAATGCATTGACTTTTCACATTACCCTAGTAAATGAGCATGTATGGGGAGGGTGTGGGGGGTGAGGGAATTGGTGTCGAGAAACCACTGCAAAGTCTGGAGGGTATAATTTTAAAGTCTATTTTTGGCCAACAGAAATTTTCATGTTGTTTAGAAAAGCGTCCCATATCAAGGTAGTCAAAATGTCCCCCATTGATTATTATAATCAGCAATGTTAAAGATGGAGTTTCCACCCCCTCTTTAAGCCTAGGTTATTTCTGGCCAAATGTTCACCCCAGCCATGGCCAAGAGGATGCTGAGTGGAGGAGTCAGGAAGCAGAGGTGGAATTTCAAGGGCCCCCTTGGAATGCACCAGTTATATCACCAGTACATTTTTTAAAAAACTAGTCTGTGTGTAATGGTTCTGGAATTCCATGATGTACCTTCATCGGATTTCAATGTCCCTGTAAAACCAAAGAGTATGTGGCAGTGGACCAAACCAAGAGCTACAGGTTGCTCCCAACCTGGACAGTACAACCTCTGTCCCGGAGTGCTTTCAACCAGACTCCCTCTGTGTAGAGGACACTCACAGGGAATATGCAGGATAGTCAGAAACAACCAGTGTTCCTAGGTGACTTCTGGCTGTTTCCTTCTTATGAGTTTGTGGTAAAGATGGGAATTCAGATTTGGTTACCCATGGGGCAATTCATTAGGCTTATTCAAACTCACTTGAGAAAGCTTCCACTTTCCTCAAAGGGTAACAGTTTGGATATTACCTATCATACAATAATACATGATAATAAGTTTGATAAAAGCATAGCTGCACACAAGGATAATTTTCTTATAAAGAAATCTTTCACAATGGTAGAATGCTTACCTAGCATGTCCAAGGCCCTGGGTTCAATGAGAAAAAGAGAGATTGCCTTTAAAATGATTTAAGAAATACTAATGTGCTCAATTTTTTTTCTTCTTAATGCTAAATATTCTCTCCCCTTGTTTTCTCTCTTTGTTGTCTCTCTCTGTGTCTCTCTGCCTCTGTCTCTGTCTCCCTCTCTCTCTCTTTCTGTCTCTGTCTCTCTCTCTGTCTCTCTGTCTCTCTCTCTCTGCCTCTGTCTCTGTCTCCCTCTCTCTCTCTGTCTCTCTCTGTCTCTGTCTCCCTCTCTCTCTCTCTCTGTCTCTGTCTCTCTCTGTCTCTCTCTCTCTGTCTCTGTCTCTGTGTCTCTCTGCCTCTCTCTCTGTCTCTCTCTGTCTCTGTCTCCCTCTCTCTCTCTCTCTCTCTCTGTCTCTGTCTCTCTCTGTCTCTCTCTCTCTCTGTCTCTGTCTCTGTGTCTCTCTGCCTCTCTCTCTGTCTCTCTCTCTCTCTCTGTCTCCCTCTCTCTCTCTCTCTCTCTCTCTGTCTCTCTCTGTCTCTGTCTCTCTCATTGCTTAGAAGAGCATCTGTATTCTGGATGCATAATGTCTTTAGACCACCACCACAATGAACGAAAGTGACACTCCCATAGCTCTGGTGTAGGAATCTTTTTCTCTTTCTCTTTTCTGTGTTTATGTGTGTTCATGTTAGGGTGTGTGCTGATACATACGTGTGCATGGTTGAATGTGGAGACCAGAGGATAACCTGGAGAGTTGTTACCCAGGCATCACCCACCTTGTATTTTAAAAGGTGGGTTTTATTGTTGTTGTTTTGTTTTTAAGATACAGGATGTCTTTCTGGCCTGGAACACACCAACTATGCTAGGCTGGATCTTCATTGAGCCTCAGGAATCCACTGTCTGTACCTCATGTTTGGTGCTGGGCTTCTAAGCCACTATGAGCAGCTTATTTTTTAATGGGTCCTGGGCATTAAACTCAGGTCCTTCCTTGAGAGGCAAGCATTCTACTGACTGTTCCATTGTCCCAGCCAAGAAACTTTCAATTCCATAACATTTAATAGTCTTCCTAGGGACAGGCTGGATTTGGTTATTCTGCAGAGTGTGACATTTTATAGTGTGCCTGTATGAGTACCGTTTGATAAATAATGCCCTCTAAACACTTACTGGTTGATGCACTTATGGATTCCATAAAACAAACAAACAAAAAACCAAAACTATGTGGTCTATTATTTATTTCCCTGCTTCTTCATTTCTCCACCAGATGGCAGAAGAGGGGCCAGGATAGAGGTGGGAATACTTTTTATTCACTACTATATTACTATGAAATTATATTGCAGGCAGGAAATAAACACCGAAAAGTAGTCCTATGACTTAATGTTCACGATGTGTCTACATGAAAACACCTTGGGGAAAAACAACAACAACAACAACAGATTGTGGAAAACTTAGGCACAAGGTTGGAAGGTGAGAGTTCAACCTTGGATTAGAGGCCCTGGGTATATTCTGTTGCCCCTGTGCAGTGGGCAGAGGGGACAGAGAAGTATTTGATGAAGGCTTTCTACCTAGCCTAACAGAAAATCTATTCTCTATTACTGTGACAGTCCCAGAGCTGGCAAGTCTGGCATTCTCCACTCCTAACCAAAGCTACTTTTAGGGACAAGCCCTTGAAGTTCAACTCAAGGGGCAGTTAAGGTGTATAAGGAAATATTGAGTCAAGGAGTGGCTGGGGGAGGGGGGGCAGGCATTAGCCAACATAAAGAAGAGTCTGCATGCTGACAGCTGGTAAATGTTTAACACATTAGTGGTGTTCAGTATTGCCCAAGTTTATCTAGCAAGCTCTTAAACAAACAAGGGAGAATGCTCAATTATTTTCATCTAGATGGATTTAAAGGAGAGAGGTTCAAGAATACAGCCTGCTTTGTTGATAGTCTCGTTGGTGTGTCTTGTTCATCTGTGAACACCAAAGCCTTTCTTCTGGATTTGTGGAGACCAGCATCAGAGAGCCATGGCCACAAGACTGTAATTTACAGAGACAGGAGTAAGTAGAGAGAGATCGTTTTGAGAATATGTGTTAGAAATAGAAAGTGAGTTTTAGGACAATGGTTCTAAGATCTTTTAATGCATGTCTTGAGGTGCACATGGAGTCATGATACCTTATTTGCACAGCCACTCCACTATTGGAGGCCCAGGCTTTAACCTTTTCCAGTCACCATGGCAACCAGGACACAAATACAAAGTCCATAGCATTCTCCAGATCTGTGAGGATGAATTTCCCATTGTATACATAGTATGTATGGTTGACCTAAGCATTGCAAGAAGAATGCAGTGTAATTTTAAACACAGTAAATTGTCTGAGTGAGTCATAAAATGGAAGTGGACACAGCTAGGAAAATGTAACAATGAAGAAGAGAAACTAGTGTTGGATCACCATTCTTGTTAAAAGCCCCATTGTGCCCTCTCTCTTCTCTTGTTGATGTAAAGAGAGCCATGGAAAACTGGAAAAACAAATCATCCAAACTTTTTATTTTGCTTCTCTTTAAGGTCCAAGCCTAAAATAAATGGTTCATTTCTAGGCCAATCATAAACCTGTAATCTGAGAGGCAGATCTTGAAAACACTTCATCATTTCCAATTACTGGCTGCAATAGACTCTGCTAAAATCCTTGAATGTTCCCTCTGCATTTCCAAAGAAAACGCCAGACTCTGATATGGCTATGTTCTCACTCAGCAGCCCCAGAAAGCAAGGGTGGATTCGACTGTGGAATGAAGTCTGGATCTATCCCTAGAGTTCAGTCCTGTGCCCTGAGTAATGTCTCGGGAGGAACCTTGAAAGGGAGATGGGGATACCAGGTTTCCTGAGACTAAGGCAGCTTCCTTGGGCAGGAATAAAGAGGCACAGAGGAGTCTGAAGAGGATCTCTCTTAGATGCTAAGCGATTTGCTTCTCGGTTGGACTGATCAGAGTGTGGCACTGGTTACCACCATCCCTGCACCTTGTTTTGCTGTTGTTTGGTTTTTCAGTGGGAAGGGGGAGGGGCTGGGTAGATACTGTGCCCTTGTGTTTGATGTGAGCGGGGCAGCCATGCCAGCTGAGGGAAGGAACTGAATTAGGATGCTCTTTTCTTGTTGAGTCCCATTCCCCCTTCAGAGGCCTGTATTGAGAGGCCTTGCCCTGTAAGAAGCACAGCCCCACTGAGTGCTTTTGCAATGGTGGGCATCACTACTCAGTCCTTTGGTTTTATGTTGTCTAGAATGAGTGTGAGATTAAATACATAACAAGTGATGTTTATTTATGTCCATAATCTAACTCCTAAGATTGTATGATTCCAAAAGAAATGTAAGGAGCAGATGTACAATTATCAGGTCCTTTTCGCTACAGTGTTCTGCTACTGTTCTTCAAGGAAGAGGAGAGAAGAATAGAGTAGAAAGAATGTCGGCCTGAGAGACCAGAGGAATGAATTCATGCCCCAGCTAGGCACAGGCCAGCTGTGGGACTGAGAACCAACCAGCTGCTCTGGGGTTCAACCTTCTCATCTGAATAATTAAGATGTGAGTCTGAACCATCTCCCATCTAACATAGTTTATTACCCTACAGAGGATTAAGAGGTCCTTGTTCCCCATGAGGAGGTCACTTTATAACTTCTGACTATCTCAGATCGCCCTGTAGATAAATCTTGAGAAAGGGAAAGGCATTTGTAATCATATTTTCCAGGAGAGTTTGGGAAATTAAAGTCAGTACACTTTGTGTGACTAGAAACATGGACGGAAGTGGAGGAGAGGGGAGGCAGCTGCTTTGGAGAAATGCCAACTCTTTCTCTAGAGTCCTAGTCCAGTTGAACCACTCAGGATGGCCAGCGACTGAACCACACTGAAAGGCGTGACCGCAGGAAGGTAGAGGGGACAATAAAGAGAAAAAATACTTTGGGGGCCCATAATAAACATGATTTCTTCAGTGTTAGCCCTGTTTCTGTTGTGATGGTGATACACTCAGGCTGCATACAGCCTGAAGTAAAGATGCCTGGTTTTTGGTTTGTGGTTTGGCTGCATGGTGCCAGCACTGGTTTTGGCTTCTGGTACTGGCTTCATTACCTGCTTACCTTTTATTCTTGCCCCACCCCAACACCTCACTTTAATATCCACAGTTAAATTTCAACAGGAATTTTGGTGGCAACAAACTGCATCCAAACCATATCAGGACTGAATGAGAGAATAAGCCTCAGTTAAGATGACTCAAATCTAATTTCCAAGACTGTTGCCATGAAAGTTTGTATGCATGACTGTAAATGTACATGTCTGTAGATATTATGTGTTATGTAAGCTATAGGTCTTACTTTTAGTCTCTCTCCATGAGGCACAAGCACACGAAAATACAGATTGAGGGTTGAAATTTGTATAGCTCACTTCTAGATAATTCCCTAAACATTCCCTTCCTTCTGTTCTTGCCCCTAACCTCATGTCTTCATTACCACCACAGAAAAACAAACGAACAAACAAACAAACAAACAAAAAACCAAGTACAGAACTTGAAAATTCTAACTAGTCTTGGGATCTGTTAATGCCCACACGATTTTACATTTGCTTCTGTTTCCATGACAAATTTTCTTTTCAGAGGAAAAGAACATTTCTAAATGATCAAAATTAAAATCTCTTTGAAGACTCAAAAGAGGGTAGTGTCTCTAGGAAAGTATTAAAATGAAGTAACACCATGTCACTCATAGAATTTGCAAACTTCACCCAGTCCTTCAAGACTGAGAGGCTGAAAGCTCAGTTTCCCCTTTGTGTGTTTCTCTCTCTCCTGGCCCAGGGCACAACAGGAAGCAGAGCTTTTCAACTCTTTGCTGATGCAGCACAGTCAAGTTCCCTTGATGGGATCCTCGCTCAGTGAGGTGCTGGATGCTGAAGAAGGAATCACCACTTTAGCCTAGAGCGATGAAGTTCCCATCCATATAGAAGCAGTGTGTATGTATGTGGATGGCATACAGACACACTAATCCACACTGACGATTTCTCTATCCCATGGATATTCCTTAGCTAAGAACACAGGGACTTTATTGCCATTTAACTCTAGTTCTTTCTAAATTTCATCAATAATGTGGAGTCCCCTCCTAGAAAATGTTGAAAATGATGGGTTGGCTTGAAGAGACAGTATTGAACTCTTTCAAGAGACCTAGTTGGGGACACATAGGCAACTACCACCACCACCACCACCATTAACAGCCTCACCATACACACATACACATAACAGCAATAACAATATGATTCTCTTCTCCACACTCATCTATTTGATCTTTCTACCCATGCAAAAGATATTCTTCCTCAGTAGTAAGAATATCATTTACAGCTGTGCCTTTATATGGCAGCCCACAGTCAGTTATCAACAGCCATGATTGAGGTTATCCTGGTCTAGCAATTCCACTCCTAGGTATGAACAGAAGAATGAGAGAAGGTGTATACAGAAAACCTTACACATGAGTGGTCATACTAGCATTGTTCACACAATAGTTATGACGGCTTATGTTGATTGTCAACTTGACAGGGTCTAGACTCACCTAGGAAATGAACATTTCACCCTGTCTGTGAAGGAGTATGGGGCTGTTAGCCTTTGCGCATTCCATGAAGGACAGTATAGACTAGGTTAATGGACATGGGAAGACCCACTCTAGCTGAGAGACAAACAAAAAATAAGAAAGGTAAAGTGGCACCAACATTTCTTGTTCTCTGCTTCCTGGCTGCAGACAGAGTGACCGGTTTCTCCAAGCTACTGCTGCCATGCTTTTCCCACCACGACAGACTGTACCCCTGAGCAGGAGGCAAACAAGCCTTCCCTCTCAAGCTGCTCTTGTTGGTGGTTCTGTTACGGCGACAAGACGAGAGACTAATACCATGGTCAAGAGCAGCCATGATCCGCTTGCCCACTGACCAGCGAATGCACCGTTGGTGCCAAGTCCTTACAGAATGCCAAACTGCAGTGAAAAGGAAACAACATGGATGGACCTCATAGAAGGCTAAGTGAAAGAAGCCACACACATAAGACTATGAGGATTGAATTTACATAAAAGTTCTAAAAATGTCAAAATTGGCCAGGGCTCAGCAGGGCTAACTGCAAAGCACTCCAGTCTATCAAGAAGTGCTAAACTGAATTTTATTGATTTGTTGTTGTTGTTTGTTTGTTTTCCTTTTTTTTTTTTTTTTTCTTGAGGGTTTCTCTGTATTGTTTTGGTACCTGTCCTGGATCTTGCTCTGTAGACCAGGATGGCCTCAAATTCACAGAAATTCATCTGGCTATGCTTCCTGAGTGCTGGGATTAAAGGCGTGCACTACTGCCACCTGGCCCTTATTGATGTTTATAGTAGCTTTTTCCCCGATGGCATCCAACAAAACAGAGCCATGATGTCCTTCAAAGGGTGAAGAGATCATCAGTGGCACATCCACATGGCTGGGCATCATCCAGCCACAATGAGGCCAAAAGAAAAGACATAGAGGGCCCTTAAGTGTATATTTAATGTAGAAACAAAACCAAGAGTAAGCCACTCTGAAAGAGCTACATGCTGTATGATTCTAATTACATCATAGCCCAGAGAAGACAAAATAGTTCAGACAACAAAAGGGTCAGTATGTTAAGGTTTGCATCTGTGGTGTGTGGTAGGGGAATAGGTAAAACATTGGGTGTCTTAGGCTAGTGACACAAAATCACCCTAAATTATGGATGTATAGAACTGTTCTCTCGGTAAAACTCACCAAACCATTTGAACAGCACAAAGAATAAAATTTGCTTTAATGTAAATTTTTTTGGGGGAGAAGCTTATGTAGAAGATAAAGATACAACAGGGGGATGGAAACTATAAGATAAAGATAAGTGGAAAACCTCACCAAGAGATGGGATTGCCGTTCACGGGAATGTGGGGAATGGACAGGGTGTAGAAGAAAAAGGCACGAGGAAATAGTTTGAAAGTACTTGACTGGGTGTACCTGTTTCCCATAGGGGTAACTGTTTCTGAAGTCGCTATACACACACGTTAGACTTGAGCAATGAATTGAGTTGATGGCAGATGGCAAAAGGCAGTTTCTCACTGTTGTAACAAGAAGCTATTAAGGGGAGGAGCCGAAAATAATCAAACCAGTAATAAATTAGGATTGGAAACATCAGAATTCTTTCATGCTTAGCTTAATGTAAATGATATGGCTACATATCAAAGTGTTAATGAGTATGTGGAAGTATGTGGGTATTTTCTTGCACTTGTACACTCACAAGCCAAAGAGTCCAGAAGTACTGACAACCTTCAACAAGCAAACCTGATAACCTGATGCTCAGATCTTGGATCTCTCAATGTTCTCCCACAAAAGGACCACAGGCTCCCGGGGAAATGGCTGGTTCTAAGATTAGATAGGAATTATTTAAATGATCCTTCAATCTCTCTCTCTCTCTCTTTCTCTCTCTCTCTCTCTCTCTCTCTCTCTCTCTCTCTCTCTCTCTCTCTCTGTGTATCTTTGTTGGATCTATGTGTGTGTAGGTATTCATGGACCTGTGTGTATATGTGGAGGTGGGAGACTGACATTAGGTATTTTCCTTATTATTTTTTGAAACAGGGTTGCTCACTGAACTTGGATCTTTCTGTTTTTGGCTAAGCTCACTAGCTGGAGATACCCTGATCTGCCTGTCTCAATTCCTGCCCTCACTCTAGTATTGGTGCTACAGGTATACACTGCCACTCATAGCCTTTCATTTTTGCATGTATTTATCATGCCTCGTGGGGTATGTGTGTGCAGGCCATGATATAGTTGTAATCAGAGAAAAACTTGCCAGAGTTGGTTCTCTTCCTCCACCATGTAGGATCCAGAGTCTGAACTGAGGTCAGTCACAGACTTGGTGGCAAATGCCTTTACCTACTGAACTCAGTTTCTCAGACTTACACAGCAAGTACCTTACCCACTGAGCCCTCTCCCTGTATGCAGGGTACCATCTGCAATAGCTTGTATTATGAGGAAATGTTCCCCCAAATAAAAGCAAAACCCCACAACAAAGGAGTGTATTAGCTATTTTCCTCATCTCTGGGACAGAACGTTTGGCACAATCTCAAGGAGGAAAGTGTATTTTGGCTCGTGGTCCAGAGAACATACTCCACTGTGATGGGGAGGGCACAGCAGTTGGACCAGCTGCTGTCTGTGGCCACAGGAGGCTGCTTCCTCACATCTCAGCAGATCGAGATACCCAGAAAAGAAAATGCTGGTGCTCAGCTGGCTTTCTCCTTTCTCCCTTGTATTCGGTACAGAGTCCCAGTTTATAGGAGAGTGGTGCCCAAATTCAGTGGGTCTCCCTCCTCAGTTAATCCCAAAGCCTATTGTTGACACACCCAAACATGAGGCTCACTAAAATAGCCTAGTCCTTCTTCATCTGATCAGGCTGCCAATCAAAATTAAGCATTGTAGGGAGATGTCACAAAGGGACACAGGAGCCAGCTGAAAGAACACCCAATGCCCAAGGATGGGACAATTTGAACAAAAATTAGAGTAGAACTGGATGGCAGTCTAAAATATATAATTAACTGTGAATGGATCCTTAATGAAAACAAAGGACAGAAGGAAGAGGGTAGAAGGGACAGAATGCTCATACATTTCTAAATAATTCTAAATAATTGATGGAATCTCTACTTGCCAGTTGAGGGAGCAGAACATTCTCCCCCACCCCATCCCCTTACAGGTGGCACCGCTGTCTGTACACAAATGGCTTCCTTCAGAAGAACACAGCATGAGAACACAGAAAACCATTCACCATGGAGAAACCCACCTCAGTGAAATCACTGCCTGGGACAAGTGACCAGAGGTACCAATATTGGCAAGCCAGTATAGCACGAACCTTGGCAAGCCACAATAGGAACAGCCCTGTAGCGCTCTTCTCTGAAATCCATATCCCCAGACAATTTTGAGGAAAACATTAGACAAATTCCAGAAAAGGCACATCCTATAAAATGCCTCAGGAAGGCCAATGTTATCCAAGGCAAGGAAATTTAGGGTATTAGTGACAAAATCCTGACCAATGCAACTTAAGAAAGAAGTTTATGTTTGTTCATAATTTTAGAAGGTATATTGAGGCTGGGCAAACATGGAGGCTGCTGTTGGTCAGTTGATGGCAGTGAGAGCTGACAGTGCATGGTCGCATCCCAGGGGTATTCCGGAAGCAGTGATTGGGACCATAAATGAAGTTGGGTTCTAACCTTCAAGCTGTCTGCCAGCTAGGTTCTACATCCCACAGACTCCACAGCATCCCCAAAGAGCTTCACCAACTGGGGACCGAGTGTTCAAACATGAGCTTGTAGGGACGTATTATATCTAAACCATAATAGTGAGAATCTCTCACACCCAAAAGGAGCCTCAGAGGGCAAAACTGCAGGAGGGTGACATTATGTGACCCTAGATGGGATTTTGAAACAGGATGGGGACCAAAGTTGAAAATTAAGCAAATCTAAATAAAATAAGAATGTTCATTAAAGATAATATATCTTCGTTCACTAACTGTGCACTGTACAAATACTCATGTACTATGTAGGTTCAGAAGTGGGGTCCCTGCCTATGAGGAGCCACTGAACTGTCTTTATAAGATTCTTTGTGAATCTAAAACTGTTCTAAAAACAAAGATCATTTAAAAAATAATAATTTCTCTTCCATAGTAACGTATGATGGGTTGGTAAAAACCTATAAGACCTGTAGAGCTGTGTGATGGACTAAACTAGAACTACAGAGGCAAGTTTTAGAAAAGCACATGCCATTAGGCTCTGCGGCTTACTGCTAAAAGGGCAGCCAGGAAAAGTTGAGACTTAGCGTTATTATTAATTCATATTTGGCAGGAACTTCCATTATTAGCAGCTGACAAAACATGGCACAAAAACCTTGAACAGATCTGCACAGGAAAACACAGCCTCTCCCTGCTCTGCCCCCTTTATGCAGCTGACATCTGAGGAGCAGATCGCTAGATTTTCCTTTTGGGGTTTCTAAGACTTCCTTATTTTAGGAAGCTCTAACTTTAATTGCTGTAGCATGCTTACCCTATGCTCAAAGACACCCAAATTCATCCTCTGCCTTTATTAACTGTGTTCTGTTATTTCTTAAAAAGAAGACTCAGGCTCTGGGGGGGGGGGTGACTTGTCCTCTCCAAACACATCCAAATAAGTAGTGAGACTGGAACCAGTGTCTTTCAAACCAGAGTCTAATGCCTTTTCAATGCCTACACATGACATCAGAGTGCTCTGGTACTGTTGGCTGGCTCATCCTAGTGGACCCCGGGCATCTAGAACAAAAATGACACCTTCTTGAGTGACTTTTGACCTTCCAAGCAGACACTATCCACTACCAACACACCAGGAAAGTCTTCCTAAGTAACATTCGTGGTAGCCGATTATTCTCCCTTCAGTCCACACCTCACATTCTTCTGCACATTTCTGACCACATTTTTCACAGCACCGGTAACTCCTCAGCTGATGGACAGATCCCCTGGGCCCCACACAGTTCTGACTCTACCCTACAATCCAGATTTCATCTTCCTGCTCAAATGGCCAGGCCTGAGACCCTGGCTCCTGACCTGATGTTGCTTAGCACTGCCCACATACAAAGTGTCTTCAACTATTGAAGAAATAGAACCACCTTTACTATTTCTAACATTCCCCTGGGAACATGGAATATTTGAGAATATTTCTTATGAATCTAATTCTACCTCATCTCTCTTCTGAGGGAAATCAGTTTTAATATGTGTGACTTCTTCTGAATGGGGAATTAGGTCATGGTATTCAATTTCACAGTACTATTTCATTGACCTCTAAAAGTGTTTCTTATTAACATGAGACAGAAATAAATTCTTAAGTACTATTTGGACTTGAATAGGAGCAAAGAAAAGCCAGTCCGTAGAATAACTGCCCCTTCAGAACAGGATCTCAGTCTTTAACAACCCACCCAGCCAGGGGACAGTCAGACACCCAAGATGTACTACGTTCTTTGTAAATGGAGTTCCAAAGACCAGACGGAGTAGTCAGGCTACCCTAATCAGGATATAGCTGAAGAAATTCCTATTTCATACAGTAGGACGAAAGTGGTTCTTATAATTGGAAGTCCGTTTTTAAAACTATATGTAAAAGATTTCATGTGGGTCACTTACTCAATGAAAACGCACCTCACTTAGTGTCGCCAGAAGACAACTATTTTCCTTGGATTTGGCTAATTCTCAGGGCCCTCTGACAATTCTGTCTTTGGGTCTAGATCACTTCAACAGATTGAGACCTGTGTGTGTGTGTGGGGGGGGGGTGGTTTAGACTGAGAAAAGCCCCCCACAGGTTCAGGCATTTGAACACTTAGTCCCATTTGGATTACTGCTGGGGAGGTTTGGGGAAGGGGTGCCTCTGGGTGTGGTGGGCTTTGAGAGTATACAGCCTGGCCCTATCCCTCCTTCTCTCTCTATGTGCTTCCTACTTCCTGTTGAAGATGTGAGTTCTCAGCTTCCTGCTCCTGCCACCAGGCCAGACACTTTTGATGACATTGTGATGAACTCACCCTTCGGAAACCTGTAAGCTGCCTTGGTAACACTACTTTATCATAGCAACAGAAGAGAAACTAATGTAATCTGTAAGTTTCCAAAGGTTACAGGATCACCTAACTATACCAGGTGCCTGAAGGGACGTCCAGAGAGTCTGAAGAATGCAATGGCGTGGAGCCTGCCGGGAGGAATGAGGCCAGGAAAGAGCAAAGACAGACAGAGACCTAGCTCCAGGAGCTGAGGAGCGCTGTCTGTAAACAGAACACTGTCTCAAGGTGTGGGAATAAGACACAAATGGGGGAAG
Source organism: Onychomys torridus (assembly GCF_903995425.1). NCBI lineage: Eukaryota > Metazoa > Chordata > Mammalia > Rodentia > Cricetidae > Onychomys > Onychomys torridus. The sequence goes on along the minus strand of NC_050451.1, from coordinate 65,216,738 downwards.
AATTGGCAATCATAAGAACGGTTACAACAGAGAGCTCAGAGCCACGTGACAGGGAAATTAGGAACCAGGAAAAGCTAGTGAAGGGCAGGGGAGATGGTTCAGTGGGAAAGAGCATTTGCTGAACAAGTCTGGGGACCTGAGCTAGATCCTTAGCACCAAAGAGTGGCCATGTGCACATGGCCCTGAGGATGGGGGGGAGTAGAGACAAGATCACAAATGCTTGCTGGCTCCCAGCCTAGCTGAAAGATGATGAGTTCCAGATTCAATGAGAGACTGTCTTATGGGAATAAGGCAGAGAGTTCTACAGGAGAAATGCAATGTCTTCCTCTGGCCCCCAGTCACACACACACACACACACACACACACACACACAGGAGGGATCAAGAGCGCCCATATGCATACTCCATATGCTCTCTCTCTGTGTCTCTTTCTGTCTCTCTCTCTCTGTCTCTCTATCTGCCTCTCTCTCTGTCTCTCTGTCTCTCTGTCTCTCTGTCTCTCTCTCTCTCACACACACACACACACACACACACACACACACACACACAGGAGGGATCAAGAGCGCCCATATGCATACTCCATATGCTCTCTCTCTGTGTCTCTTTCTGTCTCTCTCTCTCTGTCTCTCTATCTGCCTCTCTCTCTGTCTCTCTCTCTCTCTCTCTCTCTCTCTCTCTCTCTCTCTCTCTCTCTCTCTCACACACACACACACACACACACACACACACACACACACACACACGGGGAGAGACAGAGAGAATTAAAAAACACAGTGAAGACTGAGGACAAAATGAAACTCAGAAGCTGAGGCAGGCGCGAGACAGAAGCATTTTAAAGACAATTAGCTGGGCTTCACTTCCTAGCTTGAGGCTCCAAACTAAGATTCTAGTCCCTGAAGGCTCTGTGGCTAGACAACAAAATGCTGGGTAGGCAGGCAAGCTAAGATTTACTCTAAGAAACAATGGCAATGGCCAGAAAGTAAACAAAGTCTTTCTGCAACAGGGTTCCTGATTCGTGGGTACAGGGTTCCAGCGAGACCATGGATAGAATGAGGTTCACCAATTTAAAATTCAAAACAGAAACTCGGGTGTTAGGGACAAAGGAGAGGCCTGACTCAGGGTAGACGAGAGAGGGACACTACGCTATGGGTGTTTTGTTGGAATAGGCCATATGTAATGCTAAATTGAAATCAAAAGGTGGGCTAGAGGCTCATGGGAGTATATACAGAGATGGAAGGAATGTGCCAGAAACATCTTACTGCTGCTTAAGCCTGGGAAAGGACTAGCCTGAAAGGAAGCTGGAACAGCTTCAAGGACTGAGGCTATGGGAACCTGATGAGGCTGGGTGCCAGGCAAGACTCACGCATGAGGCTCTCCGTGAGCCTCACCCAGAACTCCCATTGACAAGAAGTATCAGGCTTGAAGAAACCCAGCTTCCATGGAAAGAAATAATCCACGGACAAACAGAGCAGAAACAGGATGTAAGACTCACAGACGGCTAGGCTGACTTCTTTACTAGTGGACAATTCTTCCTTTCAGAGAACCCCATGCCTTTTCACTAATGAATTTGCATCCCCCATAGAGCCACAAAGAATTAGAATTTGGCCCAAATGTATACTTAAATTGGATTGCCTTGGGAGAATGCTTTAAAAAAAAAACAAAACAGAAAAACAGAAGGCAGCCACCTGCGACACATTAAGGCTGTTGATGGAGTCATTGACATAATACCTGAAGGGTTTCTGCAGCGGCTGGACCAGGCTCAAGGTTCCTTTGTATGCACTTTTTAATGTACTTCCAGAGCAGACTTCATAAAATTGCGACCACTGCCACCAGCGGTGCTGAGGCTTTGCTGGCCTCCCATGTCACCTGCCACTCTTGACTGATGGCCACCACTGCTCTAAATGTCGTGAAGGTCAAAAGCAGACTAAGACAAGTCAGCAAGTCAGAGAAAAGGCGTGGGAGACATAGACAAAGCCCACCTGGCCCTGGCCACAATGCTCCCAAGATGCCTTTTTGTTTTTTAGCCCTGGCTCCATCCTTACTTTAGAACCTTCATATTCTCCCCGGATGAGTCTGATCAGGGTTCAAATTTCTACCATGTGGCACCCAAAGTTTCAGACGTCTCCCTTCTTTGCCAGGATGGGACCATAGCCTGTGCCAACTACCAAGGCTGCCTCTGCTTTTACTGAGTCTGAGGTGAGAGCTTGGCCTCCATGCTGATCAGACAGGTTGCGGGTGGCAGTGTCCACACCAAGCTGTGCTGACCAAGGCAGAGGGGACCAGAGTTTGAGTACCTCCAGGCCAGGTGTGACAAAGACTGAACACCCTCTCACGTCACCTGCACTTCAGTGCTCCTTGAATTCTGGCCGATCATCTGCTGACCCACTCGACCCATGTTTGTGAGACATGTTATGTGTTGATATTAAAATAGGCTCGTTGTACACAGTTTGGGAGCTGGAAAGATGTTTTGGTGGATAAAATTGCTTATTTCACAAGCACGAGTGCCCGAGTTCGGATCCCAGCCCCCACCTCAAAAGTTAATTTGGCTGCACACACCTCCAGCCCCAGCAGGGTGGTAACTGGAAACTAGAGGATTGCTGGGGTCTGTTGGCCACAAACCTAGCTCCAGGTTTAGGGAAAGACCGTGAGCACACCAAGGGAAATAATGTGGAGCTGTGCATGTTCACAGGTGTGAGCACACACTCACCCACTCATACCCATCCATACCCATGTATGCCCATATAATACACTCTCACACATAATACTCCCCCATCTCTCTCTCTGTCTCTCTGTCTCTCTGTCTCTCTCTCTCTCTCTCTCTCTCTCTCTCTCTCTCACACACACACACACACACACACACACACAGAGTTAGCATAACGGAGCTTACATTACAGTGTGAAGACAGAAAGGAACAGAAAGACAAATTAGCACATGCAGAATTACCCTTATGGATGCTAAGAAGGAGATGGTCAAGGTGCTGTGGTCAATTGTGGTTAGCAGGGAGTGGTTAGCAGGTAGCTTCCTTCAGGAAGTGTTTTCAGTTTGAGATGGTAGGCTAGAATTATAGCTCCATGAAAGGGCACTTGCCTAGCACACAAGGCCCTGGGCTTAACTCTCAGCACTACAGTCAATCAGTTAATCAAGAAATTGAGTGGAAAGAGCAAGAAGGAATCAACCCTTTAAGGAGCTGGATGAGGAGTCTTACAGGCAAAGAGAATGGGCTTGAAAAAGAAAAGGCATGGGACTTTGGATGACCGAACACAGCTGGAGTGTGCACAGCTGGAGCTGACCTTCCAGAGCAGAAGCAGAGGCAGAATAGATGGGGTCAGAACCATCTCAACTATGAGAAGCCCTTCACGCTGCTTGTGGAAAACAGATTAGAGAGCCCCGAGAAGGGAAATGGGACATTTCGTATATCGGCTGTAGCCACCCAGGTGGCACACTGTGAGAGCAGAGCCCAGCACTGTCGTCTGCCTAGGCCGTGGGGATGACAGTGGTGCAGAGACTCAGGACACATCAGAATGCTGAAAGTGGATTCCTTCTGGGCTCAGCCCTACCTGGGACATCAGCTCATCCCTAGGTCTGTGGCCCACAGCAGAAAAGAGAGGGCAGGCAGGCTGTAAGCGCTGGAGGATAGAGAGGGGTCCTGTGAAACCCTGAATATGACATGGCCAAGGTAACCATGACTACACAGCAGCCATGGCTACCTGAACAAGACCTGGACACACACACACACACACACACACACACACACACACACACACACACACAGCCATGGAAGTAGGAGGGCAGTGGGTGAGAATAAGGGGTCTGTAGGAGGGGAGGGTTGGAAGATAAGAAGGGAGAGTGAATATCTTTGCAACACATCGCATATATATGTAAAGTCATCAAACTTAAATTTAAAAGATGCTGGCCAGGGAAGGAAGGAGGTGGGTAATCTTCATTCTCTCCCGTCTCCTCTAAGTCCAACCCCACCCTCAGCCTCATCCCCAGCTCAGTAGCAGATCACCTACTTCGACCCCCCTTCCTCTCTGCCCTCATCCCCAGCAGATCATGCAGCTCTTCTTCTATAACCTTCCTCACCACCTTGGTGCCCTTATCTTAGCCACCAAAGTCCCCTTGACACAATAGTCAAAACTCAAAATGCACAAAACCAAGAAAGAATATTACAAACTACCAGGAGAAAAACCAAGTAACATACAAGGTGGACCTATTAGAATTACACCTGGTCTTTTTTTTTTTTCTTTTTTCTTTTCTCTTGTTTTTTATGCTATAGGGTTTCTCTGGGCAACAGTCCTGGCAGTCCTAGAACTTGCTTTGTAGACCGAGCTGTCCTCGAACTTACAAAGGTCTGCTTGCCTCTGCCTCTCAAGTGCTGGGATTAAAGGTGTGTGCCAGCACACCTGGATAACTCTTCAATGGAGACTCTAAAAGCCAGAAGAGCCTAGACAGATGTTCTATAAACTCTAAGAGACCACAGATGCCAGCCCAGACTACTATACCCAGCAAAACTCTTAATCACAATAGATGGAGAAAGAAAGGCATTCCATGATAAAACCAAATCCAAGCAGTATCTGTCTACCAATACAGCCTTACACAAGATGCTAGGAAGAAAACTTAAACCTGAAGAGGCTAACCACTTTAAAATTCAGCCCGTTTAAAAATCTAAAGTCTCTTTTGAAACCAAAAATCTCTATACAAATTTGGTCTCTTGACTATGAGCACTTGGAAAATCAAAAATAAGTTTAATACTTCAAGAGGAGTACCAGGGCATGGTCACAATTGGGTCAAAGCTAAACCAAACTCCAGCAGTGTAAATCACACAGTATCCAATATCTGGGATTCAGTCATGATCTTCTGGGCTCCTCCAAAGGGTCACTTCTCTGGTTCTGCCCTCTGCAGCACACACAGCTTGTCTTTTAAGCTCTGTCAGGCTCCATTCCACCTCTGCTACTGTTTGTGGTGGTCTTCCCATGGTCCTGGCATCTCCAAAATTCAGGGGTTTCTTGTGCAACTGAGCTGCACTTACACCATTAGCCTCTCCTGTGCTCTCTTCAGGAACTCTAGTTCCACTGAACAATGCCAAGCCTCAGCTGCTCTCCATGACCCCTCCATGCCTTCAAAACTAGTACCACCTGGGTGACTCTCCACCACCAAGTTCAGATGCAAGTATGAGGTACAACCTTGGTCACCTCTGGAACATAGCTTCTGTGTGCTGACTCTGAGGAAACACTTCTCAAAGATATCACCTCAACGATGCTGGTCTCTTCTCAATCACTGCTAATTTTTTAGCTCCAGCTCACCAGCATCAATTGTCCCAGGAAAACAAAGATTTACTTCAGTGGTTCTTGTATCTTGTTAATCACAGCTGATCCTTCTGTCCCAGCTAACCAGATCCACAGACTCTCGATTCAAAACAGCAAACAGACCCGATAGATTCTTTAAGTGACTCTCAAACTTCCTCTGCAACTTCAGAATCCTGTCCTCTATAGTCTGCATCACTTTCATTATTTTCTAAGCTCCTATAGAACAACTCACCATGCTTTGAACACTCAAAGGCTTTCCTAGCCCAAAGTTCCAAAGTCTTTCTGAAATCCTTTCAAAAACAACATGGTCAGGTCTATCACAGCAATACTCTGTGATCCTGTTACCAATTTACCTTAATTAGTATTACTATTGCTAATAAAACACCAAGATCAAAAAGCAACTGGAGGAAGAATGGGTTTATTTGGTTTACACTTCTATGTCATTGTTCATCATAGAAGGAAGTCTAGGACAGGAACTCAAACAGGGCAGAAACCTGGAGACAGAAGCCTTAGAGGAGTGCAGCTCATTGGCTTGCTCCTCATGGCTTGTTCAGCTTGCTTTCTTATAGAACCCAGGACCACCAGCCCAGAGATGGCACCACCCACAAGGTTCTGGGCCCTCCCCCATTAGTCACTAAGAAAATGTCTTATAGTTGGATATTATGGAGGCATTTTCTTAATTGAGGTTCCTTCCTGTCAGATGACTTTAGCTTGTGTCAAGTGGACATAAAACTAGCCAGCACAATTGCTCATGGATAACTCTCAAGGTCAGTGGTTTCAATTCCCCCAATAAAATGACACAGGCTAACAGAATGGATGTGAAAAGTGAATCCATCCATCTGCTGCATCCAAGAAACACACCTTAACATCAAGGATAGACATAACTGCAGTATAAATGGATTGGAAAGGATACTCCAAGCAAATGAACGTAAGAAGCAAGTCACTGTAGCCATTTAAATATCAAACAAAATAGACTTCAAGCAAAAACTAATCAGAAGAGATCGAGAAGGACCTACATACTCATCAAAGGAAAAATTCACCAAGAGGATGTTGCAATTCTTAATATATATATCTATGTGCCAAAACACAAGGGCACCCAAGTTCATAAAAGAAACACTATTACAGCTTAAACCACATATAACCCCACACACAGTGATTGTGGGAGACTTCATTTCCTACAAGTCAATGAACAGATCATCTAGACAAAAACTAAACAGCTAACTGACATCATAAACCAAATGAGCTTAACAAATATTTACAGAACATTTCACCCAATACAAAAGAATATAGCTTCTTCTCAGCAACTCATAGAACCTTCTCCAAAACTGACCACATACTTGGTCACAAAACAAATCTCAATATATACAAGAAACAAAATTGAAATCACATCCTATAGATAAAAGATAGATATCAATAACAATAGAAGTCTTATAGACTCATTACTGAATGAAAAATAAGTCAGGAAGCTGGGCAGTGGTGGTGCACACCTTTAATCCCAGCATTTGGGAGGCAAAGATAGGCTTCATCCTAGAGACACAAGAATGACTCAACATATGTAAATCCATAGATATAATCCACCAATTAAACAATCTAAAAGACAAAAACCACACAATCATCCCATTAGATGCAGAAGAGGTCTTTGACAAAATCCCAAACCCTTTCATGACAAAAAAAAAAAAAAAAAAAAAAAAAATCCTGGAGAGATTAAGGATGTAAGAGACATACCTCAACATAAGAGAGGCAGTTTATAGCAAAGCCATAGCTAACATCAACTTAAATAGAGAGAAACTCAAAGCAATTCCACTAAAATTAGGAAGAAAACAAAGTTGTGGCGCCCAATGTTCGAGGTACGAATTCATGAAAAATCATCTTGCCTGTGGCCTTGTGAGCCCCAGCTCAGGCCGGAGCTACAGTCAGCCGGTTGTGGTAGCATAAGCTGGTAGGATTTACTGAAGAAGGCAGAGGCAGGAGGATCCCGAGTTGAGGCCAACCTAGGAGAAGCTTAGGCCGGGGCTGAGCCACAAACAGTGGTGGGACCATGGAGGCAGTGACTGCTGCTCTGAGTTGCCGGCTGCTTCTCATCATGTTGGTGACTGTGGTGATGCTGCTACCTGGAACGAAGAATTTACTGCTGCTTGTTCAGAGAAGAATTGCCAGGACCATCGTGTTACAAGAAAGCATCGGCAAAGGTCAGTTTGGAAAGTTTGGCAAGACAAATGGTGGGGAGAAATTGCTGTGAAGATGTTCTCTTCTAGGGAAGAATGTTCATGGTTCCAAGAGACAGACATTTATCAGACTGTGATTGCTCCAAACCACAGAGGAGGCACAAAAAAACAAAACAAAAATCTAAAGGGAACCATGATCATGCCTAACAGTGACTTTGAAATCTTTAAAAGGATGATGGGACTCCACAATGATGATGCCACATGGACTATTGTAAAGCCATTAACACCATGGAAAGATCGACTTTGGACTACAAACTGCTCAGGACAATTTTGAGATGCCTGGCTGAGATGATCCAGCCTGACAGACTACTTGAACGAGGACTTGAAACAAGCCCTGCACTTTCTCACTATGCAGCGGTGGGACAAATGATACAGGACTTGACAATTAACCCAAAAATAGAGTTGAGGTTTAAAAAAAAAAAAGAAAGAAAGAAAAAGGAGAATATAGATATGAGGTAGATGACTGAATCTATTCTGAGAAAAAAGATAAAGAAATAATAGGATAAATGGGTAGATCATTGAATCTACTCTGAAAAGAGAAAGATGACAAAAGGTAGATTATTGAAACTTTCATGAAGAGAAAAAAGAGAGAATGTGGATATGATCAGATGAAAAGGTCAATTATTGGACCTACATTTGAAAAGGAACTACTTGTTTTAAATATCATAAATAATGAAATTTTTTTTGTATGGGTTTATCAAATGTTACTGGACTAGACATTGTTATATATTAATGGAGTTGTTTATCTGAATCTGTCAAATGTAAGTGGACTAGACATCATTAATGTAAATCTTGACTATGTATATTGTATATACTTATTGGATATGATTTTTCTTATATTAGTTATAACCTTTTTTTAATTTTAGACAAAAACAGGGGAAATGTGGTGGGTATTGTGTTCCCTGAAATATTGTGTGTTCCCCGAAATAAACATATCTGGGGTCAGAGAACAGACAGCCACTAGAACAAAGCCAAAAATGGTGGCTAGAAAATAGGAAGAGTAAACCATAACAGAAGTTGGGCAGTGGTGGTACACACCTTTAATCCCAGCACTTGGGAGGCAGAGCCAGGTAGATCTCTGAGTTCAAGGCCACTTTAGAAACAGCTAAGCGTGGTGACCCACGCCTTTAATCCCAGAAACCCAACCTTTAATCCCAGGGAGTGGGGGCAGAAAGAGAAAGGTATATAAGGTGTGAGGACCAGGAACTAGAAGAGAAAAGCATGTAGTTAGTTAAGCATTTGGTTGGTTAAGCATTCAGGCTTTGGAGCAACACAGTTCAGCTGAGATTCATGTGGAGGAGGACTCAGAAGCTTCCAGCCTGAGGAAAAAGTATCACCTGAGGAACTAGCAAGGTGAGGAAACTGTGGCTTGTTCTGTGTCTCTGATCTTCCAGTGTTTACCCCAATAACTGGCCTCAGGTTGGGTTTCATTAATAAGACCTTTTAAGATTCCTGCTACAAAGTTGTCCACTCTCTCGGTCCCTATTCAGTCTAGTACTCCAAGTCTTAGCTAGAGCAATCAGACAAAAGAAGGAGATCAGGGGGGTAGAAATTGAAAAGAAAAATGTCAAAGCATCTTTATTTGCAGATGATATGAGAGTATACATACGTGACCCTAAAAATTCCACCAGGAAACTACAGCCGATAAACACTTTCAGAAAAGTAGCTGAATACAAAATGAACCAGTAGCCCTTCTATATACAAACAACAAATAGACTGAGAAAATAATTAGTGGAATACCACCTTTCACAATAGCCTCGAGAATACAAAACTTCTCAGAGTAACTAACCAATCAAGGGAAAGACTTCTATTATAAAAACTTTTAGACAGCCAGGTGGTGGTGGCACAAACGTTTAATCCTAGCACTCGGGAGGCAGAGGCAGGTAGATCTCTGTGAGTTTGAGGTCAGCCTGGTTTACAGAGCAAGTTCTAGAATAGGCTCCAAAACTGCACAGAGAGACCCTGTCTCAAAAACAAAAACAAAAACAAAACCCCCAAAACTTTAAGACATTGACGAAGATATAAGAAGACGGAAAGATCTCCCATGTTCAAGGATTGGTAGGCTTAATATAATAAAAATGGCCATCTTATCAAAAGCAATCTACAGATTCAGTGCAATCTTCATTAAAATTCCAACATAATTCTTCACAGAATTTGAAAAGACAACTTTCACCTTCACAGAAATACACACACACACACACACACACACACACACACACACACACGCACACACACATACACACACCAGAATGACTAAAATACTCCTGAGTGGAGGTATCATCATACTTTATCTCAAATTGTACTACAGAGCTTATATTAGTAATTAAAAAAACATATGGTATTGGCACAAAAACAGACACATTGAAGACCCACATATAAGTTCAAGCACCAATTGACACCTAATTTTTTTATTAAAAAAAAAAAAATCCAGAAGTACACACTGGAAAAAAAAAAGACAGCATCTTTGACAAATTATGCTGGTCAAACTCATGTAGAGGAATCTAAATAGATCCATACCTATCGCCTTTCACAAAACCTAATTCCAAATGGATCAAAGACCTCAACATAAGACCAGATACAATGAACCTGAAAGCAGAATAAATGGAGAACAGCCTTGAATGCATTAGCACAGGAGAAGACTTTTGAACAGAACACCGAGAGCAGAGACTGAAATCCCCAACTAATAAATGGGACCTCATGAAACCAAAACGCTTCTGTATGGTGAAGGACACCATCATTCAGACAAACCAGCGGGCTACACATCCAATAGCTGGCTAATACCTGAAATATATAAAGAACTCAAAAAAAAAAAAAAAAGAGAGAGAGAAAGAAGACTAAATATCAAGGAAACAAAGAATCAGATTAAAAAAATGGAGTACAGATCTAAACAGAATTCTCAAAAGAGGAAGATGCATTTAAAAATAAAACCACTCAACATCTTTAGTCATCAGGGAAATGCAAATCAAAACTACTTTGAGATTTTTATCTTACATCAGTCATAATAACTAAGAGCAATAAAACAAATAACAGCTCATGCTGGGAGGATGGGGAGTAAAGAGAACACTAATCCATTGTTGTTGGGAGTGCAAACTTGTACAACCACTATGAACATCAATGTGGTGGTTTCTTAGGAAGCTGGGAACAGACTTACTTTAAGTCCCAGCTACACCGCTCTAAGCAGATACCCAGAGAATGCTACCTCCTACTACAGAGACACTTGCTCAACCGTTTTTATTATTGCTCTCTTCATAATAGCCAGAAATTGGAAAGTACTTAAATGTCTGTCAGTAGACAAACAGTGGTACAGCTGTACAATGGAATATTACTCAGCTGTTAAAATAAAATTAAATTACAAAATTTGTGGGTAAATGAAATGGAACTAGGAAAAATCATCCTGAATAAGGTATCCCAGACCTGAAAAGATAAACATAGTATAGATCCACTTACATGTGGGTGCTAGCTGTTAAGTCATTGATAAGCAAGCTACTATCTGTAGAGCCATAGAGGTAGGAGTAGAGTAAGAGACTAGGAGTGGTATCTCCTAAGGAAGGGAAAATGGACTAGATATGGATGGACAGAGGGGGCACTGTGATCAGAAGATCAAAACCCCAGAAGCTATCTCCAATGGATAGTCACTTGAAAATGAAATATTAGTTCTCTCTAGCAGAGCTTCAGTGGGAAAACAAACACTCTTAAGAGCAGGCCTTATGCCCCGCAGTAGATAGCCAACACACACACACACACACACACACACACACACACACACACACACACACACACCTCAGTGGCATCTTTGGAGGTTCTTTGTCTCATAATATACTGCCAGGTTTTCTTTCTACCCTACAGGACTCCCGTGTATATATTATGGCTTCCAGCTTTGTGTTATTATGGTATTCCTGTGTGGGGAACATGTGTGTCTCTGTATGTATATGTGTTTTATGGTATTCCTGTGTGGGGAACATGTGTGTCTCTGCATGTATATGTATTTCTGGTGCTTCTTATTCGTTTTTTTTTTTTTTTTATCTGTTTTGTCTTATTCTGGTTTAGTTTTTTGTTTTGTTTTGTTTTACCATTATTCCTTAGATGCCTGTTTTCTGAGGAGAGACAGAAAAGATTTGGATCTGGATGGGAAGGGAGATGGGGAGAAACTAGGAGAAGCAGAAACTGTAATCAAATTATATTGTATAAAAATTAATTTTCAATCAAAGAAAACATTGAAAAGTATACAGACAGTGCACTGGAGCACAGGTAGAATTTGTTGATCGATTCAATATGGAGATGTGTAAAGGAGAAGACTCAAGACTAATCACCAAGACCTAGTTGGACAGCCGAATGGATATAAAATCAGGAGACTGGAAAATGGACTTTTTTGGTGATGAAATCATTTAACATATTAATGTGAATGTGCTGGCAGGACATCCCTCAAAGCAAAGCATCAGCATTTATGCATGCTCCTTTACTAATTTAGATGTTTTTGAGTTCCCACCATCTTTAGGAACTGACCCTAACATGGAGTAAACAGGAGGGAGCAGGACCTTAGCCTCCTGACATTTACAACCATGCAGGCAGGACAAACACAAAGATCTAAGATGCTGTGGCGATGATGAGGAATCCAGGGACTTGGGAAGGAAGCAGGAGGGCTGACAGTCTTGGCAGTGACTGACGCTTTTCTTAGGAAGAAACATTTAAAATTCATCTCTGAAATACAAATGCAATTAGCTTGGTGGAAAGGGAGAGGAAGAGCTGCAGGCAGAACATGTGTGGAACATGTGTGGAACATGTGTGGAACCCGAGGACAGGAGAGGTCAGGTCTTTCCAGGAACCACTTCCATAGGACTAATTATTTCCCAGGAGAGCCTGGTTCTTGTGAAACTCCTGCTATTGGGCTGGTTCCAATGGTCGTCCAGACATGCTGGAGTAGCCAGCAGCAAACCCAACCCACACTCCACCCAGCTCACACTCCGGCCAGAGCTTTTGCTCCTGAGTCTAAAAGCTCTTAATTTACTCTTTCAACCCCAGAGCACCTTGCTGTGGACCATAGAGCCCTGGATGAACTTCTTGACTTTCAAAATAACCTATCACTCATGGAGTGCTTAAGAGTGTTACAGGAAAAATTGTATGTTAAGAAAGATGGAGAGAATAAACAAAGTGGGCCTGGACTTGCCTTGGACCACAGAGGAGGCAGCTCAGAGGATGAAGGGACAAAGAAACAGAATAACATGTGTTTGGAAAATGGCAAGCATTTGGGGGTGGGGAGAGTATACTTATGAACTCAGTTCATTCATGAAACTCCAATCATATCCCTTCTGGAGTCCGTGGTCTTCTTCAGCTGTGAGAGGACTCCTATGTTTGGTGATAGCTGTGAGTAACCAACTGGTTTCTTCAGAGAGATTCTCCAGTACTGAAGGCCAATGCAAATGATCTAGTGGTCCTATCCAGAGAAGGGGATCCTCCAGGAGCCAAGCTTACACCCGCAGACCCTGGCTCCTGCCAGCCCTGCTTCCATCACCATCACAGGAGGTACGGACAAGCACTTAGAGACAGACACTGGCCCTTCAGCAACTCCACTATTCCCCAGCCCTGCTCACACACCAGTTCCGAAGCCACTGCCATTTGGATCCCCTCAAGCACAGCCTTCCCCCAGGACTGACTGGAAAAAAAAAAATCAACTCATCTTTGGTCGTTTCTTAATGAAGGTAGGATTGCAAAAGAACAGCATTAAAAATGAAAAACCCAAAAACCTCAATAGCACCAAACTTGTTAGCAAATGAAGACAAGAAGAGAGAACAGCGGGAGAATCCTAGAAAGAGGAAGTGAATCTATTGAGAAATGGTTTCCCAGTGAGTCCCAGTGTTAATCACAGCTTTCAGACATCAGCACTGGAGAGCACAGCTGAGGGACAGTTAGGGACTAAGGAATCTTTCTGAAAGCAGTTCAAGATGGAACATTGGGTGAAGTAGTTTCTAGTGCACATGCCCTTTCCACTCCTCTCCCCTCCCCTCCTCTCCTCCCTCCCCTCCCCCTCCTCTCTTCTCCCCTCTCCTCTCCTCCCCTCCCCTCCCCTCCACTCCCCCCTCCTCTCCTCTCCTCTCCTCCCTTCCCTCCCTCCTGTACCACTCACTGTTCCTTTAATAGTTTTGAAAAGCCAGAACATTGGCTGTGCAGTCAGTGTGTCGTGAACACTGGAAAACTTGGAGCCTAGGCTTTGTTTCCTTGAGGGAGATCCCAGCCATTTATTTGCATAAAAGTTAAAACAATGCTGTGGAGTGTGTGTGTGTGTGTGTGTGTGTGTGTGTGTCTGCCTACATGCATGCAAGTAAGTAGAGACAGAGGATTTAAGGCCATAAAACCATTCTCTGTGGTTCTGCAATGATGGACATGTGTTATGCATCCATAAAACACAAGTAACAAAAGCCAATGTAACCATGAACTGTAGGTGATAAACATATTAACAGCAATTTACCCATGGTAAGAAACACACCCCACCAACACAAAATGCTAATGATAGAGGGATCTAGAAGGAGGATGGGGAAGGCAGGAGCTCTCTGTCCTTTCCGTTCATTTCTCTGGAAACCTAACACTGTTGGAAGAGAGGCAATCTATTAAGAAACAGAATCCAGAGTTAACCACCAAGCTCAATCTCATCCTCCCATTCAGTATTCTCAGACATTGACTGGCTTTTTACCATACTTATTCCCTATTTGGGGCACTTAGGATTCAATAAGGAATAAGGCAAAACCCTGCAGCCCCCTGGACTTTTGTTCTGGCTGGGAAGAGATAATAAACACACTAATAAAAAAGGAAATAATGTCAGACAGTGAAGTCTCCAGACCAAGACGAGTCGTCACAGTGCAGTAGCTGAGCCTCCTGCTTGAAGCATGTTGTTTTAAGCATGGTGGTCCAAGTGGGCTATGGTTAGAGGGGGACAGTTGAGGTCATCCCTAAAGAAAGTCACTTTGGCTATGTTGCTCCAATTAGCAACCATCAAGACACCGGTGATACACTCCTTTAAAAAAAAGAAAGAAAGAAAGAAAAAGAAAAGAAAAGAAAAGAAACAGCTTCCCTATTTTCTCTAGGATCTACTTCAAGTTTTTGATACTCATTCAATGGGATTGTAATTTATGATCTTAGCAAACAACACCAGTGGCAGGTTTTTGAAAAGACAAGACCTCACATGCATTCCTCTTTAAATGCAGTATTTGCTGAAGTGTCGGGGGCTGCACTGGGCAGTTACTGCACCAGACACAACCTCCGGTTTTAAGGAGGCACAGGTAACAAGCAAACCGACCACACCTTCTGTCTGGCTGACAGAAATCCTGAGATGTTATAATTGTTAAACACATCCTAATCACAGCGATGTTAGCATGTGAAGGAAAATGCACACTTACCAATTATCTACGCAACAAACTGCCACCTGCTTGTTAGTTTGAACAACATATAATTCTCTTATGATTTGGAGGCTAACATCCACATCTCAGTCATTGAAGCCATACTTCATTTAGAGGTTTTAGGTTTTAGACCCTTGCTTTTTCCAACCCTTAGCACATCAAGCCTTACATCTTTGACCTGTGAATCTGTCCTCCACCTTCAAAGCTAGTAACACACAGCTTCCAACCTCAGCCATCACATGGCCTCTGTCCTTAGTCAAATAACTCTTTGCTTAGTTTGGTTTACTGTCCACTTGCCTATCTTGGATATCTTAAGATCCTAAACTTAAGTTGCCAAAGTTGTTTTTCCTGTACCCATAGAAACATTTGCTTACAGAGGCTAAGGATTTAGACTTGGGCATCTTCAGGATTCATTATTAAGTCTATCATAGCATGTTAGATATGAAGAAATAGGCAAATGTGAAGTGAAGCCACCGGGTGAGGTCACTGGGTGGTGAATATAGATGTGGGGAGTGTGAGTACTTGGCTCAGACTCAGAATCATGAAGAGGAGGTCCATCAAAAGAGGCTGCAGAGGGCTGGCCTGTGAGATCTGAAGCAACCTAAGCAACTGGAATCTCCATAGTCAGAAAAGATCCTCCAATGAGTAGTGATTATTACCTTCAAGTCCTGCTCACTGAGCTAAGGATTTCAAGTCCAGGAGAGGATGTAGTGCCCTTGATAAGGTAACTTAAGAGGAGAGATGAGCACACATCCTGACTGGGGTAAGCTTATGGGAGAATGAGTGACGAGCAGGCAGGGATACAGTTGTAGACATCTCAGATTTCCCCACAGTGAGATGGAAAGTGAGAATGTGGGAGCTTTTCCAGGCTTCATGATGGGGGCAAAGCAGAGGGGCAAGCTGAGGATATAAAATAAGCAGCAGATGCCTTTTCATGGTAAATTTACAAAGCAAATGTTCTTCCAAATAATAGTTAAAGGTGTAGGATAAGAAATGGTGTTTCAGCATCAAGGCCACACAGGAGTATTTGTGGTTCTGCCCATTGTTGATGACTAAGCACAAGCCTACACCAAAGTCTCATGGCTCAAAAGGAAATGAAATACAGAGCATAATAATGAAGACCACTCTATTTTTAATTTGAATTTTTTCTCAGCCTTACAGCTTTTAATTGTTTCATTCCCCCCATGAGAAATTACTAATAACTCAGATGTGATTATTATGAATTCTTTTAATGGAATCATTATCTTACCCTTTATTGGTTTCATATGAATCTTCTAATATAAAGATTGAAAATTCATTCAGAAAGAATGAGGCAAACTGTCTCCTGTGTGGATCATTTTATAATACACAGTAACTAGAAATACCTTATTACCCTGGAAGTTTTGAGAAAGAAATGGCAAAATATCAGCTATCCATTGATTATGCATTCATGTCTGTCAATTTGCTAGGCGATTCCAAATCTGTGGGACAGCATGACAAGGGCAGTCTTAATATTCTCACTTTACAAATGAAGCAAGACTTTGCCCACATCACTAGCAACACACCATTTCAAGTGACAGGGCTCCAGTCACTATGACTTGTGGCTCTTCTGCCAATCTCCCTCTGGATTTCTTCCCTTCACTTGTGCTGTGAACTGCTCCATTTCTCACGAATGAGTTTGTTATGGCAGGATAACTTGGTGGCATGCTGTAAACGGACAACCCAGTGGCTATTCCAGAGGCCATGTTTAACTCCCCTCATGGGCTTATGCCACACAACTGCCCTTACATGTCGGGCACAGAATGGCACTGGCCACTGGTGTTCCTGGTGTGATTTGGATGGAAAATGTCCCTGTGTAGGCTCACGAGTTCAAAACACTTGTTTCTCAGCTGCTGCCAGCACCTTGGGATGTCTGAGTCTTTGGTAAGTCTGGCCTCGCTGGAGGAAGTGGGTCATGAGGCTTTGAGGGAGGGTTATAGCTCTATCCTGCTTCCGGTTCAGGCCTCTCTGGTCCTTGATCACTGAGATGTAAGCAAATCACCTCCACATCATCTGCCACAGCCAGCAACATCTTTCACCATGCTCTTATTGCAAAGGTAGGATGCACGCTCTCAAATCATGAACCAAACGTTGTGTGTGTGTGTATGTGTGTGTGTGTGTGTGTGTGTGTGTGTGTGTGTGTGTGTGTGTATTCACACACACACATATGTGGGTTTTCTGCCTCAGTGGGCTTCTTTGGGTATTTTATCACAGTGATGAGAAAAGTGAGCAATACACCTCATATGTTTTTCACCACAATTGATATGGCTTGGATTTTTTTTTATACACCTAAGGAAAAAGAATTGCTCAGTTCTCCCCCTTTACTCTCTGAACGTCCACATGAACAGAATGACTGATGTCACTAGCCTCCTCATCAGCATTTCATTTCACTGAAGCGAGAAACCATTGTGCTACCAATAGCTGGTCATATTTTTAGAATGACAGAGACTCTTTCTAAAAATAACTGACCTCTGGATGGTTCTGTTTCTCCTCCGCCTGCCCACATCCACAGTGCCGCACTTCCTCTCCAGGACTTTTCTTGTTGGTTTCAGACAACACCTTACTGGTAGTATGGTCCTTCAGTTTGTTCCTGTTACTTGATTTCTCGTGTGGACATGGTGTCGTCATCTGTATAAAATAGGATTGCCAAGTTATAGGAGTAATAATTTCAGATTATTGTTTTACTTGGTCTAAGTACAATGATGATTTGATCCTTAAATATATTTTTATGCAAGTTGTATTGAGCACTAAGAGGAATGTAAAGGCAGTTCACCTACTTTCCCATGAAACAGAATTGCTTTTCATCATCAGCTTGTCATCTAATAGCATTGATGAAATCCAGACAGATACAAAGATTTAGCAATTTGGAGGCTAACAGGACAATAAAGGTAGAAAAGAGGCGGGGTAAGATCTTGAAGAAAGGGAATACAGGGAGGGAAGTTGGCATTATCTGGTGCCTTTCTCTTTAGCATTTTGTTATTGCTAAAATGTACAGGGTGGGAATATGAGTGGACAGACAGAAGGACACAGGAGTTAGTCAATCTGTGTTGCCATCATGATGCTCAGAGATATAAATTATTGCTCAAAGTCCAGCCAGATAAGAGAGAAAATAGTGAACATCCTACTCACCATGTCAATATCCTCAAAGAACTACAGATTAGGTAGAAGCAAACTGAAAACAGACAAGTCTTCACACAGAAATGCACTTGATTTCTCCTAATTCCTCCGGGAATGAGGGTGAGAGGCTCCTAATCAATAACCAACAAAAAGGAAAATAGATCCTTATGCAGAAGGTATATCATCAGGACCACCACAGTTTTACACAGACACTAGCCCTTATTCTACTGGAAATTATTAGGCGTGCCTGAAGACAAGACCAAATAATTGAAAATCAAAATTAAAAGAAAATAAAAAAATAGGTATGCAGATAACTTTATATTGGGGTAATCATAACAAGCCCTCATGATACAAATGATGGCAAGCTGCATTTCACCAGGATACTAGAATCTTTAAAGAATGTGATATAAGTTAAATAAAAACAAAACAGTGAGTGTGTGTGTGTGTGTGTACGTATGTACACGAGTCCAGGCGCCCTCAAAGGCTGGAGGTGTCAGAGGCCCCTGGAGTTGGAATCACAGATGGTAGTGTGCCCCTGATGTGGGTACTGAGAAGGAAGAGCCAGCCTCTGCAAAAGCAGCATGTGCTCTCAACCGCGGAGCCAGCTCTCTAGTACCTGTGATGCAAGTTTAGCGTTGAATAATAGAATATCTTAGGTTAATTACAAATGGGGTTAACCAAAGATCAGACAACAGTAGAGAGAATTCGTGAACTGGAATGTAAGGAGAATGAAGAAAACTCAGATTAGGACACAGGAAGCGAAAGTGTGCATGAAATGCAGCTGAACTAGCAGCAATGGTTGCCATTGGAAGCACAGAAATAAGGAGGGGAGGAAATACAGGAACGGTGCTAGAAGATGCAAGGGCTGAGACTGTCCAAAATCCAGGGAATCAGATCAACTCACACATGTGAGAAACTAAAATCTCAGTGAAGAGTTAATATTAAAAAAAAAAAAAAAAAAAAAAAAAACAATACACAGCTCAAAGATTGAAAAGCAACGGGGGGCGGTGGGGATCCATTACTTTCAAAGTAACTATCACAAAATTTATTGCTTCTCAATATAAATAGTGGTAGTATAAAACAAAAGAAAACAAATAAAAGAAACAAAACAAAAACAAAGAACAAAAACCCCAGTACACATTCTCCAGGAGGGCAGTTCCTAACTTTGAAATGATAACTAGAAGAGTAGATTGTCCCTGCTCAAGGGTGACATGCAAATCCATGAAGCAGTTCATCCTTTCAGCCTGGTCGATAACCCTTGGGCCAGAAGTTGCAGGCCCAAGGGGAAAGCTATTGCTTAACTAAATCGACATAGCATCAATCTGCCTGCTAAGTGTCTGAGTTTATAGCTGCCATGACAAGAGCTTTAATCAGAACAGGCTCTTTTCAGTGAGCAGTGGTGAGTGCGGAGACTTACAGCTACCCAATGAGGATAAGAGAACTTTGAGGACCCAGCCCCAAACCAGCCATTTTTTACCACCAGAGCTCAGGGAACATCATGGAAGAATTGAAGACTAGAAGGTGGGAAACGAGTTACAAAGTTCTGTTCCTTGCACGCAATCCAGCCAATGCGATCATGAGGTCACAGGAGCTTTGCTTACTTGCAGCAGATTGGATTGTCAACAGGTCACAATGGAGGGAGGGCTCATGGTACGCTGTCTCTTCCTCTGACCTGCTGGCCCTTAATAGATGATGTAAGGAGGAAGTCACTGTCTTCAGTTCTGCACCCAATGCCAAGCCGACCAGGCTACAGTGGATGGCTCCAAACCCAGGGTCCCACAGAGTGTCGTATTTAAATTCAGTGGATTACAACACAAATAGATAGGGGTGTGAGAAAGATGTCTGTAGAGAAGGGGGAGAGATAGACAGAAGCAGAAGAGAGTGAAGAGAGAGTCGGGGAATGAGAGTAATCAGTATATATATGTACATTATGTATATTTGTATAATTGTCAAAGAAGCAATTAATACTAAAAATGATATGGTACTGGAATAAAATAATATGAAGTGCTGGAGTAAAATAAATGCCAACATAGAATTCTATATTTGTTCAGAATATTCTTCAAATATCAAAGAATAAGAAAGATGTTTTCACAGAAACAAAAAATTAACTATCCACAAAACTATACAATAGTGTATTTAAATAATTCAAGAAGCAAAGACATTCTTTTAAATGAAATCAGAAATGTACAGGAAGCGAATAGTTCTAGAAAAGATAATAAGCATGTTTGTAAACATATTGACTATAATAAAATCATAATATGGAATATAAAATACATGTAGACTTTATATACACCTACAATAACACAGAAGTCTCTAGTGAATAGATGGAATTGAAATGTTCTAAGACCCTTGCATTGTCTGGGGACTGTATTAACGACAGTAATAAATACAATATATAGATTCTTGAATCACTCATATAATAACTAATATATTCACAAGAATTAAAATAACATAAGGATACTTGACTACTTTAGAAAAATGCAAAGAATGGAAAACAAAGGAATTATGGATGAATCAAAAATGAATACTAGAAAAACAAGCTAATTTTTAACTGTCATCTTTATAATGACATATTATCCCACATGGTGACCCAGTGCATTCCCATCTTGTAAAATTCTGCAGCCTTTACACAAAGGACAACAGAATCCTAGCTGAGACTTTCCCTGCACCCTCAGGCTAGCAAAGAAGTCTCCTTTGCTTCAGTTTCCTCCCATTTCATCCACACGGTCTTTACCTTTCTCAGCTGGAAAACAGCAAAAGAAAAAAACCATTTAATCTTCCCGGGGGTGGGGGCAGGCTTCTACTGAAAAAGCTAAAGAGCTAAATAAAATACATTAGTTGTCAAACCTCCAATTTCCCATGCCTGCATTCTTCTCAGAGCTGAGCATGGCTTCTGTTAGGTCTAGTGAGACATTTCCCATGCTGTTATTAGTGACTGCTCTCCTCTTCTTACAGAAAGAGGGGGAAATAGAAAAGGCATGAGGATGAGACATCTGCTGGTTATCCACACACATGGCTTTGTTTATCAGCCCCCCACTTTCCTTGAGAGACCCTGCTGTAGTGGTATTGTGTCCCCCAAAATATGGTGCACTCTAATAAACTTATCTGGGGTCAGAGAACAGAACAGCCACAATATTAAACATAGAGGTTAGGCAGTGGTAGCACATGCCTTTAATCCTAGCATTCCAGAGGCAGAGATCTACCTGGATCTCTGTGTGTTCAAGGATACAGCCAAGCATGGTGACTCATGCCTTTAATCTCAGAAAAGTAATGGCAGGAGGCAGAAAGGTACTTAAGGCATGAGGACAAGGAACTATAGCCTGGTTAAACTTTCAGGCTTTTGAGAAGCAGTTCAGCTGAGATCCATTTGGATGAGGACTCAGAAGCTTCCGGTCTCAGGAAACAGGATCAGCTGAGGAATTGGCAAGGTGAGGTAGTTGTGGCTTGTTCTGCTCCTTTGATCATTCAGCGTTCACACCAATACCTGGCTCCAGGTTTGATTTTATTAACAAGACCTTCTAACAATTTGTGCTACACCCTGCCACGAAGCAGCTCCATTTAGCTGACATCAGCCATGTGTCATTAAATTCACAACTTAAACAAGACCCGGAATGGGAAAATCACAAAGCAGGAAGCTTGCACATTGCATCAAAACAACATTCTTAGATTTGGGAGAAAGCCTTTTCTGGTGTAGCCTTTTGGAATGAGTCTAGAACAGTGGTTCTCAACCTTCCTAATGCTGCACCCCTTAATAAAGTTTTCATGTTGTAGTGACCCCAACCATAAAATTATTTTGTTCGCATGCCTGTAATCCCAGCACTTGGGAGGCAGAGGCAGGTGGATCTCTGTGAGTTCGAGGCCAGCCTGGTCTACAGAGCTAGTCCAGGACAGGCTCCAAAGCTACAGAGAAACCCTGTCTCAAAAAACCAAAAAAAAATTATTTTGTTGCTACTTCATAACTGTAATTTTGCTACTAATTGTAACTTGCTACTGTTATGAATCTTATGTAAATATCTGATATTCAGGATTTCTGATATGTGACCCCCCCACCATGAGGTCACAACCCACAGGTTGAGAACCACTGGTTTAGAATCTGCAGGAGGAATTATGGGCTTTGTCTGAATGGCCTTGTGGAAAGTGGCTCTTCACTAGTTACATACATCCTGGAGATTCATGAGTCCACTGGCAGTAACCCAAGTTATCCTGAGAGGGGAATACTAAAAGCAATGTGGTCATATGTCTTGATTGGCTGGTAGAAAACAGGCCTATATTATGGCTGTTGTCCTGGGTTCATTATGAACAGTTCCTTTTTCTCTCTCAAAAGGGTCCTGGTGTGGATAATGGATTTTATGACCATCCTAATTGAACATTAACAGAGCTAATGAAGCAATAAAAAAAAGTGCATTGGACTGTCATTTGGATGACAAACCTGCATCTTGCCAATGTTCGTCCATGTGCAACTAAGCTGGTCCCCTGATTGACTTGGGCAGCTGGAGTCTTGGACAAACTATTGCACACAATTCTAAGCCAGACTTCTCAGCTCTGGTGGTGCACAGTCCAAAGGCAACTGATCCCTCCCAAAGCATTTGAAGACTGCCCAATGAGCCAAGAGAAGCAATCTTGGACTCTTACTTGATTGTTTCCTGCTCTTGTTATCAAAGCCGGTGCTGTTCAGTGCCGTGCCCACCCACATGGCTTGCAAGGCTAGTGAGCGCTTGAAATGTGGCTAATTTGAACTGAGATGTGCTCTAAATTGAAAATGTATGCTGGATTTAGAAGATGGCACAAAAAGTGTAAACCATGTCATTAATGAATTTCCTATTGAACATATTTCAAAATTGTGATGTTTTCGATATGGTTTAAACAAACTAGGTTATTAAAATAATTTTTTACCTCTTATTTTTATACTTTAAACTTTGTATGTGTATCTATTAGAAACTTAATATTACCAGTGTTGTTTGGGTTAGTTTGTATCAGACAGTACTTGCCGATCTTTCATCCATATTCCCTTGCATCCAAGGGTGTCATTGTCAGAGTTTTCATGTTATTTTATTTGGACTTTACTTATATAAAGAGAAGGTAAAATACACACATGACCTGTTATAAAAGTTCCTGAAATGAGCATAACTCATAGTTAATGATTTGAGTGAAATTTAGTGAATTGAAAAGCATAAGTATGGTTTATGCCATTCATTTTTTCCCAAAAAATTAATGAATATCAGAAGGAGTGGGAGACGCTTTTTTAAAGTAGCTAATAAACCCAGAACCTATATTGAAAATCAGATCAAACATGTTATGGCAGCTATTGGCAACCAACTAAAGATTTAGGGGTTTTATCATTATTTGCAACTGGAAGTCAATTTCCTGAGGAGGAGCCAGTGTGTTTGAGATCACTGTGGTTGCTATTTAGGTAGTGAAAATCAAAACAACGGCGAAAGTGGGGGATTGACCGAGAGCTGCTGCCATACTCCAAGCAAGAGATGATGGCGGTTTGGAAAATATATTGTGATTAAAAACCAACCGACAAACAAACACAGAGAGACGAGACCATCAGAGGAAGAGAGTCTCAGAGCTGTCGCTCCCACACACAGCTGCTGGCAACACCAAGTTGTTTGCAGTAATTGTCTACCTGTATGTTCGGAGCTGGTTCCGTTTACAGTGTCTTTTTTATAATGTGTTCTAGAATATGCTATGGTGGAAAAATCTTTGAAATACAATCTTCACTGTCTGCTTAACTCTTTGTCCATAGCTGCGGCGGCTTCTCACCTGCCTTCTATGGCTGGTCGTCGTAGGTTGCCTAAAACATTTTTCTGCTTTAAGTGATAGTAAATGATTATCACTGCATTCTCAGGGGTGAAGGCCGGGAGTGTAACTATTAAGTGAGTGCTTATTAGTATTTTAAGTTCCTTCAGTGCACTGTCAAGTAGTTTCAGGTTTAGGGACTGCTTCGAAAGACACGCATTTCCACTACTTTCAGATGAATGCAACAGTGAAGACAGAATAACACACTTGGCAAGCGGAATGTTCTTTGAGGAGTTTACTACATAAGTGATTTTTAGCACATGAATTATCTTTTCAGCCAACTAGTATCTATTGAACAACCATTTTGCAGGGAACTCCCAAGCTAGAAGTACAAAGATCATTAAATTATCTCCTTGCCCCCAGGTAGACAGTGAACTCAGTAATTCAAAGGGAGTAAGACGTATTTGGAAATGTCTTCCTTGCACAAATATTTTGACAATTTATTTGAATTCTTATATTTTTAATCAGTAGATTATTTCTACATAAGTAATCATTAAGCAAGGTTTAGCCCCTGACAGAATTATTAAATACTCACTAGGTAAAATTAATACATTTTACTGTGCTTTGCATTTGCTTTACATTTACTTTAATTCCTGGAAAGAAAAACAGAGAAAATTTTAGTGGAAATCATTAAGAAAGACTATTTGTGTTATAATTTACATCTGGAACCCAGTCGAGTCTAATTTATATAGGATGAGGACAGAGTCATTTTCAGATACACCATCTGGGGAGTGAAGGGGACTTCAGCTCTCTTGCGTAACGTGGAGAAAAGTTTGAGCCCTGAGGTTCTGCCTCCATACTGGAGTAAGGAGGGGGAAATGCTTTTGTATGAGCCCACATGTGCACAGAGATTAAAACATGCTTCTAAGAAGACTACATACTGCATATACCATGCAACAAAGGCTTATCTGGCACTAATTATCAATAGTTCCAAGCCTGGAGTATTGTAAGAGAGATTAAGTCAAAAGGGAGAGCCTGTCCAGTCTCTTCAGCAGGACCAGAATTCAGCCTTCGCCAGCTAAGCCATTGAAAAACGCCTTTGGAATACTTCCTATGGCACTAGGTAACACTTTAGACACTAACTACGGTGGTGAATGAAAAAGACCAAGACAGAATTTAATAACTACAGGATGTACTGATCTGTACATCTTGCTGCTATAACTGAATACCACGAACTAGATTATTTATAGAAAATGACGGTGTGTGTGGTTTCTAGTTCTGGAGGCTTGATTTAAGAGCTTGAGTGTAAGCTACATCATAAAGTAGAGGAACAGGACAAGTGTGCTAGAGTGGACCAGTGTGCCAGAGCCAATGTGCCCCTGGGGGGGGGGCACTTTAACAAAGCCACAATGTCCATAAATAAATGATGCATTTGCCAGAGATGTGAATGATTAATCCCTTTGTGTATTATCTCCCAAAGATCTCAATTGCATGAGTGGCTACATTTAATTTTTATGGGGAACAACCACATCCAAATCATAACACATGGAGCTCTAACTACTGAGCTAGCTGGTTTATGCCACAGCATATAATAAAAAGTAGTGAGTGCAGGCTATGTGTAAATGATATGAGGAAGGGAGTGTGAGTTAAGTGCCCCGGGAAAGCTGTGGCAGGGAACAGAGTGTTGGGATGCTCGGGCCCCTTCGCTCGGAGTAGCTTAGGTGAAATCTGAAGTAGGTGAGGAGGAGGCCATTCCAAAGTATACCTGAGGACAGAGCAGGTATGCATGCATGAGGGATCTGTGCAAAGAACTTAGGCAATGTACTTGCTGGGTCAAGGAACCCCAAGGGGTCTTTGGGGGCTGAAAGAAAGAGCCGGAACTGAGACCAGAGGCAAACACACACACACAAGATCACACAAGGTGCTATTATGAACAAAACTGAGGAGACTTTTCAAGGTTTTGAAAGAAGAATGGCATGTTCTTGATGTTTAGAAAGGGCCAGCCTAACCTCTGAGATGCCAGTTGAAACAGCGACTACTCTAGCGTAGCAAGCCAACCAAAAGATAAAGGAGGCTCTGACCTGCTAAGAAGCGGCAGCCCCAGCAGCAGCAGCAGGAGCAGCAGCTTGCGAGAGGTGGTTGGATCCCTCCCTCTGCGGACCATCAACACTGAGAAAGGAATTCTCCCCAGCACACGAGCGGAAACGGAAGGGAGGAACACTTTGATCGCTTTACACCAAGGAGGTGGTAAAATCAGCGAGACAGGAATGAGCGTGGAGGCCACCATCTTTACAGGATTGACAATTATGTCCAGGGACCTACGGAAAGTAAAGATGCCGATGGAGGGGGAGGGGAGCGTGGTGACATGAAGGCAACAGGAAGAGAGAACTGGAGTCTTGGAAGGGACAGAAAAAAAAAAATTCACATGGAAAATCCCTAAAAACCCAGACCACCCCAGATATAGGGAAAGAAGCTGCAACTCATCCAAGCCTTCCCTTGAGCCGCTCATCTCCAGTCGGTGGGTCCTCGTGGCTGGGGGCATTTGGCAATTATAACTGGGAGAAACCGTATACTGTGCAGTTGAGGTTAGCGATGCAAACGCTGACTATCTTACAACACACCGGGTGGTGCTACGGCCAAGAAGTCCTGCTTTTTACATCAGCTGAACCCTTGAGTGAAGAGCTGCCGTGGCCCCTCTCCAGGTCTCATGAGTCTCGTTTTCAAAGGAAGGCTTTCAGGGATTCTCCACAGTTACTGGAACGCGCAGTTGGAAGATGGGTTTCGTTTTCCTGTTTGCCTCATCCTGCGCCCCAGTCTGCTCAGGTCCTAGGAAATGGCCACACAGGGATCATGTTGGCACAAAAGAAGTAGAAGACATTACTGTTCTGCTTTTGTAACGTTCAAAATGATCCTGACTATAGGCTCGTTTTGAAAGCTAGCTCCTGTGGCCAAAGTATTATTGTAATTACAATAGATTACAAATTAAAAGCCACCATATAGGTGTAAAGTAAACCTAGGGGACTGGACAGATGGCTTAGAGGTTAAGGGTATGAACTGCCCTTAAAGGGAACTGGAGTTTGATTCCCAGCACCCACACCAAGCTACACAAGTGCCTATAAAGACAACTCTAGGTATCTGGCTTCTATGGGCAACAGTACTCGTGTGCATATGTCCAGACCCAGACCCATACATGCAATTAAAAGAACATTCTCTTTAAAAAAAAAAAGAAGAAGGAGAAGAAGGAGAAGAAGAAGAAAATCTGAGAAATAACTCCTTGAGCATTATGGCACAGACGAAGTGTATTCCAAGTCAAATATGGCACCAGTCTCAAATTCTCTGAGACTGAGGAACTGCTGTGATCTAGTAGCAAGAGGTTCTCCTCCCTCAAACATCCATTCCCCATTCACCTTAAAGTCCGGGAGCATGTGTACAGTAGTTTCCAAAGCTGGGTATTCCAGGAGGAGAGTACAGCAGACTTTGGCTGATTTATCTTAAACAATGGATAAGGGATGGACACTTGGTCCAAGAGGCAGAGGTTTGTGTAACCATGGACCACAGGTTCTGCCCAAGGGCAGATGTAAGTCATTGGTCCTTTCAGGACCAGATCACGTTCTACACATTCCAGCATTTTCCATTGTTTGCATGTCTGTGCTTTGTGACCATGAAACTCTTTCACGGGTTGCAGAGACGTCCCCTGGTTATCTTATGTCAAGGAATTTTAAACAACTGGTATTTTAAAACTGTTTTCTTAAAAAAAAAAAAAAAAAAAAAACCACCAAATGGCACAAAATTGCTTACCATTTTTACCAACACAAAAGGCTGACAGTAAGCCAGATGATATTTAAAATTCAGGCACATGTTTTTTAAATGTCGAGTAAAATAAGTTACTTCTGAAATACACATGTGCTATAAAGAGAGTTGTTGTTTTAAAGATATTTGAAAACACTCCTTTGTTATGTGATTGCGAAGCTGAAAACAATATAAACAACCAACTGAACCTGAAACTCTCTTACCAACACAACTATGAACACTAGAGGCAACTTTTTAAATACACTAAATTATTTTTGGACAGAGATCTAGTGAATTTTATATCTTTTTAACTTTAGAACTTTCCAAATTATTTGTGAGAAAAAATGGATTGATACCAGAGAAGATGAAAATTTAGTAGCCAAATTTCAGTGTGAGTAATATCTTCATACAATTCTGAGCAGGTCTGGAAAATGAGAAAAATGTAAACTCAGTGAACAGCTCTCAGTGAGATCTGCAAGCTGTGATTAGAGGGATAGTCACTTAAGACAGTGACACTGGGCTCCTCCTGTTCAGTTACAATTATAATTTGGAACCGTGTCATAAAGGGCAAAAGCAAGATTAAAAGAAAAATTTACAAAGAAAGTAAAATAAGACAAAACCCAAGCTGTGGCAGATGGTTTCTGCAATGGCTACGTAAATCCTTCTAGCTCCTCACGCCTCTTACATCATGTCCCAAGCTGAAGGTGTGAGGCTTGATTGTGCTCTGGCTTCGGATGGGAGCTCACTACTGGTATTACACCGTCAGCTTTGAGACTATGCCGACTAAACCTCAAGCCACACTCAGAAGCGAGTGCATACAAGGGGAGCTGAGACACAACTAACAGTGTCAGAGGCTGGTGAGGAACAGGAGCTCCACGACTCGTGGAGGAGCCCAGCCTGTTTCTCACTCAAAAAGCCCTGAAGTAGTAAATGATGACTGTTTTAATTACTAACTCTTGGGTGTTTTGCTGTATAGCAAAGGCTGACTGATATAACAGTGTGGTCAGTAACGATGCTTAAAGAGAAAACCAATGGGTTCTTTTCCGTCTCAACAAAGTTCATTATAAAATTACTGTTTAGTTACCTACCTTTCATATTCCAAAGGTTATTACGTTTGGACATAACATAAGCACATTATATAAATCCGCAGCACATAATATAAATTTACATAGACGTGAACAGTCACAATATTTGAACACCCTATGTTAGAGATGAGAGTAGAGACTCAAGGAATTCTTGCCACTGGAGAGTTTGTGAATTTTTTTCTATTGACATTCTGATTGCCCAGGCATTTCTTTACTATAACATCATAAGATAGGTTCGTATAACTCAGGAGGATTGAAATTATATTGTATCAAACATAGTGTCAACTAAAAGAATCTAGAGGCATCTCTTTAAATTGGTATTTAAAAACCCAAGCCCAAGCCAGGCATGATGGCACATGCCTTTGATCCCAAGTGGATCTCTGAGTTTGAGGCCAGCCTGGTCTACAGAAGTGAGTTCCAGGGAGGTCTACTAGTAAGACCCCATCTCAAATAAACAAACAACCAACAACAACACCCAAACCTGAGCTGGGCACACTCCTTTAAACCCCAGCATGTGGGAAGCTGAGACAGGAACATTGCTGCAAATTCAAGCTGGATTATACAGTGAGTTCCAGCGCTGCCTGGGATACTTAGTGAGACTATTGTCTCAGAACCCAAAATAAAAAAACTAAAAAGCCAAAGAAACAGAAAAAGAAAACTGAGTTTGGCCCTGTTTTGCAGTGTTTTTATAGCTGCCACGTACTCCTGATTTTAACTCCCTGTCAGAATTAGTGTGACATCTCCAAACTCAGTCCCTAAAGCAAGGAGCAGCTTTGGTGTCCAGAGACTGATCCCAATTTCCACATCTAATTGATATTCACTGTTCTAAAGAGTGGCTATTACTCCCCCCCCCCTTTTTTTTTTAGAAAACTTGAGTTGAAAACCATCCATCTTTGCACAAACAAAACTACCTTTTAAATAAACCACAAGATCACCTTCCAACGTCACTTGTAAATTTCGTTCTTTCAAGAAAAAAAAAAAAAAAGAAAGCTTACTTGACTGTAAAGTGAGTGTGTGGTGTGAGTGAGGTGTTCCCCATAGTCTCAGGCATCTGAATACTCAACTCCTCATTGTTGGGTAGATTTAGGAGGAAGTACAGTAGCACAGCAGAGGGCAGTGGACAGTGGGGTGTGGGGAGTGGGGGAGGATGGGGGAGGAGGGTTGGGGGGGGGGTGGGCTGTTCAAGCCATGGGCTGTTTCCGGTACATTCCCTCTACTCTGCTCCCAGTTTGCAGTTCAAGATGTGAGCTCTCAGCAACTGCTTACCACTGTGCTTTCCTGCCAGGATGGGCTCTTAGCCCTTGGGAACCTTAAGCCAAATAGTCTTTCTTCTATAAGCTCCCTTGGTGTTTTTATCACAGCAACAGAAAGCATAACTGGACAACTGAAATGGTATTGCTCTCACCCCTATATGCTTCATTCACACATGTGGAAATCTACTTCTCTTATTCACAATTTATTGCTTAAAATAGAAAAATTCTCTGGTCATTAAAGGATTTGTGCAAATCTGCTGCTGAATGGATAATAAGAGGATTTCATGAATGGGCCCTTGGTTGATATTCTCCCTAGATTCCCCTTGTGTATAATGTCTTCCAGAGCCTACAATACAGCACCAAGGAACTTCAAATGCAGCATCTTACTTTGTTTAATTAGGTTTTATATTAATTTCTTATAGAAGGTAGGCAATTGTTTCAGAACAAAAGCCAGTAATTACGCAACTTCTACCTCCTCTAAATAATGGCCATTTTAATAACCTCCACTCCACATGTGACAGGATATTATAATGAAAGTTATGCTAGGTTAATTATATTTCATGTTGCTGGCATCACGAATTAGATTGTTTATTTACAGCCATTTATAACAGTTCGGAAGTACTATCATCAAAGTTGATTGAGATGGACTTTAGTGAGCTGCAGGGAGTTGGTTTAATTGAAAACGTTTCTATTTGAAACATACCAATACTCTATTTTCTGTGTTTGGCAGTGTTTGCTTTTCCTCTACTTCTGCATGCACTTGATTTAACCAAATTAAGTAGTGAATTCCATATCCAAAACAGAAATTCAGATTAGAAAGGTGCATGTGTGCCATAGTTAGTTCAAGAGATATAGTATAGCAGTTACCTGTCAAGCTATCCTCACAGACTATAACTTTCTTTATTAAGTGATGTCCATTCATAATATACAATCTTAAGCTCTCGAAAAGTGTGTCAAGTTCTATAGTTTCATTTCACACTGAGTATAGAACTCAAAAAATTTATCAGTGACTAGCATCCAACACAAATGTGCTTGAAAGTATCATGGGGACTGTTCTGAGTGGAACAGTCAGGGGATTGGCGGGGTTGGGGAGGATGGAGGGGGCTGCAAACTTCATCTAAGTGTCAATTTTTAACTGACTAGAGTGTTCATTTAAATGGCATCAAAGAAATCAGAAACAGAATCAAATCCAATCCAAAACTATTACAAAGAACTTTTACTACATATTTATGTTTAAAAATATTTTTTAAAGGCGTCATTAATCTGGGCATTCTGCCACTTCAGGATCCTCTCTCATGGCATTCTACCTCAATCCTTGTGCTCTAAGGCTGTCTGGGGTCAGGCTCTATGCCATAGATTGAATGTTCATCTCCCTCTGAAGTCTGGAGCCTTATTTCATTTCAAAAGCTCTGTCTTTGATATTTATTGGGACTGGAATTCCTGTGGCCCCTTCTCTAACTCTCCTTGGGAAATTTCTACTCATCCTAAAATTCAACTTTCTGATGGCCCAAAAAGCCTTTTCTAAAACATTTTTTGCTCTTCATGCCCCAAGCAGACCTTACTTCTCCTTTGTATTAATTGCTACAGCTGCCTTATTAAAGTATATAACAGAGTCAGGTTTATGTTTTGAATCTTAGAACTGATTACCCTCATCTCATATCCAGCTCCTAAATTGAGCCAGAAAAATCCTGTTCTTGTCTCTCCTGAATGATGGTTTTGTTACTGGCCCATTGAAGGTTCAGCCTGTTGGTGCCAGCTTCATGTTGGGGGTCATGTGCTGGCTTCAGGTCTTTACATGAAATTTAATCTCTAATTCTTCAAGCCTGTATTTCACCCAACCTGAGTTCAAAATGTCCAGAGTTCAGTGTTGACTCCCACAAAACAGACAAACACACAAATTAAAAACCATGTGACCTCTTACTCTACAAGATAGCTTTCACTTTGGTTTTGGTCTCTGAGGACTACTTATGTGCCAGATAAAAAGTTTTCCCCAGGATTCTGATTGTTTCAATTAGCATATCATTAGAAGTTATCTATTAATCATATTGCTAAGAAACAAAGATATGAGCTTTTGGCACATTGATGAGAAGTTTAAAAATAAGCTGAATATTCACCAATAAAATTCTACCAATATCTATAAATATTATGAAATGACATGATATGGAAAGCAATGTGGCAGGTGCATATGTAATATTTAACCTATAATATAGGAATTGTTAAAGAATACTGTCATGTTCTTTTTTTTGAGAGAGATGGAGGTACAGAGAAAGAGAGAAGAGAGTACCCTTGGAGGCCAAAGAAGGACTCAGGTCCCCTGGAGCTAGAGTCATATTGGAAAGCACCCAGTGTGGGTGCTGGGAGCTGGGTCCTCTGGAATAGCAGCAGCTCTCAACTTGATAGTCATATGCTTAAGTTAAAGGAAGTGTATAGACCTTCCATTTTTAAAATAAGAAGATGTTACAACTTTATTTGAATTCATTTAAGAATAATCACAAGTTTAGGGCATCAATTAGATGAGTTATATAAAGCTCCTCCCATCCACCCTGTGCTTGACATAAAGGCTCAATCGTTTTATTTATTTACAATTTTACTGTTGTTTGAAGATTGCTGGCAATTGGTGGAGTACAGCATGGCGTGTTGTTGTCTGCAATGCCAATGGACTGGTAACCAGTGTCAGACTGAAAGTTTTATCTTTTCATCAGAGGCACTGATCTAGTCTCCAACTGTAACTCACAGACCACCTGCTACACTTGCTCCTTCGGATGTCGACGGGTTGACTAAAGCAAAGATCAAGTAAGATTTGGCATCCTGGATTGCACAAATGAGAGTCCCATAGCTTCGTCCAGCAGCTGAGGCCGCCAGAGCAGTGCAGTCCTGTGGTGCAGTGTGGACCTGCACCAGACAGTTCTGTGAAGAAACACCAGGCAGCCTTTTGAACTTCAGAATCTTCTCTCTTGGGTATCCCTAGGGACTTCCTTTCCAAGAAACACTTTTAAAGAAGTACTTTCTAGACCACACTACACACAGCAGACACCACATACCCATTTATTGATGCTGATTAAGTTGTGTCTCTAGCCAGGCCTTCATGGAGTCTACTGGAGAGAGCATTCTTTCCTGTCCTCTCACTGGCCTAGAATGGAGTCCAAGTCCAAACACTGGCTTCTTTTGTAAGGGAAGGCGAGAGACCTTCCCCTTCTGTGTCTGCACACAGGATACTTCTTTGGGTCAAAATTGATGAATGGGTGGAAAATATGATGCATCCAGAGCTGTTTCCTGGCATCAAATACCCTAAAACCAAACAACAAAGGATAGCCATGGAAAATGAGAGTAGACAAGGAAAAAATAAAAAGCCCTGAAGTCCTTGCTCCTGCTGATTGTTAGCACACAAGCAAGGAGCCTGCTGCTCAGGAAACATGCACTGTCTTCTGTAATTGGATGGAAAACTGTTTGTTGCGCGTGCTTGGCCTGCACAAAGGAAAACTCAGCGAGGCCAGAAGACATCAAAACAAAACGTGGGATTCACTAGCTGTAAGCTGTTAAATAACGAGCAATGCATTATGCTGACTATCGTCTTCCTTTACCTTCTATATCTCACCATGGCACCATGTTTGTAGAGAACTGCAGTCTTGATATTCTTCAGCCTTTTGAAAATGCAGTTTGCTGTCAACCTCAGCCAGTCCAAGAGCAGACATGAACAAGAAGTGAGAATAGATCAAGACAGACCCATAATGCTCATATTCCTGCTGTTAGTATCTTAAATACATTCATTCCCAGGACACAAATATGTTTGCTACAGATGGCTAGAATAGGAAGAAGGAGACTTCCAAGCTAGAGATGTGGAATGCTTCCTTGTGACTGAGATGGAGGGGATGGCTTCTCTTTGTAACATTGGGGCTTACAGGATTTGTTTTTTCCTCTGTAGCAGACAATCCCTGCCTTATGCCAAAGTTTGACTTGTAAGTTTGTTATTCTGTGATGGTGCAAGAGCTGTGTGCACACAGTAAAAAATCATACTCTGGATTTTGAGTTTCGATCTTTCCCAGGGCTAGCAATGATCAATAGAATATTGATATTCTCCTGTGGTGTTTGGCAGAGACAGAAAGCTGTAACTCTCAGTCAGCCATGCAATGATTGGGGTAAACTTCGGATGCTGGACTTAGATTCTGTGCCAAGCTATGATGTCTGGCCAGGCACATTAGATGAATTTCAACTTAAGAGTGTTTCCAATTAAAAATGGGAAGTAACCCAATCATAAGTCCAGGGCATCTGCATGTGCAACTGGGCATGGCTTAGATTATTCTAGAGCAATGACTGACATGTGGTTCCTACCTCTAAGAATTGTGATGCAACATCTCTGAGATACGATCTTTTCTAATTGGAACCTTCTAGAAGAAAAGACTTCTTTGATGATATCAAAAAGGATCCCTCATCTTAATCCTTAAGGATGTTGTTCTCACACAAAGAGATGCCCACACTACTACCTGAATTTTTAAAGATTTGTTTTTGTTGTTTTAAAAATTTATGTGTATATGTGTGTTGGGGAGAGATGTGTGCATATGAATGCAGGTGCCCATGGAGGCCAAAAGAGGTTTTTAAAATCCCAAGGCTGGAGTTACATGTGGTCATGAGCTGTCAGATCTGAGGTCTTAGAATCAAACTTGGGTTCTCTGCAAAAGTAGTACATGCTGTTAACTAATGAGCCTCTACAGCTCCATTATGATTTTTGTTGTTGTTGTTGTTATTGGTGGTGGTGGTGGCGGTGGTGGTGGTAGTGGTGGTGGTGGTGGTGGTGATGGGGTGGTAGTGCTGCTGGTGATGGTGGTGGTTTTGTTTTGTTTTGTTTTTCAGGATATCATCAGGTAGCTCTGTTTGGCTTTGAACTCACAGAGATCCTACTGCCCCTGCCTCCCAAGTGCTGGGTTAGAGGTGTGTCCCACCTTGACCAGCCTTTACCTGAACATCTACATGATGTTTTCTTCTCAGTTACACAAAAAACACGTGGTTGATTCTGTTTTCATTTTTTTTTTTAAGTGTGAAAAAACTAAGTCTGTTGTTTCCTGACCCTTGCTTCTGAGAGTTGGATGCTGGGAGAGCTGGAGTCACAAGGACACATGGGGTCACGAGATGTGTTCAAGAAACTTGGTGTTAGCAATGCCGAATTTGATCATCTAATTAATATAGGTGACGGAGCCTGGAATGTGTCATCTTCTGTCCTATGTAAGACATAAGGTAAAAATTATTCATCTGTGCTATCTTGCTAGCCATGAAAATGACAATGAAATATAGCTGTCCATTAACCAAAAGCAAAATGTAATGCAGTAATGATGCCTGGAGCTTCCTGCACGGCTGGAGTTTTTAGAAATCATTAATAATAAATTAGCAGCAATGCCTTGGGCAGCTCATAGGTTGGTAAAATTTTCCACTATAAAATAATAATCCACAAAGTCATGCCTCACAACCTTCAGCAATTTACTTAGAGCCATTTTGCATTAAGAACACTGTTGCCAACATTGAACTCATTTTACAGATAGGAAAGCAGAGGTTGTTGTTCCAAGTGATTGTGTCCAGTGAATCTGGGAATTGAAATCGAGGTCACTGGTTCAGTTCCAGCTCTCTATTAAGGCCTCTGGCACATATGTCAGTGTGAGAACGTGTAGAAATTATTGGTTTGTGAATTAGGGTTGGAGTATTGATAGGGTTCTGGTAGTCATGGACTCTGGGTCATTTATTTCATCCATCAAAGGGTAGAACAAACAACTAGGTAAGAAGGGACTCTTGGGCCACATGTCTCAGTGGGTTATTTGGGGCCACATGGAAAAACAAGCAAGAACTTGCTCAGAGGAAATAAAACAAACACAAACCTGTGACCATGATCAAGTCTAAAACTCCTGCTAGCTTGAGAGCTTCAAACTCAACGTGGACCAGAGTCCACAGAGAGAGACTTCATGAAACATACTTTTTCCTAGAACCCCATCTCAGGCTTCCCTTCACATGAGCCCCACATGTTAGACTATAGACTTGCTCATCCATTGTTCTCTTTTCCCAGGAAAACTTACGAATCTGAAATACAGGCTGTGTGGCATGTTACCTCCAGGTTTGGTTTTCTTAGAGGCAATAGAAGGAGGAGGGGGTTGGAGTAGCTCAAGCTCTTCAGTCACTGGTCCTCCAGAGAGCTGTGACTACGAGGTAGTTTTAGTGCGTCCCCGCTTCCAAACGTCGTTGTGGGTGTTTACACTGAGCAGCACTGGTATTGAGCAAAGCCATGAGTCACTGAGCCACTCAGTTCAGGCTGACACATAGCTTTCTTTGATGTCTTACAAGTTTCTAATGGGATGCTCTTCAGAGAAATCTGAACAGTACAGAGGACCACAGATAACAAGTTCCTGAACACCAGTCACATTCACAGGAGGAAAAAGCTTGAAAAAAGACCGTATGTTGTTTGTCTCCCATCCCTTTTGAGTAGTTACAAACCGGGACTTGCCGGTGAGATGGTAGGGAGTTCCAAGATGGCGGGGAGCTCCCTCTCTATGACCTGGCTAAGGAGAAGAGTCGGCATAAGAACAAACATACTCAGTTCCAAAGAGAGACACTGGAAAAGCTAGTGATACAACAACCTTGTTCATGGTAGCAGGGGATGAGAGTTCTTAACCAAAATGTAAGCCAGGCATCCTTGGCCAAGTGGGACTGACAGTTCTTACCCTGAGGATACCCCCAGAGTCCTCACAAGCCTCAATCTCAAAGCAGCTTTGGTAAGACAGCAA
Organism: Onychomys torridus; assembly: GCF_903995425.1. Taxonomy (NCBI): domain Eukaryota; kingdom Metazoa; phylum Chordata; class Mammalia; order Rodentia; family Cricetidae; genus Onychomys; species Onychomys torridus. The sequence goes on along the minus strand of NC_050451.1, from coordinate 65,180,055 downwards.
CTTCTCTGGTGGGCAGGTAGTAAATTCTATTCAATAATGAATTCTATTCAGTAATGAATAGACATCTTATTTTTGTCATTGTATATGAGTCAGAGGACAGTGGCCAGTCACTGTCTTAACAGGGAATATATTGTTTAAAATTGAGCTACCAGAAGCTGGAGAGATGACTCAGCAGTTAAGAACACTTACTGAACTTGCCAAAGACCTAGGTTTGGTTCCCAGCACCTACATGCTGCCTTACAACCATCTATAACTCCAGTTCCAGGTAATCCACTGCCTTCTTATGACCTCCCCAAGCACCAAGTACACACATGGCACACATACACGCATGTAGGTAAAACACTCATATGAATAAAATAAATCTATTAAAAGCTTGAGCTACCATGGGGACCTGAGAACAGAAAACAACCATAAGTTAGGGAACTGGAGTTTAATCTGTTATAGTCCCCAAGTAGAACGAGCCCAGGGAGGTAGCTGTGGTGAGCAAAAGGGCCGGGCGCTGGGGACAAAATCCTCAGCCTACAGGAGGTCTTGTTCTGTTGATGAAACACACAAGGAAAGACAGCTCCACCCTCAGTGGCCAGGAACAGACCTCATCAACTGAGAGTAACTCTAAGTTTGCTTGCTCTGAGCATGAGGTCAGGTGATGGGTCAACCTTTGGAGTTATCTATCTATCATTCACTGATGAAGAGTCCAGCACCTCTGAAGCCATGCAGGTGTCAGGGGGATATTTGATTCCCATAGCAGCACCCATCTAGTAAGATCAATACTTGGGGGTTTGGAGCACACAAAGACAGGTCCACCTGTGCAGACTACGGTGTTACAGTTGTTTCTCTCATTTCCCAACGTGCAACACATGGGGGAGATAATCACTAGTTATAACTTAGCCATCCAGGGCATGCAAGGCAGGTGAGCTCTGGAGGGTTAGAGAACTTGATCTGCCCACAGGATGCGCAGTTAAGTGTGACCAGGTCGCTTCCTTGTTACTGCCTCCTCAAAAGAAAAAAAAAAGACACCAAAGTAAAACTAGCTCTACTAGACATCAGACACTTGCTCAGTATAGGTTCAACACCAGCCAAAAGCACAAGAAAGCAGGAAAACCAGGAGCCCACAAGCTCACATGACTACCCTGCCTATGCGTATCTAAGTCTCAAGGATCCAGAAAGAAACTGAACTGAGTGTGCCCCCACCTCTTTCTATATTTATCCCCTTGTGCTTTTTCTTTTAACTACACTTTTGATAGTGTTTTCACTGTATTGTAATGTTTTAAAAATCTCCCTTGGTTATTCTTTCTTCATACTTCTATCTACTTTTGGCTGTGAACTTTTCAACTACTGGGTAATCTTTTCTCTGTATCTTTGTCCCCACTTCCTTTTTGCTCCCCTCATTTCTCCTTATTTTCCCTTTTATACTCTGAGAAGTTTTAATACTTTAGAAAAGATTTATTTAATTTATGTCTATGTGTGAGTCTCTGTGTGTGTGTGTGTGTGTGTGTGTGTGTGTGTGTGTGTATACATCTGTGAGTGCAGGTGCCTGTGGAGTCCAGAAGAGGGCACCAGAGCCCCTAACGTTGAGGTTACAGGTAGTTACCAGTGCTAGGCTTTTACAGTACTCAACTGCTGAGCCATCTCTCCAGCCCCAAGACATTTTCAAATTCCAGTGTATTGTTTTTAATCTACTAAGAAACAGCTTATATTTTCATATTTTATCATTCATCTTACATTTACCTAATTTTTGTTTCCCAGCTTTCTCATTATTGAAAAATCGTTTCCTTTGTGCTGTATTCTCTTACTGTTCTCCCTCCCCTCTAACACTTCTCCACTCCTCTTCTCCTATTCTCTCATTTACTTGCTTTTTCCTTTCCCTTCCGTATTACTTTATCTCACTCAGTTGCCATTCCGGCATTTACTCTAATTAGTTTTCAGTTTCACAGCATAGTCTACAATAGCATTTCCGCTTTCTAGTTTGCAGCCACCAGTGATATAGTAGCGGGCACTGACGGATTTGAAATGGATTTTGTTTGGTACAACGTAGCTGCAACAGTAACTTGTCTCACCTCCGACTCACTGAAGACTGGGCCCTCGAGAATAGGCTGTTGATGATATCTGCAAAGAAGATTGGGATGTGTCAAAAACAAACACATTCACACGTTGCATCATAGAAACATAAGAAGCATGATAAAACCAGGCAACTTGACTCCTCCAAAGGACCCCCAACTACTGAATTCTCTTCTATTGAAATAGGTTAAAAGCTGGATGAGATTTAAAGTGGAAATGATCACAGGCCACAGTGATGACGCCAGCAAGAGAATGAATTCAAATCAAGGCTTAGAAAGACGCGCCGGCAACATAAAAATGTCAGTAAAATGGATGGAAAAAGGAAACAATTGGGGATTTTAAAAAATCAATAACATGAAAGAAAAATTCAGCAAGGAAACTGAGATTTGAAAGAAAGACAGAATGATAAGTTTGGAAATAAAGCACTCTGTGAACCAAATAAACATCAGCAGCAGACCAGGCCAGGTGAAGAAAGGATACAGGGATGGAGCCTAAGGGCGGTAAAATACTACATTCAGACAGCAGTAAGGAAAGCAATAGCAAATAAGCATAGCCATAGTTTATAAGAACTCTGAAATAAAATCAAGAGATCAAACCTGAGGACCTGGGAGATAAAAGGGGGGATCTGGAATATAGACTGAAGACATCATAGCAGAAAATTTTCAATCTAGAGAAAGAAATGAATATTCAGCCACAAGAGGCATTTAGGATCCAGAACAGACATGACTAGAAAAGAACTCCTCTGTGATGTATTACTCAGGATGTTAAAACTATAAAGCTGCAAGGGAAAGATACCAATTCAACTAAAAAAGTAAACATATCAGAATAAATCAGATCCTGCTTCAGCATCCTTAAAAGTCAGGAAAGCATGAAATCATGTATTTCAAACCCTGAAAGTAAATAACTGCCAACCAAAGTTGTTACACGCAGTAAAGCTATCTTATAAAATTGATGGAGAAAGAAGATCATGTCAAGATAAGCACAAACAGCAACATTTCATGACCATCAAAAGCCAGCACCACAGAAAACACTTAACAGAATACTACATCCAATGGAGGAAGAGTGACAAACCCATGGCGTTACTCTCTGAAATAGACCACATTCTAGATCAAAAAGCAAGTCTTAACAAATACAAAAGAATTAAAATAATTTACTGTATCCTATAAGATCATATCAGAAGAAACCTCAAAATCAACAGCAAGACAGGTCATAGAAACCTCACAGATACTTGAAAGCGGAACAGTGCCACACACTTGAATAACCAGAGAGTCACTGGAGAGATCATGGGATTCCTAGAAACAAATGGAAACAGAAGCGCAATTAATAAGAGCTCTTGGAACGACACTAAGGTATTGATTCCCAAGGGGGAAGTTGACAGCCATGAATGCAGAGGAAGGGGGGAAGGGAGGGAGGGACAGAGGGAGGAGGGATTGAGGGAGGAAGGGAGGAAGGGAAGAGAGCTCAAGGTCTTCGGAAAACAAGGACAAGCCAAACCCAAAAGCAGTAGATGAAAAGAAGGGCTGGAGAAATGGCTCAGTAGTTAAGAGTACTTGCTGCTCTTCCAGAGGACCCAGGTTCAAGTCTCAGCACCCACACGGCAGCTCACAAACAATATTAACTCCAGCGTCAGGGGATCCAATACTCTCTTCTGGCCTCCACAGGCACCAGGCATGAATGTGGTATACATAAACATATGCAAGTTCAACACCCATACTCATAAAATAAAAGTAAATAAACCTTCCTTAAAAATTAAGATCAGGGCAGAAATGAATGAAATAGAGACTGGAAGGATCAACCAAATAAAAAGTTTGTTCTTTGGAGGAGATCAATAAAATGAAAAACCTCCAGCCAACTAACCAAAAGGAAGGGAGAAGACCCAATTTAATAAACTGCAAGTGGATATTACAGCAGATTATAATGACATCTGGAGCCTCTTTAGAGAATGCTTTAAAAACATTAAAAAGATCCCGGGTTCCTAGACACATCAACCTGTCCAAATTAAATCAAGAAGATATATTAGTAACTCAAACAGATCCATGACAAGAAGATTGAACTAATCTTAACTGTGTCCATAAACAAGTGAATGGGCAAGAGTGGCAGAGAGGATGGAGAGGAGAGTGGAAGAGGCTGGTGGAGGAGGGGATGAGTAAAGAGAAAGTATTATCATATGTGTGTAGCCAAGTGCCTGTGGCAAAGTTAAAATGTACTTTCAAAAACAAAAACACAAAAATGAAACAACCCTACTTGGGATTCGATTCCATCTCATCTTGTCTTCGGCCCTCCAGCTGATGGATCTGCAGGTCTGCTCACAGTAAGATTGGGACACAATCTTAGAATTCAGGCTCTCTCGTAAAAGCACGTCACTGTGTATGAAAATCATTTAACTTAAAGAATCTGAATTTAACATAAATAATCTAACATTCCTCACCCAAATCTGATACTACCGACCGATTTCTAATCAGACCTCAACATCTGTAAGTCAGTTTTCTTAAGTTAAATCTTGAAAGAGTAGCAGACAGAAAGGGAGAGATGATGTGTCCAGAGGCAGGGGGCCTGAAGGTTGTTGGTCTGTAACTCTAGAAATAGAGAAATAGCCATTAATATTATTTTTCCCCTGATGTGAATTGCCTTTTCACAGGCTGACATTGCCACTATGTTTTAAATCACCTGCCAACAGACTTTCAACCACCTTGGGGCAGGCAAAATGACATCTCTGATCCTAACAGGGTTTTCCTTTTTTATAAAAAAAAAAAAAAAAAAAAAAAGACAGGATTGGCTTTTCTTTCTATGTGACACTGATTCATATCCCTGGAAGCCTCAATTTTCAATGAAGGAAGGTTTGTCAGTGTATCTCTGAAACAAGCTGTGTATTTGGAGGCCTTTTCCTGGACTTGGCTGCCCATTCGTTTGCAGCAACATCCAGAAAAGTAATCCTGCCACCTCAGATGGCCTCCGAAAACCTGAGCCAGGAAAGTGCCTGACACACTTGGACTCTGGCTGGGATCAGTGTCCAGCTTCCTGCAAACACTCCCGGGAATGTCAACACATTTTTCCATCTTCTCTCCCGTTTGCATTACACCCTGGGAGGACTTGGTTTATGCAAGCATCAATATTTTGATGTGATGACATGATAAAACATCCACAGTCAGGGCTTGCAATTGCAGTTTTGAAATGTTACCTCACAGAAGGTCAAAGAAGCAGATGAAGCAAGCCAAAGACCACAAAGAGAAAGTCGATCAATGGAGAGCCCTGAGAAGATGCCCGACTTACTCTCTCTCAGAGAAACGGCAGCTCAGCATGCCTACCAATGAGGTTTTTATTTTCCTCCCCGGAGTGGTCTGTTTCCTGTCTCAGAGAAAGACATCACCGAGGCAGCTGTACAAAGAAGGAACTGGAAGGACTTCCTTGGTGACTTCCTTGCGCTCCGTCACGTGTAGAATCCTTCGATTCCAATGATTTAACGTCTTCTGTGCACAGTTGCACCTTGAATACATCTTAAATGTGTCCTTTATCTAGTCTGGCAGCACTGCATTGCTCTTCATCTCTAAACACCAGTGAATACCTCTGGCCTATTGCATTAGTTAAAGGGTCTGGTTTTGACTCATAGTTTTGAGTGTACTGTCCATTATAGAGATGAAGGCAGGGCAGCAGGAGGAAGGGGAGGCCGTTCCCATTGCGTCCACAGTCAGGAAACAGAGAGCAATGAATGCCCATGCTCAGCTTACTTTCTCCTTTTAATTCAACCAAGGACCCCAGGACATGAAATAGTATCCACATTTATAGCAGGTCTTCTTACTTCAGCTAATCTAGATACATGCCCCAGAATTGTTTCCATGGTGACCCTAAATGCCACCAAGCTGACAATCAATATTAACCACTGTAGCTGTTGTATGAGTTGCTGTGATAAAAAAAAAAAAAATCCAAGAGAAATCGGTGTAAAGCAGAGAAGGCTTATTTGGGGGCTTCATCGTTTCAGTGTGTGGTTGCCTAGCCTGATTTTTTGACATCTGCAGCCAGGCAGTACATCTCAACAAAATAAGTGTCATAAGAAGGTCACTGGCATCATGGTGACCAGGAAGTAACAGAAAGCAAGAGAAGATGAGCTCCCAGTGTCTCCTTTAAGGGCACACTCCAATGACCTAGCACCCTCCAGCTCGGTTCCACCTCCCGTCAGCTCGGCTGATGGCAGGTCTTCAGCACGTGACCTTTGGAGGACATTTCTGACTCACTCCTGATGGTTCTTTAGCCTTCTCTGTTAGACTCTGACATTCTATGATACATTCCCAGGCTACAGTGAGAACAATCCCAAGCATAAATCCGGCAATATAAACCTGCTTTATTGCTTTTTGCTGGTTTTCCAAGGCTCTCTGGACAAAGTCCAGGATCTCTAATGTAGCTTCCACAGTCTGAACCTGGCCTTTTGCTCAGGTCTCCAGCTGTTGTGGGCTACTGTCCTCCCTACACTGTGCTCCTGTCCCTTGGGCCCCCTTCCAATTCTTCAGTCATATGCTTCTGTGTCAATGCTGTGACTCCCAATGTCCCAGTGCTCTTTGGTCCACACATCTCCTGCTCTTCCACTCCTAATTAACTGCATGTATCCTTAATTAGATGAGAGCAAGTGTCTTCTCAGAAAAAGCCTCGCTTGGCTCCCTATGCCTAGGTCATGGGCCGTGGTCATTGTCAGAAAGCTGTCTTCTTCTCCTTCAGAAATAGCTCAGTCACCATTCATATTCTCCCGTGTGCTTATTATATGTCTTGTGCCTTTCAATAAAAGTCCAGCATAGCCAGAGACCTCGTCTGCCTTTACTACTATTATATTTTTTGTTTGCTGGCTACCTATTTCTGTAAGAAATGTTTCCACTTGGATTGGGGATCTGCCTGTCTCTCCTACAATTATATAAGTACATACATACATACATACATTCTTTTTATGTTTACATCATCAAACAATACTTACTGAAGGCATTTTGTCATCCCGGAAGGCTGACCTTTATCACTTTGATGGTGGGGTGAGCATGGCAGCTTCCCTTGGTTGGGATGTGTATGATCTTGTACCCCCATTCTTTCTTTATTCTTGTATTCTTTTCTCGTATAAACATTGTTTTCCTGGCGAACATTGCATAGTATTGCTGTATCTTGTGATCTTTTAATATAGCCAGATGATCTTAAATTTTTTAAAGTGTCAATACACATTTTAAAAAGGTTAAAAAAAAAAAAGAGCTTTTCCTGTGGGAGCAGCCGGGTTGAGAGGAGCGTGGCCGTCTCCTCTTCTCGTCATGGCTTGTGCCTGTCCCCTCATATCGGTGTCCTCTGAAAAGGGGGAGTCATCTGGCAAAAAATGTCACTTTGCCAGCTGTGTTCAAAGCTCCCATTCGACCAGATATCGTGAACTTTGTTCACGCCAACGTGAGGGAAAACAACAGTGAGTTAGCAGAGCTCATCAGACCAGTGCTGAGTCCTGGGTACTGGCAGAGCTGTGGCTCAGATTCCCAGAGTTCGAGGTGGTGGGACCCACTGTTCTGGCCGGGGTGCCTTTGGAAGTATGTGTTGGGGAGGCTGCATGTCTGCACCAACCAAAACCAAGCGTCGTTGGCACCACAGAGTGAACACAATCCAAAAGCGATATGCCATCTGTTCTGCCCTGGCTGCCTCAGCCTTACCAGCATTGGTGATGTCTAAAGGTCATCGTATTGAGGAAGTTCCTGAACTCTCTTTGGTAGTTGAAGATAAGGTTGAAGGTTACGAGAAGACCGAGGAGGCTGTTCAACTGTTGAAAAAACTTCAAGTTTGGAATGGCATCAAAAAGGTCTATGCCTCTCAGAGAATGAGAGCTGGCAAGGGCAAAATGAGAAACCGATGGCGTATCCAGCGCAGGGGACCTTGCATCATCTATAATGAAGATAATGGTATCATCAAGGCCTTCAGAAACATCCCTGGTATTACTCTGCTTAATGTAAGCAAGCTGAACATTTTGAAACTTACTCCTGGTAGGCATGTGGGGCGTTTCTGCATTTGGACTGAGAGTGCTTTCCAGAAGTTGGATGAGTTGTATGGCGCTTGGCGGAAGGCTGCTTCCCTCAGGAGTAACTATAACCTTCCCATGCACAAGATGTTGAACACAGACCTTAGCAGAACCTTGAAAAGCCCGGAGAGCCAAAGAGCCCTCTGAACACCACACAAGAAGATTCATCGTAGAGTCTTGAAGAAGAATCCACTGAAGAACCGGAGAATCATGTTGAAGCTGACCCCTTACGCAAAGACTCTGCGCAGGAATACCATTCTTCGCCAGCCCAGAAATCACAAACTCCGGGTGAAGAAGCTGGAGGCAGCCGCAGCAGCAGCCCTGGCAGCCAAATCAGAGAAGGAGACTGCAGGCAAGAAGCCTGCAGAAAGCAAGAAGGAAATGAAGCCTGTGGGTGTCAAGAAGCTGAAGAAGCCTGCAGGAAAAAAGGCTGCAGCAACCAAGAAACCAGGAGCTGAGAAAAAGCCGGCCGAGAAGAAACCTACCACGGAAGAGAAAATGCCTGCTGTGAAACTGTGAAAATCTGTTTCATTCCATAGAGTACATAGAGACACAGCCTATTTGAATAAAAACCTGATCAAAGATGCAGTGAGAAAAAAAAAAGATCAAATAAAAAAAATGGTGGTGTTGGGGCTGGAGAGATGGCTCAGAGGTTAAGAGCACTGACTCCTCTTCCAGAGGTCCTGAGTTCAATTCCCAGCAACCACATGGTGGCTCACAACCATCTGTAATAAGGTCTGATGCCCTCTTCTGGTCATACATGCTGTATACATAATAAATAAATAAATAAATAAATAAATAAATAAATAAATAAATAAATAAATAAATGAATGAATAAATAAATAAATCTTTAAAAAAAAGGAAAAGAAACAACAAACAAACCAAAAAAAAAAAAAGTGGTGGTGTTAACAAATTTTTCTTAGCTATTACCTTAGTCAGTATCATGCCCTGACAATTTCATAATCTTTTGGTGATATAATCCGTGTACATTTTGGACTTACCGCAGTATGATATAAATTATAACTTTTGTCAAGGCTGATAAAATAAAAGGACACTTGAACACCCTGACTTTATTAACCTTCTTTCTGACCTCAAGTATCATCATCGTGTATTGTAATTCTGTCTATAAAAAGCTGAATTGGTATTGATTTAATCATCAATATTAATTTAGAGTTACTTACACATTTATCCTTCCACGGGAACCCATTCTTTCCCATGTTTTTTGCTTTGTTTTGTTTTTTTTGTTTTCCACTATTATTCGCCATTGTTTGCCCTCTGCCTGCAGACCTTCCTGGTGAGTTTCACTTAATGCATACTGATTACAGAGTCTTCCAGAGAGCACAGTTGTCTACGCTACAGCTGGTAATTTGAAAAACACAGAAGAATGGACTTGCTGCATTGTGCCGTGAGTATGAAATTAGGATGGTCCAGGCTTTGGGAATTCTGGAGGTCAAATAACCAAAGATCTTCAACAGATAAGGTCTAAGGAAAAGACGGAGAGAGAAAGTTGCAGTAGGTTGAAAGGACAGAACTTCACACGTCAACGTTTTTTCAGTGGGCTAGATTACAGGGCCTAGGGAGACTGGTGTGGCAGGGGGAAGGGAGAACCAAGGGGGTCCTGGAGGCTAAGAGAAAGAAAAACAGGCAACAGACACAGGGCTGGTCAATGTCTGTGTCTGTGTATGTGTAATTGTGTGAATGTGGGGACTGAGCCTCTCTCCTAGGTCCTTCCCTTCCCTTTTCATTGCAGCCATTACTGCCTGGGTATAGGAAAACACCCAATGTAGCAATATGTCAGAGACAAAGAATCCAAAAATGTATAAAAGCCTCAACTTCGCAACATTTGAGGTGCTCTAGTTTCCAGATGCTCCTCTGCTGGAGACCTCCACAGTATAAAAATCTGCTTCCCAGTTAAGGGGCCTTGGGGTCCTGTTTCTTAAACTAGAAGGCCTGGATTATTTTGAGTAGCAAAACTATAAACCCAAGAAAGAGATTACATCAGAGCACCACAAAAGGGTAAAGGTTGCTTGTAAAGGGGAATGTGATATGATCGAGCTCAGTGGTAAAGCGCTTGCCTAGCAAGCCTGAGGCCCTGGGTTCGATCCTCAGCTAAAAAAAAAAAAAAAAAAAGAAAGAAAGGTGAATGTGATATGATCGAGACAGCACACGAGAAGAGGGTTCCAAGCAGCTGAAAACACTGCTTCTTTTTGCTAGTTTTGTTGTGTTTGTCTTAAAACAGTGGTTCTCAACCAGTGGGCAGCAACCCCTTTGGTGGTTGAACAGCCCTTCACAGGAGTCGCCTAAGACCATCTGTATATCAGATATTTACATTACAATTCGTAACAGTAGCAAAATTGCAGTTCTGAAGTAGCAATGGATAATTTTATGGTTTGGGGGTCACCACGACATGAGGAACTGTATTAAGGGGTCACAGCATTAGGAGGGTTGAGAACCACTTAACACGATGTAACCACATATTTGTTTCAGATAGTTTCTATATCTGTTTTATTCTATACATAAATTGAAAATGGTACATATTATATTCACTATTGAAGGACATTTTTTAAAGACTGGGGCCTTTTTTTATATATTAAGGTGCATATCATCATCTTTGATGTCCGTAACTTTTCTAAGAACTCCGATGCAGGCTTTCTGATTCTCTGAGGAGAGGATGTATTTTTCCCCAGCCAATCTTACTAATGCTTTTGTGGTATATTTTAGTGGGTGCAGGCTCTTGCTACTACTGTTCTTTCTGGTCTCAGATTCTGGACTCTCCTCCTCAGGCTTCTAACCAATAGGAATCCAGGCAAGTGCCGGCCGACTTGGCCCTGTCTTTTGCTTTTGTTTTCATTAATTTTTTTTTTATTATGGTGAGCCTTTCTGAAGTTTATTTGTACTTGCTTGTCAGTGATTTACAGGGTGTGGGATCTGTGGCTTGGTGTCTTTTATCATTTTTGGGAAATTCTCTTCTGCTTTGGCCCATTTACTTTTCCTCTTCCTTGTGGAATTGTGTATATGGCATTGACATCCATTGTTTATTGTACTGCATGTATAATTCTTGTACAATGAAAAGACACTTTGATGGAATGTAGACATTTATAATGTCCCAAATATACCATCCTCTCCTATCTTATTTTTATGGTTTTTTTCATCTGTTGATCTATGTTCTGGTTCATTATTTTTCTTTTCAGCTCTGTGCAGCCTCCTACTTCAAATTCATTTATTGAATTCTAACTTTCATTTGCTGAATGCTTTAGTTCTGGAATTTCTTTCTTATTATCTTTATGGATTTCAGTTTTCCACTGAAATTCTCCATCTTGTTGTCAACAATGATATATTTAACAAGTACTTGAACTCTGTGTCTAGTAACTACAGTATTATCACTGTTCCATTGCTGTGAAGAGACACCATGAGCATGGCAACTTATAAAGGAAAACATTTAATTGAGGGCTGGATTACAGTTCAGAGGCTTGGTCCATTGTCATCATGGCAGGAAGTATGGTGGCACACAGGCAGGCACGGTGCTGGAAAAGGAGCTGAGAGTTCTACATCTCGATTCACAGGCAGCAGAAAGAGAGAGAGACTGGGATGGGCTTGGACTTTTGAAAGCCCAAAGCCCACCCCTAGTGACATACTTCCTCCAACAAGGCCACACCTCCTAATCCTTCTCAAGTAGTGCCATTCCCTGGTGACCAAGCATTCACATCTATGAGCCTATGGGGTCATTCTTATTCAAACCAACACTGCTATGGATCTGTTTCTGTCTTCTTAGAATGATACTTGGTCATTTGACAGGTTAGGTACCATCCACCTCTTGGTAAATTGGCCTCTTTTTTCTCATCAAATGTTGGGTCTCACTCTATGGATTAGAGAATGTTATATTCTGTTATTCATATAAAAGGTAATGTCAGGCAGCTAAGCTAAGTAAACCACCTTAATCCAACTGAACTGAAGACTTTTTCAACTTTTATGAGCGCTAATCCACACCCCATTTGCCTTTATGGTATAGCGTGACTCGCTTAGCAGTCAATTTGGAAGCAAGGGATTATTTCCCAGTGTCCCTTCCTCTAGTCAACTCATGGGTTCCAATTGTGTCACTTGAGGGCTATCCCTTTCTCCTTGCATGACGGGCTTCAAGCACAAACGCTTTAAGGAAAAAGAGAGCTCCATTTTTATCTTATTTTTATATGCTTCACCTCCTCTCAAGGACTTTGTCTACCAATGCCCTTGTGACTTTTGTGTTCTTTAAACAGAGTTATCTAAAATGTGTTTTCCATCTTCCCTACATGTTCATGGTGGAAGAGTTTTATATAAAATCAGTTGATCAGAGTTGCAAAGAGAAGTTTCTTTGAATAACTACTATTATTTATTCAGAGCTCCTGGTATGTTTTCATAGCACTCCTACAAATCTCTGGTTATTAAAATTTTTCTATGTCTTTGTTTGTCATCTGTCTTTCTGAGAGTACAGGCCTGGTGAGCTGCAGAGATCTGTTTTGCTCATCAGCAAGCTCTTGGTATTTAACCCATATTAGGTACCCAGTAAGAAATCTTAATGGGTGCACATGAGGAGCTCTTGATGTTAGCATTTTGTATGCTTTGTACAATGTTATCCTTGTCAAAACCATGTGTGGTAGGTATGAGTCATCCCAGTTCTAGAGAAAAGAAGGGGAGAAAGACAAATAACCCCAAGGACACCACACACCTAATGCTTTGTAAGACTCCTCCAACCATCTAGATTTCATGCTTTTGCAAACTGCACATGCAGCCAGCTCTTTTTTAAAGCTATGCATGCAATTAAAGTACCCTCCAGTCCCCTCTGTTCATTTTCCTCTTTGTTTTTTGTTTTTCTTGTTCTTTGAGGATTCTGGTGTTCATAGGTGTTTATTTCATTAAGGAGTGAACCAGAAAGTAGAAGACAGTGAAGATGGCTAGCTGAATAGGGCTGCCTGTGCTCCAACCTGCCGAGAGAAGGAAAGCTCGACCCCCACGCCATCTCCAAGCCAACTTCACCCCATCCCCACCCCTAATGTACAGGAGTCCACTTTGCTTTGGCACCTGGCCTCATTTATTCAATATTTTCCATTTATTTCATTTAAAATTCACATTTCAGAAAATCTGTAGATGCAGAGCAAATCTGAGCAGAAAGGACAGGGTTTCCCATGTTACGATGGATGAACCCACATTGACTCCATCATTTTTGTTCCCCTGTGGAGAACCATCTGGAGTGTGCGTTTGCCAAGATTCAGCTACCTTGTTTTAGGAGACCTCTTTTGACCTGCAGTTGAAACAGCAAGTCTCTGCTTCTTGGTCAGCATTAGTTCTGGTCTTAACTATCTGCAGTAAAGTACACTGCTCCCTGAACCTTGACCAGTCTAGCCCATTTCAGAGTTTACATGCTCAGGTTTAGACGATGAACTGTAATACTGCCTTCGGAAGGGAAACCAGGACCATCTCTGGACATGCAAATGCTCACACTGTCATTTTGCATCTGAAGTCTTTGGGATGCGGCTCACACACAGTGCACTTCCCTTCTGCCCACCCAGCCAAGGTCTGGCTTGCAGCCGCTGCATCTGTGAAGCCTGTTCTAACAAGCCCCATCCTGGAACATTTTTTTTCCTCTTTGGCACCATATCTGGCATCAGACTGTCTCATGGAAAGTCATTAACCCTCGCTGGGCTTCGGTTCCCTCATTCATAAGTTAGGACCTAAACTTTTCTAGAATGGCTTTGTAGATAAATGTAAATATATCCAAATGTGTCCACCCAAGACACAATAGATGGATAGTCAACCTCAATGGACCACTCCCCTTGCCTACTCAGCAAAGTGTGTTTGGAGGCTAGGTGTGCCTACATGGTAAGAGATGAAACTATTTTTAAATGAGCATGCAGTGGAAACTCTCTCAGGAGTAGTAAGTAGCAAGTCTTTCCCTGGCTTGTGAAGAAAAGAGACAAAACTGTTGTTGAAGCAGAGCAGCTGAAGGAATGACGGGGTACCATCTCTCCAGAGGTTGTTTTATTCATCTCTACCCACTTATGGGCACAGGAAACTAGAACACAAAATGAGTGCTTAGTGACATGAACAGGCAGGAGCGCAGCTAAGAGAATGTGGGCTGTCTTTGGACAGACATCAAGAGGTAAGAGAATGTCTATTGAGGGAGGGAATGCAGAGGAAGCCATAACTGAGCACAAAGTAAAGGCATCCCAGGACAATCAAGAGTGGACAATGAGACGCTACGTAACTGTGTCTAGAAACAGAGGAGGAGTCTGATAGTAAGACACACTGACTAGTGGCGGAGTATGGAAAGTCTCATATCACAAGTGAGAAGCTAATAGAGAACTTTGAGCTGGCACATCACCTGATGCCTGAGCTGTTTGAGCAGCGTAGACCTCAGGGAAAGAGACTGGGGCAAAAGAATAAGTCCAACATTGCTACAGTTTTCTTAGTGCGAGCAGATGTGGCCTTGCCCCAGATAATGGCAGCTGATACTAATATGAGCAGATGTGGCCTTGCCCCAGATGGCAGCTGCAGAGTCTGGCACAAAGGATTTGTCTTCAGATATATCTGTGACCTCTCCTCCCCTTGGATTCTTCCCTAGGACTGTTACATGATAGGCCATAGAGGCTTAAATGTTTTTCCTTCACCCCAGAGAGTGTTTTAAAAACCCACTTAAAAGTGACAGAAGATAGTAAAATTAGATTAATTCCCAATGTTTATTTGAGAACCATTGTAAGGGACTTAATTATAATGCCTGCTCCACCCCACAATACCAAGATGATCTTTACAAAGAATGTAAGGTAACTCCAAACCTGGTGCTGCATCACTCAGCAAATAAAGAACACGGTTGTGATACCTGGTGTGACATGTCCTATGCAGGATATACATTCAGCATGGGCAGGGAAAGGAACACTTGGAATGTTGTTCCAAAAATGGTTGAGAGGATGTTATGGGTGAGGGGATGATATGGATGAGGGGATGGTATGTGTGAGGGGATGATATGGGTGAGGGGATGATATGTGTGAGGGGATGGTATGGGTGAGGGGATGGCATGAGTGAGGATATGGTATGGGTGAGGGGATGGCTTGCATGCTAGCAGATGAGAAGCTGGATTTTTCACAGTTCCAGAAACATATGGGCAGATGAGGGGACAGGGAGAGTCCCTAAATTGGGTAATGTGCAGAAGCTGCAGAGTGGGTCATGCTGACCATTCATTTATTTGTTTATTCATTCACCTATTTACTGTATTTCTTGGGTTTCTGTACCTTCCAGAAATTATGAAAGAAGAGATGTCACCATGGTCACCAACTGGGTCGCAGCAGAGAACTGATTTTTTAGACAAGTGCTTGACTCTATCATGAACGAGATGGAGTAGCTGGTCTGTGGTTCCTCCGCCGCACTGAGGCTCAATGCAGACGTTTCTAAGAAGGGGGATGGAGGACCCCCTTTACTAACTGGCCCATGCGGGTGGCAGTCTCGACATTAGAGTCTCTTAATGAAATGACAAGTTTCCAAGAGGGCCACAAGCTCAGCACCATATGCTGAAGTCCCATCTGGAACAAGCTGTTCAAGTTCCTCTGCTGGTACCTCACCTGATCATTACTGTCAAAGATTCAGGGATGTCTTCAGTCCTGTTTCGTATATAAAACATGATGACACGGGTTGGGGATTTAGCTCAGTGGTAGAACGTTCGATCCTCAGCTCAAAAAAAAACCAAACAAACGAACAAAAACAAAAACAAACAAACAAACAAACAAAAAAAAAAACACACGATGACGCTTAAGGATCTTCAGTCAGCGGCCCAAGATGCTAAGTGGTGGAGGGAGGGTGGAAATCCAGCTGCCTGCTCAAGAATCCATTTGCCCAGTCATGACAGCTAATGCTATGAAACATAATGCTTACTCGGGGGTTGGAGAGGGGAACGTGGAGGGGAGAGACACCCCTATGAGGCTCTTTGTGTTGTCCTCATCTGACTCCTGGTTTGGGGTTCTGACACCACTTGCCTCCCACGCCGCAGCTGCCTCTTCCTGGCTCATGCCTTCTTGGGAAAAGCTGGCAGGCCTCTGGGATTAGATGTTTCTGCTGGGGGGGGGGGTGGGGGAGTAACTGAGTTAGGAACTCAGATTGAGCCCTTTGTCCTGAATGTCCAGAAGGAAGTCCATGTCTCCGAAGAGGTTCTGGAGTTCAGCCCGGGTGACCTTTCGACAGGGAACACCCCTTCGTGGAGGCAAGGGACAGACTTGCCTGCTGCTCCTTCACTGACGCCGCCCAGTCACTTAAAAAAAAAAAAAAAAATTCCTCCATGCTCCACCCAGTAACTCTTGCAAGGTATTTGGTAAGTCTCAAGTTAGAAAGGACCCCTCCAGGAAAGCTACCCTCAGGGTCCTGATGGCCTCAGGCCCCTGCCTGGGTGTCATGTCCCCCCCCCCGCTCCTGCCCCCCACCCCATGCCTACGATCTTCCTTAAGTATGCTTACCCTTTAGGCAATTTTCCTACTCCTAACTTGTGAACTTCCAGGTGAGGAGCTTAAAGAATCTTCCAGTACTGCCAACTTT
This sequence comes from Onychomys torridus, assembly GCF_903995425.1. Taxonomy (NCBI): domain Eukaryota; kingdom Metazoa; phylum Chordata; class Mammalia; order Rodentia; family Cricetidae; genus Onychomys; species Onychomys torridus. The sequence continues at coordinate 65,163,425 of NC_050451.1, read as the reverse complement.
AAAAGTGACTTAACTTTATGTGTATTCGTGTTTTTTACATGCATGTAAGTGCACCACGTTCATGCCTCAATCTTTTGGAACCGGAGTGACAGGTGGTTGTAAAGTGGGTACTGGGAACCAAACCCAGGTCCTCTGCAAGAACAACCAGTGAGTGCTCTTTACCACTGAGCTATCTTTCCAGCCCCATAGTGCTACAGATTTCTACTAAAGTTGGGTGTATAAATGGAGGAATATGGCTCGTCTAAACCTTCTAGAAGAGTTTAAAATAGGAGAGTTTCCATCTGGAGGTCTGAGAGGATCAGGCACCTCCCATCCCAGTTTCTAGAAACTTCCCACACCCCCTCAGGCCTCAGAAATGGAACTTTTCATGGCTATTTACAGCATGATACCAGAAACACCTCGGGAAACACACCTTTCTCTTTGAAGTGGGGAACTTCAGAGGCGGTCGCCTCCTGGATGCCTGCCCATGCTTCAGGCTGAGAGCTGGTGGGTCCCAGCAGGGAGGAAGGGATCACATTCAGTGGTATTTGTTTCAGGCAGTTATGTCTAAGGGCGTTCATGGTTGGTGTACCTGGACTGTTTGGATATTGTCTCTTCATTCCGTAATGTGCCCACTTGTGTGACCTTGAGCTATTTCAGAAGTACTGTTTAGATGTGGCCTGGGACATCTGGGCCAGCTCAGAGCTGACACAGCCCAAGGGGAGAAGGGAGACACTGCAGACAGAAACCTTCCTCCTTGCAGCCGCGTGGCATCGCGGAAGGCAATCAAGTGCCCTGCTCAGCTTTCAGCCAAGGGTCTGGTCTGGGCCACTCCTGGGACTGGCATGAGTCAGGAGCTACTGCTACCGTGAACGTGGGATTCTCGTACTTGGGCTGTTCTCTTTGGGGAACTGTCATGGGCAGATCAGGTGAGGTACCAGCATGTACAGCTGTTTGGGGTGGTGCTCACAGTTCCCAGGTCCCTGTGGAGTGCTGCTACCCTGGACTCCCCTTTCTGTGAGATCTTCCTGTTTACACTTCCCTTGGAGAACACACCATGCAGAAGTGAAGCGAGTTGGAGCTGGGATGAGCGGCCACACAGGCTGAAGTCCTCACTCTCGCTTTTGAGTGGCTTGTTTGTTCTCCCTAGCTCTACTTTCCTCACCACGTGAGCAACGGGGATAAAAACCCTCACCTTGCACACAGTTGTAAGGACGAAAGATAGGGAGGGGTATCCACCCAAGCTGCGCCAAGTTCACTCACCTCAAAAGGCTCATTCCTGGGCCCCACCCAGGAATTAGTGAAATCAGAGTCCTTGCAGAATGAGTCTAGGCACAAGGATGTTAAAGCTCCCTAGGTGGCTACAGGCTTACTCTAAAATGTATGTTTGTCACATGACCGAACATAACACATAATTTTGTCACATGTCCGGACATAATGCATAATTTAGCTGGAAGAGGCTCTGCTTTCAAAATGTAAAACTCCACAAGTGAATGATGCTGATGTTTTCTTGTTAGTATTAGATTATCTTAATCTTCTTCTGAGAAAGGACATTACCAGGTTAAGATACCCAAACTGCATATCACAGCAGATACCAGTGATGACCGCTGTCTGGGAGCTGCTCCGTGGAACCGTGTGGAGAGTGGCCAGCAACAGCCATCACTGAGGACACCGGTTCCTTACGTGTGTCTGTGTTCCCTCACGTCCTTGGGGCATGACCTCTCATGGGTACACTCTATGCAGCCTGCATCTGTGCCAACAGAAACATTTCCAGTTGAAAGCCAGTGGCACCATTTCCAGGACTGTGGGTCTCCAGGGAGGCAGCTGTCAACTTTTGCATACCAGGTTACCTTTGCTCTGCAGTAAATAGATGAGTCATAGCTGGTCCCAGCAGGTCAGCTAACAAGCAGGCCTGAGCAATTGTGTCTGCTGGCTTGGGCCGTGGAGACAATGCCAAGGGGAGAGTCATCAAGTTGGGCGAATTACTCTTTATGGCTGTCTTAGTTTGCTTATTGTTTTGATAACAGGGACTGGTTGGCCTGTATAAGTTTAATTAAGGTGGAAGGAGAGCTAGGAGCCCTTCAGTGTCCCAGGTAACGAGTGCTAATTAGAGCAGGAGACAGGCCCTGAAGAAAGTAGTCACGCCCTTCTTTCTCCAAACCGCGCTTTGAATGCCCATAGCAGGAGCCAGTACTGGTCGGCTCCTCTATGTATCGCGATGTAGGAGGCTCCAAGGCAGGTATTTAAATAGCTCTCAGATCCAAACACCTCTTGCCTCGAAGCCTCCCAGAGAGGGGTCAGAAGCATTAGGAGACAACAGTCGAATGTTCAGCAACCACCACCTACTACCAAGCAGTAGTCAGAATGATCCCTCTGACATCACGTCAGGTCATTCACTGCCCTTCAGTAAACCCTTAAACCCATTAAAACCCTTTGGTAATTCCCCCTCACCCTTCTATGTGGTCTCCAAGCCTGAGTCTGACCTAGCAGCTTCCACTTTCCAACTCACCTTGTTGCTACACACAGAAGGATGCCTCTCTCCCATCAGCTCCGGGGTTTCTGGGGATCATGTTCTCCCACAAGCCTGAGGCACTGTTCTCCAGCATCGCCGCCTCTCAGAAGCCTTTGGTTTCTAGCTTCCATGTCTCTCCCTTCGGGTGCCTTTCCTTTCTCTACCTGCCCGCTCATGACTCCTGAGTCCTGCACCTGGGAGTTTCTGGACCTAAATCTGCTCTCTCTTCAATGCCACTCTGACTCCAGCAGGCTTTGAGATCCAAGATGGAGGGACCACACCCGTAGGCCATGAGTCAGTATTCTTTACACTAAGGTGATGGATGCATTTAAAACGAACCCAGAACTATTTAGCAAAAGCCGAGATTAAAGCAGCGGCACCACCCAAGAGGAGAATATTAGCCATGGGGAAGCGGATCTTGTACCTCTCCACACAGTAATCAAGAGTCGAACAGTTATTCGTAGGAAAGTCCACATGGGTCAAATCCCTGTAAGGTATGAAGTGTATTGTTATATATTTTGTTAATATGAAAGGCACATTTCACTGGGAATACTTTTTTTTAAAGGTAATCTATTGAGGAAGTGAATAATTCAGAAGGAGCATAATAGTTGATAATTCTGGAACACCTTCAATATTCGCCAGCCATAACAACCCTTCAGAGTACATAGTGTTATCACCTTTATTTTGTGGATAAGGAAACTTAAAAGTTTAGGAAATGAAGGAATTCCAAACGCAGAAAGTACAGGCTGAAGGCGAGCAGCAGGCTTTCCTGCCCTTCCAAGAGATGGGGTCATTGCTAATGCCTCAGTCCAGCAGGGTGGGACTTGACTTCTCACTTCCACCAATTATTTCTGAAGAGATTATTAAATTATCAGTGACAAAGTAATTGTGGCCGGGAGCAAATATGAAGGTCTTTTCTTACAGATGGTGTGGTGTTCAGCCAGGACCCAGCTCTGTGGCTTCCTACCCACTCTGACTCGGAACCGTACTGTTCCGGAAGAGCTCTGTGATTAGGACTGATATCAATTGCACAGCTGTGTGTTCTCTTGGTAAGTGGACCCAGGATGCCAACAGTACCTCCCTGCTCCCACACCAGCAGCCTCCTGGGCAGGGACATACTGCCTGCCAGCTATAAAATTATTCTCTGTCTGAACACGGCAACAATTCTGTTGTGATGAAGTCTTTCCCAACTTTTTGACCTGAGAAATAAATTGTTCTATTACAAGGGATTTAAATATGCTACAGGCACTTCCTGCCTTTGAAAATAGTGTGCTTTTAGGGTGTTTCAGGTGCTTCTTATGCATGCTTCACAATATTGCTAAGCATACTTGGTACTATTGTGCCCATTTTACAGATTAGGGGTGAAAACCAGACACACCAGAGTGGCTTGTTTTTAAGTGTTCAAAGTATCAAATACTTTGTAGCTCAGCTTGGGCAACTAACTTTAAGCATACTGGCTCTCTGTTTAACTAGTGTGCTCAGCTGTTCTACTTTACTTCCTGGTACTGTTTTTAATTTGAATCATTGTATCTGCTATCCTAACCATCATGACTTTTTTTTTCTTTTTTCTCAAAGTAATAATTAACCCTGATTAATTAGGATATAGTTTTCTGCATCTTTCAATTTCCATTACACATGTTCCCCAACCCTAATGCACACAGCTCTGTGCACACACACACACACACACTGGACATGGGAATTCGGTGTATTTCGCCTCTTCTTTTTCAAAAGATGACATTGTTCTGTCATGCAGTCAGTCACCTTATAGAATCTTCCACAGGTCTCTAAAACCAGTTGTCTCATGCTCCTATTTGGAAACAAGGGGGGCATTTTTTGGAAGAGCAGTGTCCCTCATAAATGCAGGATTTGGGGAAAGGCACCATGGAGTCTGGGCAGCTAGGCAGGTGGCACTTGCCCCCTCTTGTCATTGAAGTCACATCTGCAACCTCTCTGGACACATTTCATTTTAGCTTGGAAAGTACCACGTGACACCTTGAGTCAAATTAGCATAGCTTCTACATGGCTTCAAGCAAGGAGCCCTAGAAGCAAGAGGCCTAACTGAACCTCAGCCCTTGTTATTCACAATTGTGACCCTGGCACATGAGAAACTCTTCCAGGTTGTTTGTTTGTTCTTTATTCTTCACAATGAGCCCAACAACACCTGCTCCATGCAGAATCTTCTACACGGTAAATAAGACATGGGAAAGCTGTATATGGCTAGCACACTGGTGGTAGAGGTGTTCACTAAAGGTGGAATCCTGGCCTGATAAGAGGAGGCTGACTTAAGAACACTCTAGAACGGCCGGATGATAATTTGCTGCCACAAGCACATTGCTAAACCCCAGATGCCCAGATTTCCAGTCACCTAGCAGAAATAACGTTTCAGGGACTTTACACTGAAGGATCAGAGCGATGAACCTGGGGAGGGATTTGAAGATGGTCAGAGACCCACAAGGAGGCAGTGGTCTCTACGAAAACTGTCTTTTGTTAGAACACAGATATGAGCAGTAACTGAGTTAGAGTCCAAAGTTAACTTAATGAATTTTTCAAAGATAACTCTATTTTAAATCTAATGGAATGAGGAGAAAGGCTCACAACAATTTGCTAACAGGACAGAAACATAATCCACAGCAACGATAATGGAATAAAATCTGCCCTACCCCCAGGTCAGTGACTGTTATGTGGACAAAAAGCAGAGAAAACACTGTCACAGTATTATTGCTGAACACAATTCCTGTAATCAGATAAAAAATATTATGTTCATGGACCCTCTACCAAGGCAAAGGAATGTTTTTGTAACTGTAGGCTCAACTCTCTAGAGAAGGTTTTATAAGGTTCTATGAATGGTCATTTTTGTTTTCTGAAAATAAATGTTGAGACACATCAAGAGGAATTGACTGTAGCCTTCAGAGCCTGAGTCTCAAACTCAACACCTGTAGAATCTCATTGCTTCTCGGGTGAGAACTGGGAGTCTTCCTTATGTGTCCCTCTGCTCATGCACAAATGGTATCAGGTAGTGTCATGGTGTCACCCCATGTACTCAGGTGTGAATTCCAGCAAATGTGTGCATATATATGCATGCAACACACACATATCCATAAACTAACGAAAAAAGTATTGAATTTTCTAATGAGAACAGAATTAGTAATGGCATTATGGCATGTTTTATTCTGAGTAAAAAAAGGAAAAATTTGAAATGGAAAGGAAAAGGCCTATTCTGTCTTTATTTGAGACATTAATATTTTATTTGTTTTATATTTTTCATTTTCAATGTCATATTAAATATTATTTATTAAATTTTATTATGGGACTATGACAACCTTGTCCATTGGGAATTTATAATAATTTCTATTGAATGTGAGACTGAAGTTTTCTAGATATTGGACTATTTGTCTTTACATAAAGAGATTACAGGGGAATAGGATCCAAGTCTAAATATAAAATTAATTTATAATACACTGACCTGTAAGCACACAGCCTGAAGTTAATTTTATACAATTTTCTAAATAAGTCTGTGCACAAAACAAAGTTTTGCTGTGTGCAATTTTCTGTTTTTCCTATGAGCACTCAAAAAGTTTCAGACTTTAAGATAACTGAAGTTTCAGGGTGGGGTCTGTTGTTGTTCTTTATTTTGTTTTTCTGTCTTGGGGAAGGTCAACCTGCAATAGAGGTACTAATTCTCCTATGCAAATCTGTAGAAAAAGAAAGTATCTTAAAAAGCAAAAAAAAAAGTGGAATGATAGGTATTATGGTAGATTATTGTATATACTAGTAAACAAATTTAGTAAAATAGCAGCCTTTGCACTGTATGGATTCTTGTGTATTGATATAAATGTAAACTATTTTTGTATGCTTGTTTAAGATTATTTATATATACATTATATGTGTATATATATATATATATATATATATATATATATATATATATATATATATATTGAGCTGGGGATCAAACCCAGGGCCTTGCGCTTGCTAGGCAAGCACTCTACCACTGAGCTAAATCCCCAACCTGATAATTTGTATATTGATACAAATACAGAACTATATTTGTTGTAATGTACATATATTTCTACTCTTATTTGAAGTATTTTGTATATTGGTACAAATGTAAATTTATATCTGTCATACTATATGTATGTTCTACCTATGTTTAGGATATTTTGTATATTGACATATTGAGAATTAGTGTCATGTTACATATTGCACTATATTTTACTACCTCTGTTAAAGATATTTTGTGTATTGTCACAATTTGAAGTCATTGTCCTTTACCGTACATTTGCTTATAGACTGTTTACCTTGTTTACATGAAGCCTTAGTCCTTAGGTTATTTAGGTAGATAAGACTTAGAGATTTATAGTCACCTATGCTTGTCATCTCTATAGTTATGTTAGTTAGGTTATACAGATTTACAGATACATAGGTCGGATGGACAGGTAATCTTCAAACACTTCATGGACCTAGAGAATAAGTCATTTAAATAACTTAGAATTCTGTTGATGTGAGACACACTTGCTCCTGGCAGCACCAATTTGATCCCCAGAGAATGTTGGGCTTCTAAGACATTTCCATTTGGAAGTTCGTCTTCTTCTTGACACAAAATGGCCTGCTAGGTAAAGAACTGCCCTTGCCTCAACTGCTGACAGTACAAATGCTGTCCTTTCTGGACAAGCGGGACACAAGGAAAGCGACCACTATACTCTGCCAAGACAGGGTAAGATGGTCTTTCAGAATTCCTGCTTCTGAAAATGGTCTTTCAGATATTCTAGGCCTGTAGCCAATTTGGATGCACCAACGATGCTGAGAAACTTTAGGTGACTGTCCAGGCTGCCAGCTGTCTCTGTCTACTCTCATAAGGCTCCTGAAAGTTGCTTGCATCCTTCTCCCATTTCTCAGGTATTATTATATTCCTTCTCAGATCTTTGATGGGATTGAAGACAACAGTTACAGTTACTATCTTCTATCTTAACTAGAACATATTATTAAGTGTTAGATTCAGGTTCTTCAGGGTAGAGTACCTTTTGGAATGATCTCTGTAACATGCCATCTACCCATGCTTCAGACTTCTCTGGATTTTAGTATGTGTCTCTTGTTTGATATTGTTTGTGTTGGCTGTAGTTCCATCTTGTCTAGGTTATTATCCCTTATTCCTCCTGGACAATATTTGATAATCATTCCTATTGTACACAGTTTTATATTAGGTTAGAATTTCCTTACTTAGACAAAAGGGGAAGATAGAGTGGGTAGCCATTCCAGCTTTGCCCTGGAAGTACTACCCCATTGAGGCTTTGAGTAACTGTCACACCTATGAGGCAGGATCAAGAGAGGAGCCCTTAAGACCCAAGATCCCGATGTGCCAGCTCTCTTGGTTCATGGATCCTGGATGCTGGAGGGATCCTGGTCTCCAGAGAACACCACTGGACTGCACTATACCTTTCCTGGACCCTGTAACCTATCCCTTTACTTGTAAGTTTCCCCACAAAATAAACCTCCCCTTTTACGTGGAGTTGCCTTAATACTTCCACCAATACAAATCACTGAATCACAAAGCAAAACACAGGAGAGATCATGGATAACGTTCAGAGGTGCAAGGAAGAAGGAGAGTGTACTTCTAGACAGGCCAGGGGTAGGTCACACTTTGGTAAAGGTTGCAATTAAACAGGGCCTTATCATGCCCTATCTGGAGAGTAGTAGTGAGAAGATTCTAGAAACCCAAGGTTTTCTATGCAGGAAGAAGTATTCCTTGATTAGAGTAAGGGAAGGGAATCCACAGGCTGTAAATGGAGTAGTTATGCCAGGTATTAATGAAAGTGCGTGTACTGCAGAGCACACCTTGAACTCCTTCCTGTGGCCCAGGAGGAGACCTTGAAGGGGTAGATTCATTTTACAACCACCTTCCATAAGAAAGCCCTCTTTCCTACCCTATGCAGAAAGTAGTGTGTGCAATCAGCTGACTAAATCACACCTGTAAATGATGCAAGAGGAGTTTGGTGCCCACAAGGTGTCTTTCATTCACCAAGTGCATTTTTATCTCAAGGACTGGCCTCTGACTGGGACACCAGTGGTGACGATGCAGGCTAATGACAAAATCCTTACATAGCACACCAAACTGCTGGAAGACAGTTCCACAAAAATGGAGAAAGAAAATGTGAAATCAGGGTCTTCTAAAATGTAATCTTCGAGGTAGAACCTGGGCTGTGCTGCAAGGTTTGAGTGTGAACCCTGAAGTTCATTTGGGTTTCACCTTCTTTGTTTACTATGAACCATTGATCAGGTTTTCTTCAGAAACAGACTTCAGGAGGCTGTTTTGATCCAGTTGTCTGTTTTGAACAAGTAGAATCAATTGTGAATCTGTACCAACCCAGACCAGAGAAACAAGGTGTTGGGGTGGGTTGGGGAGTTGTTGCAATGTAGAAAGAAGGGTGTCTTAGTTAGGGTTTCTATTGCTGTGTAAAGACACCATGACTACAGCAATTCTTATAAAGGAAAGCGTTTAACTGGGGCTGGCTTACAGTTTAGATATTGAGTCCATTATCATTATGGTGAGACATGGTGGTGTGCAGGCAGACAAGGTGCTGGAGAAGGAGCTGAGAGTTCTACATCTTGATCCACAGGCAATAGGAAGAGAACTGTACTAGGTGTAGCTTGATCATAGGAGACCTCAAAGCCTACCTCCACAGTGACACACTTCCTCCAAAAAGGCCACACCTACTTCAACAAGGCCACACCTCCTAATAGTGCCACTCTCTATGTGCTTATCAGGGTCAATTATATTTAAACTACCACAAAGGGATAGTTGAAAATAGACTCAGCATTCAGGAGACAGAGGCAGGAGGATTATAAGTAATTACTTGCTGAGTAAATAAAGGAATAACACACATTCTATAGGTTGTGTTTTTCTAAGATTAGTGCACAGTCACATCATTCACTTGGTAGTAGAAGACTAAACTACCCTCAAGAGAAATGTAAGACATTGCATTTCCCTCAGAGCCGTTCAAGTTCCTGGTCCTTTAACTCAGTGGCATTTGCTTTTGACTGGATGGATTTTACTCCCACATCATTAAAACTTTTACTTCCCCACCCCCCAGACCTCTACACTTCCTCAGAAAACCAAACAATCAAGTTACCAGGCCAGAAAAAAAAAAGGATCTGTGTTAAAAATAGGAACAGCTTCAAATGTACTAATTTCCCTGCCTTTCTGAAAGTGATGAGAAACAGCTTGCCATAGAATGAGAGCACGTGAGCTCTGAAAAGGAGTGTGAATGTCAGTTAGTCCAGTGGCTTCCAGACACTCTCCAGACACTTGACAGTGGCAGAATTCTCTCCCAGGAGCTTCAGCCGCTCCTCTCGTCCCCACCCCGACTCCCACTCCATCACCACCCCAGTCCCCAACCCCCCAACCCCACCCCTGCTCCTTACACATGATTAGCTGCTTTTGAACCAAATGAACCCAGCTTAAAAGAAAGGAAGGAAGGAAGGAAGGAAGGAAGGAAGGAAGGAAGGAAGGAAGGAAGGAAGGAAGAAAGAAAAGAAAAGAAAGAAAGAAAGAAAGCCTGCCCTAATAACCCCAAGAAACTGGCCCAGAAAGTTTGACTGGCTTTGCTCCTAGGCACACAGATGTTAGAGATGGTGTAGCAATAACTCCTAGGCACACAGACATTAGGGATGGTCTAGCAATAACTCTGCTGACTTCACATTCCTGCTTTTGCTACTGCTCCCTCAGATGCACTGCCAATTCTAAATGGAGCCATTTCCTGTTCACAAGAGCACCTTGCTTGTGCACATCTGTACCAGATGTGCTGAGGTCACTGCTCCTCTTCATTCTTTATAACTAGACCCACATAAAGCATCTGGAAGGCACACATGGATAACAACCAGAGGCCACTAGTCCATGACACTAGAGTAGCTCCATGCCTGGTCCAGCCCTCCTGGGGGGTGAGAGGAAACTTTACACTGGTAAGAAATCCTTGTAGGGTTCTTGGGCTAGAACCCTCCAAGCTCCACAGTTCTCCAGAGGAAGGTCAGAAGGAAAGACTTTGATCTGATCACTTTCTAGCCAAACCCTGTCTTTCTTCTACTCTTGTTCACACCACCTGGGATCCAGACCTAAGATTTATCTATTTTTACTTTATGTGTGTTTTACCTGCATGGATGTGTACCATGTGTGTGCCTGGTGCCCTTAGAGGCTAGAAGAGGGTATTGGATCCCTCAGAACTGGAGTTACAGATGATTGTGAGCCATCCTGTGGGTGCTGGGAACCTAATCCAGGTCCTCTGCAAGAGCAGCAAGTGCTCTTCACCACAGAGACAACCACCCATTCTTTGGGACAGAGGCTTTTGTGACTTGAATGAGGCTGTGTGTTAACAAGACCCTGTGAATGTAAGATTATTTTCACTCTACAAAATTCTCTTAATATCTCTTTAGAAGTCCCATCCCAAAAGGCTGTTATGAAAATGAAATAAAATAAAATATTTATTTGATTAATGTTGTCAGAGAAAAATTAAACAGCTGTAACCAAAGTGTAGACAGGTCCATGGAGAAAGGATATTTGCCTTTCTCTAAACATTAAGTAGGGTTCACCAAGTAGAGAAAGAGGATGTACTACCCAAGTAGCCAGTGCCATTGAGATTGGAAAACCCAAGGCATACCGAAGAATAGCTCTGCCCTGTGGTTTGCCAGACAATCTTAGCCATGGCAGACAGTACTTACTGGAGACCTAGGGCAGCCAAGACTACAGAAGCCTTCAGGGGTATCGCAGCAGGAAAGCTGGACTTTATTCTGTCTTCTTTCCTAAGGCAAAGCATTAGACTCATCTCAGATGCTAGGTAGCATAGTCAGTGCTGGGGAATGCCATTTTAGGATTGCAATGGAGGTGGGGAAGAGCTTTAAAGTATCCCAAGTACTATTACAAAGATGTGTATCAGAAACAGGTAAAAAGCGGGTATGTGTGATCAGCTCTGCAGAGACTAGGAAAACCCCAAGGAGGAGAGGGACTGGAGCTTTAAGAAAATAGGACTTTGGGTCAGAAATCCAACTAGACATGCACTTTTGCATAATTATCCCCTCTCACTGTATCATGGGCTTTGATTTGGGAGAATGGAGAAATAAGAGACAAGGGATCCAATTAAGAAGCCATTGCAAGATCCAGGAAAGAGCAAGTGTGGGCTAGGGCAGAGAGACTAGGAGGAAAGACAAGGGTGGGTTTGGTTGTTGTGTGAGTGATGAGAGTAACTACCCACAACAATGTCGAATTCACACAATTAGCTTATGATGCCAAACACAGGTTAATGTCTCTACCAGTATTCAGAAATATGCCAAAATACTGATGTATTCCAGATGTTGTGACTATTATAACTTCTTCCATCTCTGTATTAATGAGCTGTTATATTATCCACTCAATCTTAAAGAAAGAGACAAATCCTCTACATAAGCCCCTTTGAAGCTCATCCCCTATATTTTAACTAAGATCCTTTACCAGTTCCCTAACCACATTCTTTGTTTCCAAAATAACTAAATCTTTCCAGAGAAGATTTATGGGAGATAGGGAACTAATTGTCAAATATTTGAAGAGTTAATCCCAAGTCTTAGCTACAATTCCTTGTATGAATAGAAGAACAAGCTTTTCTGCCTTGGACTCCCCAAGAGAATTGCTATACATAATTATCATAAAGCCAATAAATCTCTCAATGGCCCTATATGTACCCTACTCCCATGTGTGTTATAGCCCAGAGATGAATTTATCTCAGAGGAGAACGCTTTCCAGGAATAAACCCAAAGAGCCAGGCTGAACATGGAACTGGAGGAAACCCAGAGAAGCAGTGGAGAGTGAGTTCGATCAGAGAAACCTTCATGCTCAGGGAATGTGAGACCAAGATGATTCCTGTAGATACAGTAGGAAAGAGACTAATGTGGGTCATAGCTGGTTGGCCAGTGTAGTCTCTGCCTCAAATCATGTAATTTGTGATGGCAGTCATTCAATAGTTGCTTATGGAGCTGAGTTTCAAGGGATCATATTTCAGGTGATATAAAGGAAATTTTTATAACATTCAGTGTTGGCAAACTATAATAAGAGAAGCAAAAAAATTTCAAGTTATCTTTTCCTCATCCCTTGATCCCTCCTTCTCCATCATCATCATCAATAACATCATAATCAAGATGATAGTTCACAATAGAGTGCATTACAGAGGATCCAAAATTCCAGATGATGAGGAAATGGTAGCTTCCAGTTCACATTGTTTTCACTTAACGTTTTCTAATTTACAATGCTGTGAAAGCAATACACATTCAACAGGAACCATACTTGAATTTTGAATTTGATCTTTTACTTGGATGTGAGATATGCCATCCAATCAACTCTCATGAATGAGTAGGGTGGTGGTAACATCTGATTAATTTTTTTATTAAGTTATAGCTCTACTGTAAGTTGAAAAGATCTGAGAGAGAGAGAGAGAGAGAGAGAGAGAGAGAGAGAGAGAGAGAGAGACTCTCAGAGTGAAAGATGTGGTAAGAAGCCAGAAAACAAAAATAATAGAAACTGGAGTAAAAACAAAAGCACTTACTTACTCCATGATCATGACTTACTCCAACTGGAAGAATCGAAAGAGGCTAATTTTAGAAAGATACCTAGGAACTAGCCAGGTGGGAAACTCTGTAATATCATGTTATGTGCCAGGAATATTCCTCCATGCTGGCTAGCGTTCACAGTACCAGAGGTGCTATGCAGATTGCTGATGGAGAAGTCATCAATATCCCTACCCAACTGTCAATGCTCTGAGCTACAATAATGACTGATATGGCAAGACATGGCCATGGGTGCAACAGTAGTATGAATAATATGGAGGCAACCTACCACTTTCTGGATGGATCTAAGGTCTGCTCCACAGGAGGAAACACATGTCTGGTACTCTAAATAGAGCTAAGAACCCACGGTTGGGTAACTCATAAGCCCCAAGGATGGACCTACTATTATTTTGCTAAATAAACTATCCTTTAAATTGGTGTCTCTATATCCATAGGTGAGTACGGTTCTCAGGCCTCATCAGAGCAGTTTCTTGATGCAATGAACAACGGTTAATGTAGAAACTTACAACTACTCCAAGCACACAGAATAAGTGACTGTGGAGCGTTCAATCACAATGGGACATCTATATCACACACACTCCAAGGCTGAGGGATCATCACAATAGAAGAGGCAGAAGTGTTATAAGAGCTAGAGGTTGGATAAGATTGGTCCAAAGCAGTATCTTTTGAGTAGGAAAAGACTACTGCACTCATGGATGTTCATCATCTGTGGTTGCCTACACTAGATCTGCGTGAAATCAAGCCAGTCAATTTCCAGCATGGAGTGTGAGGGGTTTACATCATCTGCGGTTGCCTACATTAGATCTGTGTGAAATCAAGCCAGTCAATTTCCAGCATGGAGGGTGAAGGGTTTTGAAAGCCCCACCACTAACTGAGGAACTACTGACAGTTGGTAGCTTCTGGGGAAGGGAGACTAAATTTCCTTTAAGGGTGTGACTTCAGGTAGGCTGACCATGTTCCAGTGGATGGTTCCACTACCCATAAGTATGCAGACAGCACAAACTGGAATCAATGGGCTATAAAAGAGGGCGGGGAGCACAAAATTAGGAATGGGTTGGGGGTGGGGTGGATCTGGATGGATAAATATGATCAATATACATTGTATGCATGTATAAAATTCTCAGGGAATAAAAAAGTATTTTCAAAAGATGAAAATGGGTAAGCAGAGGGTGTTGTAAGTATCCATCATTATTATATCTTGTCTGGAGCATAAACACATAGAGCAGAAGGTTAGAATGTTCAGCGAGATCAGGAGGCTAAGTCTATCAAAGGCATGGATAAAGAGCTAGCATTGGGTCTGAGTAGCTGTTTATAATTCTGTTGCCATAAACTTTACCGGGGGAGAGGCACCCAGCATTACCCCCAATGCAAAGATTATGAAGAGAAAGGAGTCAGGGAGACCCTTTGACAGATAATCCTGTGGGAAGACAGCCTTGACTATCTGAACTCAAGGTGGAGTGAGGTGAACATGAGAAACAGTACAGGGACAGGAGGTCCTCAGAGTGTCATGTGGATAACCTGAGGTGAGCTTGTTCTACTGAGAACTCTACAGAGTTCAGAAAGAAACATCACAGGCTAAAACAGCAAAGTGGAAGTACAACTGCTTTGCTGTTGTGCGTGGGAATCTGTCCCCTGTGCCTGCGTCCTCTGGGTTTCCAGCTCTCAGGTGTCTTACACACGGTTTGATGTAGATACTGATGCACAGCACTGTACTGTGGATGATGCTGACGGTGTCAGACACTGGACTATTCCACACAAATAAGTGAGGACTTCAGGTTATGGCTCTGGTGACCTCCCACGATGTACGTGCATCCTGACAGGACTTCGGAAGTGGAGAAAAGGGGAGTGCTGGTGCAGCTGATTTGTCCCAGCCCAGAGTACACCCCAGAGAGGCTAGCACGCGTGAGAACAAAGCATGCCCTTTGTTCAATCCACAGGAGGATTGGTGCTTGAAAAGATTAGAGTCTGCAAATGTCTTTGAAAAGCTTAAGTGTGTAGTGAATCAGCCAGATATGGCCGATCTCCTTGCAAGATCTGTTCTGCCCACGCCTTGTTTGAGCTTCAATTCATCTGTCTGGCACCCATTTGGATGGGCCTGAACTTCAACCTTTCTGGACAAAAGTGTAAATGAGTAATTAGAGTCTTGTAGCAAATCACCCTGACCTTCAATCAGATTTAGTCTGGTCTGTCTTCAGTCAACTCAGGGAAAAATGGACTTTGGAGCCAAACAATCCTAGGTTTGAAGGCTGGTGCCCCAGTTAGCAGGCTGGAGAACACATGTACCTTAACTGGCCTGTCTATGCCCTTTCTTCCGTCTCCAAATGGAGGCTAAGCTTCCAGACTGGAGGCATCCAACAGAGGATCACCTCCCACCTCTCCACCCACCGCAAGAGCTGTGATCAATAACGAGATGTAAGAGCCAACTTCCAGCAGGCCAGGCTTGTCAAGCCGCCTCACACGAGAAAAGGAACGCTGGCTTTGGAAAGAGCTTTAAGGAGAAAAATCACTTCTCACTTAAGCAAATGTGAATCTATTTAACACTTGATAGGTTGGCGAAACGGCTTCTGGAACTGTTTTAGAAAAATTCTGACAGGAACGGCGCAGAAACTGCAAAGCACCGGCTTCCGAGGACCCGCTGGCTGAGGCCCCTCACTTACCCCATGGACTTTCTGCTTGGAGATTAGCCATAACCATTCCAGTCCATGTCACACTCTCCTGTTGAAAACAGGGTGGGGATTTGTGAACTAATGCACTTTGCCGGATACCTTCCTGTTTGGTTTTCCATCTCTATCTGATATGATCTCAGATATTTTACTATTTCCTGTATGAGCTCTCACCAGTCCTAGAAGGTGGTTATGCAAACCCACTTAAGCAGTGACCCTCGAAGGCGTTGGCGTCCGGTCAGTTGTGTGACAGTAGGCAAATTAATGATTCTCCTTGGTCCTCAGTTGAGAAGATAAATATAATAGGATGAATAGGCTTAATCTGAAAATGAATTATTGGGAATCTATGTAAGTTAACCAATTAAAATGACTTGTTGGAGGACATGTGTAGATTCACGAATACAGAGTCCCCATCTCAGCTTCCCATACTGAAGCAGCAGATTCATTCACGGTTCACACTCTAACATGACACACATAGTGTTTTCTGCACACCAACCCCATCTTCTCAAGGGCCTACTGAGTTAGGAGCTACGATCAGCTCCATTTTACACAAAAGGAAACTGGGGCAGAGAGAAGTAAGGACTTGGCAGAACGTCACTTACATGGAAGTGGGGGTCAAGTCCGTGAGGTTGGATGATTCTGGACATCTGTGATACATACATTTTTGTGTAACAAGATTCTCGGTACAGTCAGAGTGCAGGACAGACATCCGCAGCTTGCTTCACTTTGGCCTTTTTGCTCAGGTATTAACACTAGATCCAAACCAAATCAGATAAAAGGGCTTTCCAAGCATCTTCTTGCTAATTCTCTTAACCAAGATATGAGAGAAACACAAAATGATTGAGTCTAAACTTGTACTGTACTCCCATCTGAGTGTGCCTCAGGCTCTTTTGCCTTGTGAACTCCACATGGAGAAAGCAGACATGGCTTCTGATGAGCTGCCTATGCTCTAGTTCTTTCTACTAAAATAATGACTTCGTGTGGAATCATGTAACATGCTTCATGGTTAACCGTAGACTTTCTCTAACAGGTGCATGTGAACACTGAAAATCTACTCCTCTAAATGTGCAGGCACACACATAGGTTCACATATAAAGTATTTTAACATAGGTAGTTTACATTCTTTACTGGAGACTCACATCACACCAACATCAACAAATAAGACACTGTCAGACAATTCTGTTCACCCTCACCTGGGTCCTACACCTTAGAGCTTACCACTTCCGTGCCCATCCACTCAGGTCCTCAGTAGGAAAAAGAACACTGTTATTTTCTGATGAGGAACAACACTTCAGTCCTGTCTTTGTTTTTTCCTTCCATGACTTTCCCGGGGCACTCCTTCCTGCTCAGCTGCTCACATCAGGCCAGAGGAATTCTATGAAGCTACATGCTTATCTGCGGTCCATTTTCACCCCATTGTACTGCGTTAACATTGTTCAGAAGCAGAATGAACAGCACCTGTCTCGAGTAGCCAGCCTTGACAATTCAGTAGGAAGTTCTTTCCACATTATTCTTCCCTTTTACATCTGGTCTTTCATTCAGAAACCTACAGTACAAGATTCATTAATCCTTCACCAGCACTTCACCTCAGATACTGCCTGCTTCTTGGTGAAGGGTCTGTTTTGTTTTTGTTTTTTGTTTTTTTCCCCAACTCTTGATGCCATTTGCTAGAGACGGGGATATAGGAACTGTGTAGAGTGGTTGGTTACTTGGGAACTTCTTAGCACCTTGGGGACAGATGAGTAAGGATGCTGGTGGAGGAAAGAACATACAAAGACTAACTAGCACTGCCAGAAGGCATCAGGCTGAGGAAACTGGAGCTCCAGTGGACGGGGAGCCCTTCAGAAAGAATGCAGAGATTTGATGGAGATTGGAAATTAGGACCAGGTTGACTGGACAGCAACCTCTGGGCTTTTTGTTGTTGTTTTTGTTTTGTTTTGTTTTGTTTTGTTTTGCTGGTATACAAGCAAAGTTTTGTTTCTTTCTTTTTTCTTTTACCTCATGATCACCATTTCCAAATTTCCAATTAATATGTCTGTTCAACATCAAGGATGGAGTGGGTATTTTAAGATTACATTGAGAAAGGACTGGGAAAGCAACTCAAGGTTAACAACATGTTCAGTATGTGTGAGGCCCTGGGTTCAGTCTCAGTTAACAAATAGAGCTACACACACACACACACACACACACACACACACACACACACAGAGAGAGAGAGAGAGAGAGAGAGAGAGAGAGAGAGAGAGAGAGACAAAGTCTGTACTGGGGCTCTTTCCCAAGGATTCTGATTCTCCTGGAACTTGCTGCGCTTGTTAACTTTAAAGGAAGTGTGAATCCACTTAGCCCAAATTCAGTCCCCAATAGCTTTTAAGTAGAAGAATGCAGAGCACAAAAGAAATCAATGCAGTTTATAATTGCAGAACTACATGGGCCTTGGTGCACATTGGGAATGAATTTGGAGAAGCTCAATGCGCCTTAGGAAAAACAGGAAGATGGCCCAGGACAGCTGGCTTAGGCCCCAGTGTTGCCAGGCCCAAGAGTGCACACAGCGGGGGCCTGAGGATAGGGCAAGGGAGAGGGGCTGTCCAGTCTTCCAGCACCAGTTTGGAGGAGATGCCATTAGCCAGACTCCCCTTATGGAAACCAGGCTGCCAAAGAAAAATTATATTTCCTCTCATTTAATTATGTGGGTTTTGACTAAATTAAATGCACCGAGAGGCTGGCAGCCAGTGTCTACAAAGAAGAATTCCCAGATTCCTCTGTTTTCTGTTGGTCTGTGCTTCCTTAAAAACAGACAACGGGCAGTGGAAAATGTGGTAAAAGTTTTAACGTTCATGCTCAAAGGAAAAACATCTTCACTTTACGTTGGCCAGACACACCTGGCAAAGCCAAGACCAGCTGAGTGACGAGTCACTGGTCCAAAAGCAAGCCAAGCTGTCCATTGAGCCTAACAAGCGATGACTTGGAAAACAGAAAAACAAAGGGGGTGGGGAATTTCGGCTTCAAGATAGGTTTGGTTTCTTACGTTAAAATAAATAGGTTGAGTTGACAAGAAACAGGTTGCTGAACTTCAAAGAAACGTTTGTGGTATGATCCCAAAGCACTGAGTTTTAGCTTTTATTATAGGAACGTCTAGAACACAGGGGGGGAATGGAAAGCAGTAAAAACTGTTTTATGTCAAGTAGGGAAATATTTATGCCAAACTCTCTCAAGTCCTTTGAGAAGCTGACTAGAGAAAAAGGCAGGACATTGGGAAGCATGGTGACCCCTTTAAGTCTTCTTCTGTATCAGCCGGAACGGAATCGACACAATGTTCTTTCTTCTGTTGATCCTGGAACCCGTGACCCTAGAGTGTGAAAAGAAGTGTGCTTGTAGGTAAAGAAGAAAATTCTTCACTGAGCTTTAGGGGAATAAATCTCTTTGTTTGGAAGAGAAATACAGATACTTCCCAATAGGTCTTGATGGTCACGTGGGAAGACCGAAGAAAGCAGGTATTCGAAGCTGCCTGCCAACTAGTCAGATAGCACCACACAGCCTTGGACCCACAATACTCACCTTTCAGTCCCTACATCCAGGAGAACTCAACCTGCTTCAGAATTCATACAGAATGTGAAGTCTGCAACAGGCTTCCCCAGCATTAACTCCCCTCGCCAGATCTTAGGCCCCACTACACTGTGAACAAGACAACCCTTGTTCTGGAAAATCTATTGGCTCTTGCCAACACATACACACATACAAAAACACAACTGTCGGGCAAATAAATCTTTCCAGAGAAAATAAGATTCCTTTCCAATTCAGTCAACTGTACTGAGCTGGAAAACGAAAAATGTTATTTTTCCAGGATGAAGGGAAAACAAGACCTCTCCTTGTTTACCCTTAAGGCTCATTTCAAAAGAAGGTCAGTTTAATGCCTTCATTTAAAAAAAAAAAAAATCTCGAGTGTTGTTTAGCAGGGGACACTCGGTCCCTTTCAGGCTGGGAATCACACATGGGTGCTTTGTGCTTTTCCCTCTGACCCGAGATGCACATGCAGGACTGAAGTCCTGCTGCTCTGGGCATGGCCGCAGAGTCAAAGCAGAAGAACAGAAGGGCAGAGTCCGGCGATGAAGGATTCTTTGCTCGTGGTAAACCTCCCTGTTCAGCCTTTCCTGTCCCTGCATGTATAAGATGAAACTAATGAATTAAGGCCACACTTCCCATCCTCATTTTCTCCATAGTTCTTGTCATTTGAGGACATGGACCATCCTATGGGAATGTGAGGAGACAGTCCAGGAACCCAGGTAGAAGCTACACAGACATCATGTTCCTGAATTGCCTGGCATTTCTTCAAAAGTGAACCCCAGTAAACTGAAGTTACAGTGAAGGTTTTGACTTCCTAGTTCAACATAGAGCCTTTTTTTTTTTTTTCATATAGTTGTTGCCTACCTAAAAAAAAAAAAAATCTGATAAAATAAGATACTTTAAAAATGGTAGTCTGGGAGAGAACATTGAAAAATGAACATCTTGGGAAAATATTCCCTATATAATTACTTCAAAACAGATTCATAGACTTGCAGTAGAAGCAAGGAAAGTCACATGAGTACCCTCCCACCGAAAGTAGACATCCTTTGTTGCAAGGGCATTAGATATGTCAGAGAAAGGTGACACTGTCTCATTTTCATAGCTTCCCTAGTGCTTGTCTTACCCAGTCTCTAGCTGCCGGATCTTGATAATGCGAGAAAGTCACGAGAGTCTGCTTGAGGGGGATCAGGCATTTACTAAGACATTAAATGGAGAAGCACACTCAGGAGCACAGAACCGAGCAAACAGCTGAAGTCGTCCTCTGTTCTGTCCTGGAGCAAATGCACCTGGGCGGCGGGTGTCCGATCATGCCAAGAAGAATATGACCTTTCTCCCTTTCCTTTTAAGAGGTCGTGTACCAGGCAAGAAGCACTGCCTTTTTCGGGCTTTATAGCCCAAGGTCATGGGCAGAGCGAATACCACCACATCTTATAAAATTTTGGTGTAGCTGGAGACCTTCTCTCCAGCCCCCACCAAGCCCTGTTAGTCCCACAGCCCACTTATAAAATTATATTATTTAAACTGCTTGGCCATTAGCTCAGGCCTACCATTGTCTAGCTGTTACTGTTACATTCAGCCTATTTCTATTAATCTATACTTTGCCACGTGGCTCGCGGCTTACCTGTACCTTACCTCTTCCTTGTCCTGGCAGCCGCTGACAGGTCTCTCTGCCTCAGCCTTCTACTTCCCAGAATTCTCTTCTCTACTTGTCCCACCTATACTTCCTGCCTGGCTACTGGCCAATCAGTATTTTATTTATACAGAGCGCTATCCACAGCATTTTGGTGTTGGTATTCTTCCCCCGCAGCCTTATTCTCAGTCGACTCCAAAGAGAGCAGGCCCAATCCAGATTTTTCCAAGGAATAGAAAGAAGAAGCATTTGCAGAGACAGCTTGTCAGATATCAACAAATCTCTAATGGATATGCCATTGAAAACTACTTCTAACAACCCAAGAAAACGGCCCAGACAGACTTGGTCCTTCTAATTCATCTTCTTTAATGGCAATTCTACTGAGAGGCTCCCAGGGCCCATAATGGAGTAAGACTTTGCCTTCTCCAGGGCAACCCCAGGAGGGGACACTTCGAGTTCAGTCATAGCTTCATTTCCCCACATCCCTCAACCAAACATGTGGCACCTTCGACACTAGGCTCTTACTATCTAGTTCCATGTTGCAAGCAACAGCAGTAGCAGTCAACTTTATTAGTTTAGGGGCCCCTAAGGCCTCTGTGGCCCACAACTTTCAGGTAGGTACCCCACCCCTAGTGCTGGGATTCTTCTTAACCTTATGACTCTGGGGAGTCTATTTCCACTTTGACAGGATGCCCTGGTTCACTCGTTAGCATTTACACGCTCAAGCTGTTGCACACTTCTCCCAGTCACCTTGGTAGGCATCATTTGTACCTTGCCCAGCCAACCCATAAAGTTCCCAACACTTGGCCTTTGAACCCTTTGTGAACTAATTTCCCATGCTTGCTCTTTAGGGTGCACTCACAGGTCTCTCCTCTGTGCTTCCAAACCCACAAAACACTCAAGGGTTAACATTATGTTGTATGGTCCTCCAGCCCCTAATATCCATGGACACCTTTACTGGTGATGGTCAAGTACCTCTTAGGACTCCTACGAGCCTGTCTATCAAAGACTGGTTCCCTGTAGTGTCTCAGGGTATGTAATTCTGTATCTCAAGGGTGGATGTGTGGTTACATTGCTCAGTTTCTCTGCTTCTGATGAATGTAGACCGAACCCACCTGCCCCTGCATCCCATAGCCTCACAAGCCAACAGAGATTCTTCATGACTTGTTTATAACCATTCCCCAGTGCTAGAACTCTGGTATTGAATTTGCTCTGATGCCATGGTCTCCTACACCAGACCATGATGAGTGTCTGTCTGATTTCTGGAGCATGGATTTTCCCTTTATCAAAGGGCATACCTGAGTGTCTTCTGGCCTCCTGTTTTCACTCTTTCTTTCTGCTACCTAACTCCTCCTGTGGGATCCAGGCCTTGGGGTTCCAGGAAGGGCTTGTTAATACAGATCCAATTTGTATTATTACCCTCCAACCTCCCTGATGTGAGAAATAGGAAGCCAATGCCTCCACTTCATTCTCCTTTCTACTCAATTTTTCTGCCAGTTCAGAGACTACCATGGAGGGTGCTGGCCTTGTGCCATTTTTCTGTTACCATCCTTCTTAAGCATACCTCACTCTGGGCAGCCATCTCAGCCTCAGAAGTACTTGTTGTTAGCCATAGCAATGACCAGGCAATCTCTGCAGCTGATTGTTGATCAATATTCTTGTCTCAGAGACTGTAAAGTCTGCTCTAGCCCTTCAACTGCTCCCAGGGCTGCTTTGTATTCACATAGTAGACCCCACTCATCAAGGAGTTGGACCCTTCACGCTTCATAGAAAACTGCTGCCCTGGGGTGCCTGCTATAGATGTCCATCTCAGTTATATATCAGACTACTCAGGCCGTGGTCACCATCTCCAATGGCACACACAGAAACATGTCCCATGGGGATGAAAGCCATGTCAAATTTACTCTACAGAATGTCCCACCTTTAGGACCACAGCTTCAGCGGCGTGTCTCATTCCCCACATGAGTAACGACATTTCTCTTTCCAAAATCATCCTCCATTTTGTCATATAATGCCAGCTAAGCCAACTGCTCCTAAAATCCCTTCCCTTGAGGGAATTATAAACAAAATCTACCCTTCCTCCTGAGAGCCCAACTGTAAACCAAAGTAAAATATCACCAAAATTCATTCTGGGAAACCAATGAGTTTATTGGGCTAGTTTAAAGAGCAAAAGGTGGCCGAGAACATCTACACTGTAGAGTCTGCACCTGCACGGATGAGGAGCCTTCATGGTGGCACAGACGGTGTTCGCCTGCCTTGGCCTCCCAGGTGAGTTTTATACCTCAGTCTCTCCCTCAAGACCATGTGCAATTAGGGAAGAATTGCCAACAGCTGGTTGGGAGGCCTGGCTGGATACTCAGGTGAGAGTCCCATGCCCTTCCTGGCCCTCTCCCCTACCTTCCTTGAGGGAATGTCAACAGTCAACAACCCCAGCTGTGATGATCTATTGACAGGGGCACAGCTGAGCTCATGGAGATGGTGACAGTTTGTCTCTGAGACTAGTCCAGTATATCACACATCTGCTGTGTCTCACGTGTAACCTATATGATTCCATTTGATGTTAATAAAATTTCTGAAAGTTAATTATTGCTAGTGTGCATGTGTGATGTCTATTAGGGTGAGCACACACCAAAGCACATATGTGTAGGTGGGAGGATACATACCAAAGTCAGTTTGCTCCTTCCACTGAAGGCTCCTGGGATCAAACTCAGGCTATCAGATCTGCACTGTAGGCAAATGGTTCTACTCATGGAATCATATTCCTGCTCCACCCTCATCATTATTGCAAAAAGAATAATGGGTGAGACTAGAGATCATCACTTTAAGTGAATATCCCTGTGGTTTTGTGTTTTGCAAGTGTTTGTCTATTACAGCCTAGCTGGTCTTCATTAAGAGCCTCTTGCTTCCATCATTTGAGTGCTGGGATTACAGGCATGCCCAACTCCTCTGTGTCCTGGATCTCACTCTATAGACCAGGCTGGCCTCGAACTCACAGAGATCCACCTGGCTTTGCCTCCAAGTGCTGGGATTAAGTGCATGCACCACCACCACCCAGCCCTCTGTGTTCTTGTTTGAGTTAAATGCCAGACATTTTAACTTGTTATTGCTATCAAGTATGGCATCTTGCTTTTCCATGTCTTACAGTCATTGCATGCTCAAAGTCCTCTTACAGATGCCCGTTAACTGTTTACTCTGGGTCCATGGGCATACTATGTACAAACCCTGACAGCTTACCTGTTCCCTGAGCATCTTATTTTTCCCTCTGTGTCTCCAGCACTTACTTCAGAATTTGTGGTGATCATCATCGGCATATGATGGTGAGAATTCCTGCCTGTTCTCCATCTGAAGAAGAATGTACTCTAGGTTTCTCCACCAAGGATGTTTGCAGAGGGAAATGGAACATAACATCTTCCATTGAAGGAGATTACAGGAAGCAATGCTTTCAACTCACTTGCTAAAAGGTTCGCCATTTTTCAGTCATAAATAAGCAAAGAATACATCAAATACTTTTCTACATTAATTGAAGTTAACATGAGTTTAAAAAGCTAATTTAGTAATGCTCTGAATCGTGTTGGCAGAACACAGAATGATGACTCATTTGTTAGACAGTTAGATTTAATTAGCTAATATTTTAAAAGCTTTTTTGCACATTTACTTGAGTAAGAGAAGCTGCTTATAATTTTCGTTCTCTTTTAGCACTGCGTGCTTCTGATTGTAGTGATACCATAAAATGAACTTGGCAGCTCTCACTCCTTGTCTTTTTTGGATAATTTAGAATACAGCCAGGAGTCTGTTTTTCCTCAAGGGTGCCGCAGCACTCACCTGTAAACACACTTAGGCCTGTCATTTGGGAGCGGGAGGGAGGTTCTTTATGTTTTAATGACTCTAAGATTTACTGCACTGTCCGATCTCCCCAGCTCTTGTGCCAACTCTGGCATTCTCCGTGTTCCCCTTTTGTGCACACTTTCACAATTTTAGTTCATGAAACCTGGCTGTGTTAATGTTCCTCAAATGATCCTAGTGCTAGAGAATCCAAACATCTTAGGAAACGTGGAAGTGGTAACTTAAAAGGCTACTTCAAACCCTGTGTCCCAGAAGTAATTATCTCCATGCATATGCATAGTTATAATTTTATAGCAGACCTACCTCTCTTCGCGTAGAGAATTATAATAGTATAAAGTTTAACAGCCAGAACATAGACTGCAGTTAATATGCATAGATACTGATAAAAGCATCGCACTCATGGGCAGAGGGGAAATGGCTGCTGAAAAAGCCACATGGTAAGTACATGGAGAATCCTGCACGTTTTTCCCTTTAAATTACTATCACAGCATTTTTGCATTTAGTGATAATAAGATCTTTCCCACAGGATTCTGCACCGAGAGTGGGAGCTCTTTTTGTGCATCGCTGCAGCAATCCTGGTTTCTGGTATCTATTCTGAGCTCATGGGATGTTTACTAGGTGAGTAAATGCATACGAGGTACTGCCTACAAACACTGCTCTCCAGGCAACATGCATTTTGATTATGGAACCCTCCCTAGTCCCTTGCAAGGGAGATGGCATCGGTCCCATTCTACAGTTTACTGGAACAATGGGGAAATAACTTGCCAAAGGCTTTATAAAGAAGGCAGCCTGCCAGATTCAGGTGTGGGCTCTGTCTAATACCAACACCTCATGTATGTCCAGTGTACCACACTAATAAGCAGAATGAAGATTCTACACCAGAGAAGGCCGAAACATGAAAGCCCAAAAGAGCTATGGAGAACCCACTGTCCTTTGGTTGTTCTTCTAGACACAGGGCATTGTGGTAGGAACTGGGCTTCAGCAGCTCCTCAGCGAGCTTCCTGCCTTTTACACCACCAGCAAAGAGCTAATCTGCGCTGTGTGTGCAGTGGGTGGGCAGAAAAGCAGATGCACAAGGAAAATGGATACCAGAAGCTCTCAATGCAAAGATGGGGAAAGAGAAGGCAGATTGGGTGGCACTCTCTTTAACAGACCAGGAAGGGAGGGAGGGAGGGAGGGAGGGAGGACAGCAAGGCCCTGGAAGCACAGTCCTGCTTAGCCCTTGCTTAGAAAATGGCTCCCACTAGGAGCTACTGATGAGGAGACAAGGGTTCTCTGAGGGCCGACCAATTAGAAGGAGGCTCTGCTGACTTGGCCCCACGCTGAGCATGTACATAGAGCAGGCAAATGTTGGATGGAGTTTAGTGGCCATGGAGGAGGGTTAGCAGTTCCCTTGTCAATCAGAGCTGCCCTGGTCACCCTGGCTGCTGGAGAGAAGCTGTGTAGGGCAGGCCTGATTAGAACGGATCCTGGCTGGTTTGAGGATACCTGCCATTTTTATTAACAAATATGTCAATCAAACAGGATTATAATCCAGTCAGAGAAAGAAGGAAAGACAGTTTTTTGTTGTTGTTGTTGTTGTTGTTGTTGTTTTCTAGTGACCCATATTAGGAAAAAAAGAAAATCCCAATTAAGAATTTCTGATGTCATGGCACCGTTTTCAGATATTACCAGTCCCGTCCGTCCAGCCCCCCTCCCCGCCAGAAACATGTTTGCTCTGGAGAAGGCTGCATCACACATCAGAAACAAAACCACATTTGTGTCTCTCATGCTCAGGTTTTTTTTTTTTTTTTTTTTTTTTTTTTTTTTTTTGTGTGTGTGTGTGTGTGTGTGTGTCTTTCTGTCTGTCTGTCTGTCTGTCTGTCTAGGTCAATGAACAACCTTGGGTTTCATTCCTCAAGCATCACCATTTTATTTTATTTTTTCTTTTATTTTATCTTTTGCCACAAGGTCTTTCACTGGTCTGCAACTCACCTAGACTAGGCTTGCTGGCCAAAGAACTCTAGGGATCTACCTATCTCTGTCCCTCTACTTCCCCACTACAGGCATTGCAAAAACACACCGTTGTGCCCAACTTTTAGAAACGTGGGTTCTGGGAATCAAACTCAGTCCTTTTGCTTGAAAGACAAGCAATTTACTGACTGAGCCACCTACCATGCCCACATCTTAATTTTAAGTTCTAGATTTTTGTTTCACATATAGCACAGACACAGAAAATTGCACAAACTCTAAATGTACAGCTCTATACATTTTCACACACAAAAAAAAACCCTCCATGTAGCCAGCACCCAAATCAAGAGCCAGAATTCTTGCCAGCACCCCAAACTCCCTCTTGTCTTGTTGCAGCCACTGTTCTCATTCCCAAGTAGTCACAGCTCTGACCTCGAACAGGGAAGTCTGCTTTGCCTGTGGCTGAACATAAATAGGGACCATTCAGTGACTACACTCTGCTCTCTGGTTCTTCTGTCTTCTCTCTGTGAGAATCGTCCATGTTCTTGCAGGGAGCAGTAGTTCAGGCTCGTTATAATACAGGATGCCCTTGTAGAATGTACTACAAACCATCCACTTCATCTTCTGTTGGTGGGCATTTGGGTCTTATCCAGTATGAGTGACATGAATACTTGTCAACTTGCTTGATCATTCTTAACATACTCCTACCAAAAGCCATACCAAATATGAATGTGGAATTCAAAGGCTAATAAATTTTCATGGCCTGTGGGAAGCAAAAATAACATTCTTTTTCCTGCCCTGAAAATGTGAAGATGCCATGTAATTCGAATAGTATACTGAATCAGGAAGCTATATGCAATTTGAAGCATAAAGCTTACTCACTAGTCAGTGAAAAAGGAGAGGCATGGATGTGAAAGCCGAGGAACGGGTTCCAGTGATTCCAGCAATGGCTGGTGGATTTCACCCTGTGCTGTTAGCAAAGTTGATAATTGCTTGCGAATTGACAAGGCAACACTCTTAGGATTAACATCAACTATGGGGTAGGTGGCATAGCTTTTTTGTTTGTTTCCAGAAAGAATTCAGGCAGATCACCTCTGCTCCCTCATGCTGTGCTCAGGACTGCCACACTGTCACAGCCACAGAACATGTAGGGCTCCTGACAGAGCTGAGTGTCTCCAGTCTCCAACCATCCTCCTCACACAGTCAGGCTCAGCCTCTCAGGATGCCCAACATGTGACCAGGAAGGCTGTGGGAGGAACTGAAGCCTTGAGGTGGGAGGCATTCTATTAATACCTTCCATGTTTCAAGTCCCCTGTCTCTGCAGTACTTGAAGCGCCCTCGCTGACTCATGCTGGCATGCAGAGAAATGTCACTTTGGAGATGGGCTCTCACATGTTCAGTTTCCCAGGCTTCATCAGGGGCTCCTCTGTGGTGATTATGTTCGAGAAACCGATGGACTCCTGGAAGTGCACTTGTCTCCAAACGCCACACACTGCATTCCTCAGCAGGAAGGCTTTCTGGGTATCACAGAAGCAGGCCACCTCCACTTAGGAGCCCTGGGCCTTCTGAGCTGTCTGCTAAAGCCCTGGATTCCTTCTCATTGTTTTCAACTGTGCTAAATAAAATGCATAGAGTTACAAAGGAAATAAGCACAATCACATTTGCTCTGCAGACTATGAGCACAAAGCAGACTAACGCTATGGTAGTAACATGTGCACTTAATCCTTTGAGAATATAATGTCCAAATATTTTCCTTCCTGTCGTGGTAGCCACAGACACTGCTAATACTTCTGTGGCCTACTGTGTATAGCCATCAGGGGGAGGAATGGAATTTTCTTTTAGAAGTCAGTAAAACCTTAAATATGCCACCTTTTCCCTGTTTCAATGCACAGGCCCTCAGCATTCTCTTCCTGCTTCGATGCCTCAAAGATGGTTCCTAAAAGATGGTTCCTAGACTAGTTACACACAAACATGCAGTCATTCCAAGACATTGTACCCTAGAGTTCTTTCTATCTTATACTATAGCATTATCTCATTATGAAGCCATTATTTCAGATATACACTGTTAGAAATAGGCTTGTAATCTTTTTCTTGGTATTTTTATATAAGTAAAGTACATACATTAAAATTGTGGTTTTTGTTTTTATATTTTACATTCTATTGTCTTTGTGTGTGTGGGCATGTGTAGTGTCATGTGTGTGTAGTGTCATGTATCTGAATGTGAGTGTAGTAATGTGTATATATGTGAATGTGTGTGTAATGCTGTGTGTGTATATGTGTGTGTGTTGTCGTGTGTGTATAGTGGTGTGTGTGTGTGTGTGTGTGTGTGTGTGTGTGTGTGTGTGTGTTTAGTATCCTGTGTGTGCAGTGTCATGTGTGTATATCATGGGGAGTGTGTGTGTGTGTGTGTGTGTGTGTGTGTGTGTGTGTGTACCATAGCCTGCATGTGGAGATCAGAGACAACTTTCAGGAGTCTGCTGTCTCCTTCCACTACGTGAGTCCCAGGGATTGAACTCAGATTGTCAGGCTTTGTGGCAAGCTCCATTTCCCGATGAGCATTCCACCAGCCAATAATCCATTTTTGAATGTGAGTAAATGGCTACTTCACTTACATGATACCAAGATGGATTCTGAATCAGCAAAGTGAGATCTGCTGATGCTAGTTAATTTAAGACTTTATTTTTATTTTTAAATCTGTGTGTCTGTGTGGGTGCAAGCACCTTTGGAGTCCAGAAGAAAGTGGTCCATGAAGCTGGAATGGGTGCTGGCTACTGAGCCCAGGTCCTCTGCCAAAGCCAGAAGGGTTTCTAAGCACTGAGCCACCTCTCCAGCACAGGGTCTGGTTCATTTTGTTCCTACCTTTCTGCATCTCCTAGGCATTAGATGGACTGGATTTCAGTCAGGAAGCACTGGTTCCAAGATGTCCTCCTTGGCCTCTAGTTTCTAGCTGAGGAGGAAGTGTACGCAGGCTAGCATGGGCCTGGCATGGTTGGTCAGTATGCTCAGCAGTGGCCTCGTGAGTGGGCTATGTGGGCCGGTGTGGTCTCTGAGTCATTGGGCAAGTGCCTTGAAGCTTAAGGCCGGACCCCACAACCCCCACATTGTGCTTCCTGTTTCCTGTCAAGGCATCCAAAATTCCTCCACCATCGGTTATTCATACTCTGAGGTCTTTGATGGATCTCAGCTAATGAATAATTGTTCAGTTTGGTACCTGTATAAGCTTCGGAGGTGGAGCAGGTTTAGGTGAGGAGGACAGAGACACAAGGAAATGGGACAGAATACAGACAGGCTTTATACTTTTTTATTCAGAATAGCACCTGCTAGAAGAAATTCTTCGACCCTTCCAAACTACCCAGGCAGCATTGAGAACCCTGGGATTGGGACTCCCCAAGTTTTATTCTTGTGTATGTCTGTGAGTTCATGTACAGTACACATGTGTAGGTGCAGAGGAGACAAGAAGGAAGTGTCACATCTCCTGGAACTAGAGTTACAGGGAGTTGTGAGCCACCAGGTGTGGGTGCTAGGAACCGAACTCAGTTCCCTACAAGAGCAGTAAATTCTCTTAACTACTGTGTTATCCATATTGGGGGATTTATTAAGGCAACTCCATGTAGTTTAAAAGGAGGTTTATTTTGGGGTAACTTACAAGTAAAGGGATAGGTTACAGCATCTGGGAGAGGTGAAATGCAGTCCAGCTGTGTTCTCTGGAGAACTCTGCTCCATCTACCATCCAACATCCAGGACCACCAGGAATCAAGAGCATCAGCACATCCAGATCTCGGGTCTTAAGGGTTCCCATCTCGGCCCTGCCTCAGGAGCAGGTCATAAGTAGGTGTGACAGTTACCTGAAGCCTCACTGAGGGTAGTACTTCCAGGTCAAAGCTGGAACAGCTACCCACTCCATATCCCCACAACGCTAATCCTTAAACACACTTCCTCTCCCAGCCACACATGAGCCCATGAGAGATGGAAGAGAATGAGATCAGCACACAGTGTGCTGGGCAGGGAACTCTGTGTCACAGCTTGATGTCACCAGCCTGTTGTCCGACTCCCTTCTCCATCTGGAGAGGAGCTAGGATCTGAGGAAAAGTATCTCTTAAGGTGAAGGTTGGAAATGGCAAAGGAAACCCAGGATTACCTTTTCTTGATCCTGGAGACTCAGCCACATGGGTGCATTTCTGTATGAAGTCCTTTTTAAAAAGAGAAACAAGTTATGTTACTTTAGTTTACATGGAATAAATCTTCATAGTTAGTGGGTAACTTCGCTGACCCTGGTCCAGAAGAGCACTGTCAATCATGTTGTCCAACCCATTAAACGCACTTGGGAGTTGCCCTTTCTACCACTTACCCCATGGGCAAATGCACAGGCGGGTCCTGGGAATTTTCATCTTCATTGCCTTTTGTGGACAGCTTGGACAAATGATTTACTGTGTTTTCCTCTATTTCTAAGTAAATATTCACTTTCTATCTGCTATCATTTGATATTGTTTGTCCCTTCTCAGCTCTTATCCTGGGAGCCTGGGCCTCAGTGTGGTGATGTTGGAAAAATTATGGAACCTTTAAGAAAAAAAATGCTGGGCAGTGGTGCACTCAGGAGGCAGAGGCAGGCAGATCTAGGTGTGTTTGAGGCCAGTCTGGGCTACGGAGTGAGTTCCAGGACAGGCTCCAAAGCTACATAGAGAAACCCTGTCTCGAAACAAAACAAAACAAAAACAAAAAACAAAAAAAAACCCAAAAATCAGGTAAGGCATTATGGAGATTAGATTACCTGGGACATTGCCTCCAGAAGGGATTAAGTCCTCCTGAGACCCCACTTAGTTCTGGGGAGAGTGGTTGTAAAAATCAGGCCAGCCCCTGCTGTCTGGTCTCCAGTTGTCATGTGCTCCCACCATCAGGGGACCATACACTGTGGGTACCTCACCAGCTCTTGGGACTCCAAGCTCATGGGACACCAGAACCATGAGCTAATTAAACCTCTTTTCTTACAGATGATCTGACATCAGGATTTTGATACTGCAACTAAACACAGACTAAAGATCTCTTAGTCCAGGGGATACTTATATGGTATTTCACCCCTCTACAACTGGATTTGTGGGGTGTGTGTGTGTGTGTGTGTGTGTGTGTGTGTGTGTGTGTTTGTGTGTATTATGTAGAAAATCTCAATCCATGGGTATCCTCAACATAATTCTTGATGAACCAGATTGGTTGTTTGGAAAAATGCTCTAAGAGACAAGTGAAGTTTCTGAATCCTCTGTATGGCTCTGAGCGTTCTAAAGAAAATCACAGTCGTCTACCTTCATTTTTCTCTTTTCTCCAACTAGGAAAAAAAGAGGAAGCCCCAGAAAACCAGCATAGCCTGCCACCTCATAAGGGGTCATGGCAGGCTGAGTGATGCCCTCAAAGAAACCAGTTGGAAAGCTCTAGACTATGGCTAACAGTTTAAACGGTAAAAATTTCTGAGGATTTGGCTACATTAAGTAAGGATCCTGAGATAAAGGGATCTGGAATTACCTGGGTGGGCCCTCAATACCGCAAAAGAACAATGAAGGAGCATGGGACACTCCAGAGAAGACGTCATTATGAGGTCAGAGGCAAACAGTGGAAGGATTGTAGACCCAAGCCAAGGAACACAAAAGAATCCTAGCAGCTTCCAGAAGCTGGGTGGGAACTCCTTCTTCCCGAGCCTCTGCCGGGAGCGTGGTCTATGGACATTATCTTCAGACTTCCAGCCTCTGGAAAGGTGTGACATTTCTGCCGTTTTCAGGTGTCAAGGTTGAGGCAGTCTGTTAAGAACTCATCCACTGGTTAATAGTTCAAGGCCCATAGTCTAGGTGGAGAACAAGTATTGCTAGTTGCAACATATTGGGAGTGTACAGTGTGGCCTAATAAGCTGAGAAAGGATGTGAACATGGGTCGGTCTAACACCAAAGCCCATGAAAGAAATACTACACTGTACATTTGACATCAAGATGTGTTAGCCTAAAATGACAGCCAACTCAGCTGCTGGCTTTAAATACTTGTAGCAGTTCTTGCAGAATTTTGTATAGTTTTGGACCATATTCACCATCCTATACCCCATGTTGCTAAAATTTCTTCCCAGACACAGCAACATCTACATTAAGGTCCCAAAGAGACCAAACGAGACACGATTCCACAGGGGAGCTGCCTCTGAGGAACCATGTGATGTATTGGGCTTTCTGACAGGGCATAGGTGAGGGGTTACTTACAGTGTGTGGGTGCTCCTCCCTCAAATGGCTGGACCTGAAGGCCTTAGCAGCGCGTATGAGGGCTTCCCTGTAGCAACATAGATGAAGCCCCCGCTCTAGTCTTTCCCAGACTCAATATATTCTATTCCCTGCCCCAGGCCACGTGCAGAGTTACCAGGTGGTAAAGAGCCACTGGATACTCAGGGAAGATTCTCATGACCTACTCCACCCCTCTGCTCAGATGTAACCATCAACCAGCCCAGGCGGGATGAGCTTTTGCAAGAGGTACAGCGGAACTCCTCAAAATAGCAGTTGCCTGGATCAGAGGCCAATCCCTCATGACATCCCATTCAGGTCAATTTGTAGTGCCCAAATATTCTTGGATGTGTAGCCTTTCACTGAGGTATGGTCAACTCACCAGAGGCTACCAGTCTTAGAGAAAACTGACCCTCCCTCTCCTGAAGCTGACAATTGCCCATGGCTCCTTGGCTAGGGGTGAGGTACTGTGCCCACATCCCTCTCCGTGCTGGCATTTGGACCTGCTATGACTTGCATAGGCCTTATGCTCATTGTCACAACCACTGTGAGTTCATACACACAGTCTCCCCTCTGTGTCCAGAAGACAGTTCCCTGTGGTCTCCATTGCCTCGGGCTCTGACACTTTCTGCCCTTCCTCTACAGGATCCCTAAGCCATTCGAGGAGGATGCAGTATACATTTCACCAACCCAAGGGTTTCTTTTTCTATTTTTCTTTTATTGAAAATAACTTTTTTCATACAGTATGTTCTGATTATGGTTTCCCCTCTCCAAACTCCTCCTACATCCTTCCCATCACTCCTCCCATCAGAATCCACACCCTTTCTGTCTCTCCTTAGAAAAAAACAGGCAGCTAAAGAACAAAATATAAGTAAGATAGAATAAAAACAAATTCAAATAAGACAAAACAAAAAGACAGAAGAACCAAAGCAAAAGCCCGAGAAACACATACAGGTACAGAGACACAAATGTTTGTCCACACAGGAATCCCTTAAAAACATAAAACTGGAAGCCATATAACATACACACTAAGGACATATATATATATATATATAAGCTCTGACAAATCCTTATGAGACAAAGACCCCCTCAAAGATGCCGGGGAGTTTGTTTTGTGTTGGCCATCTACTGCTGGGTGTGGGGCCTGGTCTTAAGAGCAGTTTGTATCCCCAGTGAAACTTCATTAGAGAGCACCAAGTTTTCATATGTGAGTGGTTATCAATTGGAGATAGCTTTTAGGTTAGAGATGGGTACATGTGTGCACTTTTCACAGAACTGGGACCTCATCTGGTGTAGACCCATGTAGGCCTTCAGTATCTGCCATAGTCTCTGTGAGTTCACATGTGCATTGGCCCTGCTGTGTTTTGAGAGCCTTATTTCCTTGGTGTTCTTCATCCGCTCTGGCTCTCACAATCCTTCTGCTTCCTCTTCCACGTGGTTCCCTAAGCCCTGGGTCAGGGAGGGGGTGGATTTGATGGAGATATCCCATTTAGAACCAAACATTCCTAGGTCTGTCACTCTTTGCACGTTGTCCAGCTCTGAGTCCCTGTTTTTGTTCCCATCTGCTGTAGGAGGAAACTTCTCTGATGATGGCTGAGCCAGGCGCTGATCTATGAGGATAGCAGA
This sequence comes from Onychomys torridus, assembly GCF_903995425.1. Classification (NCBI taxonomy): domain Eukaryota; kingdom Metazoa; phylum Chordata; class Mammalia; order Rodentia; family Cricetidae; genus Onychomys; species Onychomys torridus. The sequence continues at coordinate 65,128,838 of NC_050451.1, read as the reverse complement.
ATGGCATTTAGAGTTATAATATTGCTATGTTCCTTTAGTAGAACAGTAGAATCCGATTTTCACCTAGGTCCATGGCTTATACGGTCTCAGGTTCTTGACCACCCAAGCAGTATCAGGGATGAGTGCCATATCATGGAATGAGTCTTAAATCCAATCAGATATTGGTTGATTACTACCACAAGCTTTCGGCCACTATGCACTAAGATGGTGGTCCTCAACCTTCCTGTCACTGTGATCTTTTAATACAGTTCCTCGTGTTGTGGTGACCCCCAAGCATAAAATTATTCCCATTGCTACTTCATAACCATAATTTTCCTACTGTTATGAACTGTAATGTAAATATCTATGTTTTCCAATGGCTTTAGGTGACCCCTGTGAAAAGATCTTTTGACCCTCAAAGAGCATGCAACCCATCGGTTGAGAACTGTTGCACTAGACCATCTCACAGGAAGGTCACCATTATAGATCAAAGGGTTTGTAGCTGAGTTGCTGTTTACCCTTCTCCTTTGGTAGCATGCAGAGAGAGTACCTTCCATCGCTGTGAACACTGGTTTGTAGGGCTGACGGCTGTAGCGAGGCACCAGCTTAATTCCATTGTGTTCAATCAGTTGTTCAGGTGCTGTCTTCAGCAATAGGGCCTAACCACAAGTTTGTAGAGAGCAAACAAAAGCCTTGGAGTAGCCTGGGTTTTTGGGGGGTTCCTGCGGGGCTCCATTGGCTAACAACTTGATTGGATGCAACCCATTCCTGGCACTGGAAGCCTCGTTTGGTGATGAGAGATGACCAGTTGGGGCTCTGTCACCCTGTTGTTTGGCGGTTTCATTTAGATCACTTCATGTATATGTATATTTTAGGAAGCTTATACTTCCCATACTACCCCTCATTTTAGCTGTCCATTCCTGTAGTCCTTCCTTGTCCCCCTCTTTCCCCTCCACCCATCTGGCCCACTCTTTCCAGTCCCTTCCCCCTTCATCCATCCTTCCCCACAGTTCCTGAAACTATACATTATCTCAGTGGTTATATGGATTATAGCTTGCTTATCAAAGATTTAACAGCTAACATCCACATAGAAGTGAATATGTATCATATGTGTCTTTCTGGGTCTGGGTTACCTCATTCAGTATGATGATACTTTTCTAGTTCCATTTATCTACCTGAAAATTTCATGATTTCATTTTTTTTAAATGTCTGAGTAATACTCCATTGTGTAAATACATCCCATTTTCCTTATCCATTCATCCATTGACAGACATCTAGGCTGTCTCCAACTTCTGGCTGCTATGTATAGAGCAGCAATTTACATAGTTGCATAAGTGTCTCTATAGTAGGATGAAGCATCCTTTGAGTATATGTCCAAGAGTGGTATGGCTGGATCTTGAGGTAGATCTATTCCCAGCTTCCTGAGGAACCCTCATGCTGATTTCCACAGTGGTTGTGCAAGTTTACACTCCCACCAGCAATGGATGAGTATTCCCTTACTCTCCATTCATGCCGACATGAGCTGTCATTTGTTGTATTGATCTTGGCTATTCTGGCTGGTGTTCAATAAAATAAAAGTAGTTTTGATTTGCATTCCCCTCATGACTAAGGAGTTAAGTGTTTTAAAGCCATTTGATTTTCCTCTTTTGAGAGTTCAGTTTAGATCTGTACCTAATTTTTTAAATTGGGTTGTTTTCTTGATGTTCATGGTTGTTGGTTTTTGTTTTTTGTTTTTTGTTTGTTTTTTTGTTTTTTTGTTTTTTTAGTTCTTTATATATTTTGGGTATTAGGCCTCTATTGGATGTGTAGTTAGTAAAATTATTTTCCCATTCTTTAGGGTACCACTTTGTCTGGATAACGGAGTGTAGTGGGTAGCTATTCTGCTTTGACCTGGAAGAACTAACCCTAGTGAGGCTTCTGGTAACTGCCATGCCTACCTATGACCTGCCCCTGGGGGGCAGGGTGGAGATGGGAACCCTTAGGACCAGAGATCCGGACGTGCTGGCCTTCTTGTTTCTCATGATCCTGGATACTGGATGGCAGACCAAGTCAGAGTTCTCCAGACCCCGCTGGACTGCACCTCACCTCTCCTGGATCCTGTAACCAACCCCTTTACTGGCTATAAGTTACCCCAAAGTAAACCTTTTTTGACTATGTGGAGTTGCCTTATTAAATCCCCACATTAACAAAGTTCTTTGCCATATGGCAGCTTTTTAGTTTCATGGGGTCCCATTTGTTAGTTATTGATCTTAGTGCCTATGCTAACGGTGTTCTGTTCAGAAAATCTTTTCCTGTACAGACTATTGCCCATTTTCTCTTCTACCTGATTCAATGTATCTGATCTTATGTTGAAATCTTTGATTTATTTGGAGTTGAGTTTTGTGCAGGGTAAAATGTATTAATCTATTTTCATTTTTTTTCTGTGTAGCCATCCAGTGTGAACAGCACCGTTTATTGAAGATGCTGTCTTTTTTCCAGTGTGTATTTCTGGCTTCTTTATCAAAATCAAATGTCCATAGGTGTGTAGACTTATGTCTTGATCTTCAATCCCATTGATCAGCATGTCTGTTTTTGATCCAGTACCATTCTGTTTTTATTACTATAGCTCTGTAGTACAATTTGAGATTGGGGATGGTGATCCTATAGCAGTTGTTATAATTCTGGTTTGTTTGAGCTATCCTGGGTGTTTTATGTTTCCATATGAAGTTGAGTATTGGCCTTTCAAGGTCTGTAAAGAATTGTATTGGAATTTTGATGGTGATTGTATTGAATCTGGTCATTTTTTGGTAGGATGGTCATTTTACTATGCTAATCCTACCAATCCATGAGCATTTCCATCTTCTGATACCGTCTTCAATGTTTTTATGTGTCTTAAAATTTTTATCATATAAGTCTTTCACTTGATTGGTTAGAGTTTCCCCAAGGTATTTTTGAGGCTATTCTTAAAAGTATTGTTGCCCTGATTTCATTCTCAGTGTGTCATTTGTATATGGGAAGGCTACTGATTTTGTGAATTGATTTTGTGTCCTGCTACTTTACTGAATGTGTTTATTAGCTGTAGGAATTTCCTGGTGGGATTTTTAGGGTCTCTCATATATACTATTATATAATCTGCAAATAAAGATATTTTGACCCCTTCTCTTCCTATTTTCATCCCCTTGATCTCCTTCAGTTGTTTTATTGCTCTGACTAAGACTTCTAGTACTATATTGACTAGGTGTGAGAGAGTGGACAGCCTTGTCTTGTTCTTGATTGTAGTGGAAATGCTTTGAGTTTGTCTCCATTTAGGTTAATGTTGCCCAACAGTCCTTAATGATTGCTAAGCTCAACTGTATTCATCCAATGTCCTGCCCATACAGCCTCTCCCATTTGTTACCTCTTAGTTTATAGCATTACTTTTTAAAATGCTGTACCAACAATTAGCTCATTTCACAAAAGAAGAAACTGAGGCACAGAACAATGAAATCACTTGTTGGGATTCACCCCACAGACCTACGTCCTAGAAACCATATTTTACCACTTTCTGCTGTAGAGAATCTTGGTCTCAATCAGTAAGAAAAAGTTGATGATGTCCTGCTTCTCACCCCCCTCGTCCTCTCCTCCCTCCTCCTCCCCTCCCTCCTCTTCCTCCCCCTCCTCCTCCTCCCCCTCCTCCTCCCCTCCCTCCTCCTCCCCTACCTCCTCCTCTTCCCAATTTTCCTCCTTTTCCCATTCCTCATCCTCTTTCCTTTAAGTGCCTTTTAGTTGGTGGAGAAGATGTACCAATCTCTGTGCACAGTCAAAGGTTAATAAACCACTTGGAAATGCAGAGGACAGACAGAGCTTTGTCTCCATGGTAATAAACTGGTAAGTGATGCCTGCTGAAGATGAAGCCTATAATTCTGCTGCTGGTGGTTTTTCTGTGCCTCCTGTTCTAACAAATGCATTCCTCTCTTCATGGGAAACATCAGGTCACAAAAGCCAACCTCATCTGCATCTTCACAATGCTGTTTATCTTCTTCCTGCATTTGAGAGAGAGAGCTTAGTGATGAACAGTCACATTGGGTCCCTGGGACTTAGAATGCTTGTAGAATCCATTCAGAATGCCTTGGATTTATTATTAAGCACTCTGAAGCCATTTATTTGGGGGCAGCTTTTGGGGGATGGGGCATCCATTGTGCACCACTTATTGGGAATTATAGCACAGCTGATGAAGTGTGACAACACAGGGATTGATGGGCTTGGAGCTGATTATAGGGGATGTGAGGGAAGTAGCAGCTATGATGCTGCAAATGACTGTCAGCAATGAAGGGGAGGTATGGAAAGAGGTTCCGTCCTGCTCCCTGACATTTCTCTTGTCTTTTCTTCAGATTGTACGAGTTCCTGCACCCACAGTTACCTGGACCTAACCTTGCAGATTTTAAGACTCACTCACACTCCCTCAAACAGGGACCGCACAGGAGTAGGTACAAGCATAGGAGAGCATATGTGGCAGGCTGATGTTGGTGATGTACAGTGGGGAGTGGTTCATTCAACCTTAAAACACAGTGATGCTCAGAAAAAAGACAGTCACGCTGTCTATTAAGGTTTTAGTTCACCCATACAGTTGAAAGCACTCCACCAACCACGAATCATCATCGTCCATCAAGATGGATCCACTTGAAGATGTTCTAGGTCAGCTTTCCTGCTTCACACAGTACACATAATATACCCAAGGAGATACAGGTGGAAGGGCAATGATGAACTATTTCAACAACTTCAGGAATGCTTCTTAAAATTACCAAGATGTTCATCTTGCAACCCAACCATTATACTTTGAGGGTTCTACCCTAAGAGGAAAGAAGACCGTGCTATATGGAGGGTAAGTGTAAAAGGTCTTTACTGTAACACATTGCCTCATAATTTGCAAAAGCTCAAGGAAACCATCTGCATTTCCAGTAACAAAAATATGGAGCAGTATGCAGCTATAAAAATGAGTTACAGTTACATGAATGGACCTGGAAACATGACCACACAGATTATTGACAAAAGGTGGTTATGATGCCATATGATTAAACTTTGCAAGGGCTTAGTGACTTCAAAATACCATCCTGATACTATCACCTGAGACTGTCAAGCAGTTCAACTGTATATCTGGAATATAATGCAAAAGAACATCTGGGCTGAAAGTTAGGTTGGTTTCAATTTCATTCTTCTTGGGGACAGGAAATGAAGTTTACATCATATTGTGATTGTTTCAATGAGATGTTCCCTGTAAGTCTCGAGCCTTTGAATACTTGGTCCCCAGTTGGTGGCTATTTGGGCTTGGGGACAATTAAGAGGGATGATCCTGATGGAAGAAGTATGTCATTGCAGGGAGTTGGGGGACTTTGAGGTTTCAAAAGACAGTTTTTCATTTCTAGTTAGCCCTCTGTCTGATTCAAGACTTAAGCCATCAGCTGCTGTTCAAACTGCCTGCTGCTTGCTGCCTCCTCTCCACCATCATGGACTCTTAACCTCTGAAACTCTAAGCCCAAAATAAATTCCTCCTTTTATCAGTTACTTTGGCCGTGGTGTCTTATCACAGCAACAGAAAAGTAACTAACATGCATGTCACTGCCCTGCCTGACCTTCCACTGCCCTGGTAATCCTCACAACACAAAAATACCCATTAGTCTCCAGGAAAATCCCTGAAAGTCAGGGTCCCCAGTGGCTGTAAGGTTAGGAGTGGAATAAGTGAAAGTATTTCATATTTTCCTTTGGGAAAAAAATATAAATGTATGTATATGTATTATAGATATGTTAGGATAAAGAGTAACAACTTGTTTACAATGTTTTACATTGCTATGGATTTTAGTTTATTGATACAAACTAGAAGTTAATTTTGTTATATTGTATGTATATTTCTACTCTTGTTTAAGGTGTTATGTCTGTACAACTCATTTGAAATTGTAATGCATAATTAAGAAACACAGATTAATAATTAGTCATCTATGATAACACTTATAGTCATGTTAGTTAAGTTTTCTAGGTATACATAGAATATTTCAGTTAGGTAGGTAATCTTCAAACACTTCAAAGACCTACAGAATATGGCATTTAAAATGTTTTCAAAATGTAGACTTTTTTGGACAGTGAGACACGTCTGCTCCTAGCAGCACCCATCTATTTCAAAGAGGAAGATGGGCAATAAAGACAATCTATATGGAGTTTATCTTCTTAGCACAAAATGGCCATTTGTACAAGAAACTGCTCTTGCCTGGACTTCTTGACAGGATTTTATATAAACTGGACATGCAGGACCATGGGAAGGTGGCCACTGAACTTTGCTCCACAGAGAAGACTGCCAGATATTCAACAGGACACAGAGAAGTGACTGAGAGACTCTAGACCTATAGGCTGAAGATAGATGCCCCAACGTTGCAGAGGAACTTTGGGTGACTGTCTAGGCAGCCAGCTGTCTCTGTCATTCTAGATTTTTGGAAGTCACTTACAGTGCTCTTCCTGTTTACTTAGTTAATATTATATCCTTCTGGGGTCTTTGGTGTAGTTGAAGACTAGATAGTTATAATTATTATTTCCCTTGGTTATGATAAAAGATATAAGCTAGATGATAGAGTATTTTCTTTAATTTTGCCAAATACAAAGAGACTAGATATCATAACTGTAATTTTTGCTTGGTAACTGTTCTATTATATATAATTTCACTATGTTAGAGTTAAAAACTTCCTTTTTGATTAGGCAGAAAAGGGGAAGTGCTGGGGGATGTCTTTCTGTATGCTGTGAATATGTGTTGCTCTGATTGGTTGATAAATAAAATGCTGATTGGCCAGTAGCCAGGCAGGAAGTACAGGCAGGGTGAGTGGACTAGGAGAAGGCTGGGAAGAGGAAGGGCAGAGTCAGGAGACTCCAGCACTGCCAGGAGAAGCAAGATGTGAAAATACCAGTAAGCCATGGCCACATGGCAACTTATAGATGAATAGAAATGGATTCAATTATAAGAGCTAGCTAGCAAGAAGCCTGAGCCACTAGGCCATAGAGCTTGTAAATAATATTGAGCCTCTGAATAATTATTTTATAAGTGGCTGTGGGACTATAGGCCAGGTGGGACTGGAGAAACCTTCTGACTACATATGTATGTATGTATTTCATCCTAGACCTGTGGAATCTTGATTTCCAGAAAGTTGGTAATAAGGAAAGTATATTCTGTTAAACACCTCAGATAATTTGGACACTTTTTCCCTTAAAAAAAACCAGTTGAAAATATCTATGTGGACCCCTTCAGTTACAAAGAAACAGTTGGTAATGATGATTGCAACAGGAGCACAGAGAACAAGCTAGAACACTGACCTAAGGGTATTCACCTAAACTGGTTCATTTTATTCCCAAAACATCCTACAAGGATCGAATGAATTATTACGCCCATTTCTTGAGACAAGGATAGCTTCATAGACTAATAACCACGACAAAACAAGTTACAGAGCCCAGGGAAACCCAGAGGTCTGCTTCACTGCTTACACAGAGAGATGCAAGTCAGAAGCTGGGGGTGGGGTCAGCCTCCAGAATTCAAGGACATTTGCCTGAGCACATTTCTCCATTGCTTATCTTGTCCCCCAGAGCTCGCTCACAGCTGCATGCTGATCACCAATTCGCCTTTACCTGTTGAATTGGCTAGTGCAACTTGAGAAATGGTTCTGAGGAGGCATGGTCCAACATGTCTTTCCTCCAGTTCCTCCCCTGCCTTGGGAACAGTCTCCTTCCATAAGCGGGGCACTGAGCTAACTGTTCTGTTAGATGCCTGCAAAAGCGGACTGAAGTCTCTCAGTGTCTTCTGCTTTCTGACCATACTCCTAACAAGGACCACGTCCCAGAGCTGTTGGTAAAATTAGCCTTTGCAAACTGGCTTGCTTCTGAAATCACTGCCGGGGGAGGAGGAGGCGAAGAGAAAGCGTGGAAGTGTTCTTTTCTCTCAAGATTTGTTCTCAGTCTAAAGCACGGTGATTGAATCTTTCTTGCTTCCAGAATTACATTATGGGGGGGAATACCCTTAACAGTAGAGGCTTGTTTTATCACTTTGTCACAGTGTCTTCAACTCTAATAACACAGCCTCTGAACCTTGGTCTGGTCATTTGGAGGATGGGGACATTATTGGTTGCCCTACTGATTTCACAACTTGCACGTTTTGCTCTGCTGATTAAAAAAGGAACCCTATTCTTCTAGATTCACATGCTTGGTGGCCATCTGCAAATCCACAAATCACTCCTTAATTTAGGTAACCTACATTGTTTCATCTTAGAGTTAGCTGTGAAAAGTGTACACACACACACACACACACACACACACACACACACACACACTCACACAGTGCAGGGGGTGAAAAAAGGAAGAGAGACATTCCAGGTTTGAAAAGAACACCAGAAGCAAAGAGAACATGAGACAACCAAGCATACAGTGTGAGCATGGATCTACAGTGTCTCCCCATAGTCTGATACCTTACATAGTCTTTCCACTCCATTGTGGGTATTCATTTTTTCAGGTTTCCTTGAAGACAGGACCCTTAGCTGATACTTCCTCTTGATTCTCTCTCTCCACAGCTCCTGTTAAGAAACGTGGTGAGAAGTGGGCAAGGATTACAAAGATGCCTGCAGATTTAGACATAAAAAAGAAATATGGGGGACACTTTAAAACAATGCCTGACAATATTCACCTCAGGTGTTACACACTGCATATAAAATGGAGGTTCTGCCCAGCCCAGGGTATGATTTTAAAGCTAATTCACCATGTGCATGTCAGCATAAGGAACATTAATATATTCTGTTTTGTTCTGTTTTGTTTTCGAGACAGAGTTTCTCTGTATAACAGCCTGTAACTCAATTTGTAGACCAGGCTAGCCTTGAACTCACAGAGATCCACCTGCTTCTGCCACCCAAGTGCTGGGATTAAAGGTATGCACCATCACCACCTGTCATTTATAATGTTTTTTTATTTGTAAATGCTTTACCATGTAATGTTGGGTGTGTCTTAGAAGTACCTGGAAAAGATAAAGATGTAAGGCATCAGGACCTGTGTCAGAAATGAAAACACCAAAGGTAACATGTGGCTGACGGTAAAATCAGCAGGTCACCTAGGGTTTCTTGGATTCCAGGGTGCATACACTTGCTTTTTCCATCCAAGGTAGATTACTGATCAGTGTGTGTGTGTGTGTGTGTGTGTGTGTGTGTGTGTGCGCGCGCGTGCGTGCGTGCGTGTGTGTGTGTGTGTGTGTGTGTGTGTGTGTGTATGTGTGTGTGTGTGTGTGTTGATGAGCCTTTTCAGCAATCCATCTGACTCGACTCTACTTAGAATAGCCTAGAAATAAAGTCCTGAAAGACAGCATTAGCCAGAAGAAAGCAAGGTGCCAGGGTTCTCTCAGGAGCTTGCTGCCATTCTTTGCCGGGCCCCACATTCTGGATTTCTCCCTACCAAACTTGTTCCCTCCTTCCCTAGCTCTGATTCCTAGTTCCCACTGGAGTCTCTCTATGCACAGCCTCGGATTCCCTGGGTTCTTCCAACTTCTGGTGTGGGACTCTGCCAAACTAACGGTTCTCAAAGGTCTAAATACTTAGAGGAGCCCGAGGACGTGTATCAGGGGTTCTCACACAGGAGAAACACTATGGAGATGAGAGGTATGACAATAACAAACACCCCGATCTACGGCGACCCACAAACAGTAGTGTCAATAATTTGATAGAAACTATTCCCGGTGAGACATAGTTGTTTAATCTCCACGGTCTGATACATCCTAATATGTTACCCCCATTTCATAGATCGGTAGACCGAGGCACAGGGAGGTTAAATAACCTATCTAAGATTTACACAGATTAAAAATGTGTGAGAGGAGATGTAGTACCAGGCAATCTAGCTAATAAAGTGGCGCACATCAATATACGCTTTGTACTATAGCAAAGTGGTGCCTCATTCAAGAGAGATCTTTAGTAACGATGTTTGTACCATCACCTACAGGATGCCTATATTTTTAATGTTCCAAAGCACAGGGGGGTGGGGGTGGGGATAAAGAAGAGAGAAGCAGGAAGTAAAGTCCTGAATTGCAGACACACCACATACCAGACAGATCACTGGAAACACAGGTCATGGGTGCTATGTGTGGAATTCTGTTTGAGCTGAGTGCTTTCGTCCGTCACTCTCCTCAGAGGCTCCATGGAGCTGTCCCTTTTGGAAGAGTGATTGAATGATGGGCTTGGAATGGAATGCAGTGGTCATCTTATCTCACCACCCAGACAGCTCCCAGGAGGAGCATGGCTCACCTCCTTGGGGTGATGGTAAAGATATTCTGAGAAAGTGATAATATCCAATTACCTCACAGTCACGAGAGTGCATGAACTGTGGACCTCGTGCCCCCAATCAACAGGTGTCACAGAGGAGAGGAGGCAGCCCGTCGACTGGAGGAGACCAAGGACATTAGCTGAAGGTTAGAGCTCAGGGATTTCTTTCCCTCAAAGGAGGAGAGGGATAACAAATACGGGAGAAAGCTGTAAGCAACTGTCCCTGGGTGCCTCGTAAGAACACCCGCAAAGGCCGCATGCCTCAGTATCTGCAGTGGACCCGATGCATGACTTCTATTCTCACAGTTGCCTGAGGGGAAAGGTAGTTCCTTAGGATTCATTCCTCCCTTCATTTTTTCTGCCTTTCCACCTTGCCCTGAGAACTATGGAAATGTGAGGATAGAGCTGAGTGAAGGCCGAATTTTGACTAATGTTATACGGCATTCAAATACAGTCGTGAGGGGGAAGGTCCACAGGAGGCAGTCCTGTTCTCATCTCTTACTCTGCTCCTTTGAACCCACTAGGTCTTTCTGTGCCTCTGGGGCTGGGAGGGAGCTAAGAGAAACACTGGCTGAGTAAGACAGTACAGGGGGCAGATTCCAAATGCGCAATTAATATCCTGAGATCAGTGACCAGAGGAAATGCAGTCTCCAACATAGAGGGATGCCTGGGCTTGTTCTATGGAAAACATTTCATGGATGAAAGCGCAGACCTAGACAGAAAAGGCAAGAGGTTCAAAGTCAGGGACACTATTTTCTCTGGAGACGGAGCAAGGTCTCTAGGACTGTAGAATGGGATGTTCACAAGAGGCAAAGGGTTGAGCCATGAGACATGGGCAGTATAGCAAAACCCACATGAACACAACTAAAGATTTAGAAGCTAGTGGGCATGGAGATACACATTTGGAAACAGGGATTGCAGCAAAGGCTGGGGGACCACAAGTTCAAAACCAGCCTTGGCTACATAGTGAGAGCCTGTTTCAGATGGATGGATGGACGGATGGATGGATAACAAAATCAACCAGCCAAAAGTCTTGCAAGGTCTCCAGTTAAAAACTTTAACTTAGTTACTCATTCACTGAAATAACAACAAAAGACCATCATCAGCAACTGTATTAGAGATAGACACAGAATGAAACCATGCCTCCCCGCACCCTAGAATAAGAGAAGAGACGGTGCTGTGGGCAGGCTGGGGGGGGGGAGGCTGAGGGGAACAGAAGAAAGGCCGAGGGAAGGCACCATGGGGGGGCTGTGGGGAGATGACTAAGGCTGCATACAGTCTCGGTCCATGAGAGGGTTGTTGTTGGAAAGGGAAGTAATCATTAACCAAAGGGGTGGGTGGTGACAGGAAGCAAAGGGATGATCGAAAGCACCCAGTTTTTAGTATGATAGATCATATGCTTGTTACCGTGGCAGAAAAGGCATTTTTGTCCAAGGCTTCTGAGATTCCAAAGTCAGAGACCATGCCATGTTTCATGCCCGTTTAGCCAACACTGCCTGAAAGACAGTAGCTAGATGTGGAATTGAACTGACAGAAATGAACTACCGTCCCTTCGCCTTTACTCCATTAGTCCACTGGGTGAGTTCTCAATGGAGTATGTGAAATTTCACACCAGAAAACATGCGGCACCAGCCCTTCTATGGAAGGAGATATCTGGCTGTCACCTCCCTAACCGTGTGGCTAAATGTGTCAGGAAATCCTGTGTCTTCAGGACTTGAAGTATCTGTCATGTGCTACCTGTGTGGAGAAGTTTGAATCAGGAGCCAACATGATCGATGGGTCAGAGCTCTCTGAGAATAGCATAGTGGAAGCTGGAAACGCTGTGATACGGATGAGTGATCCGTAGCAAGAGTCATGCACAGCGCGTGCCCGGGGTCAGAGAGGAGGCACCAGGACAGAAGAGATGCTGGGACATGCAGCTGAGGGCTTTGAGAGGGATGGAGGCAGGGTCCAGGAGGGTAAGTGGGATGGAGGAGTCTGGGTGACCCCAGGGGTTCAAATTCAAGGAAGTGGGTGGTACCGGAGAACTGGAACTTGCCTTTATCTTTCAGAATTCACCACATAATCACCAACAAAACTGACTGACACCTAAGATCGCGCGGGTTTCTTGAATCACCAAGTCCCTAAGGCTTTTAGGGTTTCATACTCATACCTGAGGCTCTCCCTTTACTAAGGAAAAATAAAGTATTCCTCAGCCCCCAGCCTCTCTCAAATGCCTCCTCCTTTTGACCCTTCCCCGTTGTACAGTCAAGGCCATAATAGCCCTCCTGAATTAAATCATTATGATCTGTAGTCAAGTAACCCCATAACCACAAGAGGGCAATGAAAAGGCTCAGAGAGGCACAGGGTGGTAATTACTTCCCCCATTAGCACCAACTACACTAATAGCATCATACAACAATTAGCATTCCTAAACTCGTGCTTAGATATAACCTCTGCATGTGTTGCAGGAGGAGATTGACGAATGACCCTGGAGGAATAAGCAACAACCGTGCAGGGAGCCGGCTGCATCCTGGCCATGTTTGTGAGCTCTCATCCATGCGTTCAGGCACAAAGGGCTATGGGAAACTTAATTTTGATTGCTGCTGAGCTAGCCAGTCTCAAGCCAAACCACCGAATTCAGCCGCTCCTTCTTTCGGCCCCAGGAAGCGGCGAGCGTGTGAGTGGAAGAAAAGCTACAGGAGTAATAACACGGCACCATCCTTTGCGTTTCTCTCTCTTTCTTCTGCCCATCACTAAGCAACCATTCCTTGTGCTTAAACCTACACGTCTTTGTGCATCGTAACCCTTGGTTGTTTGAATCAATGGCTCTGTTTTGCAGTGTGCTGGGGGATGCCTATTCTATTTATTCCTGTTTAGGTCAGGCACATTGAAGAACAAGTCATCTTGACCTCTATTATGATTCAGGGGCCTCTCCTCCATGTTCTCATAGCATCCTATTACAGCGTAGCTCACACACTCCACTGCAATCACCTCTTTTCTTGGTCTTGTTTGCCCTCTAGACAGTTCCTGGAGGGCAGGGACTGTCTTGTCTGTGGGTAACCATATCCTCTGTAGCCAGCCTAGGCTGTAAGCACAGCAATCCGTAACTGCAGAATGAATGGATGAGGGAATGTTTTCCTGGAATTCAAGCCTTGATTAGAAGTGTGATTGCTTGGTTTAGAGACTAGGCCAGTCGGGTTGAATGGACTTGGCCAGGAAGAATCAGACAACATGGAAGCGGCTTGCTTTGGATGAGTCAGGTGTGTGGTAACAACTACAGATCCGACAATATAAAAACTATTTTCTTCCTGGAGCTGGAAATGGCATGTGAAAAATACACTCAACGTCCAAAGAGCAGAACCATATTGAGCAAAAGGACTCCTTATTGTTCTGGCCAAGAAGATGAGCTCTCTCCAAGTCATTGTGTCTGATTTGGACTGTTACTCAAGCGGTTTATCAGGGGCATGTTGTCAGGAGAAAGAGCAGTGCAGGAAACCAAGCTGGAGAGAGCTGCAGCCTACCACCGTGCACCGTAGTGATGCTCCCAGATTAAGGGAGGGAGGCTGGTTGTTTGTCTGCCCATGTGCATGGATCAGTAGCTATGGGCTACCCCCAGAGGCAGGAACCACGGCATCCTGGGGTACACAGTCCTAATTGCAATGGTGGACAATCTCTATGACAAGCAAACAAGCGAGCGATGTGCACGCATCACCAAGAGCTAAGGGATGGGTGCACGGCTGGCAAAGGGCTCTGTGTAGGGTCCGGTGAGATGGTTCAGTGGGTAGAGGCACTTGCTGTTGCTTGAGCTGCAGGACGAACGTGGTAAAAGGAGAAAACCGGTGCCTGAAAGTCACCCTGTGATCTCCACACGTCCACTCTGGCACATGCAGGTGCATGTGCACGTGTGTGTGCGCGCACACATGGGTGTGTACACACGTACACTCAATAAAATGTAAAATAAAAGTGCTTTGGCCATGGTGACTACAACGTTTACAGAATGGGAGAATGTAAAATGTTTATTCAATGCACACAATGCATGCCAAGCGCTGTGTTCAATCCTGTCATGCATGTGCACCTCGGGATACACTGAGAGAAAGGTAGTACATTATTGTTTCCTTTGGATGGGTGAGAAAACTCAGAAACCACTATATTTTACATGTCTTCTTTCTGTACCTACAGTCCTGGGGCATAATCAAGCCACTGCACGTCCATTTGGCATTTGTTCAATGAAGTCTCCTGATGTTTTTGAACATGCACGCCATGATGGGGGTAGACCCTATGACTATATCAAGGTCTCCTATACATGAGACTTCATTTAAAAGAATATACACCTACTATATAGTTTGATCAATAAAGAATCTAGACCCCATATCCCTATCAAAGTCTTTTTCAATTGCTCACATAAGAAGATGCCACAGGGCTGAGGCCACAAGCCCAGCCCTTCGGGTCCCTCTTTGTGCATGGAGAAGATTGAACTTAGTGAACACTAAGTTGCCTTGTAGTGACCACATCCTAGGATTCCTGATCCAGACTATGAACCACCAGGCTCCCAGCTGCCCTCTGTCAGGACTGCGGTCATCGGTTTTGTGTCCATTTGGCAAGCTATTGGAGGCTTATTCTACCAAACACTCATCTAGACCCCACTTTGGAGACATCGCTTATCACTTGACATGAAGTAAGATTATCCTCAATAATCTGGGTGGACCTCATTCAGCCAGTGAAACAAAAGCTTCAGGAGCAACACTGAGAAGTCCATGGGGAAGGGAAGCATCCTCCCTGTCACATGACTCCAGCTCCAGCTTCAGACTTTGCAGCCAGCCTGCCTCATTTCAGACTTGCTAGCCACCCCCACAGTCAGTCAAGCTAGCTTCTTGAAATAAACCTCTCATCTCTCTTAAATTATCTATATATCTATATCTATATCTAGATATATATATATATACATGTATGTATGTAAAGATATCAATATAGAGATATAGATAGACATGTCTACCTCTTGGTTCATGTATATATATCATTTAGATATATCTATATAGATATAGATAGACAAAGTAGATACAGACAGACAAAGCTATGGATATGTCTGTCACCTCTTGGTACTATCTATCTGGGAGACCCTGAATGACAAAGGGGACCCGCCGTGAACTCCATCCACTTCTTGTGCTGTCTTCAGAGTTCTTAGAACTATCTAGAATGCTAGCAGGCAGATGAAGCCCATACTTACAGCACCAACTAAAACAAGAGAAAAGTTCATCACCTCAACAAACTCATCCAGAAGTTTGCAACCAGAAAATATATGACTTCATATTCACTTAAGCTCTGCCTTGCTTTTGTTTTCTTTTTCAATCTGTGTCTGGGCAGGAAGGAGGCTAATGACAGGTTCTCACTTCTATGGGAACTAATCTGGTTTCTTCAACCTGATGAAGAGTATAGGCTTTACCAAGTCAGAGGCCGATCTGCTTTGTTTTCTGTTGCTGTGATGAAACACCAGAGCCAGTAACAACTTGAAGAGGAAAGGGTTTATTCCACCTTAGAGATCAGGGCACATCATCCCGGGAAGTCATGGTAGGAGCTCAAGGTAGGGATCAGAAAGTGGGAACTGAAGCAGACTCCCATGGAGGACACTGCTTACTGCCTTGCTTCCTCTGGTTTGCTCACTACTTTATTTCTGCAGCCCAGACCTGCCTACCTAGGGGTGGCACCTCCCACAGTAGGCTAGGCCCTTCTACATGAATTGGCAAATAAGAAAATGAGCTGGGCATGGTGGTGCACACCTTTAATGCCAGCACTCAGGAGAGAGACAGAGGCAGGCCCATCTCTGTGAGTTTGAGGCTAGTCTACTCTACATAGTGAGTTCTAGACCAGTGAGGGTTACATAGTGAGACTCTGTCTCAATACAAAAAGAAAGAAAGAAAAAGAAAATGCCATAAAGACATGCCAACAGGCCAATCTGATGGCGACAGTTCCTCAGTGGAGGTTCCCTTTCCCTAGGTGACTCTGGTTTGTGTCAAGTTAAAGAAAAGTAACCATCACAGAGGCCAAATCCTGGTCCCTATGAGTCTCTAGTAGCCAGTATGGTGACTGATGCCTCACATCTCCACCCAAGGACACAGAAGCTGTACAATTTGACATCTCAGAGAACCCATCCACAGAAGGTGCATAATCGATCCTGTTATGTTTTTTTTTTTGTTCAGACTATGTCATCTTTGAGAAATGAGAAACATTCTCAGAGAATCGTAGGCTTGCTTGGTTTCAACAAATGCATTTACCATCTCTGCGGGAGAGGGTAGCTGGAGATTTATCAGCTGGAAAACATTCCAGAGACAAGACCTTTCCTTGTTTGTAGGTTGCTGGGGTCCAGATGACCGGTGTGCATCTGGCCTTGCAGGTGGCCAAAGAGATATTCATCCTTACAGTAGCATGTAGGCAGGAGTTGCTGTGGGTAGACGGGACTGAAAGGGACGTTTGCTCGCTCTCAGACTTTCTTGAACACAGCTTGGAATATTATCAGATGTGGACACAGCAGGGATCTAACAAATCTGGGTTCATAGGTAGGCTAGCCCTCGACCTCTGGGTTTTTAATGGCATCGATGGAGAAAGTAGGGAGAGCCTGGTGTCCTCAGTCAAACCATTCCAGCTTCAGATGACAATCTAGCTACTCGAAAATGGAAAACACTAGTAAACAAAAGAGGGATTTCAGGTTGTCTCCAGGCTGTAATTCGAAATGTCCACCAACTGGATTCAGTCTGTTGACCCTCATCCCCAACCAAGGACACCGAGGTTCTGCAGCCTGACATCCCAGACAGGATGGAACTCAGAACCCAAGAGACAAGAAA
This sequence comes from Onychomys torridus, assembly GCF_903995425.1. Classification (NCBI taxonomy): domain Eukaryota; kingdom Metazoa; phylum Chordata; class Mammalia; order Rodentia; family Cricetidae; genus Onychomys; species Onychomys torridus. Next base: position 65,111,761 of record NC_050451.1, on the reverse strand, counting down.
CACACACGCGCACACACACACACACACACACACAAAGCTTTAAGAATAAGAGCCTCAGAGACTAAAGTTTAGTAGTAGAGTAGGAACCTCACAAAGAGAGAGAAGTCAGGAACAGGAGCATGGAACAAGCTTCTGGAAACCTCTCCAGCTCCACCATGCTCCCCTGGTGACTCATCACCCCAAGCCCTTGATATAAATCCTAAAAGCTTTACAGAACGCTCAGAACCTCAAAGTGCTACCCCACCTCTCTCCTGTCACAGCCCTCCCTATGTCCCTCTGTATGTTTTTTGACCAGAAAAAAACAATTATACACTTTGCTCTGTGTCCTTTCAGCCCCGAGCCAGAAACACATTCAGCAAATATTCCAAATCTCACCAACCCTTCCAGACATAACTCAGGCTGGGTCCCTCAGTCTCCCAATGCTTTCCAATATCCTTTTATCCAGAGACCAATGTGTGCTCATATCTTTGTATATTAGCACATTAATTCTCATCAGTGTGAACTACTTAGAACTATGTAGAAAGCCTTTTCTTTTAAAAATCTCCCTCTCCCTTTCTTGTCCTGCTCCATGCCATACACACATACTCCCCACAGGAAGGATAATAAATAAATCAATAACATGCAATACAAATTCAAATCTGTGTGTGATTGGTTTGGTACTGGTCACAGAGTAGGACCAAAGCAAATACATTTGGTTAAGTGAGCCAGTCATCATTGGAGAATTGTACCTCCAGACCTGACGTCCAGCTCACATTGAAATAGTGTGCTCACAGGCTCCTCATTCGCTACCACCTGAAAATTGGCTCTCCGGGCTGTACCCTACACCTCACCCCATAACTCCATGCATACCCTGCATCTTATACACAAACCTGGTGTTCATCCTCATGTTGCAGGAATTGAGCTACTCAAAGATGGCATAGCATGTTGTACCAAGCAACGAAATACACAGCGAGTGCTGTGATAGTCTGTCAATGATTTAGGATATTCATCCTCCACTCAAGTCTGTGCTTGGAAAGGAAGACCGTGACATCTGAGGTCACAGGCTGCTTTTAACTCCAGGGAATCCCACTTGACAAGTGGTGGACTCTTAGGTCTACTCACTTCTTCCTGCAGTCAGCTTCCACGGCCTGCTTGTAAGTGCTGTTAGATACTTGGGAATGCCAGTGCGAGTCTCTGTTTAGACTCTCAATTTCAGAGGCAGTTGTTTGGCCAAGAGAAAAGCAAAACATGCAGTGAGACCCCTGTAGCCGGAAGTTTCTCCAATCTTGCCCGACGAATCTCTCCTACCCGAATCCCACAGCAGCTTGGTCCCAAGTAAACACACAGAGGCTTATATTATTTACAAACTGTAGGGCCTATGGGTCAGGCTTCTTGCTAGCTAGCTCTTATAACTTAACCCATTTCTATTAATCTATATGTTGCCATGTGGTGTTAGCAGTCTGTTGGCATCTTGTTGTTCCTTGGGCAGAAGGCTGGCATCTCCTCCTACTCCCCTTTTTCCTCTCATTATTGGATTATCCCACCTGGCTCCATCATGCCCTGTCATAGGCCCATGCAGCTTTATTTATTAGCCAATGGGAGCAACACATTCACAACACACCTAAAGACATCCCACAGGAGCCCCCACACACACACACACTTCCCAAGCCTCCAAACCAACAGGCAGCAGCTCTTCGTTGCTGCTGTCTAGACAACACATTTGTTCCATTAGAGGATAATTATTTTCTCCAATCGAGATGGAGAAGTGTCAGAAGGAGGTGAACAGAGTGGAGGCTGAACTGATAATTTATTAGGTGCCAAGTACCTGTTTTCTTCTCCAGATCTTTGTGAGGGAAACAGAGATGCCACAAGCGCATCCCCAGGGAGCCACAGGGTGGAGGATCACAGGATCCAGGGACATGATGACCATTTATCTCCTCTGGTTCAAGCTTTTTCAAACCTCTTAGACCCCAGAGCAGCTTGCTGTGGAATGGTGTGTGCTATAAAACACCAGAGCCCTTTCTGGCCTGGTGCTTTGAAGGGCGAATGCTTGGGAATCCTCCAAGCCTCTGGCCCCACCTTGGGCATGGTCCCAGGGTGGTTGGTCTTCCCACACAGCTCTGGTTGACATTCCCGCTAAATTCTTCTAGAGTTCTAACCTTGACTGTTTATAGTCTGTGATGATCTCTCCCAACCCCCGGGCTCTCTGTACCATTGTATAGCTTAAAATAAACAAATTCAAATTCATCATAAAAGTGAATTCCCCCTCCTAGGCAAGAACCGTGATGCTTAAAGGCTTTCTGTAGGACTTTGAACATCCACACACCCATGCATCTGGTAAAGTTCTCTTGTTCTGGCTCTGCTCAAAAATTGAAAGGTCCCTGCCCTCCCCACTCACCCTCCCCACCCCCATGAAGCTAGTTCACAGCAGAGAATAAAGACTAGGAACCAGGCAAGTGCTTCGAAGATGAAAGATCTTTCCCCTCTCCCTCAGTCAGGAACCCTAAGGAGTCACACCTAATGGTGTCACCCACACATTCCCCAAAGACACAGCACCAGTTCGCACATGGTATTTCAGACAGCACATCCATCCGCCAGTTCTGCCTCCAATTCAAACCGAATGAGTGACAAAGGGCTTTGGTGCCTCTCAGACTTGTAGGTGGTGTGACCACTCCTCTGTGTAATTATCCTCTGTGCCTGCCTTTTCCTTTGCTCCCACCCCCATTCCCTGCTTGCCTCCTCTTCCTTCCTCTCCCTTCCTCTCCCTTCCTCTCCCTTCCTCTCCCTCCTGTTGACCTTTTCTTTCCCTGCAAACAGTTACAGGCACTGCTTAGCTAGCATCTGCCACTTCAGCTTTAGAAAGCCCTGCTTCCCCTGTGCTCCCTGGCTGGCTGGAACTCAATCTCCAGCGTGGACAGAACTGGCCCAGCCTCTGCTCTGTGTTCCTTGAGTGTTGACTGCTGCATTCCACACCAGACTCTCTGAAGTCAGGGAGGCACACCAGACCAGATCTCAGGCCTGGGCCATAATCAAGAAAGGACCAACAGAGAGATAGTGTTGCTTTTTATGCTTTAAGCAGAAAACCTAACAAGACATTCCGCTCTGGCCACATTCCACAGCAGGACTGAGAAGGGAGGCCTGGCTTCTCTCACACTGTCTCACAGAGAACTGAATGGGAAAGACAGCGCAGTGTGTGCAGGAAACCCTCAGCCCAGCTCCCCGAAGCCCGGCTCCCCGAAGCCGGGCTCCACAGCAGTGAGCTGACTGCTGCCATTGCCTTTGGAGCAGAGGAGGAAGAGAGACAGAAACCCTTAACGTTAAGACCAGCAGAGTGTGACAGGAAAGGAAGCCCCAAAGGCCTCTGGGTGGAGGACACCACAGGGCTTCTCAAATCTAGAGGGACAAGGAGCCAGCACAAGAGGGAGGTGTTGGAAGTGCAAAATCAGCTGAATACTCACTGTACTTGAAATGCCAAGAACAAGCCAGGGAGGAAGAGGGGGTGGGGAGGACTTTGGGTTTGTGGGAGGCAGGTTACAAATGACAGAAACACAAGTTGGCATTCTTGTGTCAGCTGTGACAAGTCCAATCTACAGGCTGCTGGGAGCCAGGCGAACTGACAGAACACAAAAGCTTGATCCCACCCCAGTGAGCTCTGCCTCTGCCTTCTTGGGCTCTGAAGGACTCTCTGACTTTTGCATCACGAGACATTTAGAGCATCAGACACATCCAGTGCCAATGAGATCTCAAAGAAGGGCTGAAAGACTGTGTGGCGTCATGAAGTGCCTCGGGGAAAGCAGAGATTAGGCCATTCTTTTTAGTTTTGATTCTAAAATGGGATGGGGGTAGGGTGGGGGAGGGGCATGCATGGTTTTTTTTGTTTTTTTTTTTTCAGAGAATGATCACAAGAAACCCAGCAAGGGAAGAGGAATGCAAGACAGAAGGCAGCAAAGTTGAGAAATGCCAAGTCAATGAAAGCAACTGAGACTCACTCCCACAGGAGACCTCTTAAAAATCTAGTCAAACCCATCTTTAGGGTCTTGACCATGAGGAAAGCTTAATACATTTCACCTGTTCCATCCCTCAGTGGCACAGCATTAACTCTGGGTATACCCTGTGTCAAAAGGGATCAGCAAACCCCTGTATATGCCAAAGAGTGCTGGTTAACTGGATGCAAAGTGTCCATGAAGCTGCTCCTCATATCCAGAGGGATCTGCTCCACCCAACCCATCACAGCCATCATGGCTATGACAGCTCTTCCTCACTCCTGTGTCTGGGCATGCATGTGAGCACAGGAGCATATGCACAATTCAGACACATCTCTCCCTCAGCTACAGTCTTAAACCTTGAACCCCTGGGTGATTTCAGCGCTGCTGGTCAAGGCAACTTTGCCTTGCCGCAGGAACAAATAGAAACATCTTCCGGGTGCATAACCACTCTATTGTAAATCCTTGCCAGCTCCCTGCTCTACCCAGCTGGAAGAGCTGGGCCTTGCATTGGCTGCTCAAGCATAAGCCTGAGTGAAAAGTAACAAAGGATCATGGTAAACTGTGCAGCAGAATTAGGGAATTAGAAGCATCTCGTCTCAAGCCTGCAGCGGCTTGTTGGTGCTTAGAAAGTCAACGAACCTTCCAGAAATTTAGTTTCCCTCTACAAAGACTGAGAGGAGCCTATTTTTGTCTCCAGAAGCACTGGATCCCAAAGAGATGTTCCTCACAGCCTTATCCTACCCAGCCATGATCTCAGGTGTTAGGACCTGAGACAGGGGTCTTGCTGGTCGCTCTTCAAAGCCTCCCTTTCCCTCCCTCACTGGTCCTTCATGGTATTTGGGTGATGGTGAGATACCTTGTCCATCATTCTACCTGCAGACCGTCTTCTGATCTGAGACACCAGACCTTTGTTAACATGGGTCTGCTCAGATTGAGTGTGGGGACCAGGCCACTCCTGAAGCACTCAGTAGAACAGGCATTCCTACTTTGGGGTTTGCTAGGCCCTCTAGTTTCTGTTTGCTCTCTCTTAGGCCACTGTTTCTGGACTTCTATACACAGTAATGACTGGAGCAATACAACTTCCCTAAAATATTAATAGGTAATGACAAGGCCAACAGCCGTGTGGTTAATATGTGTTGTTGATGTCTTCAGAGATGCCAGTGGCTAGTCATTCCTCTCCAGCTAAACCTGGCATGCTTGCTTGTGACTAGGGAGGGCTGGAGGGTGGCCCAATGCCCAAGGATTCAGAAATTTCCTCATCTGGAGCAGACTCAAGGTCTGTGAAACAATTGGACACTGGAGATGATACTCCAGTTTGTCACAATGGTAACAACACCCATTGTGATGTTCACCGAGGGTCCAGCCAAGGTCCTTGGGGATGCCCAGCCCTTTCTGCACAGATACAGAGGAAAACAGCTCCTATCACCTAGTCAGACGCAATAGGGGCAAAGTGACTCCCTTGGACACAAACACATTGTTGGTAGGGGAGAGGCTTGAGGGAGATGCCAAACTGTTCTCAGAATAAACCCCCACATAAACCCAAAGAACAGTCAGGGAGAGAAATCACTACTTGCTCTCTCTTCCTAGCCAAGTGCTAGCCTCCTGCGGGAACAGGGCTGTTCCTGGCTCTTATACGTCAATACGCGGGAGGGGGGGTGCAAACAGGATGCCTGAGGAAGGACTCCAGAAAAACTTCAAAAAGCAAGGACATGGAAACAACAAAGAAAGGGATCGGTGCCAGGAACAAAGATGAAACATGCCAGGGGAGGTGGCACTTTGCTTCTCAAAAATAGGCATGAGTGGAAGTCTCAAGTGGGGCTGGGTCTTTGACACCATTCCAGGACTGAGAAGATGGTCCTGTCCCATGTGGGCCACGGTGTGCTTCTGTGGGCATGGGCCCTGACTTGCTCCCCTCCTGCTGTAGTCTTGAAGGATTCTCCCAAGTCCGTGGGACCTTCTCTTCCAAGGCTAAGCTCTCCCTTTTTAAACGGCTAGTGTAGAAAGGGCAGAAATTGACAAAAAGAAAATAATAAAGGGCTCCACTTTAATTACATTGAAACTGCCTTCGGGAGACTTTGGCATCAAGTTTTACGAACAGCCGAATAATTAATTTCTCCTCTAGCGAAGGACATCAATAATCATCCACAACCGTGCTATCACTTCCTTGTACAGTAAAACTCCAGATCACAGTCTGAAATACCAGGTTCCTCCGTCTCTTCAATTCTACTCCCCAAACACTCCTCGATCCGTGGCACTTGCGTAAAGATTCTTAGGCTCCCCAGTTGTTAAAACAAACTCAGAGGGCACAGCCCAGCTCCAGCCAAAGGCAACAGTGTGTGAATCACATGGCAGGCATGGCCACCCTGGCTCAACGGGGCACTCCCTGAGTCAGAGAGGACTCATCTAGTCTAACGCCCACTGTTCACGCACGCTTCTTTCTCTAGGTGGCCTGGGGCAGTTTACAAGCTGCTGGCTCACCCCTTGTCACACTACTTGGAAGGAGAAGAAAAGGCTGGAAAATGGGAAGGGCATTTTGGTGAGGAAACTGAGGCTCCAATAAGCCCTAACTCGAAGTGTGTGGATATTTCTGAGTCAGACGACACACTAGAAGAGCCAGGAGCAGTTCTTCTGAATCCTGAGGGGTGGATTTTCTTGCTTGACTCTGTCACGCATTTGTGACGGGGTGTTTTGATGCAGCAGATTCAGAGCAGCTGAAGCCAAGGCACGTGCTCCCTGCCTCTTGTGTAACCATTTTCTGGTCTCTTTTTCTAACTCTCCTCTCACCTGAAGATTTGATTGCCTCTGTTTCTCTGGCTTTCTAGGCTCTGGTTCTCCTGTGGGCCTGATATGCTCTGATTCCAACAGTCACATTGTTCCTTGGGCTTCTATCGTTTTACCCATCACCTGATTCTTGATACTCTCTCTGATTTTGAAATTCTACCACCCCATTTCCTCATCTGTCTCTGAACTATATATACACCCTTGATGCCTGTACATAGAGTTGACAACTGTTGGAGATCAGGCTTCAGTGAAGGTCACAGATAGAGAGTAAAATGTCCATTTTATTCATTTACTTAAACAAAACAAAACAAACAAACAAACAAACAAGAAAAAACCTGGACATTTATCTGCTAACTGTTGGGCCCAAGTCAAAATACTTGCATATCTAAACAGCCACCATCAATTGGTCTCATTAAAATAGCTACCTCCTAAGAACAGGGAGCTTTGCTGTCACCCGTTCTGGCACCTGACTTGGACCCTCTTTTGCGTGGCCTTCTGTTCTGCTCTGTGCTGGTGTGTAGCTCATCGAAAGAGGCGTGAGCACCAGGGCCGCTTTCTAGCCTGCTATTCCAAGCCAGGACTGTGTAGGTGTCGCAAATGGAATTCACGGGCAGAAGCCGAATAGGACACTAGTGGCATGGCCACGTGCCTCTCTCCCCGTGAAGTGAAGCAGCCTGACTGGCATCCGTCTCCTGCCAACCCCTTTCCTGCCCCCATCTACCCACGAGCTCTTGTTGGGTCAGAAATGCGATTCTTTGACGGTGCCAGACAGCCAGATGATGCAGAGAAGAAGAAAGCAAAAGCAAAAACAGCTTTCTAAATTAAGCACGGGCTCATTTATAAAAATAAGTGGCCACAGCCTAGCAACGTGCTCACAGCTTGGCTTTCTTCTGTTATGAAATCGCTGTGGCTGGAGCCCAGGATGACAGAGTCATCACAGGACCCCACACCCTGACCCCTCCTGTGTGTAGTATTCATCCTTCGAGGGCTGACAGAGACCCTGGGAGGGGCTTGCTCTTCATTCAGGGCCAATCTAAGACCAGGCTCCCAGGGCAGAGCGGATCCAGAGCTCCCCAATTGTAATGACCACCTTCAGGCTCTTAGCAACAGCTGACACACCAGAGGCAAAACTGAATGAAGTCCCTTCACTAAAGAAGTAATGCCCCTGTGCTGGACATTCATGTCACCCCACAGTCAGAGGGAACATCTACAAGTGATTACTGCATGTTGACTCTTCCTGCCCAGGTGTGGATGGTGTGGCTATCATGGTGGGGAGGCAAGAGAGCATGGGATACACAGTAGGTAATAACCATTTGGGTCCCCAAACCTTCTCTCACTGTTTAATCAACAGCATCGCATGCTTTGCTTGAAAGAAGGGCTATGAGACAAAATAGTGGGTGATCCTTTGATCTAAGTCTTGCTGGGACACACAAAAGTAGAGCCCACAAGATCCTTGGAGACTGAGCAGGAATGTCAGAAATGTGGCGCTATGTGAAGGATTTATTCCTGCCACCAGCTCTCTCAAGTTATGAAATGATATGTCGAGTCAGAATGACCCAAGGACTGTGACCATTGATTCTGAGTTCCATTAGGATCAGAAGGATGGTGCTTCACCTTGATTCCCAGGACTGGATGCTTCTTGGAGATCCCTTATGCTCCCTAGTGACCAGAGAATGGCCAAGGCAGCATGTTAAAATGAGTTCAGAGTCAAGTTCCTCAGTTACAATGCTAAAAAGATCAGAGAAATTTTGGTCTTCTAATCCAAAAGTTGGTCTTCCCCTAATCTGGCTTAACCAGACACAGTGAAACCACATCCATATAAGTAATAAGAAAGTTCTTGAATCAAGCAAATATGTAAGACTACATTATCTAACAGGTTTATTTTGGGAATAATAATATCCATGTGGAAAAACCTAAACAGCAATAAAATACAGAACAATAGCATCCAGCTTCATCTGACAGTATATGACAGTTTTCATAGATGCTATGACTGTTCACACCCCAGACCCCCAGCCCACCAAAGCTTGGCATTGGAATCTTCAGGAAGAAACATGATTAGGATTCAGCTGTAGGAGAATCAGCATACAAACTGAGCAGGCCACCTCTAATCTATAGTGTCAGCTCCCTGCTGGTGCTAAGCGATGACACCTCTCTACAGTAGGCAAACCACAGCAACAGTTCTGCAGGATGAGCCCCATGATAGGTTACTAATCCTCCCAACTCAGGCCTCCCATGTCTGACATCGCCACTCAGTTGTAAGACCCCAGTGAAAAGTTGTGTTTGATATGGTTGCCTAAACAAGACCAGAAAAATGATACCATAGACATGCCAGTGTGGATGAGGGACATCTCATGGGGGCTTCAACCCTAGATAAAGACTGTAGGCAATGAATGGCTGCTGGGAGAGGGGGAATTGGTCTTCTCCAGGAATGAGCCCCCTAAGAGATTACCTAATCCTAATTTGTCATCCCTAAACACGTGCACACATGAGCAACACTGAATGGACTCAACAGTTTACATTGTGTGTCACACACACACACACACACACACACACACACACACCACAATTTGAAAGGGAGGACACAAGAGGAGCTGGAGACATCCTAGATATAGTATTCATGCATGGAATTCTAAAAATAGTAATAATTTTTAAAAGGGAGAGAGAAATTGTGGTGATTCATGAAAACAGAACCTTGGATGCAGCCCTGGGACCTTACCTTCTTGGAAACTCAGAGCTGTCCCACCAAACAGGACAATCAAAGTGGCACCATGTGAGGACCCAGCAAACACTCTGATAAGCACTTCCAAGTCTCCAGGCTCATGCAATGTGACAATGTTTTAGAATTCTGAAAGTATGTGGTGAGTTTGCTTCTGGTTGTGAGAAGTGAGACTTCTTTGTTGAAAATGTTGAGGATAGTGTCTGGTTCTCAGGTTTTGGTCCATCTGAATCAGAAGTCTATGTGTGGCGACCTCTGGCCAGTTCCTAGGCTTTATATACCAAAGACCCACAGCAGTGATCTATAACTGTTTCTTCCTGTCCTAGAAAGGTCTGGGATTCTACAATTCATGAGGAATCTTCAGGCTTCCCTTTGAAGATGGAGAACCAGAGGCGGGAAGGCCAGTACTTGTCCAAGAGCATCTGCTTAGTTTCACTTGCCCGGTCCTCAATTCCCCTTACAGGCTAGCAGTATTTCGAGAGTGAATTTTCTAGGGCAACAGTTCAAATTCCACCCTTCTGGAGTTTGGATAACCATTTTCTCCTGGACATCACACCTCTCGGGCCTTTGGACTTTAGCACATGTATCAGAAGTACAGATTCTCAGCCTTCAGCACACAAACCAAACCCTGCCTCCACCCCAGATTCTTTGCCTTTGGCTTTAGACTGAATTATACCAGCAGCTTCCCTGGCTCTCTCTAGCTTGAAGATGGTGAGTGGGATTTTTTAATCTTCACAATTACAGGAGTCAATTCCCAGAATGAATCCCTTGTATGTCTATATCCACATATACCAATCAGTTGATCAACCAATTAACTAGCAGGCTGATGGATGATAAAGGGTTAGATAATTAAGGAGATGGGTTATAATTAAATAATTGATAATAGATGATAGATAGATAGATAGATAGATAGATAGATAGATAGATACATACATACATACATACATACATAGACAGATAGACTATCCTATTCTCTTTGTTAGGAGAATCCTGACTAACACACATTCCCCTCAATTATAGCCACATTTCCCCTACTGTTATTTCAGCTAAGTGTGTTCTTCAGGATGTGGGAGTGGGGAACAGGCTAATGGTAGATGCTGAGGAAAGTGTGCTTATTAAGGAAAGTTGTGAAAGAACAGGAGTCTTTTTTTTTTTCTTTTTTTTTTTTGGTTTTTCGAGACAGGGTTTCTCTGTGTAGCTTTGTGCCTTTCCTGGAACTCACTCTGTAGTCTAGGCTGGCCTCGAACTCACAGAGATCCGCCTGCCTCTGCCTCCCAAGTGCTGGGATTAAAGGTGTGCACCAACACTGCCTGGCTAGAACAGGAGTCTCAAGTGATCACAGTGTCACCACTTAGTGAATTATAATTTCAGAATTTGCTCTTTAGTCATGAGAAACAAATATATAATTAACCTTGTGTTATTTGTATTAATTTTCATTCTCCCAGAGATGACAGATTGCAGTCATGCAACGTTTAGATGTACCTAGTAAAAGCTGTAGTCAAGTTTTGATAGAGAAATATCCTCAAAAGGCAGCTGGGATTTTTTTTTTTTTTTTTGAGTGACAAGTCTTTCCCAAGCCATTCACCTCTTTTCCCCAGATTATCTCATATTTAACTAATAAAAACATCCAGATAATTTTATGTAGAAACCCTCTCCTTTCTTGCCTTCATATCTTCCCACACACATGAAGCCAAAGGTCTCCCCTGTTCCATTAGTTCCTGTATAACCTACCCATATGAAGAAGAAGTTTTCACTTGGCACATGACAATTTTTCCTGCCAATATTAGACCTTTTGTGACAACCATCCTAATTGGAGGCCCTGAGATTACTGGAAAATGGGACGTTAGATAATTAGAAATTTCCTAGGCAGACAGGTAAGTTGGTCATGCTAGTGGGTTTCATGCCCCTTTCCTAAAGACCTTTCCACACAAATAATAAATCATGGAGCACATGAATTGAAACCAAAATAAGCATCAAATTTAGAATTAGAAATCAGGGAGATAATTGGAATGGAATGAAGCAATTTGTCTTTAATGAAAAGGTGGGAAAACCAGGTGATCATAGAACAAAAATAGACTTTCTATCAAAGGATTCATGTAAAGACATGGATGCCACCAGGTCAGGTGACCTGAGTTTGACCCCTACCACCCATGTGGTAAAGAAGAAAACTGACTCGTACAACTTGTCCTCTGGCCTCCACATTTGTATTGTCTTCTGAGCTCCACATTTGTGTAACACCATGCTCATGAACACACACACACACACACTAAAAGAAGTTAAAGCCACTATTGATGAAGAAAAAGAAAAAGAAAGATTAAGGTAAGTCACAACACTCCCTACTACTACATAAAAATAGATCACATGAGTTTAACCATCCCGGGGAAGATGCTGCTTTGGGCCAAGACCCTGTTTGATCCCCTGAGGACTGTCTCAGCATCACAGCTCATAGGTGTCCCACTGACCATGCACTACAATATAGCTTGCTGGAAATCTGTGGTATTCTGGCCTGAATTTGTAGGTCTAGATGCTACTATACATTATCCCTAGGCTTTTGATAAAATTGGCAAAGTCTAGAACTCAACATTGTAAAGTTTCCTCAAATGGCATTTCCCAAAATGGATCTGATGTACGTTCCTCTTTACATTTTCACTTCCTATGTCCAGATTTATCCCACATAAACCAATTACAAGTTAAACAATGACTTAATGACTTTGGTCCAAAAGAAAGCCACCCTCCACTGTATTCCACCCACATGCAATTGTTGGATTCTTTTTAAAAACTTTTTCTATTGGTAACAATTTAAAACCCAGAAATTTCTCATTACTAATTTTAGCTAAGCTTTCTCCTTTTGCAAAAGGGTATGCTCAGGGTCCATAATTTCTTCGTGGCCATGGCCATGTGGGACTGAGAACCTAGATAGTATAGCAGATTGGGTGTGTTAGATGCCAAGTTTCAAATCTAATCCATGCTATTTTTAGATAGCATTATTTCTGAATGTGTCTTGGATTCTCATCTTTATGGATAGTTAAAGCAATCATATTTATTTTTGTGTGCAAGAATGCTTTGAAACAGTGACTACCATGTAATAATCATTTAGTAAATGTCAATTGCTATTCCTTCTCCCTTACACAGGTAGCTCTTCTCTGTCTTGTCTTCATAATCCTGTGAGCATAAATACTAGTCTAGACACTTTAACTAAGTGACCATGGAATTTATGACACCTTGAGTGTCATATCATATCACAAGATGATAACTCAAATACCCATCTTCCTAAGTTGATTAGATCCTGTGAGATGTGAAGTCCCTAGCTAATAACTCGAGTCTATATCCTTTATTGTATGTGGATATGTGTTCACGAGTGGGGATGTGTGTGCATGTGCTTGAATGTAGAGGCCAGAGGTCAACATCAGGTGTCTTTCTAAGTTGCTTCTCCATATCATTTTTTTGAGTGATGGTTTCTCATTGAACCGGAACTTACCAGTTTGCTTAGGTTGGTTGACCAGTAAGCCCCAGGGACCCTCCTGTCTCTGCCTCCCCAGAGCTGTGATTACAGGTTTGTGCGGCTTTGCCTAGCTTTTTATATGGGTACTGGGGGTGAAACTCAGTGCTCATTCTTGGGCAGCAAGCATTTTACTTGACTGGGCCATTTCCCCCCTCTTCTTCCAAACAGGTCCTGTGTCCTGATGGAGAGCATCGTGAAACCTTTCACGGCGAAGGATGCATAGCTACGCTGAGCCTCGGGTTTCCTAATTAGAGTAGAATTTGTGAAAGAAGAAGCATGGTCCTCTGGTTGTTTTAAAATGTATATGCCCTGTCAGCAAGTCCTGCCTCCTTCCCTTCCCACTCCTTCGACAAGCATAGAAAGAAAACCTTGTGTTGTAATTCAGCTAGTAGGTCAATCACTCCGAAGACATAAATCCTTAGGGAACAAAGAAGGGCGCCATCCCCACAGAAACTTGTTCCTAATAAACCATGTTTTGTTGCTAAGCAACCCTGATGAGGCCTCTTCCACAAGTACAGTCTGTCTACAGGAGATTAAGTAAATGCCTTGTGAGTCAGAAGAAGGCATCAGAGAAAGTTTTACTCAGGCTTCAGATGAGTGGACAATATTGCATACAGAGCAAAAGAGGAGAGACACACCACGTTTTACTCATGCTTTGAGGTTTGAGACTTGTTTGGGGAGTTGGCCGTGAAGAGCTGGATTGTTCATTCATCACCAAATGGATGGAGTCATGGTTTAGGAGACCCTTCTCCCTGGTTGCCTGCAGAAGACTAGCAATTAAAGTTGTGGTGAGATCCGACACCCAGCTAAGGGAGTGAGAGTGGAACTCCCCAGAAGCAAGGAAGAGCTTTTGAGGCAAATTAGATGTTGCAACTGTCAGATCCCACAGTACAGTCATTCTGCTAAGGAGATGAGGTGAACTGCGAGTCAGCCAATGAGAAGAGCTGGAGAGTGAGGCCACTGCCAATGGTCCCCATCTCCTGATTGTCTGGTGAGGCAGGGCAGGGATGAAGCCAATCCCACAATCCTTTTCACCAGATTTAACACGCTGAACGCTGCCTCCCATTGATGAAAGGATGGAAAACCCTTTGGTGTCATTTCCTAAATCTCAAAGTATGTATTTCCCCTAAGAAGTAAATGTGGCATTTTCAACAAAGCAATGTTCAGAGGGAGGAAGGGGATTTCCAATAGTCTTCAATGTCTTCTGTATAGCCTCTGCATCCCTGTCTTTTTGATACTGGGAAAAGTTTAAAATGCCAGTGCAGGGTGAGCCAGATGGCTCAGCAGGTAACATCTGCCAGTAAGCCCAAAGACCTGAGTTCTATCCCTGTGGCTTACATGGCAGAAGGAGCGATCTGATTCTTACAAGTTTCTCTCTCTCTCTCTCTCTCTCTCTCTCTCTCTCTCACACACACACACACACACACACACACACACACAGAGAGAGAGAGAGACAGAGAGAGACAGAGAGACAGAGAGACAGAGACAGAGAGACAGAGACAGAGACAGAGACAGAGAGAGACAGAGAGAGAATTCTGAAATGACAACTCACAGCCTGGAAATACAGTTCAATGAAGGACTTACTGACCATGTGAGGTCCTGAGCTGGGCCTCTCACACCACAAGAAAATATGATTCTTCATTACTCAGGAGGCTGAGACAGGAGGATTGTGAGCTCAAGACCAGCCTGGGTGGGCTGCAGGAATAAGACCCTGCCTCACCAAAAGCAAATAAGTAAACAAACCATCAGCTCGATTTGCAGAGGCTTGAACTGCAGAAAGAGCAGCGGGGAGCCATAAGCGCATGAAGAGCTGCTGGTGGGGCAGTATCATGGTCACCTTTGACTCTTTGCTCTGTTCTTTGCTCTTGATCTCTGAAGGTATCTATCTCCAAGCCCAGAGGCTTGCACACAGATCTGCCAGAGTCCCCTTCCTGCCATGTGGTCTTGCTATGGACTTCTGTTTCCTCACTCCTGAGCTGGAGGTAGACTCTCAACTAGGGTGAATAGCTGAGAAGTTTAAACACACAACTGTCTTCCCTGGGCCATTGTATTCTTCCTTCCAGCAGAAGGAAAAATACCACAACCCCATAACACAAACTTGGTCGTATAACTTTGTGTTGATGTCAGCTTCCTTGGCCAGGAAACCACTCCCTCGCTTTGCTTTAAGGTTTCCATCTGTAAACGCAGTGTGTATGCCTTGCTTTCTGCTCCTGACCAGGGAAACATTGAGAGACTGATGGACATACGTTTCTAGAAAGCTTCTGGGAAGAGTCAAGAAGTCTAAGCACCATGTATGTTCACGGAAGAAGGGGTGCTTGAAACTGGAATGCCAACAATGATTCCTAGGTTGTTTTGTCTCCCTTCCGGTCCAATTTGTGATGCCATATATTGGTGGCTGTGCAGCCGTCCACTAGTCCACCTACCAGGGCCAACACTCATTAAGAAAACCAGTCTCCCTCTTCCAGTGGCCATCAATTGCCAATGGCCCCTCAGCTAGTTCATGTCCAACTTCCCTCCCCAGTTCTGGGATTTGGTTGGGCTTGAACATGCACAATGCTTGTGCATGCTGTCATGACCACTATGAGTTCACTTGTGCAACTGCCCTGTTGTGTCCCTAAGACACCAATTCCTTGTGTCCATCCACCTCCTCTGGTTCCTAAAGCCTTTGTATCCTCTCTTCTGCATGATTCTGAGCCTTGGGAGGAGGAGGAGGTGTGGTATAGATGCTCCATTTATGGCTGAGAATTCCACAGGCTTTTATTCTCTGAACCTTGGCTGGTTGTGGGTCTCTGTGTTAATCACTATCTACTGTAAACAGAAGCTTCTGTGTTGATAACTGAGAAATGCACTAATCTAGGGGTATAACAATAAGTCATTAGGAGTCAGTTTAATATTCCCATTTAGCAAATTATGTAGTTTTCAATATTCATCATACATATATACCTAATGTATGCAATTTTATCTGAAATTAATTTTCTATCTAGCCAGTCTAGATCTAATCAGCAAGTTCCATGATATGCCCATGAGCAGCTCTACTTAATTACCAGTTTTATAACAATTCTCACATTTACATTCAATAAGATTAGTGAATGAAAACATGGATATCTATCTATCATTCTCTGGTAACTGTCACGTCCGCACATTTATAATTCGTGAAGAAGCGCTTAAGTGCCAAGCATCTTGGAATTCTAAAACAGAAAGTACATGTGTCAGACTTTTTGTTAATTCCAGAGACCGAGCCCAAGGATTTGCCATGTTAATAAAGTTCTGTACCACTGAGATCCAGGCCAAGTCCACTAATGAGAATTTCAATGTTAAACAGATTTCTATTATTTCAGTCATTAAAAATTGATAATGTATATAGAAATGTTGTAACTACTCATCAGAATATTGATTTACTTCAATAATTCTATACCTAAGTCCAGTAATGTAATAGAAATGATCATATATGATATATATTTATATGTTTGGAATTTGAGATAAAACATTAATGATAGTTTCTATAATTCAGAAATTAGTTGTTCAGTTTGCAGTTATGGTATATAAAAAAGAATAAGAAAAACACTTTTTGATCCAGACTCCATGGCTTTGCTAAGAACCACCACCAAAATCAAGAAATAAAATATTTGAAAATAAACAGTAAGTGTGAGCTAATTAATCTATTTGTTTCTAGTTATAGTTGAATATGCCTATCAACATCTGCTCGGAGCTGATCTGAGGTACCACCCAGCATCTTTCTTCTGCTTCCACCACGGTGATGCTGAGAGGTGCACACTGTGGGTTTATTGATGGTTGCTGTAGAGAATGGTCTCTTGGAAGTTGAGTCCCCTGTGGTGGCAGCAAACATCTAAGCCCACTAAGGACTTTGTATTCCTCTTCCTAGAAAGTCATCTTGAATGAGAGCTTCTCTGCAGTGAGAAGAATGGATGCCTGAGACCCAAAGAGGAGTTGAGTGCCTCACCCAACATCATCTATGGTCTTCTTTGTATTGTGCTTACTGTATGCCTGTCCATGTGTCAAATTCTTTTCATGCATTTTCTAACTCCCACTCCTATGGGGAGAGATATTTTCATTCCTGTTTTATAATTGGGGAAACTGAGGCATAGGAAAGCTAAGTAACTTTCCCAAGACCACGGGTTGTTCTTGGTAATACAACCTATATTCAGAACCAAGCTCTACATGTTTTCAAAGCCTTTGTGTTTTGCCATTGTACTATTGAGAAAACCCTAGACAGAGAAAACCAATGGCTTTTGGTATGTATATTGGCTCACAGTTTAGGAAGCTGGGAAATACGTCTGCACGGCTTATGGTGTTGGCCTGATGTTGCCACCAATACAGCAGAGGAGCCTGAGCAAAGAGGTAGACACGCCAGAGGTAATCTTGTCATATAAAACTTGCTCAAGTCTTGTGGAACTGCTTTGGAGAGACCTCATCTAGTCTCCAGAGACCTGCTTCAGCCTCTCACAACAGGCATTCACCTGTTTATGAGATTGCAGTTCCCAAGACACAACTATCTCTTCAAGAGTCCACTACCTCTCAACACTGTTAGGTCCAGTATCAAATTTCAAGTTGAAGTTTCATGGTCTGTGCCATATACAAACCATGGCAATGAGCCCTTGTCTTCTCATAGAGTAGCAGGTGTTGGTAAGATTGCATAATTTACAGCATACAAAAAAATATCTTTAAAAAGAGGACTATTATCATGTTATTACTCTATAAGAACACCTATCATTGTAAATTAGACGCCATGTGTGATCTGATTAGGCACCCTAAAAGCATGCGATAAGTGCTTGGTAAATATTTATTGACATAATAAACCCGGTTATATAACCAAGCAAACATAGGTGGTATACCATGGGGGAGGGGACAAGGAAGAGGGTGGCCAAGGCTGCCCTGCAATATCCAGATGTAAGCCTGATAAGGAAGAGGCTAAGCCTCCACCACTGTTGACTGTTGAACTCCAGAGGGCATAGGCAATGTGGAGGAATCAAGCCTGCGTAACAAGAGTCAGTGCTGGCCAGAATTGTTGTGGGAGCACTGCTGTGGATAACGCAATTCTGCCTCTTGTTTGAGTGTGGCTCATGGTGTGAGCATGGTAGCTCACAGCTTTAGCCTAAAGCTATGGAGAAGTTAAGGGCAGAATTTTTCCTATGTGACGGTGAGCGTGCCTCAGTGCTCTCGTCTGTAGTCAGTGAATGATTCCTGCACCCTCTGCTATTACAAAGGTGAGTGAGCTAGCTGTAAAAATTCTTACAACAGAGCCTGGCCTACAGTCAGCACTACATGTAGGTTTATCCAGTCACTCTGGGCCTTGACTTCTGAGGAAAGTGGATCTACACAGAGCCTGTCGGTACAGTATTGCACACATGGAATGCTCTGTGGGTTTTACTACGTTTGTTGTTTCTGGTACACTTTCTTCTTCAGGAAGTGGCAGATACATCCTTGGGGGAAAGTTAGTTGAATAACAGAAGCTTTTCTGTGAGCACTTGTTTCTGTTGACAACTTTGGAAGAATAAGAGCTATTTCTACATGATTCTGGACCAGACACTTTCCTCATGTCTTCATTGTAATTGCACTAGCAAGAGTGGAGAGATTCGAAAGAGAGACGTCCGTGCCCACCCCCACTCCAGCTATCAGAGTACAGCAACAATGGACCCTAATGAATTGGAATTTCCCCAGGGGTTTTATGCTGGAGAGGGGGAAAGCCCTGATGCCTGCCAGACTGGGCACTCCGAGGAGAAGCATCTCCCAGGCAAAGGTTTTACAGCGTTAACTCATCAGATCACTTCCTAGGAGAGACTGAAGCTGAATCAATGATGGCCGGGACCACATCTTGACCAGGACTGCTTTGTTGTGGCCCTCCATTTAAACCTGAGCCTTGTGTCAGGACCATGAGAATGGACTTAAGGTCATCGGCACTATTTACTTATTCCTCTTTCCAATGTGGCTATATCAAGTGCATTTCTTTTTTCTGATTTTCCAATTATTTGTCTCTTCCATTAGCCTATTGGTGATGGATGGTCAAGCCTGGCTTAGCTGGGCTTCCAGCACCTGGGCTCTGACTCTAACAATCCCAGTAATACCACTTCATTCTCTGGGGTTCTGGTGGCCATCTTCAGGAACCCAAAAGGTTCATTAGACACCCACTTCTCTGAAAAATCATCAAAGGGGTACTTTACTTTCCTGGAACTACCATGACAAAGTGCCACAAACCTGGTGGCTGCAAACACAGCAATGTATTCTCTCGGTGGGACTAGACCCCTCTGAAGACTCCAGAAGAGCATCCTCCCTCCTCTCTCCCAACTGGGGGGCTTGAGACAGTCTGTGACCCCCACTAGCATCGATCTTCTCTCGGGTTCTATCTTCCCATGACCTCTTGCCTCTGCATGTCTGTCCAGAATCCCCTTTGGCCTTTTTCTCACAAGGACATCCATCCGTCCATGGGTTTAAAGTCCATTGTAAATTCCAAATACTTTAAACACCCTTGATTGCATGACTCCATTAAAGACACTGTTTACAAATAAGTTCACATGAACAGGTGCCAGGGATTAAGGCATGGCCATATCATTTGTGGTCAACTGTTCAATCCATTCTTAGGAGGAAATAGGACCTTCATTGGGTATATAAATATATATATGTATGTATATATATATATATATATATATATATTATACTTTATAAAGAATATATAGAATACATATGTAAAATACATCTTCTTACCAGTTTAGACCCTATCTATGCACCTCTTTCCTATCTTTCTCTTTCCTTGAACACTCCTTCCAGTCACATCCACCCACTGAGATGGACGGATACAGCTAGAGAGGCAGCAAGCCATCATAACCAGTCCATCTGCTCCTCCTGGGCTCTTTTCTGCACTGTGTCTTCACCCACAGCCTTGTAAGACTCGCTGTGAGCCATGCTTCAGATACTCAAGCCTGCACTCATCCCAATACTTATTCTTCTTGTTCCTCCCAGCAGGCCCAGCAGAACAGCCAGGAGAATTGGATGCCACCCTGAGACTTGGCAGTACCACCTGGCCCTGCCTGGCTCTTCACCAGTGCTACCTTAGGCACACATCATGTTTCACAGAGGAGGCCACACTGGAGACTCTGCTAAGCTGGAAAAAGAAGAGGCTGTGGATCTGGGTCAGAGCAGCAATGGTGTTTACAGTTGGACCAGGCAAATAGGCTCTGAGCAAATCTGGGTTGCAAGCTTGGCAGACCGATAGGAACACGAGGCCAGCTTTTCCTGCACAGCCCAGGTTTTGGCTCTTCTGATTGGGTAGATCTGTGACATGTGGCATATTATGGCTTACAGGAGCCAACAACATTTGGCATAGCTTTCCTGATGGTTTGCTTTACACCAGGATGCAGGTATACAGAGATAAGTCACTGTTTGTCTTCATGTAGATGAAAGTATGCAAAGGTCACATCCATATAAAAAGCCAATTGTCATAAAATGATAACTATATTGCAATGTCAGAGGAGATCCAAGGACTGAGAAAGGAAGGACTTGGTCTGTCTCCAGCAAAGGGATAAGGGTCAAGATAGGGACCCAGAAGAGGTCACAGTTACGCAAATGTTTAAAAGACCTAGTAAGTAAGGGAGGGGAGGGTCAGGTGGTCCGCTCCACTACTTCTCTACCTTTTCTGCTCCTCTCAGCCATAGTCTGGCCTTAAAGGAAGCACAATTTTTATGCAGACCTTTCTTGTTTGTTTGTTGTTGCTGTTATTTGTTTAGCAGTAGAGCAACAGATATTAACCCTATTCTAAAATGAGTCATGACCCAGGGAAAAAACCAACCAACAATGACTCCACTTGAAACTGAATGTCAGTGGTCACGGTCACTACTGCTACTGTTCACTATTCATAGTGTCCTGCTCCTTAACGTGCTCAACCTTAGAGATCAGCACGTTTGCACACACCTGTTGTTAAAAATGTTTTCTGGGGCCTGGGATGAGTGCTGTCCCTAGAGTGTTTTCAACACAAGCATGTGGATCTGAGTTCAGTACTTGGTGTAATAAAAACCAAATGAAACCAGTGTGGCAGCACATGGTTGCAATCCAAACACTGGGGAAGCAGGGAAATGCAGATCTCTAGGGCACGCTGATCATCCAGCCTAGCCTAATTGGCAAGCCCCAAGACCAGTGAGAGACCCTGCCTAAAAAACAAGGTAGCTGGATCCCTAGGAACAACACCCAAGGTTGACCTATGGCTTCCAGTTGCACACACTCCTGAGCATGCACACCCACATGTCCAAACAAACATTTCCACTGACTTCGCATATAATGTTGCTGGGTCCTGGTTACCAAGAAAGCGATCCCCAGTCTCTGTCCAAGTGACAAGGCTTACCCACACTGTTCAGTATGTGGTCAACGTCTCTGCCCATTAATTTAGTTTTAATGTTTTAAATTATTTGGTGTGGCTGTGCAAATGTAGATGCAGGTACCCGGACAGCCCAGAAGTGTGAGTCGGATCCACTAGAGCTGCAGTGGCAGGTGGTTATAAGCTGCATGGCTTGGGTGCTAGGAACCAAGCTAGGATCCTCTGCAAGGGTAGCTGGATCGCCTCACAGCTGAGCCATCTCTCCGGCCCTAAGAATGACCTTTTCTGGTTGTGTCTTCCCACCAACACCTTTGCAACAAGTTGTAACATGTTTGAGTTTGAAAAATGATACATCTTCATTAGTATTAGTTTTATCCTATTATTAGGTTGTATTTAAGTAACTTAACTAGATAAATTCACATATACACTTTCAGTGTGCTACTATCCAATAGTAAAGCAAGCATGGCTATGTTGGTCAGCATTTGATATGTGCAGCATGCATGTCAGCACTGAATATAAAAATTCAGAGTTTTAGAATCCAAACACAGACCTCGAAAACTTGAAAGCCACCAGACATAAAAGGTTGTTTGAATCCATTTATGTTCTGACCGTGGGGGTTAACATTAGGTTAGTGCTTGCCAAGAGTTGGATGGAGGAGGGAAATTAACTGGAAAAAAAAAAGTAGGGAAGTTTAAGGAATGTTCTGTACCCTGATTGGAATGGTATTTACATGACTGAACTCATTAGTAAAAATTCAACCAACTGTGTAACCAAAAGGCATGAATTTTGTTTAATATAATCCTGTCTCCATATATTTTAAGGAAAGTCAGGTCGCTTCTGATTCCTTCCCCCGGCACGTTCATGTGGCTTCCTGTCTTTTACCTGATGTTCGGAATGCCTGGGAAGGCAAGCTTTGCCCACCTCATGCCTCTTCCCTTGGAGAGAGGAGTTCTGGAGTATGATTCTGAGTGACACTGGCACCAAGAAGCTGAACAACATATATGTGAGTCATTAGGAGAGAAGTACAGAGCACTTAAAAATTATAGTATATATTATATTTTATAATTATATATTAAATTATAAAATTATAATATATAATATATAACTGGCATACATGTATGTAATATTTTAGAGCTAGGCAATAATTTTCTCCATGATTTAGAGATTTTATTTCTGAAACACTCACTATGCTCTCTGCACATCAGTAGCAGAGCACCAGGAGGGATGCTCTGAACAATAGACTCTCTCTCTCTCACTGTTCTGGAGACTGAAGCCTGAGACCCAGACAGCAGCTGGCCTGTTGTCTTCTTAGACCCATGTCTCCCGGTTTTCCTGCATGCCTTCTTGCTGTGAGTCTGCATCCTAATCGATTCCTGTAAGGATACCAAGTCTTACTGGATTAGAAACCACCTTACTGATTTCCTTTTAACTCAGTCACCTCTGTAAAGCTCTATCACCAAATGCAGTCACATGCTGAGATATTTTGGGTTAGGATTTCAAAATGGGGGGGGGCACAGTTCAGACGCAGTAAGCACACCTGTCCCTCCTTCCTGCTCCACACAGATCCTTTCCCATTGCAATCTCCACCCAGCAAACTGCCTCTCCCAAGATGGATGTTACTGTATCTTTTTCACTTTGGTTAACTCTGTATCATCTTAGTAATCTCTCTGATCATATCCATGTAAAAAGGGAAGGAAACCAATACACTAAGAGATCCAAAGGGTGCAACACTATTACAGTAGAGAGCGTGTTGTTTAAATCTTAAACGGTCTTATTAATTTTAAAAAACAAAACAAAAATAAAAACAAAAACAAAAACCTGAGCCAGATATTGGGGTAAAAGCTGAAAGATCAGAGAAGCAGAGCAAGCCACAGCCAACCTCACCAACTCCTCAGCTGTTTCCTCACGTCTTATAGACCTTTCTTCACCCTGCTGTATCACTTCCTGGGATCAAAGGCGTGTGTGTCTCCAAGCAAAGGCATGACATCTCAAGTGCTGGGATTAAAGTGTGTGCCACCACTGTCTGGCTCTGTTTCTCTCCTAGACTGAGTCAGTCTCATGTAGTCTGGGGTGGCTTTGAACTCAGAGATCCAGACAGATCTCTGCCTCCCGAGCACTAGGATTAAAGGTGTGTGCCACCCCTGCCTGACCTCTATGTCTAATCTAGTGGCTGGCTCTGTCCTCTGACGCTCAGGCAAGCTTTATTTGGGTACACAATATATCACCGCAGCATGTGGTTTGATGTTTTTGCTTGTTTCTTTGTTTTAAGACACATATCTTTAAATTTTATTTTTATTTGTGGTATATCTATGTGCTCATGTGTGTGTAGTGTGTGTGTGTGTGTGTGTGTGTGTGTGTACCTTTATAGGTATAAATGCCAGGGGTAAACATTGAGTGTCTGTTTATTGCCACCTTACGTTTTGAGGCTAGGTCTCTCACCAAATTTAGAGCTTGCAAACTGGCTACACTGGCCAGTGAGCCACACCCCACACGCCACCCCAGGATCCTCCTGTGGCCAACTCCCAGTGTCGGGATTATAGGCACATAGAGCAATGCCTGGCTTTCTACATGAGTACTAGAGATCAGAACTCAGTCCTCTGTTTGCAAAGCCAGCATTTTACTAACTCAACCATCTTTTTAGCCTGATTTAGTACATTCCTACAGATCCTTGCCTTGAAAGGTTATGGAAAGCATCTCTGAACACTTCAATGAACATATGAAATATGTTAATAGAAATGGAAGTACTGCCCACAGCACACAGTCTTCTATTCGCCACCGCCGCCGCCGCCACCACCACGACTATAAATGGGTAAGGAATGGTTGGATAGCAGCTGTGAGGCAAGGCAGCCTGTTCAAGTTGAACACCAGAGTCTGCAGCGAGCATGAATAATTGATGGTAAGTCAGGGCCTTTCCACCGTTTATCTCTGAGCAGCACAATATTTCAAGCTGAAAATGTGTCTCCTGTTGAACGGCAGGGAGGCTTACTGAACATCAGGCGAAGGAACATGAGCTAGCTCTGCGTCGTGACACGGCACTCCCAGGGAGCCCGGGGAAAAGTGCAGGCACGCCTCTCCTTCAGTATGTGTGCAGTCCCAGAGAGCATTGAATAAAAGCAGCGGCAGCTCAGACTGAGTGCACAGAAGCAGTGGCAGCCTGAACTTTAAGGTTCAACGTTTCTTTTAAAATGTCTTGTGAATTCCACATATGTACACAACAACATATGATCATATCTCCCACCATCTCCCCCTTCATCTTCACCCATGTTTTCCTCTGCACATTCCCCTCCCATCTTTATGTCTTTTCTTAAAAAAAATAATAATAATAATAATAATAACCTACTAACTCTAGTTAGTGCTGCCCATATGTGTTTAGGGCTGTGGCCATCCACGGGAGCATGGGAATCTTACCAATGCCTACATCCTCAGAAAAGAGTGATTCTCCCTCCTCCATCGACTGTCAACTGCTCCTCGGTAAGAAGTGGGTCCTGCAGATCATCCACCCATCCCTGCCAGGGTTCTGACTGGCTTGGGAGGGCGGGCCTTGTGCAGGTAAACACAGCTGCTATGCATTGGTGAGTGCACCAGCCATGTCTTATCCAAAAGACAGCCGTTCCCAGCACCCCTCCCCGCCCTCCAGCTCTCCTCACCTCCCCTTCTGCGATGTCTCTTGAGCCTTGGAATCGCAGTGGGGGCAGGGGGGGTTGATATCGATGTTTGTTGTGGAGCATTCCTTCAGTCTCTGATTCTCAGCACTTGGACCTATCATGCAACTCCCTGTTGACTGACTGTTGCCCCCTACAAAAAGAAACTTCTCTGACCAAGGTGGAGAGCAGTCCAGGTGTATGGGTATAAACATAAATATATAGAACACAATTTGTCATCATGAACATTTTGCAAACTACAATAGCAAGTTCCATCCTAGGGCCTGTGGCCTTCCTAGCTATGGGCTTTTGACCAGAGAGGACTTCACTATCAGGTATTAAGTTTATTCCTGTGGAGCAGGCCTCAAATCA
Source organism: Onychomys torridus (assembly GCF_903995425.1). Taxonomy (NCBI): domain Eukaryota; kingdom Metazoa; phylum Chordata; class Mammalia; order Rodentia; family Cricetidae; genus Onychomys; species Onychomys torridus. The sequence goes on along the minus strand of NC_050451.1, from coordinate 65,086,461 downwards.
ATCGGAAAGCTATTAGTTGCCCCATAACAGCTGTGCCACTATCACACCCGTGAGCACATCCTGCCCGGCAGGTCGGTATTGCAGCGTGCAGGGTCCAGCACTGGGTGAAACCATTAATGTCTTTTCTCCCTTAGCAGCCTACACAGGACCTTCCACCACTAGCAAACAAAATACAGAGAGGTCTTTAGAATGGATGCCTAGCCTAAGAAGTGATGAGTCCATCAAGGTTGGATGGGAGGCGTGGTTAAGGGTCAGTGAACGTCACAACATCAGATTGGTGACAGATGACCATGAAGAGATAGGAAGGATGATAGGAACACTTCAGGTTATGGTACCACACATCAGAAGAGGGGAAATGCACCAGTCACCGCCGTGCTGGATATTAGAACCAGGTGTCTCTCGCTGTGCACGTCCTGCACCAGATGTTCTGCATATCACAGGTCACTCTTACACCAGCGTTGCCGTTTGCCTCTGACAATCTCTGGTTGCAGTTGAGGGTGGCAAAGCCCTGTACGATACTCTGGATGGCAGAGTTAGAGCCCAATAGCCCAAAAGCCCAATTTTCTCTGACACCCAAGCCTGCCCTCTTCTACTGCTCACCATAATGGCCCCATGCTATAGGTATAAGCAGGTGTTATTCATTACAGTGAGCAGATAAAACAGACTGAGTAAAAGGAACGCAGTGTATTTCTGAGTATGGTCTCAGTTCTTTCAAGTTATTTATTTTTAATTGTATTCACAAAGTTCCAAGATAATCTATCCAAGTTCTATCTAGCAGGCTCTGCTAGAAGAATCCACTTAAAGGGGGAACATAATTGCTTTTATGCTCAAATTTCTGATGCTCACAGGGTGTCACAAGACTTTTTTCCCCCTGGAGAGGACTAGGCAATGTCAAGCCCTCTCTTTAAGATTCCAGTGACAAGACAGAGTCCAGTTACACCAAAGTTCCCCGAGGGAACTGAATTCATTGAGCATACTTGCTGAGCGTGGGTGACCTCAAAATATCTGCACTGGAAAGTCTTCAACCCAAATGGATGATGGCTTCCCCACAGCTGCATAGATGGGGTCCCCTTCCCTCCCCCCCCCCCCCCCCGCTCTCCCCAGCCCACACCCTCTAGACCTTCTGCAGATCCCTGGACCAGTACAATCAGGGAACCATTTGCATGTAACTGGTTGGGAGGAATAACTGGATCCTCAGGTGAGGGTCCCCACCCCTCCTTCTAGGAGGGATCCTCAACAGTCAACAAACAGTTGTGATGATCTTCTGCAAGCAGACAGATGGTTCAAGAAGGTGGTGGGTGTGTGACTTGAAGGATGGTACCATGTAACACATGAGATGGCTATTTTGAAGAGTGCCACCCCTTTCACCAAAGGAAGTCAGATAAAATCAACTTCTGCTCAGTTTCCAGCAGCTAGGTATAGCACGAATCTTAAAGGGTCTTATTAATTTAAAACAAACAAACAAACAAAAAACCATGGGAGCCAGGCATTGGGGTGAATGCTGGAAGATCAGAGAAACGGAACCAGCTACAGCTAACCTCACCTTGCCAATTCCTCAGCTGATCCTTGTTTCCTCAAACTGGCAGCCTCTGTGTCCTCATCTGAATTGATCTCAGCTAAACTGCTGCTAAGAGCCTAATAGCTTAACCAGGCTCTAAATCCTGGTCCTCACGCTTATATACCTTTTTGCTCCATGCCATCACTTACTCAGATTAAAGGCATGTGTCACCATGCCTGGCTGTTTCCAGTGTGGCTTTGAACTCACAGATATCCGGATGGATCTCTGCCTCCAGAAGGCTAGGACTGAAGGTGTGTGTGCCACCATTTTCTGGCCTCTATGTCTATCTAGTGGCTGTTCTGTTCTCTGACCCCAGATAAGTTTATTAGGGTGCACAATATATATTGGGAGGACACAATACCACCACAGCTAAGAAAGTGTGGTCTGCCTACAGATGAGTTACTGTCCCATGGGAGTCAAGACAGGGTAACTTTCAGAACAGAAATATTCAGACGGTACACATTTGGTTGCCATACCACTCAGATGCTTAAAGTGGTTGCTATGGTTGGTACTCACTGGTAAGGTCGGTAAGGACCATTAGGAAGACTCCAGAAAGAACAAAGAATCTGGACAAAGAGAGCGAGTACAGGAGAAGGAATCCTCATTGGTGACTGTGGTGCTGTTCTCAGTGTTCCTGGACACAGACACTGAGTATGAATGCACATGCAGTAGAGCCCAGGTGGCTCTGAGATGCCTGTGCAGGGTTCAAACCTCCCAACCAGGCCTGCCCTACCCATGGTGCCTCAGCCTTTCATGTCTGTGACTCAGACTTGGTGTTTACTTGGGTAGGAGGGGGTAGAGTAGGCTATTACATCAGAAAGGAAGGGATGACTGCAGACCCATTATGCCTACAGCCCTAGGATTTTTTTTTTAAAAAATCTGCATACCTAGCCCTCCCTCCCTCTCCAGCTCATCTCTGCTGTCATAGTGCCTCTGACTCATCATTGAACCAAAGAACTAACCGTCCAGTCCTCACACTTTCTACCTGCTCCTCAGCACTGAGAGACTTTTAGCTCCAGACTGTTTACAGAACCTATTTTAGCAAACTGTTCATAGAATCCTGGCTTCATCACCCTCCACACGCTTTGGACCAAGTCCTCTCTCCCTATGAACTGAACCAGTTAGAGGTTCCATCCTATCCCCTGTGGTCTGTTCTGAGTGAGTTGTTAGGAAGTCAAGCCTCTCATTCCTCCGTTTCTGAATGCCTGAAACATGGTTCTAACTGGAAATCTGAACCCCAGGAATCCAGGCGGACTGGGCTCCTGGTTTCAGAGGTGTCGGTCAGTGGGCACAGAAGGAAAGAGCATGGCCATGGCAGAGTAGTTCACATCATGGTGGTCAGGAGGCACAGAGAGAGGATACCCTCCCCGGAATGGATGTCTCCTCCAGCCCCTTTACGTTCCCCAGTCTAGGTATGGGCACTCATTCAGGGACAGTCTTCCTCCCTTACTGAATCCTTCAGGTGAACACCCCCATCGACACACTCAGAGGTGAACTTTACTAATACCCCAGGTTCATCTAGACCCAATCAAGTTGGAACCAAGATTAATCACTAATCTCTTTGTGTCCACTGATCCTGGCATAGGGTCTGGACTCCTGAAGACATCACCAACTCTAGTCTCCTTAGGATTGTCCTTCTAGGCTTCTCAAATATGTCGACCATGCACAGTGATGGGTGAACTTCCAAGAGGTACTTTTGCATGTCAAGCCCACTCTGTGGTACCTCTCTCTGGTGGTGCTCCCTTCCAGTCCTCCCACAGCTCTGCCCTCGACAGGGTCAGATCCCTCTCCCCCTTCCCTTCCTCTGCTAATGTGATCATGGCACTTGTCACCCAGTATGTGTTGTTCTGTGTGTGTTGTTTATCATGTTCATCCTGTGTTTACCCTCAGGAGACCCTAAGTCGAGGGAGATCAGGGCTCAGTCTCATTCACTGAACATGTGATTGAGTACTCAAAATGCTATTTCCAAATGAGGAAAAGGGAAATAACAATACTTTGGTCAAATCTGTCGTTAGGGATAGGCATGGTCTCATCACCAGGTTCTTGGCACATATTCCAGAACTCCAAGCCCTAAATGATTATGATAGCGTTGTGAATGTCCAGTCAAACAGTGCCTTCCAGAGAACTACAAACACAGGAAATCCTTACTCAGAAGATCACAGCAGAGCAGCAGTTGCTTTTCAATCTCTCCTTTGGGTAGAAAAATGTGACTTCTATGTGTTTCTGTACATTTCAGCTTAGATCTGTTAGTACAGAAACCTTTCACTGCGTATCCAATATTTAAGAAATTAGCAAAGTTCACAGCCTAATGAATGTTGTTCCACAAGAATACCACCTCTCTCCCCTTACAAAGCCATAGCCAGCAACATGCAGTGACCACAGGATCCCATTCCTGAGACCTAGGGTCCACTGCACAATCCCTCACTGTCCAGAGAACCACATTCTGTTGGAGCTGGCACTTGAGAGGACATTATTTGTCATCCTGGGGTTAACTTGTGCAAGCTGTCTGAAGTCTTCTATCTCTGAGTCCCTCATTTTTAATATGTACAAGGGCCCAGACTCAGTTCTAGTGTAACACACACACACACACACACACACACACACACACACACACACACACACGCACATGCATACACAGGCACACATCAACACCACAGTCCTTTTTCTCTAAGCCTACAACACAGAGTCAGGGTTTAATCATCATTTCTATGTAAAATAAATACCAAACTGTAAAATTCTCCAACCTGATATCTCTCCTTCCTTTACTTTTTCAAACAAGGAGGGAGGGCAGTCTCATACCCAGGTCCTGAGTGGATGCAGCGAGCAGAATGCAGTTCTCCAGTGAGCCACTAGGTGGCATCTAGCAAAGACACTCGGCAAGCTTTTCCTGAGCCCTCCATGTTGGCCGCCATCATCTGGTGGGCGGGTTGGAGTTAAGCTGCCATCTGTCTTTATTTTGCTACCTTGCTCAGTCGGACACCATACAATTACGTCGTGCAAATGTGGCTCTCCAGTAGAGCAATTACAGAGGCTCTTTCTAAACGGCATCACCGCCTGCCTGACATTCTTCCTGCCTCTCCGGGAGCGCGGAGCACTCAGGCTCCCTTTGATTGGCTCTGCTTCCAGGCTTTATTATCTTCAAAGTTAGAGAGAAATTGGTCTGAATTCGAAGCCACAACAAGGCATGGCTTTGCTTTCCCAGTTGAGAGCCTGCCCGTCGACAAGCTCCTATTCCGTAAAAACCGCATGCTGCACAGCGGAGAGCATGGGCTGTTCCCGTGCAGCCCACAGAGAGGCCGCTGCCTGTGGCGTGAGGACGCTCCATGTGTGTTTGGCTGCTGCTGATAATGTTAGTTTGATACCCAAGGGAGAGGTAGAAGGAGTGACTAGTGACGCATAGGGCCGGAAAAAAAGGCAAAAAGAAAGAATAAAAAGGGAGGAGTGAAGTGGTGTTTGAATGAGCTGCCTTCATCGCTGTTCCATGATTAGTTCCCAAGTTCAATGGCTGGAAAGGATTTGTTTTCTTCTATCATCTGTTCCCAGATCCACCCATGTGTTCCTTGATCCACGCCTGCGTTACTGTGTACTAAAGACCTACCTGCCCTGAGACAGCAATGAGATGTATGACGTGATCTGAGCCCCAGGAATCGGCTCACCAATCGGCTCACCAACAGTCACTGTTCTCTTAGGGCTGGTGATGTAGAGGATGGGGTGGGGGGGCGCAGAGACAGGTATTTACTGAACCCATAGAAGTATGTGGCCGTATTTACTGAACACATAGAAGTATGTGGCCATAGGGAAAGAGACCCATGAGAGGCTGTTTAAGCTTCCGATGGTGCCCTCCCCTGGTCTGGGGGTCCAGAAAGGGTATCTGGGCTTGGTGACAATGAAGGGGATTTCACAGTAGGGTATTTTGCTTGACGGCCATGGGTTAAATGTTCTGCTCTGCTGTTAGTTGATGCCAAACTGGTATGTGATGATCAACCAGGTTACATTTAGCAAGAAAAGAAAAAGTTCTCTTAGAATGAGAACCATAAGAACACAGCCCAGCCCCTGATAAAAAAAGGCAAGCAATTCTCTCTATTCCTGGCTCTCCACTGTGTTAGCTACAAGTTGTCTTCCCTTTTAACCCACTTCTTCAATCGCTGGCTTTTGCTTTTATTTCTCCTACCAAAATTAGATTGAGATCATCCTGCCTCTGTAAGCGGGTATGTTTTGTGCAAAGCCCCTGTGTTTGCTGATCAATCCAAAGAGTACTGGGCATTAATGTATCAGTTGATGTGGTTGGCTGGAGGAGATCTTCAGATTCCATTCACCTTCTCAATTTTATTGTTAGTGTTTTGTTTTGTTTTGTTTTTCGAGACAGGGTTTCTCTGTGTAGTTTTGGAGCCTGTCCTGGATCTTGCTTTGTAGACCAGACTGGCCTCGAACTCACAGAAATCTGCCTGGCTCTGCCTCCCGAGTACTGCGATTAAAGGCGTGTGCCACCACCGCCCGGCCACCATCTCAATTTTTGATTTTAGAAAATTCATAAGTTAGGAAGCAAAGGAGAGGCATGAAAAGAGAACAGGGAATGTCCTCTGTGTCTACCTCACCCTCTGGACTGTTGGTCGTCCGGGTGTGACATCTCTCTTCACCGCCTGGTTATAAAGCCAAGTTCAAAGTAGGAGTTGGAAGAAGTCAAGACTGACCTAGTCACCTGGCATATATAAGACCGTGTGCTTGTGACATGTCATTTCAGGAGAAAGGAATGGGTGAATTATGAAGGGTTATCCTGTGTTCTCCATACTTCCCTATACATTTGTGAATGGCCTGCTCTCCCAGGACTTTGCCCTAAAACCTGAATCTATTTGTCATTAAGCATTTGAAGTCTGAGTCCTTTAAGTTATCCTTAAAGAGAGTTGTACCCCCAGGTAGTGTCAGGACCGACCCTAGCTGCAGTCATACTTTCTACATGCCTCACCAAGTTCCTCCCTGAGGCTGACTCTGGGGGACTGAAGCTGGACCCCACCAAATGGGGCCATCCAGAGTGTTTAAAATGCATGATGATTTCTGGCTGGAAACACTTATGGCCTTCCACCTCTCTAGGATCCGCTATCCTCATGGACGCAGTAACTTACAGACCACACGTGGAGATGCCATAAGAAGAAGAAATGTGGCCTGAGCTTTAGGCACCATGGACACCTCTGGGGAGAAGGTTGACTTAGCAGTCATTTCCATTTGGGGGAAGAGGGGCCTTTTGTTACATTTGATTTAACTGACCAAACTCATTTTTGAGTCTTTCCTTTCTCAGCATGGGTGGCATGAACCCTCTTGTCTCTGCCCCTACCACTCCAAGCTCCTGTTGCCAGCATCTGGGCAGGAACTCGCTTCCACCTCTCATCAACCATGTCTGAAATCCTGGGTCCTTGGGGACCTTGATTTCTCTTTCCCTTTCTTGTCTATCATCTACCTATCTATCATATTTTGAAATATGCCTTCATTTCCTTGGCCAAGGCTATGTGTGAACTACAAAATACAAAGCTGGAGTCATAGAGGGAAATCACAGAAGTGTGGCTTACTATGTATGTACCGGCCCTTGAGTTATTCATAGGGCCCTCAGTTAATCTCCACAAGAACCCTGCGTGGGTGGTGTGTCATTACACCTGTCTTCCTCTTTCATCTGAACTTCTGCCTCTTTTAGAATCCAGTTCAATTAGCATTTCTTTTATGGCATCTCCCATGAACTTCCCAAATGCCCTTCATGTCTGAATGTCACGGCTCTAACAGCATCCTTCCACCAGACCACAATTCATTACACAGCATATTTTACAAGCTCCTCAACCTTCCCTAGGTTGTCTTTGGGATGCTGGAGGATGAGAATAGGTCTTCTGTCTTGGTTTCCTAATCCCTTATGACTCAATACACAAGCAGGTGCTGGACAAGGTCTTTGTCCTACAGTAGTCAGCTTTTGTTAGCTTGGTGCCGTTCTCAAAATAACTCCAGGAGACCAGCCAGTTATTAGCCAATGGGAAGACTGGGGGACTGGGGAGTTAAATACATTTCCAAGAAGCACACAGAGAGAACTGGAACATGAACACATGCAGATGTGATCTGAAGTTTATATTAAGTTACATGGTCACTCTGACTGGTAACAGGGAATGGAACTCAGCATGGGCACTGGCACAACCCAGTGCTAAATAAAGCACCTCCAGACTTATGAATGAAAGAACGGAACAACAAACAAATGAATCCCCTTCACAATGCTTTCACAGAGGCCACTCTTGGTTTATGATCATATCCTTTAGTTTCACAAATGCCCCTTCAGCCCCTCTGTCCCCAATCTCAGTCCCCAACTACACATGACACCTTCTGGTGAGTCCTGCAGCCCATGGCCTCCTTCTTTTTCTCCTGCTCCTTGTCAACGGCCTATCAAAATTAAGTCTCAAGCCAATCAGGGCTTCCTTGGGTGTCTGATTCACTGTTCAACAACCATTAAGTGCTTAAGCCTGTCAGGATATCACTATCCCTTATGAGATTCATTTCCCTACCAACATCCATCACTTTAACCCAAGCATCTTATTTGCTGATTCTGCCTCGCTATTGGCCTGTGTTGCCTCCAGATTTTGAGTGAGCTGCCCTGTTTTGAATACCTGCAACCTGTCAGGAGCTGAGCTGGGTTCTGGGAATATAGAACTTAAAGCATCAGTGTGTGAAGGTCAAGAATCAGCAGGAGGACCGAAGCAGAAATTCCAAAGCACTGTAACTTTGGCAAGTGGCTTAGAGGAAAGCCTGGGTAGCTATGGAAACATGTGGGATGTCTTCCTCTGCGTCTTCAATAGCTCACCCTTGGGCTCTCCCCTCGCCTAGCCCAACTTACGTCTCTCAGGAGGATTGAAATGTCTGCCCCTTTGTCTTCATCCTTCAGGCAGCAGCTCCTCATCTACGCAATCAGAATGTTCGACATCTATCTCTCCTTATTAATGCATTCATTTGCAAACTATCATTTCCTTGAACATTTCCTCCTCACCTGGGGAATTGTAAGGGGCAACAGAATAAAAGATACCAGACAAAAAGGAAAGATGAGAGGCTAGAGAGATGGTTCCGCTGATGAAATGTTTGTCATGCAAATGTGAGGACCTCAGCTTGGACTCTGTCTTAGTTAGGGTTCCTATTGCTGTGTGGAGGCACCATGACCACGGCAACTCTTATAGCAAAACAAAAATGAAAAAACATTTAATTGAGGTGGCTTGCTTAGTTTCAGAGGTTCAGTCCATTATCATCACAGTGGTAAGCATGGCTGTGTGCAGGTAGATGTGGTTCTGGAGCTGAGAGTGCTACTTCTTGCAGGCAACAGGAAGTCAACTGACTGTCAAACAGAGGGAAGCTTGAGCAAAAGAGACCTGAAAGCCCACTCCCATAGTGACACATTCCTCCAACAAGGCCACACCCCCAATAGTGCCACTCCCTTTGGGGGCCATTTTCTTTCAAACCAGCACAGACCCCAGCATCCATGTAAAAACTGAGTGTGGTGGTATATTCCTGCATTCCCAGCACTGGAGAGGGGAGACAGGAAGAGCTCTGGGGCTTGCTGGCCAGCCACTCGAGATACTCGGCGAGATTTAGATCCAGCGAGAGACCCTGTCTCAACACAGGAAGTGGAAAAAACACAAGGAAGACACTCACCATTGACCTCGGACCGCTATACATACATCCAGCACTCAGAAGGCAGAGGCAGGCAGATCTCTGTAAGTTCAGGGCCAACCTGCTCTAGACAGCAAATTCTAAGGTGCGTGCGCGCGCGCACACACACACACATACACACACACACACACACACACACACACACACACACAGGATAAGACAATGATTCTTCTCCAGATGATAGTCTAGAACCAAAAGACAGTAAGAGCCCAGTATACTTTTTAATTTCATGGTAGATGTTGGATCCATAAGAGAGCAAATTGCTGACCTCGGTGCTGTTTGCCACAGATGAACAGTTGAACTAGTCACAGAACACCTAGGAATTCTCAAATACATGAGTGTGGGCCAGATAATGAAAAAAGACCAAAGCCCCGTGGGTAGGGGGACACAGCTGAGCAAACAGACATGGTCTTGGGTTGTCAGTCCCATTTGTGTTGAAGGCTCAGGAAGCCTGGGGGACATTCACACAAAGCTAGCAAAGTACTTGCCACATGAGCATAAGGACTGGAGTTTGGAACCCCAGGACCCACACTTAGCTGTGGCTCTATAATGATTTATTAATTGACAAAGAGCAGTCACCAAGAGTCGTCCACTTCCTTCCATCCTGCCAGACACGTCTTCCATCCAGAACCTTGCTCTAACCCACCTCATTGATGTGTCTCATCACATTTTATTTTCTCTCCCACCCAGGCCCAAAGTTTGCCCTTTGTCACTCTTGGACATAAGTAGCCACTCTCCAATGGGCCTCTTATGAAACCAACACCTATGCTTCGGCTTTTTGACTCTTGGGGCTGCCGCGCTCTTCAGGGCCCCCAAGCCTTTCATACTACCCTTCTAGAGCTGTTTTTCTCTAATTAGATCACTTGTCCTTGGAACTAGCTAATGCCCTGGGCAAGAAAGTCTCTTTTCACAGTTCCAGTGTGAGGATCAAGCTGTGAATTCTCTCCTTGCTTGGCTTGTCTGGTGTGCTGGGGCTAACCAACAATGGGAAGTCTCTCTTGGATTCTCCCACCCCGGGGATTCCATTCTTATGTCAGCATTTTTGTAGGTGAAAGGAGCGATAGAGATATGAGAGAATGGAATGCGCCACGTACAGACTCCACACGCCTTCAGAACAGTAATGCAGCGAGTTGGTAAAGGTCCCAAATCTGAAGGGCAATGTGCTTACCAAATATTCCTATGCTCTGAGCTAAGCCAACAGGTTCTCCATCTCCTTAGCAACCAGAACACAAACATGTCTTACCTGAATTATCCAGTCTCTTTGCCAAAGCTACTCACTGCGAGTGGGGAGGGAAAACAGGGGATTGGTGAGAGAGTCCACATCATTCCCAGACAGCACATTTATCCTGCTGTCTGATGGGACGGTGACCTCATCAACCTCATCAACACCTCACTTGTCACATTGATCAGCCAGGCCTTGACTTCCTGGTAAAAGGTTAATACAAACCAACCTCTCTGTGTCAGTCAACGCCATTCAGGAGACTGATAAAAACAATTTTGCAAGGTTTTCCAGAAAGTTCTATTTATAGAGACACACCTAAATGGCTAAAGACAGCAATTGTAAATAGCCTCCTCTGCATCTGAGGGTAAGACCTGCGTTGTCTCCACTGTGGACCTTCCCCCTTCCTCAGGGACTTCATACGCCTATTTGTTCTTGACAATGCTAGCCATGCCAAGTACAAAGTGTTTGATACAAATCACGTCCAGGGAACTGCCTGATCAGTTGGACCATGTCAAGAATAAGCGGAAGCGCCGCCTCTCACACTCTAGGGTCTCAGAGGCAATGTCTCCAGAGGGAAGCAGTGAATGAAATAGAGTTCAATCTTGGGAATGTGATAGACTCCCAGAGCTTAGTCTGGAATGTTCTTTCCCTAGGACTCTTACCGTCTTTGTCTCCTAAGGCCGGCTGGGCAGACTCTCAGTGTGGCCTGCAAGGTTGTTTTTGAGCGGGTGACTCATCACACGGAATGCACACTTGCACACTCAGCCTATATCCTCATAGAAGAGCCTCCCTAGGGTGCAGGGCAAGGGAGTAACTGTAAGGGTAGGAGCCCAGTGAGAGACAAACACAATGGGATAATAAGGTGGGCCATCTCCTCTCCCTGTCCCCAAGCTGGGTCTCTTCAGGATATTTGCAAACTCAGAGGAGAAGGTACTTGTGAATGAGTGTGTGCACACAGGTATGTACCACCCGATGAGGATCTGACTATAAATGCTAAGGCCTCTGTCATGCATGTGGAAATCCATGTAGTATTGCAGACCACAGAAGCACTCCATGTTAGCCTAACCACAGAACAACTGCCAAGCCCAAGTCTGGGAGGAAAAGCTAACCATTTTCCACGGAGTTGAAACATAGGCTGTTTTCTTGCCGGCTTCAGCTCCTGGAACTCACTGAGCACAGCTTGTAAAACAAGAGGGCCAAGGCAGTGAGAAAGAGGTGTAATGGAAGAAAGAAGAACGCCAACCAATTGCCAAAACTCTCCTGGTGGCGAGGTTAGAGTGTGGGAGGAAAGCATGACCGTGAGGAATGAGCTGCATCCCAGGCACCTTCTCCAAAGGATTCAGCCAGATGGTGTCAAGCAGCCAAATCCAGAGACAGAGGCTGGCCATGTGGCTGCCTCTGTCCCTGCCAGGCCTGGCTTAGCATGGAGTGCAGAATGCTTTGTTGACAGAGATACATTGCCTGGAAGTGGGAGAGGGAGATTTATGGGAATGACTGTGCAGTTACATCTCTCCCAAACTGAGCTCTTGCACTGTGGTAGTATTGCTATTAATTTACATAGCAAGTATCTTACACCTTCTGGAGTAACTAACAGCTACTGAAGGTAGATAAAAGTAAATGCATGGTCTGGCTGACCAACCAGGCTGTTTCCTGGATTCGGTTTGCATCAAATACTTTGCGTGTGGTCTGGCTTGTATTGTCACAGAACAAATAGGAGTTTGAAGGTCCATAGAGGGGGAAAAGGTCCACAGTGATGACGACGCAGGTCCTACCTTCACATGCAAAGGAGGCTATTTATAGTTGTTGTCTTTGAACATGTAGGTGTGTCTCTATAAATAGAACATTCCAGAAAGCCTTCCTAGCAAACATTCTTTTAGCAGTCTCCTAAATCGTGTTGACGGAGAGAGGTGAGGTTGTAGTGACCCTTTACCAGGAAGTCAAGGCACGGCTAATAAATGAGACAAGTCAAATACCAGTCTTAACTCACCACACCTATCAAGCTCTGTGCAGTGGGCAGTATTGTTTCTAGTCCCATTTTACAGAGGAAAAATGTAAGGTATAGTTTCCCAGCTCTCCTAAGAAATGCAGGATTGAACCTCAAAAGTTTTAGGTGTGTGAAGTCACTCTACATATCTGTTTCCTATATGTAATGTACTTTTATACCAGTGTTATATACAGCAATCGAAAGAGGTCAATAAAGATGAAAATCTCGAAAGAAGACTCTGGTCTGAGGGAGAGATGGGGAGCAGTGCCTTTAGCTTAACCAAATATAGGCATCAAGAAAATATCAGAAATATCAGGTTCTGCTGGTGACTGTGCAGTCTCATGAGGAATTATTAGTCCCTTTTCCCTGCAACCTAAAAAAATAGTACACTGACCATCAAACATATAGGCATTTATTGGCACAGAGGCAGTAAAAACAGGCTTGGAACTTGACCTGCTCTTCAGAGTGGACACAGCTCCGCCCAGGTGGTCCTGAGAGCAGCATGTATATGAAAGACTTGAGCTTGGGCAGACATCTCTGGGTCCCACCAAGATGGAGTCTCCTGAGAAGAGCCCCTAACTGCTGGTCACACCTCCAGCCTCCATGATGACCGAAACCTCAGAGGTGGTACATCATTCCATTTCTATACTAATAAAATGGCTGTTCAGACAAATTCTGACATCAGATGGGAAGGGACCACACAGTGTGTGCATGCCAAGAGCTGGGGTCACTGATGCCATCCTGGATGTTGAATAACACAACCACTGGTGTGAGGTCTAACAAAATAAAATAATAATAATAATAATATGTTAATAATTCAGCCTCGTTTCTCAATATATCCAATTAAAAACTTATTATATATATATATATATATATATATATATATATATATATATATATATATCTTTATAAGCTTAAGTTTTAGTCTTCTTGCCTGTTTTGATTTTGTTTAGGGTGTATTTATTTTTAATCATTCACAGGTTATCTATCTTTTAACATGTTTATTGATTCAGCATGTGTGTGTATGGGTTCTGGGGATCGAACTCAGGTGGTCAGGCTTGGCAGCAAGCCCCTCTACCCTCTGAGCCATCTCATGGACCCTGTTTTCTTTCCTTTCTGTTCTAAGGGGAGAAGAAGAATCTACTCCCTTATACTCTCTTATACTGCTGACCATTTCTTGGCTAGTTTAATTTTTTTTTTAAAGAGATTCTTTATGGTTCTGTACATAATGCCAACTTGTCTGTTTGGATCTGATTCCATCATGTTAGGGAGCATTGACTTTTTATCTCTACTATGTATGATTAAGAAATAAATTATTTAAATTTCTCCTAATATCATCTCTGTCCAAGCTCTTAGCAGTGTTACCATTATTTTTATATCTTCAAGTTTCTCTTTCCTTTCCCTTGAGGCCCCATCCAGGGTACCAGTCTTGGTGTCCCTGGTCCCAAGATACAATTAAGGTGTGGAGTGGAGGTCAGTCTTGACCACAGCATCCTTGTGTCAGTATTGCTGGCTTGTCTGAGTTGATCCAGCTGTGCAGACCATAGCTAACTGCTCTTTCCCAAGATGACAGTGGGGGCCAGCCTGCAGAATCCCCCCTTTAATCCCCATAGATGCTGGCATGACAAGAGGAGACTTATCAATACAATACAGGGCACATGTTAAAATGTAATTTTATATAATTTTAATATATAAAAGAGTTTTTAATATATAAACTTATTTTTTCATATATAAAAATCTCAGATACACTACAAAGTTACTTCTTGTTCATTTGAGATGGGAAGGTAACTGAGTATCCTGTATCTGTACTTCTACATCTCAGAATCCGAGAAAGGCAGAACTGAACACACCCCAACCAACAGAACCAGAAGCCCAAAAAACCATGAGTCCTGTGAGGAAGCCCTGATGAAAATGAAACCACCAGGGAGCCCCATAGAACCTAGCAATGCAAAGGGGCAACCCTGGGAAGGGGCATCATCCACAGGGAGGTTTCCCGGAGATGACCTGGGTTGTCATGTACATCGCCCCCAAATTTCCTCATAAACAAACAGCGCCACAAACCTCGCTCAGGCCTTACACACACATAGTTTGCCTCCAGAGCATTTGTACGTGCGGCTCTCTCCACCTGATCCAGATTTGGATTTACTAAGTGCCTGTAATGTGACTGGGAACCCTGTGTTCCGTCTCCTTATCTTCAACAGCAATCCCTCGAGGGAAACATCACTTGCTACTGTTATAAAATAGCAGTGTTCCAGATGAGGAAACTAAGCTGCAAAAGGTCCCCATTGACTAAGAAACTCACCCAAAATGTTGCCAAGACCCCATAACTAATGACAGTCAAGTTCCTTTCTAAACATGAACCACCCCCAGAATGCCTTGGAGGGCCCCCATCTTGCACAGTCTCGGCCAAACACATCTTACACTCACTCCTCCCGCTCACGGCCACGGTGAACTCTTATGAAAGAGGACCACATAAAAGAGAGACCTGGGGACAGTCCCTCCAGCAAAACGGTACCAGGGAGGCACTGGGATTTGCTATGACAATCCCAGGGATCAATACATTTGTCTTGAGAAACAAGGTGCTATAAGGTAGACAATACCCACGCCGTCTGAAGAGGCCAAGGAGTCGTGGTTTGCCAGCAGTGAAACATGCTCAGCCTTGTAGTACAATTTATATTGGTAGATGTGATGTGAGTTCAACCCATTGGCTTGGAAATGAACCTGCATGATTCAGACCTGGGAGGCTGCGCCTCTCTCTCAGCATATGACTCTGGCTCTGGGCCCTTCGCTCTTGCTCTGGACTGCAAGTTCAACGTGGGCAGGCGTCTGTCTCTCCTTCCGTTGCCTTGTGTTTCTCGGTAGCATTTGAGCACGGCTTTGGCCAGTGCTGAGCTTGCTGAAGCTTTTCAGTGACCCCCAAAGCTGACCCAGGGAAGCCTGATTTGCTTTTGTCCAAACCATTTATTTCTGTGCAAGAGATTTGCGGTCACTTGCAATCAATTACTGTAACTGAACTGAAAGGATCCGGAAAAATCACAAGGGAAAACAGACCATCTAGGCATTGGGGAGCCCAAAGCCTAAAAGTATCATCTGGCTTGGGTCAAGCTTTGTTAGTGTGTGCCGCCAGTGACAGAAGTCCCTCAGGTGTGGGGGCCCTCGGGCAGAGGCTATCTTCCGTTTCATTATGGTGATCGGGAACAAGGAACATCTGGGCCGGAGAGTGTACCCCTGAGAAGACAGACATCCCTCCCAAATAAAATGTGGATTGTTTAGGCGAACATCCTTGCCAGGTGGTGTTTCCATTCAAGTCTGTTCTGCCAAATGCTGAGGGACAAAATCACCCTTCCATCCCTCAGGTTCCAAAGAAAGCTCCCCTTTGCAGGCTGGGAAGCCATTTTCAGCTTTGGGAGAAAAATAAAGCACACCATTGTCAAGGCTGTCCCTGAGAACATCGTGCTCTCGGCTCTACTGGCTTGGCCAGAGTCAAAAGATCCAAACAAAGCTGCCTACCATGAATCCCATCATTCTGGCTCCCGCAGCTGGGTCCCTCACACCCCACCCCCAGTTCCACTCACAATTCAAGTGCTGGAGAATTTGTTCCAGGACAAGCTATAATTCCTGCTCATTTTAGACTTTACAACACTCCATCCAAGTGTTTTCATTTCCTTTTCATTAACATCCTGTGTGTGTGTGTGTGTGTGTGTGTGTGTGTGTGTGTGTGTGTGTGTTCATGTCTTTATGTGTATGCTATTCTGAGCATATGGAGGTCAGAGGAAACATTGGTATCAGCCCTCACCTGCCACAGTGTTTGGGACAGGGTCTGCCACCACTCTGGGCTAGCTGACGTATGAACTTTGGGGATTCTCCTGTTTCTGCCTTCCAGATCTCTGTTAGGAACACTAGAGTTATAGATAATCTACCACTTCTGGCTGCTACTTGGGTTCTGGGGATCTGAACTCATGTCCTCACACTTGCAGGACAAGGGCTTTACCTACTCAGCCATCTCCCTGGCCTTCCTTTTCCTTGTTTTTAACAAAGGAAATTCTGACTGCTAAAATCCTAAGCTGACAGCTTAGTCTGACACCCTCAAGTTGAAGAGAGAGACGGTCAGTTTGCAAGACTAGAGTAGATACAAGCATGAAGCTCAACCACTGAGCAAGCCTCTAATTGCTTCTCAGGGCACACAGGCCCTGGAGCCCCATGCTTGGCCCTGACACCTGTCACCATTCCTGAGTGGACCCAGGGGAGCAGTCTACTCAGGAAAGCCATTGGGGTCCTCCTCTTAATCCCTTGCCTTAGGGCTTGTGCCTACTGTCCTGTTCATTACGTTTCCACTTCTTCCCACCTGTGATGCAGAATAGGAATGTGATGACTGTCACGTGGAATTGGAAAAACAAGGAGAACTCCACGGAAACACCATTCTTTAACAATCTGTAGAATAAAGAGAATGCACTGGCAACTTTTCTCCATTTGTTGCGAGCAGACATAGGTGGGCACACACATGCATGCATGTATGAGCTTGACGGTGTAGCAGGAATCTTAAAAGTTCTTATTAATAAAATCAAACCTGAGGCCAGTTATTGAGGTGAATGCTGGAAGATCAGGGAAGCAGAACAAGCCACAGCTACCTCACCTTGCTAGTTCCTCAGGTGATCCTGTTTCCTCAGGCTGGATGCCTCTGAGTCCTCATCCAGAATGGATCTCAGCTGAACTGTGCTGCTTCAAAGCCTAAAAGCTTAACCAGCCAAAATGCTTCTAGTTTCTGGTCTTCATGCCTTATATAATCTTTCTCTTTCTGCCCCGACTCCCTGGGATTAAAGGCTCGATTTCTGGTATTAAAGGCATGTGTCACCATGCCTAGCTGTTTCCAATGTGGCCTTGAACTCGCAAAGATCTGCCTGGTTCTGCCTCCCGAGTACTGGGATTAAAGGCGTGTGCTACCACTGCCTATGTTTAATATTGTGGCCATCCTGTTCTCTGACCCCAGATACGTTTATTTTGGGGAAGATACAATATTTCGGGGAACACAATACCACCACATTTCTCCTGTTTTTGTCTAAAATTTAAAAAAGCTTATAACTAATACAAGAAAAATCATATCCAATAAGTATATACAATTATACAATATACACAGTCAAGATTACATTAATGATGTATAGTCCATTAACATTTGACAAATCCAGGCAAAAAACTCCATTATATATAACAATGTCCAGTCCAGTAACATTTGATAAACTCAGACCAAAAATTTTCATTACTTATCCTATTTAAAACAAATACCTCCTTTTTAAAAGTAGATTCAAAAATTGATCTTTTTTCTTAACATATTCATATTCTATCTTTTTTCTTTTCATAAAAGTTCTAATAATCTATCTTTTGTCATTTTTATATCTTCCCCTTTTTCTTTTTAGTGTAGATTCAATGATCTACCCATTTATCCTAATATTTCTTTATCTTTTTTCTCAGGGTAGATTCAGTGATCTACCTCATTATCTATATTCTCCTTTTTCTTTTTTAAACAAAAACTCTGTTTTGGGGTTAATTGTCAAGTCCTATATCATTTGTCCAGCCGCTGCATAATGAGAAGGTGCAGGGCTTGTTTCAAGTCTTTGTTCAAGTAGTCTGCCAGGCTGGATCATCTCAGTTAGCCATCTCAAATTGTCCTAAGCAGTTTGTAGTCCAGAGTCAATCTTTCTGTGGTGGTAATCAGCTTAATGACTTTATCATAGTCCATGTAGAATCATCATTGTGGGATCCTGTCATCTTTTTGAAGATTTCAAAATCACTGTTAGGCATGATCATGGTTCCCTGTAAATTTTCTTTTTTTTTTTAGCAAACATAGATGGGCACACACGTGCATGCATGTATGAGCTTGACGGCATCAGAGAACTCCTTTTTCCTTTTTGGAATTTGTTTCTTCATTAAATTTTTTCTCTGAAAAATATCCTTTGCTAGAACATTCTGTCTAGAAACTTCCAAAAGAAAACACTTGAGCCCATACAAGATAAGAGAAATTATATAAAAAGCAACAGCTTTGAAGGCAGAAATAAAAAGATTTAATGAGAAACAAGCACATTCTTGGGGACTCATCTGAAGCAGATGACCTTACAACTTTTGGGGCACGGCTTAGAAGGTGTCACCGAGCCTACATTGCAAGACGATCATTGAGTACAAAATAAATGAAATACACAAAGTACACAGCAAAGAACCTGGCTGGTAGATGTCTAGGGGCAGAAATAAACACTCTTCGGCTTTTCTGTGGCAGGCAGTGACCTCAGTATGTTGTCTAAATGACATCACTCGGTCCTCACCACCCCCCTCAAAGGCTGACACTGAAGTCATCCACATCACATGGAAACCATACAAGGCTCAACCTGAGGCCCACAGCTGGTAAAAGCAGAGGCAGGATTTGGATCCAGCTTCTGCTCTGCACTCTTGGGTGCTGGCTGGAAGCTGCAAACGAGTCTCATTAGTCAGGTATGCCTGACTCGTAGAATTTTTTAAAATGTCTACCTACCAGGCAGTGGGACCCGGACCTGTCCTTAGTGCATGAGCTGGCTGTTTGGAACCTTGGGCTTATGCAGGGACACTTTGCATGGAGGGAAGGGACTGGACCTGCCTGGACTGAATTTACCAGGTTGAGCTGAATCCCCAGGGGAGTCTTTGCCCTGGAGGAGATGGGAAGGGGGTCTGGGGGGAAGGGGGGTGGGGGTGGGAGTGGGGAGGACAGGGGAACCCATGGCTGATATGTAAAATTAAATTAAATTTAAAAAAGAAAAAAAAACAAGATATGAAGAGATAAAAATAAATAAATTAGCATTTGAAAAAATGTCTACCTAGGAGAGATTTCACAATGCTGGACTTTTGATTTACATCTACACATGTGATGCTCTGGGTACCTCTGTGTTCTCACATGGCCATGATGGGCTGCAGCCTTCTGTGGCTGACACCTTTGGACAGACTGGAGTTTGAAATGGTCCCCATCAATCCTAATATCCATACATTCACGTCTCCGTAGGAAGCCAGGAACATGGGAGCCTGAGGTCTCTCCCATTGCCTCTTCACCCGTCTCCCTCACTGAGTTTATGGGTTTGTAGAGCAGTGACCTCACATCCAGATGTGGTCCCTTTGTTGAGTAAAGTGCCTTGTTTACTCCACATCTGCAGCAGTCTAGTCATTTGTATTTGCTGCGGCTCTTCCACGTTAATGACAGACCAGTGTTGTGGGAATCCTCCAGACCTCTGATGTTTCCCCTATTCTGGGAACTCTGGAAAGCCCCAGAAACATCCCCGAATCCGAGGCTGTATCATCAGTTAGGTTTACTTTATTTTACATTGTGCTCTTATGACTATCTGGACCCTGCCTTTCCATAGCTCTGCCTTCAAGGATTATTATGGCCATCTCCCATCTTGTCCCTCAAATGTGTCCACCAACTTTCCAACACTTTTTACACAACGACTTTCTTGTATAATATTTGAGGACTCAGCCTCAATATTATACCTGCCAGGGGCTCAGGAGAGAGAACTACTAACATCGAGGACTATTTTTGGGAAATAGAATCTCAGCACACCAAGCTCCATAGTCCACTTGCTTTAATTCCTCTGGCATAACATCGTATGTACACACCTTCAGTTCTGTTCTCGTGCCTACCTCCTTTCTTGCCTGATTTCTCTCTATACTTATCTATTGCTCCCTCTAAGTTCCATCTTAATTCTCTGTCTTAATTCTGCCCTCATCTAGGTCCTTTTCAGCTTGCTCTTACCCAGCTAGTACTTCCCTAGCTGGCTCTTCCTCATCTTCCATCTCGTTCCTCTAGTACTCTCTTCTAGCCCTTCAATCTAGTTCTTCCCCATCTCAGTTTGTTCCTCTCAAGTTCTTGCCCATCTAGTTCTTCCATTCTCTTTTCTCTTCTCAGTCCCCCAGTTCCCTGGAAGTTCTGGTATAGATACACTTACAAGCAGTATTCCCTTAGCAGTGCAAAGCCAGGCTTCCAGGATCAAACTGAGGTGTGATAAGAATCACAGAGAGGCAGTAACCATTAGTTATCATGTGCATCCCCCAAAGGGAAGTGACCAATGGCGAATGAATTGACTAAAGGCTAAATTCGGGTAATATCTAAGAAGAGGGATCTTACGTGCTCAACTATAACCTCAAATGTGATTGGTGGAAAATGTTAAGAATCTGTAAGTTGCTAGGTCAACGGGAGAAAATAAAACTGTCTTCTTTTTTCCTGTGGCTCCTATCTGTCCAAACTATCTGTCGTTTTTTTTTTTTCTGCAGGGTGGGGGAAAGTGTGCTCAGTTGCTAGGCAACCTGTGTACTGGTAGATGTCTCTGGTTATAGTTAAAGGGAGATCTGGAACTGGAGGTAAGACTTGGGAAAGGAGGAAGTTAAGCTTAATTGGCACATCTGTCAAGCCTTCTCAAACAGGTAGCCTGGATGCATAAGTCTGTTCTTAGAGAATACAGAGGTATCTCTGATAAGGTACTTTCCTCCATCTGGGGATAGACCTGGCCGGATGCTGCCAATGATGATAATTACAAGGAGGCTTGAACTGGGGTTCTGGCTGAGCATAGCTGTCAGCACAGAAAGTTATCTAAATATTCCTAGAAGTGGCTAGGTAAGGAGTTAAAGATCTATAAAGTTAGTAAGGCTGTAAGAAAGGAGGGTCCGAGCTAAATGTGTAAAGCTATTACTTAACGTCCACCTCACCTGGGCGGTGTCTCCTTGTGGAATTTATCTTAAATCAGGAGACTTGCATGTGGACTGTTATTACTGTTAGTCCTTGAAAATGGCTAAGGGAGATACCTGATTCCAGAGGAAGCTTTTCCTGGGGCTGTTCTCCAAATTCCTGGAATGTGTATGTCCAGAGAGTGATCAGTCCACAGTGTCAGCCCTTCTTATGGAAAAGTCAATTGGGAAAACTATGAAGGCACACATGATTTTCATAACAGAATACTGCTGATATATAACAAGCCAAATAACACCAAAAACTCCTTGGGATTTGGCTTCCTCTGGAGGAATTCCCTGATCCTTCCAGGTAGTGACTTTCCATAACCAGCTGAGTTCTTAGGATACATCCCTGCAGCCCGCAGCACAACTTCATAGTCATCTTTACCCTGCTTGGAAGGGTCCTTCACTTAGTTCAACACTCCACCACTGTATCTTTAAATCTCTAATGATTTTCGAAGCAAGAAACTATTTTTTGTTTTGTTTTGTTTTCTAGTGGGGGCAGGAAGTGTATAACAGGTCTCACTCACGTTCTAATTCAAGAAGTTTTAAAAGCTCCTAACCTCAGCCGGGTTTCTTTATATGCTATAGTAGGTTTCTCTGAAGCCCCGGGTCTAGTCTATCCATGCTGGGAATATGGATTCAAAACAAAGCAGAGCCCTCTAAAGTGCACACAGTCAGGCTGAGCTCACATATCATCCTTGTCCACACTCATTACCCATCCTTCACTGCTGTGTCTCCAGTGCCTGGGAATAGTTACTCCTCCTTTAGGGTTACCCAGTCCTGCCTACCTGATCGGGCCAGCTCAAGTCCAGCTCTTCCACAAAGCTTGTCCCACATATCTTGGCTAAAAGGACTTCATTCTTACACCAAGTATTTACGGTTCAGTCTGTGCGGGGTATGGAGCCAGTGCAGGAATAAAAGTGTAAGAAGTGTGCATACCCCACCTTCACTTATTGGAGTTCATAGTGCAAACAGGAGGCTCTGTAAGACAACGTGAGAAAGGTTTCATAGAATTAAGGAGAGTATTAACATGACAAATTACCACAAGCCTGGGGACAGAGAAGAGCAGAAACATCTTCTAGCAATTTTGAGGAACAGAAGTCCAAAAACATGATGCTAACAGGACCACACTCCTTCTGGCTTTCAGGAAACTTGCTCTTCCAGCTTCTAGTGCTTGTGATACTTCTGCTATCTTCTTCATTATCCTGCCTGCTGTTCTTTCTCTTTTATCCAACTCTCTTCTGTATGTTTCACAAGATCCTTGTCTCTGTGGACCACCCATACAATACAAGATGCTCTCATCTTCACATACGCACTTAATTACGCCTGTGCAGACACTGTTTTGAACTAAGGTAACATCGCACTCTTCAGGAATTAGACCAGGGATGTATCTTGTAGGAAGCACTGTTTCGCTCACTTAGATACCCACTTACAGCAAGGACAATGAGAGACTGGGGAAATCTTAGAGGAGACAGTATTTAAACTAGGTGAGGCCAAGATGGTGGCGGAATAGAATTGTTTCTGAAAACAGTGTAAATCAAGATCCCAGTACAGACTTAAGGGTATGGATTCCTGAAACTCACAGAGACTTATTGTGCCTGGAGAGGTGTAAGGATGAGAGAAACAGCTGGGAAAGTAATGGGGCAGAAGTCAAGAGCAGACCTGAACCCAGTATCTTGGACCAGTGTGATGGGGAAGTGTTAAGGACCAGTGTGATGGGGAAGTGTTAAGTGGTGTTAAGAAATGGAAGAATACTGTCAGACTCAGGAAGAGTGTGTGAATGGAGTGCCAGGAACTGGGTGGGTTGACCATGACTAGACCCAAAAAGATTGATTGGGGAGTGGTTACATCATGGCTGTGCATTAGAAATTAAGACAGAGTAGAAGGTGAGGGCAAGGTCAATAAATTCAAGAGATTAGAGACAGAATCAACAGGATCCTGGTAGTTGATGTGTGTGTGTGTGTGTGTGTGTGTGTGTGTGTGTGTGTGTGTGTGTGAAGTCAGGAGTCCCCAGCACTTGGATTCTGTTTTGCACGGTGCTGAGGTAGGAAGGGAAATGCAGTTTCACTGGGCACCAAGGGAGGGGTTTCCGGTGTCCCTTGGGTAGCCAGGTGGTGACTCAGTGGACATTTGAACTCAGAGTTCTGCAGCACAGGAGAGGAGACTGAGGCTGGGGATATGAACGCAGGAATTGCCACTGTGGGTCGTGAGCACAGACAAGGGTCTGTGGCAAACAGCAAAAGACCAGCAGGTGCTGACTACCATGACCCATCCCTCGGATTTGTTCCTCAGCTCCCTCAGATACTAAACTCTGCATACTCAAGTCCCTTGACCCACACACAACATCCTTAAATCACCTCTAGAGTACTTACAGTATGTAACATAATGGAAATTCTCTGTGAATACTATTACATTGTCCTGTTTGCATATAACGACAAAGAAAAAGTCTGCACATGTTCAGGTCAAACACAATCTTTTCTTCTGAATATTTTTGGTCTGTGGTTGGTTGAAGCCCGTGGATACAGACGGCCAATTCTGCTTAATTATGTGTAATTTTTACCATACAATTAGAAATCATTGTCAATTGTCTGCTCCGCCGCCCATCTTATATTTTTAATGAGCCATTCAAGAACAATCTTGTATCTGCAGGCATAGTCTCTAGCTATTTTGTATACTTAGGAACCAAGCAAGGACTCAGTACAGGGGGATCATCTGGGAGTAAGTTCTGCTGTGCCATGTGGTAACCATCCAGAGCCTGGTTTAGAACAGGAGGGGACAATCCCCATGTCACCATCAACTGTATCCACCCACTCTCCTTCCCCTCCTGTGTGTCTATCCTAGCTCATTAGAAAACCCCTCCATCATGGGCCCTTCTTTATTTCTGTTTCCTAATATGGTGGCCACTTACAGGTGATTGGCACACAGCTGATTTGAGTGAGCAGTTACCCTGGTAAAGAGCACAGCTAAATATTCTTTCATGAATGCCAAAGTCACTGCCTCAAGGAACATTCCTCCCCAGAGCAGGCCTGATAACTCTATACTTTCTAGAATCCTATACTTTCACTAAGCTACTGAATGTTATCCTTTGGAACAGTTCAATATGTTTGGACCAGAGCTCTGGGAGAACAAGGCTCTGTTAACCCCAGTTACTACTATGTACCACACCACAGCGTATGTTACTTCCTACACAGTCAGAAAAGAATCACTGAAAAAAAAAAAAAAAAGATAATGATCAACTGTGGAACAACCACAGCTCCCTTTCTTACCTTCTCTAAGTTGATAGGGGAAGAAAAAAAAAAAAAACCCTCACACATCACTAACAGTCTCAGGCCTTTCTGAAAGCTCCACATTGTTCATCTTCTTGAACTTGCTCTAAACCCTGAACGTCGAGTGCACAGGTCTCTACGCCCAGGTTCGCATTCTCTGGTGTTCACTTGACACAACCCCAAAGCTCTCCGTCCAGTTAACTTTTAGACACTGGATAAATGGAGAACTGGAGTGAAACACTGATGGGCTCCTGCCGGATACGAAATTCCTGAGTCAGCACCCTGACCCTTCTAATGGTTAACTAACCCCTGCATAGAGTGGAGCCTGAGCCGGGTCAGAAGCTCTGGCTTGGTGGCAACATCTGGGGGCTCCTTTGCAAGCTTAGTGATCTCCAGTTCTCAGTGTGGTTACTCCCACCTTCGACTAACAGATAAGAGGGATGTGGAAGGTTCCATGGGCCTGGCTGGATCCAACTCCCACACCCTCAGCAGGCACTGGGCCAGAATTCCGTGACCAGGTTTCATTGCAAACCCATGAACGGCCGTCTCCAGCAAGGCAGTGTTCTAATGTTCCACATCAGAACCAAGGTCAACAGTCTGGGGTCCAGTTGCCACTCCAGCTTGGGTTAGGTAAAGCAGACAGCTGTGTAAGCTCGATGAGGCGAGGAGGGCATTCAAAGGAGATGCCAGAGGGAGTCTTCTTCAGTTCTTGGTGCCTACTGCCCTTGTGGAGCTCTGGGTGCTTGAGAGGAAAACGTTATGACGAGCTGGGGTAGTCAGCACCTATGAAAGGATTCAGTTGAGATTAGGCAAGAAAAAAAAAGTAGTGTTCACCTTTACATCAAAGATGGTGGGTGTGCTCTGAATTAAGTAAAGGGAAAGGTGTTGTATCACTGAGTCCCAGGCAGCGGGCAGACTCCTTTCTGAATTACCACTGCTAGCTCCAGCAGAAAGAGGAGCAGATCTGTCACCAGCAGCAGCCACCCTGTGAGTTCCATGTCCTTCATTCAGGACTGGCAGACAGTCTCTCCTATTGCAAGAAGACCACTGACCCCACTGGACACTTCCTAGAAAAAACATTCACATGTACTTATATCCCTATGCCCTGCCTGGAACGTACTGCTGCTCTGTTGAGTCTAAAAGCCAGCAGACAGGGAGTGAATGCCTCCGTGCTGGATCACCCTTAAGTGGTAAATTGAAAAGAGGGGAGTGTGGTCTTCTTGGTGACAGATGGGGCACTTCCTAGAAGGGGACAGAACTGGGTAGAAGACACAAGCATAGCTACTGATGCCTGCGTGCCCCCATTTTGCTGGGGCTGAGGCAGAACTTGTTTGAAGCTCACAAGTAAGAGGCGAGTTGGCTGAGAATGCCCATGTTATTTTTTTCATCACTTATAGAGGCCCACTTCCGGGTGGGGACGTGGCTCAGCAGCAGCCCATGTAGTCATCTGGAGCTCACCAACCTCCTTTGCTCTCTTCAGTTTAACCTCATAGAAAAACATGGATTGAAAAAGTAGCAAAACTCTGGCTCCTGAGACCTTTAAGTCAATCGGGCTCTGCAGTCTCTGGGAGGCTTCTGCACTGCCAAGCTGCCAAATGTCACCCCTGCCCAAACCTCAGTGAGAAACCAGATTATCAGTTACCTCCAACATGCCAGGTGCTGGCACATGGACCATTTTCCTCCAGTCTTATTCCAAACTCTCACTTATTCCAAACATCTTCTCTCATTCTCATGGGAGCTGTGCTCAGTCAAGTCACGATATCTAGGGCTCTGACCAGCTGCCTGTCCATTCACACAGCAGCCTGAATGAACTCGAAAAGGTATCTGTTTGAGTGATTCAGCATCCTTCCTCAACGTCTTTAAGGTTAAGTCTATTCTCTTGGGCTTAGCACCCAAAGCCATGGGTGATTGTTTGGCCCCTCCTTGAGCACCCCCATAAAGTCATGCTTCCCCCCTGCCTCCTTCTGTGGCTCTGACAGTTCGGATTCCTCCTGAGTGACCACAGCACCCTGCTTCCCTCCCGAGTCCTTCCCTTCCCTATCACAGCTGCTTTCCTGTGCCCACACTGAGACAAACTGGGCTCTCTAGGGTCCTCCATGCCTAGTGTATCCTGATTTATTTGTTCATTCCCAATGAAGTATAGACTAGGGCATGGAGGACCCTAGAGAGCCCAGTTTGTCCCCAAGGGATCCAAAAATGGCTCTTGGCAAGGGGAGGGTGTGGTGATATTATGTTCCCCAAAATATTGTGCACCCTAATAAACTTATCTGGGGTCAGAGAACAGAACAGCCACTAGATACAGAGGCTAGAAAATGGTGGCACTCATGCCTTTAATCCTAGCATTCCAGAGGCAGAAATCCCTCTGGATCTCTGTGAGTTCAAAGCCACATTAGAAACAGCCAGGCGTGGTGACACACACCTTTAATCCCAGGAAGTGAGCCTTTAATCCCAGAAAGCAGAAAGATATATAAGGTGTGAAGACCAGAAACTAGAAGCTTTTGGCTGGTTAAGCTTTTAGGCTTTTGAGCAACACAGTTCAGCTGAGAGGCATCCAGTCTGAGGAAACAGGATCAGCTGAGGAATAAGCAAGGTGTAAGACCTTCTAAGATTCATGCTACAGGAGGGGGACTTCTATTCTTTGTCTTATAAAATGCAGATGCACATACAGTACATAAACCAAGAGTGTCTTTATTATTAGAATTCATGAATGACAGGCTGGGGTGAAGGCTAAGAGAGGTTAAGCAGTTCAGAGCACTTGCTGCTCCTTCTGATAACCAGTGCCCGGTTCCCAGCACACACACTCGGGGAGCTCACACTTGCCAAAAACTCCAGCTCCAAGAGGATCTGAAGCTCCCAGCCTCCACAGTGCACTCACATGTGCACACCTACACACAAACAGAGACACATATGCAAAATTAAAAATGAAATCCTTTCACAAAATGTCTATGGTCTGGAGAAGGAGATTATGAAAAGTACCCAATAGGCACACGTGACTCAGTTGGTAAAATGCTGGCCTACCATGCCCTGGATTTTATTCCTGGCACCAAATAAACCAAGTATCATGGTTATGCCTAGAATGCCAGTATTCCAGAGGCAGAAGCAGGAAGAGTTCTAACTTCAAGGTCAGCCTTGGGCACACTGAATTTGAGGGTAGCCTAGACTACTAGAGATCTTGTCTCAAAAACAAAAACAAACAAACAAAAAATAACCTAAACAAAGAAAACAGAGAAGTCTCCCTAGTAGCCTGGTGAGAAAAGACTGTGAAATACAGTAGATAATTGTTCATGCATCTTTCTCACCAACTGACTGTGAGCCTTTTATTCATCCTTGGAGTCAATAGAGTGACCCACACCTAAAGTACTTTTTGAAGAAATATTCATGTTGAAAGCTGACTGAATGCAGGCATGAATGAATCCTCCCAATAATTTCAAGGTAAGCGAGCAAGTGCCTCCAACACCATCCAGGTCCCAGGGCTATTGAGTTCTTAAATAGAAACACTCAACATTCAAACCATCAGACTCTAAGTCCAGGACCATCTCACCAGATTTGGCTATAATAGATACAATTTAAACAAAAACAAGAGGGTATGCTTTCCAGTCCATCTTTCATATTCTTACCGGACGGTCCTAAGCCAATTTGATCATCTAAGAACAAACCTGGCAAATCAAGCCTGGGATCTTGCAGCCAAAAAACAAGATGCTTCAGCATCACCTAGGTTTGGGGGGAATGGCAGTACTAGGGTGGATTTTGACGGGAATGACGCAGTAAGATGGATTTGGGGAAATCGTGGCATTATGGTGGGTTTGGGTGGATACGGTGCTCTTCTAACCCGCTAACAGAGAAGAGAATCAAAGGCCAATCCAGCTGGAGCTACCTATTCCTGTTAATCTTACAATTAATCCAATTTAATTAATTAATTAACTAACCTTGAGCCCCTCTTGTATACTCAACCGAGCATCACGGGGCTGCTCTACCCTTAGAAGGTGGTAGCTGTGGAAAAAGAAGAGAATGAGCATGATTAAAATGCAAGCTCTGGCAAGACAGCCACCCAGAGATTTATGAAATGAACCCTTAGGTGGGAGATGAGCCCCAGTTAGAGGTCACAATGGATGTGTTATCAATAAAGACGCTTTTCTTCTTCAAAGTTCAGTGGCATCTACAAAGCAGTTTTGTGAGTCACTTTGCCGTACAGGCAACGCCGAGTAGCTCAAGCCAGTGCTTTATGTTTCCAAGGTCAAGATGAGGTTTCACGTCTGATTTATGTGTCTACTTGCTCACCAGACTCCCCTCATTTCAATCAGCCTCGCAAGCTTGGGACGGCAAAGCAGTGAAGAAAAATACAATCCTCTCAGCCCTTTCATCTCCCCAGGATGGTACCTTTCATTTTGAAGCATAAAGCTTCATATTTACATGAAAGGCACATTGCCTATAATGTGTAAAATTCAATGCATTATCATGAAAACAGCAAACATCCATGACTGCGGAGCCGGTTAAGGACAGTTTGTGTCTCTGAAACCTTCCCTGGTGCCCCTCCAGCCTCTGACTCACACAGGCGACCATGGATTCATTTTCTGTCATTTGATCTTTAAGGAACTCAATAATGCCCAGCTTCCTTTGCTGGATAAATAGAACAACCTAGTGATTTATCCAAGTTGTTGCATGAGACAATATTTTGTTCATTTAGCTGCAGTGAATGGATTGAACTCCTTTATTAAGCAGCCTATGGTTGGACATTCGGATTCTTTCTGCTTTGTGGTGATGGCGCATAGTGCTGTTATGAATGCTTTTCCTCTGTGCTTTTTGATAAATATGCACATTTACATTTACCTGGGGGCCAAGTACCAGTTCATACAACCTACCTGGATGTTAATATGCTGTGCCGCTCAAGAGAGTGAAAACACAGGTATACTACTACACATCTAACATGCAAGATCTCTACACACTGTCTTCTGCAGCAGCGCTTGGTCCTGACTATGCTTTGTCTCTTAGTCATTCTGGTTACTGTATGCTAAACACTCAGGAGAATTTGCATTTTCTTGATGAGTAATGAAGGCAGGGCATCTTTTCCTGTGCTTACTGGCTATCCAGAGTTCTTTGGAAATTACCTCTATGAGTGTTTTCACATTTTTCTCTTGAGGGAATCTATCTTTTTCTTATTAATTTCTGGAACATCTTTACAAAATTGCTTACAGGCCCTTTTAGTAATGTGTGATTTTCAATGGCTTTTCATAATCCACGACTCCATTTCTTTATTTTTTTTCTTTTAATGAACAGCAATTCTAACTTTTAATAGTCTATTTTTCAATTTTTATGTTTGTGTCAGTTTGACAAATACCCGAGATAAACAACTTAAGGCAGGAAGGATTTCTTCTTGGTTCTCAGTTCCTGGATGGCTAGTTGTAGTTTCTAGGCCTGTGGTGAGACCCATACTGTAGAAGGCATAATGAAGCAAATTTCCCACCTTAAGAGGACCATGAAGCAAACAGGAAGAGTGTCTGCATTGACAGACTTCCTCCTTCCTTCACTTCCAATGCATGGGATAGTGCCACACACATTCAAAGCAAATGTTGACATCTTGGTTCACCTTCTCTAGAAATCCCCTCACAGACACACCCAGGAGTTCTCTTTGCTAACCTCCTGGACATCTCTCAGTCCAGTTGAATCGACATTAAATATTAACTACAACAATATTCAGTCATTTCATACACTATTATGAAATATTTGCCTTTCCCACTGTCACAAAGATTGGATGGCATCCTAGCACATGATTGTTATTGCAGAATATTCCTTTACACTGTGTGAAGATGTGCCACTGTGATTGGTTTGATAAAGAGCTGAATGGCCAGCAGCTAGGCATAAAGAGTTGAGGTGGGACTTCTGGGGACAGAGAGGACTCCAGGGAAGAAGAAGAAATGCACAGTGGTCAGCCAGATGTAGAGGAAACAGGACATGTAGGAGGAGAGGTAAGAGCCACGAGCCACATGGCAACATGTAGATAAATATAAATGGGTTAATTTAAGTTACAAAGCTGGTTAGAAACAAGCCTAAGCTAAGGCCGAGCTTTCATAATAAATAAGAAGTCACCATGTCATTATTTGGGAGCTGGCTGGCAGGTTAGAGAAAGACTTGTTACAGGTTGTCAAATCTGTGAGCACAAGCTCCCCTCTTGTCTATTTAGGCCTTCCTTCTGGATTTATTGAGGTATAAGTAACAAACAAAAATGTATATACACACGGGGCTGAAGAGATGCCTCAGTCAGTAAATACTTACTACACAAGTATGAGGAGTTAAGTTTAAACCTCAAGCAACCTTATAAAAAGTCAGGCATGATAGCATGTGACTATAATCCCAGCACTGGGAAGCAGAGACAGCAGGATCACTGGCAGATAGTCTAGCCAATCAGTGAGTGCTAGGTTCAGTGAGAGGCCAGGTTTGTAAGGAACAATAGAGGAAGACACTCAGTGACCTTAACATTGGCCTCCAAAGGCGTGTGCACCTGTGTACACACATACAGACATACACACAAAAAACAATATGTGCTCAAGCTGTACAATGTGATGTTTTGATATAAGTCCACATCTGAAACCAGGCTATTTAATGTATCCCATCATCTCATATCATTAACTTTTATGGCTGTGAAAAGAATACTTTGGGTCTATTCCAGTATTATTCAAGTTACCGTGATAAGACTCTCTAATTATTAGCATATATAAATTTTATATAGCATTTGTTAAGTAATAGTAAACTTTGAGTTAATGTCCAAATATCTGTCACTCAAATCTCAAGAGAGACAAAATAAGAGAAAAAAATCTGAAATATGTTTCCTGGCTGCGAGATGCTTTGGTGGAACCATGGATTATAGATGAAAAGAATGAAAGAATTAATGTTAATGTAGTATTCATTCTAGGATGGTAGAGACCGAGATAAGAAAGACAAGCAACCAAAACAGACTAAAATGGTTGACAGGATGATGTTTTGCAGAGGACCCAAGATTTCAGACGGGCTTGAGAAATGAATGGTATTTGGAAAGTGGGAGGAAGCATTCCAAGGGGAAACACTGGGATGAGCCAAAACTCAGAGGTCAGAATGCATGCAATTTAATTTATGAAGACAACGCTGTCTAGCTCTAGTGTTTACATTCTAATTTATGAGTGGAGAGAAATAAGATGAAGCCCCATGCTTAGAGGCACATAGAAAAGAAAGAGAAACTAAAGGAGGGGGGAGGGAAACTCAAACCCATGTTGTTTGAGTTTAGTAGCCTTGACCCCAGAAGGTGACTCAGCAAGTACCCACATATTCTTGCTTGACACTAACTGGCTGGCCACCAACCATATGGCTGGCTTTAACAACTTCCTGATAGAAGTCCCCTACTCATACTTGAACCAGAGTACCTGTCAAGGAAAGCTTTTAATCAGAAATAGAACATTTTATAGAATGCTTAGTCTGCAACGCCTTTCCTGAGGCTCTCATGGATCAACCAAAAAGCATTGGATCTGGCGCCTACCTAACCAAATGCTTCTGAAGGGTAACCGCTGTGAAGCCAGGCTGTGCTGGTTACCCACTGCACAAATGCTGTGGCAACAGCTGGGCTTCCTAGAAGAAATGGGGCTGGAAGTGGGCCCTCAAGTCTGAGATCACTGACTGCGTTTTTGATGTTCTGTTTCCATCTTAACTGGGGCACAGCTTTGCCAATAGCAGAGGAAAACCCGGCAACCCTGGAGTAGCTCCAAAACACATGGCGAGCGGCCCCGTGGCCTCCTGGGAGCTACTGGAGCAAGTTAAGGCGGGACTTGAAGTGATAAGACTCCTAATGGGACAGGAGTATGCATTTGGCCAAGATTTCTTCTAATTTTGGAACTCACTGGAAACTTCTGAACATCATGTTCTATTTGGCTCCCACAAAACATAGCTTTGCATTTGCTTGGTGTTTATTTTATCCTTCAAGATCAGAGCACAATTTACTTGTAGCTCAATTTCTGTGTTGAACACAAGCCCCCACTTAGAAAAACAAGCTGATATTTTTCTTATAGGTCCCTAGGGTGGTGGAGCAGTGTACACAAAGAAGAAAGGTTCTCTAGAAAAACACGCAAACCAATATGGAAAATATATGCAAACAGGCATGCCCAGTGGGAAACGTCTTGGAAAGTCTAAAGTAAGACTCCTTAATCCTCTGGACTCTCTTCCATCTGGGCAGGGCAGCATCTTCCACAGCAAGTCCTTCTTGGGAAAATCTCTTACCATATTTAAACAAATATTTTGAGCAAGAAGACTGTAGCTTCCTTTGGCGCTCTGTTCCCAACTACTGACTCTGAGAGTGTTGCCTTGCCAGGACCCTTCCCATCTTCATCTCACTGTTTGTTTGCTCTGGAATGAGCTTCTTGGTCTTCATTGGTAGAAAATCAAGTTCCCTCGTAGCTGAAGTGCACTGGTGCCTATCACGGAACAGAAATTGAGAAGAATCGGGAGATGCCTTTGTATCAGCCTTGATTCTTTCCAAAGCCCAACCTGAAATAGCTGAAGCCAATAAATGCACATAAAAAAGGTGATTTATTGCTCATGGAACTAAATAGACTTCTCTGCCACCTTCCACTGGAAGGGTGGAGAACTCTGATTGGCTCATTGAATCCTTTGCGGATGTCTGAGCCAACCACTGCATCTGGACCGAGGTCACGTCATATGGTGTGTTTCTAGGCAAAGTGAATTTATTGCCAGGAGAAAGAGAGGTTGGAGGCGGTCACATAGGGAACACTATAAACTAAAAACAGGAATGATTTCAGAGTATTTTAGGTCGAGTGCACTAGATTCTACAGAAAACAGTCTTTCTTAAAACCAAAGGTACCAACAAAAGAAGAAAGCATCCCCATCAGAGAGAGGTCCATGAGCACAGTAACCTCTGAGAGCCCCAACATGGCTTTTTACAGGCACTTCAACAGCATCATGAAGGCAGCACAATATAATGACTAAAAGCTCGGACTCCGTTCTAATTGACTCAAGTTCAAATCCCAGCAATGTCATGTGATAAATGTGGTGTTCAGTCATTTTAATATATTTTTATCGGCATTTATGAATTATAAATAATAGATTCCACTGGGAGATTGTCACATGCATATTTTGATTCAATTTAATCCATGTAATACACTGGTTCTTCTCTCACTCCTGTTGATTGCCCTCCTCTTCCCAACTAGTCCCCACTAAACTTCCATGTCCTTTGTAAGCACCTGCGACCCAGTGAGAGTTTCACTGGGGTGCTTACAGGAACGTGGGGGAGGGGCTTTGTATTTAACCTTTAGCCTAAGTCTTCTTATGTATGATGTGGAAATGATAAATACAACCTTTCTTTTAGGATACCATGAGGATTAAATGAAGCAGTACACATAAAGCGCTCGCTAAAGTGTAAACACTTAAAGATCATTAAGCATTCAATGTGGATGTTGTTTTCATTGGTGCAATCAGAGTTATTAATATTAACTAGTATGCCCACTCATTTCAAGGCTGGAAATTTCTAGGAAGGGCAGCAAAGATGGTGTTGTTCCAGCCTATGATCTTCAGGGAACAAGAAGCATCCTACTGCGTCGTGGGTCCCCTTTCCATCAACCAACCCACTTTCACTCTCTCTTCCTCCTCCCAGAATTCTCCTCCGGATCCACCAAGGCATGAAACCCTCGTGTAGAAAGAGCAAGATAATGTTTCCCTGACACTTGCTTTAACTTTCCAAAAGAGATTTCACAGGAAATCGAGGTCCACACAGCTGCAGTCTCAGGAGGTATCTGCACCATGAGCCACAAAAGGTAACTCTTCAGAGAGCTATCAATGCAGCTTGCCACTCCAGGTCTCAATGACAAGGTAATGTGTAGACCCACAAAGTGCTTGGCAAGCAAAGCTTGCAGGAAGACCTGTGGGGAAAATCCAAGTCTTGCCCCAGACTGAACTTCACCATCTCATTTCCTCTGTTAGACCTTGCCTCTGGTGAAACTTTCCATGGAAGGTTCTAGAAACTGGGGCGTCCCAACAGAGAATTCTTTCTCCACTGACATTCACACCGCCAGGGAGCCAAGCGGCATGTGGATTTAGGGTTCAGGCTTCTTGTCGAGTAAGGAAAAAAGAGCTTGGCTCCGGGAAGCAAGTGACCCTCCAAACGTGCCTCCTGTGCTCTGGTCAATGTCTGTGGCAGCAATTACCCAGGATTCGGAGTCATATTATTTTAAAGTTTCATAATGTGTTTTCTTTCTAATTATGAGAGGCGAGTAGAATAACACCTTCTGTTTATATAGAACCAGCCCTTGGAAAGTGCTGAAAATCACGATTCCCCAGGAAAGCGGCAGCGGATCTTCTCTCACTGCCCTTATGGCTACATGGCCTGTCAGAGGCCCATGGAGTCCAGAACCTGGGTTTGCTTTGGATCCAAAATGAGCTATTAGGTTTCCTTTCTATTAGAAAAACATTTCGAAGGAGAAACAGGGTTTTATGCATACTGTTCATGGTAATGGCCACAAGAAAGAATTTAGTTAAGACTTCCTGATTTTCTCTTTCTTTTTTCTATTTTTTTAACTTTTTCTTTTTTTTTTTAATTTGATTTTTTTTTTCCGAGAAAGGGTCTTGCTATATAGCCCTGGTTGGCCTTGAACTTGTAGCACTTTCTGCCTCTTGAGTGCTGGGAATACAGACACACTACACCATGCTCAGTAAACTTTCAGTACACAAAAAAATAATTCATCTACTTTCTTTCCTGACCCTCCCTGTTTTTAGTTTGTTTGGTCTGTATGTTTGTGTGTGTGGGTCTGTGTGTGTATTTGTGTGTGTGTGTGTGTGTGTGTGTGTGTGTGTGTGTGTGTGTGAGAGAGAGAGAGAGAGAGAGAGAGAGAGAGAGAGAGAGAGAGAGAGAGAGGAGACTATAGAAGCCAGCCTGGCTTTGAATCCTAAATCCTCCTGCCTCAGCCTCCCAAGTGTTGGTATTATTTCTTTCCACACTTTACACCCATAACTGTAACGGTGCTATAGTATCCTGTAAACACCAGCATACCATGCTCACATTGACATCAGGCACTGTCTCTTGAGGCTCATACATCCTTGGTCCCAATGCACTTCTTCCTGTGAGCTCCAGCCTTAAACAGCAAGTCCTATATCTAGTCCAACATGATCTTATCTGCACACAAGGAAAATACTAAGGCTCAGAGATGCTGAATGGTTTTTCTAGGGTTCTGCAGCTGATTAATGGCTCTGACGAAACAAGAAGGTCGCGGTCTCTAGGTTCATTAGGTTTTTACTCGTGGTGTTAACTACAGTGACTACAGTGACTGAGCAAGGCCTCTTAAACCTCTCCTGCTTGTCACCCCTTTCTACCCAAAACATTGTCATATGACCCTCAGTATAGAGACAGGTAAAATAGATACACAAATCAAATATTAATGCTAATCAAGCATAAGAATTTTATTTGAAACAATTCTGTTACATATGTATACATATGCATTATGTATATGTATTTCTTTTCTTTCTTTCTTTCTTTCTTTCTTTCTTTTTTTTTTTTTTTGAGCTGAGGATTGAATCCAGGGCCTTGTGCTTGCTAGGCAAGCACTCTACCACTGAGCTATATCCCCAACCGCATTATATATATATTTATTTAATGTGAAAGCAATTTGGGAACTGATAAGTAGCTCAGTAGGTAAAGGCACTTCAGCCAATCCTGACTACCTCTGACTACCTGAGTTCAATAACCTGTAACCTAGATGGAGCAGAGAACCGACTGACTCCTACAAGTTGTCCTTTGACCTCTATATGGGCATGCATGGGTGCACATATGTGTGTATGTTTTTCACATAAGGAACTAACTCTTGCCTGAATATTCAACAGTTCAGGGCCATTGAGTATCTTCAAAGCTTTTCATAGTTGATCAATATGTTAATTTTATAATCATCACTATGGAGAGTAGAGCGTCATATAAATACGTAGTATAAAATGGAAGCAGTATGAGTAGGTCCATTTCAGAAACTGTCCTAATTCCAAACCAGAATTCATCTAATAGTTTTTATGAAGCTCTAGCAGCTCAAATAGCTTTAAAATCAAGCAGTTTAGCACAGTACAATACAAAAATACATT
Organism: Onychomys torridus; assembly: GCF_903995425.1. Taxonomy (NCBI): domain Eukaryota; kingdom Metazoa; phylum Chordata; class Mammalia; order Rodentia; family Cricetidae; genus Onychomys; species Onychomys torridus. Next base: position 65,049,922 of record NC_050451.1, on the reverse strand, counting down.
AATTTCATATTCACATGCTGGGAGATGATAACAGGAAAACAGTAAAGACTTTGTTTTCATAATTAAACCATATTTCTGTAAGATGAGAAAACTTTGAAATAAGACTTAAAACACCAAAAATCCTAACACACAGTAGTCTCAAATCTTAGCCAAGGTGGTTCAGGCAGTGTATTGGTCTTGTGTGACACAGGAAGTGTTTGCCCTATGTTCAGAACAAAGGTTGCAGTGAAGTCACAGGACACAGCACAGGTGAGTGCTGCCAGGAACATCTGGGATTCATTAGGGTGCATTTAGTTGCTGAATTAATTTTTGGTTATTCAGAAATCTTTCACTGTGTCAAATTATTCTGCTACCCTAACACTCAGTTAGGTCAATGTCTGAGGAGATTTAAGAAACTGAGGAGCTGTGGGTTAGAGTAACATACTGGTGTCTGCCCCTTGATGTCAGCAGCTGAACACAGTGACCACTTATTTACCCATCCCTTGACAGTATAATGTAGGTTTTCTTGGCAGGAATGGTGGTTGTCCCTTCATGTAGTGATTCAGGAAGCCAAATGTGACCCCACCATCCTAGTGTGGTAGCTCTCAACTGGGAGCACTTTGGTACCCTGGGGACAGTGAGCATAGTCTGGAGACAATTTCCCACTCTTGGCATCTAGAAGATACCAGGCTAATAGCAGGGTAGGCTGAAGCTAAGTGTCCCACAATACATGAGACAACCTCCCACAATAAAGAATTTTCTGCCCCAACGTATTAACAATGCCAAGATTGAGAAACACTGCCCAAGGGGTTCATTATCTTCTGCATCTAGACCTCCAAACAGAGAACAACAAGATGTGAGCACCTAAATCCAGGAGGCTAAGAGTTGAGTCCTAGCAGGTTGCTGGTGTCAATTTTGGGGTGAAGCAAGATCTTTCTACAGAGTTACAGGCAAATTTGAAGAATATATTTGCCTGGATGCTCACAGCACTGTTGAAACATTGGTTGAGCTAATAAAACTGGTACTACACAAACATGGCCCTGGTGTCCTTCTTGCAGTTCAGACTCCTCTGTCAAGTGTTTTGTAGGACTCAGCACACACTTGGAATGGGAAGTAGAAGAGTCAGACAGAGATTTTGATCTTTCTAGGAAAATGTTGTCCCTCCTTGTTCCTGCTTCAGCAACTGACAATGTCACTTCCTCCCCATGTTGCTATACCATCATCTGGGTGCTCAGCAGATCTTCCCAGCTCTGTCTCCAGCACAGTTCTCTGCAGGCATGGCCATGCGCTAGCATCTCTGGTCTGGACTGCTACAATGACCTTCTCACTGGCTTCCTTTCTACCTCACTTACCACACTCTGGTCTACTACCCCAGGCTAAGCAATGTGTTCTTTATTACTGTAATGGTTATTTCTTCATAGCTAGGACCAGACTGCCCTCTGGGCACTTTAGATCATATGAAAGTCACTCACCTCATCCATCCTTGAGGCCTGAGATGCTTTCCATCATTCCCACAATCCCTTTGACTTGGTACCAACACCAGGTTGTTTGGGTTTGGTTTCAGCACGGTCCCCTTCTCTCTATCCTTTCAGTACTGTGGGGTGTTACTATGAAAAGAGCTAACTTGGGTACGAGTCAGCCACCTCACTTTCATCAATCATCCTCTTCAGGGGCTGCGGAACTGTTTCTTTTCTAACTCTCTCCACCTCCCCGACTTAATGGTAGACACCGATGTGCTCTCTGGCCCTCCAACATGCCAGTTTCTCTTGGGGTTAGAGACTCTACATTTACTCTTGTCCAGATGCTTGACAGCTGCATCTTCCCCTTTAGGGTAGTAGGCCCAGTGTACTCTTCTCAAAGGAAATCACATTCTTCAAATGGATGCCCCTTCCACAATGCCCTCTTCCTTCCCTGGTTCCACGTCCTCGGCAACGTGAGTCACCCTCTGGCAAGTGTACATCATCCTTTGTCTTCTCAATCACCATTTGCCTCATCGGCTAGAATGGGAGCTCTGGGAAGACAGAAGACATGTTCATCCTGTCCTTCACTCTCTGTGTCCTCTGCCCTAAGGCAATGCGGCTCACAGCACCATCAACAGCACATTCTGTACACAGTCATCGAATCAATGAGTGAACAGAATAGCAGAGCCCCAGAGGATGAGGAGATGAAGCACATGAAGCCTCGCCCCAGCTCAGCATATCATAAGGGACACAAATGGGTTGCACAGTTCACATGCGGGGGCCCCATCTCTACCAACCTGTTTATTCACCCAGAAAAAGAGATAAACACAGAGGCCCCTTAGAAACAAACTGACAAATCCTCAGACTCAGCAATGCATTCTCTCCAGGAGCTGCACATGGCTGGGCTGCTTCAGAAGCCTCTGTGTTTTATGTAGCATCCCTGACCTCTGACCGACTCTACTGTTGGAAGCATCCCACAGAACCGCCACTGCAAAGGTCAGACCTGGAGGCCTGGCTGAGAGATTCCCTCTGTGGTGTTAGTGTTCTTCTCTCACGACTCTCTTCCTTCCTTCTTATTCTCTTCCCCTGCCATGCCTGCTCCGGCTTCTTGTTTTCACTCAGGGGCAATACTGCCTCACAAATATGAAAAGTACACTTCTCATCTCATTTGTCTTGGGCTGGCTGGCTGGCCGCTTCTTCAGGCCCAGTCTCATGACTGAGATGCCCTTGACATGAGCAGGATTGACTTTAATCACCTCATTCATCTGTCTTCATTATCTTTTATAGATTAATTTTTCCATTCCTTCCCACCAACAGCAGATGAGCACCATGCTCAGCTTTCAGATGGATCCAGCCCACTGTGGTCTGCAACCACACATTAAGAACCCAAATTCTGAAAGTTGAACCGAGTCAAAAAGCAAAACTTAAACTTGCTGTCTGCCAGGTTCTATGACAAATTCAAAGAAAGGAAGGGATGCGCAGGTGTGTGTAACAGGAATCTTAAACAGTCTTGTTAATAAAATCAAACCTGAGGCCAGGTATTGGGGTGAATGCTGGAAGATCAGAGAAGCAGAACAAGCCACAGCCAATCTCACCTCGCCAGTTCCTCAGCTGATCTTGTTTCCTCAGACTGGAAACCTCTGAGTCCTCGTCCAAATGGATCTCAGCTGAACTGCTGCTTGAAAGCCTGAATGCTTAACCAGCCAAATGCTTCTAGTTTCTGTTCCTCACGCCTTATACACCATCACTCCCTGGGATTAAAGGTGTGAGTCACTATGCTGGGCTGTATCCTTGAAGAGATGGATTTTTGCCTCTGGAATGCTAGGATTAAAGGCTTGTGCTACCACTGCCTATCCTCTATGTTTACTATTGTGGCTGTTCTGTCTCTGACCCCAGATAAGTTTATTAGGGTGCACAATATTTCAGGAAATACAATACCACCACAAGTGTATTGTATATATTCAAGAGATGCTTTAAAGTGTGGGTGAGGATTGCACAGGTTATATTCAGACACTACCATTTTATCTAAGAAGTATCTTGACCGTTACGGGCTTGGGTATCCACAAAAAGTCCAAGAACTTACCTCTCAATGAAGTGTAAGCTGCAGAGCCAATAGCCACATAAGCTTTGCAAAAACAGAATCTAATTGTAATGAGGTTAGCCTTTCTTCCACTCTTAACTCCCCTTTACTGAATTTTCAAGCACCCTGTGCAAAGACTTTCCACAGTATTTTTGGAACACCACTGAGGTAAAGTTGAGTTGAAGGTATATCTAGCTTGGGTTTAAGGGGATATATTTAGTTGGCTTCCAGTCACCTCTGTACATAGATAAGTTACTGCTATTCATAGGAATTGCTTCTAGAAATACTCTGTAACGTAAGTGCCAACTCACACTGCATTGTGATACAAAGACACACAGATGGAAGTCTACCACTATGTGTGTGCAGTGGAGAATCTGGTCCTGGAATGTGAGGGAAGTGAAGGACCATCTAGATTTGAGGCTACAGCAGAGGACCTGTGGGGATTCCTCCCTTAACAACCATGGAAAAGAACAAGCCAGAATCTCCATCATCCTGGACGTCTAGTCAGTCAGAAAATTTTGACTCTTTAGACCTTACCTATTGGAGTTTTCTAACTGGCATGCATGTCCTGCTGTGAGTCACAGGCTTGTGCATCTCAACTATTTAAACTTAAAAAGAAGTTTGTTACAACGTATTAATGAAAGACTACACCACCTTTCTGTTGTTTTTCTCATTAAAATTGCTATGTGATAAAGAGACTAGCAAAGATTAAGTATTCAAAACAGTGTACAGAAAATATTATTATAATATATGCTAGACAGCTAATTAAAATAATGTGTTATTTTTTTTAGATGTTGTGATATATGCTGTACTTGCCAGTGTTTTAAATGTTTCTAACTCTTTTGATTTCTTCCTTTATTCTGATAAAAAAAAAAAAAAAAAAAAACATTTAAATTTTCTAAATGAGGCCTCTGCACTGGGAAATTGGTCCAGGTCCTAGATATGAGTTTATATGGTATGTGCTATAGCTTAGAGCTTAAATAACCCCAGAGGCCCATGTGCTAAACTTGATCCCCAGAGAGGTAAAAGCTTGATGACAGGGCCATGTTACTAGGAACTAGTGTAGCCTTTAGGAGGTGGGAGCTAACAGGTCTTTAGGTCAGTGGGGGCATGCCCTTGAAGGAGCTGGGGCAGGAAGGGGAGAGATGGACTGCACCCATGCTCATCTCTTTGCTATTCTTTTCCTCTGACTCATGCTCCCACCGTGATATGTTGCCTTACTCCAGGACCAAGGCAACCGGACCAACTGACACCAGAGTAAAACATCCAAACTGGTTCCCAGAACAAGGGTCTCCTCATCCTAAGTTAATCATTTCGAAGAATTCATTATGGTGAATAGGAAGATGACTAGCACAATGTGTGTTTCTGCTCACTGGGGAGGGTATAGCGGACATATGAGTCCCCCACAGAAAAGGGAAGAGGGGAGACTAAACTATCAGACGACAGTTGATATTTCTATCAACCAATCCCCGGATTCCTCATCCCCACTGAAAATAGTTCCCAACAAAGTAGAGTCTCAGCACTTGCTCTTGATGAAAACGAAGAGACTGAATTATAGGGCTGGCTACAGATGGAAGTCGGCACTGTTCTTTTCCCCTGCCCCTAAGGAGGGAAGCGCCGAGTATTTTGCTGGTGTCTGCTTGCTCCGTTTCTGCCGTGCTGGAGACAACCAAGGGTCTTGTACGTACACAAAAGTGCTTGACCACTGAGATTCGTTTTTGTTGTCACTGTTTTGTTTTTGGGAGGCAAGGTTTCTCAAAACTGCCTAGATTGGTGTTTTTCTCTATAGTTCCAGAAGTTCTTGAACTTGTAATCCTCCTACTTCATTCAGCCTTCTCCACAGCTGAGGTCATGGGCTACAAGGTCTCCTCTTAAGAGTGGCTCCTGACCAAGCTATCTCCTTAGAGAGTGAGCTGACATCTTCAGGGGGCTCCACATTACATTCCTATGTCAATTACTTTTGAGGTTGACACAGCAAGTTGTACCCAGAACACCCTAAGTACAATCAGCATGGTGTAAAAAGATCCTTCTAGAAGTCCTGTGTCCCAGTTTCCTTCCTTCTGCCCCTGCTTGAGTACAGTGACAATTTAGGGAGCCTTGGACTAGGACAAGACAAGTTACACCATCTACCATCAGCTTATACTTAAACAGCAGGTGAATCTGCCTCTGCTCACATACCCCTCTTCCATCGGATTGGCCCTCCATCAAGCAGAGCCAGCTAAAGACCTACCACTGACTGCGGTTACCATCCTGTAAAAAGAAATGTAGTGCCTTTCAGTTCTCCTCCAGATGCTAAGCAAAGATGTGAAGATCAAGTGAAGCAGCCAGCAGATAATCGTTTACTTCAGCCTGTGACCTTTGTGTTGAAGGTAACTAGTATGATTAAGCAGCTGCTGGCTGAGGAGGTGTTGAAACTGGAATTCTCCAGGCCTGACTCAGTGCTTTTCAACCTTATCCCTGTTCCTCTCAACCTGATGGGGGAGAGCAGGGGGCTGGCTGTCATAACAAACCGGGAAATTCCCCACCTCAGGCCTGCCTTGAAACACTACACCCTGCCAGTATTTTCCTTTGGCCTTGGAGCTTTGTTGACTTGCTGGGCAATGAATGAGAAGGCTGCAAGCTTGTACTTGAACCCAGTGGAAGAAAAGCTGTAGGGATCAAATGACACCCTAGATGGGAAGAAGCCAAGGCCAAAGGCACAGGCACAGCCTAATCCCAGAAAGTGGCTGCAGCTGTGGACTCCAAGGCTGTCATTATTTTCTTACTGGAACCCTTGAAATAGTGTTTATTTCCTATTTGAACTTGTGTAAGAGCGCCACCCTAGGATAACAACATCCCAGTGAAGTGAGCTGGCCTCCTTTCCTCATGCTGTTTTCCATTGGGATTCTTCCATTTTCAGTCTTTTGTCTTCTGACCTCTGCCTTGAGACCCCCTACCCCACTCTGCTTACCCCTCAGCTTTCCCGTGAGAAACTAGAGACTTAAAGACGATCAAGTTCACGATGATGCTTAATCCGGACTGACTGTTTCTCTTCCATGGACAATCCTTTGAGTCCAATGGGAGAGGAGAAGGAAGTGAAACTGGGTAGTCTAAACAGCGTGTAGTGAGCTGAGATTTGTGAGCATGGTCATGCCAAAGGCTTGACTTCGCCTGTGTTTAGACATTGGGAGCCAAATTCTCCACATGACTGCACTATGTACCTCTCACCCTTCTGCTGGCCTCGGGAGGTACACAGCCTCCACCTTCTCAGGATGTAGGAACACAAGAGGTTCCCAAGAGATGGGAGCTGTGGCCCTAGAGAGCAAGAGGAAGGGGGTGTCACCACAGGAGGCAATTAATAGGAGGCTCTGAACGGAAAGAGTTCATGATAACAGGGAGAAAGCAAAAGTGGGGGGGAAGGAGAGAGGGAGCCAGGACTCTGAGCACACTGTCCAGGGAGGTCCAGAGAACCCCAATAGGTCTCAGGTCCCCACTTCTTTTCAATTACTTAGCAAAAAAAAAAAAAAAAAAAAGCAGCCTTTAAAATGGGACCATATAGGGACCAGATTATATTTAAGATCAGACCTGACTAAAATTCATTTTGAAAAATTCACAGATCAGAATCAAACAAAACAATTCTAGTATCCTTCCCCCCCCCACATACTTCATGTTTTGCTCAATGAAGAGATGAGATGAAGTGAATTGCTGCTTAGAACAGCACCTTGCACACAGCAGATCCACTCTAGAAGCACTGTGTAAGTAACTATGAACAAGCATTGTTCTTACCGTTATCGTATCTTGACTGTCTTCAAGAGCTGATGTGAGTATACAAAGTAGACAGGATGGTAAGTAAACCACAAGCCACATTCTCACTGTTCTCCATTACCTCCCCTAAGTAGGAAGAGCGATCAACTAACGCAGGCAGTTAAGAGGAGAGCCAGACAGACACAGTTAGACCACCTCACAGGAAGAGATGAGCGAGCGCGTGACAGGCAGCTCATTCCTACCTCTCACACTGAATGCAGAGGTGCTAGGAACTGTGCTTGATAATGGAGGAGAATATTAGGAAGAAGAGCAAAATCCACACCAGGAAATACATACATACACACACACACACACACACACACACACACACACACACTCAGTTAAAATTACTGTCTGAATCTAACTAGAGAGAAGATGACTGTGATGCTCTGTCCAATCCCTTAGCAATGATTTACCTTGGTAGACCTAACCCTCAGGAGACATTCTGCCTGGCCCTTTGAGGACCTCTTCGTTGTCCCTTCATCACTGACTCCTATGGCTTCGGGTTCACGTGTGCCTGCCCCATCAGTAAGTAACCTGTCCATGCCGACCACATGGAACCGTCCCTTCCATCTGGACTGAGAATGTGATCGTGGCCAACTCTGAGTGCTTTGATTGACTCTAGAATTTCAGAAGCCTTTCACATCTATAACCACTGGAAGACAACCCAAGCACACTTTCTAATTGCTTAATGCCGCTTAATTCTAGGGAGTTCATTTACCTCCCATGGACCAGTTAAGTAAGCATCTTTATCCTAACTGTGTCATGGAACATCATCTCATTTTAAGATATTCGCATTCTTCTCTCCTTGGGGCTACTTTGATGCTGAGTTACAGGGCAGGTATGACCTGGATCCAGCTTGGTTTCTGGAATGGAGACCAATGGGCCTTCTGTGGGTGGGGCTCAGAACTGGTTTGTGAATAAGATGTTGCTAGGATCACAATGCTTGGGATTGTATCCCACACCAGAGTGCAGCCATGTAAAGAAGAGGGCAAGAGATGGCCAGATAGCTCAGCAGGTAAAGGAAGTTGCTACCAAGCCTAATGACTTAGATTACATCCTCAGAACCCACAGGGTGGAAAGAGAATTGACTCTTGAAAATTGTCCTCAGACCTTTACATGTGCACTGTGGTGTGCTCACACACACACACACACACACACACACACACACACACACACACACACACAAATATACATGTTTTTAAAGCGTGGAAGTGGGGGAGCAAGCTATTTGGCGGTTATGTACCTGCCGTGAGTTGATGAGGAGATGTTAGCAACAGAGGAAAAATGTCCTTTATATGGAGAGAGGCCTGTGCTCAGCAGCCAAAAGCACACTGCCTATCAACAAGACATGCTTTAAACACAAGGATGGTTTCTCAGCTAATACCTCCGTCTAGCCGACATCTCTCCTGAGATTTTGCAATTAGCTTTGTTTTGATTCCATGCTCTCAGATCAGCCTCCTGACTCTTATTTAGTCACTGCAGGCACCTCAATACCCCAAAGAGGTGCCCTGGATTACTGGAAATAAGTAGCTTATTTACCAGAATGGCAGAGCCTAACGTAGTAGAGGAATGAGTCTGTTTTATAGCCAATAAATCAGTTCTCTGTAAGCTTAGCATAATTCAGTCCCTCACAGTGTAGCAAGCTCCACAGAGACTGGGGAAATAGAGGTTCTTTATCAGAGAGCTGGGAGCCAGACTCTAAATCACCATTTCCTTCAACTCCACCGTTCCTCGGTTTCCTCCCTTTAAAAAGCTGTGGGGAATGAGTACCTGCTTTGTGTGGCTGTTGTGAAGATCAATGGTGTTTATGGACCTGCGTGTCTACTAAACGACTGGACCTGTGGAAAGTACTCGGAAGAACGCCTGTGATTCAAAGCGGCCTGCTAGGTAGTGGGTACTTAGAAGGATGGCGGCCCTGCGGGCAGCAGCCAGGTAGCGGCTCTCTCTCCTCGACTGTATCCCACAGCCTTCAGTGTGCTCCCTCTGGACACTCCACTCTGAAGATGACTCCACATGGAGGCTGTAGTGGTCAGAGCGGCATCACGAGCGAAGGACTTCTGCGGTTATGTAGGTTACATGCTTCTTTACTGCTCAATTGCTGCCACCCATAAATGCTTAATTTTTCAACAGGTCCTTTTTTTTTTGGCACTGAGCCCTGCTATGATTTGGATAAGTGCCCACCTACTAAATGACCTTTGTGTGGTCCCCCACTTGCCCAAAGGCTTGTCTCAGACTGTAGCCCTGTTGTGGCATAGTGGAATCCTTAGCAAGAGGGGCTTAATGAGAAGTCTAAGGTGGCAGGGGGCACGAGCTCAAAGGGACCTGCGGGAGGCTGCCCTTTTGTTTTTCCTTTGGCCTTGAAGTGAGCAGCTTGCTCATAATGAACAGCCTTGCCACCGACTTCCAACTGATTGTGAACTGAACACCTCCACACCTGTGTGACAAGAGGAAACTTTTCTTCTCCGTAAGTTGATGATCTGGGGAGTTTGCTCACATGAAAGATGACTAACACACCCCACAATCCGCTTAGCTACAAGTGACCAAGCTAACTGCTCTCCTCTCGGGTGGTTCTCTCTTCCATGTTCTGAAAACAGTGATGTGCTGGATTGAAAGAAAATGGCCCCCAAAGGGAGTGGAGCTATCAGGAGCTGTGGCCTTGTTGGAGGAAGTGCGTCGCTGTGGAGGTGGGCTTTGAGGTCTCCTATATGCTCAAGCCGCGTCCAACAAGACAGTCTACTTCCTGTTGCCTGTGCAAGATGTAGAACTCTCAGCTACCACTCCAGCACCATGTCTCCCTGCATGCTACCTTGCTTCCCGCCGTGATGATAATGGACTAGACATCTGGAATGTAAGTAAGCCACCTAAATAAACGTTTTCCTTTATAGGAGTTGCCATGGACATGGTGTCTCTTCACAGCATCAGAAACTCTAACTAAGACAAATGACAAGATGCATAGACTTCTTGGACCCGGAGCAACATTTCCAAAATGACGTCCTCTCTCAGCTTTCTCTACATAGCCCTGACTGTCCTGAAACTCACTATGTAGACCAGGCTGGCCTCGAACTCAAAGAGACCCTCCTGCCTTGGTCTCCCTAATATTAGTAGTAAATGGCACTTCTCCTCTCTATCTCCATTCCTACCTCTTAAACAATCAACGCACTTGGTAATTTCTTGTGAGATGATTTCAGCCAGTCTGGCCTTCAGAGCAGGAAGTTAGTCCACAACTGTAGCTACTGCTAGGGACCTGGGAGCAGAAGAACCTTCCGCTGATCTGTCATGGTGGACCTGATTGCAGAAGTTAGAGGGAGGGGATGGGCAGTGTTCCTGGGTGACTGCTAGGAAGCAACAGCTGTAGTTCCCAGGAGTTCCCCCACTGCTGCTGGACCAGGAAGGTCTCCATCCATCTTAGCCTCCCTGTGAGACATCCAAAGGATGCTCTCCTCAGATGGGAGGAATTGTAGTTAGCTCACCACTAAATTCGGTCATGGGAGTTAAAGGCAGAATGGTTTGAGACAGATATCATAAATCATTCTTCCTTTGAATTTCCAAGATGGAATAGCCCAAGGAAACATGGATTCTACAAGTATATGGCTATGTGCCACTCATACATATAAATCTACTTTGTCTATGCATTGAGTCTGACTTGGTGCTGGCAACCTTGATATCACTTCTCCATTCCCAGGTTAGCCCCTGTCCTTCCTATGGTCTGGTGGTCCTTTATCTATGGTCCTAGAATGGCCAGGCAATTTTTATGTCGTTTCCCACAGTATGGTTGTGTGGGCTGGCCTTCTGAAATGCAGCCTGGTAAAAGAAGCCGCCTACAATCCCCAGCTCTCTACAACTTGCTATCTTGGATCATCTCAGCTCACTTTGTTCTGATTTAGAATCTAGAACTACAGAGAGTCTTATTTCTAAGAAGAGACTTTGCCATCCTGTTGAAGGAGCCTGGGAAATAGTCTTCAAGGCTACAGAGAAAACAAGGACTAGAAAAATGTTTGTTTATTGCCAGGTCTCCCCACAGCCACTTACATAAGGGCTGGAGTTGAGACCGGCTGTCCCGCCTGGATGCAGGATAAGAGCTAACACTCCTGGGGATGATGACAGAAACAACGTGGGAACCACAGGGTTCTGGCCCGTGACGTCCAGGAAGGAAAGCCAAGTGGTGTGTGGCGATTAGTCTTTTCACAATGATGCGGTGGTTTCCTGGGGTGTTTAGAAGCACTTGGTGGGAGGCACAGTCTCCAAGAGGGGGAAAGGCTCTGAGAACAAGATATGAATAGTTCCTTGTTTTCCATTTTTAAGACAGAACAATGCACACTGGACTGTGGAGCCTAAGAGTAGAGTCAAAAGTTCAGGTGTCTTCTGGCCTTTCAGATCCATCCTGACTCACAACAGCACAAATAAACACTGTATCCAAATCTGAGACGGATTAAAAGTTTGAGAAAAACCATGTACAGTTTTGTTCAATTGAAGTTTTCAGAAATAAAGACACATACTAAACCCTGCCTTCCTGAAACAAACACACAAAAACTAAGTCTGCCAGGAAACAATGTAAACCCCACAGACAGATTATGTTCCGAGGTCCAAGGGGACAACTCGCTTCCCCCACACATTAGTGGAAAGCAGATGTGGCTAGAGCATGGTAGAGGCAAACAAATAGGCTTGGCAACACAACTATAAGGCAAGCTGAGCTTTCCTTCACAGCCTCCCTCCCAGGGAGACACCACGGCCTCTTCTGCACGCTGTTCCCAGCTTTACACAAGAATCTGAAAAACATTTTCCATGTGTTTTCATTTAACTTCTGGTTGAAATGTGGGTCCAGCCTTCCTTGTTCCTTCCTCAACAGCTGGTGTGAGTAATTGCCCACTGAGCTCTCCGCTTGCCTGTCTACCTAGGTGTGCATTTTTCTACGGCCAGACACACCTAACTCTTGGCATCTGTCATCACAGTGAGTCTCTTCTTGTTGCTTCCGGATGACAAGTGGAAACGAGTACAGTCTTACATATAAGCCATATCGAAGCAGCACTTCACTGGCGGACTTGGGTCTGTCCTGCTCATTCCGTTTCTTCTTACCTTTCTTGCCCCTCCAGTCCTTCTCCAGTCCTTCCTTCTTCCTCCCCCTGCTGCCAAAAACACCAAGCTCCGGTCAGACAGATGGCTCGGTGGGCAAAGGTACTTGTGGCCATGCCTAGAGATCTTAGTTTGTTCCCCAGAATCCACGTTGTGGAAAGAGAGTGGTAATCAGCTCCAGGAAAGGGTCCCCTGACTCCACACGCATGCTATCAAGTGCGTGTCTCACCTCCCACACACAAATCAGTAAATAAATGTAAAAATATTTAAAAGGAAACATCAAGAGTTCTAGTAAAGACTTTCTAAGTTTCTGATTTACACTTGGTATATATGCAATATATATCACAGAATACAAACACCCTCCCGGGGTTCCCAAGGTTAGCGTTAGACTATGTGGGTTGGGGCTATGATTCATTTTAACTAAGGTGGAATCCAAAAAGAAATAAAGGAAGCAGACAGAACCACAGGACCCATGAAGACACCCCTGAAATGTCTCACCTGGGTTATGTCTCACTCGGATGCTAATCATTACCATCTTTTAGTTTGCCTTTCAGAGTCTTGAGAAAACAGGAAAGCTGAGAACAGAAGTCATCCAGGACTCAGGGGTTGCAAACGGAAAAAGCACATCTTGAATCAATGGAAACCTGAAATGGAAATCTACTTGTTTGTGTGACAAAACCATGAGGAAGGATGGCAGACAGAGAGATGCTACAGCACTCCTAGGATGCACCCACGCTCCCCTTTTCACCCACGCTCCCCTTTTCACCCCCCCACTCTGGCAGTTTTCCCAGACTGTGTCCCTCCATGAGGTGAGGATGTGGTCACTGAAAGGAAAAGTATCGGCTCAGAACCCCCAAGGCCGAGTTCTTGCACAAAGGAGATTCATTTCTTCCAGAGGGACAGAGGCCAAGGAATAAGGGACAAATTCAGGAAATAGAGGATGAGGGAGAAGGGGAAGGGAACAAGGGACAGGGGGAAAGAGGTATTTGTCCTGGAGGGGGACAGAGGACTGCCCCCAGACAGAGAGGAGGCAGACTGGCCCATAGGAAAAATGACGGTTTATAGAGGTAAAGGGGAAACCCTGTGTTAGGATGAGGGGTTTAATTTTAATTGGGCCTGTTAATTAGGTGAGCTAAGGGGGCTTTTGATTGCTGGACTTCAGTACTTTGATAGCTGGACCTTGGTGGTCAGCCTCGGGAGAAGGGAGTGGCCAAATAAGGGAATAGACCTTGGTGGCTAGCTTTAAGGATGTAATCTAAGGGTTTTTAGCAAGGCGGAGGGAATGGGGGAAGGGCAAGGCCTGCCAGAGCCGTGTTTGCCAGGCCCCGGCTGGCTAGAGTCCCTTCAATCACCAAATCAACTTGTCTCCCCATAGCCTGTGACTTAAGCAGAAATAACGGTCTTCCTGCCGCCTACTTCCCTACCCGACCCCTGTCCGTCCCAGGGATTGAAGGAGTACCTGAGGAGGGAGCTGATTGGGCCACAGTGATGAGTGTGTGAACTGTGAGGTTTACTCTCCTGCGCCAGCCCCCCCACACACACACACCATGACAAGGTCTATTTAAATTTAATTAAACAACAGCCATTATAACCTCTGAGAGAAGGGGAGCTGCAGAGACCACTGAGCCACAAGAGACACATGACTCCTGCCTCAGATCTTCTTCCCCTTCCTCTTGGTCCCCTAAGTGGGGGCCACAAGACACATGTGATCTGGTTCTCACATCCCCTCACCAAGGTACAGTGACAGTTACTGTCTCACCATTCTGGAAAAGATCACAAGAGTTTGCCTGGTTTTCTTACCAATGCTAAATGTCATTAATAACTCCAGATAAAATCTGGATTTTTGCAGAAAAAAAACAACAACAACAACAAAAAAAAAAAAAACGTAGACTTGGAGAGTTAGAAACATAGAGGAATCTAAATAATTTCCTACCTCTAACCAGAGCCGAACAAAAAAAGCAGGGGATGGTGGGTGTTCAGAGGTCTACAATGTCATTCATTGTGTCAGAAAGAAGAAATCTCCTAAGATCCTCTTAGAGCAGTGGTTCTCAACCTTCCCAACGCTGTGACCCTTTAATACAGTTCCTCATGTTGAGGTGACCCCCAACCATAAAATTATTTCATTGCTACTTCATAACTGTAATTTTGCTACTGTTATGAATCATAACATAAATATCTATGGTTTCTGGTGTTCTTAGGCGACGCCCGGGGGAGGGTCATTTGACCCCTAAAGAGGTTGTGCCCCACAGGTTAACTCACTGCTCTAGGTTCTGTGAGGTGATGAGTCTGCCGTTACCCTAGCCTGGGGTCACTGGCTCCTTTTTTCAATCCTGTAGAGCACTGGCCCTCCCTTCTCTCTTGGGAACTGGCTACATGCCAGCAGGGCTTTGAGTTCAGGGTCCCATGGAGGTGTTTTGCATCAGTTACCCTGTGCAAACTGAACAGGTACCTGTAAGGGCTAGAAATTCTCAGTCTTTAAAAATGGAGAGTGTCCCCTTGGTCCCCATTTTACTGTGTCAACATGTGTCTCCTTCTCTGTGTGTGTGTCGACGTTATCATTCCTTTCCTCTGTGTGTTCATCAGATTCACTAACTCAGCTGATAGAAGTGTGGGGCTAAATACCACCATCTAGAACACCTTTAGACCAAAGTTTTCAGATCACAAGAAAGGAGAGAGAGAAAGACAGACACAGAAACACACACACACACACACACAGAGAGAGAGAAAGAGAGAGAGAGAGAGAGAGAGAGAGAGAGAGAGAGAGGGAGGGAGAGAGATTTACTCTCCATCCCATCCCAGTGGTAGGAAAACAATGCCCTCCACCACCCCAAAAGTTCTGGGCTCCCAATCCCTGGAATGTGTGAATGTAGTGTTACATACCAGAGATGTTAAAGCCACTCTTAAAATGACTTAGAATGACAGAGTAGCCTTCATCACTTTGGGGAGGGCAATGGAATCACACAGATCTTTAGAAGGGACAAGGAGCTAGGTCAGAGTACCACACCTCATGAGAAGGACTTACCCCAACATTGCAAGCTTTGAAGATGGAAAGAAGAGGCCATGAGCCAAGAAACACAGGCAGTCTCTAAAAGATAGAAAAGACAAGGAAATAGTTTCTCTGCTATAATTCCCAGAAAGGAGCCCAGCTTTGACTTTAGCTTGGTGAAACCCACTCTGGACTTCTAATCTACAGACTCTAAGATCAATTTGTGTGTTGGTAGGAAGGAAGGCTTGTTGCAGCCACAATAGGAAACAAATACACTTTCTCTTTCATCCACGTGTGTCTTGGAATCTCTTGATGACTCCAATGATTGGGCTACAGAGAAACAGCAGCGTGAACACAAAGAACAGATCTGAATCCTACGTCACTTCGCTCTGTGGCTTTGCATGCATCAGTTTCCATAACTGCGAAACCAGACGCCCTTAATAAACGATCCCAAGCCTCTCTCCCTTGAGCTCTGAACTGTAATGGCCGCTCCCTTTTCTTACTGGTAACCGACTGATGTGGCAGATGTGGCTGGCCCTGAGCGGTTGATTGGCTCACCACTCAGAACTGAGCCCTTGCTAGGGAGGGAGGGCCCACTGCACAGCAGGTGCCTCAGGGCCTGTCCACAATGAGTGTGGGAATCAGAGCTGGGGGCAGACTGGAGAACCTCCCCCATTCGTGTTCTCTCTCTCTCTCTCTCTCTCTCTCTCTCTCTCTCTCTCTCTCTCTCTCCAGAAACCTTCCAGTGCCACACAAGGAGCACTGGGGGAGCCCAGCTTCTAGAGAATTATAAACCCCAAGTGGCCACCAGAATTATCCTGAAGGAAAGGGACTTGTGTGGCCACGGAGGAGAAATGGGCACTTGAGGAATTTAGGAAGAGCCAAAAAGCTGGAGTGCAGGAGGCTGATATTTGTCCTGATATCTTAAGGGCTTAAAGAAACCGTGTGATGGAGTCCTTAAAAGATTCCAGAGTTGTACAGAGACAAACACTGAAGGAGCTCCTGGAGGCCCCGCTGTATTCAAAGCTCAGTGGCACGGCAGGGCTGTCACAGGCACTCAGTGCACTGGTGCTTGCAGTTTGTGGGCAAAGGAATGAATAGGCATTGCTGTAGTGTGGCTCTGGGTGTCCCCTAAAGGCCTATTATTGCAGGCTTGGTCCCACGGGTGGTGCTATTGGGAGAAGAGGGACAATTAAGGGGGTGGGGGGCATGGAGGGATGTCCTTAGATCAAATGTCCCTATAGATTAATAATTATCTCTGGTGTTTATTACAGCGCATGAAAGCTAGCTAACTCACATTTCACTGTTTTCTGGGTAGAATACAGTCATAACTCAACATGAATTTAAGGGAGATAAGTGGGGCCCCCTCCATAAACAGAGTGGATCCAAAGAGGCAAAGAGGAATTCCAAATAGAAGCTTCAGATACAAAGATTAAGCTGGGGTGTGTGGGGGGCAATGTAAACTGAGTCCCAGGTACCACTCCAGCTGGGAGGGTGTCATTTGCCTTCACACAGATCTCCAGGAAATAAAGCTACCAGTCGTGAATAAAAACAGCTCGATCACTCAGCCCACACGGAGCAAAAGCCCTCAGGCACCATCAGAGCAACTCTAACCCACACGCGCTGTCAATGGGAATGGCCGGTAATGAGCGGCTACAGGACTATTCTCCCCATTATCAGAGCTGGTTCTTAGTTTACCCCTTGCCTTCCTTACACTCAACGTCCCTGGTTCCACTCACTGCTTTCAGAGGCCCGTTCTCCAACTTCAACCATTTCAATGCTTTTTCTCCAGATGCCTTTCCGACTTTCCTCTTCCCTCAAGTCACCTGAGTGGTAAGAGCAGATTTACTCCACTCACACACATCTGACAGGCTTGCTTTTTCCTCTAAAGCAGCACTTCTCAGGCTGTGAGTCATGACCCCTGAGGAGGTCGCACATCAGCGATTTACAAGATGATTTGTTACAGGAGCAAAGTTATAGTCATGAAGCAGCCACGAAAATAATTTTATGGTTGGGGTGGTCACTACAACATGGGGAAACTGTGTTAAAGGGTCGCAACCTTAGGAAGGTTGAGACCACTGCTCTAAGGGATTCACAAGGAACACAGGACCTCCTCTCCCAGAACAGGTCCAGGTAGCCAGGGATGCAGACAGCATCTGCCTGAGAGAATCTCCCAGAAATCAATGGGAAGTCACCTCCCAACAGAGTCCAGCCTTAGATCCCAAGGGAACACTCCGTCTTCTTCCTCTTCACCCTCCTCTCCCGATGTCCCTTGATTTACCTCAGCCAAAGTCCTTGCCAGCGGGGACAGAAAGGTAATTGATGGCCATAAGGGATATCAAAGTGCTATTGAGCACAACCACAGCTCAACAGCTGCGCAGGTGCTTCCTGCAGGGGGAGGGAGAGGAGCATCTTTGGAAAGCCCTAAATAACCCTGGGCAGGGACGTCAACTTGACAAATGACTGCAGAGAAATAGCCCCTTGTTCCACTGTGTGTGATTCATCCAGAGCCACCCTGGAGTGGGGGACCAGGGCCTCCCTGCGTCTTGCCAATGGTCACCAGGAGGGATTCCGTGGCACCGGTACTGCTTCTCTTGGCCTCAGTCCTTTTGACCTTGTTTTCTGGTGGCTGTATTTAGTGAATCCCAGATTTGGGTCCTTTCAATTTAAGCTGCATTCACTGGGAAATAGGAACTGTGGAGGAGAGCCCTTTCAATACACCCAAAGGTCTCCCACCCCACAACCCCTGCTTTGAGGGCAGTCCTGTGTCTTCCTTCATCTGTTGGTCCCCCCCCCCCTTCTGAGCCTTAGGGCAACAAAGACTACCCAGAGAGTGCCTTTGTCTTCTTCGTCTCAACACTTCCCAAATAGCATGCCTTCTTCAATACTTTTCAGTGACTGAAATGCGGACTACAAAGGTCAGGGTAGCTGGTTTCTAATATAGGTCCCGGGGACTTCAGCCAGGTGCGTGCTCATGGCTTCCAGGACTCTGTGAAACAAAAACATCAGCTCTCAGTTCCCCTCAGCACAGACTGTGAGGTTCAGGGGGGGTCTTCTGGGGCTGACTGAGACTCAAAGCCATAGCAATGGAGGGACAGTGTGGGGAACCGGGAGGCTCTGAAGTTCTTTAGCATAAACAGCAACAGGAGTAGACAACAGCACCCAGACCCCCAGGAAAAGGTGTGTGATCTTTTCAGTTAGGAAGGAGGTCTGCAGTAATCCTGTTCTGATGGCAATCAATGTGGCCAGCAAGTGGACAAGGGTGTGACCGGGGCCTGCATAGAGCACACACACACACACACACACACACACACACACACACACACACAGCACCACTCCAGGTTTGTTAGCTCTTTTGTAACAAAGTATTCCAGCCACCAGACTGCAGCATGCACATGAATGCATGGGTGCTTGCTATGAAAGGACTCGGCAGACCAGAAGGCCGCCTACCAGAGGGGATATCTGTGTGTGCTGTGCATTATTAGCACAGTCCCTGCACAGGACAGTGCTGCTGGTCTGGAATGAAGTCCTGGGAGCACACAGAGAGCTTGGCCAATGTGTCCCCAAAGCCATCATCTTCCGATTCACTTTCTCATCCTGGTTTATGTGCTCTGGGTTTTTATGCTCCCGGTATCCATCAATGGCAGCTTTGTTAATGTGAACAGAAAGCAAGGCGAATTCATTTGAAATCAACATCTCCTGGGTCTCACTGTGTGCTCCTCCTCACCAGAGCTGAAAATCGTTGCAACCTTGAGATTGAAAAACTGAAAATTGTCTTTTTTTTTTTTAAACTGAGAGACATCTGGCAGCTGGAATTAAGGGTCACAAAAATTTTGGAAATTGCACACCTGTCTGTTTCCCTGTGGGGATCCCCTCTGGTTCTTATACACAGATCATCAGGGTCTAATTATGGAGGCCCTTAGGTCAGGCAAAGTCAGCTGCAATTCTGACCTAGCCTGCATGTTAACCTGCCTTTCTGGAAAGTGTCTAATTGCTCTTGCACCTTGGCTGGGCTGGGCTTAGGCAGGAAGGACAAGGGGGAGCGTGGTTTGAACTCTGGATACTTGCCAGACTCTAGTGTCCTCTTGGAAATGGACAGACCTTCCTACTCCAGAGATAAAGGAGATGGAAGATGGACAGATGGATGAGATGTTCTCACCCCAAGACGGCGGCACCCACATGCATGTATGTGCTTGTACACACATGCTGTGTGCCCATTTGACATTGAAATCAACAGGTTCTAAAACACACATTTTTGAACCCACAGAGAGCCCGTTTTGATTCTCTGCTGTCACCTGTTAGCCTGTGAGCCTGGGTGAGCTAATTAGCCTTCTGGAACCATGGGTTTCTTGTTTACAAAATGGGGGAACAGAAAGGACCAAATCACAGTGTTGCTGGGGCGGGGGGAGGACGGAGGACATAACACAAGAAGGCACTCTAGCAGTGTCTGGCTGTCCCAACAGCTTGGTGAATGATTGATAACACTGCAACAATAACAGCCATGAAAGTCTCCTCTTCTGGTCAGCCCTAAGCCGTCCACAGAAAGTCAGAGTTGATTCCATTTGGGGCTTTGCATAGAGTTCTCTACTGGACAGAACTATAGCAGAGGTTACAAATATCAAAATTTGTATCAGGAATCCTTGCCCTCTGATCTTCAGGCAAGCTTTATTTGTTAGATCATACACAAAATATCACCACAAATATTTCTGTCACAGTGAATTCCCAGAGAGAGGCCATCTGCATTTTGGGAACCGAGAGTTTATCTTCTTAAAGACAGAGCTAGCGAGGCCTGGAGACTCTCAGCACTTGACTCCAGCTCCTTATCCACAGAGTCAAGATCAGAAACTAGTTTTCCCAGTCCTGGTCTTGGGATCTTTCCACATATCCACTCAGTGTTTGGGAGGCATTTAAATAGGCCAGTTCTTTGAGGAGCCAAGAGAGGCGGCTGTGCATGGAGTTTGATTGTAAGCGGTACCCACAGAGAGCATCAAAGAGAAACCTGTGCTTGGAGAATCTCTCCACAGTTCCCGTCCTCCACTATGAATATAGCCCAAACTGTACTGCATGAATCGGGAACACAGGGCGGCCCATCTGCAAAAATGTGCACAGCGCTGAGAGCCTGGTCCCCACGAAAACAGATCATCTTGGCTCCAGGAGACGTAAGAACCTAATAACAGAGCACAGATAGGTTCATCGGGTTCATTGTCTTCAAAAAAGAGCTCATGGTGCTCAGACACCCCCTTACACGGATACAAAAGGGATAGAACCAGAAAGATGTGAACCCCATGAACTCACAGGGTTCCATGAACTTACTAGCACAAGTGCCCAGCCTTTACGAGCACTTGGCATTGTAGTTTAACCATCAGCCCTCATGTGAGCTCCATGAACACAGGGATCTGCCATAGGTTTGCTCTTGCTGTGCCCCAAGTGTTCAGAACAACACCCAGACACGACAGCGGCTCCACAGCTGTTGAGCCCTTGAGGACAATTCAGCGTGTAAGCTGAAGGAAACAGTTTGCGACACCTTTCCCCATCCCGAAAAGTGTATAGAACTTGAAGATCTTTCTCCAAAAGAGACAATGCTAGTGAGTGTCAGATGACCCGAGTTCACAACTCCCCTGCTTTTTTATTCTCTCGGGATGGACCACGGATATTTGGCCACTTAGCAGACACACCTAAAGGCTACTTCACCTAAGTGGCCATATGAGAAAGACCATAGGAAGACATTTGGTGGCTGCTATCTGTTTCTTCACTTGAACTGTCTTCTTGAGAGCAGTTATGGGGGCTGGAGAGATGGCTCAACAGCTAAGAGCACTGACTGCTCTTCCAGAGGACCTGGGTTCTGTTCCCAGTACCAACACGGTGGTTCAAAACCTCTCAGAACTCCAGCTCCTAGGGGATCTCAGTCCTCTGGCACCCATGTACTTGTGCGCATGCCCACACAGGGACAGGCAGACAGACAGACACATAGATACACATGATTAAAAATAAACCTTTTTTAAAAGAAAGGAAGGGAAATTGTGTAAGATGGTTTTATTTTATTTATGTTATTTTATATGAAGTTGGCTGTGGTGTTCAGATTCACCTGTGATACCAAAACAGGGTGTTCTACTGGACCCTTTTTCTGGTTAAGCCCGTTCCCACAAGACAGGCATTGCAACCTCATAAAGATTCCACTGAACCTCTACAGCAAGCCCTTCATGGAAGAAAGCCAGAGAACTTCCCAGATGGTAAACTGCCCTGCCAACATCCTCAGGCTGTGACTTACACTATCCCTAAAGCTCACACCACGTGATGTAAAGCCCTCACACTGAGTCTCCTCCCAAAACACCAGCTCAATTAAAAACCACATGGGCATGGCCTGACATCAATCCAAAAATAAAAAAAACCACAAGTAGCAACATAGGTGAAGAGCTTATGTCAAAGTATATATATATATATATGTTTACTAAGTCTTAGTGCATTAGGGGTCAGGGGCTATGTCATCATATCTATCTTGCCAAAGTGAACAATAAGAAAAATAAAAGCATTGAGGATATGGAATAGGGTCCAACCTTTGCCATCTGGATCCTCTGCTTGAGTATCACACTCAGCTGAAATTCAATTTAAACCAATACATTAAACTATAATGGTGTGGACCTGTAAGCCAAGCTTTAGGGAGGCTAAGTAAGTTAGATTGCAAGTTCAAAGCCTGCCTAGGTTATCAAGTGGGTTCAAGGCCAACTTGAGCAATGAAGCGAGACTTGGTCTCAAGATAAAAATAAATAAATAAAATAAAAGATTAAACAAATGCTCCCACACTGATGCAACAGGAACATGGCTGTAATGGAGGTAATCAACTGCTTTTTGATTGAGGATTCAAGGCCTCCACAGGAGGGATTTCATGTCTGGATTTCATTTGCTATTCCAGTTAAAAGCCCATGACTGGGGAGGTCATAAACCCCGAGAGAGGAGGTAATCACTGCTGTTTTGTTAAGTGGACATACAGTCAAATCGCCAACAAAATATCTGTGCTTATACCCATAGACTAAGGCTGCTTTCAGCCTTGGTCAGAAAAGCTTCTACTTGGAACTATTGATGCAGACTCAGTGATGAGAATAAGTGACTCCACAGAGTTTAGCCCTAAATAGATCATCTATGTCATACTGAGGGAACACAGAAACACACTGTAAGATAAAGGATGTAAAAGGCCATGGATGGGAAGAAGCATGTTGAAACACTGTCTTTGGACAGGGATATTACACCACGAACTCACAGACCTGTACCAGACTGGATCCACCAGCTCATGAACAGGTGGAACACGTGGGTGCTCCCTAGGACCTGTGGCCACTAATCGTTGCTGGGGGTAGAAGTCACGTTCATCAGTGATGTAGCCCTGTTGAGTTGCCCTTTCTCAAGTAAATAACCCCTTACCCATGCTCATGCAATCACCCCTAATTAAACTCAAGAGGTGTGTGGATGTGTGTGAATGCACATGTGCATACATACACAAAATATAAAAGTAGGAAGAAGACTTGCTGGGAAGGAGTAGCTCATCAGGAAGGAGTAGCTTATCAGGGAGTAAGAGGGATGGGGGAAGAATATAATGAAAGAAACATTATATAAAACTGTGAAAAGGCCAGGCAGTGGTGGTGCACACCTTTAATACCAGCACTTGGGAGGCAGAGCCAGGCGGATCTCTGTGAGTTTCGAGGCCAGCCTGGTCTCCAAAGTGAATTCTAGGAAAGGCACAAAGCTACACAGAGAAACCCTATCTCAAAAAACCAAACAACAACAACAAAAAAAAAAAAACTGTGAAAGAATAAATAATCTTAAATGAAATGTAAATAAATCAATAGGCTGAAAATATAGCTCACTGGTTGCCTTAGTTAGGGTTTCTATTGCTGTGAAGAGACACCATGATCACAGAAACTCTTAAAAAGGAAGACATTTTATAGGGCTGGCTTTCAGATTCAGAGGTTTAGTCCATTATCATCATGGCAGGACATGGTGGCACACAGACAGACATGGTGCTGGAGAAGGAGCTGAAAGACGTACATCTTGATCCTGATGCAGCAGGAAGGAGTCTGAGCGTCACACTGAGTGTGACTTGAACAAAAGAGACCTCAAAGCCCACCTCCACAGTGATGCACTTCCTCAAAAGCCACACCTACTTCAGCAAGGCCACACCTCCTAATAGTGCCACTCCCTTTGGGGGTCATTTTCTTTCAAACCCCCACAGTAGTAAAGTGTTTGCCTAGCATACACAAAGCCCTAAGGTCAAGACTCGATACTGAAGAAAAGAGTAAATAATTAAGTCATTTGCACATTCTATTGACGAACATTGAACTGGCCTGGGATATCATTCGTATTTCGCATAGAAAAAGCAGCTAATGTAGCGTGGTTTTGGCTGAAAGACCAGATCTCCTCTGAATGACTCGAGCTCAGCTTCTGAACATCAGCTTCTTCCTCTGTCCCATAAGGGCAAAGAGAGCAGTGTTGTTTAAAAGTTATTTAGAGAGAGTCCCTGCCAGCTCCCAGGAGCCTGTTCTCATCTATGATGCTTTGCAAAGATAATGGCCAAAGAAGCCATGACGTGTCACACTGTCAACCTTGACAAACACTTGGCTTCCTCTCCCAGTAACGTTAGTAGTATATATAAAATGCGAGGTACTGATATTTCCCAGCCTCAACAGAACAATTTTTCAGTAGACAAATTTGTAGAAACCAAATTTGTTATGTTCATTTGTCCATAGCTTTCAATGGTCCAAACTAAACATTCCTATTTAAAACAGGGTTTTTCTTTCCCAACAACTTAGGATACAGATGGATGGACAGACACACACACACACACACACACACACACACACACACACACACACACACAGAGTCTTGCTTACCCCAGCAATTCATTTCTAGTTTTGGTTTGGGACACGGCCAGTTGGTAAAAGGTTTCAGCGTGTGTTTACTGCCTCTTTGTTCTCAGGCATTTCTGCGGCCTTCTGGCAGCTCTTTGGTCTGCTGCAAGCAGCAAAGCCTTCCAGGGTTACAAAGTCCAGACAGATCCCAGGCTCTGACCACTGCCTTGGGCTGATAGAAAACAGCTGGAAGCCTTTCCTCTCCTAACCCGGGCTCATGCCCAGCTCTCTAGGCAAACATGAGGCAGGAGCTGAGTCCCTCCTGGCCCCAGGAGGCAGCTCTTGCTGGTGCTCTTGTGCAGTCAGTCACTGCACTCTGTCTTACTGGCCCCCACTCAGGACTTTACTTGACATTCACCTCTCACTTCCCCCAATCTCCATCAATAGAACAAGGGACTATAGGTAGGTGGGTGTGCCCATCGTATCTGGTTCTCAACAGTGATGCTACAGATTCCAACTTCCAGGAGGCTCAGGGATGTCTTTCTAAATATATTATCTGAGCATTCAGCGCCAGTCCAAGCCTCCAGTCCTGACCCTAGTTAAGGGTCCTACTGTGATTGAACTTGAGGTTATAGCCTGTGCACCAAATCAGGTTCAATCACCCATCCTCAATAAGCCAACTAAAAGACCCAGATTAATAGTGGAGGGCAGAGAAGGGAGAGTTCTTCAATGTGGTCCCACAGGGAAGAGGGACAAAGAGACCCAGTGATGCCCCATAATCTGTCTTTGGAATCCTGAAGTAAGATTAACGTTTAAATAGAGGGCCAAGGATATTCACACCCAAGTAGTCTGGGTCAAAGTGTGGTCCCACCCACCATTGACCCATCTTTGTCTAGGCCTCCGTCTCATCCTGTAAGATGGTCTGACAAGTTGTTAAAACTGTGTGAAATCTCTTCCACAGCTGGACTTTTCTTTCCAGTATGAAATTCCTGGGGAAATCCTCATTTATTTGGGGTCCATTATTCTCAATCATCTGACAGATTGAGGGATCTCCTTAGAAAATCTTCTGTTTACAGTTCTCTAAACTTAGAAGTAAGAAGATCAAATCCAAGCTGCACCCCTCTCTGTCCCTCTCATCTCCCTGCCATCGTTAGAGCACTTAAATACTGCTGTGGCAAAGCTATTCAAAGGCTGTGTGACTCAACAGTCCAAGATGCTACCGTTAGCCTTCAACTGGCCAAGACCCAAAACTGATTTTGCCAGTGTTCGATGTTCTGGGATATTGAACCAAGTCTGGAATCTCCCTTTGCCTCAGCTCTTCAAATGTTAAGCAAGGATAGACAGTGATGCCTAGAACTGGTATAGAGGTTGATGGGGGGTGGGTGGGCAGAAAAGACCTGGTCCATGTCGGCGGTCAGTATTGAAAGTCTAAACAGAAGTCTGGCAGTCTCAGCTCTCCTCAGTACACTCTGGGTTTGTTTCAGTGAGCACCCCACAGCTCCCATAAAAGGCTCAGTAGATTGAATGAGTTCATACAGGTTTCTGTGGGAGGTGTTAAGCCTCTGGTATATTCTCAACTTTGAGAATAGGATGACCAGTTGACTGATTTGACAGACATATCTTCAACATCGAGCACTGTTGAAGCACCAATCTATGGGATGGAAAAGTCCCAACGGTCCTTGCACTGACCTGGAGAGATGGAGACACTGGTCAGATGTTGTGGTTAGAATGTGAACTAGGAGGGGCTATAAGAGAGACACAGTAAAGTGGACCACTGGAAAGGGATGAATAAGCAGGAACTTCCAGAGGAGGACACTGGAGTGAAGTCCAGACCGAGTGGCTATGCAAAGTCACAAACACAGCTCTGGAGAACGAGGGCTGCTTCAATGTGGATGAAAGACATGAGAACAGGCATGCCCACTCTGCTGCTGTAATCACGTACCTTCGGCCACTGGAACTCCAAATTTCAAGATCCTCAGACAGGTTAGGTCACCACCTCCAATGCCCCCCCCATCCAGTCCCTGGGGGTGGAAGTGGAGGAGACAGAAGATCATCAGTGAGATGACAGTAGAGTCATTATGGGATTTAGTTCATTTCTCTACTCTTGGTTTTCAGTGGAAGCCAATGTCTTCTCAAAGTTCAGTTTCTTCATCTACACAGTGAGTCTCTGATGCTTTTAAGGGAAGAATGTCACTCCAACATTGCTGTATGTCACCCCATAAACATTTTCTTCAAATAAAGGGCTGTTAATGCACCCTTCAAGAAGACATACACAGCAATTTACCAGAAATCCACTGTACTTTTTACACATGGCCACGAGCATCTTAAATAGATTTTTCCCAGTTTCCTAGTGCCCTGCTTGACTTTGTCACCCTTTGCTCCAACCAGAGGACAGTGAGCTATCAGATCTCACCATTGCTTCCTGAGAAGAGACCGAGTCCCATCACACCAGAAGCAAAGAGTCACACAGGTAAAAGTACACAAGTTCCCCCTGGCCATCCTCCATCATCTTTCTCCATGAGAAAAAAAGCAACAAACAAACACACAAATGTCAACAATAAAACAACTACAATCTATCAGGGCCTGGGGGGTGAGTGCATTGACGCATTGCATAATCTGACTCCTCAACAAAGACTTCTCTACCACCGGTGACGCTGTGTCAGGACTCTATGTAACGTCACTATGTTCCAAACTACTGCCGACCTGCCCTGAGGCCAAAGCCAGGCAGGATATCCTGTACACACTGATGGAAATGGAACACCAGAGTCTTGACCATTGAAGCATCTGCATATTGACAATTCCACATTTTATGTAAGAGAACTGATATGCTCTGTCAGACCCCAAGAAGTTCCTCAGTGAAAAAGAGAGAGAGAATTAGCCACCTTATTTATTGCCCTAGTGGTCCAAGGGCTTCTTTTCCATAAAAGCTGAGAATGTAATGCATCCAGCCCACAAAGAACCCTGGTGGGTGGACAGGATCTTAGGGGAACACAGCGGAGGTCTGGGACAAATATTTAAGTGAACATTACAATTATTCAGCAAAATCCCCCCCGGGCATAGCAGGTGACTAGACATCTACACTGAAATCTACAGTCTCCATCAAGCTGACAATACAAGAAAAATTCACAGAGAAAGTGAAAGATTCAGGAGGGAAATGACTTTTTCAAACCCACTTCGTGGGGTTGCTCAGCTTCCCACTCTTCAAGCCTTCCCCAAAATCCACAAAGAGTTGAGTGGTGGCTTGCTGATTCCAGATTGTCCTTCCCACTCTCTTTTAACAAATTCATCAAATGCCCACCCTGCTCTGGGAACCCAGCACGGCATAAACAATGGCCCAGGCAGAGTCTTTGTAACACAAACCAAGCCTGCCCAGAAGGGGGAAAGGAACAATGCTGTAGGTGCTGTGGCAGGACAACAGAGCATCCAGTTCACTCTCCTCCCTGAGTTTCCCCTGGCTTTGATATCAGTGGCTTAGCACTGGGCTCCTTCCTTAGTAAAATGCACAGACCTGCATCTTCAAGGGGTTGGTGGAAAGAGAAAGCATGGCCCCCACCCGTCCCGAGATGGAGAGCTGGGCCAGTTAGGGAACTAGGAGCAGCTGTCATGCACAGATGTGTTCCAGGCAGTGACCCTGCCACACAAACCCTTCTGTGAGAGTGCTCTGGAAACAACCCTGTTAGAACTAAGAAATGGAGACTCGAGTTAATTTTATCGGGTTCCTTGGTTTGCAGTACTGGATGTTGAACCTAGGACCTGTATATGCTGGCAAGCACTCTGTCCTTAAGCTTTGGTACTCCAAGCTCTCTTTTTACTTTTTATTTTGAGACAGTGTCTCACTAAATTGCCCAAGCAGGTCTTGAACTTGGCATCCTCCTGCCTCAGCCTCCCGGGAAGTGTGATTACAGGCCTCCAATATCAGGCCTAGCTTTGCCTGTTCATTAAGGAGTAGGAAAACCTCCAGAGGACATCTGGTAGATGTAGAAAGTAGAAAACATCTTGTATCTTAGGAAGTTTTTGTATTTTCTCCAAGTGGCCACACCTACATGCTCTTAGAGAATGACCGCTGTCACGCCACTGGTGAGCCTGGGAGAGAGTCCCACCAGGTTGAAAAGTCGAGGTCACCCCCCTTACTGCCACGTGACTTGTCTGTATAGTGTGATCCAGTGCATGAGGCTTCACCATGGCCTGTACCCATCCTGCCGCTCCCTGGAATTCAGGATCCATCTGAGGCAGACTCTGTTATTTGACCCCAGACATCAGGTCCCACTCTCTTCTCATCCCTGACTCCAACTACAGAGGCTACAAGTTAATGGTTCCTCCCTTCCAGTGAAGCAATGGCCGCTGACCCCATTCTGCCCATGAAATGGAAGCAGAAATAAGGCCGGGCAGTGATGGCCCAGGCCTTTAATCCCAGCACTCGGGAGGCAGAATCAGGCGGATCTTTGTGAGTTCAAGGCCAGCCTGGTTTACAGGGCAAGATCCAGGAAAGGCGCAAAGCTACACAGAACACAGAGAAACCCTGTCTCGGAAAAAAAATAATAAAAAATAAAAAAGAAAGAAAGAGAGAAATGGAAGCAGAAGTCTCCCACAGACAGCATCAGGAAAATTCTCCTTTCTTGAGTGAAAGGGACAATCTTAGCTGGCACAGCCCCACTGTCCCCAACCTCTCCTTCTGTCATGAATGTGCCCTGGGTGTACAATTCTCTTACGAATGGGGCCTCACTGACTCCAAAGCCTCTGCTCCTAACCATGGCTTTCCACACAGACAACTCACAGAAAGAAGAAAATATGAGCAGTATGCACTGGAGAAAAGTGCCTTCGGGCTGAGCATAGCTCTTGCCATATTCTAGCTGTTCAGCCTGGGAACAGATCACCAACCCCACCAAGTCTCATTCCCCTCACTTGTGACCATGGCTTGGGTAAAAATCTCTGAAGTACTCTCCCATGTTCTACTTCCATAGTTAGGAACCTAGAATATGAACATTCTCATCTGATAAGCCATTATGTGCCCAAAGCACAGCTGTGTCTAACGGACCCTATGGAGCCAGCTAGTGACCCAAGCAATTCATGGCATCATCCTCTCCCCTGCTGACAGATCATAAACCCAAGAGTCCCTATATCTTCTCACAGTTTAAAGAAAGCTTGCACAGCACCCAGGTTCTATAGTCTGCCACGATCTGGATCTAAAGACAGAAGTCACAAACCTTTCCCCACAAGTCATTCAGGTGTTTGGGCCTACATATGTACATTTGGTTTAACAATAAAAACCTCCTCCATCCTACTTCCAACCAATGTTACAGTGAGATCATGTAAAAGGAAGTTCTTTTAAAATGGCAAACTTGTCATTATCTAGGGCCTAGCACTGCTCAGAGAAGCCTAAGGAGGCTATCCATTGCAAGCTTGGCCCGTACAACACCCACCAGCCACTCACTGTACTCAGTGGAGAGACTCCACTGAAGGCAGGCCTGCGGCATACTCTGCTGTCTAACTGCACTCTCTGGCCCGTTCTTGTGCTCACACTAAACGCGATTTGGAGAGGGCCTTTTCGCAACACTTAGCGTTATGCTCTTTGCAAAACCCAAAGGCAACAAGAAGAAAAGCAAAAGGCAAGGAGAAGTTTAGAAATGTTCAGCAGTTTGGAGACAGTATTAAGACACCTGCACACTCCCAGCCTGCCGCCTTCCATCCCACACCACCGGCTCTTGTGTAATGCAATACAAAAAATAAGACAATAAAATTAAAAATATGTCCTCCAAAGACCTTTGCAGCATGGTTTGTGATTCGTCTGCTTCTTCTCATGGAGTGTGTTATTTCCAACACTGGTGTTTGGATCTGAGGCCCCAATGTCACTATTCAAACAGCAAAGAGAAGTCACCAAAACTCAGGACTGCCAGCAGAGCAGGGGGTTGGCTTTCTCTCTCCCCCTTACCTCTCCTTGGTTCTCTGGACCCCCGAGCTCTGGTGGGATCCCTGAACTTTTGATGCTGCCTCCCACCCACCAGCTGGAATCATTTACTACAACCTGCCCAAACCAAACCCAAGCAAGATGACCATGTCCTCCATGTTCTGTTCAGTCAAACACTGATCTCTTCAAAATGTCAGTGATTCGCACCTGGAACATAACCTACCTTTTAATGATGTTGTGGGAAGCATGAGGCTTCTGATCCCTGGGTCTGGTTGCTTCTTCCCCGAGCTTCAGGTAGGGGAACTGCCAGGCAAATCTGGGTAGCTGAGATCACAGTGGCTGGGAAGAGACCCTCCAACTCAGCTTGATGTACTGTGTAGAGCAGAACTCCACTTCCTCACATGACCTGTCCTGCCATCTTAGGCAGGATAAGACCTTTATTCTCCCAACACATCAATGTCCACCACCACACAACTTGCTCTTAATTCAGCTGCCTGTTCTCTTAAGGTCTGTTGCCTGATAGGAAAATTTGGACATAAGGACACATGTAGGAAGCGACATGGGGCAGGGAGACTGGCATAATGGTTACACGGCCAGGCTTTGGGCAGCAATGGGGTTAAGCCTTAACTCTGCCTCTCACTGTCTCTGGCATCTCAGACATTCACTTTTTCTTTCCGATCTTGAGCTGCTAAGGAGCTAATGCTAATGTGGACGTCACTGTCGGCACCTATAAATAATTTCCTCATGATATGCCTGCCATATAAAGACTCCTCAACACATGCCAATCAGTAAAGAGAACTACTTACCGAACACCTTTCTGGGGCCAGCCATTCAGGCTAGGTACATTGTAACCACTCTGTCATCCTTACAGTGACTCAATGGCATACAAGTTATGAGCCCTGCAAAGGTTAAGTAACTTGCCCAAGGCTACGAGGGTATGGATAGACACAGCATAGGTAAGAGCTGAACCCAGGTCTGTCTGATCAGAAGTCTTATGTGAAGGTCTGTGTGCAGGGAACAGGGCTGTGCCAAGAAAACCAGAGTTGAAGAAAAAATCCCGATAGGGAGCTTCTGTAAGGCCAAAGGCGGTCAGAGCTACTCATGGGAAGACCCTCTTTGAGAGTGGGAGGATGAAGCTCGGTCACCAAAGTGAGGCAAATGTCCTTTCTGACAAGTGCTAGAAGAAATCACCATCGACACTGTGGGTCGATCCAACTACCATCACTAGTCCTTTCTACCAGAATCTCAACTGTGATCAGTTATGTGTCCGTGCTGAACTTGGAGGCATTCCCCTTGCTAAATGCGGACAGCACTGAATATTTGTGTCAAATATTCATGTGTTGCAAATTTACATGTTGCAACCTACCCCTCCAGGGAATGGTGTTAGGGGTGGGTTTCAGGGAGGTGACTGATGTCTTTATAAAAGAGACCCATGGAGAAGGAGACCCGTGCTTTCTCCTTTCCATGGTGTGAGGACCCAGCAACCAGGGCACCTGTGAGCCAGGACAGGGACCTCAGCAGACACTGATGGCTAATGCCTTTACCATGGACTTGGTAGCCTCCTCCCCAGCAATAAACTCTTGTTCATCAGCTACCCAGTCTGCAGGATTTGCCACAGCTGCCTGAACTAAGCAAAGCAAAGCTGTTCGGGAAAACTGGGGGAGGGCATGCTTCTGGAAAGAATTTTGTTTCTTAAAATCTAATATGCGATGAAGAGGACCTTTCATCTTTACCTCTGGAAATTCAGAGTGCTCACATGAGAAGTGGTGAGACAGATATTGTAGGGCGTGAGGTCAGCAGTACTGGGATGGCACTGAAGGGCAGGGAAAGAAGAGACGGTCACCAAGTCATCCTATAAACGCTAGAACCCATCACTCAAAGCACCTTCTTCAGCAAATGTTCAACTCCACTCCGGGTTCCTTTACCCCTTCAAGCATCCTGTTCCTGAGGGAAACAGAAAGCAAAGGAAAGAAAATAAGCTTAGCTAGCCAAACCTTATCAAAATAAAAGTTTCTCCATCCTCAGTCTCATAACACAGCCTGCACCTCACTCTGCCAGATGTTTCCAAGGTTAGCTGGTTACACAACGTTCCTCTTCCCCTTTTTGGAACCTCCCCAACCATGACCATACCACTAATGATAAGCTATTTAAAGGCACCAACTAGCCTGAATCATTTTTATACCCATTACACTCCCCACCCTGCCTGTTAATGATGACTCTTGGGGCTATTTCTATCCTGATTTGTCATGCCTGCTATAGACTGGACAAAACACACCACCTTACACACACACACACACACACACACACACACACACACACACCCATGTACACACAGAGCCACACATGCTTATTGACTTGAAAAAAGAACCAGCGAGCCAGGGTTATTGTGCACCGTTCAAGATTTAAACATACCAGAATGAAATGTGAAAGATACATGAGGAAAAGAAACTGAAGACCCAAGGAAGTGGAGAGGGAGAGGAGATGGCCCAGCAGCAGCTCAGAGCTTGAGACTGACTGTGTTACTATGACAAGTGGCTGGCCATAATGAGCTTTTGCAAAAGCTGCTTCTCCTAGCTTAGAATCCATTAAAGGAAACTGTTTATTCTCAAGCTTTCCCACTCTGCGACTGGAAGGCTGGTAGGGTTTCAAACTCAACTCACCCACCAGGCAAAATTTCCATGTCAGTCACATTGTTTGGGGATGGTCAGGGGAGAAGGGGTTAATGGATGGCTATTTCCATGGAAAGATAGGAAGATGCCACAGGAGGCAGCGCCGGCCATGTGTGGTGCCTACACACACCAGAAATGGTACCTTCTAAGAGCTGACCCTATTTATGTTTAATCTTAACTGATTGCTTTTACATCTCTGTGTCAAGGAGGCAAAACCAGATTTCTTATTTGTTAGTAAAGATCATCTGGCCTGAGAATGTCACTGAGTGGGAGAGGGCTTGCCTAGCACATACAAGCCCTTGGATTTGATACCTAGTACGACAATAAACATATAAGTAAATATTTTTGTGAAATGGTGGTACACACTTGCAATCCCAAGTCTTAGGAGGTTGATGCAGGATTGCAAGTTCGGGGCCAGCTTGGGCTGCCTAGACCCTGTTTCAGAAACAAGAACCATTTGGGAGAACAGGCTATGACTTTGCAGAAGGTTATCATTCGCTAACCTAGGATGCAAGAAAGAGAAGCCTGTGACCGAGAGAGACCCCCCTCTGCTCCTGCCCGGGCTTTCCTGGTCACAACACAGAGGCACTTTTCACCACACACAGTCTGTGCTCCCTCTGTAGCTTTGGGAATGAATGAGACCCTTCAAGTTCCCTCAACAGAGCACCCATGCAAGAAGGCAGGCTGCAGGAGGGAGGGGAAGAGAGAGCCAGTCAAAATCAAAACACAAAGATTTCTGCAGGACAGTACAGCCAGCTGTGAAGGCAACTTCTTCCTGAAGTTGCAAATGGATAGGAAATCGAATCTGGGTGCTTATCTCCACGGGCAACTTTCCGGCCTTCTTTCTCTCTCAGCTGAAATCTCGTCGGCTAAGATGGTCTGTTCTGTCTATCGGTTGTTTTTAACCTATTTCTCCTCCACCAAAGCTACTTGAAGAATGGCCTTGTCACAATAGAGTGAGCCAGAAAAGCAGTTCTGAAGCCTGGGATGGCTGAGAAGAAGGGAACATTTAGCTCTTGGGCTACTGGTCACCACCTGTCACTTGAGCAGGTCTTTCAAAGGAATATTGACTGCAGTAAACCATGCTCTGAAATGTGATTGTGAGAAATGAGCCTATGGCATCTCTCTCTCTCCGTTAGTCTGCTAGGGGTCATTGTCTACTATCGCCTGATCGTGCTGTTCCCATTTTTTCACTTGTTACAATCTTTCCGGGAGATGATGATCTGTATTGAAGTGTCGCTTTTAGACCATGGCATAAAACATAATTTGAAAAGTCCTCCAGTGGATGAAAACTTCAGTTACCTTTTTCTTCATGATATTCTTTTATGTTTTTGTCATTTTAAGTCATTCTAGTCCATGTCCACAGATCTCTACTGCCTGCTGTAGCACCACCTGAAAATCCAGTTGGGCGCTTTTCTTGGCCTAACACATTGGCCCTTGACCAGAAGCGTGAACGCATCTTAGAATGGGAAGGTTTGTGGTCAGATATGGTCAAAGGTATGAAAGATGGTGTCAGTCAGCTCTAACGGAGGCATGCCATCAAGGAAGAGAACACAACCCACAGCACCTGAGGAAAATAGGTTCCTTAACATCCATAATGCCCTACTGCATACCTATGACATAGCAGGCTCAGGACAGTGACCCCAAGGCCATTACCTGTTTGTTATGCTCTGGAACTTGAAAAGGTAACAAAAAAGCCTATTGACAAGACTGAACTCTCAGCAGAACGCCCCATCTCCACTCTGCTCACAGAGAGTAGTCACACATTTTCCTGCTGTATCTCCCTCGTCCTTCCAACTACCCTTCCGGAAGCAACAGGCATGGGCAAGCACTATCGAAGTAACTGGTATCAATGTCAGATAGAAATGCCTCCAGAACAAGACAGCATGGTGGACTGTAGGACAGCGAGCATTCTGGACTTACTTGGTGACCACTGAGCAGACGTTCACTGAGAGGAGCTCCTGGCTCCACAGAATCATCTAGAGCTATTGATATAGACATGGCATTCTTCCCCAGGTGGTCCCTCACAGAATCACTGAAAAGTCTCTGATGGCTTAACAGGCCTTGTCATGTCCCTTGATCCTGTAATCCTAAATCAAGAGAGCCTTGATCTTTATCCAACTAAAAAGCAGGAACCTGGGGTTAGGCCAAGAACAGGGCTGTTTATTTCGCTCTTAACATTGGGAGTAGACGCTTCAAGTCCATACCTGTTCTAAGTCTGGCCAACGCCCGTGTGTCTGTTACATTTACAGCTTTCCACAAACCAGCTTGTACACAGGCCTCTGTCCTGGCTTGGGGTGGAAAGTGGAGTCCACAGCACCCTGTCCGGGAGCGTCACCTTCATCCATCTCCTACTTATATATTGTCCACCATTAGAGGCTGTGTGACCAAGGTATGACAGTCTGGAGCCAGATGCCCTGGTCTGACCTTAGCTGTGCCACTTCCTGGGACACTGTCTCTGTACTACATCTGTGAACAGAAGGAGATAAGAGAGTTCTCTGGGGTTCTTGTGAGGAATAAAAATGAGAATACTTGTAAACTTCTTAGAATGGTGTGGACCGAATATGAGGCTCATAAACAATACCCGTTCTAATATACTCATTACCACTGCCCTTGTGAACTCGGGAAAGGACCTCCTTTACATGCCCCTGGAGCTCACGCGACTCTCCAGAGAAAGAAAAGTCCAAGCTGAGTCTCCAGGATGGCTCTCAGAGGTAGCCGCTCTAGAAAACAGGAAACGCTGGGTCAGACTATGGATGGCATTGTCCCCAGCGCTCCCAGATCTACACATTGGTGCTCTCTCTAACCCTCCATTGGACAGTATCTAAAGATGAAGCCTGAGGGAGTTTCATAAGGGTGAGGGGCTCACAATGGGATAAGCACCCTTATAGGAAGAAATTCTACACAGCTACCTGAGAGCTCCCTGCCTGGTAAGTGAGAACAGAGAGAGGTGACCACCTGCAAGACAGAAGGTGGGCACTGGCCAGAAACCAGCAAAGCTGGTGTATTCTTTTGGACTACCAGCCTCCATAGCTATGAGAAAATGAATTTCTATTGTTTAAGCCACCCAGAGTATGATATTTTATTGTGGCAGTCCAATCTAACTGATACAGTGTCCAAACATGAAAATAACACTTTTCGTGGCTCTTTCCCCACAAGGGAAGGTTTTCACATTCAAGCAGGCTCTTGCAAGAAGCCTTTACAGAATGAGTTCTAAGACCAACACTTACTTAAAAGCCACCCAAAGCTGAGCATGGTAGCACATGCCTGTGATCACAGTACTAGAGAGACTGGAGCAGAAGGCCAGGGGGTCAAGACCATCCTGGCCTACATAGTTAAACACACATACACACACACACACACACACACACACACACACACACACACAGACACGTGTGTAACTTGTTCTCTTAGGTCTCTAGGGTACTTAGTTTGTAATTTTTAAAAAAAAAATCACTTTACTGTAATTAACTCACAAATAAGCACCATACAGCTAGATTCAAATGGCCAGCCACTCAACTAAGCACTCGATCAGTGCAAACTCTATGACTTTCTATCTCACTAAACTTCTTTACAGTTAGACAAGCCTTCGTGGAGTCCCCTTAGGGCTTAACACTTTCACTGCCACATACATTTTTACAGACTTATCTCTGCCCGACACTCCCCCCACGCCCCTCCGCCAAAAAAAAAAAAAATAATAAAGACAGAAAACTATGATAGAGCTGAAGCTAGAAAAACAAATTAAGACTTTATCTTTTAAAATATGGCAAACAAACACACAAAACTATTAAAAAAATAGTGAAGACTCCTCTACTCTGGTAATATTTCTGTGGAATCTGTGTATGTTTTAGTTAGGGTTTCTAATGCCGTGATAAAAACATCATGCCCAAAAGCAACCTGGGTAAGAAAGGGTTTATTTCACTTGCATGACAGTCTATCACTGATAGAAGTCAGGACAGGAACTCAAGGCAGGAACCTGGAGGCAGGAGCTGAAGCAGAGGCCATGGAGGGGTGCTGCTTACTAGCTTGCTCCCCATGACTTGCTCTCCGTGGCTTGCTCAGACTGTTTCTTATAGAACCCAAGACCACCAGCTCAGTGATAGAACCACCCACGATGGTCTCGGCCCTCCCCTATTAGTCCCCAATCAAGAAAATGCCTGACAGACTTGCTTATAAGCCAATCTGATGGAGGCATTTCCTGAGTTGAGAGTCTCTATTGCCACATAATTCTAGCTTGTATCAAGCTGACAAATAAATAAATAAATAAATAAATAAATAAATAAATAAATAACTAGGACCATCTATGCTGACTCAATCTTACTAGTGTAATATTAAAAGTGGTGGGTTGCGTAGCTTAATTTTCCATAAAGCTGGTATGAGCTGTGTTATCAATTCAACAAGAAACCTTGGAACCTCCAGAGCTACCCTGAGGTCTGAGTTCCTCCGTCTTGTCTGTCTTTTTGTGAACTGAGCTTCAGGCAGACTAGGAGGATGATGTCTCACTAGAGCACACCAGGAGCAACATTAATAATTACGTTAAAAATAGGTTTTGCTTGTTCTGCCTCAAATTAAGTCAAGCCTCTATACTTTTCACCACTTTAAAAATACGTGTGTAACTATTCTGTCATAAATGGGGAGAGGGGCAATTCGGCATGTTCAGGGGAGCTGATGGTAGCCAAGGGCTGCTGCTGGGGGAAAGGAATGCACTGTCTTCAGTAGTGTAGTGAGTTACTCATGCTCCCTGGGGTAGTTTCACACCCATGCCATAGGAGTGATCATTGATAAAAAAGCAAAAAGACATGGAAGTGGGGTGGGGAACTTGGTGGCAGGGGGAGGAGGAGAGAGGGTGTAGGGCTTTGCATGAGCACAATGTACTATGCATGCCTACAAACTGTCAAGGAGTGATATATGTGCATGTGCTCATGTATACACAGACTGACCCTGGTTGACTTATTGTTTATGCTGATGTAAGCATGATCCACAGTCATCAAGAAACATACGGCACGGTTTTTAATTCAATCTTTTCCCACGTTAGCCATGTGCAGTTACCTCACCCTCTCATGACATGGATTGTGACAGCGCATCACAATTCCCAGTGAGCCACGTGATTACAAGGTCAAAACCAACTTTACAGTAAACTGTGTTGGTAAGCAAGCACGTTGGGCAGGCTAGGCGTATTAAATGTAATTACCTCTGAATTTTTAAAAAATTGAGATAGGGTTTTATTATGTAGCCTAGACTGGCCTTGAACTCTGGATCTCTGTGCCTCAATCTCCCCAAGTCTGGGTTACAGGCACCCACCACCACATCAACCTCTACTTACGCATTTAGATGGGATATTTTCCATTTTACAGTGGGTCTATTGAGACAAACTTCTTTAAAAAGTCAAAGAACGAATGTCTATATTTTTGGTTTTCCTTAGTGACGTGTTGGAGTCATTTGTGAGTATGGAAACCAGTGTTGGTACTCACAGATATAGAGCAAGGGCTCTGGCCGACACTGTCAAGTGCCACACCCTTGGCCTCAGGTGTCATGGGGGGTTCTCAGCCCTAAACTACTGCCTCCTGTGCTGTTCTTATGTCGAATGTCATCACTTGCCTCCAGATCCACTCCTCTGTTTCACACTACTGTTCAGGCTGTCTCCTGAGGGTGGCTTCATGCCACTTACACATATGGGTCTTGTGGGGAAAGTTATGATCTGTTGACTCTCACGCTCCTGCCCTCTAGACTTCCACCTCTTCACCACCCCATCCATCCTGGGGTGCTAGTTTCCAATGCTAGGCTTGATGCTGTGGGTGTTGGCGCAGACAGAGCTGTCAAGAGGGGCCATGGTGGGTAGAGATCTCACAATCAGTGCCAGCGACAAGAGGAAGAAGCTCAGACTGCCCTCATTCTAAACACAGAAGGCTGCAAACACAGGCTACCACTGCGGTCTATTGTGTGGGGAGTGTCCTGACACGGATGAGGAGTCCAGACTCCACAGGAGGACCCTGAGAGTCTAAGAAATCTGGGGTCCTACTGTCAGCGTGCACCATGAATGTGCTTGAGGCAATGAAAAAGTGACTTTGGGACAGATGAACAGTAAAGGGGTGAGTGAAAAAGGCCAGCCTTAGGAAGCCTGTGACAACCAGCCACGGCTATTGCCCAAGCAGTCATCCAGCATTCCACGTCAGAAGCTGTCATGGACTCAGGGGGATACTCCTGGGGTCCTACTCTACCCACTCACCAAGGCCTGTTCAGATGAATTGTTCAAACGACGGTCTCCATGGCAATGAGCAGATACGCAGAATGCTAGAATTAGGAAGCAAACAGTCACACTAAAAAGCAGACCTGAAATTTGTTCCTGATGGGAATGAAATGAGATTACTGTGGTCCAGAGAACAGTAAGAGGAGGTGAACCAGCCCCTTAGGGACAGCCTGTGGCCATGTTCCTTTACACACCATGTGGGGCTTTCACAGTCAGCTGTGGGAGATGGTTCCTTGGTTGTTGTTTGCTTGTTTGCTTGTTTGTTTTCAGACAGGGTTTCACTATGTAGACCTGACTGTTCTGGAACTCACTCTGTACACCAAGCTGGCCTCGAACTCAAGAGATCTGGCTGCCTCTGCCTCCTGATAAGTCTCCCTGCTGTAAACATCAACAGGGTTGACCATTCACAGAAATCCTCAACAGTGAACCATCATCTCAGCCTCTTCCATGAGTGATTTTGCTCAGATAACCGACTTCCTTTCCTTGGTTTTCATACACTTCTGTTTAGGAAAATCTCATTTGTTTTATGTCTTAAGTGACTTGGTTGGAACTCAGCAGCCACTCTGTATGACTGTCTCCATTTCTCTCCTCTCTGGTGAGCATTGACTCTGTTGCCCTGGAAACAAGATAAACATCTCTGAGAACAACACTTTCTTTTTCTTCTCTCTGGGAAAAATTTGGATAAGATTCACATAATTTTGAAACATTTGAAAGTTAGCATTTTCTACATCTGGTATTTTATCTTTCAGCTTCTCTCTGTGCTCAGCCATGACCCTCAAAGTCAACAATGAGATCCACACTAAACTACTCTGATTGTTTACCTTTTCGTGGTCAATCCTCGACCAGTACATGACTTATAAATACCTTTAAAAGATTTGGCATTTGTCCATTCATTTGGTGTACTTTATTAAGAGCCTATCACGTGCCTAATGCACAGAAGGCTGGGAGGTCCTCCCATCCCAGGAGATATTATGAAAGTCAAGAAGGACCTCTGTCAGGATACCCAGCTAACTGCTGGGATCAGAGTGCATGGCAAGTTCTGAGTGAGTAGAGGCGAGGAGAGAATAAAGGAGAAAGATGGACAGATGGGAGAGGAAGTAATCAAGGCCAGCTGCTAAGAAACACTGAAACAAACGTTAGCTCTTGACCTCAGCCCAAAGGCTGGGAAGGCATGGCAGACGGTAGACTGGTTTAGATCCCAGAGACGTGCCCAGCTATTTCAGTGGACATTTGTTGAATAAAGGGCTTTGAGTAGAAAGTAAATTAAGAAGGAACAAAGGGAACTTGGGAGATGATTCTGTGGACAAAATGTTCACTAGGCAACTGTGAGACAAGAGTGTGAATCCCAACACCCACGTAAGAGTTCCCGGCTCAATGAAATGTCCTGTCTCAGTAAATGAAGAGAGATCAAGAAGACGTCTGATGTCAACCTCTGGCCTGCGCGCGCGCACGTGTGTACACACACACACACACACACACACACACACACACAGGTGTACCAGTGCACATATGAACGCACATACATATCACATGCAAATGCAGTATGCTGGCTAGTTTATGCCAATGTGACATTAGTTAGAGTTATCTGAAAGGAGAGAACCTCAACTGAGAAAAATGCTTCCATTATATCTGGATATAGGGCATCTTTACTAGTAATAGATGGGGGGGCAGCCCATTGTGAATGGTGCCATCCCTAGCCTGGTGGTCCTGTGTGCTATAAGAAAGCAAGCTGAGCAAGCTATGGAGAGCAAGTCAGTAAGCAGCACTCCTCCATTGCCTCTGCATCAGCTCCTGCCTCCTGGTTCCCGCCATGCTTGAGTTCCTGCCCTGACTTCCTTCAGTGATGGACTATGATGTGGAAGTGTAAGCCAAACAAACTCTTTCCTCCCCAACTTGCTTTCCATCATGATGTTCCATCACAGCAATGGAAACCCTAATTAAGACATACACATAGACAGGGAGAAGGGATAAAAAAAACAATTATATGATGCATAAAACATTTTTGCTTAACTAATATATTTGACACTGGTCCTATAGGACCACATTTCCTAGTAATTTTATGGCCATCTTAGTTTGTATAAGTATAGTCAGTGATGTTGCACCACATGAAAATCACTCAATAATGCAGATCTTGGAACCAACTCCCCACATTAAAGATACATGAGACCCTAGCATGGTATCTCAGACCTGTCATCAAGTGCCCTGGGAGCAAAGGCAGGAGGACTGTTCAGATTTATCTACATAGTGAGTTCTAAACCAGCCTAGGCTACAGACCAAGGAGAGGGAGGGATGAATATGAATATATACAATGACCAAAGAAGATAGAACATGGACTCCTTGGGTCACAGCGAAACTTAGGAAGGACAACTTACATGATGTGGTTAGTCTCTTTCCTTAAGACAGCTGGGAAGAGGGAAGGGTGCCATGGACAAAAGCTAAACTGCTCTCTTTCCTCTCCTCTTTTCTTCTCTCCTCCTCCTCCTCCTCCTCCTCCTCCTCCTCCTCCTCCTCCTCCTCCTCTTCTCCTTCTCCTCCTCCTCCTCCTCCTCCTCCTCCTCCTCCTTCTTCTTCTTCTTCTTCTTCTTTCTCTCTCTCTCTCTCTCTCTCTCTCTCTCTCTCTCTCTCTCCCTATTTGTTCTGTTGGGGTTTTTGTTATTATTGTTGTTGTTTTGTTTTTTGAGACTGGGTTTCTCTGTGTAGCTCTGGCTGTCCTGGAACTCATTTTGTAGACCAGGCTGGCCTTGAACTCAGAGATCCACCAGCCTCTGCCTCCCGAGTGCTGGGATTAAAGGCGTGCAAACACCACATCTGGCACAGCTAAATTGTTCTTGAGATAGATCTGCTGCATGGGCCCTGGAAAAAGTCATGAAGTGCATGTGTTTTGAGAGGGTTGTTTGAATTTGGCTGTTTCATTCCTGCCAGAGCAACTGGAGTGGCCCCAGTGGACAAACTTCCATGACTTGGTGGCTTGACACAGTGACTCCCTGGGGCTGCTGGCTCTACGCAAGAGACCAACTTGCCCAGGAGACAATAGGTTATGGCAGCTAAGGCCAGCACAGGCCTCCTATGTCAGCAGATTTGGAGCCCTGGGCAAGGGTTCTCAGCTCAGAAGCACCCATTCAGATTTTGCTCTTCAAAGCTGTCATCTAACTGAGAACCTAAAAAGGGAAAGTAGCTACTCTGTGTCACTCAAAAGAGAGCACCATCCAGGTCAAGGTCAGTGAAGGTGGGACCATGTTAGGACAGGCCCTCTAGCTTTCAAGAAGGAGCCACTGAGAGCCCAGTCCCTAAGGCAAGAACAGGAATGGGAAAGTCAGGTCCCTGGGGGCCCTATCACAGAGAATATATGGAATGGATAACACATGAAGAGAGGGATGACTACCCAAATGAGTAAGAGGAAGAAAGGCAGGAAGGAGGGAGGGAGGGAGGGAGGGAGGGGAAGGTGGGTGGGTGGGTAGGTCAGAAACCCAAATCCAAAGAGAAATATTTGTCAGAAATGAAATGTGGTATTGACGTGGGAAGGACAAGGATGATCAGAGGCTACTCTGGGGGGTCTGAATGTAGCAATTTACTCACTAAGGATAGCTATTCTGATTGAAGCAAACAGCCTCACCTCAGGTCCCTTGGAAGGGAATCAGGTAGTCTCCGGACTTTTGTTTTGGGAAGCTTCTGATCCCTCAGACGTCAGTCTCTCCATGTGGGGCTAAAATAAAACTCAGAGAGCATGGACAAATCTATTTTGTACCAATCCTCTGCCATCTGAGTTGAGGACACACGAGAAATGTGATCTTCAAGTCCCAAGCACTGTTCCAGAAAATCCCAATAAGTAGACTAAAACCCATGTGCGTATGTGTGTACGTCTGGGTTTTAATGCCACTTACGCTGCATCCGCTAAACCCTCACCTGTGGTGATCTCTGTGAGGCATGTACCTATAAACAAACACTAAGCTCTGTCTACTTCCACACAGGAGCTGCCCAACAATGTAATAATGCTCTCCAAATCCCTAGTCAAATTTCATTTAAATGGAGCAATCCAGGTGAAACCAGCTCCTCGGTCACATCCGCCTGCCAGAACGCTCTTGCCAGAAAGCAAAGATGTTTTTGGCGGTTCATCCTGCCACACCCCATCATTCTGTTTCCAACAATGAGGCTTGTGCAAATTCATCCTTAAAAACAAAAACACCTGGGGCTAGGAATGTAGCCCAGGTACTAGAGTGCTTGCCTAACATCTACAATGTCCTGGGTTCGATTCCACCACTGCCTAACACTGGGCATAGTAATGCACACCTATAATCCCAGCACTTGGAAAAGTGGGGATGGGAAGATCAGAAGTTCAGGGTCATCCTCAGCTATATAGTAAGTTTGAAACCTGTGAGATACATGATACTATGTCTATAAAAATTAAATCCAATAAAGATAAAAGCACTTTGCCTACTGATAGCCACAAAGGACTCTTCCTGTGTCACCTGACACCACTCTCAGCCCATGGCTTATGAGTCTAGATCTGCTGGCAGAAAAGAAAGTAGCCACAAACAAGAACACTGGCTGCCTAGCTCACTCCTGGCTCTATCTCTCCCGAGCTTTGTGACCTTGGGGCAATATC
Organism: Onychomys torridus; assembly: GCF_903995425.1. Taxonomy (NCBI): domain Eukaryota; kingdom Metazoa; phylum Chordata; class Mammalia; order Rodentia; family Cricetidae; genus Onychomys; species Onychomys torridus. The sequence goes on along the minus strand of NC_050451.1, from coordinate 65,006,300 downwards.
AATGTGAAGACTCAAGAGAGACACTTCCAGCACTTGGCTCAGGATCACAGTCTCCTTCACACCCCACCACCCTCACTTCTGAAAATTAGCTTCCGGCTTTCCTCTTGCCCCACCCCAACCCAGTATCAACTCTTCAAGTCCCTACAGTCACTGAGTGGGCACTAGAAAGTGCAATGTCCTCAGAGCCCCCTGGAAATGTCATTTCTAAGTAAATTTTGCTAACCAAGTAAGGGTAGGTTTATAAAGTCCAAGAAATGTCATGTTTATGTATTGTCAATAATCAACTCCGAGCAATAGCTCTAACCTCCGATTTCAGTATCTGCAGAAGCCCCCTGACTATGGGGTCATGCTAAGAGCTCACAGAGTCTCTTGAGGCCCTCGTGTCTGCTATTACACAGACAGAGCCTTGAGTGGAGGAATTTGATTATCACTGTAGCCAAGAACTCCACTCCCTGGGCTTCAGGCTTCCTGGGAATTCTCCACAAATATGTCTAAGTCTTGTTCCTCATCGGGTAAGTAAACCATCCTATAAGGGGTAGGATTTCCTCAGAGGTGGCTTCTGTTGCCCTCTCCTCCCCCATCCTCACTGCAGGCTGTCAATAATCAGGCCCCTCAGGGTTATTGTACAGCAAGGATGAGGCACACAAAGGGTTACTCTAAGTGGACCCCCATTCTACCAGCCTCACAGGCTTAAGATACCCCTCCCTTCAGCTTCCACTGGATACCTTAAAGCTCTTCTTCTGCCCAACCCAGGAGGAGGGGGTTTATAATCCAAAAGACATAGTATCATGAGAAGAACAATGTAGCGCAGCCCTTCTGACTGGAGTACAAGGATCTCAACCGGGTTTCCAGTTCTATGTTCTTGATGGCTAAGGCTATTGAACACGTTTTAAGTAAGCATCTGTAGTTCTTCTTTTGATTAATGCCGCAGCCCATTTCTGACTGAGCATTCTGTTTTCTTAATGTTTAGTTTATCCTGTATTCTAGTTATGAACGGTCTACCAGATATGTAGCTGACAAAGCTCTCTCCCTTCTGCAGACTGTCTCCTCGTTTGACCGACCACTTCCTTTGCTATTACAAAGGCTTTTTAATTCCATGAGATCTCAGTCTGGGGCCTTACTTCCTTAACAACTGGAGCCATAGTCAGAAAGTCCTGCTCTACGCCTAGATCTGAACTTGTACTCCCTATTTCCCTAACAGCTTCAGACTTTCAGGTCTTAACCATCCTCTAAAGGCTTTACTTTCAGTGCATGGGTCAGAACGTGAACTTGAACTGATGTGCTGCACAACCTTATCGTGAATTTAAGAACGACGTACATTCCCTAGGACCAACCTGGCTCCAGATGTGCCAGAAGGATGTGTGTCTGGAAACTTGGATGGATTTCAGGGCAGGTGCTCCTTTCTTCCTCTCCATCCTATCTCATCCTCTCATAAACTGCTGAGAACACTACACACACACACACACACACACACACACACACACACACACCACACCACACCACACCACACCAGAGTTATTGCTTAGCGAGGGTTGGGAAGATAACTACTAAAACCCCACTCTACAACATGCACGTACATATGCTCAGGGTTTGGTGGCCTGAGCATCGAAAAAGGCAACACAGAACACAGGCATAAGAAGGAACCTAAAAATTCCATTCCCTCCTTGTCTGCTAGGATCATGGCGCCAGTCTGTAGACATGAATACGCTAGGAACCATATTCATGTATGTTGCCTCTCTGATCCCACAGTGACTCTGAGAAATAGGACAGACGGTTTCCTTGGAGAAGAAAGTTCACAACAGGCTAAGCAATCACCTTGCTCAAGGTCAACCAGGAAGAATGTGAGAACCCACACAGGACCGTGGCTGGCCCGGCTCATGGATACAGTAGCTGCTTTGCTCTGAGCAGGGAACATCTCAACTGGAAAAGCACTCTCATAACTAAGGCAATGCTCGACTCCTCCCCAAATCTAGAAGGAAAGCAGTGTTACCATTTGAGTGGAACAGAAAGTCAAACTGATGCTTTGCCCAAAGTGATATACCCTGGGAATTCTTAAGCACGTGCTCTGCCCCTGCACCAACCTGCTGTCTATCTTTCTATGTGCCTTATGTTTTACCCTTACCATCACTCTGTAGAATGGTTGCCTAGCATCTAATACATACCTGCTGTGTGCCAGGCACTCTTTTCCCAGCAAAAGGTGAGTGAGAAACGGCTCTTCTGGGGACCAAACACTAGACAAAGGAAAGCCGGCTTATGACCGAATACCATGCTGACAGCAGCTTGTGCTGGATAGAGGTGTGCAGCAGTGCTTTGGAAAGATTCATTTTATCTGCCTACGAGGACGTGGTAGGGATCCTCTATGGCTTTCACAAGGGATCCCGAAGCGTTCCATAAAGTTACCCAAACACCAGAGTCAGCCTCCGCACCATGGAAAAGCAAAGCTCAGAGGACTCAAACAGTCTCAACACACACACACACACACACACACACACACACACACACACACACACACACACACCCCGCAGCTTATCCGGCATAAGGAAAATTACAACTGCACCAGAGCCACAGCTAGTTTTCTCTGTTCTTAACACCTTAATTGAATTTGTCCTGAGTCATCCTACACCCCTTGGTGATTCTTGGACCCACATCAGGTAGATGTCCTCAGCAACCCAGTTGTTTATCTAAACCTATCCTGGAATGTGTGACACTGGTGCCATTGTCTCCTGCACAAGGCAAATGAAAAGGCCAAATTTAGTCACAGATGGCAAGCGTGAGGTCCAGGCGTTTCTGAGAAGCTTGTGAAACCCTCTCTCCTATTTACAAAGTCGAAATCTTGCCTTAGTAGAGGCTACGGCATTGCCTGCTCAATCTGGAAGGCTCTTTCCTGTGTCTTTAAGAAGTGGAAACAAGAGGCTCTGCCACTGGGCTGCCCTAGGGGACGCTGAGCCTCTCGGGGCTGTGTGAATGGCGGGCATCATCATTTCCCTGAATCAGGTTCCCAAAAGAACACAATGATGGGAGAAAGCTGCTGAAGATGTTGACATGACATCTGGCCCTGGGAATTCTTAAACAGGTGGCCTGCCACGTAAGGATCCAAACCAGACAGACAGAAGGTCTGGGACCAAGACCACAGAAACCACCCCTTTCTGGGATGTTTTCTAAACTGGATACCACAGTCTAGGGGACAGCGACACAAGGAGAATGTCTGGATTTCTCCTCACTCAAGAAGACAGACCAGAAAACTGCTGCCAGTTTGTGATTTCCAAAGTTGCAGGACAATATTCCAAATTGTCAACAATGTCAACAATCTTCTTGCCACCCACCAATGAATTAGCATGCACTGCAGAAGGCTTTGCATTTTGAATTTTTAGAAACCATGAGCTCATAGATATCCCCCATAGCAGTCATTCCCTGGCCTCTGGAAGGAACCACTACCCAATTCTCACCATTTTCCTGGCCTCCCAAGAGCATGGCCCACGCAGACCAGTTATCTAATTTCCTTCTGGTCAGCCCCCAGGAGCTATTTTGGGCTTGCTCTGTGTGTACTCCACTTTTCCTGCCAGGACTGACTCAGCCCCTCTCCTCTCCTGGGACTCTTTTCGCTGAGTGAAACTTTGAAAGATGCAGACTTCCTCCAGGGCAGCACTTGGTGCCTGGCTCAACTTGACATGCTGCCAGGAGGTGCCAAGTACCACCCTGCATGTCCAGAAATTGGCAGGGAGGGCAGGATCCTCCACACCTCAGCTCTCACAGCCTGAGTCTCCCCCTTTCTGCCTCCAGATATGTCCTGAGTCCTGTGAGAGCCTAAATGCATGATGCTGAGTGCGTGAGCCTTGGCTTTCATTGTTCCCTGCCCACAATACACCTGCCTTTACCTAACTCCTACCTTTACCCTGCTCTCCAGCACAGCCCAAGTACTCCTCTTTGGCTCCCCTTTAGACTCTGCCCCATCTGGGCATCCAACCCACCCAACAGAATCAACCTTCTTACTTGTCTATCTCCCATCCCCAACTCTACCCTGGCTCCATAAGGATAACCCCTGCGCTTTGATGGCTCCTGCCTCCCATATGCTTTTTACATATGGGATTTGCTTTAATTATGTTATCAAAGTAAAGTGCTGAGAGAGCAAGATAAAAGAAAAGGAAGAGGGTTGGAAAAAGAGAGACCTTCAAAAGCCTTTGGTAGGTGGAAATTGAGGAGGTCCCTCAAAACCACCATGCCTGACTGCATGAATTAACACCAGGCTGATGATGAATCAGTCAGAAACAATGACAGGATCTCTAACCTCTGCTGCCTGGAGAAAGGGTTTCCAAGTCCAGCGGCTCCCTGGGCCAAGTAGGTAACATCAGTGCAGGGACAGGAGCCAGACGGTCAACAGCAGAGAGCGATGGTGCCATGGAAACACTGTGTGGACAACCTCGCCCAGCAAAACACTCAGATTCAAATTCAAACACAAGCAAAGCCTGCAGGAAGCTCCAGTCAGATTCAGATGCTACATCTGCAAACAAAGCCCTGGTTCTCTTTTTCTACGTTTGACATGTTTAAAGAGCGCAGTGGAATAGCTTTAGTCTGACTAAGTTGTGCTACCATTCAACATATTTCTGTGGATGAAGAAGGTATTGCGGTCTCCAGGTCTAAATGTGATGAATGCCCCAGTGTACTATTTGGGGGGAAGAAAGTCCACAGGGGATCCACGTTCGCAGCCTGGAACCTCATTGAGGAGGCCAGAAGAAAACCGCCAGGCACAGGCAGATCGTCGTCTTACCATATCTCAAGGGCAGAGTAATCTCTGTAGTGTCCACCCAGCTCAACACTTCAGTCCAGCCAAAATGCCTACAGGTGATGCATCCCCAATGCCCCGCCCCCCCACACACACCTTAGACCACAGTCTGGACACTTCCTGTGTACCAGGCTTCCCCCTTGCCACCCCGTCTCTCTTTCTCCGCTCTTCTCCAAATGCTACCAGAGGCCCGCATGCTTCCCAGTGCAGTGCTTGGGGGCACTCGATTGCCGCTGTGATTTGTGTCTGTCATTCCCACTAGAGTGCCAAGAGCAGGACAGAATCTACTCATCAATAACTTCCCAGTAGGACACATGCTTATTTGTTGGCATTGCACAGATAAAGGGATCGGTGGAAGAATTAAGGAAGGAAGGAGGAAAGGAAGGAAGGAAGGAAGGAAGGAAGGAAGGAAGGCTTCCAGGTAAACTGCCTAGGCATCCTCAAATAGGTCATGCCACACAGAGTCTTCTTGAAGGGCAAAGACAAACCTTCAGTCTGAAACTCATGCCTGAATGTTTTATGCACATTTAATCTGTGCAATAGCCTCCACTGAATAGATGCTACCATACTTATTTATTCTCCACCCCCACCCTGCTCTCTCTCTTACCCCCTCTCTTTCCTTCCCTCCATCCCATCCTTGCTTTCTCTTATCTTTCTTTTTGAATCAGGGTCTATGTATCCCAGGCTGGTCTCAAACTTGATGTGTAGCCAATGATGGTTTTGAACTCCCAATCCTCCCGCCTCCACCTCCCAAGTGTTGGGATTCCAGGCATGCACTGTCACACCCAGTTTCTGCAATGCTAGTGTTTGAAGCAGGACCTCCCACATACTAGGCAAGCACTTTCCCAAATAAGCTATATCCCAACCACCATATTCCTTACACACACACACATACACACACACACACACACACACACACACACACACACACACACACACACAAATGTATGATCAGAGACACTGAATTTGTTTCCAATCAATCCACAGCTAGTAAGTAGCTGAGCCCCAAACTCCAACCAGTGTCCCCAGACTGCATGCACTGCCTCTTTCTACCACCCGAATGGGCAGTGTCTGGGACCTCCCGACCCCTGAGGGGAGGTATGTTTCTGCCTCAGCTGCTGCACAGCCATGCTCCTGACCTCGTCATTCTAAGCTCACACAGCAGAAGCAACTCTCAGAAGAAGTGGCCCCTGGAACGGGTTCTGGCTTCCAGCCATTAGGACCAGACGCTGGCCTTCCACTGTGAGTAGAAGCCTCCTTTCACCAGACAAGGATCTGTGAGCACCAGGATTCAGATTCACCTGTTACCTCAGACAAATGTCCCTGCTCATCTGTTCCCATTGGCACATGATATTATCACTGAAGGACAACCCCAAACCACATCCTAAATCCATTTAAATCATTTAGGCAATATTTGTCATTACATTTTGATAAATATAAGTGTGAGTGAGCAGGAAAGAGAATAAGAAAGTGAAGTCACACACACCAGGCTCCTAAAATACCCTGTGTTTAAAGGTGTAATCATGACGCACACATCAGTAGAGAGAACAAGACATAAAAACCTCTCTGACATTTGTACCTTATAAAATTATTGATTAAACCCATCCTTGAAATCAGTAGCATTAAGTGACAAGGAGTTTATCATAGTGAGTCAACTGGTCTATCCAGTTTCTATTTTAGCTTCACAGCCTAAGATGACGCAAACTAACCATGCCATTCCCAAATTAATCTTAAATCAAATCTTCAGCCAGGAAAGGAGGGGTAATTACTAGATCACACCCAAAACGTCCACCAGTCTTTATGACATCCTGTCTCAAGCATGGCAAGGACCCAGGCTACTCACATTGGCTGATGCAGGTACTGAACACATTCCACCAAAACTCATGAAGAAAGAGACCAGAGCTTTCCAGAACCCAGCTTCTCTGCCCAGTAATAACAGAAAATGGACATCACCTTCCCTTTCGTTGAATTTGCAAGTGGGAATTTAGCACAGCTTAGGGAACACAGTTCTGAGCGTGGCTCTGCTGCTTACAATTCTTCTGTTCCAGAGAACAGTGTTCTATCTATCACACAGCAGACTCAGAGAGGCACGCAGCACCAAGACCAAACCCAGAGATCTACAACAGTAAGAGAAGCATACAAACTATAGCCATCAGATTCCCAATCAACTGCCGTTGGTCAAAACAAAAGGAGGCCTTTTGAATGAGAGAAATATTTATTTCTAGAGAGTAAGCCACGACCCCGGAAAGAACACGTAATGAAACATTACTCTTTCTGTTTCACTTTTCAAAGACACCCCCCCCCCAATATTCTTCCTTTCTTTGTGAAATCATTGTCCTTTTGGAAGCTTGGGGACATCAGATTTCTGCTGGTTCTGTGGTTGCTAAGAAATGATACCATGCTAAGTGAAAGAAGTGAGCCACAGCTGGTCACATACTACATGATTCAGTCTCTATGTTGTACTTTTATGCTTGCCCCATTGGATACTCCATTTGGGCATTTGTTGTTTGTGTTTGATTTTTGCTTCTGGGGCCTTTCTTGGGATATCATCACACTCAACAATCCTTTTCTGAGCCACATTGGGTCCATGTAGAAATCATCTTACTCTTACCAACCCACCAGACACATTCTTCCCCTCTGCTCAGGGGTTCTTTATCTGTAGCATTTTTTCTATTCATTCTTGGAATTCCCATCCCTCAGCTTACATTACCCAATAAAGCAGTTTCCCCTGAGGGCAGACCTAGTCCTGAAGAACAGAGGCACTGGCTTTTTCAGTATGGTCTCTTCCTTCCTTCTGACAGAAACATGAAGAGATTTTCCCTAGTATTCATTTTGAATATGGAGTTGGGCCCCTGGGGTTAAAACTCCTAAAAATGTAACCCCCTAGAGAGTCCCTCTGAGAGTGTTTTAAGTGAGGTGTGTGTGTGTGTGTGTGTGTGTGTGTGTGTGTGTGTGTGTGTATGTGTGTGTTATGAACAGGTTTATATAAATGTACACATGCATGAAGAAGCCAAAAACTGACATGGGTCTTTTCCTCAATTGCCCTCTCTGCCTTTTTTTTTTTTTTTTTTTTTAAGGAGTCTTTGATTGAACCTGGACCTCATGAATTCAGCTTTGCCAGCTTGGCCCTCTGGACACCACTTGCTTCTGTGTCTATAGCACTGGGCTTGCAACCACACACCGTATCTGACTTTAACAGACATTCTGAGGATTAAACTTGGGTCCTCACGGTCGAATAGCAAGCACTTTATTACCAACTAAACCATCTTTCTATCTCCTACCCCCTACCCTGGAAGGTTTTGTTTGTTTGTTGTTGGCTTGGTTTTGTTACAGGTGTTTGATGTGGTGGTGATGGTGGTGGAGGTGGTGGTGGTGGAGGAGGAGGTGGTGGTGGAGGAGGAGGAGGAGGTGGTGGTGGTGGTGGTGGTGGTGGTGATGGTCTTTTGTGGGGAAGGGCAGTAAGGATTTATGTTAGCTGGTTGTTTGTTGTGACGGGGTCTCATTCTGTAGCCCAGACTAACCTGGAATTCCTGAGTAACCCAAGTTGGCCTCAAACTCACAGAAACCCTCCTGCCTCAGCCTGTCACATGCGGAACTTTGAGAAGACTGAGTTAATGGCACAATTCTGTCAATTTTCACCCTCTTCCTACAGTTTTGGGTGCCTCCTCTTCACCCAACAGAGAGCTTTTCCATGGATTGTACTTTTTGAATGGTAAAGTAGAACACATCTTTCTCAGTGTAGGACAATCTATGTAGATGTACACGTCTTTCTCAATGTAGGACAATCTATGTAGATGTACATGTCTTTCTCAATGTAGGACAATCTATGTAGATGTACATGTCTTTCTCAATGTAGGACAATCTATGTAGATGTACATGTCTTTCTCCATGAGATCAAAAGTTCATGAAGGACAAACAATATGTTTTGGAGTAGTTGCCATCTTCCAGAGGATATCAAGTAAATATTTACCAATTGAGCAAATACTGAGAGAGCATCCTGCCTCCATGACACAGGGCACAGTAAGCTAGCCAGAAATATCTCCCACATCCTGTAGAAGTGGATTGCCTTTCCCAAGGAAGTGTCTGGGTTCCCAAATGTCTACCCCAAGTTAGAATCTTTTTCTTTTTCTTTTAAAAAATCAATACTTTGAGAATTTCACACAATTTATTTTGATCATGTTCACCCTCTCCCCTAATTCCTGCCAGTTTCACCTCTACCTCTTGTAACCTCTTCAAAAAAAAATCAAGTCCTATCAGTGCAGCCATATTTTCTTAGATGTGTGGCCATCCACTAGATGGTCAACCTACCAGGGGCCACACTTTTAAAGAAAACTTACTCTCCCTGTGCCAGTAACTATCAATTGCCAATAGCTCCTTGGCTAGGGGTAAGACTCCATGCTCACTTCCCACCTGGCTCTTGGCTGGAGGGTAAGACTCCATGCTCACCCCCCACACACACCTGGCTCTTGGCTGGAGGGTAAGACTCACCCCCCCCACACACCTGGCTCTTGGCTGGAGGGTAAGACTCCATGCTCACCCCCCCACACCTGGCTCTTGGCTGGAGGGTAAGACTCCATGCTCACCCCCCACACACACCTGGCTCTTGGCTGGAGGGTAAGACTCCATGCTCACCCCACACACACACCTGGCTCTTGGCTGGAGGGTAAGACTCCATGCTCACCCCACACACACACACCTGGCTCTTGGCTGGAGGGTAAGATTCCATGCTCACTCCCCCACACCTGGCTCTTGGCTGGGGGTAGGACTCTATGCTCACCCCCCACCTGCCTTAGGCATGCACAGGTCACGTGCATGCTGTTATAACTGCCATGAGTTCCAATGTGCAGCTGCCCTGCAGTGTCTGGAAAATCCAATGTCTTTCCAGTCATCTACCACCTCTGGCCTTACACTGTTTCTGCCCCTGCTGCAGTGATCCTTGAGCTGTGGGAGGATGGGATCTGATAGAGATTCAGGGATTACCTATTATACTATTTAGACTGACAGGTGATTTAAAGATGAGACTACACAGTCTCTTATTCTCTGCACCTTGACCAGTACTGAACCTCTGGTAATTGTAGAGGGCTGGGAAGCACACTAAAATCTACAGGTATGAAGATATGACACTAGAAGTCAGTTTAATGCTGTATCCATTTAGCAGATGAATAGTAGAAGGTTCTCCTCTAGGGCCTACGACCTGCGTAGACACTGCTTCCAACATGCCTCCTTCTCAGCAAGTGAGTGCCTGTTCAACCAGCTCCAAAGAAGCCCCTCCCAGACTCAGGCAAGATCCCCATGGCAACTGCAGCAGGGATTACAACAGCTGATACCAGGATGCTGTGACACCAAAGAGATGCACAAATCGAGTCTTGGAGGCACAGACAAAAATCAGAAAACAGCAGCTGACCAAATGATTTCACATGTCATCATGCTTGTCCTGGTTAGTTTATGTCAACGGACACACACTAGATAGATATCTGGGGAAGAGGGAATCTCAGTTGAGGAGTTACCTCCACAGATGGGCCTGTGGGCATGTCTGAGGGTTGTTTTTTATTTGTTATTGTTGTTTGTTTGGGTTTTTTTCTTGATTAATGATGGATGCAGGAGGGCCCAGCCCACCGTGGGTCCTGCCACCCCTAAGCAGGTGGTCCTGGGGTGTACAAGAAAGCAGGCTGGGAAAATCAGTAAGCAGGACCCCTCCAATGGTCTTTGCTTCAGTTCCTGCCTCCAGGTTCCTTCTCTGACTTTCCTCAATAATGGACTATGATCAGAACATGTAAGCTGAGTAAACCTCTCCTCCTCAGCTTGCTTTTAGTCATTGACTTTTTCACACTAATAGAAAGCAAACTACAATCTGCTTGACCAGTATTGTGTATAAAATAAACTCGCTGGGTGTGGTGGTGCACACCTTTAATCTCAGCACTCAGGAGGCAGAGGCAGATGGATCTCTGTGAGTTCAAGCCCAGCCTGGTCTACAAAGTGAATTCCAGGACAGCCAGAGCTACACAGAGGGACCCTGTCTCAACAAAACAGATCACAAAATTAAAACTGAGCATCTGCTGATATCACATCTAGAAGTCTCTGTACCTGAGACAAGCCTCCTAAATAAAAGAAACAGCCAACCCTAGAAATGATCAGAAGGGACAGGAAGGGTGTGAGGCAGAGAAGAGGATCAGACACCTGAGAGAAGAGGCTTGGAAGCCGGCATGACAGTTACCCCACGAAAAAAGCAGGCTACTTTTCATATTTACAGACTTCTATGAATTTATGGTGAAAGCCAAAATCATAGCTCTTCAGTGCAAGTTCAGTCATTCCCAATATTTGTCTCACACAGTGTGACTTGAAGATCTCCAGGTTTGCTCACAGATAGTGCTGTGGCCTCATCTAGGGAAACCCCATACTTACCAATATACCAGCACAATGTAGGATTGTCCTCTCCATGCTGAGGGCTCTGATGCAACTTGGAAGACAATACACACACACACACACACACACACACACACACACACACACACACACAATTCTATGGAAACAACAATTCAAAGTTAACATCATCATGTGCAGTGGATAACTCCCTGTACATCTTCTCGCTGAAGCTGACTTGGCCTGTACCGTTGCATACATCTTTTCTGAGTGCGCCTTGCCTACGCTACCCTGTGCGTGGAATGACTCAATTCTCCCACCACTTTCCTCAATTTAATTTGCTGCAACACCTCCATTCATGCCAAGCTTCGTGGTGTCATTTGCCCTTCCCCAGAGTGACTATGATCATAAATGTGGGTGCTGTAATTGTGCCTCATAGTACTGCTAGATTGATCATCTGCCTGTTCTATTAAATCAAGCCTATTATTTTATTTCTATTACAAAGGGGAGGCGACTATAAGATTACAACATTTCACAGGGAACTTGTGGATCCTGGTTTGAGAAACGTTCAATTAGGTCAGTTGCCTACCCTGGTAGCACCCTTCTATCTGCCCAACTTTTCATGGTTTGTTCCTAAGGAGAGACAGGGATGCAGCTCCTACACCATCAGTCTACCTAGAAGAAGGCATTTTCACAACAAACTTCCCTCTATGCGTCATGACATAGGGATTCTCAGGAAAACCAAGTTAAAAAATGACCCACCTGTGCTCCCAGCCAATCTCCCCCCTACCTTGCTCTGGTGACCACACTCAGCTGTGTCCCCAGGAATCCTAATATACTAAGTGAACGAAGCCCTTCATTAGTGAATTGTTTTAGAACCAGTCTGTCTTGACTTATTTTGATTTCTCACATTTTATCCATAGTAAATATACATATACGTCTGTCATTTTTCCCATGGGCGGTAACACTAAGTGTATTCACGCTGGTGTGCAACCACTGTCTAGACCCTTTCCATCCTATAGAGCCTGAGTGCTGTGCTCAATACATATGAACGCTCCCTCCTCCTCCCCGGCATCCTCAGCCTTTGCTTCCTGATTTCTGTTTTAAAGTTTGTCTGTCCTAAGGGCCCCCTGTATAACCGGGTGGTACAATATTCACTCTTCTGTGACTGACTCACCCCACTGAGTACAGTTTGCCTTCACAGTTCATCCATATTGTAAGGGGTCAAGAATTGCCTCCTTATGAAAACTGAAGTGTCGCCATCCCGCCTCAGCCTGGGTTCAGGGGTGTCAGCACTAATAAATAAATTGTCCGACCACCAACTGAGTTTCACACAAGAGGCCAGCCTCAAAGAGCTTCAGCTGTCTTTCTGTATACATCAAAAACAAGCATGTTTTTCCATACTAACAAACAACGTTTTCCCATCCTCCAACGTTAACTACTCCAGGAAAAAAAAAAAAAAGTATGTCAAAGCTGTTTTTCCCAACTTTTACATCAAAACAAAAACAACAACATTTTGCTAGCTTGGCCAAATATTGGGCCAGGTACATCCTGTCTTTACAAAACTAAAACTAAAAAATGATGACTGCTGTAGGATGTCTTTCTGGATGCTATGAATATGTGTTGCTCTGATTGGTTGATAAATAAAGCTGTTTGGCCAATGTGGAGGCAGAATAAGGTTGGGCGGTACATTCAAACTAAAGAGACCAAGGAAGAAAAAGGTCTCTGCGAGCTGCCACCAGGAGAAGCAAGATGTGAAAGTATCAATAAGCCATGAAGCCACGTGGCAAGACATAGAATAATAGGAATGGGTTGAATAAAGTTATAAGAGCTAGTTAATAATGTGCTGGAGCCATAGGCCATACAGTTTACAATCAACATTAAGCCTCTGAGTGATTATTTTATAAGCAGCTGCGGGACCACAGGGCCAGGTGGGACCAGAGAAACTTCTGGCTATAATTTTGACAGAGGCACACATTTTCAAGAACAAGAATCTTGTCTCAAACATACTTACAGAATAGGGATGATCTGCCTCCCATCCTGTCAGTACTGAATCAGAACAGCTCCTGGGGTCCAAATTGACTGCTGGCATCGACAAACAAAAAACCTAAGAAGCATCAGCTCCCAGAGAATTTTAGAAGAAGGAAAAAAAATGGGGTTTCCAGGAATGACCACCGCTGTCCCATTCATGATTGATAAAATGACACTAAAACCGCCCAGAGCATCATAATATTGTGAGAGAGAAGAGAGCATGCAGGCCGGATGGTCCCAGCAGTATTCTGCGCTGTCCCAAAGTTCACTGGTCCTTGCAGAGTGAGGCTGTCCCCGTGGGCTTTTGCCTCCTCTGGAGACCGGTGGGACAAACACTCTCATACTGGTTCAAAAGTGGCCTCAACGCTTCCAGTACTGAAGATGATTCCATTGGCTGACTATGTCACACACATCTCCCCACCCCTGCTTTCTGCCCAATACTTTAATCACTTCCATATTTGGGTTATTCTAAGTAAAGCTGCTTTGAACATGGGCATATTTAATGGATTTTTCTCCATTGTTTGGGTTCTATTATGTTTTCTAGATTTGCTAAATCCCTACTTAAGCCTGGGAGAAATTGCCTTTAGGATTTGGGGCCCTTGTTTTTTTCTCCCGTGTATAATTTCATCCCCCTTTTCTCCCAGGCATGAGCACAGAGCTGCACAGGGGTGACATTTTAATGGACAGCACTACAGAAGGCCCCACAGGAACACACAAACACACACCAACAACAGTGCTTGGCTCGGCTCCAGTGGAGAAGAGCTGAGGGGGTCGTTGGAGTCACTCTTAGTCACTGCAGCTGGCCTCAGGGCAGTATGGAAGCCTCTAGCATGCCCTTTGGCAGGCCATGCTGGAAGCTTCTTCCCTCAGCAGGTCCTCTCCCTCTCATCAATTTTACAAATGTTAAAGCAGAAGCTGTGTCCCTTGTGACTGATAAAGGCAACCCAAAGTTAGCTGCTGTTGTAGGTGGAGACAGTCACTCCTGTGTGAAGTCTTCTCTAAGAGCGACACACTGAAATGTGCTGTGCCTTTCATGGAGAAGTATCCAAAATGCCACCATCAAATGGCTGCCCAAATTGATGTACATGCAAACATGTATACTAGCACATATGCACACACATGAGCATGCACGTACCCCCACAAAGACCCAATGGTAGAGCCAAGAGCCTGCTGACCTTTGGACAACCATCCTCCCAAAGCTGGAGCCATACAGAAGCTCCCTTTCATGGCTCTACTTCCTGCTGGTCACAGGAAAAAAATCTTCCTGGTCAAATTTGTTTCTCCCAATGGCTTCATGACAAGAGGAACTGAGTGGTTCTACTTCCATCGTAGAAGCAAATTCGTTTTCACAAAAGGCAGAACCCCAGAGACTCTCAGTGCCCAGCTACCCAAGAAGACTGAGCCCCCTCCATGAAGTCCTGGTAGCAGCTGAAGAGTTCATGGGAGGCTGGAGGGTCATCCATTTAAAGACTGATTCACAGTGAGCTGCTCCTTCCTTCACATATGTGTGTAGCAAGTATGAAGAGTAAACCTGAGTTATGAAAATGTTTTGCAAATGATAAAATGCTTTACAAGTGGAATGCATCATTGCTTGTTTGAAATGCAGCTTCATGAGAATTTTCTTCTTTGAAATGTTGCTCAGAGTTCTCATGCCTGTCAAGTAGGATTCGGTCTTGGGAGTGAGCAGATGATTAAACCTAGCTACCAACTCTGCTCTGCCTGGCCTGGGGCATGTCCAGGATCACAAAGCTGCTTAAAGATCAAAGGGCTCTTGAGTCCAGAAGGAAGTTCATCTGCTTCACCTCCTGCTCTGAGAGGAGCCAGCTCTTCAGAGCAGCCGCAAGTGTCCCTTCTGTGTTCCCACTTTCATTTCCTACGATCCCCGGCAAGCAGTACGAACTTCGGGGGCAAAGCTGGGAGAGACACTGGCAGGTGTGACCTGTGCTTCCATTGGGGGCACAGAAGGGGGGCCTCCTGGCCTCCTACACACTTCTCAAAATAAGAGATGGAAATGTCAGCAGCAGGAAATCTCTCTTGAGGAGGAAACTCAAGTGCCTGCCTTTCCTGTTCTACCGTGAACTTCCAGTAATCAAATTCTGCTAAAATTAGGTTTGCTTACGTTCTCTCGCTCTAAGTTTCTTAACTTCTCCCTCCGAGCTTGAAAGAATTCAAAACTGCCCCCACTTCCATCCTCTTGCCAATGGTCACCTCGCCAATCAGGTTAACGAAACCTTAACATCTTCCTTTTTTCAGTTATTCATCCCTTTCCGAGACTGTAAAGCCCAACAGTCAGTCACATAACGGCTGGGATGCTATCCCACAAAGGAGTTTGCCAAGGAGAGAGACTCAACTATACAGTGACCTTCACCTTGGAAAATGCCAGCAAGAAGAGATGTGTAAGGGTCCACTGCATCTAAAGGGAGAATTGATGAGACCCCCACACACACACTTTTAGCCAAAAAAGTTCTTCTCACGTACTTTATTTAGGTACGGTCAACTTCACATGGTCAAGTCACCTGAGAAGAGTCTCAGTTGAAGGACCGTGTAAATCATTTGGCCTGTGGGTACATCTTTGGGGGATTGTCTTGTATTGGCAAAATTATTAAGGTCACTCCACGTAGTTAAAAGGGAGGTTTATTTTGTGGGGTAACTTACAAATGAAGGGATAGGTTATAGGGTCTGGGAAAGGTATGGCGCAGTCCGGCAGAACCAAAAGAAGCCTCTCCTGGGTCTTCAGCATCCTCCCTCAGGCCCGCCTTGTGGGAGAGACCATTACAGAAGCCTCAATGGGGGTTGGAACTTCCAGGACAAGGCTGGAATGGCTACCCACTACAATCTTGCTTCTTGGTTTATATAGTAGGACTCAGCCCGTTGTGAGCAGCACCACTCCCTGGGCAGGCGATCCTGACCTATGTAAGAAGAGTTAAAAATAAGCCTAGGAGCGACCGAAAGCAGTCTCCCTCATGTTTTCTGCTTTGTTGTTTCTGCTTGAGCTCTTGCCCTGACATCCCCTCCAAAGTGTAACCTATAAGCTGAAATAAACCCCTTTCTCCCTAAGCTGCTTTTGTCCACAGTGTCCTATCACAGCAACAGAGATGAAACAAGAAGACCCAGCATCTCTGAAACTTCCACAGGGGTCTCAAATGTTAAGGGTGAATCAACATCAAGGAAGCTGCTACTCATTGGCCAGGTGCTGTACACCTCCGTGCTTCTTGCTATACTTTTCCAAGCCCTTAAAAGTTTCTATGGACTACTATTCCAGGGTAGTCCTGTGGTCATGAACCCTGTCACCTCCCAACACCCACTTCTGGAGCCGGCCAGACCCACCATCACTTGACCTACAGTATGACTACTCATGGCTGAGAGGTCTGAACAGCTACATCAAGTTCTTGATCACACAGCTCTTGAAGTTCTGTCCCAACTCCCAGAGGGCTCAGAAATAAACCTTCCTCAAATGCTGAAGCTGAATCCAACCAAGAGGAGACGATCAGAAATACCCACATTGAGGATTTATGTAACTGGACAGATACTTAAAAAAAAAAAAAAAAAAACCTTAATACTGAGCTGGGTAATGCCATCTGTAGTGAGATAAGAAAAGAAGGCCCACAGTTCAAGGGTCACTTGGGCTGAATAGTAGTGTTGTCAGAAAGGAAGGACACAGCTTTTGAAAAAATATCTTAATGTCATGAAAGCCACAAAATATCTGTAGACCCATTCTCTAACCTAAAGGAGACCAAAGAGACATGGCAACTGAATCTGATGACTGGCTTCTAATAGATCCTGGCATGTGTTTAATGTCCATAAAATATAGTGATTGGATCTGAAATTTGAACATCAGTTGCATATTAAACAATATTTTGCATAATTATAAAATCTTTACATGTGAAAGTTATATTGTATTTACATTGCCCCATTTCCTAGAACTTTGATGATAAAGTATTCGGAGATGAACGATCATGAACAGCCAACTCTCAAGCAATTTGACAAAATCAAACACCTGTGTGTACAGTCTTAGTTAGGGTTTCTACCGCTGAGATGAAACCCCATGACCAAAAGCAACTTGGGGAGGAAGAGGTTCATTTCGCTTTTGAACTTTCAGGACATACTCCATTGCTGAGGGAAGTCAGGGCAGGAGCTCGAGGCAGGGACCAGGAGGCCAGAACTGAAGCAGAAACCATGGAGTAGTGATGCTTACTGGCCTCATCCTCACAGCTTACTCCGTCTGCTTTATTACAACTCCCAGGACTTCAATCCCAGGGTGGTGAGCATCTGCAACAAGCTGATCCCTCCCACATTAATCATCAATCAAGACAATGCATCACAAGCTTGCTCACGGGCCAGTCTAGTGGGGGCATTTTCTCAGTTGAGGTCCCCTCTTCCCACATGACTCTAGTTTGTGTTGAGTTGACATAAAACCAGCCAGGACATAGGCACACAAGTATGTATGTGCGCATCTATGGAGAAAAAGAAAGTGCTGATAATTCAAAGTCGAAGGTGTATAACATACTGCTTTGCAGAGGGTTGATGATTAAAATATTTTAGGTGGAAAGTTGAGAATATAGACATGGTTGTAATTCTAAATTCTGTTCTTACTCCATCTTTCTTCAGGGGAAAAATACCAATGCAAAAGGCTACATGAAACAGATGTGGGGAGGAGGGGGAGTGAACGTCACCAAGTCAGTAACCAGTGTCTCCGCAACCGAACACTGAACTCCAGTTCAGTTCACACACAGCGGAGACCACACAACACATTAGGCTTGTAAAATAGTGGGATTCTTTTATTGTAGGATACACATTATATAGTCTATCATATATATATATATAATATATATAATAATAAATATATATATATTATTCATTATACAGTGTATATTTAGCATATGTTCACTGATTTTTACAAAGGCGGGAAAAGATGGCATCAGTACAAATCTTCAGATAAGAATCCCTAAGGAGTACTCCAGAGGTCCTCCCTAAGATAGCCACCCTGATCCTCCTTCAAGATCTACAAGAGTCAATCCTGTTCTTAGTGGCTTGAGGCTGAGAATCTTCAACCCAGACAATATCAAGTACAGATAGAGATACAAAGAATGGAGGGTCCTGAGAGAATAGAGGTGATACACTCGACTGATGAACAAAATGAACAGCTAACCGGAACCACACAGAATGGACCAAGCCTGCTACAAGCAATAATAGCCTCAGAGCGCTGGGTCAGGGACTGAGTGGGAAGAGAGAGCAGGGGGGCTCATTTATATTGGATTCTAAAATATATTCTCCAGGGGTACATGGCCAACTCAGGGATCTTTCTGGAAACTAGAAAATTCCACAATGTAAAAGGGTCACATTCACAGGTAGGCATTATATTTATGTTTGGAGAACAGACACCTAGAGAATGTGTTTGTTGACTGATAGATCACATTCATTATGCTGAGAAGTCTTTAAATGTGGGAGTGGCTTCAGATAAGTTTTGATTAAGTCTTAAACAAACCATCCCATTCAGCTTTTATTTGTTTAATTTTAATTCACATTCCTCAACTCCAATGGATGCCATAGCCTCTTATAGAAAGAGTGAGGAGTGCATGCGCACATGAGGAAGCTTACCAAAAGCCCAGTGGGGAGCACATGTGCCGGGTGGCCCAGTGGTGATCTCCAATGAGGGTCTTGTTTTGCAGCATGATTCATTGTGCAGTTTAAAACCAACTCCTTTTTACATTCTTCGCTCTCCCTTCCTTATTCCTAAGTCAGTCTGAGCCGGGGCCAATGAGGATAGCAGAGCTGTAGTCTTCTCGGCTAAAATAAACACCCTAAATTAACCAAGGGAGCTGAAATAGAGTGCAAGCCTGCTCAGAGAAGCCCATAAGTCCCTGGTGAGTGAAATCCAGATTCAAAGTTATATTTCTGACACACATAACGTACGTAATAGCTAACAACTCTCGAAAACCCATTCGGTGCCAGGCACTTCTTAGACATTACCTCATTCAACTACAAGATAAACATTAATAATCTCATTTCACAAATAAGAAAATTGGAGTCTCAAAGAAGCCAAGTATTTTGGCCAAGACGTTTCAATTAGAAAGTAAGAAACCAGAATACAAATTTTATGTTTTTTTAATTCAATTCTTTATTCAGCTGTACTAACCATTACATTCACACACTCACTCACACACACACACACACACAGACAGAGAGAGAGAGAGAGAGAGAGAGAGAGAGAGAGAGAGAGAGAGAGTGGGAGGAAACAAAGCAACCCCCAAAGAATATCATATATGCCAGGGTACAATCAGAAAAACCCTACTGGTGATTTTAACAGAGAGAGTTTGCCATAGAGAAGTAGTTAAATCCTGGAGCTACTGAGAGATGAGTAGGTAACACTGAGTAACAAAAGCTGTTAACTCAAGGATGGCGCCACCAGCTGTAGGGATGGGCACAGGAAGACCTTAGACCCCAGAAGCTTGGTAGTGCTTGGAGCTGGGACTCAGGATCAGAGGAGGGGACATTACCCTCCCACTGCTGGTCCCGTGAAGCCCGTATGCTGCCACTCACTCAACAAGTACCACTTCCAGGGTAAAAGACCTATTTTGTGAAGTTCCCAGGAGAGCAAGGAAGTACAAAGGGCAAGTCTGCTCTCCTGCCTTGCCAGCCAAATGCCCCCTGGTTGACAAAAGAGTTGGTTGACAAACACATGGTTGGCAGAGTCTACAAGGGTGGGTTTGGAGCTGAGTGAGGACAGCTCTCCAAACAGAACAGATCTGTATAAGTTCCATGCAGGTGGTTTGAGACAAGGACAAGAATCGCTGCTGCAATAGCATTAGCTGCCATTACTAAGTACCTGAGATGTAACATCCACAGCCTCGCTCCCTGCCCATGCCTTGAAGACTTTTTGTCTCCTCGCACCCTCTGTGCAATTGTATAGATGCACAAACCAGAGTTAAAAGATGCAGAATAATATGCAAAAGATTAGGAAGGGGAGAAACGGAGGAGTCAAAGACAGGCCTGTCTGCATACTAAAACCCTATGACTCTTCCCCCAAACCCTATATTGTTTGCTAGCATTGTCGTAACACAGCGCCACCAACCAAGAAGTCTATAACAAAAATGGGGGAGGGGTGGTGAAACAGATGACCTAGTGATTAAGAGCACTGGAAACTCTTGCAGAGGACCTGGGTTCAGTTCCCAGCACCCACATGATGGCTCATAACCATCTGTAACTCCAGCTTCAGGACAACAGGTATGCACATGGTACACATACATACATGTAGGCATATAGTTATACACTGAAAATGGAATGTCTTAAAAAGAAAACTGGGTAGTCTTTGTGGGGCTAGGTTCACTCAGATCCCAAGCAAAGACTCCTCCCCTGCCTCTCCTAGCCGTGGTAGATCTCGGTGTCCCTTGGATGTGTGGACACATCATGTCTGGCGCTGCTTGTCTCCCTAAGGCCGTCTCCTCTGCAGGTCTAGGAATAGATGAGAGCCCACCTGGGTGGCTCCTCCCGATGCCTGACTTAATTACGTCTGCAATGATGTTTATCCCAAATAAGGTGGGATCTCCAGGTTCAGAAAGGATAGGACTTTAGTTAGATACATTTTTTGGAGGTCCATAATTCAGTACCATACCACCATACCATGTAAAATGATTCCTGGCTTAAATGTCCTGCTCAGCAAATCCACTCACAATGAAGTCTGTATTCCTGGAGCGTTTTCAGCATCTAAAGCATTGTCTGGTCGGCAGACATTTTACTACTTGGTGTTTCTGTCCCTTTAAGCTTTCTATTCCCCTCCCTCACGTCAAGCGTGCAATGGCATCTTCAGTGGCTAAAGTCACCTGGAACAACCAGCCCATCCTGCTTCGCCTCATCAACTCATGATCTCATTTATCTGGAAACAGCCGCCTCCTTCCCCTGTTCTGCCTCAACTGCTTCCTTTGACTTAAATTTAGTTAGCATTTGCATCCTGCCATCCCAGAATTTCCTGGACACAAGTGATCCGAGTAGTGTCATTTCAGACAAAATCAGTTTCGATGTCCCTCAGTGAGAGGATGGGAAGCCCTCAAAGCCTCTTCCATCCCCATACTCCCCCACCCCGCCCATCCTGGCAAGATTCTGCCCTTAATCTGAAGCCTTTCTCAATATCCCAGTGGAAGAAGGGAACTTTCTTGGGATCAATTTCTCTTCCTAGTTGGATAAGAAGAGTGATTCATTTTTGCAATTCACCTGGATGGGAACATAATTTGGAAATTTGCCTACCATGCATACACATTTCTTCCCTTCTTCTGTGTGTAAGTTGCAAAAAGATTTCTCAAGTAAGCTGAGTTGAAGAGAGAAAGGTACATTTTATATTTTGCAAAACAAATGTGAGCTGAGAGATCCCTAATGCGTAATGAAATGCACCGCTTACTCTTGGACTGAGAGAATGCAAAATGCCTTTCTCTCCATGTAAGTATGTCAGACTCATTGTCCTCAGTATCTAAAGTATTTATTAGTGAGTACTTCCAGCATGCCTATCACCAAATCCCTTGGGTATAAATTCTAACATTCTCATATTTTGCTTCCTGTAAGAAAAAGAAGGTGTATATTAGAAAGCAAACTCCTGAAAGATGGCCAGGGTTTTGTTTCTGCCAGGCGTATGAATACGTCACCAATATGTGTTTGAATTTTAATTTTCAGAAAGTATGTTCTGCCTCTACAGACACAGCTATTATTCTTTCCCCACAAAGGCCTAGGAAACATCCCCGCCGGAGGGCACATTTGGCATTTGTCAAGACGACCCCTCAGCAGTTCACTTCTTTTCTGTAAGCTCGTCCTCACCTGTGGGTTCACATTGTGCTTTTGTTTTCTTTTTTTTCAGGCAGCAGATGAAAAGAACAGAGCGGATTGTTTCAAACATGCCACCTGACACTCTCTGTCTACTCTCCCTGGTGTAGTGCTTTCTATTAACGGGAAAGTCATTAAGCCTTCAATACCACATTGCAAGTTATTAGAGACAGAAAGAAAAATACCTGTAAGGAATTATTTTATGCGGCATTATTTCCCCAGTATAAAGCACATTTTGGGGTTTGGAAAGGCAAGATGAAGGTATTTGGGAGAACCACAAAGAAGAGGGCGTTGACTAGGGAAAAGAATGCTAAGACAGCAAGCCCCAGCTCCAGGCCACACTCTGCCACAGCACTCAAAGCTGGACGTAAGCCTCTAACTCCGGTTTGTTGAAAGGAGAGCAGGGTATTTTTCTACTTCAGTTCTCCGGATCAGTACTCCTGCTCATCAGCCGTGCATTCCTCTCACTTCCTGCAGGAGCAGAAGCCATGCAAGCTTCATAATCCTCATACAATTCATCCAAGAGACCCTTGGTCACAGGGAAGATGTGTCCCCAGGTTTCTTGCTTACCGCTGGCATTCAGCTCATGGCCTAGACACCTCTTCCAGACAAGTGTCTTGTCTATAGATCCAGCTAAGACTGCTTGATATGTATTGGCCAAGGACAACGTGATTGAATGGGAAGTCTATGAAGTTCAGGACTTGTTGGTACAAGAAAAGATGAGAAATAGGGGATGAGGATTACAAATTCTCTGCTCTTCAAAAGAACCATTTTATTTCTTATGTTCTCTCTACCTAAAATGCTGCTCTGCTTTCTAGAGCTGAGTGAATCTCACCACCCTTGAAAGATGCCCAACCAACATCTGCTGCCAAAATGCATGATGCTCAGAGGTGTGAGTTCAAGATCTTACAAAAAGCAAAACAAACAAACAAACAAAAACCCTCTATGGGTGGTAAGAGAAGGTGAGAAGAGTGGGGTGTACAACTGTTGTAGAATATTATTTTAAGGTGTGTTACTTTTGTTTATGTTGCATTTGTTTAACTCTGTGAAGCTGGGTTACTTTGCCTCTCTAAAATACCTGATGCTCTAATAAAGAGCTGAATGGCCAATAGCAAGGCAGGAGAAGGGATAGGCAGGGTTAGCAGGCAGAGAGAATACATAGAAGAAAAAATCAGGGAAACAAACAAACAAACATATCCAAGAGCCAGAGAAGGAGGAGGACTCCAGGCCCAGCTGCCCAGTACACAGCAAGTCCTGGAGTAAGAGTAAGATTCACAGAAGGAACATAGGCTGGACGTTTATAATTAAGTATAAGCCTCTGTGTGAGTATTTATTTGGGAGCTGGGTGGTGGGTCCCCCAGTAGAACAAAGAGGTAAACAACAACAGATAACTGTTGGGAAAGTGTGACAGGCTGAGGCAGAAAGAACTTTCACTTGGGTGTTTGGTATGTGTGGCATCTCTGAGCCGACACATGGGAAAGAGGTCATGTAAAGATGGAAGAAGAGAGCGAGATGATGTAACCCCAAGCCCAGGGTTGTTAGTTCGAGGTCAACTTGACAAGTTAAGTCACCTGAAAGGAGGAAACCTCAGTTGAGAAACTGCTTCCATAAGATCAGACTGTACACAGACAAACCTATAGGGCATTTTCTTAATTAGTGATTGATGGTGGAGAGCCCAACCTATTGTAGATGGTACCACCCCTGGGCTGGTAGTCATGGGTTCTATAAGAAAGCAGTCTGAGCAAGCCATGGGGAGCAAGTCAATAAGCAGCACTCTTCCATGGCCTCTGCATCAGCTCCTGCCTCCAGGTTCCTGCCCTGCTTGAGTTCCTGTCCTGAGTTCCTCCAATGATGAACTGTGATGTGGAAGTATAAGCTAAATAAACCCTTTCCTCCCCAACTTGTTTTTGCTCATGGTGTTCCATCACAGCAATAGAAACTCTGACTAAGACGGCAAGAAACAGCAGGCATTCGTTGCTATGTCTCCACAGGCACAGGAGACGGGCATGGAACAGATTCTCCTCGGAGCTTCCAGAAAAAAACCAACCTTGCTAATGCCTTGATAGCATTTTTCCACCTTCTAGACTGTGAGCAAATGCGTTCCTGCTGTTTTAAGGCACCAGGTGTATGGTAATTGGACACAGTGATTCTAGTAAATACATAGAAGTTTTAGACTAGGTGGCGAGGAAGCGTTGGTTTAGTGAGTACCATTATAATCTATAACGGATTTAATAAACAATGTGATAACTATAATGGTTAACATCATCAACTGGTAGATCTAGAATCATGTAGACAAGCCTCCATGCAATCTGTGAGGGAGAATTTAGATTAGATAACTTGAAGTAAGAAGACCCGCCCTCACTGTAGAAGGCACCATTTATTCCATTGGTCGGCACCCTGGATTGAAGAAAAAGAAAGCCAGCTAAGCACTTGAAGCATCCACTCATCTCTCTCTACTTCCTGACTATGGGGCACAATGTGACCGGTTGCCTTCTACTCTTGCCTCCCTGACTGCCTGTGGTGACTGCTCCCTCACACTGTGGTCCCAAAGAAACCCTTCCTGAGGTGGGTTTTGTCGAATATTTTATCACAGCGGTGAGAAAAGTGGCTAATGCAGCTATTTATGGAGAAGGTCTGCCTACCAGTTTCCATTTTCTCCTGCTTTGGGGCCAGTGGAAGCCATAAGCCAGTAACTATAACAGGAAGTTCCAGATAGAAGGCAGTGGAGATCAAGGGTCCACAGAAAGGAAATCAACTCTGTCAGACAGAGAGGAATCAGAAAGACCTAATGATGCAGGCCTGATGGTGCATGAAGGGTTACAGCAGGCCTGAGCAAGGCAAACATGGCGCCAACAGGTTTTGCCTTTACCCTTTTCCCCCTTGCTAAAAAACTGTTAGATGACATTCCTAAAGCTATCCCCCAAGGTCCATTCCCTTATTTGTTCACTGGCTCATTCCTGACACAAAACGCTAAGGTCCAACAATCAAAGTTCATTATGTGTCTTCCGAAATTCGTGAGTGGGAGATGAAATCTGTAGCTGGTTGTTATTACTCTTCTGGCTCATTGGTCTTTCAGGACCCTTTGCTGTTGGGGGGGGGGGGTCCTGCTACCTGCTCACAAATAAATTACACATGGAGGCTTATTTTTAATTATAAGTGCCTGGCCTTAGCTTGGCTTGTTTCTCTTTTCTTTAACTTTCAATTATTCCATCTACCTTTTGACTCTGGGCTTTTTCTTACTTCTGTAATCTTACTTTCACTCTTACTCTGAGCTGGCTGGGTGGCTGGGTGGCTGGTCCCTAGCATCCTCCTCCCCTTGTTCTCTTGCCCTTTTTTCTTTTTCCGAGATTACTCCTTCTATGTATTCTCTCTGCCTGCCAGCTCCACCTATCCTTTCTCCTGCCTCACCATTGGCCGTTCAGCTCTTTATTAGACCATCGGGTGTTTTAGACAGGCACAGTGCCACAGCTTCACAGAGTTAAACAAATGCAACATAAACAAAAGTAACACATTTTAAAATAATACTCTACAGCAATAATCCACAATCCAACAGTTGGGACCTTTGAAAGTTGAGTAGGTCATGAGGGCTCTAAGAACGAATTAACTTCATTATCACAGGAATGGGCTCATGGTCAAGTGCACTTTAACTGTAAGTCTCTGCCCCCTCTCTCTTCTTTCTACCATGAGATGAAGCAGCAAGACCAGATACAGCTTCTCACTCTGAGATGCCCTCACCTCTAGAAACTACTGCTTGTAATTCTTGAAGCATAAAACAGAGTAATACACACACACACACACACACACACACACACACACACACACACACTATGAATACATCATGAATCCACTTCAGGTCCCCAAACTGTTTCTTAGATGCCAACATTTCCATACATACATGGGGTGTGGGGGTGTGGGGATGGGGCTTCGTTGCTGTTGTATATTCAAGGTGTCTGATGGCGAATTGCTGTAGTTTCCTTGTATAAATGATACCATGAAGAATCAGATAAGCCAGCAATAAAGCTAAATGCAGACAAGCTTGGGCCAAGTCCTCCTGAAGACTAGAGATAACACACCACCACACTAAAGCCTTGGCAATGTCAGCCTACACAGAGAATAAACTACTTTAATGCTCAAAGGTAGTTTAGCGTCGAAGGAACAGTATGAACTTGAGGGTTAAATCACAGATATACAACCTACAGCTGCACAAAGCAGTGAGGTTTCGGACAACTCTCTATAAGATAAAGGCACTCACCTTGCAGAGTATTTATAATGAGATGAAACAGATAGATGGAACCCTTAGAACATAGGATATGCCTAAAAAGAGACTATTGCTCTGGTCCATGTATGTACTGGCAGCCAGACTCTGAGTTAAAAAAGGAAGACATGAACTTGGGAGGGAGATTTAAAGGTAGGAAAGGAGCTGGAGTAAGCACTGAGAAGTGGAAATTATATTGTAAACAGATATGAAATTCTTAAAGAATAAATTAAAAGTATACTTAAAAAAAAAACAGAATATTATATCTCCATGAGTTAGGATGTGTCCTATTTTGTGGCTAAGCCTCCTTGTTCATTACCATACACCAATGAGAAAGCCAGAAGACTAGCCAATAGCAGCATAGCTCACCAAAGGTTGCTCATTGGGAGCCAAAGCCTGATTGTACACACCTGTCATCCAAGCTCCTCAAAAGACAGAGATGGGAAGTTTAAGGTCTGCCTGTACAACCTCCTGAAAATCTACTTCAAAAGAAAAAGGGAAAAGGGGTGGAGCTATAGCTCAGTGATGG
This sequence comes from Onychomys torridus, assembly GCF_903995425.1. Taxonomy (NCBI): domain Eukaryota; kingdom Metazoa; phylum Chordata; class Mammalia; order Rodentia; family Cricetidae; genus Onychomys; species Onychomys torridus. The sequence goes on along the minus strand of NC_050451.1, from coordinate 64,979,537 downwards.
AACATTGCCTACCATGTGCATGACTCAGGGATCCACCTAGTCCCCAAATATCATCTGCTTATTGGCTTTGTTCTCCTTACACTTCATTTATGTGTTCATTTACTGAGCATTTATTATGCTACTATACATGCCAGACACTACTTCTAGACTCCTATGGCTTCTCAGCATTACCAATATGTACTGTTAAATAGACCTGTGTCTCCCTTTGGGTGCTCCACTGTCGCAAGTGAGAAACCCTGCACCTGTCCTAGACTGCCTCAAACAGTTCACTCCACACCTTCTGGGCAGTGTGCATTACCACAGTTCCTCCGTAAGGCTTCCCTCCCAGCCTGCATGGGATTTTTCTACACATTATGCTAGAAAACAGTTAAGTCAGCAAAAGCCAAGATCCATCCAGACTGGGTACAGAGCAAAGAAAGCAGAAGGTCCTTCAGCCTGTGAGGTCCAACTCTTCATGCTTGACAGCATTTGGCTAAGAGATTGAAGGACTTATTAATATTGATAACTACAATAATAACAATATACACTCAAGCCCCTCTATGGCCACAGGCTCCTCAATTGGGCATTCAATCAACCTCACATTGAGAACATTTGGGGAGGGAAGCATCTGGATTGAGGATATACAGAGCTCTTTTATCCCATAAACAATAGAGAATAATAAATTAGCTGCAGAGCATTTTCATCGTATTGGGCATTAAAAGAAATTTAGAGATTATTTAAACTACATGGAAGAATGTGTTTGAACTATATATAATACTGCCTCACTTTCTATGAGGGATTTGAGCATCTGCAGGCTCTAGTATCAGGGGTTCCTGGAATCAATTCCCCCAACGATACCCTCCAAGGGGTGACTCTGTATCTTCTTCTAATTCTTAAGGGAATCATGTGGCATATGTTATCATCTGCATTTTATTCTGAAATATACAAGACCCAGACAAATTAAAACGTTATCTCAAGGCCCCAGAGCCATAAGTACCTGGACTGGGGTTGACCTCAGTGCTCTGACTTGTGGATCTGTTTCCTCAGGAGACTTGTAGTCCCCTAGCACTATCCAACAGAACTTTCTAGAATGATTGGGTATCCACATCTGTACAGTCTAATACTGCAGCTACCAGCGCAGTGTGATTTCTGAGCATGTGACGTGTGCCTAGTACAAGTGAGATTCTAAATGCTTTCTCATTTTCTTTCCTTTTAATCCATTTCCCCAAGTGGCTGCCATTTAAGTCAGCATGGAACTGCAACATTAAACTTGAGCTCCCACAAAGTGTTTGTGGGTCAGTCACTCCTGCCTTTCAGTGAGAACTTCCCCCATATCTATCCCTTCTCTAGCCCAAGCCCCAAACTCACATGAGGACAACCATGAATGATCACTGAGTATTCCAGGGCTCACTGGAGAGAAGGCTGAGCCTAGACGTGCTCAGAGCCCACAGGCTGTCGTTAGGTCTGATGAACGAGCCCTGGTGTCAGTGTGATGCCCAGCCCATCTGATGGTCAATTGTCCTCACACAGGCCTTGATTTTTCCCTGTCAGCCTCACTATGTCCAGGTCCTGGAGGTTGCGAAGGCAGAGACTGATTTGCCTCTTTCCTATGACCAGTCATTTCCCTGGGTCATAAGAAACCAGAATGAAGTAATAAGAAACAGGTTTTGAAAAGAAAGAAAAAAAGAGTGTGGCATGGCTTAGGACAGAAATACAGAAGACAGGCCTGTGGGAAGTCTAGCCCAAAGCCTTATTTCATTTGGTCAATGCACACTGTAAACAAATAAAATGTATTTATTGTTAAAACCCATTGGCTCTCCAGTACTCAAGCACAGTGAGATTGTGTGTGTGTGTGTGTGTGTGTGTGTGTGTGTGTGTGTGTGTGTGTGTGTGTGTGAGATCATGTGTGTTGGTCAAAGGGCAACCTCCACCGCCATCCTTCAGATGTCGTCCACCTTGTTTTCTTGAGACAAGGTCTCTCATTGGCCTTCAACTGTTGAGTCAGAGAGGCTGCCTGGCGAGTGAGCCCTGGGGATCTGCCTGGTTCCACCTCTCCATCACTGGGTTTAGAAGCACATGCCACCCACATCACCTGACTTCTTAACATGGGTTCTGGGACTTGAACACAGGTTCTTGTGCTTATTTGGAAAGCAGTTTACTGAGTTTCCTCAGCCTCACAGAGAAATGTCTAATCAAAATTGTTTGTACTCTCCTCTTAGAGTCACCTGGTAATGTCCAATCCCATGGCATCATTTGCCTTCATCCCCATAACAATTGTCTGCTGAGCCGGTCCCCTACCCACTGCGCTGGTTGCCCCAGCAACCTTCTTTGCTCACTCAGCACACCTGGCCAGCACCTGCACGCTTTTGTGGGTCCAGGCCTGACCTACCTCTGGGAGGGCCTGAAAGGACACCACAGGGCTGGTGGGATATCTGAAGGTTTGGGGAGAGGGGAGAAGGAATGGGTGCCAGGATAGAGGGAGTGGCAAGAGCTGGAACACCTTGAAATGCCATAGCCCACCTCTCTTGTCTTATAATTACCAGTTTGTTTGTTTGTTAATAGCTTGATTGACCATGCCCCAGAGTGGTTTTTTCCCCTTACTCTTTCCCCCAGTGCCTTAAACTATGGTAGCCACATAGAAAGAACTTGCAAGTATGAGTCCTTTCTAACAAAATGGACTCTCTTCCGATTCCTCCATTCAGTCTCGAAGCCATTGTTCCAGCCTGTCATTTTCCCTGCTGAGCCCTCTGTATTCTTTCCTGGCTCGGCACTGAATCTTGTGGTCATTCCGCCACTGTGCTGGTTACTTAACTCCAGGTCTCTGCCCATGAGGCTGGCCCAGCCAAGGCCAGTCCCTCCCTGTCCTTCAGTGTGGTCCTGGAGGCTGAGTCATAGTTACTGTTGAAATCCTAGCCTGGTCTACGGCTTTGACACATTTCCTTTCTTTTCTTTTTTGATTCAGTCTTTTCACTTGAGATTCTTCATGCCTATGAGACAGAAAGAACTGGTGGGGGGGGGGGGGGGTTGCCTACAATCAGAGCACCCTTGCCAAGAGGGGCTTTGTGTTTCTGTGTTCCGTATCCTAGCAACTAGCAGTGTCTCTGACACACAGTGGGAGTTCTCAAGGTAATGTTCTAGGTGAGGAAAAGACCAGAAGAGGAAGACGTGAACAGAGCAAGCAACAGAACAGGAGTCACCAGTAGGAAAACGTCAAGTGAGCACATGTTAACTGTAGCTACCAACCTCACCTGTTTTCCTACCCTACCGGCATTAGCTAGTTCTGATCTCCTCTCCTCGGGTCTTTGAGAAGCAATTAATGATATCCATACTGTTGATGAATAAACAAACATCAGGCCATCAGGCAGACGGAGCAGCACTTGGCAGGCGAAGCACAGAGGTACTTAAGAACTCGGTGCTTCTGATCCTAGAGCTCATGCAGCAGAAACAAAACAGTTAGATGCATGAGGTTCGTGAGAAATTCTACCATTAACAAAACGCCTAACACAACCTAACTCCCTAGATGGGAAATCATGACTCCCGTATCATAGTTCGACACAATAGACTATTCTCAACAATAAAGACGAATGTTGGTGAGGACTGAACACACAGACTCTGTATCACCCTCACTGCTGCTCTCCTGTTCCTTTAATCCAGATCTGCTCCCATTGAATTCAGTAGCAGGATTGCTGCTTCACATGGTCAACGAAATTCAAATCCAAACCTAGCCAGTCTCCAAAACAGAGGTGACATTGAACTTTCCCACCAGCACCATGTGCGAGCCTGCCTTCTTCTACCCTTCCTAGCTCTTACTATGGACAGTAAACCTTTCGCCTCTCAGCCATTAGAACGGACATGCACTGGTACCCCATACAGCTTGTTGTTGTTGTTGAGACTGGGTCTCGCTTCCTAGAATCTGAGCTCCATCACAGCCTCCTTGTAATTTGATTCACTCCTATTTCCTTCAATACCAATGGGAGCCTGCCTGGACTTCTCTTCAAGGTCAAATCTAGTAGTCATAACATCCTGTCTTCCTGTCTATACCTCTACTCAGGTGTTTTCACATCGTGGCATCCATGTGAATATTCTTGTCTAGTCCCCTTACTTGGCTTGGAGCATCTTTAAAGCCACAGCCTGCCTCATTAATTATGTTCTTAATTCCTATCACATGGCTTGATAAATGTTGCTTAGTAGGCATGTAATCTCTGAGGGAGAAAGGGAGGGAGGGAGGGAAGGAGGGTAGTGAAGATGAAATGAGAGTCTGAGAATTCTGTGAGGATCCAGAGGCTTGACGCCCTGTTGTGTGAATGTTTGATTTGGCTCTGTGATATGATTGTATGGCCAAGCTTGTGCCCTCTGTGAACTTCCGCCTCCATCCCAGGGTGTAGCCAGCAGAGCTTTGCCAGTCCCTACCTTGGAATCCAGAAACAAAGCTTCCAAGATGATGCTCAAGAGAGGCTGGATCCAGTGAAACCTGTGCTGGAAGATTTGTAGCAGCCGCCCTGCCCCTGCACGCTACACACCGTTCCTACAGCTCACCGTTCCTACAGCACATTTCACCATCAAATAAAAGTCATCAGTTGAATGAAGTAACCCAACTGCATTTTCGTCTCTAAGCACACCTGTTTTCTTAGAATGTACTCTTTTCTCTTGATCCTGACAAGGAAATGCCACTGCCATTTGCCCAGGCAGACACGAAGTAGCTCTGCCCTCACAGAGACCCCTTGAGGTACTCATTTGATGACACAGGTTTGAAAACAAGACTTTCATGGTTGCGATCCACTCTCGTCACCCTTGCTGGAGCTCCAAGAAGAAACCCCCTCTCTGTCACCACCTCATCACTTTACCAACATGTCTTTCCGGTTCCCCCTTCTGCCTTGTCAACACCACCGCCAGCCTGTATATCCCCAGGGCAGAGAATGGCAACTTGCCTAGATGTTCCTCTTCCAAAGGAAAGTAAACCCCACCACATCATCCCACGAGTTTCACCTGCCTTTGTTTTAAAAGTGTTTCTTCTGTGGTAGCTGAGGCCCATGGTAGAACCATCTAGTATCTGATACAGCAGCAGACAGTCTTGGCCTTATCACTGTCTGGTACCTGGACATTAACCTGGCCAAGTCTGACCACAGTGAGGAACCTTCAAGCCCATGCTCAGGGCCAGGTGGGAGAATCCCTACAGGAGTCTGGGGAAAACTGACAAGAGGCTAGAATAATGTAAAACTTGGAGTTGAATTTCAAATCCTTTTTCCCTCCTACGTTATGAGGGAAAATTGCTTTGTTTACTTGTTTGTTTGTTCTTACAATCTGGATAGACCTATGGCCTCCTGGGAAATGGCCAAGGCTGGCCTGTCTAACGTGGGCCTAGGGCTTCAGTGCTATCAGGGACTCCACGTCTCTTGACACCAACTCCTGCTAGCCCTGGAGACTGGTGCTTTGTAGGCACTCAGATCAACAGGGAGTTTAAAAAAATGGTTCTTTGGGGAGAGCGCCAGGAGCTGGAAAGGCCACCCTCAGCAATACGTGTCCTCAGTGGAGGAGTCTGAGCCGTGTGCACAAACAAGCTCACATACTGTGAGTGGAGAGAAAGGGTTTGGAAGGCTTGCTCGTATTTTCCTAAAATATCCAGTGAACCATGGGCCTAAGCGGTACACCTGAGGCAAACTGGGAACTGCTATTTTAACAAAGCACGGCTTAGGAAGCCGGCTGCACATGTTCTGTGACTTGAGCCAGCCCCGCAGAGATTCCTGGCAGCCTTTTATGGGTGACTAACATTCCAGTTGAAGTCAGCAGGGTTTTCCAAACACAAGCCTCTGGAGAGTGACAGCCCCTTCCGTATGCCCCGCCTCCCGGGAGCTGAGAGGTGTGTTCTGCTGGGCAGACAATGTCACTCTGACGATGTCCACAGATGCCATTGTCTAATCTAGACTTGTTTCATTTAGTCTATTGACATAACTCTTACATAGAACAAGAGAGGAATGTGCAACACAAGACCGGAAATGCACCCGTTCACTCCACCAGCATCTAGGGCGGGGCTCCACTCTCTGGGTGATGCATCTGGGGAACACCAGATGCCTAGGGCAGATGTGAAAACAGATAATAAAAACAACACAGCCAAATGCTGAAGAAGGTTTGTGCTGGTGGTGAGGGAACGCAGAGGGGAGATCATTCATTTTGCCAGAGGAAGTCAAAGGAAGTTTTGTAGAGGATGACCTCTGAATTGCATCTTACCAGGTAAGCTTGGATGCTCATGTAAAAAAAGGGAAAGGCAGTGATATATTCAAAGACACGGAGGCATGAAATCCCCTGAGATGTTTGTGGTATCTGAGGTACAGGTTAAGTGGGAAAAGAGCCAACGTGAGTCTGGTACCCTAAGTTGGGGTCAGATATAAAACACACTATAGGGTCTGTGGTAAATTCTTTGGGTATTGGAATAGCAACTGAAGGGTCAAGCATGGCCATGATTTGTCAGATTTTAGACAGCTACGTCAGGCAACAAGCAAAATTTGGCATGTAGACAGAAGGTCAAAAGTTTGTATCAAGGGCCAAAGAAAAGATAATGAAAGCCTGAAATAAATGAAGGCTTTATTTTTTGTGATGAACTATCCAAGAAAACCTTTTTAAAGGAAGAAATTTTTGTTTAGCCTTACAGTATCAAAATATTTCATCTGGGATCATTGGCTCCATCTAGTTGAGCCAATGGTAAGGTCAAAAAAGAAAATCATGGTGGAATACATGCTGTGGAGCAGAGCTGTTCACCTCATGGCAGCCAGAGAGCAAAGAAGGAGAGAGGCAAGAACCTATTCCCTTGATGCTTTTCAAGGACATCATCTTCAATAACCTACCCCTCTCCCAGTAGGCCCACCTGCTGATATTTCACCACATCCCAACAGCATTGCCATCTAGGGACCAAGTCTAAGGCATATGACCCTCTGCAGGACATGTAAGACCAAATTCTAACAGGGAACCAGGCACAAGGTCAACAAAAAAATGGTGTCATTAACACTTAGTGGCTAATTAGATTTGAAGAATGAGGTAGCTAGTCAAGGGGGATCCTAAGATTTCTAACTTGGCTAATTGAGTCAATGATGGTAAAGATAAGTAAGCTAACGAGAAAACAGCTCAAGTAGGCAAAAGGCAGGAGACTGAGACATCAAGCCTTGCTCTTCCAAACTATTTTCAGTCCGTAGCAGGATATTAAATGGCCTAATGAAAGATGGCGTCATTTAGACATCACTTATTAATCAATTGCTGTGTGCTGATGATGATTCTTTTCTTGAGACTGCTCTTAGGTACTGTTCTCTAAGATCAGTCAATGCCAGTGTTGTTTCAGGGCCTTTCCCCACCCTGTTGGATTCTCAGGGGTCAGTGGAAGTGAAGACCACAGACTGAACAGCAGGGACCTTTAGCGCTTCCTATTTTCCATACCTCCTGAGTTCCTGGGGCCAGACAAGGTCATGGGAAGAGCAGCTGCAGGAAACCCTCAGGGCCAAGGATCCTCACAAGAATGCCCAGGGAAGCCAGAGTGACACTGAGTGTGGTTGTTACCTTGGCAGATTTAAGAAGTAGGTTGCTCTAAGAGAGCCCTGTGTCACCTGAAAGAGTGTCCAGGGACCTCAGTTACTCAGCCCCTCCCTGTCCTCCAATGTGAGCAGCTGAGCTGAGTAGGGCTGATTGTCGTCACTTTGCATAATTAACCACTCGTTGGCCACATCCCAGGGACAGCCTTGGCTGTGAGAACAGTGATGTCCCTGTCTGTCATCTAGAAGGCTTCTGTCTGAAAATCTGAAATGTAAATGTCCAAAGACACTGAGGGGGTGCGGATACATCAAGCCACAGCTCACCTGGGCAAAAGAGATGGCCCAGGGGTAGAAAAAGGACTTCCGGGGTGGTGAGAGGAGATGAGCATTGTGCTGTGGGTTTACCACAGTCGGAAGGGAGTAGGGAGGGCATTCTAAAACCGTAACCAACAGTGGGACAGGCAGGAGAGCCAAAGCCTCAGATGGACTGGCAGCTGTGGACGGAAGCCCCAGCCTGGTGGCAGACAGAAGCGTTCTCACAGGCGGAAAGTGAGCCCCTGAGACTGTATGTAAGGGGCAGAGCAGACTGGGTTTTCACTTAGCGAACTGGGAGCCAGCCAAGGTATCTGAACAAAGATCTGACTCTGGAGAGAGGGCCATTTAGCAGTAATACTGGAGATAGACAGGCCAAGGAGTCATGACAGACAAGATCAATGAGGTGGCCACTGACAGATGAAGTGGGGAATCTACAGCTTTGATTAAGTTATGTGCAGGACTAAGGCATTTTCACACAACTGCATCTGAAAGAACTTATTGTTCTGATTTTATGGCTAGTCAAGGTGAACCTCAGTGAGTTTAAGAACACTCTATAGGTGCCAAAGCCAAGATTCACACCCCATTCTGTGGCATTTCCAATGCCATATTTCACTCTGCTGCACTAGAGGACAGGGCTAATGAGATAAGTAGAGTGATGCTCAGCCCAGGCTGCACAGTAGATACCTCTGCGGAGCTTTTAAAAGCCATGATACCCAGGTCCAAGCGTGGTAGCACCTTTAATCCCAGCACTTGGAAGTCAGGGGTGATAGGAAGTCACAACATGCCCACACGGTTGGGCTTGCCCGGCGGACCGCCTAGTTATTTCTGATTCAAAATAGCCATTTCTGGGTCAAAACATCTCTCGTGACTAGGACTCCGTGGCTTTGCATGGTTGCGTAAAGCACACGCACGGCCATGTAATCTACGTGCATATGTGGAGTAGCCACATGAGTTCCTGTACGCATGCGTGGCCCACTCTTTAAAAAGCCGGCGCCATTCTTGCACTGGTCTCTTCTCCTCTCTTCCTTTTCTCTTGACCACGTGTGTGTTTCCCACAGGCCTGTCACGTCTGTCTCTTCCTATCCTATATTAATAAACAGCTCTTCTGTGGATTTGTCGTGTTCGGGACGTTTCCTCGCAGGGTAAGAGCGCCAAATAACTAACAAGGGGCAAGCATGAGTTCCAGGCCAGCCAGAGGTACATGCCAAATGCATAAATACACACATAGGTTAATAGATTAATAATCATGATAGCCAAGGCTAGAAGGACAACTTGGCTAACATAGTACTTGCTGCATAAGCCTGATGACCAGCATTCATCCTTAGGATCCACATGAAAAAAGAAAAACCCCCGCTGCGCAGTGGTGGCACACATCTTTAATCGAAGCACTCGGGAGGCAGAGGCAGGCAGATCTCTGTGAGTTTGAGGCCAGCCTGGGCTACAGAGTGAGTTCCAGCAAAGTTGCAAAGCTACACAGGGAAACCCTGTTGAGAAAAACCAAAATAAATAAATAAATAAATAGATAGATAGATAAATAAGAGAAAAAAGAAAAAAAGGAAAAAGAAAGAAAGGAAGGAAGGAAGGAAGGAAGGAAGGAAGAAAGAAAGAAAGAAAGAAAGAAAGAAAGAAAGAAAGAAAGGAAGGAAGGAAGGAAGGAAGGAAGGAAGAAAGAAAGAACCACCCAGTGTGGTGGCTCATACTTGTGAGTTCCAAGCACTTGGGAGGCAGAGACAGGCAGATCCTTGGGGATTGCTGGGCAGCCAGTCTAGCCTACTTAGAAAGTTCCAGGATAGTTAGAGATTCTGTCAAAAAAAAAAAAGTGGATGATGCCTGAGGAATGACATCCAAAGTTGTCCTTTGACCTACACACACACACACACACACACACACACACGCACACACACACGCACACGCACATGCACACTCATTCACAAATGTTCACACAGAGAGATATAATCATGATGCCCAGGTACAGGAACCACACACTGATGAACTGGGACACCCAACAACAGCCCCCGAGGCTGGTGTTTGTTTAAAAGCTCTCCAGATGATCCCACTGTCCAACATGCAGCCAAGCTTGGGAACAAATTGCAATATGTGCTGCAAAGGAAGACTTGGCTGACAACAGTTGCTAGGGAAATCTGAAGCCCCAGAGGTCAGGTGCAAAGGCAATGTCAACTTTCGAACTTAGATAAAGGCAGAAAGGGATGCTGGCGGAGGAAAGAGGAAATTACTTTCACCGCTGTTTACTTTATCATCTCAATGTGACATTCAGCTAGAAATGTCCCATCTGTGCTTGACAAAGTGAGCCAGAAGCTCCCGAAGAGTGAAGGCTAAGGTCAGCACCTCCAACAACGGCATGGTCCGATAATGTCAGTCAGTATAGCTGAACGGGGACAGGCAACTCGTTTTCTGAAAATTTGCAGGCCACTTATTAAAACTCAGCCATTATTAAGTAATAAATCTTCACAATTACAGAAATTACATTTCTAAAAATAAATTCTCAGAATTCATTTAAGATTTACTTTTAAGTATGTGTGTGGTGTGTGTGTGTGTGTGTGTGTGTGTGTGTGTGTGTGTGTACATATACATGTGTGAGTACAGGTACCCACAGGGTCCAGAAAAAGATGCTGGTGTTGGTTTTAATACAGCAGCGCAAAGCAGCACTGTTACCGTACGAGAAAGGCCACGAGGCACGACAAAACCCACTATCAGAGTCTTATTAGGAGGAGGGGGGACAGGACAGAGTGTGTGGTCAGGCCCGCTGAAACAACATGGGGGGTGGGAGAAGTCTGTGATCTGTTTCTTATGGATTCCCCTGCACATGCACACATGGGCTTACAGAGCTGCACCACACATGCACATAGATTGCGTGATCATGCTGCGTGTAAGTTACACGATCACACATTACACAGATTATGTAGCACGCCGTGCGTGGATTAAGTAGGACGTAAGGCTCTTTGCTTGGCTACTGAACTGCACATGTGCCAGGGGAGCGGCCAGGAATTCCAACAGCTGAACCCCCAGGAGCCAGTTACAGGTGCTTGTGAGCATCCACTTTGGACATAGAAGATAAACCTGGGTCCTCTGCAAGAGCACTTTGTTCTCCTAACCACTTAGAATCTCTCCAGAACTCATCATTCCATAATTATTTTACTGAACTTTATTATTATTAGGTAATTGTATAGTTCAGTGCTACAGATATTGGTCAAGTCGGCCTCGACTGAACAATGGGCAGACTAATGAAGACTCGTTGATGCTACAGAGTAGGGCTTCTCCCAGGCTCAGCCCCCGGAAGGCCATTGTTAATATTCGCCAGCACACTACTGCCAGCAACTGTGAGTGCAGGCAGGCTGCTTGGAGAAAGTGGCCTGTGAGTATGCTCACAGAACCTCTTCCCAGTATACACAAGAAGAACAGGACAGAGACTAAACCTCCAGGAGTCAAGGAGAAACTGACACTAAGAACAGCTTTTTCCCCAGACTAACGTTTCGCCAACACAAGCTTTTTATACTGCTCCAGCCCTTTGAAATTGCTCCTGTTTCAAATAAATGTTTTATTTAGCTCTGTGAATAAGGCTGCTCCAGCCAGAGAAGACAGAGCTTCCATGAACACATAAAATCACTTTCCCTTTAAGGCAATCACATGAATTCTCTTTATTCCTATGAACACACTGGGGAGGCAGCACAATGGCAGAGGAAATGGGAAAGAGTAAAAAGGGCGTTAAATTAGAAATCAGAGCATTTCCTACCCTTGCTGCTATTAAGGAAAAAACACTCTCTTCCCATCCTGGGAAACCTCTGCTTCAGGACTATAAGTGGTCTTAAGAAGATTCTGGAACCAGTCTCCTATCATGGGCATTTCTCAGACAAAGGCAATTTCACACTGCTTCCCTTCTCCCTCATTCCCTGGGTTCCTTGTTTCTATCCTAACGTAGGACAGGGCTGGGGTCTGCAGCCTCAGCCTGAGGACTCCACAACCTCAGAAAGCTAACTAGGGAGCCAGGGCCAGGAGCCCTGGATTAGGGGGTCTTTTTGCCTGACTATTTTGTCACCGAAGACACCTCCTACTATACCTGCTGCATTGTCCCATCAGGGTTCCATGTGGCCTCTTGCCCTTCCCACACTGGCCTCTGGAATACTAGTCAATTTATCCTTAGTATCCTTCCCATTTTCCCAGGACTCATCTGTGCTGCCTGCCAAGCAGAAGGCACAAGGTCACTGATAAGAGGGACCAAGGTCAAAGTAACCGGAGTGGGGCACGTGTGCGTGCTCACTGACCAGATAAAGGGACTGAGAAGGGGAAGGACAGAAACAAGGGGAAGGAGCAGAAGGAAGGATTGAGAGCCAGGAGGGGTTCCTAAACAATGAGCTTGTTTTGTGTGGGGTTGTTTTGTTTCTAAGAATCCCAAGAATTTGTTGAATTCATTTGTTTTTGATTGCTGGGAGGGTAATTTTTTTCAAGCAAAATTTCCTGAGGGATAATCATGGGTTATGCCCAAACCCAACCCCTACACTATGTATGCCCTGAACCACCTTCTGTGGGAGCCGCTGGGCTGGACAGGGATGGCATGCCCACTGTCGGTAGGAACACCAGCGGGTGTTGGACTGGGCAGGACCCAACTGAGTCTAGTGGAGATGCTTCAGAACCCAACAAGGTTGCCCAAGCCCCAGAGACAGCAACAAGTATCCCTCCAGGCTGCCTGGACTGAGCTTCTCATTCAGATGGGAAGTCCCGGGGTGGATAATTTCTCTCAGAGGCCAACAGAGCCATTCTGGGGACCTTGAAATAGCCTAGACAAGACATGCAAAAGAAATAAGCCAAGAAAGAACAGGACCAGAGATGGGGAAATGGCACAGTGGATAAAGGACATGGCAAATGAAAGAATCTGAATTCAGATCCTAAAATATACATGCTTGTAACCCCTGTGCTCTCGATGAAGACAGGATGACCCCCAGAAGCCAGTTAGCCTGCATCAAAAGACTCCATTTCAGACAAGGTAGGAATCAAGGACCAACACCTGAGGTTGTCCTGACTGCCTGCATGTACAACAACAAGCAAGCCCACAACAGCAGCCACACACACGTACACGCACATATGAAAGGGTGGGAGACACCACCCTGTTGGGGCAGATGGGGGACAAGAAATGGGCTTTCTCTCCCTAATCCCATCCCACCTTCTGTAGAGGATGTCAGGACACCAATTCTAGAACTCATCCACTGGGAGTTCTGGAACTCATTAACTGGCTTGAACATCTACTCATGTGCTCTGGAGCACTAGACATTCTGTGGCTGGATAAAGCAGAAGCAAAATTGCTGAGATGGACCCAGGCACTCAAGGGCCTACAGAAGATTGGTCCCTACGTCCCCTTTCTAAGGGGCATCTCTAAATCTCCCTAGGCATCCTGAGGGCCTCCCTAACTTCTCTGGAAGTAGGGAATTCAGCTCTTACTCAGTAAAAAGAGATCAGCGGCCTCCTTCCTCCTCTGCTTGTGATGTGGGTGTTAAGTGAGTCTAGCTGCCACCCTGCAAAGAGGTGTGAGTGTGACAACATCTGCCACAATGGCAAACATTCATTAAGGTGCCCTCTGCCTTGGCCGCTAAGGCAAGCACAGCCCAGCTGTCTAGAAGCTTCTAGAACCTCTTGCCCACATAAAGGGTAAACAGCTGAGCAAACACTGATAAAATAGAGCTGTCAGCCAACGAAACAGAATATAAATGAAGGCCTGAATAAATGGAGGGTGAAAATCAGTAGGGGCCTTTGCTCGGACCCAGGGGTGCTGGGGAGGCAGTTAGCAGAGGGAGCTGGTAGGGGGACGAAATGGGCAGGCCCCCTTGCTCATTACTCAGACATTCCTAAAGTCACAAAACCAGCAGAAAATGTCTGAGAATGTCTCTCACCCACACACAGCACAATCCTTCTCTCCCTTCACTGCCCCTAATGTCTTCTGTAAGGAACCTTCTATTGTGTTTTTAACCAGACCAGAAGAAAGTGACTGTGAGTGTGTGGCTCAGGGAAGTCACAGTAGGTTGGAGTCTCCAAGGCTTGTCCCCTCCCACAGCTATCTTGGCTGGATCCCTGATTCTGTCAGTTCACAGGCTCTGACATAAAAGGCAGGAAGTTACACATGCTACACAAAGCTCCTTAGATGTCAGGAAATTAACCTGGGAAATCAGAGCCAACAGTGATTAAAGGCACTACAGCCTGAGTTCAAAAATCAGTATGGCGTTAGATCAAAAGCTGTTTGCTGGGCACCCCGGGCTGGACTCTGCCAAACTACACACCCCCTAAAAACTCCAGACAACAGGGCTGCATGCCCGTGTGCGAGGCATTTTTCCTGCTGTAAGGCTTAATCCTCAATCAGATCTGTAACTTCTAACTGTTTGTCTTGGAGGTCTGAATGCCTGCCCTGGGGAAATCTGCCCCAAGAAGAGCAGCGAGCTGGTCACTTCCTTATAAGGGAAGAAGAACAAGGGGACCAGCAAGGGGCCCCAGAACAAAGAAAAGCCTTAAAAGGAGAGGGAGGTGAGGCAGCCAGAGGATCCTGACCTTCCCAGCTAAGAAAACAAACTGCCTCGTGGAGAATAGAAGGTCTGAGCAGAGCACACCGCAAGGCTGTGAGAATCATTACTTATGCACACAGCAATAATAACATCTTTCTCAGTCATTACAATGAAGGGGTCAGACTAAGTGTCATGCCATCCTGGGATGTGTGAACAACCTTGATGTTTATGTCCATCCAAATAGTCTAGGACTTTTCGTCACCACCTCCTTGTATCTCTAGCCCATAGGACACATGGGATGTGGACCCATTTCACAGAAGAGAAAATGGAGGCCTAGTGTCACACATTGAGCCCTTCTACTCACTCCTGGCCCCAGGGAGCGTGCCAGTGACACAATCCATGTTTCTTCTAAATGTACTTTCAAACACTCACAAAACTCAGCTCACCATGGTATGGTCTCTGGCCTTTCAAAATCAAAACATGGAAAGGTCGGAGGGGACCCAGTTCAGGTTATAGGGTCTGTCAAGAAACAGCACAGGTGATGCAAACACCACAGCAGTCTTGCAAGTTCAAAGCCCTCTTCCTAAGTGGGCAGAGGGGTGGTGAGTTGCAGCAGCTAGTAGAAGAGTACTGGATAGTTTTATGTCACCTGGACACCAGCTAGAGTCATCTGAGAGAAGGGAGATTCAATTGAGAAAACACCTCCATAAGGTCAGGCTGCTGGCAAGCCTGTAGGCATTTTCTTAATTAGGGATTGATGTGGGAGAACCCAGCCCATAGTGGTCTGGGCTGGTGGTCCTGGGTTCTATAAGAAAGCAGGCTGAGCACACCATGACGAGCTAGTAAGCAGCGTTCCTCCATGGCTTCTGCATCAGCTCCTGCCCTGCTTGAGTTCCTGATCTGACTTCCTTCGATGAGGAACAGGGCTGTGAAAAGTGAACTAAGTAAACCCTGTCCTCCTCCATGCTTTGGCCATGGTGTCCCAGTGCAGCAGTAGAAACCCTGACCAAGATGAGGAGGGAGAACCGAACACGGCCCGTCTGTTCCTTATTCTACACTCCAAGCTCCTTCCCTGCTTTGAGGCGGGGTCCTATGCTATGGGCCAGAGGGTCTCCACCCAGCAGTGATTCAACCAGAGTCACGTGACCAGAGCAAATCGGAGTTGCTCTCCTACAGGTCAGGTGTTCAAACACAGAAAATACCACAAGCCTGAAGCCATACAGTGTCTGTGATGGTTCCCAAGAAACAAAGGAAATAGAATATGTGTTGAGGCGGCCTGGGGGTAGGGCGGGGAGACAGAGGTGGGGGGGTATTACAAGGAACTTGCTCATGCAATTATAGAGGCCACAAGTCGGAAGAGTCACAGACAGGATTCTGGAAGCCCAAGAGAACTGATGCTAGAGTCCTGTCTGTAATTTAAAGGGCTGTCAGGCTCTAGGAGAGAAGGGGTGGGCTTTTGTGTTCTCTCCAGGGTTTCAGTTGATTGGGATAACACCCCAGCGAGTACACACACACACACACACACACACACACACACACACACACACACACACACACACACATACAGACATACATATACACACACACATACATACATACACATATACACACATACACACATAATACACACATATTCACACATACACACATAGACACACACACATACACATACACCCATAGACACACACACATAGACACACACACACATACACACATACATATACATACATAATACACACATATACACACACACACACATACACACATACATATACATACACACACATACATATACACACATATACATATACACATACACACACATACATATACATACATAATACACACATATACACACATATATACATATATACACACATACACACATACATATACATATACACATAGACACATATACATACATACACACATACACACACACACACACACACACACACACACACACACACACACACACCACTGCTTTCCTCAGTATATCAGTTTTTCATTACTAAGACAACCTGAGAAAATCAACTTAAAAGAGCCGAAGGCTTTGCTGTGCCAGGGTTTGGTCTACAGTCACTTAGCCACGTCCTCATGTCCCCTTCGGAGGACATCCCGTGATGACTTAACTTCCTCTCACCATATCTCACCTTTTAGGAGTTCAACGCTACCTCCAAGAGGCTGGAGACCAAACCCTTAAGGTATCAGCCCTTGGGGAAAACATCATTTCCATTCTAAACTACAACAACTCACACAAAACATCCTGCAGAAACACCCAGAATAGCATTTGGCTGTCAGTTTGGGCAGCCCTGGTTCAGTAAAGTTGACACATAAAATGAACCATAACAGCCATGTAGAGAAGGGCCAGGTCAGCACAGGGGCAAGCCAGAACCAGAGGAGACTGGAGGAGAAGATGCCAGAGGGTGCCAGCAAATTCAGCTTCAAGAGAGGATCCTGCAGGGTTCTTGGTGAGAGACAAAGAGCAGGGCTGAGGGGTGGGGTGCAGTCTGGAGCCTTTCCAGGTCTGTGAGTGAGGCTCTTTCCTGTCTGAGCTACCTTGGATTAGAGCAAGGGCATGGTGAATCTCCACACGCTATCAGCTCACCCCATTCTCAAGTTCAAATCAGCCAGGTATCACGGGACACGTTATACCGCCTGCCAGGGGCTGTCATGACACACAGCACACACTCCTGCTCTTAGGTAACTTACTGTTTGGTTTCCACTACCTGCATGCTTGCAAACAACCTGAACGATTGAAATAGAATATGAGTACAAGGGTGTGAAAACGATTTGGGCTTTCTTTTGAGACAGGGTCTTCGGAATACCAGGCTGGCCTCTGGGGTGCTGGGATGATAGGGGAGCAGCACCACTCCCGGCTTATGTGGCTCTGGAGATCAAGCACAGGCTCCGGCATCCCAGGCAAACAAACCTTCCACCGGCTGAGCTGCATCCGCAGCCCTGAATAATACGTTTTGGTCTGTAAGGTTTAGTTAGGTTCGAAAAGGGAGTCACTCAAACAGGGAGGGAGCCACATCCCGCTGCCCAGCACCCACACCACAACCCAGTGTGGCTGTTAATTGTGCTTTCAGCATTTTCTCGAAGAAATTGAATTTATTCACATCATTTTTTTTCTAGAAATTCACGGACAAGGCTCCATGACTTACGCAAGTGTGTGGCCTGTACAGGACGCAGCATCTGGCATGTTGTAGATAAACAGGGTATTTTTAAGTTCACCTCTCACAGAAAAAGCCCATCAGGTAGCCCATGTCACTGCCAATTGCATTGGTTAGTTTAAGCTAAGTGCTGCTGCAATAGCAGAGAACCTGAACATTGCAGGGGTTACCTCCACCAAGCTTTACATCTTAGGAATACTAAGGGCGCAGCTACCGCCTTTCTCAAAACTCTCCCTCGTTCAAAGATCCAACGAGAAAGAGAAAGAGGACCAGCAGGGCCAAGTTGTGACTTTTAAAGTACCTCAACAATGGTGGCACAATTCCCTGGACTTGTTTTTGCCAGCCAAAGCAAATCTCAAAGCCAAGCCTGACGTTAATAGGGCAAGGATACAAACTTTCCACAAGAGTGAGGGATGCCAAAATGCACACGGCCATGCCTGGCACTCTGGGACGGGGCTGCATAATCCTCAGTCAGATAGAGACAGCAAAATTATGACTGCAAAGCGTTTACAATATGCCATCTTACAAAGGAACAAAGGGAACGCCATGTGCCTGGCCGAGGATCTAACTAATGGGAGAAAACACTGTCTCTGAAGCAAGCCTATAGACTAGATCTGAGGCTCTCTCCCACTACACCACAGCTGTTTCCAGATCGTGGCCCAAGAGGCACCTGCCCTGCTCTGTGCTTTATGTCAGCCTTCAGGGGTGTTGTATGGAGTTGTCACAGGAAAACATTTGGGCCCTTGAATGTTTTATTCATAAAGATCATATGTCCAAGGGAATCCAAGCTAGCCAAGTCAGATGAAATTAACGAGTGTAAATCAAGAAATGCAGATAGAGCCACAACGGGAATTTTCAGAACACGGATGATCTCAAGCGTTGCCTGAGTTTACTCAGGCTGGAGACAAACAGAGGGTTGGTGACACCTGAGGAAAACAAGGCGCTGTCACCCTCCAAGGGCAAAGGAGAGAGAAGTGTCATCGGCAGACTCTGACTGTGGCTGGTTGCATCCTGCATGACCCAGAATGATGAGTCAGGGAAGAACCTGGCGCCAACTATTCAGAAAGGGCCTTAACCATGATCTTCTCAGCATCTCCAGACTTAATTACTTCCAGCATCATGAACAGTGCTGGTCTCAAATGGGTACCCTGGTTGCCTGGGCTTAATATCTGTTGTCTCAGGCCAGCAAGCAGCTCAGCTCAAAGAAAACACCTGACTGTGCGCATATCCTCAAGTGGAGTAAAGTATCAGAATTAACTATTTATTGTTTTAAAACTCGATTCATTTCGTTAAGTAGCATGGTGGGACCCTCTATCCGTCTCAGATGGTGATTATAAAGGCTCACTGTCACCACATCGGAAACAGGGGCTTAGGCAATGTGTGTCCCCTCAATTCACCACTAACATTTTCAAAGAGATCAGGTCTGATTAAAACACACACAGGGTCAGGCATGAATCCAACCTGTGCAGGATGTATCAGGTGGCCGAGTGTGATACAGCACATGCTGTCCTAGATATTCTTTCAGGAGAACACAGAAAATGCTGTCCTTGGCCAGAAGACAAACTCCTTTCTGACCCCACTCTTCACTTTGGACCCAAACACCCACAGGCTGAGGCTTGCAGTGCACGGTCCACAGTGCCATGCTGCCTCTTCAAGCCCTCCACAGCCCGGTCTGAGCCTTCCTTCAGTTTGTGAGCAGAGACAATATCAGGACACTTTTAAGGACAAAAGAAGGCTCCACGAAGCAACTTCCATGTCATCTTGCTACCCTGCTCTGCTGTAAGCAATTGGCAGGCTTTCCCTACAAGGGGCTTCTCAAAAACACAGTCCAGAAGGCAGGCTCAGAATTGCAGCCTGGCTGCAGGCCACAGGACGGCAGATGCACGTATTCATAAGCACGTCAAATACATCACTCTCCTCCTAAATTCACAGGCCCAACACTGATCTGGGAAGTTGGACGCTGGGCAACCCGAAGCCTCATGGATCTTTACACTTACTTTACTGTGGAACACAAAGAGTACACAGGAAAGGTTACCTTCATTCTCGGAGGAAAAAAATCATAAAGAGTGCTTGGCAGACAATACAGAAGAACAAATGGGTTTGCAGCTAAAGCCTTTTGTCTTGGGGCTGAAGCACCTTTGGACATTCAGTGTACATTTGCTATTGGCCCCTAGGTACGAGCCACCACGCTAGGTACAATAGAAAACAAAGATAAGTGAATCCTGGCTCCCATCAGGTAGGACAAAGATGATGTGTCTGCACCATCTGGGGAGTGGGCTCCCCCGACACTGGTGAGGCTAAAGACAGCTCACTGGAGAGGAACCAAGTCTTCCAAAGGATGCAGGCACGTGTAGGTGGGAGGGAGGGAGCATGTCTACTACAGCCATACACGTGTAGCGGTGTTCTTCCAGACCCCCCTTCCCCATGTGGTACTCCCCTTTCCTGGCTGCTGAGATTTTGTGGGGGTTCACAGTCTCTGGAAGTGTCCCTTTGCTGGACACAGCGCCTCACCTGAACATTGCTATGGTTTGAATAGGAAATGTCCTTCCCAGGCTCTCGTGTTAGGGCCTTCATCCCCAACTTGTGGTACTACTTGAGCAGGTTCTGGAAACTCATCTAGGAAGTCAGACCGTAATAGATTAGCAAAGAAGAGACCCACGGCAATAAATCCCTGGCCCCTCCCATCTCTCATGCTGATTCCTGTCTTTCTTGAAGTTCAGCTTTTAGTTATTCCAAGCCCCGCCCACATTAGACACTCCCTAGCCTGTGTAATTTTAGTGCTAAGACATGTATGTATTTTTCATTTTTTTTCAGACAATGACGTCACAATTTAATCATCAGAGTCAACGCAATCACTTTCCAAATGCTCATCTTGGGAGATTAATCACTTCCTCCAATGCAGCCACTGCCCATGTAATTTAGGGATTCCTGCTTTCCATATGCTGCTGAGCATGGTAGCCTCTAGGAAGTCTGTCCTTTGAGGTTAGGACTCATTCAGAACTATGACTGGTGATTATGCATGTGTATTTGAGAATTCCGCAGTGCACACCTCCAAAACTGTCCCTGCCTACACGAGACGACTCCTCCTCCCTCAATACTGCTATAAAACTTTTCTAGTCTAGTGGTGGCAAATATTCACCCTGTAAAAGTGACTTTTCAAGCCATTTGGATCCTTGCCTGATGAGTAATGCAGGTATTGATTCAATCTTTCAACAAATATTTATCAAGAACTTTCCACAAGCCCGGCAACACACTGCAGGGAAGCTATAAAGCCAAACAAAACAGTTTTTACTCTCATGGGGCCCACATTCTATCAGACGGAAATTATCAGTAAATAGACAATATAAAATAGTGCAATGAATGTCACCATACAGACACACCCAGAGATACTGGAGGATAGGTTATTTGAAAGGTTAGGAAGCTCTTGGGAGCACTGTTTTGAAGGATGATTAGGAGTTTGCTAAGATGAAACTTGTCAAGGAGGTGAGGGTATGAACTCCTAAGACACAGATGGAATTCTGAGGTTGGGAGACTCGATGAAGACTCTGTTTTAAAGGGAGGCTAGTAGACAAAGGATGGTGATGAAGGAGGTCAGGGTGCTGCCCACACGCTTGAGAACAGTGGGTAATCATTGGAGAAAGGCTAAGACTTCAGTAAAAACCAACCAATAAGCCAGGGGATGTGGTTAAAAGCTAATGGGATCATTTTGCTGTGTGTGCTCAGTATTTCAGAAAGACATTTTGTTTTCCCTCACTTCATAGAAGAGAATCAGAGACCAGGGAGGCTAGTCAAGGTCACACAGTAGTAAGTGATATAGTCGGGATTCAAACTCCTGACTCCCAAGCTTAGAGTAACCTCCTCAAAGAAACCCAGAAGATGGTATGAACAGTTAACACCACTTGAAAGGCAATTTTGAGTTCTTTGTAAATGTACAGTGTTCAACAAAGGCGCGGTCAAAGCTCTACCATGTAAATCTATAGCACTAAACCATCTCATAGACACGTAAGTAACTGAAATGTTTATTATCAGGCACAACAACACTCACCGTGCATCACTCCACTGAAATGCATATGTGCTGATGATCACAGTGTGGATCTGCATGTCTAACTGTGAAAACAGTGTGATGCTATAGATCAGGAATCCTAAAAATAGCTATGTCCTTTTACCTAACTTGAGAACAGCCTGAATGTCAAGTGCCGGGGCAATGGTTTGGTAATTGTTTTATAGCAAATCAATGGAAAATTATGTAGTCATTGAATGTGGTGTTGGAAAGGCTCACATGGCACTATGGGTAAAACATTTCTAAGAAGGAAATTGCAAAAGAGGTAGGAAGCAGGGCAGCATTGGCCCAACAGCTCCACAGATGCCCAGTTTGTAAAAAACAACCCCCATGCAACCTTTCCCCTTACCACACAGTGACTGGAAGTGTTAAGCTTCCCTGCAAGATTCAAAATGAGTCGATGAATTTGGGATTTGCTTATAAATCAATGCAACTAAACCCTGCCAATAAATTCTAGGTTTCATTACATCATTATCAGTAGGGTGCATACTTAAGGTTACCTAAATCTGCAAAGAAGTATCATCCTTTTCTTTTTCCCAGAGTCCTGTAAAAAAGCACAAAGCTGTTCTGACGCCAGCAACAGTGGCCAAGACTAGATCATGGGCTGTACGAGACTCACCTTCTAGCATTTCAGCTTTGAAATCTAGGAATGTCAAAATAAAACTCCTAAAATTTTAATTAAACAAACAAAGACCTACTATCATCTTAGAAATCCAAAGCAAACAATTGAAATAGAGAATATTAAATGCAAGAATGTCCACAGCCTATTACCATTCCGAGGTGCTACAGTGATTTGAAAATGTACAAGCTGCTTTAAGGGACTAGAAATAAGAACAATCCTATTTGGGTGAAAGAATTTTTAGTAGTATTTTTCTTTTAAAACATCACAAATGCTGTATTTTTGCTTCTCAACAAGCAACATTCACAAGTGATTTATTACTCGGCTGCTGTATCCTTGTAGGTTGGACTCATTTGTCTCAATGTTAAATAGTGTTACTACCTTTTCAGGAGTTTCCAGCTGCAATAAATAGGTGAGGGCTAGAGGGGAAAATTAAGCAAGAATTGACCAGAGAACTAACCCTGTGCTCTGCTCTGACATTGGACCAAAGGATGGCCCAAAGAGCCCCGTCTCTGTATTCACATACATACTGGCAGAATACCCCGGGATTTGGTCTGCAGAGTGGCGCTGATGCTCTTCCACTCAGCTAAGGAAATACATCCAAGTTCCTGTGATACGTTAGATGGATTTGACAGTAACGAGGTACAGCTGGTGGTTGGATCAATACAGTGCTGAGGGCAGCAGAGATTCAGCATCAGAGCAGCAGGAAGGACAGAAGGAGGGAAGCAGTTGTTTCGTAATCATGAAAACCAGCGCGGGAACCAGTTTGCTTCTCCCTCTTCACAGCTCCTAGTGTGGACTTCCAAGTGACATTCTATTTGTCACATGGATGTGTGGCAGACGGGAGGGGAACAGACAAAGCCCAGGAGAAACATCTGCCTACTATTAACACCTGAAATTCCTCCTGGGGACTAGCTGTAGAGAAACCTAAGGAACTGTTGTATCAATGGAGTTGGGATAATGTAACAGTCTACGTTGCCGTGTTAAGTACCATGACCAAAACAACTTAAGAAAGAATGCCTATTTGGGGTTCCTGTTCCAGACGGAGACCAGACAGCCAGGGGAGGCATGGAAGGAGATGGCCAGAGCAGGAAGCTAAAACATCTTCAACCACATAGAGAGAACAAATTGGACATAGAGGGGAAAAAAGCCATAAAGTCTTAAAGCCCACCCCAACCCAACTCCAATAAGACTGCACCTCCTAAAGGTTCCATGACCTCCCCAAATAGCTCCACCAATACAGGAGAACAAATTCAAATACATGAGTCTATAGGGGCATTTTGTACACAAATCATCACATTCCACTCCCTGGAGGCCACAGATGCATGGTTACTTTCTCACTGTGTTCTCACGTGATAGAGAGAGATGACAAACTCTCTTCTTAAAGGGACACTAATCCCATAGGATTTGACTCAGTTAACTGTACTTCCTTCCTAAAAGACCCCATGCAGAAATACAATCACAGTGGGAAAGAAGGAGTCAGCACGGGAACATGTGGATCAGGGCACAAACATTTAGTCTTTGATATGTGTGCTTTCTGTCTTTGTGGGAGCAAAGAGCCACAGATGTTGAGGTCCACGAATTTTGCAGTTTTCAAAAGCCTTGTTGTTGCTATCCGAGGACCTAATGGCAATTGATGGTTGCTGAAGGGGAGAGTATCCTTTGGTAGGTCGCTCATGCCCCAGTGGATGGCTGCTCGCTCATGTACATATGGGCAGCAGTATTTGGACTCAAGAGGTTCTTAACAACAAGGAAATTAAGGATAAAAAGAGTTGAAGCTGGGAGGGAGATGGAGTAGGGTAAGGGGAACAGGAGGGAAGTGGTGGCTAGTGGGTGTGATTAATATACCTTCCATAAATGTATGGAACGTTTAAAGAATAAAAGGTACAATTTTTAAAAGCCTCATTGTCTCTTCACCTAATATAAATAAGCTTAGTAATAATGCAAAGAAGGTAATTCTGATATTAAGGAATAAAATAACCTAAAAGATAATCAGTAACAAAGACCAGCAGATGTAAGGAGCAGCAGAAATTGCCCAATTTAGCTCCAATCTGAATGAAATCATGAATTTCCAATGAAAATCAGTTTTTCTTTTTAATAATTGGACTCCATGAAACTCTGAATCTCTGGGTTTTTGTGTTTTTATTATCAACTGTATTAACAGGAAATGTGTTCAATAGGGAAATAGGAGAGAGTTGAGACAAGAATAGAGAACAGAACATTAGACATCTGTGACGCATCAGCAGCTCATTTGTTCCATTGCTGTCACTGTGGCTGCAGGGAAGGCGTGGGGAGGCAGAACGAAGCAGGTTCAGTTTGCACCTCTGAGAATAGAGTCCTTCACTGTCAGCAGTCTTCACCCACTAAGGACGCACACAACTAATAAACACTAGGATCCTCCCTGGCTCAGGCATGTCCATCTTCATCCCACTGAGTCACCAGATGCACCATCTCACAGGTGAAGACAGAAATGCAAGCAAATTAGGTCCACAAGAAAACCATGGTGGTGGCCTCTCTGATGTCCATAAACACGATGCTTATATGAAGCAATCAGACTACTGCAGTCCCAGAAGAAACATGTTCAGTCATGTCACTGGGATACATTTGCTTTAGAAAGCTCTTAAAGTGTTCCTCTTCTGGAAGCGAAGAGAGAGACCCTCCTCCATCCTCTAGCAACAAAACATTGTATCCTGCTCCCGCAATGATGGTGCCAAGGCCTGGGGTAGGTAGCTCAGTCGGTGACATGCCTGTTGTGTTAGCTTAAGGACTAGGGTTAGGAGTACAAACATAAAACCAGGTGTGGTGGTACCAGGGAGGTAGAGACAGGTGTAGCTCTAGGTTGCTTCTTGGCTAGCTAGCCCAGCCAAACACATGAGTTCCAGGTTCAGTGAAAGACAGTCTGAAAAGTGAATGTTGAGAGTGATAGAGGTAGATATCCAGTGTTAACCTCTGGCCTCTACACACATGTACATACCCACATACATACAGGTATGCATGCACACACCCAAGAGACAGATGAATGGATAAATGATAAGTAGATAGATAGATAGATAGATAGATAGATAGATAGATAGATAGATAAATGATAGAGATAGATGACCAGATAAATAGATACATAGATAGAGGATAGATGGATGGATGGATGGATGGATGGATGGATGGATGGATGGATAGATAGATAGATAGATAGATAGATAGATAGATAGATAGATAGATAGATAGATAACCAAGGATGGCAAAAGGAAGGGGCAGAGAGAAGATACACAGCTGATCATGGTCTTGAAAGACATCAATCACTAATGGGTCCACACTCCAACCCATAGCCAGCCCAACATCTGGACTTTGTGTGCTGTGAGATGCTTGTGAGATAGTAGAATTCCTAAGTCTGTAGCACCATGAAGAAGATTCTAGTTTCCTTTCATTAAAGACATCCTGGGTTATACAACAAAAAGGCAGAGTCCAAACCCAAGTCTGTGCAATTACTAAACACCTCCACATCCCCAGAGTCCTCTGATGGCATAGGATGTCTCTACAGGGCATACTGTTCTACCTGGTTGCCAAGTGACAGCCTCAGTGGCCCTCAGTCACAGCTTTGGGTTTGCTCCTGGCTCTGCTGTTAATTAGCTGTGTGCTCATGGGCAAGTTTCTTCTCTTCTTTATGCTTCATCTGAGAAATGGGACCAATGACACCACCCTCCTCAAAGGACTTTTCAGACAAGACACTTCGATGCAGTAGAGATACTTGGTGATGCTGAGTTCACAGACAAAGGGGCCTGCCCAGCATATGCTATGTTTTTTGTTGTTGTTGTTGTTGTTTTGGTTTTTTGTTTGTTTGTTTTGGTTTTTTTTTCCTCCTGTTTGAAATTTCATCTTTTTTGTATCTTTATTTGGTTGTTTTGGTTTGGCAATATTAGGAATCTCTTGCTAGGCAACTATTCTACCAATGAGCTCCCTCTTTCTCTCTCTTCTCTTCTCTCTCTCTCTCTTCTCTCTCTCTCTCTCTCTCTCTCTCTCTCTCTCTCTCTCTCTCTCCAGTTAAATATTTTTTAATTACTTAGATGTTCTCATTTGTTTCAAAGAAAACATTAGAGGAAGCATTTAAATGTTACTCATAATGCCTCTGCTATCTTTAGAAATGTTTCCCAAAGGTCCATCTGTTAAAGGCTTAGTTGTAGACTGTGTGGCTATTGGGAAGTGATGGGATCTTTAGGAGTTGGGACATAGTGGAAAGAAGGTATCTGTTGGGCTGTCACTAAAAGGAGTATTGTTAGAACTCTCCTCTCCTCCTACAGCCACCATGAGCCCCTCCAACAAGTACTGTGCCTCCCAGGCCCAAAGCAGACAAGCCAGGCGACTATGAATTGAAGCCATGGCCCCAACAAATCGTTCCTCCTCTTAGGCCGATTTTCCTCAGGTATCTGTAAGTGTCAGAAAGCCAACTAACAATCATACTTCCTATTAAACGGCTTTCCCTTCACACACCACTAGCATGCAATAGCTAAACAAACATGCTCTTTTGCTCATTTTTAAATACAATTTAAATTAATTTAAATATAAATATAATTTGAATATAATAATATGTATACATGTTCTTTATAATTATTTGCTTTAATACTTTCATAAGACTGGAATACTGTAATTTACTAACCATTGTCCTAGAATAAAAAAGCAAAACAAACGAAAAAACCTAGGGTCTCACTAGGTAGCCCAAGCTAGCCTAGAACTTGAAATGTAAACCAGATCTCACTCTGTCTCTGTTTCTTGAGTGGAGTGATGAAATTAACAGAAGAACCACCACACATCAGGCCAAGGACTGAAATGTTTAATATACATGGGTATCTTATTTTTTCATATTAAAGATGACATAGCCCTGAACAGTTTGCATGTACCTCTTTGGTTTCTGTACACTGTTTCCATAAGAAAAAAAAAAATCCCTTGAGGTGCAATTACTGGGGCTTTTATCTCCTGCTAAGTAATTCTTCCAAAAAGGAGCACTCCCGTCTGTAACTGGAGATGTTATCTTAGCTGCACAAGGCTAAATGTCAGTTTTTCCAAATAGGTGGTTGTTTGAAATATCACGTGAACCTTTGTACTTTGGGGAAGTCAGTGTTTCAATTGCCTTGCCATGGGTTTCAAGTTTTATAAGTCAAGTTCTTCTTTCTTCTCCCCAAAGCTCCCTCTTTAAAGGTAGTTACTGCTCTTCCTCATAGCTCTCCCTACCCCCGACTTTTATATGCCTGTCTGGTTTTATCTCCCCTTCTCTCTTCATGAATTAGATTGGATCTATGTGGACCCCCCACCAAGAGGGCATAAATGGCTCAACAATGCTGTCTTAAATGGATGGTCAAGCCCAGCTTCATATCCTCTTGGAGAGGCACGATGAAGTTTGTAAGTGAAGTGGAGAAATCACTTTATCCAGATAGAATTGCCATGACTGCTTCATGGAAAACTCAGGCCTGAACTGGTGAATAACGAAGAAAACTCTACCCGATTAAAAGTTTCATGACCTGAGGTCAGTCTCCCATCCAGCAAAATATCTCCCCCACTTTTCCCTTAGAGTAGGGAAAGTGGGTTTAGCTATGCCAGGATGAATCCCTTGGGCATAGAAAAAGCTCCTGCATTTTTTTCCAGTGCTGAACATACCTGATTCAAGAGCAGATGCCTTCAAGTCATAAGTAAGGTGGTTAACAGGGCCTGTGATGCTCCTAAAGGGACTTAGTTATCTTCTTGTGAGGTCGCCCTATCTTTTCCCAACTCAAGTTTCTTTTTTTTTTTTTTCTTTTGGTTTTTCGAGACAGGGTTTCTCTATGTAGCTTTGCGCCTTTCCTAGAACTCACTTGGTAGCCCAGGCTGGCCTCGAACTCACAGAGATCCACCTGGCTCTGCCTCCCGAGTGCTGGGATGAAAGGCATGCACCACCACCACCCGGCCCAACTCACGTTTCTAACACGACCACTACCCAGATCCAGGTAGACAGTATACCACAAGGACTATACCCAATGCTGGGTAGCTATTCATAGAGCACACTTATGTTCATTTTTTAAAATCCTGATTATTTCAGATGTGAAAACACAGCATTGGAACATCCCAAGAGAATTGCAAATGTCTAGAGATAGTTGCAAACCCCAGGTTAAGAAACACATCAAGTTCAAGAGTCTGCAGATGTTTTAAATGGAAGTCCAGATAGTAAACATGGCAGACATTGAGGACAATATGGTCTTTACTCGAATTGAGCAACTCTATTAGGGTAAACAGACAAGAAAGGTCTTTTATTGACATTTACAGTCATCATACTTGGCCCCCAAACCATATACTTTGCCAGCCCCTGCTCTGGCTTGGGAAGTTATATGGGAAGCAGCCCCTCCTATCAGCCCCAATCTTCCCACCCTTGGTTCACACCATCACTGTCCGTCATGTGCTTCCGGTTTATGAGGAGGATGGAGATTCTTTCAAACATTCCAGTTCAGGCAGACACCTAAGATGGTCTTGGCCCTTGAGCCACGGTGTATCTGTTAAATATGACCCAAGACTACGTTTTTTGGTGATGAAGGAAGATGTTAAGAAAGTAAATATTAAGCCGGTCGGTGGTGGTGCACACCTTTCATCCCAGCACTCGGGAGGCAGAGCCAGGAGGATCTCTGTGAGTTCGAGGCCAGCCTGGGCTGCAGAGTGAGTTCCAGAAAGGTGCAAAGCTACACAGAGAAACCCTGTCTCGAAAAACCAAAAAAAAGGAAAGAGAAAAGAAACGAAAAGAAATATTGGAGCATAGCTTGCAGACCTTGGAAGAACAATCGAATCCAGGCTCTTTGAGATGTGAGCAAACGCTTCTTTGAGTGGCTTCGCTGGGTGTCAGAGAAGTAAAGATGAAATCTGATCAGCAAAAGGCATTCTGGGCCTGGAACTGATTATTGATGCTGCCAATGTTTTGATATTAAAATAAATTGATGCTGTGAAACTTTGCTTGGGCAAGTTATTTGATTTCTCTGAGATTCAATTTTCTTTACTACAAAGGTAAGGCTTTGCATTAAATGAATTAGATCAGACAAGTTCTAAAGCTTCCAAAGCTCTCAACACTTGAAAAAAAAAAATGTGTCAACCAGTTCGTGCTGAAAAGCCTTCCATCATGTCGGACAGCAGGAACTTTGACAGAGTCGGGACTCTGGTGAGTCCAATTACACGTTCTATGATGCTCTCTCACTTTGAATTCTTCTAGAACCAAGACAATTCATCCATCTTAGTCTCAATGATTATGAAAGCTCCCTTTTCATCCAGTGTGGAAACAGACATTCAATACTAACTGACACAATCCTGGACAGAGTGAAACAGAAGAATAAGCCATGGGTGTCGGGGGAAGGGGAGGTGCTACTCAGACCAGAGGAAAGCATTCGAGTCCTAAGGGATGAACAGATTTCCAGAAACATGGAAGGGTATTAAAGTGCTTGCTAATAAAATTAGTTCAAATGGAGAAATATGGTAGTTGTGTGGGTCAAATCAGCAATAGCTATATGAGAGGCTTATCATAGCAATTCCCTAACAGAGTTCCAGAGGCCAAGAAGCCCCCAAATCTGCTGTTGAAAGCTGAAGAGCCAGAAAACCCAACAGAAGGTTGAAGAAGTGAGCAGGAGTGGAAAGCAGGAGGAAGAAGTCTGTGTCTCAAGGATGGATGGTTCAACTCAAGCAAAAAGAAAATCAACAACTTCTTCTTCTTCTTCTTCTTCTTCTTTTTCTTCTTCTTCTTCTTCTTCTTCTTCTTCTTCTTCTTCTTCTTTCTTCTTCTTCTTCTTCTTCCTTCCTTCCTTCCTTCCTTCTTCTTCCTCCTCCTTCCTCCTTCCTCCTCCTCCTCCTCCCCCTCCCCCCTCCTCCTCCTCCTCCTCCTCCTCCTCCTCCTCCTCCTCCTCCTCCTCCTCCGCCTCCTTCTTCTTCTTCTTCTGGTGCTGCTGTTTAGTTCTGTCTAGACCTTAGTCAAACCAGACGATGCCCACCCACCTTGAAGAGGGCCATCTGTTCTGCTTTCTTCATTGACTTTAAGGGTGACCTCCTCCAGAAATACCATCAGAGACACATCCAAATAATGTTGGTATTTTTAATGACTCTCTGGGTATTCTTTGTCCCAATGAAATTGACAATAAAATTAACCATCACATTAAGAGCTTAGAAGCATCAAACAGAGCCATAGTTCAGAACAACAGAACCTCACAAGTGGACACATTGACTGGGTCCTTTTTGAGTTTGTGCCAGGCTCCAGTGATTCATCACAGAACTCACTGTGGTAACCATCCAATGAAGAGTTCATCATTTGTTTGGGTTTTTGTTTGTTTAGTTGGTTTGGTTTTTCAATCCAGAGTTTCTCTGTGTAGTTTTGGAGCCTGTCCTGCATCTCGATCTGTAGACCAGGCTGGCCTTGAACTCACAGAGATCTGCCTGGCTCTGCCTCCCAGGTGCTGGGATGAAAGGTGTGCACCAACACCGCCGCCTGGCTGATTTTTTTAATAGTTTTTCAACGTGGCATTTGGTTGTACCTTTCATTTGGTTCTTCTGGGGTCTAAAAGCAGATTAAGTTCAAATGGAAAAGTAATGACTGTGGCAAGTACAGTGACTTCAATGTACCCAGGGGTCATGTCAGCAAGCGACATGAAAAACAGACACCTTACTCTACAATTAAGCCCAATACGAGCAATTTAGTTTCCACAAAACATCACCACACACACGAAATGGATATTGTCAGGTTAAATGTTTTCTTGTTTGCATTTAACTGGTAAATATTTTCCTGATGGTGTAATGGATATGAGTGGATGGCATGTACAGCTCTCTTCCCTATTTGTATACTTGTATACAGCACTGTCATAAAAATTAATTTAGAGTCCACGCTCAGGCTCTGTCAGAATCGTTCAAAGGTATTCATTACTAACGTTTGCCAAGCATCCCATTAAATGAACTTGAAGTTTATTTCCTCACATAATCAGATGGGGATGATAACTGTTTATTTTGCAGGGCGATTCAGAAGATGAAATGAGGTAACAGTTTTGAAAGAGGTCTGGAAAACATAAAGTGTTACATAAAATCAAGGAGGTAGAACAGTACTTACCATAAAACACACGCAATTTACAAACACAACCTTGCTCTGCGCCTGCCTCCGGGCCAAGACACTGCTCCTGACAGCACTCTGTTTACAGGCAAAGAGCGATGACTCACAGCCTATCTGGGGATTCCTGTACATGCAGCAGAATGTGACCTGCCTGATTGCATCACTGTCTCTATGAAGACAGAGACACAAATGTGCTCAGGCCTTCTCTCGGCTGTTTGAAACAACACCCAGCCCAGGACAAATGCAGCTGCTAATGTGTGAAACTGAAACATTTCAGAACTGCTTTGCAAACAGCTGATGACAGACTGCATCTTGGAGCCTAAGCTGGAAAGCTTTGGGGAGGCAGGTGGGCGAGGTTTTCTACAGCACGCTGTTTAACAACAAAAGGTCCAAATGGTACGTGTCCATCATAAGACAGTGTAACCCAGTCTGAGGTCAGGGATGGGGGCTGCCTGCAGAACCTGTAAGGTAGGTTTGATCCAAGCACATAGCATGGGCAGCAGTGACATGGGTCAGGATTTTCTGTGTGACACTGCTTGGTGATACCTAGGGGTGGGTATGCACTGAAGGAAGACCAGGGCACTCCACTCACTATAATAAAGCTTAGATACGCACAGCCTAGCAGTTGCAGGATTTACATTTTGCTCCCTATTGTTTGCTTCGCAATTCTTTCCTTAAGGCACATGGACTCATATCTCAAGGGTGTCCAGAGGACCCCTGGGTACTGAAGGTCTTGTGGCATCATTTCCATCACAGTCACATTCTCTTTGCTGATAACAAGCTTTTGTGGTCTCCAAGACTCTTTGAATTTCACACTGAGGTAGGATTTTGATCATTACTGGACATAGATACCACTGCTCTGTGGCACTAAGCGCTTTCTCAAAGTCACTGGGCAGAATCAGTTTTCACAATCACTATTTTCTGCACTCAGCACAGCCTAGAATGCGGCTACCTCCTAACCTCAAGCCATGTCCCCTGCCTGAGAAGCAATGGCCAGGAGCCAGGAGCACAACCAGAAGTCATGGCCACTGTGAAACCGTGAAAACGGCCCTGACCACTTTTCCAGGCCACCCACAGGGAGAAGGCTCAAGTATCAATTGACACCCTGTGCCAAGCTGACCCCTGTCAACAAGGTCGGGGAAGTTTCTTCTTTAACAACCCACAAAGTGTGGGCTAATGAAGTTAAACTGATATTACTTTGCACACTGAATAAATCTGGGGCTGAGTTCTGGTTGTAAAGTCACCCCCCCTGCCCTGTGCCTGGACTTGGAATCAGTGTTCACAAGGCATTGCACAAGTGCCCCCTATACCAGATTTCCAAGGGAGATCTGAGAGCGAACACCCTGGTCTGCAAAGTGTTTGTGGCCTGCAAAGGAAGAATCCCTGAGCATGATGGTCGTCATTAAAGCAGGATTGGAGAGGCATGAGACTTTAAACAAGGGATAGGGAACGTCCTCAAAGAGGAAGAGAACGAGGTCAAGCAGCATGTGAGGATGTGTCGAGATAGTCCCTGGTAGGTGCCAGCAACAGTGCTGAGCCAGTTACTAAATGCTCAGCTGAGGATGCACAGCACAGGCTGTAATACACTGATTGGCTGCTGTCTGGCTGTTCCATCTTTTGTGTGTGTGTGTGTGTGTGTGTGTTTGTCTGAGTGTATTTCTCTTTCACAAATTTAGTCTCTCCCTCTCCAATCTGTAGAAGTATATAATAATCGCCCTCCAAGAGGACTATATTCACTGCTGTCCATAAAACACTGTTCAGTGCTCTGGGAAGACAGAGCTACAATATATGAGCTTGACCTTAGCAGAGTACTAGTTTAAAAGAATGTCCTCCAAGCCAGTGTTAAAAGGCTTGTTGTGCCTTGGCAGAGAGCTATTGGGAAATGGTGAACTTTAAGTGGTGGGGCCCAGTAGATGGCCTTCAGGGTGCTGGGGGTATACTCTAGAAGGGGATTATGGGACCCCCAGACCTTTTCTTATTCTCTCTTTCTGTGCCCTTGCCACGAGAAGAGAAACTTCTTGCCTTGGCCTGTTCCCTGACACCATGTGCTGCCTTGCCTCAGGCCTACAAGTGACAGGCTCAACTATAGAACCAAAACTTCAAAAACCTTCCATCTTTATAAGCTGATTACCCACCCCCCCTATTCATTACAATACCAGAAAGCTGACGGACCTAAGACAACCGGAAATAAGCCAGCACAGGAAGCTCAAGTCCCTGCCAATGGGTAGGGGTACTTCTCACATACTCAGACTCGGGGACCATGGGTAGGGGGTACTTCTCACATACTCAGACTCGGGGACCATGGGTAGGGGTACTTCTCACATACTCAGACTCGGGGACCATGGGTAGGGGGTACTTCTCACATACTCAGACTCAGGGACCATCAGAGACAGTGTTCAAAATGCAGACTCTGGGCCAAGCCTGGTGGTACAGGCCTGTAATCCCAGCCACTTAAGAGCTGAGGTGGAAGTATCCCAGGTTTGAGTCTGGCCTGGGCTACCGTGTTAGTGAAAGTAACTCAAAATAAAAACATTAAAAATAAGTACCTCCCAGTAACAAAGTGCTAGCATGTGTAAAACCTAAACCCAATCCCCAGTACCATGAAAAAAATATATACTCCCATTCTGTAGCTCTGGCTGGAATGTGAGATGCTGTTTCTTTTATGAATTTTTTTTTTAATATACACGGTACATTATGATATTTCCATACAAGAATACAATATATTTTTACCATATTCCCGCTTCCTTGTCCCCAATGTCACCTCTGACCCCTTCCTCCTCCCAGCTAACCCTCCTCTACTTTCATGTAGAGTGTTGTCACAGTGACTTTATGGTCGCCTGAAGGGACCTGGGTGAAGGGTGTTTACAGGAATATGGACACCTTTCCAGTGGCTACACCAAAGGAAACGTTTCTCCCTCCCACACCAACCGCCGACTAGGTCTACATCCTGAAGGAAAAAATAGGACAATATGATCCACCCTCCCCTCCATGACAGGGCGTCGATGGACCCAGTCTTGTACAGATAATCCCAGTTTCAGTATTCAAGAACGGCACAGCTGTGTCGTGCCTGGAAGTCAGCATTTCACACCCACTTCTTTACATTCTTTTTGTTTGTTTTTTCAAGACAGGGTTTCCCGGTGTAACAGTCCTGGCTGTCCTGGAACTCTCTTTGTAGCCCAGGCTGGCCTCGAACTCACAAAGATCCGCCTGCCTCTGCCTCCCTAGTGCTGGGATTAAAGGTGTGTGCCACCACCGCCCGGCCCGGGTCTTACATTCTTTCTGCCCCTTTTTCTAAATGTTCCATGAGTGTTGGGGTGGTGTGTGACACAGACGGCCCACTTGTGGCTGAGCACTGAACAGCCATTTTATTCTTGGTGTTTTAACCAGTTAGGAGTCTCTTGGGTCACCACTCACCACCGCTAAAAAGAATCTTCTCTGACCAAAGCGGACAGCAGCACTAGTCTATGGACGTAAATAAGTTACTAAGAAGGCGACTTAATGGGTAAATTCTGTTCCTTTAGCAAAACAACAGCAGTAGCTTTTCAGCTAGGGACTATGACCTCCCCAGCCACAGGCTTTTGACTTGGATCAAAAGTCCAGTACCGGACATGAATCCCCTCCTGTGGAATGGGCGTCACATCCAATCAGGAAGCTGTTAGGTACCTCCCCATAACAGACTTGCTGCTATTGTGCCAGTAGGCTTACCTGGCCGGGATGGTCAGTGTCATTGCATACACGGTCGACAGTCACGTAGGACGTATGATGAGACGTGACGACAGTTCCCCCAGCAGCCTGCACCGCACCCGCCAGTCCTCTAGGCCTAGCCAGAACGGAGGAAGCTTCAATGCCAGCTTGACTTTTCTATTCCAGTGACCAAGGCCTGTGTTTTCATCGGCAACAGGCTCTTACCTTCCAATTCCAGTGGCCAATGAACAGCAAGCAATGATAAAAACTGTATTGTTTGGGGGCCTCAGCAGCTTCCATGGCCAACAAAGATGACCTACACTGGAATTTTTATTTCATAGCCTTTAGACCTTTGGGGAACAACTTTATGCACCCACAGAGGGCACCTCCCTTTAAACTCTCGTAGATTTCCATTTTTGGACTAGATTATCAAGTATGGGATTTCCTTAGGGCTTTTCCATGCATCCTTTTTCATTCACCCTACCCCAACTTTTTCTCTCCCGCAGCTCCCTGACCCCATCCCTACCTGAACCTTTCTACTTCCACCTTTGTATCACACAATTTCACTACACACACACACATACACACACATGCACACACACATACACACACATGCACACACATACACACACCCACACACATACACACACACATACATACACATACACATGCACATACACATACATACATACACACACGAACACACACATACATACACACATTCACACACACACACATACACACACACACACACACACACACTCCTCAAAGAACCTTCTTTCCTCCCTGCCATGAGCCCTTTCTAGCTTTCTGGGCTCTGCACACACATATGTACACATGATCTGCATGTGTTTTTCTAAACTTGAGTTATCTCGCTTAACACTTTCCCATTTCATCCACTTTCCTACAAATTTCATAACTTCATTTTTCTTCAGGGATGAATGAAATTCCATTGTGTTCGTACCATGTTTTCATTGTCCATGCATCAGTTTGTAACTGGGAGGCTGGTGGTGGTCATCTGGGAATCACCTAGTTTGTTCCCTGGGTCATACAAGACAGTAGATCAAGCGGCTGACTTTCAGGATGGGAGGGCCCTTAGGCTGGCAGTTTGCTAAATGA
This sequence comes from Onychomys torridus, assembly GCF_903995425.1. Classification (NCBI taxonomy): domain Eukaryota; kingdom Metazoa; phylum Chordata; class Mammalia; order Rodentia; family Cricetidae; genus Onychomys; species Onychomys torridus. Next base: position 64,943,483 of record NC_050451.1, on the reverse strand, counting down.
ACCTGGGCTTGGGTATTTTATAGGCTGGGTCCTCCTTTTCCCCTCTTAGTCCTGTTTAGATCCCCACCCCCATGCTTTCCAGCCATTTCTTCTCACAGCATCCTCTGGGGACCAGAAGATGCCATCTCAGAGAGCCTGGTTTGCTTCCTTTGTCTCCTGTGTTCCTCCAACTCTCCTTCAGTCTTCAGCCCATCCCCCACCCTCCCTCCCCACCCCCTCGGAGAGCTACGCAAACATAATAGTACCTTTGTACAGACTGTTAAACTATGAGATTGGCAAGTTCCCAAGTAAACCTTAAGAAGAAAACACAAGACGCTCTTTATATGGTACATAGAACGATCTGCCATATTTGTGCTTTGGTTTTGAATGCATGTTAGCAGAGAAGTTTTATATCATGAGGAACAGTCACAATGACTTCCCTTTTTGGCATTTTATTGCTCTGCTTTCTCAGTCACTTAGTCAGTGGGCCAGCCCGACTCAGGAAAGGGGCCTCTGTGGGGGACGTTCAGACAAACATGTTTGGGTCTAAAGTCTGGGCCAAATCTGATCTCCAGCACCAACTTCCCTGTGACCTCAGCTGTCACAGGAACATTTGTTCTTCCATCAAACTGAATCTCGTGCTATACATAGACTTGTTGTTGGCTCCAGTGACAACGGGCTGGTCCTGAAGCGGCTGTCCTTACAACCAGCATAGATTTGTCCCAGTGAGTTTTATCTGTCCAGGTGAGTCTTGCCATCCATTGGGTTGTACATTGGAAACAGTGATTGACAAGAAGCAGAAAACATTTTTCCCTTTAGAACCTTTCAACTTTATAAGGTACACATATGATCAAGGGGGATAAAGCCAACAGAACAGTCTATCCGCCGATGTCTAACCTAAGGCCCTAGGATAGACTGGTAGTAGCCAACTTCTTGACGGCCTGTATCCACAATTGGCTGTGTGTGCACCTGCAAATGGAGGCAGACAACCTGGAAAACATCATACGCTTTGAGGAGGCAGCCGAGTGACAATTCCAGAGGAATCTTGGAACCGGTTTGAGTCTTGAGTCAGGTTGCTCTTTCCCTACCCACACTCCCTAGTCCACCAGGCACTCTCTAGCCTAACAGAAGGATCAGCAAGTGCTGTCTGGTCTGGACTCAGTGGTGGGGTTTCCATGTCTGCCCACAGCTTGGACCTCTGCCACCTCAGTTTGTTGCTTTAGGCATTCTAAGGGTCATCCAGTCCTTTCCACGGGGACTTGGGCTCAGGTCGCTTATATCCAAGATATCTGATGCCACCACTCTTTAGAATGCTATGTCTCAGTGTGATTGTTAAACCACACGAATATCAAGAGGCTCCAGAAATCCCGTGTACTGCGTTCACTGAACACATGCTGTATGATGGGAGCTGCTCTGCTCCAGCTTCACATGGCCCCAAACTCCACGGTTAAGACATTTCCAGCGATTTATAACTCACGCAAGTTTACAGAGCTGGAGCCAGAGGCAGGTGTAGGAGGCAAGCCGGCTCTAGCCATTAGCCCACTGTACAAATGGCCAAGGGCTTCTTACTAGGGAGAGCTGAGAAGCCAATACATCATGGGTAGCTCCTCTCTAAGAAGTCCAGAATTCAGGTTCTGCCTCACCCTGGGGCCCATACACCTACCCCTGCAGAAATTCTTCTAGTGTCCTTTGCAGAAGTCCCAGAGAAACAATTAGAACTCCCAACCCATGAGCAGCCGCAGCTGACAGGCAGGGTTGCTCTCCCTCACAGGTTTGCCTCTGGTGCCCATCATGTTCCTATCCGGTCCCCAGATGGCATGCCGGACACTTATTGGAGAGATGACTCTTGGTTATATAAGCTTTACTCCAGTGATTTGACCCTGAGGCTAGTATCACCCAGTTGAAACAGGTTACACGCAGCTCACTGGTCCTTTCAGGCTTGTTCTGGGCCTGCACACAGGACATTGCTATTTGCCCACGACTTTGTTCATGTTTCAACAGAAACTTGCTGTTCATATCTACCTCCCCTGTTGCATCTCACTATCCAGCCACGAGGCCAGAGTTTTAAGGCAGAGAGTCGTCACAAAGATGGTGACTCCTCAACAGGGGGAGCCCTAAAACTATCCCAGTGGAGCAGGGGTACCCATTAGAAGGAACAGTGGTCATAGTCCCAAAGATCATCAGAACAGAAGGGTCCCCAGTGCAATCCGTGGGCATCTTTGAGGGTACTCTTGGCCACCATTAGGATAACAACATGCTCTGCCCTCTAGAGAGCCCCTGCTTACAGGGACCGGGCCAGGGTCAGGCCACAGGGTGCCATCTGAGGTAGAAAATCATCAGGAGCGGGGCGGCAGTGAAACTAGATCTCTTACCCAGGAGGAATGAGAATCACCCTGGGAGGCTCAGAGCACCACATTCTGGTTTCCGAGCCCGGGCTTATCCCTTCTTCTTCTCCTGACCTTGCAGACTTGGGTGGTTTCTGCTACATCCAAATCACACCTCTGTTGCTTCAAGCTGCTGCCCTGAAAGTGCTTTCTTTATTGACAACACATACAAGACATTGTGAGGTGCTTAGAAACACAGGGACCCACAACAGCCTCTTACGCTTCACCCAAGCAGGAAATCGGCACATCTAGCGTGTTCTACCCTCAGCCAGGATCCGCGCCCAGCTGTGGGGACTTTCCGCCCCGTTGGCTCACTCATTAAGTATTCTGATTGATATTCCTACTACAGGCCACTTTTTTATACTCCGGTTTGTGTTTAGGCACATGTGCAGGGAGTCTTTGTTGATGACTAGTCATCGAGACCAAAGATAAACTTCGGCGCTGGTGACAGACAAATGCCTCCTTCTCCAGCAATCCCTCCCCTATGTTCATGCTGTGTGCGCAAAGCTCTCCGCTGGCCTTGCAGAAGCCGCTGTACCCTGAGGGTCCCCAAGAGGACTGGCTGCGGGGCTTCGCAGTAGGAGGCTCGCTTAAGCACAAGGCCCAGGGTTCCACCCCCAGCACTGCAGCACTCAGTCCATAGAGAAAATGGAGAGGACCGCTTGCCTCTGCATCGGAGCTTCACATATCTACTGATTTCTGAAGGAGACTTAAGTGTTTTCCCAGCCAAGTGTCTCTAGCCTTGAGGTCAGACCTGGGAAGCTCAGGGGAGTTCCCAGCAGCCCAGGGCCAGGTGCTCTGCACAAGCTGCTGCCGGTAACTGCTAGAGGCAAAGGAGGGATCCCTGTGCCTGGGGTTGGAGGCTGGAGTTGAGGCCTCTGCTGGGTCTTAATGCCCGCTCTTTTCCGCATCTCTGTTTTGCCCTATTCTTTCCTCCTCACAGTATTCAAGGGGGTACAATAAAGACACTGCCCACATGACCTCTCTATGACATGGCAAAGGTTTTTATTGTAAGGGTGTGTGTGGGTGTGTGTGTGTGTGTGTGTGTGTGTGTGTGTGTGTGTGTGTGAGAGAGAGAGAGAGAGAGAGAGAGAGAGAGAGAGAGAGAGAGAGAGAGAGACATTGCCAGAAGCATCTGGAAGAGGCCAGAGCAGAAAGAGAAAGAAGACAGTGAGTGACATGGCCAGGGCCAGGGAAGCCCGGAGAGCATGAGAGAAGAGTAGAGGTAGCAAGATAGCAAGACAGGGACAGAGAGACAGAGACAGAGACAGACAGACAGACAGAGAGACAGAGACAGAGAGACAGAGACAGAGAGAGAGAGAATGCATAATAAAAATAACAAGAGCACAGAATAGTGAGACTAGCTGGGTTATAAGAAGGATGAGTAGGGTTGGGGATTTAGCTCAGTGGTAGATCACTTGCCTAGCAAGTGCAAGGCCCTGGCTTTGATCCTCAGCTCAAAAAAAAAGACGACGAAAGATGAGTATCAGGGAGAAGGAAGCCCATGAGCTGGGGGAGTTTAGGGTAGAGGAGCAGTTCAGAAGCATCAGGATGCTAGGGTAAACTTTGAAATGTGTAACAGGAACTTGTGATCCTGAGGAAGCCTGGAGACCAGCGTGAGCTTTGATAATACTGGTATGTGCCACAGGTAGCCATCTGTCCCTTCTGTCAGAGGTGAGGGAAATGACTCCTTTTGGCAGCTGGAAATAATTTCAGAGGTTCCTGAGCAATGCTGCTGTTTATCTACCCCCCCCCCCACAAGTCCTATAGTGCAGCTCAGCGAATATGTATGACCCTCTGGATATCTGGACTGCCTTTTGGAGTTTGGGGAACTGGAGTTTCCTTGAGATCTGACACTCACTGCCTGATTTTGCTCTCACTTTCCAGTTGCTGTGGCTTAAACTGGCTGAGGAAAAAGAGCATTCTATAGTTTCTACATTGTGGGTAAATTACTGAGTGCTTATCACACTTGCTTACAAATTATAAAATCAAGACAAAAGGGAACGTTTACTCCAGAAGTTCTTTGAATGGGAGACCTTTCACAGGCAAGATAAGATTAGGAATTAATTAATTATTAATATTAAAGCATCTCATTGTAAACCGGCATCCCTTCTTAAGAGTCACTAATCAGGCAAGAGAGGCTAACAGGGATCCACTCGTATGTCTGTAAAAATCTCTAGAGAACTGGGGGGGGGGGGGGCGGGGCGTGGTTAGAATCTGGAAGGTTCCAGTTTATCTTTGGTCTCGATGAATAGTCATCAACAAAGACTCCCTGCACAGGTACCTAAACACAAACTGTAGCAATTTCAGGCAGGGGGAGAAATGAACACCTGTCATTCAAAGTAAAGGACCTGAGTAATGAAGAATGACAGGCTCTTTGGGTCACGTGGAATCCGTGGGTCATGAGTGGGCCAACCAGAGTGGAAAGAACTGGGGGAGCCCTTCCTTTTCACTAGGGTATCACCTTTTAAAATCCCAAACTCCAAAGTGCTATAGTGGTGGCATAAAAAGAAAACAGGTGTACCCAGAATGCAGTTTGAGCTGGGCCCTCATAGGGTCAGAGAGTCCTGTGGCGGAAGGCTACTTTGGGATAATGCATTCTCTTCAGTTTTCTTTACCAGAAGCTGCATGGGGGAAACACAAAATCAGCAAGGAAGGGCAAGCGACGGTTCAGGCTAATGTTGGTAACTATTCAGACCAAACGCACAGTTATAGATTTTTCTAATTCAGAAAACAACAACAACAAACCAACCGGTCATTTTCCAAAAGAAAGAAATAGGAAGGGCTTAGAAGAAGGAGGGGGCCGGGTGGTGGTGGCGCACACCTTTAGTCCCAGCACTCGGGAGGCAGAGCCAGGCGGATCTCTGTGAGTTCGAGGCCAGAAAAGAAGAAGAAGAAGGAGGAGGAGGAGGAGGAGGAGGAGGAGGAGGAGGAGGAGAAAGAGGAGGAAGAGGAGGAAGAGGAGGAAGAGGAGGAGGGAGGGGGATCCCTTGACACTCACTGAATTTAAGTCTAAGCACAGCCCAACCAACCACCTCAATGCCCCAAGGGAGAGTGAGCTTGTTTGCAAGCCAAGCTGTGAAGCGCTGTCCCTCACTATCTGCCACTATGGCAGCTTTGAAAACATGGCCGTTGGACCACAGCTCCAAAACCAGCGAGACATTTAGACAGGAGCAGTTTGTGACAACAAGCTCGGCTTCAAATATTCTGCACAGTCGCCCCATGAGCAAATATTTGCCCTTGTTATAAGTTATAGCTTTGCATTTATAATACACCAGCTGTGTTCGGAGGCTCCGTCAGTCCTGGTGTTTAGTTGGTGGCCTCGTAAAAAAGGGAGCCTTACAGAGAGTCACAGAGTACCCTTTGGGAGGCTCCAGGGCTGGCAGTTAACTGCTTAACTGTAAGGACGCCACTTTCTTTGCAAAGCTCCAAGCCCATGACTTCCTTAAAAACATAGTCCATTTATGAGAATACCAGTGCTTACCTGGGCCTCTGGAAACATCTCGGAGCATTTAGTGTTGCATTTACACTTGGTTTTCTCTGTCTGTCTGTCTGTCTCCCTCTCCCTCTCCCTCTCCCTCCCTCTCTCTCATTCCCACAAGTAGACAGCTGTGTCCTGGCATGGGAATAAGAAAGGGAGTAGGGGTGTAGATGAGCCAAGTAACGACATGCAAAGCCTTCCAGGCTCTGCAAAACCAAGGTTCAGAGGTTCAAATCCCTGCAGGACTGACAACCACTCAGCTCCCATAGCTTGAAGGCAACTGGGAAGATTTGAGGACGTCTACCTGAAGATGCCCCTCTGCACAATCCAATAACATTCTTATATTTTTGGTTGTGAGCCTAGCCTTTAACGGCTGAGCCATCTCTCCAGCCCTCCAATAACATTCTTAATGAGCGACCCTCACTCACACCCATATCTGAGCTGGCTGACACATGGGTGACATTAGTTTACTCAGTTGCCCACTAGAGAATTTGAACTTCCTCCTCCTGTTTTCAACTTCTGTAAGAAACTGTGTAACTTTCGTCTTAAGTGCCGTTTAGAATTTGACCCATTGAAGAGACTGTCTCGGAGCTTGCTTGCGGAAGTAATGAGTAGGACAAAGTGACTAACGGTTCTTTCCTAAGCGGCCCTCCAGGCTGTCCACTCTTGTTATCATCCTAGACCCCTCGAAGTTGCTCACCGACCTCCTTACCAATGGCCCGAGTTGTCTCCTGATTGCCTCGTAAGAAAGCAGCACCTTCCATGTCTTGCCTTGCAATGACCTAAGAAATCATTTTATAAAGGTCATCCAGGACAAATGCACCTTCATCTGTAAGCACTACAGCTGGCAGGAAGCCAACTAGGCTAAAGGATGTATAATTTGTCTTGGGCTTAGGACAAACCTTGGTATGCATCAGAACTTTTTAAGGCTCTAAGAGCCCAGCCCCTCTCCCATTTGAAACTGCTGGAGGTGCTGTATCCCTCCTAACCCACCAGCATTAGAGAGCCTTGTGACCACGTGCTACAGGAGAAACAGAGCCCAGGAGTCCACAGGCATCCACCTTCAAGTGCCAACCAAAAGCAAATTGATGCCTGACCTCTTACAAAGTAGTACTGGGAGATTTTCCAATGCTTGATCATGACCATGAACCCAACTTCAAACAAGCTCCTGCTCAGCCTGCATCAGCTGACTCACCTATGCGCTGAGCATGAGGATGGGCTCTGGTGGGAATGTTCGGGTGGTTCCTCCCAGGAAACAGATTCCACAAGAATTTGAGCAGCAAAGAGAGGAACACAAACCATGCTAATTGAGAAGCAGGCTCTTACGTCCCACTTCCCTGAAGCCAGCAACTTCAGATCCTCAGCAAAACTACCACACCAACTGTAGGTCCACAAGATGCTGAAGCTGTTTTTAAAAGCTATTGTGACAGATCCTTCTCTGGAAAGTTTGGTAGTCCATGGAATCCTGTCTCTGGAGTAAAGAGTAGATTTGGCTGAATACACAAAGCTTGAAGTTTTATGACCGCAGTGTAAACTGGACTTTTTCTGGGAATTGTTCAGAACATTCCTCAGTTCTAAAACACTGGGTCAGATAGGGCGGACTTGAGGTGCAACTTCTCTAGGAGTATATTAAAGGAAATTGAAAATGTGGAGAAAGACAGTAGGGCTTGGAAATATTCTATCCCTTGGTGGGATTTCTGCTCCTAAATTAACCTTCCTTGCCCCCAGTATTAAAAAAAAAAAAAAATCCAAGCTGATGGGGCTAGAGAGATGTCTCAGCCAATAAAGTAAACTTTCCTTAGTAAATATGACCACCTGAGTTCAATCCTCCACACCCAAGTAAACAGCTGGGTGTGGTGGCATGCACCTATAATCTCTAGCATTGGGGAAGCAGAGAAAAACAGATCCCTGGAGCTCAGTGGTACAAACCCTAGCCTAACGAGCAAGCACCCGGTCCCAGGAAGACTGTCTCAAATAAAACAAAACAAAACAAAACAAGGTAGACAGCTACCTAGCTGGGGTTGATCCCTGCCCTCCTCAGGCATACTCACACATGTGCACAAGCACTCACTCATACTCATTCATAGCATGCACACTAATGACCCAACACACACACACACACACACACACACACACATACAAAACAAGTTAACTTGTATTGCTTCCCAAAGAAGGCTATACTAAAGTATGGTTTTAACTAAAGTGCTTGGTAAAACTTGTTCTTCCTTCAGTTGGAAAAAATCCATGCACCAGCCCCTTGTCACAAAACTGTTCTCTTGGGCAGAAGCATCTCTCGGTTCCAGTGACATCTTCACAAATCACAGGAATCAGTTCTTCATGGGAGATGAGAAAAACGTCAGAATCTGTCTAGAAAATTTCTGCTGCAGACTTCGTTTCACACATTCCACAGTCCCTGGGCCATTAACCCACGCTGAAGTGCTGGCAAGTCTCTGGTTGACGGGACTTTAATTTTATACAGTCAAAGTGCTTTACGGCAAGGCAAAAAGGATAGTCTCACATTAGCAATGCTCCGATCCGCATTTTGTTTGCTGTTTCACATGAGAAGAGAAAGGAGGGCTGGCCAATGGAAGGCCACCCTTCAGCTATGGAAGAAAGGAACGTTAGCTTCAGACCAGATCCTGCTGTCCTCTGTCCAGGAGGTCACAAGGATAGCTGTTTCAGCTGTGCAAACCTTCCACTTCCTCACCTGTAAAATGAACTTGAGGACAGCATCCTCAATCTCTAGGAGATTAAATTGAACAAGCTGAGGCACCTGGTACAGCCCAAAGTCAGTGTTCACTAAGGTTGGGTGGCCCCTGGAGTCTGTAAGCAAGCGAGACCACTCTACAATTTAGACAGAACTCTCAAGTTGGTAATTACAAGAAAGAAAATGGAGGCATAGAGGCTGTGGATATTTCCTACATAATTTCTCCTCAAAGACAAGTGCCTGGGGAGCTGAACCAATTTGCTGAGTGTCAGAACTACATGCTGTCCCAGACTGTCCTTGGCACTACGGTGTTATCACTACGGCCCCTGCCCTAGAGTCTACACTCCAGCTACATGAACAAACCATGCAATTGTCTGACTTCATGTTTACATAAGGAAAACTTAAATGCTGTCTCTGGTGAAGAAGAAGGAAGGAGAGGAACAGCATTGTTGAAAACTTAATGAAAACCCTTGGATGGTGGCTGAATCGGAGGAGGGTTGAGTAATGACAATATGTTCGTAGCACTGTTGACACCTTTACGCCCCCTCTCTATGACGTTCTCTCTCGCCTCCTATATATCAAATATCACACCTTCCCCTGGTCTCATGATGCTGCTGAAACCTAAACCCTGTCTCTTCCAATCTGGTCAGCTTCTTGCCCTAACTATGCTTCCCTAGCTCCTAAGGGACCTGATTCTCCTGCATACTTCTCAAGTAGTGCCCCCTTGTACATGACCACCAGTCACCCACTAGCCTAGCCAGGCTCCACACCATCATCATTCCAGGCCTCCCTGTGCTGTGACCTCTCCATAGCCTGTAGCTGCCCTCGGACCTTGAAGATCTCAGCACTGGCATGATTCACACCATCTTCTCCATCACTCCAGTGACACACAGAACAATGGCTTCAAGAATGCCCAAGTCCAAATCCCTACGACGTGTGAGTATGTTACACAGTGCTATGGGGCTGAATTGTGTCAATTTACATATTGAATCCTTAAGCCCTAGCACATCGCCATATGGCTGTATTTAGAGGGGCTTTGAAGATGGACTTATTACAAGGAAGCCTTCCTTCTTCTAACTGGAACTGTGATTAGAGCAAACCAAGATTTGACCTGCACAGAGAAAAGGCCTGGTGAGGATATAATATAAAGATGCCATCTACAAGCCAAGGAGACAGATCTGGGAGGAAACCAACACTGCCAAGGTTCAGCCTCAACTTCTAACCTCCAGGACTGTGAGAAAATTGGTTTCTGTGGTTTAAACTTGCAGTCCGTGAGGTCTGTTATGGTAGACTGGGCATATGAGACAAGGAAATGGGGGAGCCAAGGTTGCAGACAGAATGAGGACTGCTAAGGTGCTGACTTTAAAGGAGGTAGACTGTGGGGCAGGGGTGGGGCAGGGGTGGTGGCCAGATACTAGAGTGCCTGCTGTACAAGCCTGAGGACTCAAGTTCAGACCCCCAGCACCCACATAAGAACTGAGCACATCACAGTGTATCTGTAACTCCAGTGCTAGGAGAAGAAAAGGGGAACAGGGAGGACCTCAGGATCACAATGGTCACACAAGCTAGTCAGACTGAGCCACTCTGGGTCCTAACAGTTAAGGTGGCCAGGAATTAAGGAAGACACTCTGTTGACCTCTATGTGCACACATATGGAAGTATATACTTACAAACACACCACACACACACACACACACACACACACACATATAAACACACAATATATATACACACTATATATATACATTATATGTATGTGTGTGTGTGTGTGTATATATATATATAGTGTGTCAAAGGTCAAAGTAAATAGAAGCAAAGTGACACACAGGAGGACTCCACTCATTGTTACCAGCTCTGAAGAGGAAGGAAGAGGCTACCAGCTGAGGCAATGGAGATGACCTCCAAAGAGTATAAAGGACAGGAGATAGAGCCTTCAGGTGTGGTCACTCTTACAGCCCCTTCAGGTCAACCAAGGGATGCCTGTGTTAGATTTCTACTCCAAACAAAATAATCCACGGCTTTTATGTGGTGTAAGCCACCAAGTTCACGTGATGTGTTACAGCAGTAGGAAATGAATACATCTTGGCGCATGCCCTTGTGATTGTAACATGCACAGAATAGACAAGCCTCGCAGTGTCTATCTCAGTTCTCTCAGCTTATTGATTCTCTTCCAAAGGTCTTGGCCTGCCCTTGACCTCAGGCCACACCCCCCTTGGCCTCAGTGCTACCTAGCCCTCCTGTGACCTTCCTTTCAATCACCACCCTCTTCAATCTCCACCTCCCACCTCTTCCCACTTTGCTTCCTTGGGTCTGGCTCCCAGACTCCAACAGTTCTTCCCTTTACTTTCTCTCCCCAGCTAAGGTGTTATTGGCCATGAAGACTTCCCTTCATGCACCTCGTTCAACTTTGCCCTCCTTTACCCCATACTCACAAGAAAACGAAAAACAAGCCCTGGGAAAATCCGCCACTCCCACCCTCACTCTGTGCTCAGTCCAAGGAAAATTCTCTGCCAGGCTCATCTGGCTCCACTTAAAATGATGTCTAGTCTCTCCCAACAGCATCCTCAGAGCTGCCAAGATCCCACATCTTCCCATTCTTTTCCCACATCTATTCCCCTTGATAAACGTAACACACCTGAGTTCTGAACTAAGAGTATCACCTCCTACGGGAAGCCATCCTTGACCTCCACCCTGACCACCCCAAGGCTGTATCATGTGCCTTCCTCGGGGCTCTTAAACATTCTGTGTACATTTTTTCCTTCACCAGCTCAGACTGTTTTTATTTCCAGACCCATAGGATGGTAAGATCTCCAGAGGGCAGTGACCATGGGGCTTTCCTACATCTTGTTCAATAATGCTTGACCAATGCATGAAGAAACAGGAATGAACCAGAAAGTAGATCTGAAGGGGAAAGGTAACTGAGAAACTAGCAACATGCGATTTTATGTGGTGTTTCATTTTCTTTTCCTCCAGATCACTCCCCCCATCCCCCAAGGAGAAGAGAAAGCAAGACGGCCTGCCAAAGGCATTGAGTGCACTAGGTAAACATCTTGAGATCACTGAAGTTGATGCCACATGTGTTTAGTCCTTTGGAGATTTCTCACGTTCTCAATCACAAAATCTTAGAATAGGATAAGGCCTTGGGGTCGTATAATATCCGTCTCTTAAGTTTCCACACTCAACTCCAGGACAAACCTTGGCTTCCAAACAATATTGTTCTCAATGTTAGTAAACAACCCACCATAATAATTCTTCAAATCCCAAACTCTTAAAAACATCAAAAGGACATTGGAAAGTAGAATATTCAACTTAGAATAATGTAAATAAAATGATCGCTGTTGTAATTGTGTTTGAAACACTGGATGAATCCAGAGAGAGCTGGGAACCAAGGGCTGGAAATCAAGGCTGATTCGGGCCCCTGGGTGTGCTTGTGCAAACCTCTGATCCTTTTTGGTTTTCATCCCATACAACGAATGGTATTGCACTTCCCATCTCTCCTCCTAGCCCAGACTGCATTAGGTAATGCCTATAACTTCACTGAGTCCCTAGAGAGTGGGTCCAAGCAAAAATTATACTATTGGAAGGATGCCTTAAAGTACTGAGGAACCATTGTTCTTTTGTACAATCCCATACACACACACACACACACACACACACACACACACACACACACACACACACACACACACACACACACAGAGAGAGAGAGAGTCATATACATATATATATATATATATATATATATGTGTGTGTGTGTGTGTGTGTGTGTGTGTGTGTGTGTGTGTGTGTGTGTGTAATGTATGTATTAACCATAAACCACATGATTTGACCCAGCCCAATAAGAGAAGCATTCCTAATGATTTGACCCAGCCAAGCTGTGAGACATGCAGCTGGCCATCCTAAGGCAAGCAGAAACTTAAGTATTTTGGCTGCTTTTCATAAGAAAGAAGGGTTGAAAGTCAAAACAAGGGAACATGATGCTTGCCTGAGGCCCGTCTCTGCACTGTCTGTGGTGTTATGGTTGGATGTCTACTCCAAAACTGAGGTTTACTTTTCACTGTCTTTGGAACAACATTAAGAGACTTGGGTCTTTAAGACATGCTTTGAGGGGTTAGAGCCAAAGCTCAGTGGTAGAATGCTAGCCTAGCAATGCATGAGGTCCTGAATTCAATCACCAGCATTGCAGAAAAAAAGAAAAGAAATTATTAGATCATGAGGACAGCGCCCTTATGGTAGATTAAGGCCATCATCATAGGAACAAGTTATTTACAGATGGAAAGGATTCAGCCAAAGCATCTCCATGTCTCACACACATTGCCTTGACTCACTGCCCCATTATAACCCAGTATATATAGGCCCTCCTTACCAGCCAAACGCTCTTGGACTTCCCAGCCTACAGAACCACAAACCAAACTTCTATTGTTTACAATGTACCCAGTCTTGGTGTTCTGTTATAGCAGAAATGGCTGGAGACACATGGTGTATATTTATTCACTGTTCTGTTTCTTCTGCCCTTGGATAACGGCAGTACTGCTTCTTGTGTCTTTAGATGCCAGGGCTCATGCCAGCAGCCCTTCCGCACTCTGGTTCTCAAGGCTTTCACCGAGGCTAAGATTTGCACCAACGACTCTGCTGGTTCTCAGCCCCCCAGGCTCAGATTGAATCATGCCACCAGCTTTCTCCAGTCAGCAGGAAGACCATGGGACTTCTTGGCTTCCATAATGATGAAAGTCAATCTCTCCAATAAATGTATCAGTCATCTTCCAGGGTATTATGCCCCATCCAGCCCAACTCCAGGACTGGACCTGACTGAGGTGGAGAAGGAATAGAGAAAAGACAAACATAAACACGTGGACAGAAACGCAGACTAGCAGAAAAGTTGAGATCAGGTGTTCTAGGCTTTCTAGTGGAGAAACTTCAGCACCTTGGAAGTTCGTCAAGTTTATCACATAGTGTTGAACAAAGAGGAGGTTTATTGCATACAGCAGAACAATGAGGCAGGGTTTATGGCATAACTGAACAGGGAGGTGGGGTTTATGGTATACAGCTGAACAGGAAGGTGTATACAGCTGGATCAAGGGACCAGGTTTAGCTAATCTCAATAGGAGCAGCCTCTGAAGGGAAGAAGCAGCTTTCAGGGATGGAAATATCTGGGGGGCGGGAGGAGAAAGCTGTGGTGGACGTTTTCTGCACATAGTGTCGACATTCAGACTTGGATCCCCAGGGAAGGCTTTGCCATCCCTCTGATCCTGAGGCTGTGGAGTCCCTGACATGGCTGTGCCTGAGTCCATAGCACAAATTCACTCAGGGCTTCCTCCACTGGGGCCTTCCTCCATTTCCCACAATGTCATTTACCCATCATCCATCCATCCCATTAGTTCTGTTTCTCTGGTTAACTGTGACTAACCCATGTTCCTCCTTTCACTGGAGCACTAAGTTTAGCTGCTTTCAATGACCCCTGTGGCTCCATAACAACCTGGCTTCCAGCTTCACCTCTGAGCTCTCTCCATCCCTTCCCTCACACACTGCAATAGAACTTCAAGTGTTTCCTCGCTGGTCCTTGAACCTGACACTCCAACCGCGAGACCTTTGGGCTTCCCGTTGTCTCTACCCAGAATGCTTCGGTCCAGGTACCTGAATGACACTTGTCCCTTCAAGTCTTCAATCACACGCCACCTTTGCAGTGATGTTCTCCCCAACACCAGCTCTACAAAGTCACTACCTCCTCCCTGACTCACTGCTCTCAGTAGCACCTATTTATTACCAGCGAATCCTTTTTGTTTAGTATCTTTGTAACTGTGTTACTATTTAAACTCATTAAGCAAGAACTTTTGTTGGTTCATTGGTTGGTTTTTTTGGTTTTGTTTTTTGACACAAGGTCTCTCTCTCTGTAGCCCTGGCTGTCCTGGAACTCACTCTGTAGACCAGGTTGGCCTCGAACTCAGAACTCAAGAGATCTGCCTGCTTCTGCCTCTCTAGTGCTGGAATTAAAGGCATGCGCCACCACTGCCTAGCCAGTCTGAGCTCTTCTCTTCCCAGCCTCCTGCTCAAGGGGAAGAACTATAGTTCCCACCTTCTCTGAAACCAAGAGATGCCCAAGGCACCCAAGAGGATCCTGCCCTCTTCTACCTGAAGCCAGATGAGTGCATCATCATCCCATTGGGCAGGATGATAAAGAACACAGTCCACAAACTGACTCCTCATCCAGCCTTCCAGACAGACTGAGCAGGCCCAGGGGAGCCATAGCCACATTGCCAGTGAAGACCAGTCTTCAAAGCCTCATTCTGATGCTCCAAGAGTAAGAGTAGAGGTATTCACAGGATAGGAATGCATCTGCCCTGTCTACAAATGTGGGAAACCAGAATTAGCTCAGGACACAGAGTCCTCTGCCTATTATCACTCACCTGGGCTGCTCCTGTAATATGGCATATTTTCACCATGGTCTACTAGCCTGTGGTGCTTTTAAGGGGTTGTGAAACTTTTAATTAAGAAGTGGGCCCTGGTGGGAGGAAGTTAGGTCACTGGGAGTGTGCTCTTGAACGGAATCTGGGACACCCCCTTCTCCTCCTCCATCTCTTCTTCCTGGCCACCACTAGATGAATCTGCCATCTTTGCTCCTACCATGATGTGCTGCCTCCCCACAGACTCCAAATAACAGAAGCAACCAACCGTGAGCAGAAACCTCCAGAAGTAAGAATCAAAATGAACTCCCCTCTTTGTGAGCTGGTTCCCCTTGGGTATTGTTACAGCAATGGAAAGCTGACTAGACAGTGAATAGCAAGAGCCTGTGGATGGTATGAAGACAAGCTCAGATAGCATGCAAATCAAGAGGCAGATGGGTAATGCGGAGACAGATTTACAAGTAGAAGCAAAACTGGCCAAAATCAGCAAAGAAATAATCAATTCAATTCTGCTATCTGAATAACAAGAATTATTTACATGATACATGTTTTTAATATGTAGCTTTGCTACACCTTATAGTATTAAAAGCAGCTCAATGTGGTGGTGCACATTTTTAATCCCAGCACTTGGGGGGCAGAGGCAGGGGAATGGGTGGGTCTCTGTGAGTTCAAAGCTAGCTGGTCTTCAAAGCAGTTCCAGGACAGTTAGGGCTGTTATACAGAGAAACCCTGTCTCAGGCAAACAACAAAACAAAACAAAAAAACAGCTCAAAGGCAAAGAAAAACACAAACAGCCCAGAAAATTTCAGTAGACAAGACACACAGTCGTTGTTTTGTCTGTCTTGATAGCTTTCATAATTTGTTCTGGAAAAGTTGTTTAATGTGACTGTATTTAATTTTGCAGAGAATACATCTTATGTATAGAAAATGGTTTCTACTTAGATTACTGATTGTTTTCCAGTTTTTTTTTTTTTTCTGTATATTTGCAGCATAGTTGCAGGAAAAATGTGAAGAGTACAGAAGAACTTCCCACAGCTAATATATGCAAGAATCACTTGAGAATCTTGATTAAATGAAGGTCCCGGGTAGAGTGTGTATATTCTGTTTTCCTAGTATGACCTGGATGATGCTCCTAAAGATGGTCTATAGATCACCCCCTTAAGTGGCAAGAATCTAGCCAGCACAAGAGCAGCAAAAAAATAAAATAAAATAAAAATCCTATTGTGATTAAAGTTTGGGGTGGTTGATACTATCAAATGAGGTGAATTAAAAGGTTGAAAGAATGTAGTGCCAGGATCAGGATCAGTCATTGAGGTCATCATTTTGCTCACAGAACAAAGTAGCTAGGAAAGTCCTTCCCAGCAAGGTACTTTGTCCTCTAGAGTAGAAACAGTGGGACAGGAAGCCTGTGCAGGGACCGTCTTTGTCTCCGAGACAGTTGGTCATTTGTTATTGTTGTTGCTGTTGGGCTTCAAGAACATGCTTGTTGTCATCTTCCTAGGGCATGGAGTTTCTGCCTTCCTGTTGGATGAGCTGTCTCTATAGCCTGTGTCCTGAATCATTCAGGCAAAGAGAAAACATCTTGTGTCAATCAATTCCATGAATACAAATGAAAGAAAAATATCCTAGGCAAGGTAGGCATGGTGGCACACATCTTTAATTCCAGAGTTGGGCAGGAAGATCTCAGTGAGTTCAAAGCCAGTCGGATCTGTGAAGTTCTAGGCCAGCCAGGGCTCCATAGTGAGACTTTGTCTCAAACCAACAAAGAATAATAACAAAAAATAAAAATAAAAATCTATCTTTGATATTTGGGCCTAATGGCACTCTTACATTATGTAATAGGATATTTGTTTGTTTGTTTGTTTGTTTGTTTGTTTGTTTGTTTTGCCTGATCTTATGCTGGCAAATGCTGGAGCATCACCCAGGACATACTAGGGAAACAGAACCCACACACTCTACCCGGGACCTTCATATAATCAAGATTCTCAAGTGATTCTTACATATATTAGCTGTGGGAAGTTCTTCTGTACTCTTCATATTTTTCCTGTAACTATGCTGCAAATATACAGGAAAAAAAAAGCTGGAAGACTTTATGAGCTGTATCATGAATATTTAAGAGTTTGCTGCTCTTCTTCAGTCTTCTCCTCCACTCATCCAAGGGTGAACAATGATGAAACCATCTTGTCTGGAACTCTGGAATAGCTCCATACAACACTTTCAGTAACGTAGAACATTCCCCTGAGGTCAACAGCCAGAAGACACAAACAAGTAGACCAATGGACTTTGCAGATAGGTTTCTACCGGAAATGGCCAAATTTTAGAAAGCCCTGACATGTCAGGTACTGGGGGAAAGGTTTACCAGATAGAATAGAGACTGGTTATATATGAACACGTGTTTTAGAAAGGCTTTAGGGATGTATAATTTGAACACTATAAAATTTACCCACGTTGTGTATGATTTGATGGATTTCAGTAAACTCAGAGCTGGTGAACCAGAGCCCCGGTCCTGAGTTAGCCAGGATCTTTACTTTATATCTGTTGCTTCTCAGTCTCAAACTCCAGGTTTTCCTTTTTCAGGAACCTCACGTGAACTGAACCATAAACATGTAGCTTTGGGGGGGGGCAGCTTTCTTCATTTCATACAGTGCTTGTGAGTCTCACTCATGTTGATGTGTTTTTATAATCCATCTTTGTTACCACTGAGTACGACGACACAGCATGACTGTATCCCTTTCTCTGCCCACTCATCTGTTGATTGACATTTGGAACAGTGATGAATAATGCTGGTATCAGCATTCGTACACAATTCTTTGTTGGATATGCATTTTAATTTCTCTTGACTTTATATACAAAAAGAGAATTACTGGACCGTAGAGTAAATGTATTCTTCTTCTTCTTCTTTTTTTTTGTTTGAGAGACAGTGTCTCACTATGCAGCCTTCGGTGGGCTAGAACTTACTATGTAGACCAGGTTGGCACCAGACTCATAGAATCAGTCTGTTTCTGCCTCTACCTCCCAAATGCTGGGATTAAAGCTGTGTAAGACCTCGCCTAGCTTTAAAGTTTTAGTAGCTTTCTAAAGAAATTGGACTATTTTTTTAATTCACGCCTGCTGTGTGAGGGCTCCCACAGGTCATAATCTCTCCAACACGTGGTGCTTTTTGTTTTTTCTTCTTCCTTTACAAAGGGGCATCTACTGCTATCTCACTACGGTTTGATGTGCTTTTCCCTGACGAATGAGATAAGCATCTTCCCCCAAGCTTTTGTCTTGTTTTCACTTTGCTTTCATGGATCTTCTGGTGACGGATCCTCTTAAATACTCTGCATGTAATGTCCTATTTAAGAAACTATTGCCTACCCCAAGTTCCTCCTATTAGCTTTTCCTAGCAGTCTCTGTCCTAGTTAAGGTGGAATATCATGATCCAAGGAGAGCTGGGTAAGGAAGGGGTGTGTTTGGCTTTACACGTCCACATCACGGTCCATCATTAAGGGAGTCAAGCCAGGAATTCAAGGAAGAAACCCGCAGACAGGCACTGAAGCAGAGACCACGGTGGACCGGTGGACCGATGTTTTCTGGCTTAATTCCAACCACGTTTCTTCTGCAACCCCAGACCACCTGCGCAGCAGTTGCACCGCCCAGGGTAGGCGGGGCCCTCCTCCATCAGTCAGCAATCAAGAAAATCCCCACAGAGGTGCCTACAGACTAATTGGAAGGAGGCAATTCCTCAAATGAGGCTCTGTTTTCCCAGGTGTGTCTAGTCTGTGTCAAGTTGACTAAACAGAAGAGCCTTATGGTTTGATCTTATATTCAGATCTGTGATATAGTGTAGTTTTGTTTGTGTACCTAGTATACATGATAAATCTAAGTGAATGAAAAAAAAACAAAAGAAAAGAAAAAAAGGTAAAGACATGGCAGCTCCTAGGTGGAGTGGAGGAGAAGCTTCATTTGATATGAGGGAGAAAACAGCCAGAGGAAGAGACATCTGGGAGCGTCCAGAGTGAACGTGACCCTGAGGCAGGCCATGTGGGGAGGAGACGGGAGAGTCAAGAGACCCAAGAGACCCAAGAGCGAAGGGAGACAAAAATGTCTAGGTAGCTGGGCGTTGGTGGCGCATGCCTTTAATCCCAGCACTCAGGAGGCAGAGCCAGGCGGATCTCTGTGAGTTCGAGGCCAGCCTGGGCTACAGAGCGAGATCCAGGAAAGGCGCAAAGCTACACAGAGAAACCCTAGGTAACCAACATGGCGGAAGAGCAACTTCAGGAAGAGCAGGGCTGGAAAAATTGAGGGTGGGGGCGGGGTCTGGCAGCCTTACCCTGAAACAGGTAGAGATTGAAGGATTCTGGGAGGACCTGGCGGCCAGGTCTGCTTTGTTATGTCAAATAGGTATCCTAGCCATTTGTCTGGGCTTTGAGACCTAACCTCAAGTATGTCATTCTTGTTATTATAAAAGTAGTTACCTAATTTCCCCAGAATATTTTCCTCCATTGTACACATTTCAAGATTGACCACAAATATAGCAGTTATTCTAGATGCTAGTTTTTTACCATTGACTTATACACCAATCCTTTTTGCCAAAACCACAGGTATTTGATTATTATAAAGCATTGAAATTGAATAGCATATAGATCCTCTAACTTTGTTGTTCTTTTTTTGAAACTATTTTGGTAATATTAACTACTTCAATTTTTCATAGTAGGATGAAAATAGGAAAAGCATCATGTTATTGGTTTGTTGTTTTTTTTTTTTTTTCACTATAACCTTTATCTTATAGAAACAATTTGGTATTCTTTTTTTTTTTTTTTTCTGAGAGGTCAGAATTCAATCTGATTTGAACAAAAAAGGTTGCCAACAGTCTCAAGTATAGAAAGTTGACCTTGGGGTACAATAGGCACTAAATGGGGTACACTTTCCTTTCCTTCTACACCCAGCTTGCATTTCCACTAGAACTTAGACCAGAACAACAGAGATGCAAATCCTATGTCTCTCGCCAACCAAGTGTATGATCTCAGGCAAATGACTAACCTCAGTGAGCTTCATTTCTGTACTGAACAAAGCAGGGGATAGCATCCAACCTACGGTGTTGTTGCAGCTAGCAAATGTGGTGTGCCAGGGATGTGAACAGGCCCATCCGAACAATTTGTGAATGCGTAAATAAATACAGGGAAGAGTGGGTAATTAAACTAAATCAGAGAATGAACTAATGATACTCTGAGGCCATGAGAGAGCAAAGAGTTCATCTCCAATCTCCCAGAAGCATTTATGATAAGTCAGTCTTCTAGATTCAGCCGGCCTCCAGCAAAAGATAGAAAGGATAAGGGACACCCACCTCACTCTCAGGAGTCCTGGTTAAGATTCTACAATTTAGGGATCAGCTTTTTCTCTTTCTTGGGTTCCATCTAGTACCCTTGCAGCTTAGTACTTTATCTTCTGATAAATCATTTAGCCAACAACAACAACAAAATACTAAATGCTCAATTAATTTGAATTTTGAGTAAACAAAGAACAATTTTTAGTATAAGTATATCCCATGCAATATTTGGGACATACTTACATTAAAATATTACACTAAATACCACATGGAATGTAGTTAGCTATGCTGAATATCAATAATAAAATCTAACAGCCTGAACTGTCTTTTATTTACATTTGTTTTAGAGAACCCTGCATACTATAAACATAAGTAAAACAAATAATAAATGTAGCAAAGAAATCCATCAATATTCTGGCAATGTATTCTGAGTCTTTTGTACTATTATTAATTATATTATATATAATATATAGTATTGTGCTATTATTAATTATATTATATATAATATATAGTATTGTACTATTATTAATTATATTATATATAATATATAGTATAAAAAAATCCTAGCTGTAGTAACATAATTATTGATGGAGCTGAAACAAGGCAAAACAAATGGATGTATACGAAGTACATAATAGTTGATGGCCATTGGGTTTCCATTACTAATCTAAGCATTTCCAGTACCTCAGAAATCACATGGACATGGACAACAATAAATTCAGTCACGTATGCTATTTTGCCATCTACCAGCTCAGAGAAAACTGTTCCTTATTATGTATCTTTCCACTTGTGTCCATTTTGCCTGATGGGCAGTTATAGCGTATTTTACTCACCGGCTCTTAGCTCCTTTCCTGAATGTTCAGTAGTTAGATTTGTGGGCTGTGTATCTCCACTGATCTGAATTAAGCAGCACACTTGCTGTCCTTGAGCTGGTTTCAAGGAAGCTTGGCTGTCACGGCCTTGCTAAAGAAGCACCATCAAGGTCACTGGTGAGTGAGGACAGTACGACATGTGTGCAGGTGACCACAGAGTATGGGAGAGGGTGTCAGATCCCGTGGCACTGGAGTTACAGGCAGTGTAAGAGGGAACAGAGCCAGCCAAGTCCTCAGGCGCCCAGCAAGGAAGGCCTTCCCTACTCATTGGCCTGAAATCTCCTCAGGGATAGGGTTAAGGGCACAGAGAGGCAGGTGACAGTGCAAACAAGAGCTGTGAGGTCCTACGTACATATGACTGGTGGCTGAGACTGAGCCTAAAGCCTGCCAGGAAATACAATTGAACTTACGTCTGGAAAGGGACAAGGAATCACCAAATCTAGACACAGCATTGCCCAGAAGAGCAGACTCTGGAGAACAAAGGCCAAAGGTTTGCTTTATGTAGTTGACTAGCTGTTGCCTGGCTCTGCATTACCAGGGGACAACATTAAAAGAGACCATCCACTGCCTGCTCCTGCTGGAGTAGTTGGCAGCATCCCTTCCTTCCCGGTGCCCTTTGCCTCTAATCCGCAGGAAGCCAGGTGCCTCGCCCTGCAGTCAGGGTTCTCCTTGTCATGCGCTGCATTCCTACCTTTCCAGCTTCCTCTGCAGAGCCCTACCCTTTTCCACTGTCCATCTACTTCAGTAACACCCAAAGGGGACAGGAGCTCCTGTGCTATCACATAGGCACACACTGAACCTTGCTGTGGATATTGATCTGTATAAATAAAATGCTGATTGGCCAGTAGCCAGGCAGGAAGTATAGGCGGGACAAGGAGAGAGGAGAATTCTGGGAAGGGGAAGGGGAAGGAGGGAGATATGGCCAGCCGCTGCCATAACAAGATGTAAGGTACTGGTAAGCCATGAGCCATGTGGCAAAGTATAGATTAATAGAAATGGGTTAATTTAAGATAGAAGAAGTAGATAACAAGAAGCCTGCCACGGCCATACAGTTTGTAAACAATGTAAGTTTCTGTGTGTTTACTTGGTTGGGTCTGAGCGTCTATGGGCCTGGCAGGTGAGAGAGATTTGTCCTGTGAGCCAGGCAGGAAAACTCTACAGAACCTCCTGCCTGCACCCCTCCCATACCCTCCCATCCCCTCCCTGCTTCTGATGGAACAACACAGACCTTCAGGACCCAGCATAGATCATCCAGAAAGCAAAGGACACCGCCTAAGGATTCAAGAAAAGAGGCCCCCTTATACACCACTGACTATGAAAATCAATATGGAGGTTCCTCAGAAAAACTAAAATTAACTACTGTATGATCAGAAGTCAATGGATTGTTCACTTATGGAACTGAAAACAAAGTCTCAAAAGAAGTTTCTAGCTGGGTGGTGGTGGTGCACGCCTTTAATCCCAGCACTCGGGAGGCAGAGCCAGGTGGATCTTTGTGAGTTCAAGGCCAGCCTGGTCTACAGAGCGAGATCCAGGAAAGGCGCAAAGCTACACAAGGAAACCCTGTCTCAAAAAACAAAAAACAAAACAAAACAAACAAAAAAAAGTTTCTAGGCCCAGCCTATCCCGGCTCCTGAGGCACAACAATGACTTTCTACCATATTGTGAGCATTAAATTAAAAGGCCTTTTAAAAGAGGTTTTACCAGCTATGAATTCTGTTTGAATAATAAAAGTGGTCCTCACCTTTGAAGCTATTAACCAATAGCCATTCACTTAAAAAGTATGCCTTAGCCAATAAGAATTGTTTCCGAATCTTCCCTTTGCATAAAGTTGAGTCAGTATCATTAGTTGGGAAATAATTACATGTTACAGTGCACTCAACCCACGGGAGTCTATGCTTTGTTTTGTTTTGTTTTGTTTTTTTAAATCAACCCTTTTACAGGAAGTTAGTTTTCACCTGGGTAACTGTTGCAAAATATTTATCCAGGTAAGAAAACTATATAATTCAGCCAATCAGAAGCCTTTCTGTGGTGAGACTTCATCTACCTCATTACCGTATACTACGCTGGCCGTCTAATTACCTTCAGGATGGAACGCATCCTGTTTCCACTTGCTCAGACTCTCTGACGTGCCCTCCAGCTTTCCAGAGCTGGTTGAGAAGTCCAGGGCAGCAGGGACACAGGAAGCACATCTCTCTCAAAATCTTTCTTGGAGCATACTGTGGCACAGGCAAACTTAAACCACCCGGAAGGGATTAGTCACGCCCCTCACTTGGGGAGGGTGGTTGTTCATTGAGAAAATAAACACTAGGGTGAGCAGGAACCTGGCCACCAAGAAAGGAGGTGGCTCCAGCCTTGGTACATTAACCAGTGCCCCCAGGCTCACACCTGTGTGCCCTCCTCTCCACGCCCTCCTCCCTCCAGGAGAACTGCAGACCAACAACAAACAGCAGACCACTTACGCCATCAAAATCTCTGATAAGCTCATTTTCTATCCGTTGGCAGGACATAATGAGCAGAAAATGGGCTTGGTGCTCTAAGTGGCTGTTTTTAAGAACTTGCTCTGCCTCTTTGCAGGGGGGGGGGGCGGCGGGGGTGCGACCTTGGGCACATTACTCAACATGCTTGTGTTGTGTGCGATGAGAGGATAATAACATTGCGGACCTGACACAAGACAGTGAGTTACAGCGCAGTGCACAGCCCTCTAGTACAAAACCAAATACTGGCTTTCTCCCTTTTTTCCTACCACTGCTGCTGAACTCTAGAACGCTGGTTCTCAACCTGTGGGTCACGACCCATCTGGGGTCGCATATCAGATGTTTACATTACAATTCATAACAGTCGCAAAGTTGCAGTTATAAAGTAGCAACAAAAGAAATTTTATGGTTGGGGGGGTCACCACAACATGAGGGATGGTACTAAAGGGTCAAAACATTAGGTAGACTGAGAACCACTGAAGGAGCGACCAGCCACCACCAGTATGATCTGCAAATCCAGATTCCTGCAAGGTCTGAGCTGAGAATGTATTTTTTGCTTTGTTTTGTTTCTGTTTTCTGTTTGTGAGTGTATGTTTTGGAAAGCGTTTCATATAGCCTCAGCTGGCATCAGATAGACTATGTAGCAAAGGATGACCTTGAACTCCTGACTCTCCTGCCTCCACCTCGCAAGAGCTAGAGTTACAGTTATCAGACATGCTCGGTGTATATACGTTGGAGAAATTAAACAAGAGAACGTGCCGTAGAAAGGGGATTAGATACATGAGCACGTGGCCCAGTGTTACTGAAACCTAAGGGGGTTTTGGTTTGGTTTTGTATTTTGTTTTTTGGAAATACAGAAAATCAAGGCATTCCTTTGAACGTTTCCGGTTTTAAGTGCTGTGTAAAATTAACATTTGAAACATGTTTTACAGGTCAAAAACCACATTCTCACCTTTATGAGATGGCTCCGTGGAAAAAGGCACTCCTGCCAAGGGTGATGCCCTGCCCTTGACCCCTGGACCCACACAGGTGAAGAAGAGAACCTACTTCCACAGCTGTCCACCTGCGCGAGGCTTGTCATGAGCTCAGCTGCATTTGTGTGTGTGTGTGTGTGTGTGTGTGTGAGAGAGAGAGAGAGAGAGTTTAAGTAAGTAAATGTGATTTTTAAGAAAATACGTTTCAATCTGCAATCTCCATAAAAATAAAAAAAAATGTAAATAGAGCCACACGTTGCATAATAAGCTGGACTTGAAAATGAGTGCAACTTCTGTGACACCTGTGTCGTTTCCCATGCTCTGCAAGCCCACACACAAGCCTGATGACCACAGATAGCTGACATCTAATGAGCTGTTGCAGAGTCGCTGCAATCCTTCGCTAATCCCCAGGCTCCTGCGCCACGGGTGTTAGTGATTATGATTGCTATCTCACAGACTGAGAGCGTTTTCCCAAGATCATCTCTTTGTTAAAAGGTAGAGTTGAGATCAGCTATCTGTTTTCCAGATCCCAGGTACCTCAGCACCAGCCCACATCTAGCTGGGAAAACTCCGTGAGAGCTGCCAAAGGAAGACCTTGTCAACACAATGACACAGGGGTTTGAGCTGACTTTGAATTGACTGTGGAGCTGAGGATGACCTTGAACTCCTAACCCTTCCTGCTTCCACCTCCCACATGCTGGAACTACAGACATGCCCATCTGGCTCAGAGGATGTCCTGTGTGTATGTAGGGCTAGGAACTGAGAGAATGTGCTCCATGAAGAGGGGCCTCTGAAAGTATTACCAACACACAGACATCTGGCCTAATGATACTGAAGCCTCAGTTCTTTGGAGAAATAAGAAATCAAGGCATTCACTCAAGAGATTTTATCCCCATGGGCACTTGGCATGGATTCCTAGGTGTAAAGTGTTGCTCTCTCTGAAAACAGAGCGTTTTCTACTGACCGCCTTTAGCTGGCGGCACTCAGGCTTCTGCATGCTCGCCCGGAAGATGGCTTCCAGTGTGCTCAGCTGGTAAACACAGAGAAGCCTACACTTAGGAAAATTGGGGTCAATATTTGTTATAGTCGTACAGTCCTGAAGACTAACAGGATGTGGGCACCGAGGCAGTCAACAGAGTATGACACACCTCCCACATGCCCTGGGGGCCACACCCTGGTCTGCCCACCACCACTGTCTGCCTGGAACACTGAGGTGAGGATTAGGGGTGGATGACAGTTGTGACACCCACAAGGCTGAAGCTGGCAGTGCTGTAGGCATAGCCTACGTCCTGATGAGGCTAGCACACACTGGCAACAAACCATCAACAGAGAATGAAAACAACAAACAGCACCCAGATCAGTTGTTGTCTGACCCACCCCCACTTTGGCTGAGTGGTCTTGGCAGGGCTCAGCCTGAGCAAACTGGTCCAGTCTAATTATGGGGCCAGTTATACTGTGAAAGTCAAGTGTAACTCATGACTGGAAATGAAGAGAAATCTGTCAGGGTGTGTAGATCTTGTCAACCCCAAATTCTGACTTTATGTTAGTGAAAGGAAAGTTTAAACCTCCTCACAGGCCAGTATAAAATAAAACACAGCATAGTAATCTTTGGATTTAGACAAGTGTGGACTTAAATTCCAGAGTTTTTCAAGTTTCTTTTGAATCTTTTGGACTCATTTGTATCTCCTTAGTCATCAAATATGAAATAGATCCTGTTCTAAAGACTAAACGAAAGAACTGGGTCTCTTTTCAGTTCTCAGGCACAAGAAATACTGCTAAACATCCTATATTTAAAATACTTGAGATGGGTGGTGGTGGTGGCGGCGGCAGCGCACACCTTTAATCCCTGCACTCAGAAGGCAGAGGCAGGTAGATCTCTGTGAGTTCATGCCAGCCTGGGCTACAGAGTTCCAGGAAAGGTGCAAAGCTACACAGAGAAATCCTGTCTTGAAAAAAACAAACAAAACAAAACAAAACAAACAATAAAAAATGAAAATAATTATTTAGGGGTCTGGAGAGATGGCTCAGTGGTTAAGAGCACCGACTGCTCTTCCAGAGGACCTAGGTTCAAGTCCCAGCACCCACAGGACAGCTCACTACTGTCTGTAACTCAAGACCTGACACCCTCACACAGCCATACAGCAAAACACCAATGCAAATAAAAATAAATAAATTACATTTTTTTAAAAAAAGCAGTATGGTGGTGGCGGCGACACATGTCTTTAATCCCAGCACTTGGGAGGCAGAGCCAGGCAGATCTCTGTGAGTTTGAGGCCAGCCTGGTCTACAGAGCGAGATCAAGGAAAGGTGCAAAGCTACATAGAGAAAGTCTGTCTTGAAAAACAAAAACAAAAACAAAACAAAACAAAAACTTTAAACCAGGACCAACTCATATCAATGTTTTGTAATTCTAATGGGTGGGATTTTCCATATTTTCTATAGTGAACAACACAAGCCTGTCTTACAGCTGAAAGAACTTGACCTTTTTGTTTCAAGTAATAACTATGCATAAAACAGATAAATCAGCAATGCTAGTATTACCCTAATTTTTATTACCAGCCCAGGAAATGTGCTCATGAGAATTAACCTCTTACAATTTATTTCAGTCTCCCTGTAAGTGGTTCTTAACCTGCTTAGTGCTGAGGTCCTTTAATACAGTTCCTCAGGGTGTGGTGACCCCAACCATAACTGTAATTTTTCTAGTTATGAATCATACTGTAAATTTATGATATGTAGGATATTTGATGTTCTACCCCTGTGAAAGGGTTATTCTACCCCCAAAGGGGTCAAGACGCACAGATTGAGAACCACTGCGCTAGGGGAAGAGGAGAGACTAGTGTGATGTGTAGTTATTTTTTGTTTGTTTGTTTGTTTGTTTGTTTTGTTTTTGTTCTTTATTCTTTGGGGGCCTGCCACCCCACTCTCAAATAAATGCAGAAGATTTATTCCTACTTATGAATGTCCAGCCTTAGCTTGGCTTGTTTCTAGTCAGCTTTTTAAATTTAAATTATCCCATTTTTCTTTAACTACGTCTTGCCTCTGGGCTTATTTTTCTTTATTCTACATTCTTTCTTTCCTCCTTACCCTGTGGCTGGCTGTGTGGTGGGGTGGCTGGCCCCTGGCATCCTCCTCCCCTTCTCCTTCTCCTTCTCTCACTCCTCCCTCTCTTCCCTAGATTTCTCCTCCTATTTTCTTTTCTCTGCCTGACATCTCCACCTATTTCTCTCCCCTGCCTTGCTATTGGCTGTTCAGTTCTTTATTAGACCACTCAGGTGTTTTAGACAAGCAAAGTAACACAGCTTCACAGAGTTAAACAAATGCAACATAAAAGGATGCAATCCATCTTTATAACATTAAACAAATATTCCACAGCATAAACAAATGTAATACATCTTAAACTAATATTCCACGACAGTGGTGCCAAGTCTGATGATCTGAATTTGATGCCTGGAACCTACATGGTGGAAGGAGACAACCAGCTCCTTCAGGTTGTTCTCTCACCTCTACCTACGTACCATGGCACATGCACAAACACACAGACATTCACACAGACATGCACACATTCACATGAGGAGGAGGAGGAAGAAGAAGAGGAAGGAAAGGGTGGAGGAGGAGAGGGAAGAAGGGGAGAGAGGAGTAAGTCCTAAGAAACATATATAATAAGAACACATATGCTTTATATTTTCCAAAGATCATTCGTCTACTTTATTCAATTCTATCGCCACTTTGTAAATCAAGAAAACATTCTCATTTTTCACACCCAACAAATGAAATACAAAATGAACAACTTGTTAAGATCACAATAGCTAAGTGAAAATCTGAATGACATGTAGATGTTTAAATTCCTATCTTAAGTTCCTCTTCTATCTACTCTGAAAGTAACCAAGATGAGCCCACTTAACAGTTTTATGTTGAAGTCTGTTCTGGTAGATTTGCACACCAAATGTGTTATTAGGCATCTGGCTTTCTGACCAACTTGTTTCATAACTGATGGTCTTGAATTCTTCTCTTTCTTCCATTCCAACTTTGAGCCCACAAGACGGTTTCTTAAGGAAAATAAACTTGACAATCCATGTGACAGCAAAGCCAATGTGTTCACATTCGTTGTATCCCAGCCTGGCAATTTGCCTGTGTCTTCTGGCATATTCTGATGAAATTACTATTCAACCTACAGTATCTGTCCTCACAGAGCTGAGTGAATTCCCCTGCCCCATTAATCCGTATTTTCATCTAGCCAAGATGTCAATTTGATATCTTATTTTCCATTCTGCCTAACTCACTAGTAACACAATCTGTGAAACAACACATCAAAATGGAAATTGCTTCTAGAATATGTAGTCATAAACATGTGTCAAGTGGATCATGTGGCAGCTTTTTAAAAATACAGTTCAGATAGAATTAGGACATGTAGCACCAAAGATAGATGTGTTTTTATTTTTAAACCAAGAAAGTGAGATTTGCAAGCCTCTGAATGTAAAGGGGTGATTTTGATATTTAACCAGCTTTTTTTTCTGGCTCTTTCAGGTCAAACATCCATTATTTTTACATGCAGAGAATGACGGGAGATTAATTTGCATTCTGTGGAGCCCTCAGCCAAAGCATCTGATTAATAATAACTGCTGGTTTTCGTTGAATGCCTATTATGCACCAAGTGTTTTATCCACTACTCAAGGAGACTCAGAACTACTAAACTGGCTTTACAAGTGACCGAAATTGTGGTTTGGAGAACTTAATCAACTTATTTCGATCACACAGTAAGTAGAAATTCAGGATTTGAGCTAAAAATCTATGCCCTTGACTGCTCAGATATGAGTTTAATTTGACCTGAATTTGCATCTTTTCCAGTGGAGGTAAAGACTTAGGAATCTGGAATGCATAGAATATTGAGTAGTTCCTGGAATGAGCCCTGCTTTTGTGACCTGAATACACATTCAGCACATTGATACCATCTTCCCTAATTCTGCTCAGCTCTGGGATGACCTGGTCACCAACAGTAAATACAGTATCAATTCTCACAGAGCTCTCAGCTCAGAGGGGACACCAACACTTACTAAACAATCACACAAGTCAAACGGATGTTGGCCTCCTCCTCCACCACACTTAATGCTAAGATGTAGACACATGATACATATTCAGAGGTCCTGATAGTTGGTAAAGATGTCACAGCAGGAAATATGAGATTCATAGTCTGTGGAACACTTGCTTTTAAACTTTAGTGTATTCATTTGTTTTCTGTTACTGTGATAAATACCATGACAAAAAGCAACTGGAGGAGGAAAGGATTTATTTGGCTGACACTTCCCAATAATTGAGAGTTGCCTGGGCAGAACTCAAGTAGGAAGCAGGGAGAGAGAGCATTGAGGAATATTGCTTACTGGCTTGCTCAGCTTGCTTTCGTACACAACCAAGGACCATTTCCCCAAGGATGACACTACCCACAGTGGGCTGGGCCCTCCCACAACCATCATGAAATGCCCCCCACGGACTCGCTCAGAAGCCAGCTGATGGCGGCAATCCATCAGTTCAGGTTCCCTCTTCCCCAGATGACTCTATTTGTGTCCAGTTGATAAAAAATTAACCAGCACACCAAGGAAACAGCAAAAACAATAATTAGGTCTCCAATTGAGTCTGGTGGTCAGTGGCTTCAAACTGTATCTAGTGTGTTTCCTGCTGACTTAATCTCACAGTAATTCTCCTATAGCCAAAGACGTTGTCTCCCATCTGAACCTGGGGCTTTGGAAGAACACATCCTGTTGATGACTTGAATGAGGAAGATGACAGGGGAAATAGAGTCAAGAATGATGAAGAAAATATTAACCTGGGAGTGGGGGTGGGGTAAGAACTGACACAGTCATTTACAAGCAGCAGTTGAGCTGAGGAGCTGGAAGATTTGGATTCCGATAGCACCTTCCATTTTAGACCTAGAAACATAAGTGACGCTAAAAGGTCTAAGTGGAAACAATGTGCCTACAAAAATACATATGTATGAATATATATGTGTGTATGTATGTGTATATACATATATGGCTATAAGTAGAATTTGTCTGCCCACTGTAACAATAGCAATTTATGATGAAATCATTGGGGCCACCATTTCACTTGGTGCCAACTCTGTGTCTCCACACTTATCAGCTGTTGAATAAGCCCATGAGGTGGGGGTTGTCAACACTTCCATGGCACCCGATGAGGTGTCTCGGAGGTGTGGTCAACACAACAACGCCAAGCCAGAATTCAAAAGCATTCTATACATACAGTCATGGATTGTACCATAGGAAGCTTCTTCT
This sequence comes from Onychomys torridus, assembly GCF_903995425.1. Taxonomy (NCBI): domain Eukaryota; kingdom Metazoa; phylum Chordata; class Mammalia; order Rodentia; family Cricetidae; genus Onychomys; species Onychomys torridus. The sequence continues at coordinate 64,912,619 of NC_050451.1, read as the reverse complement.
ACACTACTTGCTCATGGCTACTCTTCAGAGGAAGCATCGCTAACAGTCCATAGATGAGAACATGAAGCCTTCCTAAGTCACGGACTCCTAGAACACAAACTCATGACTTCAGGTCCCTAGTGGGGTCTGTCTTTCTACTCTCCTACAGCTAGCTGCTCCTCAAAGCTCAAGAGCTCTGCTTGGAGAAGCCTGGAGGGAAAGAGGGAAACCCACAGGTGCTGAGAAGAAAGGAGAGGGCCATAACTGGGGAAGGAAAGTTGGGGGAGGGGGAAGGGCGTCCGAAAGCTGTAACCACAGAGCCTCCTCTCTGCCAAGGCGGCCCTGGAGTTTTATGACTGACAGCCTGCTGTGCGTGCGGGTTTGGAGTTTGATAAGGCGAATGCTGAGTGCACAAGGTCTGTCTTGAATGAGCACATGAGGGATTAAGTTAAAGAGAGTGAAGAATTGTTCAAGCAATGTTCAGTATCTGTCAGAGGAAGACAGTGGCAAAACTTGAGTTGTCAAAAAAAGACTCCATGACTCCAGGAAGGATGATTTGGCGATGGGAATTCTGTCCAGAATCCTTGTCTGTTCTGACTCTTCCATTTGTTTTTAAATACATTTGCACATTTATTTTGATTTGTTCTGAACCAAGATGGGAGACACAGTCATCTTTACCTCTCTCAAGGAAAGAGATGAAGATAATAACAAATTCCTGGACTATGAGATGGAGATGGCTATCTGAACGCTCCTCCCAAAGCTTTGAAAAGAGCCCAGAGGGACACACTCTGAAGTAAAGTCAAGCACTGCCACCACCCCACCCCACCCCACCTCCCACTGCCCCCAGGAACTCATTCTGAATCAGCATCCCCTGGCTCTAGGGAGGTAGAGTCATGTACCTTCTTGAGACGCTAACTCTCATGAAAACTTTGAACCCCCTCTCTCTCCCTTACCTGTAGCTTCTGTTCTCTCTCTGTGAAGCTGTGTGTTTTGGTGCAGAGACTGTGTTTGGAAGCCTGCCTTCTTTAACCGAAGGTTAAACCGTCAACCATTGATTGATGTGGCTTCCTTAACCACTGTCAAGAGATCACAAAGGCTACCCTTAGCTAGGGACCCTCTGGGCTGTAAGTCTGTATATACAGATCCAGTCATGTCAAAATGGATGTCTGAAATGAAAAGTTTTCTGTATCGCCTCCCTCCAGGTACAGAACCTCATTTGTGCCGTGGAGTGGGGGAGGGGCTTATTCAATGGGCTCAGGAGTTCCACTCGAGATGGTGGGGCATGATGGAGTCACAACAATGTGTATGTCTCCAATGCCATCAGACTATATGCCCTTAAAACTGGCTAAAACGGTCAACTTTATGTGTATTTTATGTTTAGAAATTAAGAGTAAAGAGAACTTGTCTTAAAAACCAACTAGCCAGATGTGATTGTGTACACCTATATGGTGACCCCAGCACTCGGGGCTTTGAGACAAGTTCCAGGCCAACTTGGCCTACACACAGGCAGACCTTTTCTCAATTTTTTTTTTTTTTTAAATCAAGTAGAGTCAGGATCACAGATAGGGTTAACTGGTACGTTTTTAGTAAACTTTGGACAACATCACAAATGACCGGAAGAAGAGCTTCTTGAGGGCCCGCACGACATTAAGATGATGCAAGCTCTTTGCCGGCAGCTGAATGAGTAACTCAGGTGAATCCTGGCTGTTTCCTGATTGTTCAGGGCTCAGGCCCACGGTCCACCGTGTTATCCAGAACCTGAGAGCAGCTTCTGGGCAGTGGTTTTCGGTTAAAGAAGGCAGGCTTCCAAACCCAGTCTCTGCACCAAAACACACAGCTTCACAGAGAGAGAAACCAGAAGCTACAGATGAGGGAGAGGGGGGGGGTTCTTTTTAAATAGGTTCAAAGTTTTCATTGGCACAAGAAAGTTCTAGAAATAAGGTTGATTGCTACATGATGATGAGTGTATCTTTTAGTGTACAATTGGGTCTTATTTCATATTAATGTAATTAATGTCAACAAACTGTACATTTGGAAATAATTGAACTATATTTTACCATGAAAAAAACTAAAGGTTTTTTTGTTTTGTTTTGTTTTGTTTTGTTTTTTTGAGACAGGGTTCCTCTGTATAGTCCTGGCTGTCCTGGTTCTCACTCTGTAGACCAGACTGGTCTCGAACTCACAGAGATCCACCTGCCTCTGCCTCCCGAGTGCCGGGATTACAGGCGTGTGCCACCACCGCCCGGCAAGAATTTTTTTTTAAAAAATCTTAAAGGAAAAGATTATTAAAGAACTTGTGGCCATTGGGGGAGGGGCTATATTTCATAAAACAGATTGCTAGGAACATGAGGCCCCTTTAGACCATAGCTCCACAGACATCCAGCCTGGGTCATCAGCTAGCAAGGCCCTGTTAGGTGGAAGTTTCCAAGAGACCCAATTCTTCTTCTCTCCTCTTGGGTCTTTCCTCCCCTCAACTATTCAGAGCCCTCACTGGACGTTTTATTTTATATTGGCATGCTCCCATGGAAAACAAACAAAATACACAGGATGGAAGGAGGTGGTGAGGCCAAGGCCCATTTCAGACTTAAAGCAAACAGCCACGGAAGCACAAGAGACCACGGTTTGAGCTGGACAAGTTCAGCTGTGGAAGGAAGTGTCAGACAAGCCGATTGTTTCCAGATCTCAACAGGCCAGGGATGGAGAGAGCAAACCGTATCATTTATCAGAGTGAGTTCACACAGGGTGGAGTCGAAGTTTAGGGCCTAGATGGGAGAAACAAGAAAAGAAGTTAAGGCCTCCTTTCATTAAGTCGTCACTGAGAAAGTCCGGTATGTCCTCACACTCTGCTAGATGCTGATTAGATTGTGGTTAGGAGCAGGGAAAGAAACGGATTACCCAGGCAGCAGCAGAGGAGACTTTAGTACCAGTGGCGACACACCACCACCTCTCTGCCTCCTAACGGAGCTGAGCAGAAAGGCTGGAACAAAGGAATCACAGAGGTTACACATCCAGCCAGTTATTGAGTGGGTCAGAGGCTGCCTGGGTATGGCAACCCAGCAGGGAATCAAGAAACCCCAAGAAGTACCAGTCTTTTGCATTCTGAAAGAAGACAGACCTAGACAGCATGTGGGTTGCTATGAGCTCATCTCAGAAACTTGGGCATCAGGGCAACAAAACCTTAGTAAATATCAGGTGTGAAGCCAGGCGGGATGGCACGTGCCTTTGATCCCAGCACTCGGGAGGCAGAAGCAGGTGGATCTCAGAGTTTGAGGCCAGCCTGGTCTATAGAGCGAGATCCAGGACAGCCAGTGCTACACAGAGGAACCCTGTCTCAAAAAAACAAAAAGAAAAGAAATACAGAACACCAGGTGTGGATGGCTGTAGATGAAATCCATTAAGCCCCCATGTTCAGGGCAACAACTGCAGAATGAGCCAGATGTGCTGCTGTTAAGTTGACGCTTCCCTTTGGGAATCTGTCAGCTCAAGCCCAGCTTCCTCCCATAGTGTGGAGCCAAGCCGTTGGCCACGAATTTGGACGATTCCACTCTTCATAACTGTGTCCATTCGAAACCCGTGTGCTTGCATGTCCAAGTCTTTAAAATGCCCACTGAACCCTGTGCACTGCAGGAGCCTTGGCCGGAGAAAGAGAAGAAAAAAAAAAATGAAAGTATCAATCAAGTGATATGACACTTACAAAATCCCAAGGGTGACAAAGAGATAAAACTCAAAACTTTGGAGCCCCAAAGGTCAGAAGGACCCAAAGAAACACAGTTGAGATGGCTCCTGGAGAGTGCAGCTTACATATAGAAGTATTCACACTTGTTCCATTCATCCAGAGATGCCAATGTTGCCCACAGCTAATCTTTAAAAAGTGTGTTTTTCACTCCTCCAAAGCATTACCAAAAAAACAAAACAAAAAACCTTGCGTGTATCAGTCTTATTTTCTTCCTTTTAGACTTTGTTCCTTTAGCTGCCAAATTCTCTTTATGACTTTTACAAGAAGATTATAATTAGCTGTGCTAAATGAAATTTAACTGTGTGCCCTATATACTATCAAAACGAGAGAGCCACAGAAAATGAGCCCCACCCCGACCCCAAACACACATCCTCAAATTCACTGAGCCCAGTTTTCACATCTGTAAGCTATCTCTCCCCTTATCAGGCATCCCCCACGATGGGTTTTTCTGCCTTCTGATGGTTTGCTTTGCACCTTCTTTGTCAGGAGGGTTGAACCGGACACTCTCCCAAGATCCTTTTCAACCCCAAGATCCCATGAGTCTGTGGGGAACATGGGATCCGAAGTTGTACAGGGAGTTGGGAGAAAGAGCAAGGGGGCCAAGCAAACTGAACCCTCACCCAGTGCTGGCAGTGGTGCCTGAGCGCTGCTGCCCTCTCCTCCCTGTGACCATCACAGGTACTCAAGGGACATGGATGGGGAGACAACACATTTGAGGTTTCATCTTTTATTAAAAAAAAAAAAAAAAAGAACACTGTGTAAACACAGCTTCAAAACACCCCCACCACTGTCCTTCCCTCCTGACTTCTGACCTTGTCCCTAAGGTCCGTCCACAGAGAAACTGTAATGATTACCATCTGCCTGCTAGTGTGCTGATCTCCTGGTGGTGGTGGTGTGAGGATAAGTAATTAAGCCCTGCAAGCATGCTTTAAAGAATGTACAATAGGACGCTCTGCCTGTCAGAAAGAATTCACACTGCTCCTGGAGGCTGCACCCAGGGTGGAGGCAGCAGCACACATCACCCTGGGCTGGTATATTGTCACACTTGGACAAAGGACACTAGAGTCAAAGGGCAGCTTAAGCCACGTGCCCAATACGAAGCCAGAGGAGTTCTTGGGAGTCATTATTGCTGAGGATTGCCAACTGGCCTGAATTTCCTTTTCCCACCACAGATTGGCTCTTTCCTGACTTCCACTCCCTGATGAAATGGGTACAGTACTTCTATCTGTTGAGAGAGAACAGCCCTTGCCCTGTCCCTCTGCCTTAATGGCCAGTTGATGAGGTTTTTTAAAAGCTAGTTTGGTTTTTTGATTTGGGATTTGGGGTTTGGTTCTGTTTGGTGTGGTTTTCAGAAACTGGGTCTTCTTATGTAACCCAGGCTGGCCTTGAACATTCAATTCCCCTGCCTCTGCCTTCTAAGTGCTGGGATCACAGGTGGGCCCCTATGCTGGCAACATGAGGACTCTCATACTTCTTTTTACCATAAACTAGACAAACTTCCTTTTTCCAGTCTCCACCTAATTCCTTACTTTGCCCAAGGCTTCCTTACAATATTTAGCAACTTTCAGGCACTCTTGCCTAAGAGGCAGCTGCACCCACTCGAAGGAGGGGAAGCCAGTGGCCTGGGGGTGTTGCGTGATTCAATAGCCAACTTTATCTCAGTGAAAACAGCTCTCCACACATCGGGCTTTCTACAGATGGGTTAGTAATCCACATATATCATTGCCAATGTGGTCTTCATAAAATCTTCTGCAAGCATGTTAGATACAGCAGGCTGCAGGAACTATTAGAAGCTGGGATCCTGAGTTTAGCATACTGACATTTGGAAAGCTGAAACATTCCCAAGGACCTGGCAGCTTCGTTCAGTGACTTGTGATAAAGTTGTTGAAAAGGACTTGAAAGTTGATTGATAGAATTAAGAACAAAAACTGTGAGGAATACGTTAATTGGATAAAGCCTACATGCTAATGTGTTTTAAAATGGTAATTTTTTCCATTTATATGAAGAGTAAACACATACACCATTCAAGAAGGGCCGACATCTGTGTTTGATGCCTGGTGTGTGAACCTGTGTTGTGTTTCTAGCATAGTTGACCTATGCTCTGAATGAATGACATACAAACCATATAAGGCACTGAGTGGACAGTTCATATCATTAATGCAGGACTCTCTCAAGTCTTTTCAAACCCTGTGTCTTCATGCTAGTCTCTGAGGCACCCGGTGACAGTCCTGGCTGCATCTTGGCGGTCCATTGCCTGTGCATCTGTTTTCTTCCATGACTTTATGTAATTCATAAGTTGTGCAAAGACATACCTTTGATTAAGGATATGCCATCAAATGTGGCCTCAATCTCATAAATACAGCACTCAATCTAGCTGGTAAACTTTATAAAGGAAGAGAAAATATAATAAAACTTAATCAAGGTTGCTTATCCAATATCACCTAAATGTGGAAAAAGCAGTCTAAACATGTTATATAGGGTTTTAAATTAATGTCACACCTCAGAAGGACAATTGGACACACTCTCCTTTACATTATGATGAGTATAACCTGTGAATTACTCTTCCAGAAAATTCTCCAGTAGATATGTACATGCATGTCTACAAAACACTGCATAATGCTACTGTTGGTTTGTGGTAGGAAAACAATAAAATGAAACAACCTAAGTAGTCATCAGTAGAGGATTGGTTTAATCCATTGTGATACCCGAATACAAAGCAATGCTTTGCAACCATTTTTAAAGATTGTATTTATTATTTTGTGACTGTGTGTGTGTGTGTGTGTGTGTGTGTGTGTGTGTGTGATATCTCCAGAGATCAGAGGAAAACTTATGGGAGTCAACTCTCTTCTTCCACTACCTGAGTACCAGGGATCAAACTCAATGTCATCAGGATTGGTGGCAAGTATGTGGGCAGAAGCTCTCCTGACCCGCCTAGTCCGGCAGCCATTTAGTCCCAAATAAACAAAGAGGCTTATGTTGATTATAAACTTTTTGGTCTATGGTTCAGGCTTCTTACTAGCTCTTACAAATTAATTCAACACGTTTCTATTAATCTATGTTTTGCCACTTGGCTTCATGGTGTTACCTGTGTGTGTTACATCTTGCTCCCCCCACTCCCCTTCTTCTCCTGTCTCTCTCCTTGGATTCCCCGCCTGGCTCTATTCTGCCTTGCCATAGGCTAGCGCAGCTTCTTTATTAACCAATGGTAGCAACACATACTCACAGCATACAGAAAGACCATCTCACAGCACAAGAACTTTTACCCACTGAGTAATTTTGCCAGTTCCCCCCCCCCCCATGCAGCCATTTTTCAAGAATGAAAGCTATCCAGATGAAATGATATGGCTGGATATTAAATGTTAAATGAAAAAGAAAAAAAAAGGAACCCACAAAACACACATTAGATACATACGGATCTGAGGAGTAGCATTGCAATCATACCCATTGTGCAGATGAAGAAAGAGACTTGCATGACAAAAGTACTTAAGCAGAGGAGTCCTGTTTTCAGGATCCTTGTGCTCACAGGGTTGCAACAGCAACAAGACAGAACAGATGGAATGACAGGTTTGGCCCTTTTAGGAAAAGCTCTGCGTCTAGGGAACTCTTCCAGCCAGTCATGACTATTTACCTGGTTGAATGGAAACAGGGTTGGGAGAAGGAGCAAAGCTTCAGCCGGGGCCTGGCCACACTCAGCTGGGACGTGTGGTATCACCTCTCACATCTCAAGACTTCAGCCACCAGGGTGCTACTATGGGAGGTCACCGGGAAAAGGGCTTCAGCAGACTGTGTTTTTCTTTCCTTCGGGATACAACGGCTTGACCATTATTAGTAACAGATGTGGCCAGGCAATTATAGACTTGAGCTGTGTAGCCACGTCTCCTATTTTAAAGTTTAATCAGATCACCTCTAGGGTCAAGGACTCCCACAACTATTGGAGCAGTTCCGTTCTGTCTCTTGCCATCATTTGAGGACTGACATTCTTCTGCAATGGAGCTTTATCTTTGCTGTGCAGTGTGCATGTATGTGTACACACATGGGTATGATTTACTCTCTTGGGCATATGCAAGTTACTCCAAAGCTCAGCCTCTTAAGAATTCGAACTACCCTGCCTCCCAATCAAGTTTACCTGGTAACTGCTTTATTTGCCCAAGTGGAGGTGGGTGGAGAGGCTTCAGTCCTGCTTTGGGTTCTGCTTCAGCTCCCTCAGCAACACCAAGGCTCCTGCTCACTTGAGAAAGTAGGGCAATCTCACAATACATGCTTAGCTGTTCTTCTGCCAACCAAGAGCTCCCTAAAGCAAAGCTTCTATTTGTATTTGAGTTTCCATAGTTAAAATGGTGTCAAACACACATCAGACACACAAGAAAATGACAGTTCAAGTCTTCTACTCTCAATGTAGCGTGTGTCCACAGAACCATCATCTAGAGAATTGAATGGACTCCACGTAGCATGAGCTATCAGCTTGTACCCTGTGTTTCTCTACCTACCATTGACATATCAGCACAAACATTTCCTAGGGTATAGAACATTACAGGGGGATGCCTTGGGATTTTCCTCTTCTCCGGGAAAATTGATGGGTTGAGTGAAGAAGAAGCTGAAGGTAACTGAAGTACCAATGATGTGCTGGCTTTACCTGAGCAGGATGTGCCTGTTAACCACACATAACCATCCTGAGACACTGGCCACTTACAACACTGTCTCCATGACCTCTGTCTTCAGTTCCCCTCTGAGGGACAAGCTGAAGATAGACCATTTATTATCAGTGCCTGATGCTTCAACTATATCTACCAGTCTTCCCAGATGTAGAATGGACCATTCCAAGATTCTGTGTGGATGGGTTTGTTTGTTTTCATGTTGTCTTAGTTAGGGTTTCTATTGCTGTGAAGAGACACCATGACCATGGCAACTGACAACATTTAATTGGGCCTGGCTTACAGCTCAGAGATTTAATCCTATGATAGTCAAGATGGGGAACATTGTGGCTTGCAGGCAGACACGGTGCTGACTACATCTTGATCAGAAGGCAACGGAATAAATGGTCTGTGTATCACACTGAGTGAAGCTTGAGCATACATGAGACCTCAAAGCCCATCCCCACAGCAACACACTTCCTCCAACAACACCTACTCCAATAAAGCCACGCCTTTTAATAGTACCACTCCCTTTAGGGGCCACTTTCTTTCAAACCATCACATGTATGTATTGGAGTTGTAGTCTCTGGGCAATAGAAGCAGATGAGGAAATGATGGTGATGTTTTCAGGTAGCAGAAAAGTATTCTGTCACTGAATTCACCACCATGACTGCTAGAAGTCCATGCCTCTAGCACCAGGATGAAGTTTTAAAAAAAAGTCCATTTATCTTTTTTATCACAGGATCAAGAATTGAAGTTTCAAATAGGAACATTCCATTAGCCTTAGCTGTCAGGAATTGAGAGACCAAATATGCTCCCTATGCTCCACAGTGGGAGCGGAACATCCCAAGATTCACACAGCAGAGAAGGTTTGCACATACCCTGCTATAGAAGAAAAATGTCAGGCGTCCAGGACATCACAGCTCCACAGAGCATCCTGAGTACTTTGATGATGCATCATTTCTTATAAAGTAAAACTCTCATAAATCTAATGGGGCAGATTTCAGATTAATGTACATTGGTTTGTTAGGAATTCTCATGTAAAGGCTGGAAGAATTACCAACCAAAATTAAAATGTAAATACCCACGATGTTTTAGAAGTTATGGTCAAACACAGCATGCTACTGGAACTCCACAATATCCCTGTTGACAGCACAGATGATTCCAGGGAACTCAACTCTCCTCCCACCTAAAAAGCGCAAGACAATGCCACACCTGGCTCCTTCTTAGCCCAGTGGTTCCCACAGAGTTGCTGGGATCTGGCTCCAGACCTGACCGAGCACCTTGGTAATGAAGCCAGTGTGGTTTCTGGCTTGAGGGGGACTGGAGGCTGAGCAAAGGAAGAAAAGCATCCATGAAAAGAGGCCACATATTTCCGTGGTCCATAATGAGGCTCCCCGGCAAGTAGTAGAAATGAAATCACAGTGGTGCTGGCCTGACTCAAGAGGACAAGGGCAGGGAAGGTCACAGCAGGACATTTTCTCATTCCAAAAATAGTACCTGCTGCGGGTCACAGAAATATGAAGTAGGAATTCAGTTGACTATAGTCAAGGGCCTTTCCAGAGGATAAAACCAAGTCTTAAGGAGTGTTGGTGATATTGGCTTTTGAATATTAGCCATTTCCTGCTATGGATTTCTCCTGTGCTATTGTAGTTTTTCCATTCCTAAAACAGTGTGTTTGATCACTCATTGGGCACTATTTCCCCTATAACGATTGAGGTATTTGGATATTCCCCCAACTGTGACACAGGCAAGACTTCCTTTTTCCATTTGTTTCCCCTTATTAGCATTAGACTCGGATATCTGCCTTCTGTAATTATCTCCATTAGCAAGTATCCAGGGCCAGGGCCATCTCCAGACAAAAGCATGCTTTTTCTGAGACATTTCTCAATTCCAAGGACAGACTGCAGACAGATAAACATTCCAGACCACCCTCTATTCTCCTGAAATAAGGTAAATATCTATACAGAGACAACTGCCAAGGTCAGGTGGGTACAAGACTTGCCCCGCCTGAGCAGAAAGTGGCAGAGCCAGAGAATTGCAGATTGCACGTGGATCAAAACTGGACAAGAGAGAGCTGAGAGAGAACAAAGATGGAAGGAACTCAGAACTATGAGAGGACAGGAGAGGAAGGGACAGAGAGGACCTGAGGATGAGAACAGAACTGAAGCTGTGTAGATAGAATTTTGACTTAGAAGAATAAAGTGATGGACTAAAGAGCTTCATGTACGTAGATTCATTCAGTATCCCTCAGATTAATCCACCGCTGGAACTCCTGGAGAAGACTATGGGGGAGGGGGGCTGGACCCCAATAGTCTTTGTTAAGTACCAGGTACTCCACTGACAGAAATCATAGTTTACTAACAAGAGCCTAATTCTGATGTGTAGTTATAGAGGAAAGGCCAGCATGCTTTTCCCTGCTCTTTCATGGTCAGCAGAACCTTCTGACCAATGAGCTAGGGGGCTGCTTCCACACAGGCAAAGCAACTCTGGAGAGGACACCAACTGAGTGTCCTCTCATTCCACTCAGTTCTTGTGCAAAGGTAGCATTCAATCCCACAAGTGAAGGCCTCAGGCCACAAACTTACCACGCTTCAGATGCCAGTCACAATCAGTACAATCTTTACATCTAACCAACTGGCTATAGGTTGGGTTTCCCATGATTCCCTCATGAAGTTTGACTAATGTGATGGTTAATTTGGTTGTTAACTTGGCAGGATCTAGAATTATCTAGAAGACAAACCTTTGGACATGTCTGTGTGAGATTTTCTAGATTAGGTTAATTGAAGTGGTAAAGTCCACCCTAATTGTAGGCAACAACATTCCATGGGCTATAGTTCTAGACTGCATAAAGAGGATGTCTTAGTTGGGGTTTCTATTGCTGTGAAGAGACACTATGACCACAGAAACTCTTATAAAGAAAACATTTGAGGGTGACTTATAGTTTCAGAGGTTCAGTCCATTATGATCATGAAGGGGAACATGGCAGTGTACAGACAGATGTGGTGCTGGAGCCGAGAGTCCTACATCTACAGGCAACAGGAAGTCGACTGACTGTCACACTGAGTGAAGCTTGAGAAAAAGAGACCTCAAAGCCCGCCCCCACAGTGATGCACTTCCTCCAACAAGGCCACACCTCCTAATAGTGCCACTCCCTTTGGGGGCCATTTTCTTTCAAACCACCACACAGAAACCCCACTAATAGCAGCATCATTCATTGCTTCTTCCCAGGATTCTGTGACCTGCTGCCTCCAGCTCCTGCTGCCATGACATCCCTACCATGACTAATGACCCTGAAGCCATGAGCCCAGAGAAAACCTTCTTCCTCAAGTTACTTTTGTCGGGTACTTTACTGAAGCAGTGAGAAGAGTGACTAGTACACACAATGTGCTAGAATGGTTCAGAGAACTCGGGAAACACCAAGCACTTATTATAAAGGCTTTACCAAACTGCAGGTGAACAGCCAGATGGGAGAGGAACATAGCTCAGAGTAAGGGGAACAGCCCAGAGTGTTCACACCCTCCATGAACCTCCCTGTGCTCTGCTACCCAGTGGCTCCTCAATGAAATCCTTTTGGGAGTCTATAAAGGCTTTATTATACTGATGTGGTTGGTTGCATCATTGGCTATTGGTAATCAACTCAATTTTTGGCCCTTTTTCCTTCCCTGAAGGTCGGGAGCAGGGCCAAAAGTCCAAACTTTAGTCATGCTTTGATCTTCCTAGCATTTATTCTCCATCTACAAGCTCCCTGGGACCCCTCCAACCCCAGGGTACTTGTTAGCAAACAAAAGGCCTTCTGATCACTGCAGAGATTCCAAGGTTGGAGAAGCTTGTTAGGAAGTCCAGTTAGAACAATGACACACTCTGCAATGTCACAGATAGACCTGCAAAAGTACATAAAAGTACACACACAGAGATGCTTTATTTAGTGTTGCTCAACCAATAAGTAAATCATTTAATGAAGGGTGTTGGCATTGTTCAATGTTACTATATGTTCATATTGAGAGGGAAGTACAAAAATCGTGTATAGAGTTACCACAGTGCTTTTGATATGTTAAGTGTGGAGACGGCAAGGTGAAGAAGAGTGTGACTCCATTTGTCTTGGTGGTTTTGTCTTCTTTTTAAAGTATGTCTTCAGATACAGCCCAGGCTGACCTTAAACTAGAGACTCCCCTGCATCAGCCTCCCAAGTGTGGGTATAGGCACTCACCACTGTACTTGGCTTCTGTTTGAATTTTTGAAGGGACATTACAAATAGGCAGGCTAGTGATAGATAGATGGATAATAAAATACTAAGAAAGCAACTTAGGAATGTGGAAATGGAGGACTTATTTTTCATTAGACTTTTTACTGTGAGCATGCCCTCCATTTATAATTAGAGCTAATTTAAAATGCCATAATGCTGTAGAATATTATTTTAAGGTGCGTTATATTTGTTTATGCTATGGGACATTTGCTTTAATGATGCAAAGATGTGTTGCATTCTTTTATCTTGCATTTGTTTAACTCTGTGAAGCTGTGTTACTGCGCCTGCCTAAAACACCTGATGGCCTAATAAAGAGCTGAACGGCCAATAGTGAAGAAGGAGAAAAGATAGGTGGGGCTGGCAGGCAGAGAGGATAAATAGAAGGAGAAATCTGAGAGGAAAAGAAGCAAGGAGCAAGAGAATAAGGAGAGGAGGATGCTAGCGGCCAGCCACCCAGCCACCCAGCCACCCAGCCACCCAGCCACCCAGCCACCCAGCCACCCAGCCACCCAGCCACCCAGCCAGCCACCCAGCCACCCAGCCACCCAGCCAGAGTGAGAGTGAAAGTAATAAATACAGAAGTAAGAGAAAGGTCAAAGCCCAAAGGCTAAAGGTAGACGGGTTAATTTAACAAAAGCCAAGCTAGGGCCAGGCATTTATAATTAAGAGACTTATTTGGGAGCTGGGTGGTGCCCCCCCCAAAAAAGCAAAGAACTAAAGAGTAGAAAACAACCACCATAAAGTAAAAATTAAAGGAGTAAAATTGATCCCTAACAAGCAGAAAACAAAGAACAAGAAATAATAAGCCTTCCTCAATAAGGTTGCCTCCTTGGAGCTAAGAATACTCTGCTTGCCGTCCCACAGGAGAAACTGCCTATCTAAGGCACTACCCTGAATGTCCCCTAGAGGCTGGCCTCTGATCAGCTTTGGTGAGGATTTGCCCTGATTCCTGCCCAAATACTGAAGTAACTGGGAGTCAGGCAGAAGCACCTTTGTGTCTCAGGCAATAGCCAGGCTCAGCAGATTGGCACCTTACAGTTAAAGATACCCATGCCCCCCAATAAAAGCCAGTGGTCCTTAAACAGTGGAACCAGAGTAGAGCAGACTTGAGTGGTCCTTCGATGATGATGGAGGATGCTCTTGCTTCGATGATGATGGCTGTTCATAATGATTGTGAAGCTGGTAGTCGCTCATCCAAGTGAAAAGGATGAACAAATGGTATGCTCATGCCCCAGGTGACTACTGATCCTTGCTTTGGTTTCCAGCAAGCAACCCACTCACCGCCTCTACTAAGCATGGATGATAAGAGGGCTGTGAGACAGTCAACCAGTTGATAGGGTATCAACAAAAGAGCTCTTCCTAACTTCCCGCCCACATAGGAAATTCTGCTCATACCAGTGTCTGCAAGATAGGACCAGAATTGCATTAGGCCAGAGCTCTCCTTCCCGACCCTGGAGTGCTATTGCCTGTCGCTGCAACCCTGGATTCCCACTTCCCACTTCCCCAAATCTTCGTTTCTCCCTTTCCTCCTCCTGAGCTCCAAAGAGCCAACTCCAGCACGTTCTGTGTGGAAAGATGAGCGGCTAAGCCCCTCCTCTATCTACATCTCAGTATCAGCGTCTGGAGGTTCAAGCCCTGTTTTTGTCCTTTGAGTGCAGGAAAACTCACACTGCTGTCTAAGAATACATTCTTAGCGCCCCCTGAAACAAAGTTGGCTGGACAAGGTCCACGATGCCCCAAGGCAGTGTGGCGTGGGGTAGGGTGTGAGATTCAAACCCGATCAACGCTTTGGCTATGGGCAGTGACCCCCAAATCTTCCTGGGCTATAGGCTTACTTCCGATTTATCCTCTTTGTGCCACTCAGCTGTTTTGTTGGCAATCTTCTGGTGTAATTAATGCCCATCACTATCAAGGTGAGAAGGCCTGGTCCACATTTGTCAGGGACTGGAAAGAGACGTCCTGGCTCCTCATCCTATGTCACAAAGGGTCTCTTCGCACAGCCCCATTGTGGGGCTCCCTCAGACACCTAAAGGCCAGGTTCCTTTGGACTGTCCCTCAACAGTACTATCCAAACCTGGTCAGGTTCAGCTTGCCTTTTGAGGCTCAGGTCTCTGGTACCTATGGTGTAGACTTCAGCCTGAAGCACCAGTGCCCTAATCCCTGCCTGGCCTGAGGAGGTCAGGTAACAAACACAGTCGGGGGTCGCTAGGCCGGGTACAGCTGCGCCCCCACCCCCCACGCACGCACAAACGCGGGGTCACCCGAACCCTGTGCCCCGCCAGCGTTCGATCTCAGGACCGAGACGCCCTGGGCTAGGGTGCCCTCCGCTCAGCGCGCTGCGCTGTAGCAGCAGCCGCCTCTCGCTTCCCGCCTCGGTGGCCGCGGAGGGTAGGTAGCTGGGGGGACCGGAAGGATGGCGAGGAAGTCGGAGAGGGTTTCCTGAGATGAGAGATTACTTCCGTCCGCGCGCTGGCCTCTCTCTGGAGCCGGCTGGCTGGGGCTCGGGGAGCGGGGTGTGCGGGGCTCGGCCGCGCCTTGCCACCTGCAGCGCCCGGGCAGGCCGCGGGGACCTGCGGCAGCGGCTCACCCCGGCCATCCTTGCAGGTGGGAGTCGAGAGCATCTCCAAGCACCCAAGCCATGGTGGCCAAACAGCGGATCCGGATGGCTAACGAGAAGCACAGCAAAAACATCACCCAGAGGGGAAACGTAGCCAAAACCCTGGTAAGGCGGGGGCGGCGCCGGCCGGGCCGAGCTGGCAGGACCCGCGGGGCGGAGCGGGGCGGAGCAGGCGGGCCTCGGGCTCAATGCCAGGCCTCCCGGCCCCTCCTCCGGGGTCCCGCAGACTGGGGGACCCGGCCGGGCTCTGGGGGCGCAGGCTGCTCTGCTTTCTCATGGACGGAGAGGGCTCTGGTTGGTGGAGCCTCCCCAGGAAAAAATGGCCCATCGTCCTTGGAAAAGGCTTAAAGCTGCATCTGAGGCTCCAGTGAAGCCAACTGGGCTGGGAGCCTAGTAGGTGAATGTGATGAATGAATGAATGAATGAATGAATGGATGAACGAATGATAGAATACTACTTATCCCCAGCTTACAGACTACACCCCTGGACTCTTCCCCACCCCCATACTAAGATTTTTTTTCTTTCTACCTTTTTTTTTTTTGGTAGTTATCTGTCTCTTCTCCCAGTGTGTACTGAAAGGGCTTAAATGTAGGGCATGAGATTCCGACACACATTTCTCTCCATCCTCTTCTTCCTCTTGCAAAATGAGGCCTCCAGCCGTTACTGAGCTAAAGCTTAAGTGCAACGTTACTGTCTCCGTTCATCCTGTGAATTCAGGCTCATTATGATGCTGTAGCTGTAGAGACCAGCTTATTGCCAAGAGTTCTTTGCTTCCAGAACTGTGGGTTAAAGCTTTACTCCTGGAATTTTAAGTAAACTGTACCTTAGGAGCAGATGTCTTTTTCCTTCAGTAAACCAGGTTGTCTGCTGCAGAAAATGTCAGGCCTGTGACTTTGAACCATCCGAGACTTGAGTGGGTTTGCGTCGTCACGAAGAGCTGGTTTGCAAAGGCGCCTGGAATCTATTATCTTAAAAGATTAAGGGGAAGTCCAGCCGAAGCTTGAGGTTTGTCTGGAAACACAGACTTGATGAGGCAATGCCTTTTAGCCAAAGAAATTATGCTGGTTTGATTAACTGAGGGAAAAGATGGATGTGTAGTCATCACACCAGAATTCTTGCAAAACCAAGCAGAATTGTAGCAGAGAAACCATAGCGTCAAACTCCACTTAGAGCTTCATACACAGCTCCGGGCTTAAGTAACCCTTAAGATTCTCTCTTTGGAGGGATTAGAGCAGTTAGCTGTGATTAGAGGGAACAAAGTGGCAAGGCATCATGGAATGGGAACCATATTTTTACAGAGATCTGTTTCCTCTATATGTTTCTACTGGGTGGGAGCAGGGAGCCACTGCCCAAGTTGACATTAAAAGCAGTCACTTTATGTTTCTAGGAGATCAGTTCTTCCTTCCTAGGGTGTCAGACCTATTTGCTGACATAGTGGAGATGGGTAGTGGTTCTGACTGATGACCTAAGGAATCAGGGTTCAGGGGTTAAAGGATCTCAGTTGACAGCTTATGTGAGGGCAAAAGGAACAACACAAGAACTAATTTGTGGGGCTCTTTTCTCCATCAGCCTCTGCAGACTGAAGAAAATGTTGGGAACCTAAAACAAAACAAGAGGTTATTGGCTCCAAAATAAAAGATGATGGGAAAGCACTCCGTAGTAGATATAATAACTAGTCTTCAGCAATTCAATTCAACTTCCCCTGGCTACATTTAAATTATATTAAATGTGTGGTATAAGTGCATTTAACAGGTTCTGCTATACCATGGATGGCCCACCTCAACAGTGCCTTGAGCCTATGAGGACCTGGATTGGCCAGACTAAATTTGTAATGAACGATTCCCAGGCCCTAGTAAACATTTGTTTTCCGGTTGTTTTGAAAGGTCTTTCGGTTAGCTGTATTGTAAGTAGATCAGCATCCAAAAAGAAAACAAAATTTCTTTCTGTAAATCCTGAATCTTGTTTTTTTTTTCTAATTACAAGTCAAACATGGTTATACTTTGATAGAAGTAACTCGGGGGGGGGGGGGGGGGGAGCTAATTCTGGTTAGACTTCAGTAAATGGAAACAGATTTGCAAGTTCCCATTGAAAATTCAAGTTCATTGTTCAGAAATCAACCTCCATCACAGTATACAGATGCTCCTGTCTGTCATGATTAACCAATGGCTTTGGGGTAAATCAGTGCCTTCCTCCTAGAGAGCACATTGACACAAGAAACAGAAATGGACAGACTATTTGGGGATTGGACAGTAGGAATTCCTTTAGTGTGCAAGGAGGGTTTAAATGTCAGAGTTCTGAGCTGCCCTGCAAAGATTTTATACAAGAAAAAGACAGCCCCTCACATATTGGGGCCTCGTGTTTAAGGTGACCCTTGTTCTTTACAGAATGACTATAGAACCATTTCCCCTGTCTTACAGCAATAGTATGGGGCTTATGTGAAATGTCCCAGTGAGGTTGTACTGACACCCTTTCCAAAACAAGACTCTCCAAAGGGCATGTACTGGCATTATGATCAGCCATGCGCTCCAGAGCTCTCAAATTCTACAGATAATTTCCATTCACTAGGGAATGCCTTCCAAAAGAATTTTGTGTTAAATACTCCAGGCTATGCAATAATAATTTGGGTTTAACTGTAAGTATAAAATACAGGACTCCATTTGGCATCTTGGATAGCCCAGTGATTCATATAGAGGCTCCTGGATTCACTTATTGGCTTTGCTGGGAATCGAGCTAAGATAAATCTGTCTATAATGTGCCATGAGTCGCAAGAGAGGCAGCTCAGTTGGTTTCTGATGGAAACTAGAGCAGTGAAGTTCGAGAGGAGGGCATGGGAGGGTAGATGTCACATTCTGTTCAAGTGACTTTTTAAAATCTCTGTGGTTTACTTGATCTGACCATGACCTACTCTTATGTGCTAAAAGGTGACACAGTGAAGTCCTATTGTGCAATTCTTAGAGACTTATTTGGTTATTTCCTGGCCAGAAGCAACAACCTGTCATATTGTGACTCCCAGCACACATGCCAGCCAAGAACAAAGAATGAAAGGTGTTAATCTTTAGTCAAAATTGACCTGCTGTTAACACATTGATCTCTACTTTAATATCTACTTTAATATCAGTGAAAAGCAGAGATGACTCACCCATTACTACTGGTTACAAAGTATTCTTAAAAGTATGGCTGAGCATGAAGAATGCAGGTAGGAACCCTGGGTTTGATCCCCGCACCATATAAAACTGGGAGTGGTGGTCCACACAGATGTAACCCCAACATTTGGGAAGTGAAAAGGGAGAAAGAAGGTCAGATCTTCATTGTCTACATAAGTTGAGAAGGTCAGATCATCCTTGGCTACACATCAAAGTCAAGGCCAGCTTGGACTTGAAGAAAGCTGGTGTCAAAATAAATTAATAGACAATAATCTTCGTAGACTCACATTTTACCTGACCTATGAAATCACATTAAATTTAATTAAATATGCATGCTCATTCATTCTTTAGTGAACATTTATTATCTTCTTTAAGTCTATGCCAGCTTTGCTATACATTGGTGCTATATATTTCTTCTTTGAAGAAACTGATCAACTCCTATGGGGTCTCCAGTATCGTGGAGAGATTGACATTAAACATATTCTCCCAAAAGTCAATAATTCCAAACTATTGAAAAATGTCAAGAAAACATACAAATGACAAATGGACCCGAGTGAGGTAGAGAGGGAAGGCTAAGAATGTAATGGGTAAGTTGAGACCTAACAAATAGTAGCCTAATCTATAGAAAATAAGGAATTCCTAACTTTTTTTTCAGCACTGGGGACTAAGACCAGGGCCTTGTACATGATAGCTATGTAATCAAATATGGTTGTCCTATGTGGCCCATGCTGGCCTTGAACTTACTGTAACCCAGGCCACCCTCAATCTCACAATCAAATTGCCTTAGCCACCTAATTCTGAGATTCTAGGTATGTACCATCATGCCTGGTAAATGGGGAATAGCGTTAACTATGAATGTCAGCTACTAATAAACACAACATGTTTCATATTTCTAATACAATGAATTCTCCAGGAAAGCAAATTGAAGAAAGGTTGTACTGTTTTGTTCAAAACTTTACTAAACCTTGCTCAACGTGTCAGGAAATTATATTCTCAAAAGCAGTAGCATTCATTTCCCTTTGAAACACTAGCACAGTGCACCTCCCAGATGGGTAGCTGTCAGATCTGCATAGACTTGAGCGGATTTCAGCCCATACTTTATAATGTTGAGTATCTATTCAGATGTCTGCAGCCATTAACTGAAGCCCACCGCTTGAGTTTGTGATTTGCTCCATAAGTAAACATTTACAGACTGTTTTTTCTACCAGTGTGCCTCTCTGCATGTTCTTTAGCTTATACTGAATGTAGCCAATCTTTTGCTCAAGTTACTAAAGAAGAAACTCATTTTTGTCTCCCCCTGCAAATTCTTTCTCTGTCCCTTTTTGTTTGATAAATCACTACTTTTTCTGGTTGTCTTCCCTAAAACCTGGGTGTGCTCTGTTCGTTTATTTGGTCTTCCAGAGCATCTGCACTCAGGCCCAGAGATGTTGCAGAGGGGTATTCTTATTATACCCTTGCTCTTGTTTTGAGGAGAGCATCACATATGCCAGGCTCTTCCTGCAGACCTAGCTGTCCTGCTTGCCAGGATGTGGAGACTTCTCTGAGGTGCAAACGTCATTAAGGCTTACCAGCTTTTTTAGAACATGCTGCTCCCCAGTCATTCACCCCCCAGAATGCTGTATTACTTCTTTGGGTTACAATGATTTCTGCTGCACAGGCTTCTTCCATTTTCAATAGATTGATGGTTTGGGGGAAACGTGTGTGCTCTCTGGTCCTTCTGGGAATGCACAGCATAAGAATGAAAGGTGAACTAGTCATAAAAGATACCTAAACTTGGTAATAACTTGAATCCCATCTCTTACTCATCAGCAAACTTTGAACCTCGGGTTCTCAACTACAAAATAGGAATAATAATAATCCTTGCATGGAGCCATTTGTGCTGGAGATAGCTAGCATACGTGAACTGCCTGGACTATGGTTTCAACAGATGGACACAATTGTTATTATTATCACTAGCCTTTAAAAATCACCATGTGTGTTTATATATTTATACCTCATTCACCCCTACAATATTTTAGAGCACCAAATTCAATAATGTTAATAAAGTAATAAATGATTGTTTTACAGGATTTATCCCAATGTTTTATAATTGGCTCTACTCAGCTGTGTATCTACCCACTAAGAGTTGCAACCAAATCTGTCATTTGTACACAGTAGGATCCTAGAACATCTAAAACCTCGCAGGACCCTGTAAATGTTTCCTGAATCAATGAACCTAACCTTAAATTTCTATTCCCTTATAGAGGCCACAAGAAGAGAAATATCCTGTTGGGCCATGGCTGCTGGCGCTGTTTGTTTTTGTTGTCTGTGGCTCAGGTATGGTACTTAACTGAATTAAGCCCCTTTTCTTCACTGTCCTTGAGAAACTATGTTCTGTCCACAGCCTAAATACACAAAGAAGTATTGGTTTGGGGTCCAAGGTCCTCCCTGCCTTAAACCTTAATTTTAGTGGGTCTTTATTCAGTTCCTATTCCAAGTGTGCCGAAACAGAGTTGATACACTATCAAATCATAATCATAAAATGATTACAAGAAATTAAATGTGTTACATATATGCTGTGAAGTTCAGTTGAGTTGTTCTGTATACACACAGCCTATATAGAGCATTTGGAACAGAAGGTGAAATACCTATCTGTTCAAGATAAACCCACATTCCAAAGACAGGGAGGGACTTTACGCCTTAGAACCTTCTACAGAAAGCTCAACCAGAACAGAGCCTTTGACCTAAGCCACAGATCTGGGGATCTTGATACTTTGGGGTGGTAAGTTCAGAGAGCTGTGATTAAACACTCACAAATATATATACACATATGCACAAGGGATGTGAGCAAAGAAAAAAAAGCATGCAGTTCTGTTCAGTGCTGTTAGTGGAGCCTTGCCTGGGGCTCTTGGTACCAATGGACTACATTTTTTGCAATACTAATAGGTGGATATTACTTCTTCTAAACTCGAGGCATAGTGTCATGGGTCCCCTTCCTCCTCTGTCATCTCTGTTTCTGAGGACAGGGACCTCAAGAAGCCTGTGTCTTCCTGTGTAGGCTTAGGCATCCCACCAAGACACACTTCTGCTCCAATATCAAGAGAAGCCTATCACGACTGCAGGTCCAGCTACTTGAGCTCCAAGAGATTGCTTTCCCAAGGGAACAGAAGCCCCAGGGGGATGGAACACCTGAAGCACTTGGGGACAGCATCATCTTTTGAAATATTTTAAAGAGGACTCTATGTTTCAAGAAGAGAAAATTATCCACTCAAAAAATAAGAATTCTAACCCTCATCAGATTTTCTCTGGGGGAAGCTACCCAGTATGTGTGTGATTGCCTTATCACTGATTGGAATACATTCACCCAACTCCTGAATGTTTCCAAGAATGGGCTGCCTACTTCACAAAGAAGCAAAAAGTCTATTCCTGGCCAGGTACCATGGTGCATGTCCGTAATACTAGTACTTGGGTAGCTAAGGCAGGAGGACCATCATTTTGAGGCCAGTGTTGGGCTACCCAGAAAGTTCTAGGCCAACATTGGATGCACAGTGAGACCCTGTCTCAAAAACAACAACAAGAACAACAAAATTCTATGCCTGCTCTCTTTGGAAGGTGCACATATTTTTAATATGAGTGCCTGCTAGATCCAGACTGCACTCCCCTGGTGACTCAACCTTGCCTTAAAAGATACGCATTCTAAGTTGGGCAATAGTGGCGCACACCTTTAATCCCAGCACTCAGGAGGCAGAGGCAGGCAGATCTCTGTGAGTTCCAAGACGGCCTGGTTTACAAAGTGAGTTCCAGAACAGCTAGGACTATTACACAGAGAATCCCTGTCTCGATAAACCAAAAAGAAAAAAGAAAGAAAAAAGGAAGGAAGGAAGGAAGGAAGGAAGGAAGGAAGGAAGGAAGGAAGGGGAAGGGGAGAAGGAGGAGAAGGAGGAGAAGGAGAAAGAAGAAGAAGAGGAGGAGGAGGAAGGAAGAAGAAGGAAGGAAGGAAGGAAGGGAGGGAAGGAGGGAGGGAGGGAGGGAGGGAGGGAGGGAGGGGGGAGAGAGAGAGAAAGAGAAAAGAAAGAAAGAAAGAGAGAGAAAGAAAGAAAGAAAGAGAGAGAAAGAAAAGATGTGCATTCTAGACCTTTCTCCCAGACTCAATGACCTTCTTACAGGACAGCATTAGCAACTTCTGAAGACAGCCTGGAATTGTGACCACCGGGGCAGGAGGTTTGTCGCCACATTTACTGCCTCTGTTACCGTGACCTGAGTTTTCATTTTAACCTTGGTGCTTTTGAGTGTCACCCTATCAGCCATCCGCCCCATCCAGTCTTTATATAAGTCCCCTGCCCGCCTCAAAGATACATCTACACACCCTCTTTGCCCCCAACAAATCCTCTGTCCCTCTACACATTTCATTTTCCTCTGGTCCTCTTCATCGTCTCTAATGATCTCATTTCCTCACTTATGGTCTACTTCCTCCCTTAAGAGTGTTCAAGGGAGGCAGTGTTTCTTTTCCACGGAGTCTGTAGATCCTACACAGTACCTGACACACAGCAAGTGTGGAGGAGAAGGTGGTGCATGCTGAGATGGATGGCCAGGCACTGCCCATACTATAGGCACTTGGCCACTTTAGAAAGACAAAGTCTAGTTTTTGAGAGCTCATATAAAGCTCCATGATTTAAAACTTTTATTGTTGGCTGTCAGTTGTCTTTTCAAAGTGGCCAAGTTCACAAACATACAGAATCAGAGGCTTTCCAATGTTATGATCTACTATGCAATATGATATATTTAACACGCGACTCCTCATCAGCACTGCATACGTGGGAACAGTCTACACAATTGCAAGAGGCACAGCCTAGTAATGCAGTACTTCCCTCTGTATGTACATATGTGCATCTGGAATTCACAGCCTCTGGTGCTTTGCCTCTGATTTTTCACCTTTAGCATGTGCCAGCCTACATTAAAAAGTTATCTGTGCTCTTAGGCTTTATGACCAGTCTATAGACGGATGGACCTTGAACCTTGAGCTTTTAATAAAGTTATCCTTTCCCACCTTTATGACCTCTGAACATAAATTATAGCTCCAAGTCACCGATGAAAGGTCTAGACTTGGAAAAAACTGAAACACAGTGAGGCAGCCTCCTTCAACTTGACTTTGAACCTCTGCACCTTGTAGCCTGGCTCTATGCTGGGTTTTGAAACACAAACATCTTAGGAGCTTGTGGGCATTGGGGAAGGCAAGAAGGGGGGCTAGTGCAACCAGCAGAGAGCACACCACATTGATTGCATTAGTGATGTGGATAAGGGCCTTCCCCATCACACGGGCTAAGGAGGGACCTTCCTGCAGTTGAGCTGAGTTTGGACGAGAGCATTCAAACAGATGGGGTGAGGGAGGTGGCTCCGCCAGAGGGAACAGGATGTGCCATAAGGCACCCCACAAGCCCAGTCACAGTACCTCGTGTCCCTGTTGCCCAGGTCCTAAGTAAATACTAACTAATGCATGTTTACTTTCTAGCATCAAGGCTTTCAGTAAGGACATTGCAGCCCTCCAACCTGTCTGTCTGGGTGCAAGTCAGTAGAGCATTCTGATTTGGCTCCTTTTTCTCAAATCCACATCCGTTATATAAATATTACATTTCTATGACACTCCTAGAGTTCAGTCATTTCTCAGGGACCACGACTGTTGCCTCTACAGGCTTTGTTAGCTTTTCTGTGAGTCTGTCAGGTCCCTGGGGTGTGGACCTATAAGCAAGTCCTTGAATTTTGGATTAAAAGGGCTCAGAGAACAGATCACTTACTGTACCCATCCATCTCCTCCCTCCTTTTTTTTTTTTCTTTTTTGGGCGTATGGAAGATAAGACCCAAGGCCAGACATTTTCCCCCTGTGCCACATACCCACCCTTCCACTATTCTTGGGATTCCTCGTTCAGTCTCTCTAGCTAGACCTATTTGCTTTTCCAGACAGGTGAACTATGGGAGCTGAGATGCCCTACCTTTTCTGTCCCCTCTTAATGCACTGCCATTGTCCCAAAGCATTGGGCTCATCTCTTTTCAAGTTACAACTAAAAATAGTATGCACATCACCCCCTCCCACCCCACCCCACTTCTCCTTTTAACAGCTGTACTACTGTTTTCATACACCTCAGCTGGAGTTGGCCACGGCTCTCACAGAGCTGGACCACTCCTCCTGGTTGGTCCCCAGTGTACTACCCTTCCGTCTTTGTACGTGGCCCTTTCTAAACAGAACATGTCATGGAAAACTCGATTGTTCCTCCAGATCTGTCCCTGTTGCCAGCTGTCCAGGATTAGTCAGTTCATCTTGCAGGACCTTTCCAGCTCTTGTCTTTCTCCCCTTTCAAAGTCAAGGACTACACTTCCCGCCCCTCTTGTCTCTCCATTTGAAAAGATGTGATTTTTGTCAACCCTAGCCCCTGTATTGCTCCTTTAGGTGAGTGATGAGCCTTCCTACAGGCACTGGAATGCTAGAAACCCTCATCCCTGGAGTGTCTGGCCAGCGTCCCTGTTCTAAAATCCAGCACCGCGAAGATGGTCCCTTCTCATGTCTCTTTGCAGCACAGATGCAAGCATCCTGCTGTTCTTGCCTGCCATGCTCATGCAAGGTGCATTGGAGCTTCGTGAGGGAGCCCCACACCTCTGCATGCCCTCTCCACCCTCTGTGTCGTCTTCGAACGTGATACACCCCCTGGTGTAGGCAAAAGCTTTGTCCCACCAAGTTCCCGTGACAGCTTCTAGGTCTTCTTGCCATCTGTGAGCTCCTGGATTGAGTTTCTCTTACTTTGCATTCTCTCCTAGAGACATTGAGGACAAGATAACATCTCCTCTGAGTAAAGATATCGATCATCTATCCTAATCTCTTGGAAGTCTTGTGCCTTTCATTCTCTTATTTTATTAGCCTACTTTCCTAGATGATGATTGGTTGAGTGAAGTGCCCTTTTTAGAAATAGTGTCAGAGTACTGATGGTAAATAATATTCAGGTCAGTCAGGTAGTAAGAAACACATTTTCTATTTTTTTATTTTTTCTCACCGTAATCTCAGAGAGAATTAGGGCTGGCAGGAAGCTAGTGTTTTTAACAGATGCTCACTTACTGGCCACTCTTGCTCCATTATGTGGAAAAGCTGGTTAACAAATCTATGAAACTCCTGTACTACTCCTCAGCATTCCCTTCTGTGGCCTTCCTCGTCTGGTGCATTTGCCTTTTCTGGAGTCTTCATCCAAAGGCTTCAGCACAGACCCACATCCAGGACGTGCCATCCCCACACTGAGAAGTCAGGTGAAGCTACAGGCCCCCTGGGGCTGCCTGAGGCCACCACCTCCCAGCCAAACCTGCTCTTGCTTCTCGCCAAGGTAGCTGGCTACGACCTCCGACAATTACCATGAAGAAAGGCAAGTATGGAGGTTGCCCATGTGCACCTGCAGAATAAGTATATCTCCACTTTCTGAGACTGCAAAAGCTGCCTCCAGCGAGGGACAAGGTGTCTCCAGCAAGGGACTTCTTAGCAACCATGTAAGAGGCCTCAGAAAGAAGGAGAGTAAAGAGTCTGCCAGATATGAGGGTTCAAAGCCTGGATCCTCTGGAGTGAGATGAATGGCACTGGACAAGATAGTACTCTCTCCATGTTGCTTTTCTTTTTCTGTTTGTTTATTTGTTTGTTTGTTTGGTTGGTTGGTTTTTTAAAAAGATTTATTTATTATGTATACAGTGTTCTGTCTGCGTAGAAGAAGGCACCAAATCTCATTACAGATGGTTGTGAGCCACCATGTAGGAGCTGGGAATTGAACTCAGGACCTCTGGAAGAGCAGCCAGTGCTCTTAACCTCTGAGCCGTCTCTCCAGCCCCATGTTGCTTTTCTTGTTAAGAAAATGGAGATAAGAGCCAGGCGTGGCGGTACAGGCCTATAATTCCAGCACTTACTCAAGAGGCTGAGGCAGAAAGAGCGAGACTCTGACTCAGGGGGATGGGAGTAGAGAAAAGCAGTCAACCACAGGTGTCGCATGGTTCTGGGGATCTGGCCCGTTACAAGCTCAAGCCTGCCATCATCCATCACAGATACCAGTCCCTTGTAGAAAATGTCAGTCCTGCTATGGAATACTTAGTTAGTCTCACATCACTCCTTCTCCAGGCTGTGTATCTAATTGATGGGTCTAGCCTCAACTTCCCACTCTTGATCTATCAGAAAACCATCAGCCTGCATGCCTGCCTGCCTCTTGCCCCTGAGGATGAATGAGAGCCATTCTCAAGGCTAAACCTGTTTCCTCATTCGATAAAACATAAGCACCCCCACCCCCAACACCCAAGAAGAAGGAAGTACCACTCTACGGACCAACCTCAGCAAATAGTGGTTTATACTTCAAATTGAGCATTTAAAAAAAAAAAAAAACAAAACAAAAAAACCTTTTTCATTTCCTTAAAGCAATGCTCATACACTCCCATTTTGGGGAGTTTTCCTTGTGAAATTCAAAACACTAGGAATCACGTATTCTTTTGAGACTACTGTTGTCCAATGGGGACATCTCAGGACCATTTCTTGCTTTGTTAAATGTTGTTTAATGTCATAGCCAGCTTTATTTTTATTAATATTATATAGATTATGTCTGAAATGAAAAACAAACCTGCTCTTCGTCTGGGATTTGGAAATGCTTGAGCCTGCTGAACTGGCTGGATTTGTTTCTCTCTACTTAATCTCTTCAGATCCTGCCCCCTATTGAAGCCTAAAGAATTCAAGGGCCCTGCAGGAGATTGTGCACCACCCCACCCCCTGCCTTGTCCCTCTTTTTATCTTCTTCTTTTTTTTTTTTTTTTTTTTTTCAATCAGTGAGACCTTTTTGCAGATAAGCATCTCCTGGAACAGTCAGTCTTGGCTTTCAGAATCGCCTCCGCTAGAGAATGGTTCATAGCGTCAGAGGAGTACTTGTTGTTTTTTTTGTTTTGTTTTTTGTTTTTGTTTTTTGTTTTTTTTTTTTTGTTTTGTTTTGTTTTTTATCTCAAGACAAGCTTCCTCCGGAATGTCTGCCTGTGACTGTTCCCTGCAGAGATACTGTCACACAAACACTGCTGTCTGCTGTCTCAAGCCTCCTGCAGGCATGCACACTTGACACCATCCCCAGACCCCTGATGTGTCCCATTGTGGCTGTTTCTGCATCAAACCATAATGCCCTGGTTGTTTCTCATCCTCTTCCTCGTTGGTCTTGGTCAGTGTTTTTGTTTGTGATGCTGAAGGCTGAACCAGGGCCTCTACACATGCAGAGGGGTAACACTACCATTATTAGGCTACACTCCCAGCCCTCAGCTCTTCAACGCTATTTTAAAAATGATTCTTAGACAGTAGGTAGCAACAGGTTAGTGATGTCTGCCATGAACATACTGTGGTCACCAAAGCCAGATCCTCACCTTTGTTGTCCCCAGGCTAAACTTTTTGTAGTATTCACAGAACAACTGTGTTCAATGCTTTCCACTTCCTTCCTTGACCAGATGTCTCCTAAACATTCGGTCTTTTCTTAATATTGTATCTGGGTGGTTTTTAAATTTAGATTTAGCACATGCATGCATCTGGTGGTCTTACAGCCCTACTTACCTCTCCTGAACCCAGTGGCAAAGAGAGGCAATCCGAGGCATTCTCTTTGTGGCAAAGGTGTATCCTGTTGCGTCCCTGGGTAGACTTCAACTGAGATCGCTGGAGCCACTCCATCCCAGCATCCTTTGCCTCTCCGACAGACCCTCTTAAATACCAGTCACACCTCAGTTCCTTCCCAGGATATTTCTCCCTTGAGTATTTATTTCAATTTTATTTCTCGTCTCTGGCCAACCTTAATATTGATTACCTAATTAGAAGTGGAGAGATTTAAGGATTCCCAAAGCCTGGACATTCTTGCATTTCCCCATCAGAGGGAACTTGTAGTGGATAGGGTTAACCAATGACCATTATTTCCAGCATACTTTTCTGTATTGTATGAATTTGCCAGTGAGTTTGTATTTTATAATCAGAACACTTTCTGAGAACAAACCCTAGATGAGTGCTTTTCAGCACTTTTTCCTTTGGAAGGCCTAGGACACTGCTCAAAACTCAATAAATTAAGAGAACTGTTGTAATCGATGTAGTGGTGCATGCATGTTTTATGTGTCTATGTGTGTGTTTATATGCATATGTATTATTAGTCAATGTGTAGGTTTCTACATGTGTATAAGACATTTAAGTTCTGTGTTTCTGTGCTTGTATATGTATTTGTGTATTTATGTGTTTATATATGTACTGATATTCTATGTGTTGATGTGTAGGTTTCTATCTGTGTGTATTTACATACACCTATCTGTATTTCTGTATCCATGTGTTTACGTGTGCATATGTTTATTGATGTGTAGATTTATATATGTGTGTGTTGTGTGTATTTGTGGATTTCTATGTTTCTATGTGTTTGTGTCCTGCATATGTGTTTGTATGTCCATGTGTATATTTGCTATATGGGCTTCTTATATGTATGATTATGTGTATGTTTAGATTTCTATGTGTTTGTGAATGAATGCAAAGTCATGTGTATTGTGTATGTGTGTGAATGTCTGTGTGCATGTGTGTAAGTTGTGTGTCTGTGTATGTGGGAGGAAAGGGTGTGTGTTGAGGAAGGTGTCTGCATATGTATGTCTATATGTATTGTGTTTATGTATGAACATGTATGTGTGTCTGTGTGTGTGTGACTATGTATGTGTGTCAGTGTGTATGTGCCTATGTGTGTGCCTGTGTGTGTTTATATGTATGTGAGTGTATCTGTGTGTGTCTATCTATCTTTATGTGTATTTGTAATTGTGTGTGTCTATATGTCTTTATGTGTGTATGTGTTTGTATGTGTCTATGTATTTATTTCTGTGTATGTGTGTTTGTATGTATCTATGTGTATGCACGTATCTCTATGTCTATGTGTTTGTATGAGTCTATGTTTTTGTCTGTGTGTGTAGGCCTGTTGTCCTGTGTTGCTAGGTATTCTGACTTTTGTATCTGTAGAAAGCGGCGACCACCTTTGCTCACCAAATCGTAAATTGGATCTGGCCTCTCACCCCAGAGTTAAAGCCTTCTCTCTGAGCACAGAGCCTGTTCTATTTCTTTGGTGCCATGCAGCCAGCCAGCTCCCCTGTTTCTGGGTGGGGACATTGCTTTTGTTGGTCAGTTGACAGGCTGCACTCTCCTGGACTCTCTGGGGACTCTGCCTCGGGGGTTGGGTATGAAGACAGAGATAGCATGTCACAGGCAAGTCCTTTTTTCAGGACAGCCATTTTAGAACTGATGTGCAGTGATTCTCCGGGTGTTGTCGGGCCTGAACTCTTCCCCGTGCCCAGCCTCAAGTGTCAGATAGTCCAGCTCTGTTGCTGAGTTGATGCCCTGAGACATCTATTTCCGGTAGGACCACATCCTGACCTTTCTTAAGTCTGGCCTTTTATGTTCAGAATGACATGGGGGAGGGAAAAGACTGAGTCATGAATACGCCAGAGACGTGAAGAAGGACAGAGAATTCCCAGTAGTGTCTGCTGCCCTGTATTTCATGTGACCCTCATCTGGTCACCAGCTTTGTGGTGACATGTCTTTGAACCCAAGGCTCAGCCACCAAAATAGGGCCTTTTGCAACAGCTAAGCCCTTTACAAAAGGCTGCTGTTCTCTGGGACCTTCCAGGAACACAGGAGAAGGTGTGCATGTTGGAGGGTGTTGGTTGCAAGCCACCAAGCGGACAGAGTCCAGCTCCGTTGCATTCCAACCCCAGACCCAACCTCTACTGGAACCTGGGTCTGCCACTGACTTCCCAGCTGCATGGCCGTGTCCAAGTGACCGAGGCCCGCTCTAAGCCTCAAGCCCCCCACGGTTAAAGAGGATGGGGCTGGTTCTGAACTCACAATCCTCATGACAGCTCCTCCTGAGGACTGACAGTTAACATATCAAATGCTCAGTGGCAGCATGGGGATGGTTTTATGTTTGTTTGTTTGTTTTATTGTAATGATGTAGCTGGCTCCTCTTCATACGGCCCCCCTCCCTCCCCCTGCCCCTCCCCCTGCCCCCCCTCCCCCTCCCCCCCTGCCCCTACCCCTACCCCTACCCCTACCCCTCCCCCTGCCCCTCCCCAGTTAAGTCCTGACCAAGGTTGTAAAAGCTTACACTTTTTCAGTCACCCTGCTTCATGCTGGTGCAGACATGCGTGGTGGGGATCTGAGCTAGCAAACAGCCTGACCGGTCTTGACCAGCTACATCTAACTGGGAGAGCTGGGGACAGAGGGAACCAATTCTCCGCTTCTAGAAAGAACACATTTTGAGCTGGCCCACGGAGTGGGAGCAAGGCCTGTTCCTACTATTTCACTGACCATCTACTGAGGACTCATTGTAATGCCAGGCTCTGTGCGTTTTCCTTCCTAACCACACAACCCCTACAGGGAGGCTGCTACACCCCTTTCCCAGACCAGAAACTGTCACACATAGAGAAAACCAGCCAGAATTTCATATCTAAGCATTAAGATGACTAGTTCCCAAATCTAGCTTTTTGAGACACCCTCCCCACCAAGCCCACGTGACCCTGTGGCCTACGGTTAGTGCTCTGGACTCCGGGACTTCAATCTGCTTTTTCTTGCCCCACAGTTTCCTCTCATATGATTTTCCTAAAAGCACTATGGAGCAAAAGTTTGCTAATGTTAGGCCTTGGGTATGCCTGCATTGAGAAGAGTTCCTGTTAAAGCATCCTCTGGATTCAGCTGCCAGAGAACTGTGTTTTCTAAACATTCCAGATGTCTAACCATCTGCTCCCAAATGAGAGATCTTTCCCCAGCTACCAGCTGCTCTTTCATTTCCCAGACACAGACTGACCTCTCATTGGTTCCCCAATGTTCTACTCCCCTCCTCCCTCTTTCCTGGAAACTTGCTCCGGGAGAGACTTGAATCCAACCATGTTTGCAGGTTGACCACATAAATACTGGCTTTTCCTGGAGACTGGCAGAACGTTCTGGAAACTGTCCCCAGAAGGAGTCACCCCCAGAGAGCATCCTGAGGTGCGTGAGAACCGGACACCCCCAGAGGATCAAGATGGACAGTCTGGAGGAGACATCTCCGCAGCCATCAGCTCTCCCAAGGTGACCCATGGCACTTTCGTCACGTGCCCCATGTGGGGTCTCTTCCTGGGAGGACATCCCTGTCTTTGTTGGTGACACTTGCCTTTTGACATCTTCTTGCCCCTAACCCATCTCTGGCATCTCTCTAGTCTTTCTTCCCTGGGACAGCCCTTGGAAAATGGTGCCTTGCTTGCCTGTGTCTTCGTGTTTCTCCTTCCAAGAGCTTACTGGGTCACCTTTGCTGTGCCTTGTCTCCTGACACCTCTGCCTGTCTTTCAGAGGACCCATGCTTTCCTTTATCCAACCTTTATTCATCTCTTTCTTAATAAAGAATAAAGTTCAATTTCTGCAGCTATCTTATCTGCCGAAAGGATATTGAACTGGCCTGCCTTGATCTCTTCTGAGCAGCTCTCTGGATCTCTTATCAAGAAGTATTTATTTACCGCAAAAATGGCCTTGAGCTTCCCATTGGAGCAGAGTCCTGGCCTCTGTCCTTTTCCTATGAAACACAGCCCAGGGGTGCATGCACATTCACGGTTGCAGCTACATCGAGGCTGGCTCCATTTCTTAGCTGTTAGGAATAGTAAAGTTGTGAACACAGATGTGCATGCAACTCTGGGGTGTGATGGCTTCCATGTGCCCACAACCAGTTGATATCCCCACCATCAGTGCATCGGGCTCTTTCTTTCCTACTTTCTCACCAGTGTTTGTGGTCATTGTTCTGTTTTTCCCGATGGCAGCCATTCTGACTGGAGTCGGGTAGATTCCCAAAGCAGTTTTGATTTGCGTTACCTTAATGGCTAAGGATAGTGATCATTTTTTTTTTTAAAGGCTTAAGAACTGTCTATTTAGTTCATTAGCTGATTTATTCACTAGGGGTAGGGTTTTTTGTTTTGTTTTGTTTTGTTTTTCATTTGTTGATTGGGTATTTGATTTTTCTAGCATCTGTGTTTCAACACGTTCTCAGAAGATCGTGGCATACACTCATGTTTAAGATTATCTGCTCCAAGGTGTCAAAGACATCCTTTCTAAAGAAATGCCTTTTGAGTTTATGGAGAAAGTGGGTCTTGTGGCAGGAGAGAGCACATATTTTTTGGATAGAAAGAATGGCCTAGGATAAAGCCTTGTGGCTGAGCCAGAGAGTTTTGGAAATCAGGAGGGAGTTTCTAGGCAAGGGGAAGAATTTTCCAGGTGACTCCAGACAGGTAGGCAGGCACAGAATCTGTCGGTCTTCAGAATTTAGCAAGAAATTGTTCCTGGTTTGCTTTAAACAGGGGGTAACCCGCATCCTCTCTGCTTTTGGTTACAGGCTAAATCTGGGTGTCTTGCAGGGAAGGGATGGAAGAGGAGCCTTAGTAGTGCAGTTAGAAGTCATTGTAGAGTTCAAGAACAATGGTAGCAGCTCGAGCTAGGGTGGGATCTCGGGAGATGGAGAGAAGAGTACATATCCCAGGCTATCCATGTACAGTCCACAGGGCATCATCAGTTGGAAGGCCATGGATGACAGCAGAGTTCTGTGTTAACATGTGAGATAATGTCACCAACTGTGTCAGCAGGAGGGCAGAGTGAGAAGTCTGGCAGTGATTAGAAGATAGAGTGACTACCTGCGGCTCAGAGGATGGAGAGTCCCATTGTGCGTGATCACAGCTCAGTGGCCCTTAGCTCTGTGGGCCAGGACAGCTCACCTCAGGGGAAAGGATATACCGAGGAGAGGCCAATCACTAAGCTTGTGGAGGGATTTCAGTGTTCAAGCTCAGTGTGTGGTGGAGGAAAATAAGCCCATAAAACACCGAGAGGAAAGAGCCAAAAAGAAGAAGCAACAAGGCTAAGGACATCCCAAAGGCGAACGGGGAGCATTTCAGAAAGGGGAGCACTTCAGACAGGGGAGCACTTCAGACCGGGCACCCAGTGACAGGGAGGAGGGAAGTGAGGCAAAAGGAGGCTGAGGAGTCTCCATCACACTAAGCGATACAGAGTCACTGTGACTTCAGTGAAGAAAGCAGAAGGCAGGATGATTGAGACGGGACTACAGTGTGAGGACATGGGGAGAATGGCTAGGCCATCTGTAGAGATGCGAACCAGCTGTAGGGAGGTAGAACATCAAACACACTAAAGCTTGAGTCGGTTGAGAGAAGGAAGGTGAAGAACCTTGAGGTGCCATCACCTAAGGTCTCTGCGGGTCAAGATCCAAACACAGATGGGCAGGTGCCACTCACCCTGGCAGATCCTGCTCCTGCAGAGACTTCCTGGGGCCTCTGTTTGTGACCCGCCCAGGACCTGGTGGCTGGCCTGGAATGGCCGCCTCCCTGCCCTTTCTTGGCATCTCTCTCCCCCCACCCCACTGTCTAGTCTGCCCTCAGCCTCTCTCCTGCAGCCTGTCCAGCTGTTTTCTCAGCTTTGTTCACCCACTGTTAAGTTATTAACTTGTCAGGGTCTGGACTCCCTGCTTCCTTTCCCTCTTTGATCTCACCGCTGGCTCCCTTCCTGTTTGCAGCATGGAAAGTCAGCATGTAGAGGGCCGGGGTCACAGTGCCGGTCAGTGTTGGCGGGCACACAGAAAAACAAGCAAAATAATTGGTATAAAATGTAGAAAAGTTCTTGAAGACATTGATACCACTGGGAAAGGAATAATAAACATCCTCATCTCGCCATGGTCTTAGATGTGAACTTAAAATAGACTTCAGCCAGTCATTTCTCCAAGAGGGGGTTGTTCTGTAGGCAAATTAAAAGTAATAAATACTTTGTATGCTAATTCATGCCTTCAATTAGGATCAGATATCACAACTACTTTTAAATACTCGAATCAGCAAATTGTTTAATATATGTCTTGGCACTCTAAGGCTCACCAATTTTGTCTAATATTCCTTAGACTGAGAGCAGTTCTGTAAAGTAAATCAGGTAGCCTTATCCTGACCTAGAACTTCTAAAGTCACAAATTAACTTAATAGGAAGTGCACTAGACTGAGACATAGCCTGTATTCTACCCAGTGACCTATGGCCCCCTGATCCTCAGATGAGATTAAAGAAAGGTAACTTTTTAGCATTAATCAGGGGCAGGTAGATTTTTACATATATCACCATATTTATTCTTGGGAATCCGTGGTCTTACAGAGAGCGTAGAACTCAGAACTGTTCCCCAAAGTTGACACTTTATCAGGATGCAGGTGGCAGGTGAGCGTCACCTGCATGGGCAAGTTGTAGTCACTGTTGTAATAGTAATACAGGTTCGGTGTCTAATCCAAAAATTTGAAACCCAAAATGTTCTCAAATCTAAAAGTTTTTGAGCATTGACATGATCCCACAAGCGGAAATTCTTCATTTGACCTCATGAAATGAGTGGACCACAGACAAAATTCAGGTGCACTAAATATACTGTATAAAATGATCTTTAGGGGCTGGAGAGATGGCTCAGTGGCTTAGAGCCTCTTAACCCACTTCCCAGCACCCACATCAGGCAGCTCACATCCACCTCTAAGTCCAGCCCAGGGTTCTGATGCCTTCTTCTGACCTCCAAGGGAGCCAGCATACACATGGTGCACATACTGATGAGCAGGTACACACATGCTCACACACACACACACACACAGAGAGAGAGAGAGAGGGGGGGGTAAGAAAGAAATCTTCAAGCTAAATGTTCTAGATATAAATGAAACATACATGACTTTCGTGTTTAGACTTGGGCCTTATTGCTTTAGTAGCACATTGCATATGTATAAACAACTTCAAACAGAGAGAGAGAGAGAAATCTGAAATATTTCTGGTCCCAGTCTGTTCCAGTAACTGCAGCAGTTATGACATGCATTGTATTTTCAGTGTGTGAAGAGCCCTCACACATGTTGTATCACCTGATGCCTGTCACTGTGAACATGCTACCAATGCTGGTATTTGCTTCCCAGAAGACAGGGACTAGCCGGAGAGACATCAACTGGCTTGAGAAGATCAGGATGACCCTCAGCCCAGAACATGATGGATGTGCATGCATGTTTTTCTTACCGTGATTTGAGTATCTAGCTCCCCCGTGCCATCCCTCCTGAGTCAGAATACCAACTGCTTGTTTAATCTGTACTTCTTGTAGGGCTTGCTGGGGAGACAGGAAAGTTAGGTGTTTTTGGTTTTGTTTTTGTTTTTTCAAGTTTATAAGTTCTGGTAGGAAACTTATAAAGCCAAGGACCCAAAGTTAGCCAAGGAAACTTTCAAGCAGAGCCAGAATTAAAGATCATAACTTGCTGAACTAACTCCTTCATGGTATCTGACAGTCCTAACAGTCTTTGCTTAAAGTTGATGCACAGCAACAAAGTAACAGTGTGTGAGTGCAGTAACACCAGAGATGGGAGCAGAGACAACAGTATAGAGACAAAAGGGTAAGGAACTGGACCAGGTGTGCAGGTGTCCAAACACTGTGCTGCAGCAAAGGATCATTAGCTATTGTTTTTCATAGTGATACGTGTGCTCACTGGATAGTCATGAAGAGATAATGTTAGGGCATGATTAGGTTTTCCAGTTCAGGAAGATGATGATGTATATATATACAGTGTATCTATAGGAAAATGTCCCCCCTGGGGAATGCATTAGCACTTATTTATCTTAAAATCTAGCCCTCCGAGGAAGACTTCCCAGGCTCTCTGTGGCATTTCTCCTTGTTTCTAAGCACAGCTCCTGTACACATCACAGTGTTGAGCATCCCAGCTGCAAACCCCTGAGATGTGAAATTCTCTAAAATCTGAACTATCTGGTGATGACGTGATGCCACCAGTGGGAAGTTCAATACTATGAAGCTTTGCTTCATGTATAAAACCAGTAAAAATGTCATGTAATTTACCTTCAAGCTGTAAGCTGCATATGAGACCTAAGTGAAGTCCATGGTGAGGGCTGGGGCCCATTCCTAAGAAATTTCCCAGTATATATGCAGATATTCCAAAATTCAAAAGATTTCAACACTCTGGTCTCAAGCATTCGGATAAGGCTACCATGTAGCCTTCAGGTACCCAGTCCCATGAGGTGATATCACCCCAAATGACTCATTTCCTGGGAGTTCCTGAGAGCCCAGCTCAGGAAGTGGACTTTCCTGGGTATTTGGGGGGATGCATTTGTGCAGAGAAGGAATGAGGCTCTCAACAGTTCCGTGTTGATTCTGTTTTTAATCCAGTGATTCAGTGGGTGATGCCCAGCCTCCCTCTACAAAGTGGAAGTCAAAAATATTAGCACGTTTGGAGTTGCTTTTCTGAGTATTATCATCATCTTCACCATCATGGCGAGCCACCAATTGCTAGGGAAGATGTTTTAAAAAGCAGAAACAATAGAACATAAGCAACACACACCCCCTACACACACACACACACACACACACACACACACACACACACACACACACACGGCTTTCTTTTCCCAAAAGCCAATAGCTAGAATCAGGCTAGGCATTACTTAACTAGTTACCTCCAGGCACTCAGGAGTTCTCAGTGGCCTTCAGGCTCTTCTTACCCTGCTCCATATCCCACCAGCCCAGCTAATTAAAGGTGGAGCCCTACACTAGTCAGTGTTGCCCTCCATGAGAGAAAGTGGGCTTCAGAGTCACAGGGACGCTGAAACACAGATGTGTTCAGGGTCATGGGCAGCAGAGGCCAGCGTTGTGTGTGTGCTCTGAACACCTAGCCTGCCTCCCCCTCCACTCCCAACTGGTTGTTTCACAGGTCATGGCCGTTTTGAAAAGGCAGACTCACTGACGTGCTTAATGCATTCAGTTTCTGCACGAAGGCCCACATCTCTCTCCCCAGCAGCCCCAGAATATAGATGGGGAAGGAGGCCAAGGCTATCTTCCATGCCTCAGGGATTTCTGGCTGCAGCTCCTGGTGGAATTAGCAGAAGTTATCTAGTCATCCCAGAGGCATCCATCAGCAGCCAGAGCCAGGCTGTCTTTTGGAAAGAAATGCACTGACCCTTTGTTAACGTAAACTCTTGTTAGGAAGTATCTAATCAGCTCAGAGCCAGCCAGTGAGAGGCAGGGTCAGCAGAAGCCAGGTACTGGGTGGGCTGGGTTTCCAGCGTTAGGCTGTCTGGTATCTGAGCTGTCTGTTTTCTTTCCTTTCCCAGCTATCTTCCAGATCATACAGAGCATAAGGATGGGCATGTAAGAAAGCCAGGGCGTTGGCTGCTGCTGCCCTGCTGCTGGCAGGTGGAGGGCCACGGAGATCAGCAGGTCTACAGCAAGCGAACGAGCCGCGGGCAATAGAAAGGAGGTCCCCTGTTACTCCCTCCCACTCCATGGTGGAGGTTTGACCAAATTGCCTTCGCACAGGACATCTCCCTGCATCTGTGTCCTCTAGTGGAAAGGACTCTGCTCTTGCCAGCCCGACTGGAAGCCCCATTGTGGGGGTGGCTGTAATGCTCCCTGTCCGGTTCCCCGGGTTTCACTGTGGTGTGCATGTGGCCCTCTGAGCGACTGCCCATTTACATCCTGCCAATACGGTCTCTTCTCTGTCAGGAATTGGTTTTACAAATAAATGTCTTCATTCAACCTTAATACCGTGAGTGAGTTACTGCGCAAAAGTAAACCGCAGACGAGCTCAAGACGGACGGACACCCCCCCCCCCCCCCCCCACCCCCATCCCCCGGCGAGGACTTGGTTATGCAATGGAGAACCAGACAGAGCAGGGTTTACTGCATCCCACCCAGACTCTCCACACCATTGCCCGGATGCAGCAGTAGGCAGTTCTGATGGTGTTGCTTTTATCACACACTTGAGTTGTTTTTAAAAGTGAGTGTGTGTGTGTGTGTGTGTGTGTGTGTGTGTGTGTGTGTGAGTTTGGATATTATTTATCTCTTATTTAGGTTTTGATGTTCTTTCCCTCCTAAAGGCCAGAAAAGGAGCCTATACTGTGTGTGACAGTCTGATTAGCCCTTATCTCCCCATGGTCTGCCTGGGAACAACACAGAGCAGATGTCTCAGGCCTCGTGATGAAAACCACCCTACCCCAGGGCCCAGCAGCTGACTCCAGAGCCCTGAAGTGCAAGTGTCTCCAGCACTGTGGTGGGCAGCAGGCCCTCCTCTATCTCCCAGCTTTCTCCCAGCCTCTAAAGGCATAATGCTCTACACAGGAGGGAGTTACAGGAACAGCCCCAGAGATCTTAAGCAGGATTAAGGGTAGCTACATGCAACCTTAAGCATGCCTGTAGTTATTTGATTCCATCTCTGTATTGGCATTCTGTTTTTCATGTTTTTAACACTAGGAGAACTTTAAAAAGGGAAGTGTTGGGAGTGGTTCGTAAGCCTCTGTAAACGGCACGTGTCAGACCACTAGTCTCACCTGGACCTTTGGTGGTGTTCTGGAAGGCTGTCTACCCTCCCACCTTCTGAGTCCCCAGAGGACCCCTCTCCTCTCCATCCTCCTTCCTTCCCCACCAAGAAGGCAACACAACTGTTCCCCAAATCAGCACCCCAAGCCCAGGTTGTCAGCAGCCCAACTGCTCACCAAGAGGCAGAAGAAAGCTTCGTGTCCCAGGCCCCCCTGCCCAATCACCCCCTTTGGACTCCAGCCGTGTGTTTTTGTCTTTCTCCTCATTGCCTTGATTGAAAGTCTACCTCCCACACACCACCGAGTCTGTGACTAGGCCAGGGCATTGTGGCCCAGTCTTGAAGACACTCCATTTCCCTGTCCTTGATACAGACTTCCCCATGATGGCCTCCGTCAAAGGGGATTGGTCGATTATCCTCATTTCAAAGGGAAGCTGGAGCTTCTGCAAAGGTCAGCTCCAGAGAGACCCAGAGACCCAGCTCAACGCCAGGTGACAGAGATGTTGGGTTGGTCAGCCACCATCCATAAAACCACCCACCAATTGGTTTTGTTTGTTTCTGGGTTGCCTCCTGGAAGTGTTTGTCCTTAACACTCTGGTGACTGATTCCATAGTCCTCTCCAGACACAAGAGCTGCCGCAAGCACCTGAGGATCACTGCTGATCCATGCTGCTCAGCGGGGGATGTAGTCACATGACTCCTAGTCAGAAATAATCAGCTGCCCACTGGGCAGCACCCCCACTTCACAATGGTGCATGCTCTCACCTCTAGTACACGCTGATTTGCATACACTAACTTTTTAACATGCCGGTTGCATGTTTTACAACTGATTTTATAGTTCAGAAATGGGTTTCACACAGACCCTTAGGAACTTTGAACTGCATGGGAAGTGGAAGCATTGGGTGGGACAGGTAAAGTGGACTCCATGGGTAGGAAAACTGGGATCCTACTCATAGCAAGCCTAATGTGACATCCTCCATCATAGTCCATACCACTGGCACCTAACGCACACCTTCTCTGGGGCTTAAGGTACATTATCAGATAGTGCCGAGAAAGTAGGGGGCATGCGAGCCTGCAGATGCAGCACGACCTTAAACCCACTTAAAAACACTGAAAGAAAGCCACTCGATTAGAGGATGGTGAAGAAGAGGCCACCAGGTTTTTATGACTAGAGACCTCTGACTAAGCAGATCAAGTGAACCAGGTCCCGTTCCAATATTAAGACAATAAGCTGAAAGGCAGCTGCACCGGAAGCCTGATGACTCTGCACACTCACATTGGCTTCCCTCACACAAGGGCCAAGCAGGCTGGAGAGGCCTTTTCCCCAAAGAGCGGCTCAGTTTCCAGGTGCTGCTACCATGGCAACAGAAGTCATCTCGTCATCTCAGCACTGCCGACGGTGGGAGGCAGAGGGCAACAGGTCTGGCCTTGGCCTAAAAGTGGCACCTCCTCTCCAGTCAGCCATAGGACCCAACTAGTCACATGATCCAATCACTGCACAAGGAAGTCTGGCGACATCAAAGCACACGTGACTGTTTGGTGAGCTCTGCTTTTGGGAACCTCCACTCATGGTACTTTCTGCATGCTGTGTCCTAGGTATATAATATATAGGGGTCACTTGTCTTAAGTACTTAATCTGGCCATACATCTTTGGTTTCTGGAGTTGCAACCCTGTGTACATCTGTTGGATAGGGATTGCAGGCTTTCTGTGTGCCCCTGGAAGGTAATCATGTGATTTATCACCCAAACCAGGATACTTTTAAACACACACACACACACACACACACACACACAAGCATTATTAATCATTCTAATGGGATACCAAGATGAGTGAACTGGGGCTGTCCCAGTCACATTAAGTGGCATGGTCAACCCCCAGCTGCAGCAAATGTGCAAATCTCCATTTCAGGGCATTGTGTTAAAGAGGGTTTGGAAAACATGCCCAAGGTAGAAACAGCCAGACCCAAACTGTCAGTCTTCCCTACCCCAGGACAGAGGAGTGGGTTTCTTTACGTGTCTACTCACGCCACCTAATAAAGAAAATAGTGCCTGGAGTTCAGTGAATATCCACGGAGCACATGAAGAAACAAATGAATGGCCCCTTGGCGAGCCCATGATATTGGCAAGGCTCAAGCCACAGAAGGCAGACTCGAATCACAGGATAGCTCACAAGTGGAAGTTTGGGTCCTGGCTTCTTGCCCATCACTTTGTTTTCTGGGCCTCAAAGTGCTCACGAGTGTGTTTAAAGATGCCTGCCCTTCTCAAGGCCATTGTAGGAAGCAAATGGTACAATATATGTCTCATTGCTCTTTAAAAACCATAAACACTATACAAATTGTATCCATAATTATTTACCTGTAGTTGCATGTATAAAACAACTATAAATGCTTTACAATTTATATCCATAGTTATTTACCTACAATTGCATGTATAATCAGTTGACAGTCCTATAATAATCTTACAATAATTGCTACTCAAGACAGTCTCAGTGGGCCTGTACGGGGAAAATTTTGCTTTGGGTTCAATATCCTGTCCAATCTTAGGACACACTCTTAGCAGCGTGAATGCCCAGAATGGACAACACCTGGCCCCTCTAAAGAGAAAGAGCTCACATGTTTTCATATGTTGTTGTTCTTTTTAGTAATCTGTGAATGTGGAGTTTAGGCAAGCCTCAAAAAGTGATCTTGGCTCAAGAAGACCAAGGCATCTGCGAGGTTACCCGTAGCTGTTCGTTATGATCGGGTGGGGTTATCTGCAAGCCGGAGGGAACAGAGGGAGTACTGGTGAGAGTTAACTCATGCCACAGTGGGGCCTGACAAGCGATGAGGGGCGAGGAGAGGAGCAAAGGGAGGTGGTGCTCTAGTGGAATAAAGGACGGGTGCCAGAATAGGAGGCGACGTCTTAGGAATCTAAGGCAGAGCATGGGGACCCAAGTTAATGCTGTGTTGTTTACTGGAAACGTGAGGTGAGAGAGCTCGTGCACACGTGTGTGCACACACACACATTTGAGAAGTAACTAGCAATGTGGCGTGTGCTGACTAAAGTGATTATCACAGCATTGTACAGTATATACATATACCAGACCACCATCAATGTATACTATCTGTATTTATTTATCTATCTATCTATCTATCTATTTATTTATTATTTATTTTTTATTCATTTATTCATTTATTTATGGCATTTTG
Source organism: Onychomys torridus (assembly GCF_903995425.1). NCBI lineage: Eukaryota > Metazoa > Chordata > Mammalia > Rodentia > Cricetidae > Onychomys > Onychomys torridus. The sequence continues at coordinate 64,870,723 of NC_050451.1, read as the reverse complement.
AGACATGTAACTCAGACTGGTCTCAGACTTGCTAGGTAGCAGAGGCTGTCCTTGAACTCTGATCTTCCTGCCCTCACATCCCAAATGCTGGGATTACAAGCGTCCACTAACCACTCAGTGGTTTTTTTTTTTGAAGTAGGATCTCACCACGTAAAGCTAGCTGGCTCAGTACTACATAGAACAGGGCAGCCTCGAACTTGTGAGGATCTTCCTGACCCTGCCTCCCTAGTGCTGGGATTACAGGCCTGAGCCAATACCACAACAAGGTTTATACAGTGCCGGGATCAAACCCAGGGGTTTGTGTGTGCGAGGCAAACACTTAGCAACAGAGAAAAGGCCTCAGCCTTTTATGTTCCTTATTTTTCATTTCAGCTGGAATCAAGGAGGGGAATGTGGAAGAGAAGAGGAAAAGAACAGAGGTCTCAAAGGGAGAAGAGGAAGAGAATTAGCTGGTATTTGGAGATTCACCTAATCATTCACAACAACAGCAGGTACAGCAGGTAACAGGTCCGGCATGGGTGCCTGTCACCCGGTCCCCACCACCTCCACTCTGGGCAGTGCGCCTCGGCAGGGGTGAGGGAGGGGTAGTTGTAGGATGCTGAAGCCTGTCCTGTTCAAGCCAGGCCTAGGGGCACCACAGCTGTAACCCCAGCAGGCAGGGGCCTCAAGCAGGAGGGTCTCAAGTTTGAAGCCAGCCTACGTCATGAGACCCCATTTCAGAAAAGAAAAAGAAAAGACAGTTCCTAAATCTAAAATCCACATTGCCCTTATCTGAAAAAGAACTCCTTCACCTTTTGTGTTCATCTGAAACTCTGTACATGTATGTATGTGTGCACATTTTGAATACACACACACACACACACACACACACACACACACACACACACACACACACACACTGGTTTTGGAGGCATAGCCTTTCTATGTGACACTGACTGGCCCAGAACTGGCAGTGTCGACTAAGGGGCCTGAAACTTGCAACCACCCCCATCCTGCTGCTTCTGCCTCCTGCATGCTGGGATTCCTGGCATGCACACTACCCGGGACTTGGCTGGTGATCCTTCATTGAACGTCATCAGCTGGGTGAGGGGTGGGCACTGGCATACAGGTGACATAGAGGACAAAGGAAAATTTCTGGTGACAAGAGGCCAACAGGGCAGTCAGTGAAAAGACCACACACAGGGTAGGGTTCACCCTGTGTCAAGGAACAATGGCATCTCCACAGCTCCTAGTGACAGATGTGGGTGAGCGAAATAGAGCCCAGGCACAGGCACGTCTCCTAAAGGCTTGTGGGGCACAGTGGCACCTTGGGTGGCCCAGCAGAACCCTGAATGCCTGGACCCCTCCGTTCACACTGCACTGAACACAAAATACTGGTTTCCTCTGGAAGAAGTCAGGGTGGCCACCAGGGGCACACGGTAGGACAATCACCCAGAGATTAGCCATGTGGTAGATGTATATCCACAAAATTGACATTTTCTCTTCCTCCAGGAAGCTTATTTAGGAAAATGGGAAGGAGAAAAGCAGCCACACCACTCTGGACCTGGCATAGGAGGCACACACAGACTCCTGCACATGCTCTGTGAAGCCAGAGCTCCCGTCTTGGGGCTTCTCTTTCCCAGCAACTGCCACAAACACTCAGGTGGCCAGCGAAGAGCCACACTGCTCCTGTGAATCAGAATCATTCACGAACAGAGTCACCCAACCTGTATTTCAGAGGCCCTCTCTGCATCTTTTGGGTTCCAGATTGACCTGCATCCCTAAGTGGGGGTTGGGACTTGGCTCTGAGACATCAGGCATCCTCAGTGAAACCCATCCTCATCTTCTAACATCATGGTTGCTCCCCGAGATGATGGTTTATTTGTGTTGGAAAAGTTCCTGCTACTTTCCACACTAGACTCTCCCCTGGGGCAGAGAGAGGAAAGCCAATGAGGTAATAAACCCGGCTTGAGCTCTGCTGCCAGTTTTGGCACAAGGGCACAAGAGGAAGCCAGTGCACAGTCTTCCCATGGCAGCTAGGCATCTGAGAACCAACCAGCTGAAAATAGCCTGATATCTCCACAGCAAAGGGGCCGTGCTGGGCAGCATGTCCCTGGGGCCTTTCATGCCTGTGTCTACAGCACCAGCACTGCCCCACCCAATGCTAGACTGTATCTTACAGGGCTCTTATTTTGGGCTTTTGGATGCAAGCTGTGCCCAGGCTTGTGGCCTTTAACACCAGTGTTTTTTCAAGCTTCATCAACCCAGCATCTGGCAGAACAAGGCACCCCTGAGCTGGCCCAGAGCCTTCTTCCCAAAGTCAAACGGGCAGCACTCTGTGATCTCAGAAGCCTGGTTTCCTTTAGTTTCGCAGGGAAGGTCTGGGGCAAATGGACATAGTTATCTGGTTGTTTGCTTCCTTTGCACAAGGGTGTGGGAGAAATAGTCAATAAAGCCGCCATCCACACCAAGGATGGAGACAGTGCCCAGGATAGCAGGGTCTGGGACCTGCCGCCACAGCAGCCAGCCTAGTGGGGAGTAATTCAACCCTCTAGCTGCCTCTTGTCCGTCTCTATCTAGAAACCAGACAGGAAAATGGAGTTTGAAACAGGAACTTTAAAAAGTCTCCCAGCGATGGCGTGGATTGTAAAGCAGCCCAGACCAGGCGGCTTCAAGTTCAGGGAGTTCAGAAGGAGATGGACTAAGGAATCCTGGCATATCTGGGGGGAAAAAAAAGCTCCTGCCAAACGGAGGACCAGGCCCAGATGAGAGTAAGGAGCAGAGCGGAGGAGGGATTTGGTCAGTGAGAGCCACACTGCAGCTTCAGCAGCTGCCCCACTGCCCAGGCCGGCTGCAGGCAGATTCTCCAAGCTCAGTCTTCCTTTTGTCAAACTGAGGGGCTTCAAAAGCAGAGATCCTCTCGGCCTCCTGCCTGCCCTCTTCTCCCTCTCTGTGTGTGTGTCTGCCTCAATAATAAAAAACGCTGACATAACCACTCTTGTGTGCTAGATATTGTTACCAGCACATCAGATCACTCAGCCTCTGAAAATCTATGGAGGTCCTATCTGTGTCTCGACATCACAAAGACCGTTTCTTGCTGCCTCTGTCTCTACACACACTCTCGCACGCACGCACGCACGCACGCACGCACGCACAATCTAGTCCACACCAGGAGCCTGATAGCTGTCTCACAGCATGTCAAAACTCCATGATGCTCCTGGGGAGCCAATAGGTGGTGTCCTGAGCCCCAGAGAGGCCACAGATCTGACCAAGCCCAGAACTGCCAAACATTTACAGAAAAGAAGGCAGCCCTCTCTGCCACACTCTGCATCACAAGCTGTGTGCCAGGCATCCCTGGGTCCCTAGGCTGAGGCTGTGTCTTAGCAAGGGTCCATTCTTCCTCCTGCCCTGACCAGGACAGACACAAGCTGAGAGGAGCTTAGAAACAAAGGCGGACACAGTCATTTCTGGTAGCTGGCTTGGTGACAGCAGTCCTCGCTTGAGAGAGCCTGGATTCTGTCCTGGCTGAGTGAGCCACTCCTGACCCCTGGATGTCTGGCAGGCCAGTTACTCCGCGGGTTTCTGTTTTTCCCACGGGGAGAGAGATTAGATCTATTTTTATTTCAGGAGCAGAATGGCCCTTTCCAACAAACTCAGAGGCACGCATTGTGTGGAAACGTGTGGCAACGGGAGGGAACACACTCTTCCCTGCCCACCCTTTGCCCTCCCCTCTGCACCACGCCTGCCCAGACTTGCTCACCCAGTGAGCCTCGTGTGGACCCTACCTTGTGTCTTACACAGTGTCCAGATGGGAGATGTAGTTGGGGGTTCCCTGCTGGCCAAGAAACATGGCAGAGAGGAAAGAAGGACCCACCAGCTAACCAGTGCAAGTAACTGGAGACTTGATGAATCGGGATGGTGAGCAGCGTGGGCACAGAGCAGGGACCTGAAATCGCTGTCCTGCTTCTGGGTATGGAGCCTCAGAAACTGACAGGGGCACCTGAAGAGATGCTGGGACTACTAGCATTAGTGAGCGCAGCCCAGCAGGGAGCCCCCAGAGGAAACAGCAGCCGTGAGGTAACCAGACAGCCAAATTCAGCATATTCATAAAGCAGAGCATTATTTGACTTGAAACAGGCAGAAGGTTCTGGAACGTGCTGCAACATGGACGAGCCTGGAAGTCACTATGCTAGGTGACCTAAGACTACTTCAACTAACGTAACTCATAGAAACAGAAAGGAGGGTTGGCAGCCATTGGCTGGAAGGAGGGGCTGGGGGTTGTTTGGTAAAGTTTCAGGCTGAGATGGTGGAAACATTCAGGAAGTGGATTGTGATGACAGTTTCATGGCAGTGTAAAGATTGTCACAGAGCTAGCCACATCAACATGGGGCAGATGCCAAACTTTGTCATGCAGATTTTTGCCACAATTAAAAACAGCAATATCAAAGACAGGGCTATAGCTCAGTGGTAAAGTATACAAGGTCCTCTGTTGGACCCCATCTCTAAAAATAATAATAATTTATAAGGTGGTACTAGAGATTGGATCTAAGGCTGTGCATTGCTAAGCAACTGTTTTATCACTGAGTTACATCCCTAGAACTAATCATTAGAAAACTCAGTCAGGGCTGGAGAGATGGTTCAGCAGTTGAGATCACTTGTTGCTCTTGCAGAGGACCCAGATTCAATTCCAGGACCCACATAATGGTCCACAACTACTTGTAACTCCAGTCCCAGTACCCATTAGATGGCTCACAGAAGTCTTTAACCCCAGTTCTAGGAGATTTAACACCCTCTTCTGACCTCCATGGGCACCAGACACCCACATGGTGCACATACACACCTGCAGCCAAAACGCTCATGAACATACATCTTTCAAAAACGTGAACAACCAAAACAACAGCAAAAATCACTGCGTCTATGTGCCAGAACATCGCCGACTTTTTGACATGCGCTGAGGGGAGGTGACAAGGGGTTGCTCAGACTGTCCCTGTTGAGTCAGTCACTGACCTCTGCCACCTCTTCACCACCTTGGGACTCGACCCAGGACCATCCTCTCACCAAATCACCCTTTCCTTCAAATGTACTTCTCTCTCGCCCGAAATGTCACCACCCCTGAAGCGCCCCCCCCCACCCCGTTGTGTGGGTGCATCACTCCTGCAGCCATACACATGCACATTTGTGTACACTGCTCTGCACACACCTTTGTGGATTCACGTCTGCACAGTGCTTAGCACATCTCCTGTTTTGATATGTACCCTGCCGATCTCATTATTTTCTGTTCCTTCTACGGAGCAAACACAAGGATGGGGCGTCTATTCTGTCTTATGTGTAGCGCTGCACTCATGCCTGGCCTATTGTAGGTTGGTGAACTAGTAGTGGTCAATAAACTGGTAACCAGATGGCTGATACAGCCTGCCAAGTCTTCCCCGTATAGTCAAAGACTAAATCCCCATCTGGTCATAGGTCTACATACCCTAGGCTTGTATGGAGGTGATGTCTACCTGAACACAGTTTATAGATTTGATTCAAAATGGTAGCTTAAAAAAAAAAAATACCTGTGGCCATTTTCTACCCTTTAACTTAGCTCTGCCATTTAGGTATCAGGAGAATGGCAGATAGATGGTGAGTCCAAAGAGGAAATTGGAGTTTTGACAGAACATATAACTCAGCCATGAACCACACAATTTTGTGGTTGTCAGGCCTGCAGACCAGGATGGAGTTAGAAACAAGGAAGGACCCTGGATTTATAAGTGGAGCTTAAGGCCCTGGCAACACCAGCAGGCAGGCCTGTGTGCTCTGCCGGTCAAGCATAGAGTAGAACCAGGCATTGGCAAGAAAGAGCTGTTTGTGTCAGCAGGACACAGTGAGAGAGGCCAGGGACTCTCAGGCAAGCATCCAAGATGAGCTGCCTTCTTCAGGCTTGTTCTAGAGCCCACTGTACCTGGCCAGCTCAGAGACCAATGGTTTCCGGGCATGAACTCTGATGATCATGAAATCTAAAATGACTCATATTAGCAGCTTGCTGTGAGGTCTAAAATTAGACCATTCTTAAAACAGGCTAAACCTTTAAAAAGAAAAGGCCAGCACTGAATAAAACTTGTGAAAATCCTAGGATAGCCATTACATCTGTGCTTGATTTTTGTTTGTTTGTTTTTGGCAAAGACACCAACTCCCATTAAATGAATCACTATGAGGATCTGCTGCTGCTGGGATGGTATGATCTCCATGATGGAGAGAATAACAAAGGTTCCAGGTCAAATACTTTCTGAGCTCTCCATTAAATTGGCTTGTAAGCTATGAAATCATTTTAACACACCATAATGAGAAGTTAATTGGAAATTGAAATGATACAAAATTAAATAGAATGAACTACAGTATGTCATACTTTAGTAAAGGTAGGCCCTTTTCCCCTAAGATTCTCAACCAGTTGTGTGTATGTGAGTATGTGTGTGTTGGGGGTGGGGGTTGTGTGTGTGCAAGCTGCACTGCAATATGAACTGTGTGCCTTACTATGAGTCTTAATTTAAAAAAAAAAAAATTGAATGTTTCTCTCCCATTTCCTTTTTCATATAGTACTTAATAGTCCTCATTTTTTATATAGTACTTTGCTTTCCTATATAATCAGCCGATGCTTAATCATTCCTTAGTTCCCTAATTTATGAAATGCCTGTGGTGTGGAAGGCACTGAGCTAGGTGAATAAAAGCTGAATGAAAGCCAGTGTTCAGCATGGGGCCTGGCAGGAACCAGGTGGCTTACTGTGGTGGGTTAACATGAAGAGAGCCAAGGACAGGGTGGGAAAGTGGGGGACAGAGCCACCCCCAAAGTGTGATGAGCAGGAAAAGATTAGAGTGGGCAATGGGAAAAAAAAAAAGCCATGTTCAGAACCGACCTGTGTGGAAAGGCACACAATAGAGGGCTGTCCAGTCCAGTCCACTAGGCATCCAGCAACCAGGAACCTGCAGAGACGTGGCTAGAGAGACAAACAGCTCAGCTCTCAACTCCTGCTCATGAGCACAGTGCATAAGCCCAGCAGAAGCAAATGGACCCAGTCATGTAGTCTGCATGGGCAGAGGCTGGCAGAGATGAATGTGGAGGGTAGAAGAGGCGCGGTTGCCAATAAAAATCTCGGCATCCCGGAAACGAACATTGGCAGGAGGACCATGATCAAGCAACCACAGTAACACAACTTATACAGGAAGAGGGAGATTCCTGGAAGCTTCTGGAAGAAGGAAGGAAAAAGGATTGATCCTTTCGAGAATCAAGGCCAGAGAAGCTAGAGGGGGCTGGCAAGCAAGGAGACAGAACAGCCCATCCCCAGCAATCTCTCCTTTGGAGAGATGCCTCCTTTCTTCCTTTCCTCCATTGTTCCAGTAGGATCCCAGAGCGGTGCCCTCTTCTCCACTGCAGGTGTCCCATGTGAGTGTGCCCTATTCCCTGGTCACAGTCTCCAGAGTCCTCCATGGGCATCTTTCCCTAGTGATGAAAACTGTCTATTGCCTCCCAATACAGGAGCCCGAGGGGATGCAAAGTGAGAACTATTGGCCACTGTCGTGTGTCCCCGTGCCCCCCCCCTCCTGCACCTCCGTAATTATTCTAAGGGATATCAGAGGGCAGAGTAGTGGCTCTCCTGGCTGGGATGTGTTTTACATTCTGGGCTACTTTGGATCTTACATTATCTTTCTGTCATCAGACCTGAAATAACCACCTTGAAGAGAGAAGAGACCTCTTTATGGCTCATGGTTTGGGGGTTTCTAGCGCACGATTGATGTGCCCCATTGCCTTAGGTCTGGGGTAAGGCAGTGCATTATGATTGGAGCAGGCAGAAGTGCTGAACTGTCCACTTGATGGTGAGGAGGTCAAAGGACTAGGTTCTTACAGTCTTCTTCAAGGCCATGGCTTCAGTGACATAAAGACCCTTTATAGATACTACCCCTTCCCAACAGTTCACCCTGGGGACCAAGCCCTATATATATGTTTTTGGGAGACAATCAGAGTTGAAACTGAAGCTGGCATTTACCATGTATGGGTTAACATGATCTCCTTCTGAGTTTGAGTCAAGTCTCTGTTCTAACTCTTCATGCAGAGGAAAGTGTGGGTGTGCTGTATGGTGGAGCTGAGAAAGCACTTGGCATACTAAGGGCCTATTGGGTGTGTGGCCTGCCTACAGTCTAAGAGACTTGTAAAAGGAGACAGGCTGTAACATTAAGACAAACCATGAAAAAGCCTTGGGCCAGGTGGTGACCATACAGGTGGATGTTAAGAATTATAACAGGGAATGACACACATATGAACTTCAGAAAGTTTGACTTGAGAGCTGTGTAAGCAAGGGGTGGAAAGGAAGTAGCCCTGGAGGAAGAGAGGGAAGAGAAGCTTGCAGGCAATACCTGGGCACCAGAACTCAACTGTGGACAGCAAAGGGCATAGATCTGATAGATCCAGTGCCTGGGTCTAAGACACATTGAATGGGACATCAAGAGGGTCTTGGCCTCCTCAGGCGCCCTCCCCTGAAAACATACTCAGCTCCTCCTCTTCTCTAAGAAGACATGGGGTGCACAGTAGAACTTTATCTGGAACCAGTCCAAGGGGAAGCACCGTGATAAAATTTTATGAACATAGCTGGTAGGCTTTTAGGATTTCCTACCCAAACATGTCACAATCATGACTCATGTGGAATCTAACTAACACTCATCTCCATAGGGATTGGTCCCAGGAACCTCTGCTCCTGTAGATACCAGAGCCCATAGCTACTGAGTCTCTTACATAAAATAGCTTAGTGTTTTCATGTGATTTATTCACAACTTCTTGCATATGCTAAAGGATCTCTAGATTGCTTATCATACTTAACTCAATAAAAATACTGTACAGTTGTTACATTTCATTGCTTATGGAATACTGACAATGGGGAAAAAGATTATACATGCTCAGTATGGATGCAAAGCTTTATCCAAATATGTTCTATCTCTGGTTGAATCCGTGGATGTAGAAGTCATAGTTATGGAGAGCTGAATGCACAGTTTTCTGTACTATAAATCTCTTTCCACAGAGGCTCTGAATTACCTTTTAATAGGCTTGTAAATATTTTCACAGGCAAATAACTCTTTTTAGGGGACAGGTAATTCAGGCTTCCATCATGAAGCTTTACCCTAACTTCTTAAATCTGAGAATGGTGATCCTCTAATCCTTTGAATTCAAGCGAGTAGATGGCGAAGATTCTGGAACAGATGCCAGTCAAGAGTCAGGAAAAGAACATGGTCTAAGTACATTACCACCTGGGGGGAGGGGGGGAGACTCAAGGTAGCGATCACTCCTAGTGGAAAGTTTGTGAGGGTTACCATGACTTCCCAACGTTCTGTAACTGCTCTAGCGTCAGAGCCCCCACAAACGTCACAGCTCAGCATCTCTGAACTTTCACAATGTTCCCTTCTTCTTGCCTGTTATCGTCTACTCCTAGGATGATTCAGGACCAGTCACTAAGCCCAGTAACACTGTAACCTTTCCCCCCGAATGTTTCCCCTGGTTCTGCAGATGTGTTCCACACCCGGTTTCCTCTTTTTAAGGTTCGGCTTGTGTTTACTTCCAACAATATCACTAGGTTTTCTGGACGTGACTTAGATGGGAGCGGTAGTAGACAGCATTTCCACATCTGCCCTTGGCAAGTTTTCAGTAAATGATCTTGAACTCAGTTTTCCCCATCCCCCTCTCCAGTAGGTTCCCACCTCACCGTCTACACCCCCAGAAGTCTCCTTCGGTGAGTCCTGCTTTAGTGGTCACCATTTTGCTTTCTCTTGAACCAACATTTATTCAGTCTATGTAGCTGAGAATGCCCTAGAACTTCCGATCCTCCTGCCTCCACTTCCCTCCCAAAAGCTAGGATTATAGTTCTGTTTGATGTGGCTCTGGGGATCAAACCCTGGGCTTCAGGCATGCCAAGCAAACACTCTATCAACTGACTATATTCCCAGCCCCCTGAGAGAACATTCTTACTGGTTCAGGTTCCAAACTGTCCCAGGCCTCTCCCTGCTCAGGCTCACCCCTGCCCTGGGCTACACCATCCATTGTAACCTTCAACCATGAAGAGTTCCAGTCAACAGCTAATTTGCCTTGAGCACTTCTACGTGTACAATCCCGTGTGAACCTCAAGCTTAAGCCATGGACCCTTTACAGTGGAGGAAACTGAGGCCTAAAGAAGGAACACAAACCGCCCAGAGTTATAGGAGCCGGTCCAAGACTGGCCCTGCTGCCTGACTCTGGGTCTACAGGAGGTCTGCTTCACCAGGACAGCACAGTCTGTGAAGCTCAGCTCTGACGCAGGATTGGTCTGGTCTCCCACCTGAACTCCAGACTCCAATCCCAGCGTCCATTGGGCTCCCCAAGGGCTTTCCCGGGACCAGCTCAAACCCAAGCCTCCTCACCCCTGCAAGCTCAGATTACCCTGTAGAGCACAGCCACCATCGGTCCTTCCTGCCTTACCTTACCCTTCACATCCTGCCTCCACACACATTCTCAAATCTCAGGACCAGTCTTTCCTTCCAGACACACCACAACCCCGACACGGCCAGTTTCCCAACTCTCTGTGCTACAGCTGCAAGCATGGCTAAGCCCCTTGTCTCTACCCCAACCTGGCCCACCATATCAGGACTTCTGAAGGTGAGTATGGACACCTGCCGTCTGTCTGTCTGTCTGTCTGTCAGCTCCCTTGGTGGCTCCCAGAGCCTGTTACTGGATTCCTGTTGCAAGACCCTGTTCCCAAACCCAGCAGAGCTGTTTTATAGGGCTTGCCTTTGCACTCTTTCCTCTGCTTGGAGCCCCACCCTCCTCCCAGCTCCTCAGCACAGCTGCTGTGAGCTTCCTGGCTCCAACACTCCCCACCGCATTCCAGCACACGTACAGTGGTTTGCTTTCCTGCCTTCTTCCAGACTGCAGAAGCTATCTGATGGTAGCCAGCTACGTGGACTCTAGAGTATACAAAGGGCTCTGTGTGTGTGTGTGTGTGTGTGTGTGTGTGTGTGTGTGTGTGTGTGTGTGTGTGGTATGTTGAGAGGCAGAACGTGTATGTATGTTCCTGTGTGTGTGTGTGTGTGTGTGTGTGTGTGTGTGTGTGTGGTATGTTGAGAGGCAGAACGTGTATGTATGTTCCTCTGTGTGTGTGTGTGTGTGTGGTGTGTTGAGAGACAGAATGTGTATGTATGTTCCTCTGTGTGTGTGTGTGTGTGTGTGTGTGTGTGTGTGTGTGTGTGTGTGTATGTATGTTTGTGTTTGAACATGTGTATGAAGGCACATCCATATATGTCCATATATGTGTGGAGGCCAGCATTCATGTTAGGTGTTGTAGTATCTCAGAAACTACCTTGGTTTTTGAGACAGCATCTCTCCCTGGGCCCTGGGGCTCACTGATTCAGTTAGGCTGGCCTCAGGGGTCCCTCTGTCTCTGCCCCTCACCACCAACCAGTGCTGGGATTGCAAGCATGCACCACCGCGCTCAGCCTTTTGCATGGGTGCTGGGGATTGAACTCAATCCATCCCGCTCGCTTGGCAAGCTCTTGACCAGCAGAGCCATCTCCCCAGCCTCCAGAGGACTCTTTAGCTGCAGATGAAGGAAGGAAGGAAGGAACAAACGGTATTATGGTTAATCTCATGTGTCAACTTGACAGCTCTAAAAGATGCCCAGAGAGCCGATGAAGTGTTACTCCTGGGTGTGTCTCTGAGGATGTTTCTGGAAAGAGCTCCCGTTTGAACTGATAAAACAGATGGTGCCATCCAATCCACTGAGGGTCTGGAGAGAACAAAGAGATAGTGGAAGGAAGCGATGCTTTGTCCTTGAGGGGCACATCCACTGTCTCCCATCCCTAGACACTGGTGCTAGTGGTTCTCATGCCTGGGGTCTCGTCGGGAATTACCTGACCAACTTCCCTTGTTCTCCAGGGAGATGACAGTGGAGAATGCTGGCATCCCTAACTGTGCGGCCAGTTCCCCTTACAGTCACCTCTTAGATATCTGCATATCTTCTATTGGGTAACAGCCTTAATGTGGGCATAAACCCTGCTGATGTGTTCCACACACAGAGGCCTAGTTTACTCCTGTAGAGCCTATGGCCCTGCCTGGCCCTGCCTGGCCCTGCCTGGCCCTGCCTGGCCCTGCCTGCCCCTGCCCCCACAGCCCTTCTTGTGGCTCTTCCTTTCACCTCAGGGCAGCCTCCTCAGACCTGAGTTTCTTCACTGTCCATCTGCTTTAACCAAATGGAGGAAAATAGTTGGTCTCTGCCTTTTGATAACAGGGCAGAGGAGCCTTAGGGTTTTAAGAGGGAGCCACAAGCCAGACTGTCTCTGATGAAGATGCTTAATAAATATTTGTGGAGCAAGGGCATGAAGGTACTATAAATGTTTATATGTAAGATGCAAACAGTCTCTGGAAGCAGTTTTTTTTTTTTTTTTTTTTTTTTAGGCCAAAGCACCACATCTGGAATTCCAGGCATCTGATGTTAGCAGGCTAGCAGACTCCAGAAGGCTAAGGTCTTATCAGAAGTGCCCCTGTGCTCCTTGCCTGGAATTGTCTGGACCCTGTTGGCAAACGCTTCAAAGCCTGCCACCCTTGCCTCTCCCAGAAGTGAAGGAGGGTGTCATAGTTAGGGTTTCTATTGCTGTGAAGAGACACCATGACCACAGCAACTCTCATAAAAGAGAACATGTCATTGGGGCTGGCTTACAGTTCAGAGGTTTAGTCCATCGTCATCATGGCAGGGAGCATGGCAGCACACAGGCAGACATGGCGCTGGAGAAGGAGCTGCGAGTTCTACATGCAGATCCACAGGCAGCAGGAAGAGAGAGACCCTGGACCTGGCTTGGCCTTTTGAAACCTCAAAGCCCATCACCCCCAATGACACACTTCCTCCAACAAGGCCACACCTACTCCAGCAAGGCCACACCTCCCATTCCTTCTGGAATGCCACTCCCTGTTGACTAAGCATTCAAATACGTGAGCCCATGGGAGACATTCTTTTTCAAACCACCACAGGGAGGAGAGGGAAGTCTCTGGAATGGGAGCCAGGAGCAGGTCCTCATCCATACCCACCTCCCAGCCTCAGTGGAAGCCTGGGATGAGAGCTCCTAGGATACAGAGAAGGGTAGCGTTTCGTGGACCCAGATGAACAACCAGACTGACTGCTGTTACTTAATCAAGGAAGTAACAGCAGGGAAGGGCTTGGGGCCTTATCACACCCAGACACTTCCTTTCCTTACAGTGCCCTTTCTGCTCTCTGTTCTTCTCTGTCCCTCCTCAACCTTCTTCTCTACCCCATGCCTCCCTCTCGCTTCCCTCCCCCTCCCTTCTAGTCCCTCCCCTCTCCTCTTCCTTCCCCCTCCACTCCCTTCCTTCCTTCCTCCTTTTACATCTCTCTTTTGTTTCATTCTCTTTCTCTATTATTTTATGTTTGCAGCTTGTTCTCATTGATCTCACACACTTAGCAGACAGGTGATCCGTGTGATGGACACCTGGAGTTCCTGGAGAAATTACACATTCTGAAATAAAAGCAAGCTTATTGCTCCTGGCCTTGAAAATCTGTCTAGATGGCCCTGTCACACAGCGCACGCTCCCTGAAGGATCTTCAGAGGAGCCGGCCATGACACTCCTGGAGATCTCTGTGTGGAGAGGTCCAGTGTTCACAGTAAATGCTGTGGGCATTGATCCCAACACATGTCCAGTTTTCTAATGTGCTCTGGTACTCTTTTGGATCTCAGTAGTATTTAGTTTTGCAGGTTTTGTGAGTGATTTCCTTGGTTTTCTTTATTGTTTACTTTTTTTTTTTTTAACCTCATTATATTTCGTTGTTTAAAAAAAAAACCATCCATCGGGCACACAGGTGAGAACTCAGTCAGTGCAACCATGAAGACCTGAATTTAATCCTAGGCAAATCCTTCATGGCCTCAGGTGGCCCAGACAGCTCCTCTCCACAGCTCCTGTCTGCGTCTGAGGGCCGGTGTAGCACTGAAGCATGTCAACTCAGCTTCCCTCCAGCGTTCCTGCCATGCTTCCTGTTGCAGGCTCACAAGGGCCCTACCTCAATGTGCCTCCTCCTCAAGACCACTTGTGACCTTCAAAATGACAGCTGCTAAGGATGCTGAAGACAAGCTTATCACCAGCTCTGGAACTCAATGGCTCTGCTGGTGTGGATGGGAAAAAGCGTCTGGTTTCACTAGTGGTTGCCAGTGTCTCCTTCAGTGGCATACACCATAACAGCCACATGGGCAGTGGTCTCTGGATACAACATAGCTATTTCCAGACCTGTTAAAGTTGTGTCAGGTGGTTGAAAATGTCATTAAACCTATTACTGCTTCACAATTACAGTCATTATTGAAACCTGCTCCTAAACCTTGTTATTTAGTATGTTAATAAACAAGGATTCCTACAACCATAGAGTCTCTATTTCTTAAAATATTGTGCTAAATGTATTTTTTTTTTAAAGTTTTCTTTTCGTCCTGGATATCTTGCTTTAACTTGACAACTTTGAAGAAGGGTTCTGTGGCTGTCTTAGTTAGGGTTTCTATTGCTGTGAAGAGACACCATGACCACCAAAACTCTTATAAAGGGAAACATTTAACTGGGGTGACTTACATTTTCAGAAGTTTAGTCCATTATCATCATGGTATGACATGGTGACGTGCAGGCAGACATGGTGCTGGAGAAGGAGCTGAGAGTTCTATATCTATATCCTGTTGACCTGCAGGCAACAGGAAGTGAACTGAGACACCGGGCATGGCTGGAATATAGAAGACCTCAAAGTCTGCCTCCACAGTGACACACTTCCCCCAACAAGGCCACACCTCCTAATAGTGCCACACCCTATGAGCTTATGGGGCCAATTACATTCAAACTACCAGTGGGTTTCACAGATATCAGGAGTGTGGGTATGTGTGGGGTGGGGGGTGTCCATGACACAAAAAAGACTAAGAGCCTTGGTTAAGAAACATAAGCTTTGGGTTTTGTGCATGAAGGATTTCTATTTTAGATTCCCAGAACCTTTTTTAAAAAGGCTTAATAGTGGCCTTTTGGATATTTTATTTCCCTTTTCCAGTCATCCACCCATCCATTCATTCAACCAATGCTTAGTATCTCTCCAAAAGCTGCCATACAAAGTCTGACATACCAAGGCAATACATCCTAAGACATTCATTGGCTATGTCAGCTGAGAGGAAGGGAGCCTCAGTTCTGAGAAATCAGGGAAAACTCAGATGCAGCTAGCTCTTCATTGCTTTGAAATCCATGGGCACTCCCTCCCTAAGGTGCAAATTCTATCAGAATAATTAATGGTTTCCTCCCTAGAGTTCTCATCATTCTGTGACTCCCAACCCATTCTGTCAAAATTCTCCACGTCCCTCGCCATCCTAGCCCTGATGCCCTTCCCAGAAATCAATCCCTTCCTCCCTCCCCTGGTCCCACACTCTCCCCTGCAGAGTTTTGTCCTGTCACTTTTAATTTTCATTATTCACAGGAGTCTGACGTGCCTCGGGTTGTGTAGTTGAGGAGGAACAGCCCCCTTCCTCCCTCCCTCCCCCAGAACCTAGCTTATCTGCTCAGGGCTCTGTTCCCTCCATTTCTTAGCAAATAGCTTCTTCTCCATGGACAGATTTGCAGCTCCCAGGAGCAAAATGGTCCTCTTTCTCCAAGATGTCTCCCACCCCATGGGAACATGATCTCAAGACAGTGCTCCCACTCACCCAAGCCCTGCCCCCAACGCTTCTCAAACTAACGCTACCAAATCCCTCCTGGCTCATATATCCAGACCTGTGTGCACACGCTACCCCACCCTACCCCCTACCCTGCCCCAGAAATGTCCCCATCTGCTTAGTTCTCAGTTCAAGTGGCCTCCTTTCAAAAGCTTTCTATGATCCTCAACATCCAACATTCGGGCACAAATGACCCCATCTCCTCTCATGTCCCATTGTCTCGGATAACTCACCCCAACAGCTACCTCCTGTCAGTAACCAGACATTGTTTAAAGGCAAGCACCAAGTCATATCCATGTTTGTGACCCAAGTACCTAACTGAGCTAAAAGAAGAAATGGAGGAATGAGCAAGTGAGTGGATGTCTCTCCTCTCCCCAGTGCCTCCCTGTAATCGGTTGTGGTTCAGGGCTTGACACTGACTGTGAGCATGTGATTATGCAGAAGTGACACCATACCTCTGAGGTTCACTGTCCCTTCTCTGAAGGCAGAGGAAGGAGTGGAGCTAGAGACGGCCTGGTGGCTCACCTACTCACAGCCATGTGATCCTGCTGTGTGACTCTGTGGGTGTCCCTGTGTGCTGACGCAGAAGCACCTTCCAGATAAATCACATTCTCTGTCCTAGGCACCCACCCAGCTCCGGGCTCCATTTTCTCCCATGGGAACTGAGAGAGTTCCCGAATCTATGACGCACTGGCTGATCTAAGCCCATCCTGCCTTTTGCCCACCCAGGTGCCAATCCTAGAGCCCAGTCTCCAGGCCACTGACTTTGCGGATAGAGTCAACTGCAAACAGAGCTCCACGGGAAAACCCCAAGGTTTGGATTTGCTTTTGGAATCAAAAGCCATTGCCTTCCAATGGTCCATCTCTGAATCTTGAGTCTCTTCTCTACTTTCCCCAAGTATCCTCCCAGCCTTAACTTCTGAGCATCCTGGCAGACTCTGCCTCCTAATTCACATAGGGCATGCTTCCTTTGAAGGGATGCTCATCTGTGTACCTGCAAGCCCATGTGTGTTTGCACCCACCTGAGTGTTCCTACTCATCCTGAGAAGTTGCCAGTTCCCCATCTGGGTTGTGCTTCCCATGTCTTCTTGCCCCTCCAACAGCTATTGCTCAGTCTTTGTATCTGTGACCCATAAATGCACAAAATATCTTCTATCCCTTCATTTCCCCCACCTCCCCTCGCTTATTGTTTTTCTGCTTCTTTCTCTTAGCTGGGTCCTTAACATGCTGATCTCTGCTGTCTCTTCTCACCTCCTTTGACCTCGCCACCTCAGTGACCATACCCCTTGAGTTAGGTTTTTTGCTTTAATGTATCTAAACTCATCACTCAACAACCTTTAAGGACACTTACTACTGATCTCTCATGTTCACCCTAATGCCAGCCGCACACGTTGTTAATCCCACCAACTGAAAAGAAGACCATTATCACAGTTTAAAGACAAATTTGAAGCAAGCTTTAATTAAACACTGGCCAGGTCCATACCTCGGTTCCTAGGAAAACCGCCCAGAATCACAGTTTGCAGAGGTTTAAGAAGGAAACCCCATAATTCATTGTATTTCCCATCAGGTCCAATCAGCGGCAAACATATATCCTGATATACATCCAATCTGTGACCCTCTCGCCCACATGTGATCAAGCAGAGGGGTCAAACAAACCTGCTTAGGGGAGTGAAAACATGTGGCTTGTTGTTGGGAGACTTCATGTGACAACAGGAGGTGAGCAACAGCCTCCAGCATTTCAGGAATGCCTTGTCCTTGGGCAAGAGGCTTACAAGTTAGAGACATCTTTGTTTCATGGATCTCTTAGGCACAATAATTAAAACTTAAAATGTAACTTTGGCTCTCCCAACTTCTGGACTTCTATAGCTCTTCCGGCCTTCCTCTCTCACACTTGGCATTTCTTCCTTAGTCCCTTTGCTGGTCCCTCTTTCTGCCTCCTCAGCCCCAGGGTCCATCCTCAGTCATCTCCTCCTGGGCTATCCTTGTTCTGAGCCCTAGAATATTTACTTGCCCTCCCTATATATTTGCTACTGCCCGCAGCCATCCCTCAGAGAACAGAGAAAGGACCCTGGTTCACGGGGAACCCTATAGTTTGCAGGCCACAGATACCCTAATTGAAACCAGTTCTGAGAGAAGAGCCACATCCAGGGTGGCGATGGGGCTGCAGGGCCCACTGGTGACTGAGGGAATGAGGGGCCACACAGACTCGCAGCTCAGTCCAGTTGTCTTTCAGCTGTATCTATTGTAGATCTACCCACTGACTCCCACAGAGATGGTCCAGGAGGAGCGGGGAGGGGAAGGGTTGGGAGGGCACACAAGGACAAGATTCTGAATATTATGACTGAAGTTCATTGTGACGGGACCAAGCAGGGTCCCTAAGGCCGGGTGCATCCATGCTAACCACCGAGGCCAGTTCTGTTGGCACGCGAGGCCTCCCTCCCAATAACAGAGGGCGTGGCACTTCTTCCTTAAACAAGTAAGCAGCAGAGCGGGAAGCTTCCTCTCCCAATCTGTGCCTCTTCCTTCACATGCCCACCTTAGACAGTTAATGCTCCCTGCACACTCTAGTGAACAGGTCCTTCACACAGCATTAGAATGATTCCCAATATATTTGGTCACTGGACTGGTCTAGGACTCAAAAGGACTGTTTTGGTTTTTATTTCTTATTTGGTATTCACAGCGCCTTGGGGAGGGGGTCTCCCTAAGCGTGGTGCATTATGGGTATTTAATTAGTATGTCAGTTTCATGAATGAATGAGTAGTGGCATCGTAAATAGAAACCTTTAATCCTCCTGCACTGACTGGGCTTTCTGTGAGGTATCTATGTAGGATTGTGGGGTACAGCTAGCTGTTCCATCCGTTCTGTGTAGCCAGCTGAGGCCACATCAGGGCAAGGGGGTGTGATTCAATTTGGGGTTTGATAATCGCCTGTGGACCTTCTGACTCTCACACCTACTTGCCTTCCCTTTTGGCTCCTTGGAGGACACAGTAGTTCCATGGGCTGGTCAAGTGACTGATGGCCTCGGAGGAGCCTGTATGTTTGCTGGAAGGGACTAAATTCCATGCTAGCCCCAAACCCTTCCACGGGACCTCTCTTTGGGGATGAATAGAATGTCAGCTCTGGGACAGCTACAGACCCCCAGATCTTGGTAGGGGACAAATGTGATTTGTGTCATCTCTATTGTGTTCTTATAATTGGCACAGTGCAAGTGACTCCTCTCTTCTGGTGTGAAGAATAAAAGAAACGCTTGAAAATGCTTAGCACACAGTAGGAGTGCAATATATGTAATAAGAACTTCGTTTTAGTGGGAGGAGCCTTTGGGTCTCAAGCTGGAGCCTGGTTCAGCCATTTCAGATCTGCAAAGGCAAATCTCTAACTCTGCTCATCTCCAATTGCTTAGCCCAATGCAGCAAAAGAAAATCCAATAGTTGTGACAATAAGTTCTATGTTTTTCTTTTTAAGAGGCCAAATCATATGGGCTGTTACATGATTCAGCCACAAAATGTTAAGAATCAGCTATTAGGGCTTAGGAGATGGTTCGGTGGGTCAAAGCCCTTGCTGCCAAGCCTGGTGACCCAAGTTCTAACCTGCTGTCCCACACATTAGGAGAGAACTAACCCCCACAGTTCTCTGACCACAACATATAAGAATGGCATGCACCCCCACCTCAAATGAATCTTAAAAATACATTTTTTTTAAATAAAAAGAATTGCCTGTTAAAATCTGGCTTTAGACCCAGCTGTAGCACTCTTGGGCATATACCCAAGGAATGCTCAATCATACCACAAGGGCATTTGCTCAGCTAGGTTCATATCAGCATTGTTCGTAATAGCCAGAACCTGGAAACAACCTAGATGCCCTTCAACTGAAGAATGGATAAAGAAAATATGGTACATATACACAATGGAGTACTACTCAGCAGAGAAAAACAATGACATCATGAGGTTTGCAGGCAAATGGATGGATCTAGAAAAAAAAATCATCCTGAGTGAGGTAACCCAGACTCAGAAGGATGAACATGGTATGTACTCACTCATAGGAGGATACTAGATGTAAAACAAAGATGACTAGACTGCTACACAACTCCAGGGAGGCTACCTAGAAAACGGGACCCTAGGAAAGACCCAGGGATCATCCAATGACAGAGAAATGGATGAGATCTACATGAACAACCTGGACGACAATGGGAGTAATGAAGGGCAAGGTTTGAGAGGAAGAAAGCTTAGGGGAGCAGGAGATCCCAGCTGGACCAAGAACAGAAAGGGAGAACGAGGAATAACAGACCGTGATCAATGAAGACCACATGAGAACAGGAATAGGCAGAGTGCTTGAGAGATCCCCTGAAATCCACAATGATGTATCCTCTGTAGTCTGCTGGCAATGGTCGAGAGAAAGCCTGATCTGACCTAGTCTGGTGATCAGATGGCCAAACACCCTAACAATCGTCTTGGAATTCTCATCCAATAACTAATGGAAGTGGATGCAGAGATCCTCAGCCAGGCCCCAGGTGGAGCTCCAGGTGTCCGACTGTCGAGAAGGAGGAGGGACTGCAAGAGTGTGAATTGTTGAATCCAAGATTGCAGAAAGCACAGGGACAAATAGCCAATCGAATGGAAGCACATGAATTATGAACCAAAGGCTGTGGAGCCCCCAGCTGGATCAGGCCCTCTGGATAAGTGAGACAATTGAATAGCTTGATCTGTTTGGGAGGCTCCCAGGCTGTGGGACCGGGACCTGTCCTTGGTTCATGAGCTGGCTGTTTGGAACCTTGGGCTTACACAGGGACACATGCTCAGCCTGGAAGGAGGGGACTGGACCTGCCTGTACTGAATCCACCAGGTTTAAATGAGTCCCCAGGGGAGTCTTGGTCCTGGAGGACGTGGGAATGGAGGGGAGGGGCTGGGAGGAAGGTGGGAGTGGGGGCGGGAGGGGGGAGGACAGGGGAACCCATGGCGGATGTATAAAATTAAAACACATAAAATAATAATAATAATAATAATAATAATAATAATAATAATATCTCAATGAAAAAAATCTGGCTTTAGAATACAATTTCAAATACCTAGCTGTACCAGGTATGGTCTGAATGAGTGGTACCTACCAGTGGCGGATGGTGGAGGCTACCAGAGGGTCTCTGCATGAGTGGTGGGCTGTGGTGACTGAATTGTCAGACCTGGTCCACAGTGAACAGTACCCAACACTTGTAGCTGCTGGTTACCGTCACAGGGAATTGGACTCAAGACTCCTGTAGCTTGGAACAATGTTACCTATCAGGACGAATATCACTAATTGACTTTTTTAAAAAAAGTCCGCTGGGCGATGGTGGTGCACGCCTTTAATCCCAGCACTCAGGAGGCAGAGCCAGGAGGATCTCTGTGAGTTCAAGGCTAGCCTGGGCTACCAAGTGAGTTCCAGGAAAGGCACAAAGCTACACAGAGCAACCCTGTATCGGGGGAAAAAAAAAAAAAAACAGTCCAAAAGTCACATCTGGCCAGTGGGCTTGAGATGACCCCCAAACCAACAGACTGACATCTGACTGCAGCAGATGACCTGCCAGTGGTGTTTTTCAAAGTGAATTTACACATTGTGACTTTAGCCAGCCAATTCTCATTGAATAATATTTTTCTAAACTATTAGGAAAATAATTCATCCCTACCACATAGGGAGGCAATTATTTTGATAATTATGCCAAAGATTATTCTTCCCATGTGTTATTTTATAGTTTCTCCTAAGTCAAACTCAAGATTCCTCTTTAAAGGGCTGGGCATGTAGCTCAGTTGGTAGAGTGCCTGCCTAGCAGGCAGGAAGCCCCGGGTTTGGTCCTCAACACTTCATAAACTGGGTGTGGTGGTACATGCTTATAATCTCAGCATTCAAGAGGCAGAGGCAGAATGATCAAAGTTCAAGGTTATCTTTATCTGCTCAACAAGTCTGAGGCCAGTCTGAGTCTACATGAGACCTGGTCCGTTGGTCTGTCTCTCTCTCTCTCTGTCTGTCTCTCTCTCTCTCTCTCTCTCACACACACACACACACACACAGAGTCTTTTATGAACTGAGGGAGTGAGTTAGTAGGCAAAGTACCTACTGTACAAGCATGAGGACCTGAGTTCAGATCGCAACCACTCTCGTCACCTTGGAGCTGGGGGAGAGGAGACAGGCTGATCCCCGGAGCTTGCTGGCCAGCCGGCCAGTCTAGGCAACGGGTGAGCTCCAAGTCCAATGAGAGATCTTTTGTTACAGAATAAGGTGTGGAGCGACACAGAGAGAAAAGCAGTATGGACCTCTGGCACGCATGAGTACTCACATGCACACACGTACACATATACAAACACGTATACACAAATTATCTTTTAGATATATCCATCCATAGCAGGCTCTGACATGCTCAATTTGCACTATGTAATTCCTTAATTCACAACATTTTTTTGTAATCGTTTCACACATCCCATGTTTGTATACTAGTTAACAGTCTAAAACTGTATGTCTAAATTAACAGTAGGAATGTGTTTCTTGCTCTTTTATGACAATAAGACGTTTCAGCTGAGGATATGGGGACAAGGGCCCGGTTCCACCAGTCATTCAGCATCCCAGGTTGATAAGGCTGGTCCTCTTCCAACTGTTGGGCTGCAGGGAAAAAGATCACCAAGGACTGTCCATGGGAAGGTCCTCTGAATCACGCCTGGAAAGAACAAGTCACCACTTGCCCTCCATAGTGGTGCCTCTGGGAACAACGTCTGCAATGACGTTCTCACTGGAAGAAAGGAAACAAACGGTTGGCCCCAGCAACCAGGAAGTCCTCCAGAGAAGGCTCTGGGAAGAGCTCTTTTTCCTGGCAGCAGAGCTATGCTCTGTCTGATCTAGGTGATCCCAACCTGTTGACATTGTAACATGACATTACCATCTGTGAAGTTCATGCCAGAGAATGCTACACTTGAATTTAAAAATAAAAATCTCTCTCTGTCTCTCTGTCTCTCTGTCTCTCTGTCTCTCTCTCTCTCTCTCTCTCTCTCACACACACACACACACACACACACACACACACACACACACACGATAGTTTTAAATAAGTTTACAATTTGGGGTTGGGCCGTATTAATAGCAGTCCTTTGGTCCCAGGTTAAACATGGCTGGCAGATTCCAGGGTCTCTGACAACTGTGTGTACAACAGTGTTGAGGAGACCGCACTTTTTCAGATAGCCACTTTACACGCTCACTCCCAGATCCCAAGAGTCCAGGGGCCTGAGCATTGTTGGAAGGTTTTGCTGTGACAATGTCGATGTCTGGACTGGCTTCTTTTTCCTCGACAATAAAGTTCCCCCGAAAAACTAATAGGCGTCCGTCCACTCTTAACTGTTCTCAGTCAACTCACTGTGTAGGTGAGGGACTTCTGCACATGCCCAGCTTTCATTTTATTCCCTCTCTCACCTTCAGTGGAATGGGGACCTTCCGAAGAACATCATCGAAAACAAAGGCACACCCTAGGAAAACTGCTGAGCTGGGCCTTCATCCACACTAGGGAATCCTTGTATCGCTCTGCTCTCAAGGTGGCATCTAGAAGCCAAGGGCTGGCTCAACACTAGACAGCCCCGTGTACTTGCACCATTTATTCCCTCTTCTACTTACAAAATGACTCCACCCTGATCCCCTCCTCTGAAACAGGAGGGGTAATGTAGTGACTGACTTTTGACCATCGAGAGGCCTCTCACAGGCAGGCGCACATGGCCGGTCTTCTACATGACCAGACAAGAGTTCTACAAAATGTTTTGCCACTTTGCAGTATGGATCTCGGTCTCTCAACAATGTTATAGCCACCAATGACCCACTCCTCAGCAGTACAACAGTTTAGGGTGTTGTCAGCAGCACCTGACTTCAAGGATACTCATCCACGTTAGCTACCAAGGCAGAAGATTCTAAAATATTCAGTGGTGAAAACACGCTCGCTCCTAGGGCTCAACTTCCTGGTTCGGTTCAGTAGGGGAGGACATTCTATTTTGGTCTTTCTGTCACCCAGGATCATAAGGGTTTCTGTGGTGGTATTGTGTTCTCCAAAATATTGTGCACCCTAATAAACTTATCTGGGTCAAAGAACAGAACAGCCCTAGATACAGAGGCTAGAAAATGGTGGCACTCACGCCTTTAATCCTAGCATTCCAGAGGCAGAAATCCCTCTGGATCTCTGTGAGTTCAAGGCCACACTGGAAACAGCCAGGCATAGTGACACAGGCCTTTAATCTCAAGAAGTGAGCCTTTAATCCCAGGGAGTGATGGTAGAAACCAGAAACTAGAAGCATGTGGCTGGTTAAGCATTTTAGGCTTTTGAGTAGCAGTTCAGCTGAGATCCATTTGGATGAGGACACAGAGGTTTCCAGTCTCAGGAAACAGGATCAGCTGAGGAACTAGCCAGGTGAAGTGGTTGTGGCTTGTTCTGCTTCTCTGATCTTCCAGCATTCACCCCAATACCTGGCCTCAGGTTTGATTTTATTAATAAGACCATTTAAGATTCCCACTAAGTTTCACTTCCATGGTCCCTGGGTCTTCCATCTGTAGAAGGGAAGAAAGCCAGGCCATCATTGAAAATGATTTTCTGGGCCATCCTGGAAGAATTTAAACTTTTCAGCACTCAAACAAAATCCAAGTCTTAAAATGACACCTAACTCCAAGAAAGGAGACAATGGGATCTAAGGCAACCATGATGGGTCAGTTCACTTGGGACTGTCCAGTGGTTAGAACTGGATATACTACTTTTCTGGGAAGACCCTAGCAAACCAGTGTGGCCGGTCACCCTAAAAGCTGCTGTGGTGGTCCTGCTCCTTAGGGAAAGACACTGAGCTCTCAGGAAGCAATGGAGACAATCTTCCTTGACAGATAAGCCATTCCTGGAAATCCAGAGAATTTGTGATATAACCTTGTAGCACACACATCTGTGGTCACAGTCTTGGTCCCTGGGTCGGCTAGAGAAGGTGAGGGTAGGGTCATCCTACCACTGAACTTCTTTAACTTGAGGAATATCTTGTTATATAGCACAGGATGACCTTGAACCCAAGATCTTCTTGCTTTGGCTGGAACTACAGGCATGTATCTCCATACTCATTAACAAGAGCTCTTAAAGATCTCTCTAAAGGAACTACCACAGCGAACCCATGCCCATGGTCTCCATCAGGAACACTGTCCTGATCTGAGCTGAGGTTTAGGCAAGCTATGGGTGTTGAAAGATCTCACCCAATCCTTATTTTACGAATGGGAGAGCGGGTCTGAGGAGTTCCTATCCCCTGCAAAGATCAAAGGCCTGTTTCCACAGCACTCAGATCAGCTACTGTCTTTCTCCCACACACCAGGGTGGGATCCTCACCATACAATCTGCTCCCCAGTTCTGCTGGAGGGCAGTTAGTTCTCCATTTTCTGGCTATTTTATCTGAGAGTAAATTTCATTTTCTGCTTGTTTCTAATCTTACTGCTGTTATTACTCTCCAAATGGATCCGAAATGGACATCTAAATGCAGTCCTATCACGAGGTCCAGAAGCTTCAACTACTTATTTTCACACAGCCTAAGGGACAGTGGGGCCTGCGTTGAAATTCATTTTCATTTCTAATTATGGTTATAATTAACATTTCTTGAGCAAATTTAAACCTGATTCTGGCATGCTGTGTTCATCACAAGATGAAAAAGTAAAATTTTGCTTTTAAAGTATGCAAAAACCCAAAGCCCAACTCCTGAATTCTGAACATTGTTAATTTGAAACAAAAAGCAGACATCCATTAAAGTCATGTAAAATCCCTGTCTGTGCCTCAGTGTGCTGCCGTCTGTTCTGCTGCTGCTATCCTGAACACCTAGTGCTCATACATCTTCCACTTTAGGAAACTGTTCCCGCCCCGTTCCCGAACAAGAAGTGTGATACGATCAATTAGATAGTAACCCACAGGAAGGAGCAAAATGTCACCTTGAATATGTTTAAATAGCAATAAAGTATGTTCTGTATCTACAAAGGTGAGGAAGGAGCATGCAGACACATTTTGATTTTAATAATTATTATTTCACCTATAATCAATATTCCAACATTTTATGGGAGTTTTATATTAGTGGAAACAACTAAGTTCTATTTAATAACCAAGATG
Organism: Onychomys torridus; assembly: GCF_903995425.1. NCBI lineage: Eukaryota > Metazoa > Chordata > Mammalia > Rodentia > Cricetidae > Onychomys > Onychomys torridus. Next base: position 64,844,910 of record NC_050451.1, on the reverse strand, counting down.
GAGACTTCAAATTCTCCACAATTACATTAATATAAAAGATGAGATGGCCACTGTCCAGTTTCCTTTCTACGAGACGTATAATTACTGCCTAGACATTTCTTTACGTCAGTTATTGAACCCTTAACGAGCATGACAGAGGCTTTCCCAAGCACCTGCCAGTCCCCAAATACCTTTATGGTAATTACCACCAGCTTAAAACAAGCAGGCAGTGGTGGTGGCGCACGCCTTTAAACCCAGCACTCAGGAGGCAGAGCCAGGTGGATCTCTATGAGTTCAAGGCCAGCCTGGGCTACAGAGTGAGATCCAGGACTACACAGAGAAACCCTGTCTCAAAAAAAAACAAAAGAGTCCACTGCTTGACCCTTCCACCTAATGACCAGGGCCACCCATTCTTCTCAGTGAGCCCTGATGTCCTGTTTCCCTGCCTCATCTCCTCACACCTCTACACTGGAGCTGAGGAATCCAGGACTCAGATAAGCCTCAGAGAATGTGCATGCTCACTGGGTCGAAGAGCTGTTGCTGAGTTCCTGGGGTAGACTGCAAAGCTGAGCCCAGCCTGTGGCCTCCAGAACCCTGCTAGGCTCCACTGTTCATTGGGAGCATTTTACAAATCATCCAGGAGGGATTTAAGTACCAGGTCCTACTGCCTCAAGCCCGTTACATCCATTCAACCCCCCCACCCCCAGAATAGTATCTAAACGCAGAATTACTCTCCCAAGGGGCAAGAAACTCATTCCCCTGCAGGAAAGATGATCTGCTTCACAGTGGCAGTGTCCCACTACTACTGGGAATACACAGAGAATCAGGCTCACTCCCTCTCGGTTCAGTAACCACAGATGATCAAGTTCTACATAAATGCTTAAGAGTTTTAGACTGGGGGTGGGGGCTGGACTGAAGACACCATCTTTTATCAGTCCACAGGGTGCAGTGATTTATGCAAGTCACAGAGAACACAGCCCCTCCTCCACTTAGCCACACAATGCACCATCCTAAGCTGTCCTCACGTCCACAGTCAAACCACGCGTGTCCCTACTTTGTCCAACCCTCCCACTCCCTTTCAGATCTCACCAGGCAAACCGCTGTGACTTTATCAGATGGAAATGACAGTTGACACTGGTGTAGCAACATTTTATATGCTTTATTGAAAGGTGACGGTACAACAGGTAAATACAGTGATAACTGCAGCGAACATGCACAGAAACGTATGCAGAGAACTACTATACAGGTGATGTGCAGAAACCCCTACTGGGAAATCCATTGCTCAGTAACTGACCATTTCTTCATGTGGTCAACCAGCTCAGCCGAGAAGACACCGGTGAACAGGGATTTACCCCGCAAGATTCAGCAGCTAGATTTCAAATTACACCAAGTAACTAACTGTGCCGAATTCTTAACATTTCTTCAGGTGTGGTTTTTGCCATGAAACAGTTTTTCTGTAGGTCTCTCTATGAAGGACAATCCACACCTTTTCAGACAGCCAATGTAACATCTAAATTTCAATCTGTACAACCTAAACAGTAGTTACGGTCCTCTATTGTACAAATTCGTTACACTACATACACAAATATACAATAATAAGCAAAACAACCTTCATAATGACAGCCTAGGTCCCAGCTACCTGTCACCGTTTCGTCTCTAGTAGTTTGTGTCTGTGATGTTTCAGAAAAGAGGGACAGTACTAGTGTGTTTTATAAACTTTGGTGACAGTTGTCGGTTTGTAAAACGACTAACCCCCTCCCCCCATTGCAGTCTCGTTTCTGGCCTCTCTTTTAAGTTCCTTGAAGGGAAGGAGAGGAGAGCACAAAATCCAGGAGCAGCCAACCTTCCGAGCCTCATGCAGGCAAGCCTCAGAGCTCTTGGAAGCAGGGTGGGTGGCTGGGAAGGGTTGAAAAGGCACACAGCTCCTCAGCATCAATTAAACCATTCCTCAGACATCTGCCAAGTCGCACAGGGCACATCCATGCTCATTCTCTGATTAACCTTTAATTCACTCAACTAGTACATTTCTTCAAGCCAAAAGCATATGAGTGCTTAATACTGGGGAAAGCGAGAATGGCATGTGTGAGTCTCACGTCTCTCTCGTAGACAGCGGTGAAATGGGTGACGGTGGAGGTGGTGTCTCGCTAACACATCTCTTCGGTCTGTTCAGTTCGGACAGCAGCAGCCAGTTCCGTGGGGGCAGAGCAGGCTACGCGGTCGATCCTGAGCCCTGGGACGCTGGCTGTGCAGGGGGCTGTGTGGTCCCCTGTGGCTGCGTGGTGGCCGGAGGCGAACCAGTCTGCAGCTGGGCCTGAAACTGGGCGAGCTGCTCCGGACTGGCCAGTGTCTTCAACAGATTGTTCTCCTGCTCCAGCTGGGAGTTTTTCTCTATGAGTTCTTTGATCTGCTCCTTCAGAACCTCCACTTCCTCTCTAACTGCATACATCAAATGGCTTTTCACCAGATCCTGGGAGGAAGGGGGAAAGAAAAGAAAGGGTTAGCTTATCATGTCCTGGACTCTGGCTTTCTGAAGGCCTTTCTTAACTCTCCCTAACCAATTTGCATATCCTGTCTCCAAAGACCATTGAAGCACACTTGTGGAAATCTGCGCATAATCACAACCGCACCTAAGTTTATGTATAATACCTAAGTTTAATGTATAAGTGATCGAGCTTTACAAAAGTCTCTAGACTTTCTCTGCAGACATTAGCCAAGGATGCCTACAGTCCAGTTTCCAATTCAAGATGGCAAACCGCACGGGGCTCCGGTCCAGGCCCCAGGCCCGAGGCCGGCGGCCGCTTCCCCGCCCCCAGGCCCTCCCAGCCTAGGGAGCGCCTCCTCCTCCTCCTCCTCCCTCCCTCCTCCCTCTCCCTCCCTCAGCACCGGCTGCAGCCAGTTCCTACAGAGCGTGCTGCCGCATTTTCTTCCCTCCACCTCTACTCCCCCCACCCCCCAGCGATTAAGCTGACATCACAGAAACCTGGGCAGACGTCGTAGCCAATGAGAGGCCGAGTTATTTATAGCTCTGAATTAAAGGTTCAGAGTTTGCCTAGCAACAGTGGGCAGAGAATCCCGTGAGAAGAGCCACAGGCGCTGCTCCAATAACAAAGAACGACCAAGGCGGAAATAAAAAATAGGAGAAATCCAGGAGCAGGCCGAGAAAACAAAACTTTTCTCCCATTCTCCTCCTCCGTGCGGCCGCAGCACTGCGGGAGAGGTTCTGGTATGACCCAGAGACCCCTTCCCCAGCTCCCCTCGGCAGGGGCTCCCTCCCTCCAGCTCCCCAGTAAAATCTCGGGGTGCCTAGGAAAGCCACATCACTGAAGTTGCTCCCAGGACGAGCAAGGCGGAAGCTGAGCGGCTGCCTCCTTATCCCGACATGAAGAGAAATGGGTCCAGGGCAGGGGCCTCGCTCAGAAACCCCGGGCCCTGCTCCCCCCGGCGGCGTACGGGGCTCGTCTCCACGCTGGCTGGAGGAAGGGGGCTAGCACTGGCTTTTCTGACTGTATTCCCTTTACGAGCAACCAGCAACCATCTGGATTTAGCTAAGGGATGCACTGGTCCTGCCAAGACATCTTGGGTTTTATGCTGTGCCCACGCTGAGTACAAGCACTTTTTAATCAGTACATACCATAGCTTGCTCGATTTTGTTGTCGATAGCTACCACACTTGCACCAGAGCTGGAAGAGAGAATAAAAAAAAAAAGAGATCATCGGTAAATGGAATTGATCTTAAACATCCAGGATAAGGATAGATCTCTGAACTCAAATGACGTTATTAGCATCATATTTTGAGGATTCTTTAACGCTACAAAATGTATCAGACGCCAGAAATTACCAGCCACTATCGAATATCCAGGCATTTCCCTGTTTCAGGGAGCCACAAAGGGCTAAATTACATAATGAGAGAAAGCTGTTCTCGAGCCAGATCTGTGAAAATAAGGATCTTTTGCCCATTTCAAAAAGCAACATCTATGTCACAGTAACCCTCGGCATGGACAAAGGAATTCGCAAGGCTATCCTGTACCTGCATTACCGCAAGTCAATTTACTCCGAGTCGATTCAAACCAACTCTCCCAGCTGACATTTACCTATTGTCAAGTCTCACAGAAGCGTTTTCAGTTCCCAGCAAAGACGACAAGAAAGAAATTGAAAAATGTCTCAGTTGGTAAACTCCTAGATCCATCGCCACTGGTCTACACCATTGGGATTTCATGCAATTGCAGCCAAAAACACCCTCGTGGAAAAAAAAGAGAGAGGGCGGGCGGGCGGGAGGGAGCCCAGCAGCCTGGTTCAAACTAGATAAAGCCTCCTAGCTGGCTGCAGCCCGGGGCGGGAGAACGGCAGGGCAGCGCGGGTGAGAGTGACCGGCTTCTGCAGCAGCTCGCTCCGACCCGGCAGCCGGCTCCACTCCTCTAGAGGAGGCCGCCCGGCCCCAGCGCCACATATAGGCGGCCAGGCGCCGCGCCGATTGGCCGCGCCATAGGCCCGCCCCGCGCTCCGGGCTGCGGTCCCTCCCGGTGCCCGAGGCGGCGAGCGAGGGGGCGGGGGTTGGGCGCCGCCTCCTCCGAGGCCCGCGTCAGGGTCCCCGAAAGCACCCGGTGCCCGCACGCTTACGTCTAAAGGAGTCAGACCCCGTCTCCGGAGCGGCCCGTCCCCGCGGCGCTGAACCCTGCAAGCTTGCTATTTGCACCAGACCGGCCGAGCTACTGGGCATGCCCAGTCCCCTACTAAGACAGGAACGCCAGCGTCTCGATTTCAATTATTGGGTTCTTACAAGCAGCAGTAACCGGAGGCTTTTAGAGGCTGTGTTACGTGCAAAGATAATAACCCTGCTGTAGGAATTCTTTTTTAATGCTAATGAATTCAAGGGAATATGACATTTGCTTTTTTGGTGGGAGATAGCTTCACATAAAATTTATCAGTTACATGTAGAAAACAATATTGCATTTTTCTTTGCTAGGAAAAAAAATAAGAGAGTCAAAGGAACCCACAAGACGAAATGCAGGGAACCTTCCCCAAATGTCTCCAGAGTTGTAAGCCTTAAAATCGCATCACCCCAACTGCACCAGTAATTATGTCTTCTTCCATTTATAGCTAAGAAAAGTCAATCTACAGGTCTAATCCCGAACAGATCTATTTTCAGCTAGTCCCTAAAGCAAAGGGTTTTCGAAGTGAGATGGCAATTCAATTCCGCCAAGACTTAATCCTTAGTTTTCTTACATCAGAGGAATTGAATACTGTCAAGGATGTTTTCCAAAAGCATACAATTCCTTATATGTAGCCTTTGCTCATTTGCAGCGTGTCTAGAACCAGTAAAAAAACGTAGAGAGAATCTGATGGCGGTTAAAAATAGCTCAGCAGGCAGGAGCTACATACAGCAGGCTCACCACTGCTTCACCCTACAGTCAGCAGGCAGGTTAAACGCCGAACCATGGTCATCGGATAAGGGTAAAACGGCTCAACCAGGGGCAAAATGACCTCTGATAGTTTAAATATCTGTAAAGACGCATCGATGAAGACTATAATTTAACATACTATAAACAAGTAAGTTTGATTATTACATGTTATATGCTGCTTGCAGTATAGTTGAGGAAATTTTAACCTCTACAATACTGCCCTCTAATGGCAGCAAACTAGAAAAACTGAGAAGAAAAACTATCAACTGCCTGGAACCTCTCTAATCCATAGGCAAGTGTAGTCATCACAAATAATTCCAAAATAAACTATGAAACATGTACACACTACACTTACATGCAGCATGAACCCCTTCTCTCTCAAGATGAGGCCTCTCCCTCAAGGAGCATCCTTTCCTAAAACTACCATCAGAGTCTTTTAGACAATCTTGGAAGTTGACCCAAGGCTGGCGGGGGTGGGGGGTGGGGGGGTGGGGGGGGTTGGGGGAGTGATTTGGTTTCAGAAACCAACTTAAGGCAAGTAAATGCCAAATATACTGAATACAGCACAAGAAGAGGTTCTCTTCCGTATTAAAAACCCGTGTGGCTACAAAGCAATATTCTTTTTATTATGTTTCTTGTTGGGCTTTGCTTCTGAATAAAAATGTTAGAATATCTGTAGTTTATAGCGTGAGCTGTTTGAAGGCACCGAACAATCATAACCCATGAAGTAAACATGGGGTCCCCATGTTCGTTAATGTTAAGCAGGATTATTATTAGTTCTTTGGAGTTTCCATACTTGGAAAATTAAATTTATAACTATCAATCTGCATCCTTTTAAGCATTTAAACGGAACACTAACTCCAGAGGAGAGAAAGACACACCTTAACCATAAAGGAGCTAAAAACAGAAACAAAACCCTCCAAGGCCATATAAAGAAATAAAGTTAAGATTCCAAGCTGGAACTGAAAAGGATCACAGGATTTTATTTATTCATGTTGTTCTTGAACAGAAATAAAAGAGCTAAATTGGTTCTGTTTTCTATCATTTTAGCTGAATGACTACTCGCTGTATTAGCAACAAAAGCAGATATGAACAGCCAGTCTAAGCCACATCTCTACTGAGGGGCATTTGGTTCTCCAGTACTTTCCATTTCAAATAACTGGCAAGGGGTGTGTGTGCGTGTGTGTGTGCGCGTGTGTGTGCGTACGTGTGTGTGCGCGTGTGTGCGTGCGTGCGCGTGCGTGCATGCGTGCGTGTGTGTGCGTGTGCGCATGTGCGTGCGTGCATGCGTGCGTGCATGCGTGCGTGTTTATGCATGCATGTACTTCTGGAGAGGTGGCTAGACCGAAGGATGGGAAACCCTCAGGTCTTTTCTTCTTTCTCATACAAATGTGCTAGGTTCCCTTAAAAGGGTTTTATATGAAGGAATATGTAACTTGAAAACAAAGGCAAAGGACATAGAGGAAACCTTCATGAGTTAAAACCATTGGATCAGAATGTCTGAGAATTTCCCTTGAAAGTTCTTCTAGGGCTGGAGAGATGGCTCAGCGGTTAAGAGCACTGACTGCTCTTCCAGAGGACCTGAGTACAATTCCCAGCACTCACATGGTGGCTCACAACCATCTGCAATGAGATCTGATGCCCTCTTCTGGCCTGCAGGCAAACATACATACATATATATATTTATATATATAGTGTATACAGTATATATATTTATATATATAAATACATAAATACATATACATACATACATATATACATACATAAATTTTAAAGAAAAAAAAAAAGTTCTTCTATTTACCAGACAAGTATCTGTGGGTCTAGTGTTGTGTCTGGGACCACCAGGGGCTTGCTGAGATTGTACAAGGGAATGCAACAGCCCTCAGGAGAGACCCTGAAAGGCGTGGGCCACCCAAGTCCGCTCAGAGTGCCTCTAAATATAGGAAAAGGCACAAACATTTGAAATTTGCTACTGCGGTCTGCGTATAAATCTGCATGGATTCCAGCTCAGCAACCTCTGGCTGAAACACATTGGTGTCAAACACAGGGAATGAAGAGGAGCAGAGGCAGGGTCTGTGAGGGTCTAAGGTGATGGATCACACTGGGCCACCACTGGCTGAAGCAGAGATCCAATTACCTAGAACCTCCTTTTCACCATCTAGGCTCCTTGTGAAGCTATAGGGACTGTCAAGGAAGCAAGCAAGGTTTGCACCCTGTAACCTGACCAAACTGCTCTTGTCTGGGGACCCCTGGTCACCTCCCTTCCCCAGGTTCCTAGAAACCAGAAGTAAAATAACAAGTTTAACAAAACCACAGATTTCATAGCCAAAGGAGACGTGATAAACACGTACACAGAGATAGAGCAGGGAACAGAGACAAAAACACTACTTTGTCATTAAAATAAAATCCTACCATGGCTAGAACATGGATGGAAGCACAGAATATAACTTAAAGAGTTCAGTCGGTCAACGACAAACACCACGCGGTCTCACATCTAAGGAAGCTGATCTCACTGAAGGAGTGGGCAGAGCAGGGGTTACCAGGCGAGCGTGGTGGATGAAGAAGAGGGGAACACAGGGTCACAATCTCAGAAACAAAGTCAAGAGACCTGTTGACTAGCAGAGCAGCTCCGGTTAATGAGAACATGCTGTATGTACCCTTCGCAAAGGGTGGTGCATGCTGAGTGTTCTCATCCCAAAACTCAGAGCATGTGAAGTAACGCATTTGTTAGTGAGCCATATTAAACTAGCTCACTTTATTTATACGAATGTAGGACTATATGACGACAGCATTAAATAGCACTGTGTACAATTTTACCTGTCAATGTAAAGCAGTATTTAAAACAATACATTAAAAACTGATGGGTAAACAATGAGTAATGCTTTAGTGATCGTTCCTCTGCACAGTCAGAACAGGGCAGTGTCAGCAAAGATGAAAAAGTCACCAAATTCAACCTTCTCTGCACACTGACAGAACAAGATGGCCTTGCCATCAAATGATGGAAAAGCTGCCACAGTCAACTTTCTTCTGGGTTAGAAGATAAGGCTGAAAAGCCTTCCCAGATGTAGAGCAAAAGGAAGAGAATGGATAGAGATGTAGAGCATGCTCCGGAAAGCCAACAAAGCAAATCAACAAAGCCCATCACAAAAGGCAACCAGGGATGGAGCAGCAAATCCAAAAGCTCCCAGATAGGAAAGGCAAGTCACAAACAAAGTGACTTCAGGGAAAACGGTGTTTTAGCTGCCTGAAGACTATGGGACAAATGTCTTTACAGTTCTGAGAGAGGCGGTTTCACTGTTTGGAGTTCTCACTGGGCCAAATTCTCTCTTCACTGCAAAATTAGAATGACGTTTTTTAAGATAGTTTGTATCATAAGATGGAGACTGAAATCAAGAAAAACGGCGGGCAAGGAGTACCCCAGGGAGAGCCACAGAGGGGAAGGGTTCTGACGGGCTGTGACCTCGGGAGAGGCTGCCCGCAGGCCCACGCAGCAGCTGCTTGGTGCCTGGGTGGCCTGATGGTGGGAGACTCCAGGAGAAAAGAGTGGGAAGAATAAGCCAGGTTTGCAGGGGCTGGACAGCTGTGGCTAACTATAGGTATGTGACAGTTTCATAGAATCAGTCCACAACAAGGGTAGTTCTAAACACCTATCCCAATCTACATGGACCATTACTTTAGAGATTCAAACAAACAAAAACACCATTACATTTACTGAGGTGACTGGAAGAATATTAGTGTGTGAATAGCTAAAAAGAGCGAAATTGCATCTATATCACAACTTGATCATATAATGCTCAAAACTGGAAAAAAAAAAGTCACAGGGAAATATGGAGGTAAAGTAAGAAAATAAAAACATTAAAAATAGCTGCCCCTGAGGAACAGGTATGGGTAAAAAGGAGAAACGCTAACTGTTTTTACATTATCTCTATCATCCTTTGGGTTATGCAAATGAACTGCCTGGATTGAGAAAATCTTAAAGTACAGGGAAGAACGCAAACACAGGCATACTGACTACCCGCCAATAAGTATCTAAGAAAACTACCCAAGACTGAGGCAGCCGGCCGAAGAGCGGACGACAGGAAATCACAGGGGCTTGACTGATAAGGCTACGGAAGCCTAGGGGGACATTCAAGTCCAGAGCAGCAAATGCTCAGGACACTGCCAAATTGTGGGGGGAAGGGAGAGGGGCATGTGTGTGTGTGTGTGTGTGTGTGTGTGTGTGTGTGTCTGCCCGTGTGTTGTGTGTGTGTGTGTGTGTGTCTGCCCGTGTGTTGTGTGTGTGTGTGTGTGTGTGTCTGCCCGTGTGTGTGTGTGTGTGTGTGCCCGTGTGTGTGTGTGTCTGCCCGTGTGTGTGTGTGTGTGCCCGTGTGTGTGTGTGTGTCTGCCCGTGTGTGTGTGTGTGTGTGTCTGCCCGTGTGTGTGTGTGTGTCTGCCCGTGTGTGTGTGTGTGTCTGCCCGTGTGTGTGTGTGTGTCTGCCCGTGTGTGTGTGTGTGTGTGTGTGTGTGTGTCTGCCCGTGTGTGTGTGTGTGTGTGTGTGTGTGTGTGTCTGCCCGTGTGTGTGTGTGTGTGTGTGTGTCTGCCCGTGTGTGTGTCTGCCCGTGTGTGTGTGTGTCTGCCCGTGTGTGTGTGTGTGTGTGTCTGCCCGTGTGTGTGTGTGTGTGTGTCTGCCCGTGTGTGTGTGTGTGTGTCTGCCCGTGTGTGTGTGTGTGTGTGTGTGTGTGAGAGAGAGAGAGTCTGCCCGTGTGTGTGTGTGTGTGTGTGTGTGTGTGTGAGAGAGGCGGGCATTAGTTCTACACTGACTGAGCTATGCTTTGCTCCTATGGAAAAACTCCTCAACACGCGTTACCGTGCCGGGCACTTGATAAAGAGTAGCGGACACACAAACAGAAAGACAGGACAGGTGACACGAGAAAAGTCATCTAAATGACTACATGTGAGAAGGTGACAGAACTTGTAGACAGGGATGTTAAATCAGAGATGTTCACTGTGCTTTACATGTTCAAAAGGCAGCAGAGGAATTAGCATATTAAAGTCGGGAGCAAAAACACAGTGAAAACGCAAATGAAATTAAAATGGAAAAGATCCAGTAGATGACATCGGCAGATCTGACGGGAGACGCACCCATGCCACACGAACAACAGACACTATTCAAAATGGATCCCAGAGAAGAAACTGCAGCACGAATCTTAAAGGTTCTTATTAATAAAACTCAAACCTGAGGCCAGTTATTGGGGTGAATGCTGGAAGATCAGAGAAGCAGAACAAGCCACAGCTTCCTCACCTTGCCAGTTCCTCAGGTGATCCTGTGTCCTCAGGCTGGAAGCTTCTGAGTCCTCCTCCACATGAATCTCAGCTGAACTGTGTTGCTCCAAAGCCTGAATGCTTAACCAACCAAATGCTTAACTACATGCTTTACTCTTTAGTTCCTGGTCCTCACACCTTATATACCTTTCTCTTTCTGCCCCCACTCCCTGGATTAAAGGCGTGAGTCACCATGCTTAGCAGTTTCTAAAGTGGCTTTGAACTCAAAGATCCACCTGGCTCTGCCTCCCAAGTGCTGGGATTAAAGGCGTGCACCACCACCGCCCAACTTCTGTTATGGCTTACTCTTCCCATTTTCTAGCCACCATTTGTGGCTCTGTTCTAGTGGCTGTCTGTTCTCTGACCCCAGATATGTTTATTTCAGGGTACACACAATATTTCAGGGAACACAATACCCACCACAAGAAACTAAGTATGAACAGAAGGGAGGGAGCGGGGCGTGGCCACGGCAGATCAGTGCCTGAGGACAATTTCAGCAGGAATCCCTGGAAAACGGTCAAGAAGGACAGCTGCCTTAGGGAAACATGGCAGCTTTCCCCAAACTTTATTACAACAATAACCCACTGGCCCTAAGGACCCACACAAACCCAAAGGCAGGGAAATCCTTCCGATAGCCAGACGAGTGCCTAAATCCAGTTGCAGAGAGAAAATCTTAGGAACAGCGGAGAGCAACGCTGTCACACACAGCCAGACAGCAGTTTCCAGCTGGCCCTGTGCTTGGAGACAATACCAGACAGGAGACAGTTGCAGCAATGTATTATGGCTATGAAGGGGAAAGTCAGAAATATATCAATGCATAATGGCAAGCTGATTTTCCACATGAATGTAAGAGTTCCGTGAAGGAAGAGTAGCTTTTCAAAAAAAAAAAAAAAAAAAAAAAAAAATGCTCCTATGGTCCTGGGCCAATTGGGTAAAGTCAAAACTAAAAAGCAGAAAAAGGGAAACAAAACAAAACGCCTTGAACTATTCCTCACACATATGAAACATTAACCACAAATAAGTCACAGAGCAAATGTAAAATCCTGAACTAGAAAACCTAGGAGAAGTCGTTCACTGGGTTGACAGACACTTCTTAGACACGACCCTAACACCACAATCCAAAAGGAAGAAGTGGGAACTGGGTCGCTACCACAATGCAGTTTGTTCACAGAAGTCAATGCTACAAGAATATCACAAGCACCTTAAAGGTAACAGGGTTAGGAACTCAGAACTCAACAGCCAAGGAGAGAAACAGGCAAACACCAAAGATAAATAAATGCATTTTTAAAAGTAAATAAACAAATGGAAAAACACTAAGCATCATCAGCCATTACAAAAATGCAAACCAGAGCCATGAGAAGCATTATACAATACACCTATAACATGGTTAAAATAACGCTTTATTCTCTTTGACCTGAAGGTGGGGCAACGGACCTCTCAACTAGCGGCAGTGGGAATGTATGATAGCACATCTGCTTGTCCACAGTTAGACACACACTTTCCATCAAGACCAGTAATCCCGGCTCAAATTATCAATAATTCCATCTGTATGTGGAGGTTTGGGGTGACTTTATCATAAGCACCATAAATATCACTGGAAAACATAACCATGTCCCAGTTAGTCTAACAGGGTTCTACCACTCAGCAATAAAGAGAAATGAACTACCACTAACATGGATGAATCGCAATATAACAGGGTTAAGTGGAGAGGCCAGACGCAAAGGCTGCAGAGGTCCCATCTACATGACACCCCAGGGAAGGCAGAGCAGCAGGGAAAGAGGGCAGCTCCATGCTGCCTGAGCTTTAGGCGGGGAGGGGAAGGTGCCAAGACTCCATTCAGGGAGCCCTTCAGTGGGGCTCCCTTCAATGCCTCTAGGCAGTATGACTCAAATGGTTAACCTTTTTTTTTTTTTTTTCATTTTCGTGAGAATAATCATTCCAAAGCCAAATTTCTTCATAAATACCACTTCTGCTAAATGGTGGTAGATTATGAAAATCAGGAGCCATAGATGAAAATGGCACCCCAGATTTAGAAGCGAAATGACATTCCATAAGAAACATCTCAAGTGAAAATTTGTCCTGATTATGGTTCTATTTCAAGAACTTCATGCACATCGCCTATCAAAAATGAACAGTATTTCTTTTTACTTTTACATAGCTATGGAAAAGGGTGATCGGAGCTCCTGCACCTTAAAATAGTTGCCTCAATCTAATATCTCATGATAACGTCCTGAGGGCAATAGTGGGAAGCAGCAGAGATGAGGTGGTGGGGACCAGATCAGCCCATTTCCCTACGTACACAGAATCAGCAAGGGCCGCTAGTCAGTCCCTTGGTGACCTTAACAGACAAAGCTCAACTGAACGGTTGGTTATTTACAAAGATAAACTTGAGGGTGGCCACAGCCACCAACACCCGAGGACTCCGCTGCCACCTTCGTGTGTTCAGTGAACTCGTCTGCTCCGACGAAGGACACACGTCTGTACCATGGCCTCTCTGGACACTACCTGTAGAGCTCCACCTGGGGGTTTCCTCTAACTCATGAACTAGTCAGAATTTTGGGGAGAAACGGACTTTATCAATCATTTTCAGAACCTTATTCTGCAGGTTTGGAAATGGAAGCTAAAGACACGTGTCTAGGACTGACCCACAAAATTGGAGGATGAGCACAGAGATGTATAATACACCCAGAAGCCAAGTACAGACCAGAAATTCCAGATTCAAGTACAGAGATCTAATGCAATGGGTATGAGAGCTGGGATGGTGAAGAGGCGAGAAGGTGAAGGACCACCGTCCAACTCAGTGGAACCTTAGTAGTCAGTTAAAACCACCCTTTTTACAGTGAGGGAAGAGGCTGGACCCACACCACTGCCCACACGTGGCACCAGAGCCTACAGTCGGGTGCAGGGTGTCTAGTCTGCAGTGGGGACTGACCCTCCAGCCTCCTGCAGCGTGCAGGGCAGCTGATCAGACACTCGCAGCCGCAGAGGCAACAAGCTCTGCAGTCTCTCCAGGCACTGGGTCAAAGACCCGGAAAAGCAAGGCTCACCCCGGCTGCAGGCTGGCACGTTACAGTACAGACAAGCCCAAGAAAGATGTTCAGACGGTGATGTCACAGACCCTACACGCTCTTCCGAGAGCCCTCAAGAGCTGGGAGAAGGGCCTGAGGGAATGATACTTTGTAAATAAGAAAGGCAGGCTATGTCTCTAAGGCTTGTGGCCAGAAGGAAAAGAAGAATGGCAAGCAGTGTGTCCCGAGATAAGCCCGTGGTATACCAGCACTCCTGTGGATCTGAAGCTCAGCAGTGTCCCTTCTGATCTCACACATGGTCTTACGAGATCTGACCTTGTTAGGGTTTCCGCCAGAGAGAACTCGGTAAGAGAAAGGGGACCAGAGGACAAATAAAGACCTGAGTGGGCCTTGGCCAGTGAAGAGGGAGACGGAGACCACGTTCAACACTTCAGCTTGCTGCCAGTGCCAGTGGGTGAAGACTCAGCACTAAAGGCACTTGCCGCCAGACGACGGAAGCCTGACAGTGAGTTCAACACCCCCAGACCCGAGTGAGGACAAAAGGAGAGAGCTGACTCCATAAATGTTCTCCCGACTTCCACACAAGCACTGTGGTGTGTGCGACCCTCCCTCACTCACATATCACACACACAGAAATTTTAAAAGTAAAGTTCGCTATTATTTTCTTTTAAGGACCAATATAACACATTTTGGCTAGAAGGACACAAACTATAACTTTTGCAAGTCCTCTTTGGGCATTCTTTCATTCATTCACTCATTCTTATTTAACAAGCCTGAAAGGCCGGGGACTAAAGTTATAAAGATGAGAGAGTCCAGATCCTGTTTTCAGTGACTCGGGGGCGGGGTAGGAGATACGCTATCTGATATAATTGGATACACATTCGGGATGCTGGTTCAGAAGCAGCAGCTAAGGGGTGTTTCTGAGAGCTGAAGACCCCTGGACCGTGAAAAACAAGGCACCAGGGGAGAACATCTGTGAAGAGGGAATGGCCAGACAAATGCCTGGGTCATGACGAGGCATGCCAAGCCTCAGTTCCGTTCAGGAGCTGAGTGGCTGCACACCAGGGTTGTGGTGGGAGCTGCAGAGAGAAGTATCACAGGGAGAGGGTTGAGACAGGCTGGGGCCTGGCCGGCTTTGGGGAGACTGGGATTCCTGGCAGCTGGGAATGCAATGGGATGTGTTTAGTAAGGTCACGGACGATGGACAAGACTCCAGGAGAGGAAGTAAGAATGGAAGAGGAAGACCACGAGGGAGGAGATACAGGTGACAGCTGGTGGCAAGCAAGGCAGGCAGGATGACCCTCAGCTTTGCAGGTTGTGGGACTGTGTGGATGCCATTAACCAATCAGACGCTAGAGCTGGTGAGAGAAACTGATTCTGGGAAATGACGGCGGTTGGTTGGACAAGCAGCCAGTAGAAAACATGGTCTGGAACTTAGGAGAGAGTGGACCTAAGAAAAACGTTTTAAGTTGTGAGATGGCAAAAATATCCGCGAGAAGGGTGAAGTCAGAGGTAGTGGAGCTGAGGGGGTCATGTGTCATGAGGGCAGCCATTTGGTGGCGAGGCTTAATCCATTTTTTTTTCAAGATCCTTGCCTATGAGAGTAGTCTCTTGAATGAGGAGACCAAAATGACAGAGATGACCTGGCAGTGGAGGGCAAGGAAGAGAGAGACAAGCCAAATTTACAACCTAAATGTTCTCCCCAAACGTGTCCATCAGAGGTAGACAGGGCAGTGACAGTCAACGCTGCAGAGGACACTGACAGGCCCAGGAGACACCTCTGTCTTCCGACAGCTGCATGCTAAAAGAGGGGGGGGGAGTTCAGGAGGCAAGCAAGGCCCAGCTGCAGGGCCAGAATCCAGATCGCTCTTTTCTTCCATGGGGAAGAGTGGGCGCGAAGAGCCTTCACTGCCACCATGACAGTGTGTTTCAGAACCGAGCTGCTGCTTTTTGTAAACACTGACAATTAAAATGGCCAAAAGGTATTGGGAAGTGATGGAAATGGATTGACAGGATGGAAAAGAAGCCTGTCGACAGGTACAATCCTCAGCAGTCATGAGAAGAAACCAAACCATGAGGTGGTTTTCTCTCCAGTGAGCTGAGACACAAACACCCGTGAAGGTCACAGGAAAGAGTGACACAGAAACCACTGGCTGAGGGTCACCCTGGCAGAGAGGGACAGAAAAGGCCTCACGGGCATGCAGGGCTCAGCCTGGCCTTGCCAGATCACTAAGGGCTTTTGGGAAGGATGTTACCGCTAGAGAAGGCCATGTCAAGAGACAGGGGGCAAACAGGTCCTTCTTTCTCTGTCCCAAACGTCTCTGTCCCAAACAGCACAGCCCGTGTTGGCCTCAGGGAGAGCTGGGCACCAACACGACACTAAGAAGTTATGCGCTGCTGCAAGTGTCTGAAGGATAGAAACAACTAACGGTATCTGAAAAGTTAGACAAGTACAGACCAGAGCAGCCTGGCTCTACAGTCAAGAGGGGGAGTTCCCCAAAGGCAGAGCGTGTTATAGAATACCTGCTGCACAGTCACACGCCCACAAGAGCTCAGACTCCTCAGTAGACTAGTTCCACACACATGACCTCACTTAGCGCAACTCTGAGGTACCATTATCATGCAATAGGAACCAAAGGGGCCGTGCTGACGGAGTTCACATTGCACTGGGGTCTAAAAGACAGGTCAACAGGTACTTAGGTGTGCGACACAGTACTGAGAACTGCAGAGACAAGGGGTGGAGCTGTCATGAGCAAGGTCAGAGAAGACAGGATTTAGTCTTCAAGGAAGAACGCCTTGAGATGAGTTTGGGGCAGCACTGGGAAGGAATGAGTCTACCAAAGAAGAGCTTTTCACACAGAACAGCTAAGGACATGCACCTGTGATACTCAGAAACCCCATGACAAAGCCATGCCAGCACAAAGCATCATGGGAATGTGTAGTAACCAATGTGTGGTACAAAGGATCTTTCTTGCTCTTTGATCAGGATATTCTGAGGACTGGCTCTTCTCTGAGTAGAGGGATGTACGGCTGATGCAACAGTGCACTTTAGAAGTCCTGCGTGCATTTACTAGCAATGGGTATCATAGCCTAAGCCAGCTTCTTCAAGAATCGTTTTGGGATAATCCTCACCTTCCAAAAAACACTCTCCTGTCCATAAGTAATAAGTAATGTTTTCCAATCATAGAACTATCTGCCTCAAAGTTTATGTGCTACACGCATGAGGGTAGTTCTTTTTTTTTTTTTTTTTTTGGAGCTGAGGATCGAACCCAGGGCCTTGTGCTTGCCCAAGCGCTCTACCACTGAGCTAAATCCCTAATCCCTAGTTCTTTTTTCATTTTTCTTTATTAAGAAATTTTCTACATACTATCCACAGATTCCCCCTCCTCCCTCCTCCCACCCCGAGGGTAGTTCTTTTTTTTTTTGAGTCTTGGTTTAGATAATTTCATGAACCCATGTGATTCTTGTTAAGAATTCACATGGTTAGAGAGCTGCTAAAAACTACTTCTGGCCAAGTGTAGTAGACTGACCTACACACACCAAAGAAAAAATGAACCTGGCTTTAACTACATAAAGACAGACAAGATATGGTAAAGATCTCAACTTCATCTATTTTCAAAGATGAAGGGAAAAGGTAATTCATCAAATGGAAGCCTATGCAAGCAGTAGGGGGGGGCGGTGCACTGACAGGCATCAATGAGCCCAGTGTTTACAGCTCATAGCCCCGGAGAGATGAGTCTACCTAGGACACAGATGCCCGCTCTCTCACAAGCTCACACGCAGCAGCACACACACCTCCAGCATAAGTGGTGTTCAGTGATGGGGACCCCGTGGGAAACACATGCAGTGCGGGAAACTGAAGAGGCTTTGGAGCCCCCAAAGACCACACAAATTAAACAAGGATGGGACCAGAATGGGAAGAGCCGAACTTCGAAAAACTGATATTGTGAACATTCACAAAATTAATGAAATGTTGAAGAAACGGGAACAAAGGGAGGGAACAGAGAATGGCTTCTACCCAGAAGAGCTGACATCTTCATGAGAGACGTGCCAGAAGAAAAATACTGTGTTAAACATCATAAAATAATCTGAGGAATTTTCTAGAACTACAGATGAAGCTCTTAAAAATGAACCTAGCCTATTGACACAGCATGGACATAATGTCAGTTTTGTATCTGGTATGGATTTCAGCTGCAAAAAACCCAAGAGTATAAGCAGCTGCACCAAGCCACCACGAGCTGCCTCAGTCCACATCTCACAAGGACATCCTTCACTCTTCTGTAAATGTTAACTTATATGTTTAACACATATATGAATATATATACATTTATATACATACATATGTATGTATGATTCAGCATCCTAAAGCTGGCTAGTTTCCCTGTTTTAACACCATCATATGACTGCAAAGAAAAACTTAAGTATTGAGAAGGCAGGGGTGAGGCAGAAAGGAATCCATGCCTTGTGCATCCCCAGTGGTGTGTACGTACGTACACACACACACACACACACACACACACACACACACACACACACACACCCCGAGCGAGCGAGCGAGTGAGCGCTCACTTGTCATGAGTTCCTGTCAAGTGCTACAGTACCATTGAGGACAATGACTGAGAAACAGAAGACTGAGAAACCTGTAGAATATGACGGACAAGTAGACAGCAGCGAATGAAAAAAATCAATCAGAAATAGCCATAATCAGAGAAATCATTATCTACATAAAGACCAGTGCTGGCTGATTAGTGGTTCCAAACATCTCTACAACAGCAGCCAGAGAATTCTTCCCACCAGTGAGCGACACAGAAATTCACTGAAGAAGCCAGCTACACGCTAGACCGAAATGTCTGTTTTAATGAAACGGACACCTACTATACATGCATGTATCTGATAGAAATCAGGAAGCCAGCCTACCGGCACTTTTAAATTATTTTGTATTATTAGACTTCAAAACCTAATTTTCAGTTATAGCAACACAGAAAAGTTCTATGGTTTGCTTTTATTTTCCAAGCAAACAGTGACATCTTCAGTTACTTCCGAGTCACTATACCCATCAAATCTGATCCTCTGCATTTTTCACCGAGAAGTTGGAAGCAGAAGTTACTCATACTCTCCTAACAGCACAATTCTACACAGCCTTGGGTGGCAAGCTGAGGCAATGCTAACTTCCACACTTCAATCCCAGAGGATCACCTCTGGACAGACAGACTTTAAAAGCTGTGACTTCTTTATTTTAGACATTGAAGTCCAATGCAACGGTAAAACTTCCAAGGGGTGCGTGTGTGCGTGCATGCGCAGACATGCACATGTGTATCTCAGACGTTACAGCATGTGTGTGGAGGTCACAGGGCAATTTGTAAACCTGGGTTTTCCCTTCCACCCTACAGATCCCAGCAATCAAGCACAGGTCAGGTCTGGCAGCACCCTCCACCTGCTTCACTACCTGGTGGACAATACTGATTGCTTTTAAAACACGGCTCTGTGTACACAGTCAGATCTGGGGCTCTGACGTTAGACCCGAAATTACATTTCCCCAAATCATTTCTTGCGTGAAATGGGGACATCATATTTTGCTCCGACAATTAAAAGATGATTCTCCACAGAAATTCCAGCTATGTCCTTGTGTTCAGAGTTCCCTGGGTTCAGGTAATTGGGGTTATTGAAGAGACCTACTCATTTCTCCACATACTTTTCAAAGTAGAAATTTTCTTGAGAGTTCTCAACACATAAAATTATAGATTATCCCATTTTATTTTTGGTCAAATATAACATTCACCTTTATATATATTATCCCTTTCTAAACACCAAATCATTACCAAACTATCCAGCCGCCACCTTGGGTTTTTAGTGAAAAGGATGCCACTGTTTTTAACAAAAACTCAATCATTTGATTTACCAATAATAAAGACTCAGGAGCCAGATGCTAGCTCAGAGAGACTGAGAAAGCACCCAGTTGACCTTCCTCCTCAGCCCATGTCCTCAGGCTCATCCACCATCTCAAACAAAAAGCCTCAAACTGGATGTCCCTCCCTTCTACTTCCTGTGCACGACTCTATCTGTCCTTCTGACTCCCTCTCATTCTACAGTTTTCTTGTTGATTTCCTGCCAACTGGTTGCTTGCTCCACATCTTGACCTATGCTTGACTATTTAATCCTGTTTACACTATTCCAGCAGAAAGCTCTTGGACTAAAGGTGTGTGCTAGGGCTGAGCCACACCACAGCTAGAAACAGGTTTTTCCAGTAAATAATGCAATCTCGAGGTTCACAGTTCGATCAAATATCCTGTAACAGGAAGCCCGAGTTTGGCTCCACTGTAGCTCAAGGGTCTTGGTATCTTTACTTTACAGCTCAGTGAGGGCCCCCACTTTGCTCACACTTAGCTAACGTCCTAAACTGTGCAGCAAACCTCTTGACTCCTATCAGGGATGCATGGACTATGTGCCCTCTCCTGGAGGGAGCTGCCCTTTTGCAGTTCTCCTCCAGTGGTGTGGGTGTTCCTTCTCAGGCAAGAAGATAAGAGACCTTCTGCCCAGTATAAAGCACAGGGGTCTTCCCTGTGTACTATTTATGTGCAATTATTTACACGAATACGAATTTCACAAACATTTTGTGACTGGCATGGCTTAGTCTGTGGGACTTTAAAGAGTGAAATAGCCTTATTCTAAAAAGCTTTCCAATTAGAAAGCATTAGCAGAAATTTATAAACACTTTAACCTATTTCTTAACTGCAGAAGAATCGTGGTTTCACATAGCAACAGTTTAAAACTATACCTGGCCATACAAAACAAGACTGCAAACCACACACAATGAATGGACTCCTTCAGTCTCTCCTGGACGAGCAGACAGCCTGCCTGACAAAGCACTGAAGACATTTCTAAGAGCCTTCTGAGCCCTCCACCAGAACACTGTACAGCAGATGTCCAGGATACATACTGGCCCACAGGACTTTTATCTATCCCAATAAACCATTCACATGGTTGCACATGGCAACAACAAAAGCACACACAAATCTAAACAAAGTGAACTCTTACCCAATACCAAGCTATACAGATCGACTGAAGAGTCAGTTCTGAGGAACTATGAGGTATACCTGGAGCATTTCCCACATGAAAATGAGAACATAAATTTAGAGGACCACTATAGGGCATGCTCTTGGACACACACACACACACACACACACACACACACACCAAAAACATAACCCCTAAAACCTAAAGAGAAGAAAATAAGGGAAAGAACACAATGTCAGGTCCATTAAGTTGGTGAATAGTCTAAGAAATTAAAACAAAACACCTGTTTATCCGAGAAAAGTAAAATGTTGCAAGCTCATACACAATTTTAACAAAAATTTTAGATGCACTAAGAACGTGAAAATCCAAAAATGTATATCAGAGATCACTTAACCAGACATGGTAGCACACACCTTTAACCTCAGTACATATGAGGCTGAAACAGGAGGATTGCCACCAAAAGCTGAAACCAGCCTGGGCTACACGGTGAACTCAAGGCCAGCCTGGGCTACATAGTAAGACGTGTGTGTGTGTGTGTGTGTGTGTGTGTGTGTGTGTGTGTGTGTAGAGAGAGACAGAGAGATACAGAGAGATCACTTAGCAATGTTTTTGTCCTCTCTCATCTAAATCTGAATCCTAACTGTAAAATAAAACTAAAGTTGATCATATCAAAATCTGGTATTTGCTCTACTATCTAAGCAGCCCGTAAGCTGCCCAATCACACCTGATCTCAGAGCTGGGTCGGTGCAAAAACGATTAACTGCCGAATCCCATACAGAGAAACACCTTCCTCTCCCATGGTGTTTTACAGCGGCCATTTTCACCATGTGGCTATTGATTAGAGAACTTCAGGAACTGTACATGGACACACACACACACACACACACACACACACACACACACACACCTCTTCTAGGTGGGGGCTGAAAGTGGAAAGAGTTTTAGAAGCCCTGCCAGGATCCTTCCCTTCACCATACAAGCCAGGGCGGCTCGCAACAGCAACCTTTCCTCTGTATTCAACATAAAACCAACTCAAAAGCAAGCACTGGCACCCGGAGTCCCCGCCAGGCTTCACTGCCGCCTACCCCGCCTCACCTCAGCCTACGCTTCCCTCTGTACCATCTCAGGGCCACCTGCCCCCTCTGCCCCGTTACAATGCCGCTGGCATTTCATTCTACCCATTTTTTATATCGACCATCAGAGCTTGCAGCTGTAGCGAGCTGGTGCCAGCTTTTTCCATACCCCGTGCTCTGGTTACACAGCTCTTTCAAGTGGTTGGCCACCACTCAGTTTTATGCCCCCACTGTCTTATTTTCAGAGCGTGAACAGTAAGATAGAGAGACCGCCACCCAACGTGGGAAAGCAAAAGACAGGAATGCAGGGCGCGGCTCCCTGCAACCAAGAAGGTTTAAGAGAGCTTTCTCCTTACCCTGAGAACTTTGTCATGAGCTCTCTCCTCACCCACGCAGAAGACCTCAGCAGACTAGAAAGTTCTGCTCACTTAACACAGAGACACAACCTTGTGTGTAGTGAGACAGGATGGAGGGCTACAGCATGGATAAGCCCGACTCCGTGGTTCTCAACCTTGGCTGAACTTTGGAATGAAGCAGGCGGCTTTTAAAGACCATAGATGCTCGAGCCTGCCTCTCAAGAGATTCCAGTTTCAATGACTGGCATGTGATTGGTTTCCCAGGTGATTTCAATGTGAAGCCAGGCCAAACAGGCTCCAGCTGCAGCTCTAAGGCAGGGGAGAGGTGGAGAAGCCTTATCCAAAAGGTAAGCCAGCACCAGGACACAGTGGCCCTCCTCACAGGACAAGTCCACAACTCTGAAAGACAGAAGGGCCGTATGACCAGCAGCTCTTCAAAACTTTAAGTCCAGGCAGGCATTGGTGAGACAGTGTCTCCTCTGGAGGACAAGTCAGCAGAGGACAGGAATCCACTTCGCTATTCTGTGATCAGAGGGCTCTGGCTATAACCATCTGGAGAGGCAACACATAATGGAACCTCCCCGGGGCCCAAGAACATGAATGATCACAAGTCAGGAACCCAGAACTCAAGGCTCACAACCCACAGCAGGAGAGACAGGCAGGGGAGGCAGCTGTGGGAGGAAGAAGGTCTGACATCACCAAAGGCAGAGGCTCGGCACAGGCAGGGAAATGTCCAGGGAAAGGAAGCATCACCCTCCTTCAGAGGGGGCAGAACTCGTAACTGAGAACAGCTGGGGCGCGGTGGACAGTCCTGTGCCTGAGGTGGGTGGGTAGATCAACCTCTGAAGGCACCTCGTGGGGTGCAGTGGACAGTCCTGTGCCTGAAGTCCTGTGCCTGAGGTGGGTGGGCAGATCAACCTCTGAAGGCACCTCGTGGGGTGCAGTGGACAGTCCTGTGCCTGAGGTGGGTGGGCAGATCAACCTCTGAAGGCACCTCGTGGGGTGCAGTGGACAGTCCTGTGCCTGAGGTGGGTGGGCAGATCAACCTCTGAAGGCACCTCGTGGGGTGCAGTGGACAGTCCTGTGCCTGAGGTGGGTGGGCAGATCAACCTCTGAAGGCACCTCGTGGGTGCAGTGGACAGTCCTGTGCCTGAGGTGGGTGGGCAGATCAACCTCTGAAGGCACCTCGTGGGGTGCAGTGGACAGTCCTGTGCCTGAGGTGGGTGGGCAGATCAACCTCTGAAGGCACCTTCCTGTTGCGGCTCCAGGGGCATGCTGACACACAGCTGCATCTCTCCAGCAGGGTGATTAGGGCTAAGTATGCTTTGACTTTCAAGACGCACCCAGGCAGGCCTGTGGGCAGGCCTTGACGCCATGCTTGTCTCTCCCACCCCCTTCATTTACATTTGGGAGACCCCGCAGGGCCACAGACAGCACTAGCTGCTACAGGGGTAGGAACTAGTTTCCTGACCCTGAGAGAATCCGCCCAGCCCACACACAGCCAAGCTAAGGGTGACTGGCAGAGGCCCCTCACAGGAGAGAAGGGGCCTTCAAGAGTGAAGACGGTTCTGGGGTGTCACACACCCGGTACAGGCTCACACCAGCGTGATTCAGAGAACGTCCTCCCCGGGGCCTCTTCCCCACTGCGTGCATCGTGCATCTCGTGCATCGGCAAAGCTCCAGGTCCCACACTGCTGGCCACCCCACGCTAACCCTTCCCCCGCCACACAGTACTTTCACTGTGCTGATTTTCTTAGAAAACCTCACTGTTGGACTTTTTCCTCTCTTCGTGTATGTCTCTCATTCCCTTTCCACTGTCAGGCCATATTATTTCTCTCATCCGTCCGTCTTTTCCGCTTTGCAGCATTCTCCTCTACCCCCTCCTTCCCAACAACCTGCCCCCACCCACCCCTTTCTCTAGTTCTCTTCTTTTCCGACCAGAGTCCTCATAGCTGGGTTCCCTGGACAGTTTTTACCTTCCCAGCCCCATCATGTTGCTTTGGTGGTGTTCTGTTCTAGACCCACTGGTAATGATTAGCAGGCTGGAATCGATCCTAGGCCATTCTGTACCTTGCTCAGTTTGGTGGCGGTACAGCAGTCTGCTTGCTCCTCTCTGGGTGGCACTGGGGATTCACCAGCAAGAGTAAACTGTCCATCAGAGCCCAGATAACACAGAGAGCCACCCGCCAACAGATGTACAACCACAGAACGGAACATACACAGCCCAAACCAGCACAGAAACGGGACTCCTCTAGGAGAGCCCCAACTACTGAATCCAAAGACACAGAAATGAGTAAAATGGAGGAGCATGAAGACTTCAAAATTTTATTTGTAAAAATGAGAAATGGCCACCCCCAAACATACACACGAGATGAATAAAGTAAGGTCATCATTCCAGGACCTAGAGAAGAAAGCCGGCCACACAGATGAGAACATGGTAAAAGTGGATGAGAAAAAGCAGCAGTTTATGGATTTAAGAAGTCAGCAACATGGAACACCAAGTCAGCCAAGAAACGGCAAGATTTTTAAGGAGGAAAAAAAAGAAATGGTGGAATGAAAAATTCAATGAATCAAATAAAATCCAACAGATCAACCAATAGAAAAAGGTTATGAGGTCTGGAGGGCAAGACTGAGTAAACACCTCACTCATACATCACTCCTGAAGAGGGTGTGGTCACAGATCCCAAGAGCGCTGTGATGAGATCAAGAAACCAAACCAGAGACAGAACAAGAAGCTGGGAGAGCACAGAACTCCATCCAATACAATTACAGGCATTCCTGAATTCTGCAAAAAGAACAGGCACCTAAGCTCCAGAGGAACTTAGAGTTCCAAACAGACGTGACCAAAGATGCGCCTCTCCATCTCACACCAGTCAAGATGCCCAAAGCACAAAAACTAAGAAACAGTATTGTAGTAGGACAGGCCCACAGGGTGGAGGAAACTGGCTCAGAAACACTAAGAAATAAATAAAACAAAGCCACACAACTCACTTGGGAAAGCAAACACATCAAAATAATAACACCGGATTCTCAACAGAAACCTAACACTCAGGAGAGCATGGAGCTCTATTTCAAGTTCTGAAAGTGAAGAACTTTGAGGCAAAACGGTTATATCCAGAGAAGCTACCTTCTAAAAAGGATGGAGGAATAAGGTCATCCCAAGACAAGCACAAACTATGGCAGTTCAAGGCTATCAAGCAGCATGACAGAAAGCAGCTAAGGAATAGACAGGAGGAAGGAAAACAGGGAGGGGTGTGTGTGTGTCTGTGTGTGTCTGTGTGTGTGGTACATGCACATGAATGAGTCTGCAGATAAACACACATGCATGCTTACATGTACAGACAAGCACAGGGAAGTGAGCATCCAATTACTTCCCATATTACTGCTTTGAACAAGGTCTCCCACTGACCTGACAGTCCACCATTTTGGCTGGGGGGGGTCAGCCAGTGAGCTCTCAAGAGTCACCTGTCTGGGCACCTAGTGCTGTAGGCGGGTGGGTAGATTACAGGCACAGGCAGCCGAACCCGGCCTTTGTGCCGGGGATTCAGACAGACAGTCTTAAGCGAGAGAACACGAGAAATGTTACACACTGCAGAGAAAAGCATCATGTCCAACACACTAAAAGTGAACAGGGGAAGAGGAGAAGACTTAACACCAACCAAGCAGAGACAATGAGTGAGATCAAAGGAACGGCCAAGCCCTCCCAACAGCATCCCTAAGTGTGAATTAAAGATGCGACTTAGTTGATGGACAGGACTGCTGTCTCCCTGCAGTCTTATTCCTACACAAAGAGTTCAAGTATGAAGCCAGCTTTCCAAGCAAGCAGAAGCCTCCAGCAATTCACTGTAGCTAGTTGGATACTTCAGAAAGTAAACTTCCTGACAAAATTAGAGTAAAGAAGGCAACTTCACTCATGGACATAGAAGACAGACAGTCCTGACACAGTGATCGTAGATGTCTTCAACACCCATTCTCATCAACAGCTCATCCAGATGAGGAAAGAACTCCAGGGTTGATCTATAGCATAGATGTACTTACCAGAACATTCCACCCAAAGGCTACAGAATAACTTCTCAGTAGCTCATGGAGCTTTCCCAAAAATACATCACCTTTTAGGTCACAATATGAATCTTAACACACCCACCACCACCACCACCACAACGACAACAACAACAACAACAAAAAAAAAACACTATCCACTAATAATCCAGATGAACAACGACACACAAAAATTCAGTGAAGTACCAGTAAACGAATTTCAAGAAAACAGTAAGATCACATATACCACAACCAGGGGGGCTTCATTCTGGGGATGCAGAGATCAACATATGCAAATCAGTGAAGGACAACATTGGACCACTTCCTCCCTGGAAAGGACAATGCTTTGCCCTGACTGGAGTAGATATTTATTCTGGTTATGGCTTTGCCTTGCCTGCACACAATGCTTCTGCCAAAACCACCATCAGCAGACTTACAGAATGCCTATCCACCGTCATGGTACTCCACACAGGGCTTTGCTTCAGACCAGGGAACTCACTTCACAACCAGAGAAATGTGAGCCGGGGGTGGGCCCACGACCCTGGAATCCACTGCTCCTACCATATTCCCCACCATCCTGAAGCAGCAGGCTTGGTAGAAAGACGGAGTGGCCTTTTGAAGGAACAGTTATAGCGTCAATTGGTGGCAGCAGCTACAGCTAACTAGTTTTGGGTACAGCTGTTAAAAGCATATATCGGAGAAAAGATAGAGCTTTTAACAGAAGATTTTAGGAGAGACAGGATATCCACTTCTGAAAGAATGAGATCCACCCCTCTCTCTAATTCCATGCAGAAAAATCAGTTCAAGATTGATAAATGACTTCCACATATGAGTTCGAACTCTGATTCTGTTAGATAAAAGCCCAGGGAACACACTCCAGGATACAAGAACAGGAGACGCTTTCTGAAAAAGAGTGAGTGCTTTCAGAAGAGTCAGTACAGAAAATGAGCTGAAGTCTGCTCAGTGGACTTTAAAAGACTTCTATACAGTGAAGGAGACAATCACAAAACTGGTTTCTGTGTAAGTTTTCTGTTCCTGATCAAAAAAAAGAAAGAAAGAAGAAAAGAAGGAAATTTAATTTTACCTAACATTCTTTTTCTTAACCTCAACTGGCAAGCTTGCCACCACCCTGACGAGGCTTCAACCTTCTAGATCAACACAGCCACGTCATCCCATGCTCTCTAGGCAGATGCAGGGTGCAAACCCCACAGTGCCTGGGGGCTACAGGACAAACCTCCAGTCTTAGCCGAGGACCCATGGTCTGTAACAAGCTGCCCCCAGCTCAACTTCTTTAATAGAAATTCAGCAAGAAAGCATTTTTTAAAAAATTTCCTTCATAAAAACAAGAGGTAAGTAGATCCTAAACTATATTTATTTTTATTTATTTTAAAATTTATTTTATGTGCATTGGTGTGAAGCTGTCAGATCTCTGGGAACTGGAGTTACAGACAGTTGTGAGCTGCCATGTGGGTGCTGGGAATTGAACCTGGGTCCCCTGTAAAAGCAGCCAGTGCTCTTAACCACTGAGCCATCTCTCCAGCCCCTTAACCTATATTTAAAATAACAAAAATACTTAAAGTTCTATTTCAGAATGTTCAGATTTCTTGATATTTCAGATGAGCTACATCTTTAGATAACACGTTCTTTGTTATTGTTGGTTTTGAGACAGAGTTTCTCTCCTGGCTGTCCTTGAACTAGCTCTGTAGACCAGGCTGGCCTGGAACTCATGGAAATCTGCCTGCCTCTGCCTCCCAAGGGCTGGGGTTAAAGGTGTATGCCACCACTGCCTAGCAGATAACACGTTCTTAACACAAGCTATGCTCCTGCATCTAATTTTTCTGAGTTAGTTTCAGAATATATAATTACACAAAGTTCTGCCCTATGGCCCCGAGATTTTAGGCTAAGTCTTTAAGGATAACTATATAATCCACTAAAGCAGTGGGCCAATTACTTAAAAAGCACACAATACCTGGCAAAAGGAAAATGTATACATTCTATAGGTATAAGATAATAAAGTTATCCATATATTTTCAGCATTTACCTGTCATATCTGCATACTTATCTACCATGCGGTTAAGAAAGTTGACTATTGGGGACAGCTGGGAAGAGAGGCTCAGGTGTCCATGGTCCGGTGTCCACTTCAGACAAAGTGGAACTCACCAGTAAGGACCACTCTGGAGTGTTTGTGAAAAGTACCTGCCACCCAGGGGGACAGGGCAGCCCTGGGAAAACTCTGATGACCTGATGGCTACTGTAGCCATTATGTAAAATCCACACCAGAGCCCAAGTGTTGGGACATTTCAGAGACACAGAAAAGCCCGGGACTGCCTTGAATCAGTACTTTAGCTACTGTTCTCTCAGCACCGTAACACACTGATGTGTTCTTAAACTTGGTCCACTAAAATCTAAACCTTACATTTAGAAATGTAAGAAATGGGAAAACATGCAAATAACCAATGGAGGAAACAAACTCAGTAGACAACCTGGCTATCATAAGAGACTTGCAAAACCACACAGACCTGGATGCATGTAAGAGCAAAGCGTTGGTGAACACTGGTGTGAAAATGTGGAAGACTTACCCAGTGCCGGGTCACCAGAAGCTCAAACTGCTTTGAACAGCTGATGATTGGCAAAGTCAGGACCAGCCACACCCCTGTGATCAACATCATCTTCTCCATACAAACCATGCACAGTCTAGACACTCACGAGTTACAGGAAAGCTCTCTTAGTTGCTTTAGATTATTAGACCGAATATCTACAGGATGCTTCTCTGCAAACCGCAGTGCGCCACATCACCAGGGTAGCCTGCGATGCAGAAAACGCAAGACTGCTTTCGCCCTCAAATAACCGATGTCACAATATCCTTGAGAGAAGGCGGGGTTGGCCGCTGCCATCATGTGCTACTCACTTTTGCAGAAAACAGTCTCACCAGAACCCAGAAGTTCATGATTCACTTCACAATTCCCAGGAAAACAAATGCAGACAAGACGCAAGCTGGGATCCGGCAGTGTTTAAAAGCCAAGGCCGGCTTGCTCGCCAGGCCTCTCTATCCCTTCCATCCACCCCATCTACTGCTCCATCTTGGTCCTCAGTCTTATCACACCAGGAAAGCATGGAATGCAGTTTAGAAAATATTCCATCATTGAAGTTAAAATTTAAAATCCTGGTATATAAAATGTTTAACATTTAACCACATAGAAAAACTTGCTGTGCATGGAAGCAAAGGGAATCTACAAACATACAACCCTGCCACCTTGTGGAACACAGTCAAAATTACAACCTCTGAGCTCATTTTTTTAATATACTAAAAAACATTAATCAAGATAACATTCATTTTAAAACATTAAGTATTGGTGTTGAGGTTCACCAACATTCATTAAATTTGTTGTTATTAATGTTTTGTTTAATGGAATAATTTGGGGTTAAACAAAGCAGAAACTTGGTGTCTCATCCTCTGACAGGAAAAACAGCCACCACAATATCACCAGCCACCAGGCAGCAGCATTGCACCAATGCTAACTATGAAGGAGAATTCCTAGAGGATCTTACTAGTTCATAATTAGGCTGTAGTTAGTCCAAACTCTCAAGAAAATCATTATTTCTTGATATCAAATTGCAATAAAAGCACTGGCTCTAAAATAACGAATACAAATACAGACCCTCTGACATTTTCAGAGTACCAGTTACGATAATGAATTCTTTAGAAAACAGTGGACATGGAACCTCCTTTGACACACTGAGGTGAGCAGTGGATCCTCTGGGAACATGAGCTACCAGTTACAGAAACGTACGAGGCTGGTGACATCAAATCACATGCACTGTAGACCAAGTAGCTGAATGCGGCTCAGTGTGATCCTGCGAGCTTCCTGTCTGTCTATCTCAGGTCCGGTCCCTGTTCCCTTTAACACACTGCTGCATGTCAGCCTTACAGCCTAATAGCACCAACAAACCCTTAGGACAGAGCCAATGGACTTTCTGTCCCCAGTCACCAAACTGGACAGGATGGGCAGCTACAGAGATAAAAATGGAGTGTGTGTTCAAAATGCTTTTGAAAAAACAAGAAATTCCATCGTTGGGGGAACATTTTTCCCTTTCTGTTGCTCATTTCCAAGTATTTCTCTTCACTGTTTCCTTCTTTACCACAAAATTTGTCGGAGAGATGTGAAGAGAGGCCATTACATTTGTCTGCTCTACCGTACCACTGAAAGAAGCTCCTTAACAAACACTGGCCACCTCCTTGTCTCACGCCTGGAAAGTTCCTCTCTCCCTGGGACTCAGCATTTCTCCCCGTGAGCCAGCATTTCTCAGCCTGCTTTCTGGTACAGACACTCATCACCAACGGCATATCTTAGGTCTCTTTCCCTCTCCCCCATGTATACACACAACAAACATCTGAACACCAGGTCTTAACCAAAACGTGAGGAGCCATAGTTACCCTCCAGACTTCAGCTAAGCAGGCAGCCAAGGACGACTTTGTAATTGTTAAGAACTTCAGAACAAGTATGCACAGTTGGATCCACCTTAAAGGAGAGGCCAGAAATTCTGCTTTGAGCCTTTTGTCTGCTTTTACCATTCCGACTCATTTTCCAAACACGTTCACACATTTAAATTGTGTGACTTTGAGAAGTTTGTGTTAACAGCCCAAAGCCTGCAACTCCAGGGGGACTGCCTTCAAATGAGGAAAAAAAGCACAGGAAAGCATTTTATCCGGGACTGTGGTTATGCAAATGACTTCCCTGGCACTCCTTTTCTTTAAATTACATCTACTAAACGACTCTAGAAGTCTGGGTAGCAGTAATAACTGTGGAGTCCATAAGCAAACACACCTATGTGTCAAGCTGAAGCACTTCCAAGAAACAGCCATGAATCTGATCTGCTCTGAGCACCACTGTGCCCACTGGGCATCATGTCTGAAGCTCCGTTCACCCTCCCAAGCTTCCAACTCCAAAGTTCTTGATTAAAAATCAGACAAAACCCAGCTTTTCTTAAGTTTCTCCATACCTGCAACATGATGTACATTCTACTGGAAAAGCACTTTTACTCAGTTGTACTCTGAGATTTAAAACACCCAAAGAAGAAAAGATTTCAGTTTAAAACCAGATATGTGTATATAATCCACTATACCACATACTTTGAATATACTGGTATAAATCAACATGGATTATATGCATTACAATCACATACATCTGATATACATACAATTTATAATTCTTCATCCAATGTCTTGGGTAGATTTTTTTAGAGACTTTTAGAATTTCTTACATATTCTAAAAGTCCCCAATAAGTAAATTCTCATTAAATCTTTAATGAACATGTTACTTTAGACATTTTATTTAGAAACTTTATTGAATATACTTTGTTTATACTACGAAACACAAAATGTGAAGGAGACTAGGAACTTGTCTAAGAAGCCTCCATAAGTTTTTTGACTTATATGTCTCCACTTCCAAAATCAGGATAAAATTATTTGCCCTCTCTAGCTCATGAGTTACAAATGGTCCAAACAAGTAAAAGAACTTGTAAAATATTAAGTTACTTCAAATGCAAATGATCAGAAGTCACGGTATAAAACCGGGGTTCAGAAGCTGGTCAGAGTGAGTTCCATGCCACTCATAGTGCTATGTGTCACATATATTTGTGACTCATGAGCTCTACTAGGTATAACAAAAGTGTCCTTTAACACGATCACAGGACCAGTGAGAGGCCTCGGAGGGTAAAGGCACTTGCCATCAAACCTCACAACTTGAGCCTAAGTCCCCAAACTGACACGGTGGAAAGAGAGAACTTTAACTTATCCTCTGACCTCCACGCGTGAGCTACGCCCCCCTGCACAGTAAATATGTAAGAAAAGTTCTCACAACAGTTTTTTAATATCTTAAATCCTAGTTGTATGCTAAAAATGACAAGGAAAATCTAAATTATGTTAACAATACTTAAGAAAATAATCTTTTCATCTGTCTCTACGATGTTACCAAGCAGACATTTTCACATTGGCAACTTCAGATGTGATGTAATATGTATCTTTACTCAAACTAATGCTTTTTCATTGCTGTTGGTAAGACAAGGTCTCATAGTCCAGGTTGGCCTTGAACTCAATACATAGCTGAAGATGACCTTAAACCCCGATCCTCCTGCCTCAACTTCCTGGCTGCTGGGATGGCAGCCACCATGCCCATCCCAATGAATTCTTAAGTCTGAAGAATTAAGATAAAACTACTTTGGAGTGCTTTAAACTCATCTATAAGTACAGAATTAGACAAGTACATCTGCCAACATTCAAATGTGTTAAAATGATAGAGACAGTACACTCTTTATTACCAGTCCTTGCTTTCTTCCGGATACTGGTTCTAGGATACCCCACTCTCTAGCAGATGCCGAAACCATAAGATACTCTAGCCCCTTATTTATAATAGTGATGCTTATGTATATACTCTGCGTATAACCTTCCATATACTTTAAGCCAACTCTAGATACATAGCCACCTAACACACTGAAAATGATATGGGAATAGTTGTGAGACTCTACTATTTAGGGGACAGTGATGAGAAAAAAAATCTGTGCCTTGAAGTACAGATATTCATGCTTCCTTCTGAGACATTTTTGATGGGAGATTGGTTGGATCCAAAAAAAAAAAAAAACTGTCCTTATGGAAGGCTATGCGTTGCATATGTAAGTCTCAAGTTGGTAACAAAATCAGTGACCTCTCAAAGTATTCACAAAAATCTTGAACATTTCCAAATAACAAGCCTGTTGAAGCACCTATTTCTAAATGTAGTAAGAATAGCTAACATCAGTGGGGAGGTGGCTCCGCGGTTAAGAGCACTGGCTAATCTTCCAGAGAACTTGGGTTCAATTCCCAGCACCCACATGGCAGCTCACAACTGTCTGTAACTCCAGTTCCAGGGGACTGACACCCTCACATTATATATAGAAAAGAATAGCTGACATCACTATCCAAATATGGATAACTTAAGCTAATATGTTGACAAAATCGGCTCAGTATAAACCTCTTATGTAAATACACTACTCGTGTAAGAAATCCTCAAAAATGTTAATGAAAGAAAAAAAACCCTCAAAATCAGTTAGTGTTAACTCAGGATGGTTTCAACTGGGATGTCAAATTTAAGAGCTCATCATGTTATTCAACTCAATTTCTTTTCCTTTTTTCCTAAAGATAGGGTGTCACAGCAGTGTGGTGGCACGTACCTTTAGTCAAACCACTTGGGGGTGTGGAGGTGAGTGGACCTCTAAGTTGAGGTCAGTCTGATCTACATAGGAGAGCTACACAGTGAGAGACCCTGTCTTTAACAAACAAGAAGGAAGGAAGCTGGGAAGGGAGGAAGGGACGAAAGGGTCTCACCACACATCTGGGAACTCTAACCATCCTCAATTCATCTATCTACCCCTCCGCCTCTGCTACTATTATGCTAGGGTTTAAAAAAGCATCTCATACAATTAATTCATCTGTCAACTGAAGCAAAAGATTCCTCCTGTCACGATCGCCACACGGTCCTCCAAGAAACTTAAAAGTAGCTCTTGAGATTTCCTAACTAGGAAAAACCAAACAAAATGGCTGAAGCAGCCTTAATGCCAGCCTCCAAGATGGGCAGAAGCCAACTGCCTTTCCAGGTAAGAGTCAGTGTGGGGGAGGGGAGAGCCAAGCCCCCCCCCCCCCCATAGAGCCCCCCGTTAGTACTCACGGCCTCAGAGCGCTTTTATCGCTAGATCAAGGTCCAGGTTTCATGGGTGGACACAATGGTGGCCGTCCTCCAAGCCTGCCTCTCCTCCACTCCCCCCACCCAAGCCCAACTGACGCTCCTGGGGACCAACAAGTGCTTCAGATAAAGGTTCTCAAGTTCCCTGTCCCTCAAGGCAGTTTCTACTTAAAGGGGAAGCGACCCAATTTATTTATGATGGCACATTGCTACAGAAAGAACAAAAATGCCACTAATTCAGGCTGCAGTGGTTTGGCGTGTTTAAAGGGTTTAAAGGGGGCACAGGAGACACACACAGGGTGACAGTGTACCTACACATACAACACACACACAAAATTAAAATATAAAAGTAAAAGAGAGCACATGATCTTTTTAGATATAAAAACAATATTAAAATGTTGATTTATTAGTTTTAATGATTAAATATTAAACTATTACATTTCCATTGGCTATCTTTTTAAAATTAAAGATGGTCTCTGAGTATAAGACTTTGACTATTTGCTTTTGTTGTGTATGTGTGTGTTTCCTTTAGTTATAACATTATTCTGAAGTTAACAACTGTTATGATCTCTGTTGACCATATCTGCCTAACCCAAGACCACAGTTCAGGGGGAGTTTCCCCAGGCTTTGAAACACATTTGTACAGTGAGAGGGAAACATGTAATAAACAACAACAAAAGGATCAGGACAGAAGAGATGGGGTAACAGAGGAGGAGGGAGGGGAGGAGGGAAGGAGGAGGGGAAAGAGGGAGGAGGGGAGGAGGAGGAGAGGAGGGAAGGTAGGGAGATGCTGAAGGGAGGAAGGAAAAGGACCCAGTACCCCTCATTAGCAGGTGACTGGCAACTGCCACCAAAGCACAGGTCATACAATCATTGAAAATTAATATTCGATCCAAACTTCAGGGCAAACAGATCCCGAGGTTCCCAAACTCACCTGCACTGTGATACAACAGGAAAGCAGGCATTAATGTCTATCCAACTCCCCACCTCAGCAATTACAGAAGGCAAACTGGAAAGTCACATGGGCAACTCATTTCCAAGAACCCTAGGCCCAAAACTACATCACAATTATTAGAAAACAGAGGCATTAGTTCTACATCAGTGTAACAAGTGTAACATAGTGTGTAGTAACTACTAAAGTTGACTTTCTTTTGTTGATTTTCATCTAAAAATTGCCAATTTACAAAAATAATGATCACATGCTCTATGTTTTACTTTTACATTTTATTGTTGTGTATGTGTCGTATGTGTGTGCACTGTACACACAGGTATGCTCACCCTGTGTGTGTCACGGGGAGACCAGACATCAACACTACCCATTTCCTCACCACTCTCCATCTTAATTTTTGGAGACAGGGCACTGAGCCTGGAGCTCACTGTTTGGATCTGCTGTCTCCACCCTCCCTTCCCTGGTACCCAGGTTACAGATGGGCACTGCCTCCTCAGCTTTCAAGTGGGTGCAGGGAAGCTGACCATGGGTTCTGGGGTCTATTAGCAAGCTCTGAGCTACCTCCTTGCCACATACTCTATTATTACCAAAGAAAAAGGGATCAAGACTACCCATAAACTCCACAACCTGACACATCAATTATGAATAAATGTTTGAGGTGGGTACTACACACCTACAGTCCCAACACTTGGAAGGTTGAGGCAGAAGGATTATAAGTCCTAGGCCAGCCTAGACTACATACAGTGACACCCACTAAAGGAAACACAAAGCAAATAGAAATCTTATGCTCAAATATAATCTTTGATTTTAAAAAATATAGCCAATGTTGAATATAATAATTTAATATTTAATAATTAAAACTAACACTAAAATCAATACCTTAGTATTTTCTTAAATATATCTTACTAAGAAATTAATCCTCACTAACTGATCAATGTAAAAAAAGGTTAAGATTATACATATTTTCTCAGACAGTGCATAAAAATAACATCACTGAAAAAAATGTAAGAATCCTTTGTTTATTCTTGAAATACCAGACAACCCTCATGTATAATAATGGCTTCTGTGTATCTCTGGGCAGGAAACATGTAACTGTGCCTGCAACACGTGCCCTGCCGTGCTGACTGTTCCAGTCGGCAGTTCAGGCTCATCTTCACCACAAGTGAAGTTCCTTGCTGAAGGGAGCTTTTCAGGAGCTGAGGCCCACTGAGACTCCCTGCCTGAAGTTCCTGCCGTTCCAGACACCGATCCCAGAGCTGACTCTCCCATCATCCAAGGTGAGAGTTGTTATTCATCCCAACACCCCTACACTGTAGATGTACAGACAACGTGGGTGAGATTCTGTTTTCACTGTGTCCCCGGGCCTAACAACGTGGCCCTTGGAAGTCAAATGTTTAAAGGGAAAAAGGGGGCCATGGAGGACACCAGAAGTATCCATCCTGTTTTCAAAACAAAGTGTTTACGTAAACGGTAAAATAATTTCACCAGGCATTGAACATGCTGGGACAGAACCTAGAACATGAGCTGTTTCTACAGTCCAAACTGCTTAAGCACAACACTCCCTTGCAGACGCCAGGAGATGCTGCAGTCTTAGGTTTCAAGAGATATTGAAGTTCACTTCCTTTTCAAATGTTTTCTACAGGAATAACAGACACATAGAACGTTAACACTACTGACCTTTTTCAAACATCGAAGCACTAAAACATAAGGTATTTATTTCGTATTTTATAGGCAGAAAAAAAAAATGAGGTACAAGAAGACTAGTATGATGAAATTCTAAGGCACAAAGAAATAATTTTTGAGCCAGGCTTGAAACCTGGTAGCCTGATGGGTTACTGAATTTTTTTTTTCTTGCATTTTTTTGTGTAAATTTCTTTATATAATGAAAATAAGCTAGTCTGGGCACTCAGGAGGTAGAGAAGGAGAGGTGGTAGAATTTGAGAGTTTGAGGCCGGCCTAGGGTATACAGTGAGACCTTGAAGACAAGGGAGGGAAAGAGAGGCAGGGGGGAGTTGGAGAGGGAGGAGGGAGAGGCAGAGGAGGGGGGGGGCAGAGGGAAAAGGCGGGGGGGGGGAGGCGGGAGGCAGTGGGGAGAGGGGGAGAGAAGGGGGGTAGGGTGGGGGGTGGGAAGGCGCGAGGTAGGGGGGAGAGGCAGAGGGGAGAGGGAGAAGGGACGTGGAAAGGAGGAGGGAAAAGGAAGAGCCACAAAAGAGAGGGAGGAGGGGAAGGGAGGAAGGGGAGGCGGAGGGAGGCAACCCAGCAGAATCAGAGGAACTGCAAGTGACTAGGCAGGAAATCTGTATCTTGAATAGCAACTACCAACCATGCTATTGTACACCCTATGAAGTTCTTCAGATATTTTTACCCTGAGAAAGGCAGTCCATCTGTAACAGGCGACAGACGTTATGTAGGAGAGTACACACGCTCTCCTCCCCTTGTATTGCTTAAGCAGCAAGGTAAACAACTCAAAATAGCTTCAGGAAGTCCCCGAAACTGGCCAGATTCACTAGGCCTCTCCCTGCCAGAGTAAGCCAGAAGAGCCGAGAGCCCACCTCAGAAGAGCTAACCTGAGCTTCAAGGGAAACTCAGACAAACCAAGCTGCAGAGACCTCGAGAGCACACCAGCTGTCTGGAAGAAGCGGAAACCGACCGAGCTGCCCAAGAGATCCAGACCAACTGAGGCACCTGGAAAGGACACACACGGTTGAGCTGCCTGCAGGCTGGGGTGCTCCAGGTTCCCAGCTTGGTGAGCTGTCTGTCACCCGTGCTGGGTGGGCGTTGGTGCAGCTGCCTTTGAGCCGTTTACGCTCCTGGACGTAGCCCCTCACCCATGTTCCCGTAAGTCCCCTTAATAAAACTCACTGGTTCACCAAGTTTGATTTCTGTGGTATCCATTCTTTGATCCTTCCCAGACTTCTTATCAGGGGTGAGTAGGGTGTGCATGTGTGCGTGCATGCGTGCATGTGTATGTGTGTGTGTGTGTGTGTGTGTGTGTGTAGCATCTCCCCAGGGAAAGTTTTGTTGTACAACCATAAATAAACCTCTCAAACAGAGGCACCAAATCAGTGGCAGTATTTGGATAGAGCTCCTGAAATGCCAGGGAACCTGGGCAATGTCCGGCGTGGTGGCCCTCGCCAACACCGCCAGCACCCTGGAGGCTAAAGCTGGGAGACCATGAGTTTGAGGTTAGCCTGGGTCACAGAGTGAGACTCTGCCCCACCCTACCCCAGCCCCTAAAAAAAGTTATGAAAGTAAGTGACAGAATCCAAGGAGTCACCGACTGCTGATAACACTGAGCGGGGAGAAAGAACACAAGGGTGTGCAGGCCGGAAGAGGGCTCGGAGACAAGGGGAAGCAGGGGGAGGCATGTGCGTCCAGGGAGGAGACCGGCTGGGCATCAGGGGACTGTGAATGAGTGGCTGATGAGAGCAGAGAGCAGGGAGAGCCATGGGGGCTGCTCAGTCTCACGTGTGTACCACAGCACCAAAGACGGAGGACGGCCAGAGGGGATGGACGGACGGACGGACGGACGGACGGACGGACGCGTTCTTAGGAAGAGAAGCCTGCTTAGAGCTCCACAGTTTCATCCATTCATTTACCCATCCATCCAAACGGTCCTAAGCATCTACTCCGCTCAGGAGCGACCCTGAGTGCCCATCTCTTACTTCACACCCCCCAGTGCCATCTGCTCACAATGGAGACTGAAAACATTCGCAGCCTTGTTCTATGAGGCTGGTAGATGACGTGAAATCGACAAATATTTCTAATAGTCACGCGTAGGTTTATGTTATTTTGTCTTTCTAGGATGCCCAGCATGCCACATTATCCATGCTAACAGTAAGGATGGTGGGGGACATGAGAGGTGGCTCAGGGTAAAAAGCACTCCTCCCCTGAACCCCTCTCCAAACACTGCTGTATTATTTACTTAGAGATCACACATGTGTACTTCTGTTCAGATCAGTGGTTCTCAACTCATGGGTCCTGAAAAATCAGAAAACACATATGTCAGGTGTTCTTAGAAATTGAGATACCACTCAGTAGCAAAGATATAGTTATGAAGTAGCAACGAAAATAAATTTCTGCTTGGGGGTTCCTAAGATCACTGGAAAACACATTTTTTCCCCAGGTTTCACGGGTTAAGAGCTGCTAATCTAGATGGTCATCTAAATTGAAAAAACAACCCTACAGTGTTTAAATCCTTTATCTCAATCTACGCCTCGTCTATGTGAAATGTCTTTGTGTTCTTCTCATACTTCAGCAGTCCCTCAAATATAAATGGGGCTTAAAATCTCACATTAATATAACTGGTACAAAATTACAGAAACACACATTAGTACATTCAAACTGGGCTATTAGAGGACAGCTAATACTTCCGCTGTTCATCTTAGAGCCTGGAACCAAGGCTTCCTAAGACATCACCAGACTTCATCCTTAGGACAACTCACAAAGCTGAGCTTCTGAGACCAGCAGTCACCCCGAGGCAGAGCCCAGACATACGCCCTCTCCAAACCAGCCTC
Source organism: Onychomys torridus (assembly GCF_903995425.1). NCBI lineage: Eukaryota > Metazoa > Chordata > Mammalia > Rodentia > Cricetidae > Onychomys > Onychomys torridus. Next base: position 64,805,540 of record NC_050451.1, on the reverse strand, counting down.
TAAATGATGCGCAGAAACAGTAAACATTCTGCATGTTGATATCTAACGGGGCACACAGACATCCTAGGTCTCACCGTAAGAAAGGGATTGTTTCCTGAAATGTTAAATCACTTCAATATGGAAGAATAAATGCAAACAGAAATGATGACAATAAGTTACAGCAGCTAACATTTACTGTGTGCTTACTGAAGTACCACACAGGCTGAGTGTGGTGGCACAAGCCTAGAACCCCAGGACTTGGGAGGCGGACATAGGAACATCAGGAGTTCAAGGCCACTCTCTACTCTGTAGCACATTTGTGTACTTCATGGTAATCCTAAGAAGCAGATAATGTGAGAAAGGACATAAATATTAATAATGACAATAAATTATAGCAATTATTATTGCTGCTCTCCTTTACGGCGAAAAACCTGGGGCTCAAAGAAGTTAAGGCTGGTAGTCTCAAGGCCACGAATGCGACATTTGGAAAAGGCACTGTCTCAGCTCGGGAAGGGGTGGGCTCCGTGGGTAAAGGCATGTACCATACAGGCCTGAAGACCTGAACTGTTACCTCGATGAGGAGAGGGAACCTACTCCCACACCTAATACTCCACACACCCTAATAAATAAAAATCAATAAACCTCAGGGATCTGACTTTAAAACCTAAGCTCTTACTTAGTATAATGTGTGAAGTTATTTTATACATCCTTTCTACTAAGAAATTAAATTCCAAAGCAACAAAATCACAACTATAGCTTTAGACACAGTTTCCCCCATCATTGTCGATCTGGACACCGGGTCACCCCATTAGTGACAAGCAGCACACTGATACAAAGACAATTATAAAATGTGCCAGGCAATACAAGAAACAATGTATACAAGAAACAATGTAGCAGAACACAAAGTGGAAAAAGACTAGGACAGGCTAATGAAAGTTCACATAAACCATGCATTAACCTACTGAGGTTCAGTTAACCTGAGAATTTGAGATTATTTCTATAAACCAAAATATATGGAAAGACGCGGAAATGCTTAATATGGGGAGTGGGAGAAGGCAGCAATACCAAATTAAATCGAGGACCTCAGAATGGCCTTGCCCAACTCGGTCTTTGTCATAATGATCAGTTAGTGTGTTTTCAAACAAGAATGCTGTGTGGAAAATTAACATGATCAGTTAAAGTTATCAAGAAGGTTCCTTTGACACTATGAAGCCAGAGCTCAAAATACTGGCCAGCCTTGAAAAGACACTGTCATTAGGGCGGCCAAACACCCGGATCCCACAGAGCAGTGACTAAGTTAAAGGCCCCACAGCAACGTGCCAGTTTTGGAATGAGTCTTCAGAAAAAAAAAAATCCAGATGTACACAACAGGTAAGTACTTCTACTGAACAGCAGATGGCGCCAACACACCACGTCCTATTAGAACAGCTCAAGGAGCCTACAATGCATTTTCACATATACAACCCAGGCTACCTAATTATGTTATCTACGTAATATTTCATAACTTTATTTACAATATAACTTTTATTACTCTGAATACATAGGCATTTTATACACAAATCTTAGCTATTTTTAAAAATGTATTGCTTTAATATGAAATAAAATTAGAAAATGTTAAAGAAATATGCTGTTGCAAAGCTTGAAGTTTAAAAAAAGACTAGAGCAGAATGACATCTATGCATGACAAGCCCAAAATGAGACCAAACTCTGTTAATTTCAAATTTAATTTTAAAGTACATTTATGGAGTAATATGTAAAGTAAAAAAAAGAGAGAGAGACTATGAACAGGTGGGGCAAATAAAAGCCAATAGTGTGTGAGTGCACCAAGGCTTGCTTAGTCCCAAAGTCTGAAAATATTTCCACCATCAACTACAGAAATGCTAAAAACCTTTTTAAACTCGAGTGCCTACAATAAGAATTTCATTTCTATATGAGATCATGCAAAATATGCCAATTCTCAAGTGCCAAACTAGAGAACACAGTCCTTTGTCCCCTTCCCCAACTAACCCATCCAGAGGGCTTCCAACTTGGAGGCTGATAATGCCTCTGAATGCGGCAGTGGATGGCACTTTAACTGGTCTGTGACAGGAAATGTGCCCGAGCATTTATTTCTTGTTAAATTAGTCTATGATGGAAACTGAGTTTGGGGAAGGCAGCTAGGGACAGAACTGGTTAAATCTGTACCTAATAATCATGATAAATAGCATGAACTGTGTATAGCATAAGGTAACCACACACAATTCTAAAGTTACTACAGGTGTAGACTGTTGCCTCACCACAGAACCACAGCACACGGGGGCACAGGGTACCCTGACTTGTAGTTACAGAAAAACGCAAGTGTTTCGACAGTTACATACTACGGCGATAGGCAGTCATCGGCTCCCAAACTCCAACTCTATACAACGGAAGGAAGGAGCCCGTGAGGAGTGAAGAAGGGGGTGGGTGCTGCCTGGCTGAGCTCCCTCGCGTCCTACGAAGAGCCCACAGAAACAACAGCACAGCTCCACTTACATGGACTTCAATCAAGATGGCAGATGGAAGATATGGTTTTAAAAGAACGGGAACAGACCACCTGTCATCAAGAAAAAATACGGTACGTGTTTCCCGGGGGGGGGGGGGGGGGGAATGAGTGCTAATATAAATACAACCCCACCCCCCACCTCTTCTCCCCATCCCCAATCCTGCTTAAACCCTTAGCTCTCAGTATTCTCCCATTTTCATAGAAGCCTTCTGAAACGCCACTAGCTGATAACCTGACTTAAAATATAATCTTTTTTAACAGGAGAGTCTGAACAGAAATTCCTATATTAGTAAATACAACTCCCAGAAGGGTCTGAGTTATTAAATGAAAATCTCAGTGCCAGGCAGGTATCACCTCCCCAACAGTTACTGGTCCCAGGGCACCCGGAACGACACAGGCTCCTGCCACGGCTCTTAGCTACCCACCACAGCTGGATGGCAACATCCTATTGCGGAAGCACCACACACTCTGGTACAGGACCCAGGAAATCAATCTTGACCTGCCCAGGAGAGTCCTGCTGATTAGCTTTCACAGGGCACACTGGAAGGTGCCAGGCAGGCTGCTTGAGGAAAAAGGACATTAGTGCCCTTAATTCAGGTCGGTGCTGGACCCTCAGGCCACAGTAGCTACCGACCAGGGAAGACGTATTTAGTGGTAGTGGGGGCAATCAACTGCTCTCCTGACTGGCTCGGAGGCCTGCTGTGCAGGGGGTAATTCATACCTGATACTGTAAACCTAGTCAAAACCAGTGTTTAGGGAAGTAACAGAAGAGGAAGAACCTATTGGTTTTTGTTTTTGTTTTTGTTTTTTTCCCTAAATGGTCACTTTACCAAACTGCCATCTAAGTGTTCTATCCACAGACTGGTGGTCTGAGAAGCTTCGGATTGCAGGGGGTAGAGGCTAATGCAGAGATGCACTGCCACTGAAAGTGCCGGTAATAAGTGACTGCGAACGCTCAGCCACAGATGGGACATCCATATCCCACCGCGGATCAGAGAACGCCATGGAAGAGGGGGCGGAAAGAGTGCAAGAACCAGAAGATGGGCTGCCCCGCGGCTGAGCTCACAGGAGCAGTGGCCACCCGCACAAGACCAAGCCAATTCAGAAGTCCACCGGGAAGTTCCAGGGCATCTGACACCTTCACACCAATGCACTAATAAAATAATAAGTAAAAAAAAAAAAAAAGAATTTCTTCTAAGTCATTACATAATACATAAGTCTGAATTTTCATTTAAAATGTTTTAAATTTGCATGTTTGTAATTTGATTTTACCCACAAATATTTAGAAATAATATAAAGTATGGTTTTCCAATATGTTTATCATTGTTAATGAATTATTAATTATGTTAATCTGCAACCTTTTTTGAGACATGGTCTCTCTATGGAGTCCTGGCTGGCCTGGAACTTGCTGTGTAGACCAGACTGGCCTACAGACTGACCAGCATTTTATTTTTTAAAGATTTATTTTTATTTTATGAGTATACATGTCTTGCAGGTGTGTGGTGTGTGTGTGTGTGCCCCTGGCTGGAGAACTACTGACGGTGACAACAGCAGAGGGAAGGAGAGTCACTTTTCTCTAGGACGGTCATTGGCGGGTACCCCATTCTCTAGTGGATGACCGCACACCGATGCACACACATGGATGGCACTAACTGGACTCGGTGGGCTTAAAAAAACATATGCTAGCGAATTATGAAAGAAAGGATGGAGGGCTCCTGGAGGGGCCTGGGAGGGGGGTGGCCAGTGGCTATTCCTCGATACACCGACACACATGCACTTGTATGAAGGTTCCAAACAGCTTTCCATACGCAGGAGAGGTGGCCGTCCTTAGATTGACAGCCGCCACCCGTGTGCATATATGGAAAGCTCAAGTTATTTCAGGCTGTCGGTGTCCAGCAATTCCACCAGTAACCTACAAATATCCCAGAGACGACAGAGTGTTCTTCTAGTTTAAAAAAAAAAAAAAAAAAAACCAAACCTCAAAGCTGTAGGTAATGAATATTAGATTTCTGATTACTTTTCCTAAGAGACATTTCAAAAACACCCCGCTGTTTCAGAGATGGCTAATGTGGGTAAACTTTCAAAGCCAGAGTTGGGGACCTGAGTATTTCAAGAGCAGGAGTAGAAATGATAGGCACCAAATTAAATGTTCCTGCCATTTGAGACTCGCTGCAGAAATATCCAAAACAACTCAGTAGGAAAGTCCACAAACTCAACTAGACAGCTGGACTTAGAAGGAACAACAGACAAGTAATCGGTATAAAGGAAAATCTAAATTTGCACAGGTAATGTCAGATTTGTGGAATTATTAAATATAAATTTAAAATACAGGACAACAGTTCATGTAAATTATGAGGAACGGAAAGGGTAGTAGTTAGTGTTAATTTAAGCGAACTGGTTTTGTTTTCATTTGCAAATTGTAAGGTTTTTTTTGTTTTTTGTTTTTTTTTTTAGGATAATTTCAGATTTTTAAAGTTGATAATACAAAAGGTATGAATTAAAAGAACAGTGTAACACAGAATTCCTAAGCTAGGGAAGGGGTAAAAGAAAACAGGTAAATCAGTAAAAAAAACCAAACCAACAACAAAAACCCCGGTCTACAACAACAGGATTTGGAGGAGGTAATACAGAAGAGCAGGGCAAACAAGACAAGTAGATGAATGTTCAGACCAATAATCACACAATGGACCAACCTCGCCAGGCAAGGGACCTCAACCGCCACGCCCCACAAACTCCCCAGCAGCGCGTGTCTAAGAGACAAAACAGGCTTTCAGGGCATGGAACTGCTACTTTCAGGGCATGGAACTGCTACACATGGAAAGGTAGTACTAGCCATACAGCCTGGAAAGGTTGCAAAGCCTTGTAAACACAAAACAGACGCAGGAAAAGGACATTCCTAGTAGAGAGGGACATGATCCAACAGGTTCAACGTGCCACGAGAATCCTAAGCTTCTGCAGACACTGAGCCTATGTAATGTAGGAAGCAAAGGAGGAATGTGTTAAACTGGTCCCGTTATTATTATTAACTCACTCGGACCATATTAATTGTAACACTAAAGATTTAACAAAGTGACTTAAAGCTTGAGTTAATGCACACAGAGAAATCCCAACCTGAAAATTACAGAACGTGTACCCCTGCAAGCACCTGGCAAATACCTACATGAAGGCCTCCTGAGCTAAATCATAAAGCTAAACAAACTTCAAAGAATGAGTTCAAAAACCAAGTTTGAGGGCTGGAGAGACGGCTCAGCGGTTAAGAGAGCTGGCTGCTCTGCAGAGGACCTGGGTTCGGTTCCCAGCACCCACATGGCAACTTGTAACTGCCTGTGACTTCAGTTCTGGGGATCCAATACTCCTAGCCTCCCCAGGCACCTGGAACACACACACACACACACACACACACACACACACACACACACACACACACACACCACACACACGTGCAAAACATGTATACTCATAAAATAAAAATAAATCTTTAAAAAATAAAATGCTGGTCAGTCTGAAGACCAGTCTACACAGCAAGTTCTAGGCCAGCCAGGACTCCATAGAGAGACCATGTCTCAAAAAAGGTTGCAGATTAACATAATTAATAACTCATTAACAAAATGATAAACATATTGAAAAACTATACTTTATATTATTTCTAAATATTTGTGGGTAAAATCAAATTACAAACATGCAAATTTAAAATGAAAATTCAGACTTATATATTATGTAATGACTTAGAAGAAATTCTTTCTTTTTTTAACTTATTATTTTATTAGTGCATTGGTGTGAAGGTGTCAGATCCCCTGGAACTGGAGTTACAGACAGTTGTGAGCTGCCATGAGGATGCTGGGAACTGAACCCGGGTCCTCTGGAAAAGCAGCCAGTGCTCTTAACCACTGAGCCATCTCTCCAGCCCAGGAGAAACTCTACAGCCCTTAAACACATCCTAGGAAAACTTGAAGCATAATGGGTTCAATTTTCAACTTAATCCACTAGGAAAGGAACGAGACTAAACAAAATGCAGAGTGATGGAGAGAAGTATTTGTTAAAATGAGATTGTAAAACAGGTTATAATGTTTTCAAGTCAAATTTGGCTTTTTGAAAATACTAAAACAAAACAGCAGTTTAGGGTTGGGGATTTAGCTCAGTGGTAGAGCACTTGCCTAGCAAGCGCAAGTCCCTGGGTTCGGTCCTCAGCTCCGGCAAAAACAACAACAACAACAACAAAAAAAACAACAACAAAAAAAACAAAACAAAACAAACAAAAAAAAACCAGCAGTTTAGAAAAGTCTGGGAGAAGAGGAACCGTGACAGACAGGGACCGGAGCTGGAGAAGTGGGTTCCCCACGATACACTGTGTATGTCCAGAGAGCCCAAAGGAAGGACCTGGAGTACCTGAACCATAGGAAAGGATCAATGTTTGGGGAGCGAGGCATGCTCCCCACCCTGAATATTTCTCAGTGTGCACCTGCCTGTTCTGAAACATGGTCCAGTACTACTACACAGACATGTACAATTTTATGAGGCCATTTAAAATGTAGGGACTAGTAAAGAAAGAAAGGCGGATTTCCTGAAACACTGAGTGAAGAAAATAAGAAGCAAAAATAACTACCAGGGGAAATATTCCTATGGAAAGCAAAATACAGACGATTACCAACCTCAGGACACATAGGACCCACAGTCGAGGCCACACGCCCAACCCTGCTAAACTGCCAAAGAAAATGACACTTCTAAAAACCATCCGGAGATTTTTACACACATATAAAAACTTGTTTTAACCTAAAACTTGCTTTAAGAAGCTAGTAAATCCTTGAAAAAATAATCAGAAGTACACAGTTTAAGAACATCATAAGCTGGTTGCCTTTTATGAACAGCATCAAAATCCCTTTAAAAACAAACAAACAAACAAACAAACAAAAAACCTAAATCTAGTGGCCAGGCAGACTTGCTCAGCGGGTAAAGACCCTTGCCACACAGGTCTCTGACCTTCAGAACCCACATAAAGGTGGAAGGGGGAACCGACTCCTGCTTGGTGCCCTCTGACCTCCTCATGCACACCAACCCCCACACAGGGTAGCAAAACCAGTAGTAAATAAAGTGCCATGACTGGGCTGGGTATAGAGTATTACTGGAGAGGCTCTACATTATACTCCACACATTTTATCAGATCAACTAAAGAAACAGACCACAAAAAGAATAAATCACCTCGAGAAGGAAAAATGACGCTGGGTGGTGGTGTCTGTATGTAATCCCCGAACTCAGGAAGCCCAGAGAGGAGTGCGGTGACTCAAGACCACCGGGGGAGGGGGCTTGTGGGGCAGAGGCACTTCCCACTGGGGCTGATGACTGGGGTTTGATTCCAGGACCCAACGTGGTGGGAGGAGAGAGCTGACTTCCATCAACTGTTTTCTGACCTCCACATGTGCCTCATGGTACACGTGTGCCCACACACACAAAAAAGAAGCAAATGTAGTATTAGTACAAGTATCAGAAATATTTGTTTCAAAATTAATAAAACATACCCAGGATGATTGATTGCTCTTTTCTCCCCTCCCCCCCCCACAAGGTTTCCTCACTGTGTATTCCTGGCTGTCCTGGAACTCACTCTGTAGCCCAGGCTGGCCTCAAACTCACAGAGATCCACCTGCCTCTGCCTCTCCAGTATTGGGATCAGAGGTGTGCGCCACCACCGCCCAGCTTGTCCTTTTCATTTTTAATATGGCATGTGTCTTTTTATTGGCATTTATTTATTTCACGCAAGTCAGGTTCATAGAACAAAAACAGAAAGAAGGGACGGTGTGTGGTAAACAAAGGTCCTTCCCAAGTCCTACGACTGCCCATAACCAAAGCAGCGTCATATGCAAATATCTGTTATAATCAATAGGAAGGCCCGAAGAATAGCAACCCGGGGAAAGCCAAGCTTCAGAGGAGTCTACTTACAAAAGGAAGGAGGCAGAGTGTGCAGAAACATGGGTAAGAGTCGCCCGCAACTTTACTAAACTATATTAAAGAGAACCAAAGGAACGGTGAGAGTCGTAAATCCCCAAATTAAGCAGGCAACCCAGCAGTTTTTCATAAAAATCTCAGCCATAGGAACGATCACAAAATTTGCAGGAGGGCCATGAAGGCGGTTCACTGGGTAAAGGAACTTGCCACAAAACCTGAAGACCTGAGTTCAACCCCAAGACTCAGTGTAGAGAGAACTGACTCCCCAAAATTGTCCTCTGAGCTCCACAAGTGCACTGTGGCACGAGCGCACACACACACACACACACACACACACACACACACACACACACTTTAAAAATTGCAGAAGTGCAAAGATCTCAGTGGCCAACGTATCAAGGAAAAAGGAGGACTCAACGCCGCAGATACGAAAACTTTTAACAAACAATAATATACTAAAAGAACAGAAAGAAGACTCAAGCCACAGATGCATGGATTTAAGATAAAGGCAGCATTAGAAAGAGGAGAATTTGGGGTCCTCCCAGTAATGGTGCGGTGATACTGGGTCAAGATTTGTAGCACATCCTAGAGCTCATTGCAAGGATAAAGAACCCCAAAAACCACTAAGAAAAAAGATGTCCCAATAGTAAATGCGCAGCCCACAACACAACACCTGCAAATGTGGCACCTGTCTACCTATCCGAGCTTAATTCCATTGGTGGTAGGGAATCCAACTTCAAACCAAGTGAATGAAGTACCACTAGATTGCCCACCAACACAGCTAAACATAGAAATACCATCAGGAGGGTGTAAACTTGAATGACAAGTGGAATCCACAGCCGAACACCCTACACACACCTAGCAGATGAAAATAGGCACAACCACTTAGAAACCTAGCAACATCTAGCAAAAATGAACACACACCAAACAACCTAAATGTCTATCGAGAAAATAAACAAACAAAAAACAATAAATATGATGCATTCACACAAGGTAGTATATAGCTGTGCAAAGGAACAAACTTTATTAAACTCAGTAACAGGAATGAATCTCACATACTATCTAGCAAGAAAAAGTAGAGAGAGAAGAATATGCTACATAGTAAATAATTTCATGTAAGGTTCAAAGCAGACACTCCAGAAGAGGTAAGAAAAAGAATTCCACAGAAGAAACATAAATCGTTTGTATGCATCCATAAGAAAGCACTTAGCCACAAAACCACAAACATCTAATATTTACATGTTCCACTTTGACCAAACTGAACTGGTTGGACAATGCCTAATATTGGCAAAAGTAGCAGTCAGTGGGGTTATTTGATGTGTTACTGGTGAGTGGAAAAATTGAGACAATCTATGGGAATCAACGCATCATCGTCCAGCAAAGCTAAGAGAGTATCTCCTGCCATCCGCTACTCCACTCCACTGCCAACACTGCAGTCTCATAACATAAAAATGTTCACCGGGGCATTGTTCATCCAAGAAAAGACCTGGAAACAAGTCACTTTCAAAGGCCAGCAGGAGGAGGATGGACACCTGGGCAGTCACACAGCTAAGTCTGTGTATTCCTAGACGGCTGCAGAGCCACACAGTGCACACGACCCTGCACAGAATCCTGCTCTTATGAAGCTCCCAAACCAATGTAAGCAGCACACTGTCCAGGGACAAGCACAGACAGAGTTAAGCTGCAGTGGGGTCTCCTTTGTTATGAAACAGTCTCAGCTCTTCCCACCCAAACAAATAAGCATGTAGTAGTTATGTCCAGAAGGAAGCTGAGGCTCTCTCTGCTCTGCTCTGGGGATGCAGAGGTGGCGCTGTAAAGACCCTGTCATGGTTTAACTGTTACGTCAAAAGTAGATTCCGAGCAGTTCTTATTTGTATCAAGTGACTGTGACATGCTTAGTTGGCATAAATCTCCTAACAAATTAACAAAAACTCTTCAAAAACTATAGACACAAGTACTTCTGTTTCCCCTTGAAAATTGCTCAGGAAATATGCTGCCCTGGTAGTCAAGTCCATAGGATAACTCAGCCATTCTCCATCTCTCCATTAAATTACTCCTAAGAGGGAAAAAGTCCTCTGAGGGAGCGACATCAGTAAAACAGCAGGGAAGGAAGAACCAAGTGCTCTTCCCACCAAAGAAATTCTTAAAAAGAGGAAGAAGTTTAGCAAAAACTACCCCATCATTCATGTGCGCACAGAGACAGAGACAGAGAGAGGGAGAGAAGAATTCTGTCAATCAAGAATTCTAACCCTGGCATCTATCACCTTCCAAAATGACAGAATTTGAGACATGCCCACACAGGCAGAAGCTGAGAAGGGGCATTTCTTTGGACCTTTCTTTGGGCGTGACGAAAGCATTCAGACGTGATAAAAGTGGTATTTATAACGCTGTATTTACAGCGCCGTAACGCACATGAGTGCCTCAGACTGCACGGCTTAAATGGTTTCTCTAAGCTGATGTTCACCTCAGTCTAAAAAAAGAAAACACAAAAAGGAATTTATGGCCTAAATAAAAGAAAATACAATGACCTTCAGGGTTCTTCTGTTTCCGCCTCCATCTCCCCTCACATCCCCTCTGACAAGAAGCCCGAGTTCTCGCTCCACTTTAGACCGAGATGCCCCGCTTTTCCCGTGGCTGCCCTGCCTCCATCAGCCATTAGAGAGAGGATTGTAAGTTCTAACTTAGTAATTCTACGTTGCCGGGTAGTCTAACTCCCAGCAACCCTTTTCCAGGTTGCTGGCACATCCATCCTAATAAAGCCTAAGTAAGTTTTCAATTCAAAACCTTGTTGTTTCTGGTAGCTTCAAGATAAAAGGAAGCCCTTTACATTGGCACCAAAAGGTCTTTCTTTATTCCAGCCCCTTCTCACTCCTCTGGTCTCATCTCTTCCCTTCCTTCCCTTCCCTCCACGATGCACAGGATGTACTTACACTATTGCAAAGACCCAAGGTCCTTGTTCTCCGTCTTTCTGGGAGACCCTTCCCCAAAAACACTTCCTAGGTATTCATCTAAACGCCTCCTCCTTCATGTGGCTTATTCCTTAGTCTCAGTTCATCTTTGTTTTGCTTGAGACAGGGTCTTACGGCCAAGGCTGGCCTTGAACTCATTTTGTAGCTAAGGATGACCTTGAATTTCTGATCCTCTTACCCTTGCCTCCCAAGCACCTGGATTACAGGCATGCACCACCATACCTGGTATATACAGCACTGGGAATCAAACCCAGAACTCCACGTACCCTCCCAACTGAGGCCCAGCGCCCCAGTTCCCAATTCTTTACTTTCACAGCATATACTAAGCACTCTCCAGAGCAGCAGGAAATGACTGGTTTACTGTCCCAAGCAAACCCTGAGAACAGAACACATGACTACCATAGTGATGTCACACGTCCGTAGGTTGGCAAAAGTTCACCCACTCGGTGAGTCCAACAACGTGATCAAGAGACCTGTTCATCTTTGCTAGATGACCAGCAGGGGCACATGCTTGGTCCACATCGGGGAGAATATCTTTTCATTTCTGCTGGAAATTCTTGATATCTGAAGATGTTTTAACAAGCTGATTCAGAAGGATATGAATATATTTGGAAATACCTAGACTCACCAAGTAGAATAAACCACGACTAACTGTGGCTGTATGTTTTTGAGGAGTGGAGTTGGTCCTCCCCCGTGGTCTGAACCCAGTCTACCTCTTCCCGTCTCCCAGCGCCTCCGGATGCCGCACACCCGAGAGGGTGAACAGGTACAGGCTGCTCCCCTGGAATCAGGGCTGCTTTTCCTCTGGTTACTCCTGCAGAACCTAAAGCCGTCAGGCAAGTGTCTGGGAAGTCTTGTGCGCTGCACACGGAAGTTATTTGTTTGATGCTGTATAGGTTTGGACTCTTGCTCCGGCTGCCAGCAAGCTCTCAGAAAACTCACAGCCTGTTTCTCAATTGCAGATTAGGTATATTAGTCTCATCCTGGGCTCTATGTTGACTCTTTTGAACTCGTTTTCCTCCCCTATTCAATTTTACACTTGATATAGAAGTTATATTTCTAAAAAATAACACTTTAAAATCTCACTTGACTAAATATTAGCTTCTAGGTTCCAGGAACTAGAGAGAAGCAATCTTACCCCTCGGCTGTCCACAATCCTTGCATCCTTCCCATATAAACAGTCACTGACCGGCTTCCCATCGTCTTGAGTCATCCATCACACTTTATCTCACTATCAACAGATAATGTCTCTACCTGTACTTCAGGGATGATGCGGCCACTCAGGGAAGCGCCTCACCCCAAGCTCCTGCCATCGCAGTGGGAGGAAGAGGACGAGGGTATGCAATGGAGCCTGAAGCAGAGGAAACTGTGACATGAAACAGTAATAACCGGGCAAGGCAGGAATGAGGCCGTTTCAGCATGGATTAACAGACACGGCATCACAACCGTCTGACGTCACTCATCCCAGATTCCTGGAGTTATCACAGCCAAGATTCTGCAGAAAGTAGTGGCCCAGGAGCCTGGATCAGAACTGATGCTGATTACAAGTCCGAAAAGATAAAGCATTAAACCCGTGCATCTGTCCTCACAGCTGAGTCCACCGGTACCTAATGGGAACTCTTTCAATCCTCCCAAGGCCAGACTTGGTCCCAGAAGTGGGGCCAGGGAAGAAGCCACAGGTGGAGCAGGTAGAGTGGCAACATGACGCGGCCATTACACTTATGAACTCGCTGTGGCCATGGTTATACACACAAGACTTGCACAAGGTTGGACCCTTGAAGATGTCATCATGAATGGGGAAGGGAGCCATGAGGCCCCACCCCTCCTTGAAGGGCTACTGGTCATCAGTGGCTGGAGGAAGGGGGTGCCATTTTCTTCAGTGGTACACTACTGAAGACGTCCTTGCTCCCCTAAGTTACTCCCACACATGCTTGCCAGAAACGTGAATTAAGCTCCGCGGGCCACATGCACAAAGAGCTGTGAAGTAGACGGGGGCCTTGCTGCTAAAAAGAGTTTTAGCAGGAGAGGGAGGGGAGAATGGAAGGGTGGTGGGGAATGAGTAGAAGGCATTGTAGAAGCATATCAAACTGCCAGACGGGGCAAAAAAGAATGCAAAGGAAGGCAGAGGTGTACAGGAGGGACTGTGGGGAAGGGTGGTCCTGAACACAGGGCTGGGAAGCCACTGCAGCACAAATGAATAACCCTAGTAAGTATACTGCCTGTTAGGGATGTAGCTCAGTGGTAGAACGCTTGCCTAGCAAGCGCAAGACCCTGAGTTCGATCCTCAGCTCCAAACAAAAAAAGAAAGTAAGTAAACTGCCTATACCAAAGCCAAGCACTGACAGACACCGTACTAAAGCTATGTGTGGGAGAGCACACAGTTCAAAAGAGCACTAGAGTATGTGATGTGGACAATACGCTCTCTCCCAAAGCACCACAGAATGAAGCGTCCGTCTCCTTTCAACTTGCCTTTCTATGCAGCGAAAGATCTGTCGGCTTACCCACTTTGTGTCCTGTTTAATTTCCAGTTAACGTCTCTAATTCAGAAGAAATTTCTGAACTCTCTCTCTCTCCCTCACCACCCTGCTTCTTCAATAAAGCATTCCATGATGGACTGGGACGACTCGACACAGACTGTGTGCTTACTAACAAGCATGCTTCTCCCACAGGTGATCTTGCAACTGCCCACGCCTTTCTGACTGATGATGGCAGCCCTGTTTAGTCTCAAAGATGAATCCTTAGTGGACACTAAAGATGAATTACCCTCTTTTTTTCAGAGTCAAGAACAACAGTTGAAATGATCAGCCCTGGCCCTATATGGTTTATACTATGTTAACTTATTGCATTCTTAACTAAGGCTCCTTGCCAAACCATTGCAGACAGAAGACTAAGTGGCCACTTTCTCACCTCCCAAGGACGGGCCTTAAGGACCATGGGAAAAAGAGTCAATCCATTCACACAGATGCCATAAAATTTCTTAAGAAACCACAAGTCCCAATCCAGCAAGTAGACCGCTTTCTCCCCATTTGATAACCATGAAAACGAAGTCAGGAGTGGAGTTACCTGACCCAGCTCACATTACAAGCACATCGTGGAACCATTGTGCAAATTTAACCTGGCTCCAGAGCCCTTGCCCAGGTCAGTCACTATGAAACCAAATAGCCTTTCCTCCGTGGAGGGGCTTTCTGGCCTATACTGTCAACATCTGCTCTTTTCAAATCTTTAGAAATTAACTTCTGCAATTGTGTGTTCACACTAAGACACCAGACACGTAAAGATGGCAACAGGCTTCCCTGAGACTGCACACAGCACTGGGCTTACAAAGGGAACTCAGGATTTGCCCGACTGATCATTGCAACCGAAAACAGTTATAAGGAAGCGAGAGACAAAGCAAAGAGAGACTACATAGACGTGGCTTACATGGCGTGAGTATGTAAGCTTTACTCCTAATGCCCCCTTGCAGATAATCCTGAGATACAAATTAAAGCTGAGGACGTAGAGATAAAGCCCCCAGAAATCTGTCGGGGTTCATTTTGGGAATCGGTAAACCGAGTTATCTTGGTAGAAAGAGAGGAAAATGAACGCTCTCTACCCAAACGACAGGAAGCCATACGCAAATACCTTTGAGTTTTCACACAGTTGTCGCTGCTAATAGGTTTGTAAATCATCCCGACGCCCCAAGGTTTCGTCACTTTGAGAAAAGAAGGGGTGAAGATATAATCTACAATATAAAAACCTCTCAGTATCTCTAACTCGCACGCAGAGAAAACACAAGTGTTTGCGGTAGAGACATCTCAACTCTAAGACAAAGGTAAAGACATAGGAGGCAGACACAGAGTTGGCCAGCAGAGAAAGTGGGTCGGAAGTATCCCATCACCGTCACCTGATCCTCCGCCTCCCTCTACCTGAACACCGCTCTACTGCAAATCCAACTTCAGACTCCTAGATACATTTACTTCTTATTTCAATTAGAAACACATGAGTCACTTCACCACTGAAAATTCTTCAGTACCATCCTGAGAAAACTAGAAATATCCAGTCAGTTCTAACAGAGCTTGTATCAATATAAAAAGGCAGTGTTTCCAGTCAACCACCTCAAGCATGCAGGCTAACACAAATGGACCTTGTGTGGGCATCCCAGCCAGGGTAAAACAGAGCCCCCAGCTGGTGGTTCCTGCAAGTGCCTCCAAGCTGGAAGAGGGCGGACATTGTAACCTGATATTACCCAACAGAATAAAATCGCTTAGGACATTTCATCAGGCTTTTGCTCACTGGCGAAAATTCTTCTCCAGCAAAAGCTAACAGGAGTTTTCACCCGTCACCTAGTTTTAAAGCTTCCAGAAGTCACTACTGAAAGTATTAGGTAAGCCGTTAAAAAAATAATCTAAAGAGAAATATCTACCCCAATGGTAATGTCTATCATTTCTGCAAAATCATATAAAATAAAACAGATACCCAAACTGACATCATATGTTTAAATCTGAAGTGTCACAAATTTAGCTCAAAGCCAGCAGCAAACCTTAATCCCAGACACACCTTCTCAAACCCTCTAGTGGAATGCATTAGAAAAGCTAAACGCAAGCGTACAGGAGGGAGCTGGACACCACTGGACGTGAAGAAAGGCCCACGTCCCTGGGCAGATGTGCTCTGCACACATGCATGCAGAGGTTGGTTTCAACACAGAACCGGGCAGCAACCTGCTGAGATCCTCAGAGTTTGGGACATTTTCCAAATATTAAAACTGTGTTGTTTTGGTGTCCAGAGGGGCAGTATTCATCATCTTTGTAGGATTTAGGTTAAAGGGTGTGTTTTAAAATGCCATCAGGTTTGTTTTATCCACACCATATCATTAAACAAGGAAATCACATGCTTTGTGTTAAATTATCCTGGAAAAGTTCAGTGACCTCACTTTGACTGATGAAACCGCTCTGTACTGGCTTTTAAACGACTGTATTTCAAAACACGGTGGCTGTTACCGGGTAACTACGCTTTCTGATAAATTTCAATTTGATTCAAAGAGACTTCACGGTGTGCCAACTACGTACAAGGCGCCATGCTAGATAGAGTCTATGGTGCTATCCACAGAACAGCAAGACATGCTCTGTCCTGGAGGTAGTTAACCTTTTCTTTCTTTCTTTTTTTTTGGGGGGAGGGGTGTTTCGAGACAGGGTTTCTCTGTGTAGCTTTGAGCCTTTCCTGGAACAACTCATTCTGTAGCCAGGACATATGGAGAGAACGGTATGAAGTAACAGTAAGTGGAACTAGTTAACAGTGTGGCATAAATGCATGCCATGTTTCCAAAGGAAGATGATATCTCATCGGGCAGAACCTGCAAGATGGTCCCCAAATGGGAGGCGAGTGTCAGGAGAAGAGGAAGCAGGGATTCTGGGCAGAGGGGATAAATAAGAGAAGGGGGGCTGGAGAGATGGCTCAGCGGTTAAGAGCACTCACTGGTTGTTCTTCCAGAGGTCCTGAGTTCAATTCCCAGCAACCACATGGTGGCTCACAACCATCTGTAATGAGATCTGGTGCCCTCTTCTGGCCTGCAAGGACACATGCAGCAGAACACTGTATACATAATAAATAAATCTTAAAAAAGAGAGAGAGAAGGGGTTGTGCTGAGTGGTACGTTAGATCTGAGTAAGAGGGGACACTAGGAGCCACTAACGCTGTCTGAACGGAGTGCTGGGAGAGTGTGTTTTAATAAGATCCATGCCATGGCTGGGAAGGAGGAAAGTGGCCTCAGACTCTAGCTGACCAGAGGTGTTTGTGCTAAGAAGACAAAAATCAAAACCAGCAGCATGAAACTGGGGCCCTGCGCATTGCCTACTGTATCCCAGTGCCGCTCAGGAACAGGCACGCTGCAGGCGAGCGAAAACAGAGTCCGAGGTGACCAGGCTGTCGGGCTTGGGCGACCAGAAAACCAGGGCAAGCATACACATGGAGGGAGGAGCTCAGGGCACCAGGAGGCAGAGAGTAAGCTCCTGAGAACAGGGCAGTGGGAAGATGGCGACAGAGAAGACCTAGGGTCACCTGTGCAGCGCACGGGGGTGAAGAGGAGACGGTGACCTAAGGGAATGACCTTTACATCCACACCAGAGCGTCTGGAGAGAGGTGAACAGTCAAGAAGGGAACTGCAGCAGTGCAGAGCCTGGCCAGATGAAGGAGGGAAGGCCAGGCTCAGAGAGAACTGGCCATGATAAAGAAACACTAGCATGAAAGAATCGAGAACTGAATTCCTTTAGGTTGAACTTAAATACTGTACATGAAATTGCATGTTCGTAAGTTTTTCAAACTTACGAAGCTCAATGACTGGACACCAACTTAAAAGTAACCAAATACTACAGAACTCCAAAACTCTCCATTCTGGAGACAGGGACTCTGTGTTGAAGATGCACCCACGATATAAAACAAAAGAGACATGCCCTGTAATATCAATTTCATGCAGTACTAGGTGAAGTGCTTTCTATCAAAGCAAAACCACATCATGGAATGAGATAAACAAATCACAAGACTTCGAAGAAATTCCACTCTCACCCGAGTCCCTCTCGGTGTGCCTCCCAAGCCTCCCTGTGCACACACGTTCTCCCAAACGTCATCTCTGTCCTCGGAGCACCATGGAACTCCGAATGATGGAGGCTTAGCACAAGGGACCACACAGGTCTTGTGACAGTACAAGTGCAGAGGCCTCTCCCTGTGCCCAGGGCGTCAGGTAAATACATGAAGTTGTCACAATAACACATAGCAAAACGTACGTCAAGATGACTCTGAGCTCATCTACGTACTGAGGTTACAACAGACTTGGAAAGATCCGATATTGACAAAGGAGGGCTTGAGGTCGGCAGGAACCGACACACGCCTTCCTTTCTATTCCAGCACTGTGAACGACCCCACTTTCTGCTCTGCCGATACACAGCATGAACATGGACGTCTTTCTAAATTCACCAAATCATTACGGTTCAAGTTCAGTTAACTCCACAGGGTTGTTCAAAGACAGCTGACAAGAGGCCCCCGAGATTGACGTGGGAAGTCTGTTTGCCTAGGTTTAGCTAGCTGCTTGAGAGAGAGAGACTGGCAGGCTCACGGTTGCAGCGTTTCTATGTGGTAAGCTTTGTTTTTCCATGGAGTAAACCTGGCAGTTATTTTCAATTAGGCTGTGGATGGTCACAATGTGAGCCTAGCTAAAAGTGGAAGAGAGGTGAATGAATCAGTATAACCCTGTCACCAGGACAACAGAAGTCACTTTCCAACATATCTCCCAGCTTCTACAATTACTCGGTAATCTTCTCCAAGCCGACAGCCAGATCTTAAGAAACAAAACAAACAAAAGAACACGATAAGACTGTTGCTTCCACCCCCCCACACAGGCCCACCCCAAGTCCTTAGCAGGGTTCCAGCAAGGCACTGGAACCCTACCTCTGTGTGTGGCTCTCCAGCCTTTGGCCTCTGGGATGTTGGCTCAACCACTGGCCCTTTGCTCCAGCCACCCAGGCCTCCCTTCTGCGCTGGAGCAAGTCCGCTTTCTTCTACAACAAAGCCTTTGTCTCTCCCGGGCTTTCTCCTCTGTAGATACAGGGACAGACACCACCCCCATCCTCTGACAGCCTTCTGAGAGTGAAGTACCTCCCCCAATCCAACAAGAAACCACATACAGCCCCATGAGATCCCATGTCCTAGGCATGAGGTGACAGACGAGCATCTTGGCCAGACACGCTAGAGAATGCAGGAAACGTAAAATGAGCAAGTCATGTTCGCTGCACTGAGGTTTCTAAACTATTGCTGCAGCTCCAGACCCAATCGACATAAACTAAGGCAACAGTACTTCCACCTCCTGATCAGCCTGCACTGTCACCAGAAACAAAGCGGCAACACAAAGGATAGCTCGCTGAAATGAAAACCTGTGGCAGGTGACCCCAGGACGGTCTGAAAGGAACCTGGTTGGTATGTCAACAGTCTCCAATAAAATGATCCTGTCCGCAAGACACGCTCACATTCTTCCGCCCGGCAGACCCATTTCCGGGAATTGGCCTGAGGAAGCTGACCCGTCGGCTTTCGCAGACGGACGCGCAAGTGTGGGTGCTCATTACGGCACGAGGCACAGGGAAGGAGTGGGAAAGGAAACCAACACTTGGCAACGGCGAACACAGCTCTGGAGCAGCCATATGTTTTTATACAGCAAGTAGAAATGTTTCCGGAGAACTTGCGATAACACGGAGACATTTTTTTAGGCTAAAAAAAACCGAATTCTGCAAAGTTGTAGATGCCAAGTGTACTTTTGAACATTTCCAAACAACACGAACAAAATCTTTGCCTAATGGTTCTGCCAATTCCACAGCTGAGCTCACGTCACCACCGTGGGGTGGGGTGCAGTGGTGAATTTGACAATTAAGTTCAACTTACATTTGGGAGGAGAAAAGGGAAGCTACGAATTTTACAAAATATCCGCTGGCTCTTTGTTTTTATCATTAAGATGTTGGTACACTAAGGCTGGAGTTAAATGGGATTTCTCTAACATCTCACGCACAGCCTGCATAGTAGTTGTCCAATGTGACTATATACAAACACACACCCACTCAGTCAGTCAGCTTTCTAAGCAAAAATACACACTTTTTTTAGACAGTCGAGAACGAGCCTGCCAAGTCAAAAAAGTCTTTTGTGTGAAGTATAGTTGATTATTAAAATCACGTGCTGACTCCCATATACGCCCTTCTAAAAAGCCTTTTGAAAAGGATTGCCACACTGAGGACAGATCCGATCTGACTGGGTAAAGAGCTCGGAAGGAAGTCCATAGAGGAATGGTTCTGGCCACAGCTCTCCTCAGCAGCCTCCCTCCCTCCTCCTGGAGTTCCACCCCAGCCTTCTCCACACCAGCCTTCTCCACACCAGCCTTCTCCACACCAGCCTTCTCCACACCAGCCTTCTCCACCCCAGCCTTCTCTGCCTGTTTCCTGGGCAATCATAGATCTTCTCACTGCATTAATTCTCACGGTTACGATGACAGCTCCCAAACCAACGCCTTCAGTTCAGATTCTTACCTCCAACTTGGGGCTGAAATCTGAATGCCCATCAACCATCTCTACACGGATGCTTCAATCCAATGCGCTTAAGTAGACTTGGTGTCTGTCCTTCTAGAAACTGATTCTTCCGTGTCCCCAATTCCTCTGAAACAGAAACACTTCCCGCATAGAAAACCAGGTCGTTCTTAGCCCCTCCCTTCATTTACAGCCGCCAGTAAGTCTTGGGGACTCACAGTGCTCTGAAATCAGTCTCTTCACTTCTGTCTTTAAACCCTGTCCTTGTTCAAGTTCACATCGGCTTGTCCAGGAACCCTGAACTTGCCTGCCGGTTGACCTTCCTTCCAGTCTTAACCCCCACTAGCCTCCTCAGGAGCAATAGCTTTCTCACGAAGGGCTTCTTCCGGTTCTCCAGAGCAGGATAGGTTTAACAGTGAAGGACCACACAGTGTTCCTCCACCTCCTCTGCCCTAACTCTCCTGAGAAGTGGGCTTCAGCGCATGAGAAACCCAAGGCCTTGGTTAAAATGGCTCACTGGACAGGATCTAAAGCAGTGGTTCTCAACCTGTGGGTCACGGCCCCCTTGGGGTCAAATGACCTTTTCACAGGGGTCACCTAAGACCATCACAAAGTGCAGATATTTACAGTACGATTCATAATAGTAGCAAAATTACAATTAGGAGGTAGCAATGAAAAGTAGTTTTATGGCTGGGGGTCACCGCAAACATGAGGAACTGTGTTACAGGGTCACAGCTTGAGGAAGGTTGAGAACTACTGATAACATATGGCTGGCAGTTCGACAGGCCTCACTCTGTGAGCCTCAATCTCGAGCCTCTGTGCTCTTTCAAGTGTATACACATGATTTTGTGTCTGTCAACTAAAATCTCACCAACAGACATGCTTACCATGCATCTCATAGCCACTGCATGGAAAACACAGAGAACTGTAACTGTCTGGATACAAGAGATGGGGCTTCACATGTCAAAACCCTAGAGGACACCAGACAGCCCGACAGAAACATAAATTGGCCAGAAGAGAAGGCATCTCAAAAGCCACGCTGCTTGTCCACCTCATTGTGAAGTTGTAGAAACCATAATGACTACTAGAAGACGTTACCAGGAGACTCAGGCCCAGTCTCCAGGAGTCAACCAGCACCATGAGATCCACGCAGGGACCCTCGCGCCTCTTCTCCCCTCCCCTTAGCTCCGGAGTTTGCTAGAAAGGGCCTCAGTGAGAGGACGCAAGAGACAGAGCAGGAACAACCTGAGATCAATTTAAAAACGGTTTGGTAGATAATCCCTGAAGGTCCCTGGAGTGAGCTCCCAACAATGTAGCGGGAAAGTCTGGCAAGTCAGCAAGAGAACAGAGTGAAGATACAATTAAATTACCCCTCCGGTCTATCACCCTCACATTCAAAGCATCTGAGGGACATGCTAGTTAGAATTCATTCTGGTGATCTGACGGGAGGTTCCACGGTTAGCTCTCTGGACTCTGAGCATGATCAATCATCCAAGGAGAAGTATATATTACTCACTAAAGGCTATGAGAATAACCAGGAGCATTTACAGGGCAGGGGGAGGGGGAGGAAGGGAGGAGAGAGGGAGGAGAAAGAGACGGGGGGGGGAGGATATGAATTCTTATCATCTCAGAATACCAAGATGAACCCCAAATGGGCCAAAGATTTATACAGGAAAAACAAAAAAAAACACAAGATAATTTCCTTATATCCTTAAAGTTGTTTACCTGACTCTAAACTCCAACCATGAGAGAAATTAGATAATTTCACTATATATATATATAAAAAAAAAACCCAAAACCTCTGCATGTCCAAAACACAGCACCCATCATAAATAAACTTAAGGCAGTAAACTGTCAAACAGGGAGACAATTTCCTACTCTTTATCTCATGTAAAAAGGGCCAACACCAACAAGAAATCCTGGCAACACACACAGTATGCACACACAGAGAACTTGACCACTTACCAAGGAACAGCCAAGTTAGAACTACTCTACAGTTTTCAATGGATTCTCTCACGCACTGCTAGTGTTTGAGGAAATTCTGACTCCCGTGGAGGGCAGTTTAACAACGGTCGTCCATCCACTGGGAATTTAACTCGTGGATGTGAACACAGTTAGAAAATGGCACTCGCAAGCTCGCTCATCAGAGTACTATCTGTAGTGAGGGGAGACATGGTCTCCTTAGGAGAGGCTGGCTAGGAACAAATCTGGCTCCATGCAGTCCTGACAGCTGTTAGGAGGCAGGAGGAGATAGCTGTGGTGGTGCACTTGACTTCCAGCACAGGGCAGGCAGAAGCAGGACATCACTGCAACTCCCAGGCCAGCCTGGGCTGCACAACAGAAACTAATTACAACGCTATTTGCTACCCAAAAGCCCTAAGTGAAAAAGAAGGAGCAAAATGATGTGTATGGCGTGCTACCATTTACGTAAATTTGCTAAGTGACAGCCTAAGGGTCACTGATTGCTTGAAGATGTACAGAAAACCACCCCAAGAACATACAGCAGGCAAACATTGTTCATGTACTTGCTCTGTAACAGTTTTTTAAATGAATGGCTGAAACAGAAACTGAGGCTAGCCGGGCGGTGGTGGCACATGCCTTTAATCCCAGCACTCAGGAGGCAAAGCCTGGTGGTTCTCTATGAGTTCAAGGCCAGCCTGAACTACCAAGTGAGTTCCAGGAAAGGCACAAAACTACACAGAGAGACCCTGTTTGAAAAACAAAACAAAACAAAACAAACAAAAAAGGAAACTGAGGCTGGTTCTAATAATGTGTGTATATATATATATATATATATATATATATATATATATATATAAAGTCCTATTTCCCAAATGTAGTTTCTAACACTTTGGAACGAGTATGCAATGTATGTTACCCCGTATGCAGAATTTTGTCATTTATATTGCTAAAAAATTAATTAAAAACAAAACCAACTTCACGCTGATCATCATTAGTGTGTCCAAGAATGTTGGAGGGCACTGGAAGGAAATAGGCCAGCACCCACTCCCGTCTCTTCCTCTACACGGACACCCTTCCTTCATTCTAGCGGTCTGACTTTAGAAGGTCTCTAAATGCCGAGACTTGAATTCAGGTTCCTGCCACAGGCAGGCAGCTGGGCGGCGGAGAGGTGCCATTCACCTGGCAGCCAGCTGATGACAAGCCAGGGCATCCCACTGCAAGCACAGGCAGACCACCTTCCAGGTATACTCAATGGCTGCATTATACCAGTAAAGATGCTCTTGTCAGGAAAAGCAAACGTCACGGGTGAAATACTATTCCACGTCTATTTGTGGAAAAGCTCAGTATGTACAAAGCCACCTTAGAAAAGCCCCTATCCAAAAAAAACCACTAAGGAAAGGTTTGGCCAAGGCACCACCAGCTTCCTCCCTCAAAGGCAGGCTCTCAGGACGTCGGGCTTTCCGTTCTCGTCTCTTCTTTAATGTCTCAGACACAGCAACACTATCAACAGGAGCAGAAAACAAAACACTTCAGCTCAGGCTGATCCATGACCTGAAGGATGACTGAGGTGTGTGTGTGTCTGTGTGTGTGTGTGTGTGTGTGTGTGTGTGTGTGTGTGTGTGTGTTAGCCTCCCCCCAAGTCTGCACAGTGGTTTGTCTGTCAAGAGGGGTTTTCTTCCTGCCTCCTCCTGACCTGGGTGTGTATGTGATAGAATGTACATGTATGTATGTACTCAGCCTGTTCTATGGACTGTCTTCACTATTTACCGGTGCTTAATACAGCCAAAGATCAAGAAAAGTATGAGAACCATTGCCACTTGAAAAAAAAAAAATACCCCCTTCTCATTAAGTATTTCCAAAGGTAGAGAAAATGACCAGAAGACACAAGCAGGAAGTTCCCAAGAAGCAACATCACAGAGCACTGGTTTTTAAACTGGAAATGTAGATGCACCACCCTTGACCTGAGTACCTTCCTTTGCAGCCTAATGCCACAAATGAAGCATGTACCAACGACATATATATGTTAATAAAAACAAAAAGTTAAAAGTCCCTGCAAGCCAATTGTGGTAGCAAGCCTGTCATCCCAGCACAGGAGGTTGAAGAAGGAGAATCCTAGTTTGAGGCCAGCCAGGGCCATGAAGTGAGGGCATGTCTCACAGAACACAAAAGACAAAACACCAAATGCCTGTACAAAATAACCAGCTCTGTCAAAGTGGGGACAACTGGACTTCATATTAATTCACAAACAGTTCTCCTCACATTCCAGGCATACCCTAAAAAGGACCAAGGTAAAGAGTGGGAGTGGGGGCGCACGTCTTTAACCCAGCACTCAGGAGGCAGAGACAGGAGGATCCTGGAGTTTGAAGGCAACCTGGTCTACAAAGCGAGTTCCAGGACAGCCAGGGCTACACAGAGAAACCCTGTCTCAAAAATAAAAAGCAAAGACAAACAAATAACAAAAAAAAAAATTGTTTCATAAAATTTAAAAAATGGACAAAGTTAAGAACAAGTTGCCTTATTTTTATTAAAGAAGCCTAAATATAGACCCCAACAGTGGATACATATGGCACTTATTTTAATATTTGTAATTTAACATTGTATAATTCAAAAACAGCTATCTGACCCTGTTTTTGTTTTAATCATGGCACTAAGAGAATAGTAAGAATTATGGACTGGTAAGTAAGGTTGGAATTTATGTTGCTATGCAAATCATTCTGATTTTAAAGGACTATATGAGAGAAAGAAAACCCCAAATGTTTACATTATACCTTTACCCAGTTATCATAAGACAACAGACCAATTCTCTCCAACAGAGCGACATACTCGGTGCAGTAAGGAAACACTACAAACTGCTGCTTGAGGTCGGCAGGAACCGACACACGCCGTCCTTTCTACTTCAGCACTGTGAACGACCCCACTTTCTGCCACTTTCTGCTCTGCCGATACACAGCATGAACACGTCAGTTAACTTCTGTGTTCAAACACAGTTGACGTGGAAAGTCTGTTTGCCTAGGTTTGGCTAGCTGGGTGAGTGAGAGAGACTGGCAGGCTCACGGTTGCAGCGTTTCTGTGTGGTAAGCTTTATTTTTCCAAGGGGGGAAAAAAATGAAGAATAAAAAGGAGAAAAAAAAAGAATAATAAATAGCGCTGTGCTATTAAATGTGCAAACCGGCGGGCACTGCCATCTTGGTCCCTCCCTTGTCGGGTCTCCTAACATCAATGCTGCTCTTTCCCCAGTGGCCTCACCAGGGCGGAGGATTCCCCGGGAAGCCTTTCCTGGTAACTGGTGAGGCATGGACGGGAAAACTTTCTCACAATGTAAATGTCTCACAGCTGGTGGACCTGACTGAGGTGCGAATGAAGCACCAATAAGACGGGCAGGATCACTAATTCCAGGGCCGGAAACGGGAGAGGAACACATCAGGCCCCAGGTCTGTGTTAACCTCATCAGCTAATGAAGCAACGAGGTCAAACCATCAGGAATTCCATAGGAAACACACGGCACCTGGCTAGTCAGACAACACTCCCAAGCTCATCCTTCAGACACTACAAGCATCACAATCAACAAGACCTAAAAGGTAAACATCCAAGAATACAGACACACTTGTTGAAAGCCACACAGTAAATGCAGTTAGTTTAACATTTTCAAGTAAGTGCTAAATACCGCTAACGCTTTGGGGAAAACTTCAGTTTTACAAAACATCCTACTGAAACTACAATGCAACCGCTTATCAGTAAACATCCATGAAGTACTCCAGGACAACTGTGAGACACAGAAGGTGGGGGGCTATAAAGAAGATACAAGAATCTGGATGTGGCCTGGCAGCCTGTAATCACTTGGGGGAGGGGGTGCGGGGAGGGGAGGCTGAGCCTAGGGCAGGCTGCAGAGTGCTGCCTGTATGGAATAAAAGGGCCCAGTGGAGAATTAAGACCTATTTCTTGCAGAGCTTGGCCTCTGGCATTTGCTACATTGTTTCTAAAATAAAATAAACACAGTGTGTATGTAGGCAATAGATAAAAGGCAACTTTTACTGGAGAAGATACAAACTAGGTAATCAATTCCTTCTTTTATATATGCACTGTGTATGTGTAACTTCTACTTTAACCAGAAGTCATTCCCTGAAACCTTACAGAGAGCAGCTCCTTTAAAGCACCCGGCCGGTGACTCACTGAGCCTTATGCAAGTCACTGAACAGGGAAGCCATGGTCCAGGATCCCATCCATGTGGTTAATATATGCAGATCTGTGCACATGCATGTGGAACACATTTAAGTAGAGGATCATTAAACATTTTAAGTGAGAGGACGAAGCTGAAAATTCCTCTCCTCTAGTTCACCTGTCACTTTGTGTAAATAACTTGAAAAATCTGTCTGGGGGGTTGGGGATGGTCCTCAGCTCTGGCAAAACAAACAAACAAAAAACAAACAAAACCTGTGTGATGTAAAAGACAGGCTAAAGGCTGGAGAGATGGCTCAGCAGTTAAGAGCACTGGCTGCTTTTCCAGAGGACCAGGGTTCAACTCCCAGCACCCATATTACAGCTCACACCTGCCTGTAACTCCAGTTCTAGGGGATCCTACACCCTCACACAGACATACCTGCAGGCTAAACACCAATGCACATAAAAACAATAGTAAAATAAGTTAATAAAAGACAAACTATAGGTTTTTCTCTTACACAGCATAAATCTTATCAGCATGCTGAATCTAACCTCTTTGTAAAGAAAAGGTTTCAATGATTCAGGGGTTAACTGTTCCTCTAATATCACATGGAAAAGGATTTTTAAAGATAGATGCTTTAAAACGTGCGCCAATTAGTGATTTGTATTAAACACGCCAAAGGGGTAATTTTAAAAAATTCAGTTGAAGGCAGGATTTTAAATCTTTTTATAAACTCAGTCATATTAGGCTTTTATCTCTTTCAAGAAAAAAATATTTGAAACTTTGTTTGTTTGCTTGTTTTTCAAGACAGGGTTTCTTCATGCAGTTTTGGTGCCTGTCCTGGATCTCGCTTTGTAGACCAGGCTGAGAGATCTCACAGAGATCCTCCTGCCTCTGCCTCCTGAGTGCTGGGATTAAAGGCGTGTGCCACCACCGCCTGGCAAAACCTTTATTTTTAAGTGTAAGCATGAGAAGGTCAGAGGACAACTTCCAGGGCCAGGTTCTCTCCCTCCTTCCACCACGTGTGCTTCAGGGAAAGAACTCAAGTCACAGGCACCTTTACCTACCATGTTCTCCCGACAGGCTAGGATTTTATTTCTTAAAATGATGGGAACTTAAAATTTTCAAATAGGAAGCAAGGGCAAACTGAAGTCCCAGCAGAGAAATCCACTCAACACGAACCTTGCTTTATGCTAGGTGATAATAAACTCGGAGGGCCACTAATCCCAAAGTACCACCTCCTTGGCCTGTTAACAGTGAACTGACTGTTAAAAACGCCATAAAAATGCTAAATCAAACCCACCCTGGGGTCACTCATCAAATTTTTTAATCGAAACATATCATATAGAGGTGTTTAAACAATCCCCCATTATTTTGTGTTTTATACTGAAATGTCAGAGCGACAAAAGAAAGTCTCTTACATCTGCACACATAATATGAATGATGGGCTTAAAAGAAATAAGCAAACTCCCGTCACCGAGCAAAGCAATAAAAATGAATCTAGGGAACAAATCCAGCTCTCTAATAATTAAAACCATGAAGGTGATGCCCGAAGTATATAGCCAATAAATAGCGCCTCCTTTTTCACTGGCAGATCCAGTTTAAATTTACATAAATCTGTTCATTTTTGGTCAAGCTCTCAAGTTACACAATTCAATGTCTATCATCTTTGAAGCAACGTGACCTTTTCAGTGGAGAGGGTGCAAAGGATGGATGGTGTGCCATCCCCCTATCCCACCTACTATGGGAGATAGACGTGATCCGGAGTTCTCAGGGGTATGCTAATTAGAAAATGGGCATAAATTGTGTCCTGCTAGAAACAGGGCCATCCAGGAAGGAGTTGCTAGTTTATGTTACTAGTTCATATGAGTGCCAGGAACCAAGCAGTGTTTAAAAGCCCAGTCACCAGAGGATTGTTACTAAA